>NW_024104304.1:0-1401741 GCF_003945595.2 Pipra filicauda
GCAGACAGCAATTAATTAATTAGTTTCAAAACCTGTCTTTAAAATAGGTGAAATTGAAATGCAGCCTGCCAGCACACAGTCGTTAGCAATATGTTGCACAAGTAGCTGTGGCTGCTCTATGAGCAGGTGGTACAATCTGCTTCTCAAGAGTATCAGAGTAGGTTCCTGCTCAATTGGCAGCATTTTAAAAAATATATGTCATGGTTTGAGATAGCCCCAACATCCAATTCCCTAGCTCCATTCCCCCTCCCACATCTCAACCTAATGTGAGATGGGTTTTTCCAGACAAAACACACCAGACTCAAGGTGGGGGAAAGGGAAATATATTACAATGACTGTACAAATAAATATAACATCACATTATACACATGATCACAAACTATTTCTACCATGACATATGTATTTACAATGGATCAGATCTCTTCTCCCCTCCAAATAAAAGTCCAGGAGGGAAAGAAGGACAGATCCCTTCCAGTCCTTAAGCAACAGCATCTTCTGAGGCAGCAGGTTTCTTCTCATCTCATGCATGCAGCAGCTGATAGCTGGATTTCTGCCAGCATCCACGAGGGAGGTATCCAAGCCTCTCTCTCGGCCCCATCGCCTCACAACCGAGGGGTCTTCCGTGGACTTCGTAACCCCAGACAAAGGTCGTTTCACCACGTCATATCACGAAGACACAGGGGGGTCTTCGTGACGGTCTGGTATCTCTTGCAGGGCCTCTGTGCCCTGTCTCTCAGGCTGCCACCATGGCAGCAGTGCAAGGGGGGGAGAGCCAAGGTCAACTCCCCCCTGCATTCCTCTCGGAGCTCTCTAGCTCCTTTCTACAGTGCATGTCGCACTTCAAGGCTCTTTCAAGTAAGAGTCCATCATCTTCCTCCTTCCAGGAGGTCTCAAAGGAGTTTTGGGGATCTGGTATCAGTCTTACCCCCAAGAACTCTGTAGCTCTCAGCTGCTGGCTCTCCTTTCCTCGACTCTCCTTCCAGGAGTCTCCTCTGCAGTGCTGCATGTTGCTTCTGCTGCTTCTTCAATTCAGGTTCTTATCTCTGGCTCTCTGCCACTGTTTCTCTGGTCAGCGTCGGCTGCTGCTCTGTGCCCATGGAGAAAACATCTCCCGGCATAACTACAGGCACCTAGCCCAGCTTTATGCTGTGCCAGGTCCCTGCAGCCCCCAGCCAGGGGCTGGGAGGGGGCCAGAGGCCCCAAGGGGCTCAGAGCCCCTACCTCGTGGCTCTACAACATGGCCACCTCTCCTACAACAACCCAAAACCACCACTACTTCTTTTCCGGTCTGGTTGTGGTATGTTTACATTTCTGCAGGAGCGCCCATTGGGCAGAACTTCAAAACTTCCGGGGGTTTCCACCCCTTGGGGTCTACCACTTCTCTTAGCCTCTGGGGAAAACAAGGTTCAAACCACTACATAAATAAATAGTTTAAATCATCTGGTTGGGTTGTTTACCTGGCATTCAGATGTAATTAAGTGCCATATGGATATATGGAGGCATGTATAATGTCTGTAATATGTTTTTCAGAATACTGATCTGACGTCTTTGCTGTTGCTTTTTTTAGCAGCGTAAGTGTTACTATGGGTGTTTGTCCAGGCATGATATTTTTACTTATAAATACTAAACTGGAAAAATTTTAAAGATTATATATAAGGTGAACAGAGAATCTGGCAGACCTAAGCCCTGCAGAAACTTCTCATTTTTCATCTTCTTCTATTTATACTGGAGGATTGCTGGCTTTCCTTCATACTGACCCATCATTGACCTGTGACCAGGAAATTTAGACAGCCTGGATTCTGTATTTTTCTGGTTTACCCTAACCATATTACTGCTTGACCTCCTTAAACAGGTTTAGCTACATCTATAGGGTTTGAAATCAGTGGCAGTGAAGTAAATAGCATCTGTAGCAGGAAGCAAAAGCCTTATTGTGAGTATCATAACGGTATGGTCATAAAATGTGCAATAAAAAGCGGAATATTTTGAAGTCTGTATAAAATTGATAGGAACCGTTTTTAAGCCCACATTCAGTATCCAATATCAGGTTTTTTTCCAATCTCAAATTTAAATGAGTTTCAGGTTTCTCTCTTGAAAGAGGGAGGGAGGGACAGGAAGGGAGAAAGAAAGAATTAAGGGATTGAAGGGGGAGAGGGAAAGGAGAGAGGGAAGAGAGAAGTAAGGGGAAGATAGTAAGAGAAGGAAGAGAAGAAGGTAACAGAAATAGGCCTTAATAATCTGTAAATTATAGTGGTTTTGCTTGCACTTTTGTGACAGCAGTATGAAAATCTTTAATATTATTGAGCTCTACAAGCTGCTAGAAATACTTGCAATCAAAATGTTTTCACTGGACAACTGCTTTAAACATCTGGCCATTAATCAGTCCTTAAGTGTGCATACTTTGTGTCTGTTGCTGACTCTTAATCCCATGTATGAAGCTGAATATAAAACCTATAATTTTGAAAAGAATTAAATAAGCAGTGTTTTGAAAGGTGTTTTCCCACTTACCTTTCCCTAAATATATGATTAGCCCTTATTTCTGTATTCATTGACTCTTATGTCGATTTTCCTTTCAGAAGTCAGGCTGAGCAACCAACTTGGTCATCAAGCAGTTTTTTGAATATTGGGCAAAAGTGTTATTTCCCTGACACTCAAAAGTTTAATTAAAAATGACCAACAGCAAAATTATTTTTCTGTCTTAGGTGTAAACTATCCAGGTGTGCTATGTGCAAATATTACCCTATTGCAGTAGACTGTAATGTTCCTTCTTAACCTAAAGACAAGGAGATTATGCCACTTCTTTCCAAGGACTAATTGGAGGCTCTATTGAGGACTGCTTTCTTCACTTTGGTATTGCCTTCTCTATACGATGAACTAGAGGAGGTTTTTAACCAGAATTGGTTCTAGTCTCAGTTGGTATTCTGTGGACATCCATCAATGTCTTCTGCAAGGACTTCCAATTTTTTATTCCTCTTTTTCTTCTAAATTATACACTTTCACTAGCAGAGTTTCATAGGATTGTGAAATTACCTTTCGGAAGGGGGAAGTTTTGGGTGTCTATAGAGGACTAACCTTCAACAATTAATGATATAATTAGGACTTATTTCTCAGTATTAAGGTGATTAAGTCAGGTGTATAATCAGGTCATGCTCATTGGTCTGTAGGCTTCCAGTGATTTGAAATCTGGTGTTTGTTTTTTTTAATTGGGCTCTGCCTACCAAAATAGATTTGTTTTCTCTTCTTCATGTTTGAAAATATTAGTCTTGTTATGATTTTGTGTTTACTTGATGCAAGGTCACCCTGGAATAAGACTCATGGACTTCACAATGCGTGGCTTACAAGTCATCCACAACTGTATGTTTTTATTTTTCCGCATACTAAAAATGTTTGATAGGCATTCCTTTTGGACTGTGGTTACTATACTGCATATAGGCATTCCAAAATCCATCTTTCTGAATCATAAACCACTCTGAAACACATCAAGTTTGTGTGCTGACTTGGATCCACCAAAACTTTAATGTGCTTAGAAACTAAAAATAAGCGCTTCCTGCTTTTGAGACATTTAGATTTTGAGATTTTAGCTTATTTATAAAATACCAATATTAGATATTCAGCTTTTCCCATTTCATTTAGTTTCAAAAATGTATTTATTATTAAGGTCTCAAAGATGACAAAGAGTGCACAGCTCTTGCATAAGCAAACTTAAAAGCAAAATTATCCTCCCCAGTCTAGAAAAGTCAGTCTGAATCATCTCTTCTTCCTATGGATCCACCTTTGACTAAGAGAATCTTTCGTTGTTTCCAAGTGTCTAATTAACAAATGCCTGCAAAGTTATGTACTTGAAGAAATGTTGCTTTTTATATAGTTTAAAGTCTACAGCCTGTAAGTGTTCATTAACATTGTGATTTTCTATACGTTTTCTGGTGTTTTTCAATATGTAAACTCCCAGGAAATGGGGTTCAGTGTTGAAAAAGTGTTTATACAGGATTCTTGAGGAAACCAAGTGGAGGAGTGAGAAGGCAGACTGACTCAAACCTTCAGTCCATTCCTGATCTGAGAAACCCCACAAAATGTACTCTTAAAGGTGGCAAAACCCCAAAATATTCTCAAGAACTGTTTCCTAGATTAGCTGAAAGCTCAGACTTTTATTTTGACTCTTTGATAAGCAGCCAATTATTTTAAGATTTCCTGAAGGAAATCACGGAAAGTGCCTGCATGGCATATCAAAAAGTAAAAAAACAATTTAGTTCTAATTACTGTTAGAACTTTTAAATAAAATAGTTAAGTCTTGTCACATTTTTGGGCATTGTTTGTTTTGGGGCAGTCACTAAATACTGCACACATGAATAAATGAGTGCTTCTACTTAAAAACAAATTTAAACTTAAAAGTATAACATTACGATATTAATTCAAGTAGCCTAAAGATTCCCTAAATATTAAGGGATCCCATGAGAACGTGCATATAAAGTTGTTAATACTCTTTTAAATAAAAAAAATATTTCTTCAGCAACAAGTCTTTGAAATTCATCATAGAGAAGGCTGGAGGCTAGAGAAATACCTTTTATTTTTGTCATGAATTGCCAGTGTGGTGTAGCTGAATATTAGGCTGTCAGAAATCCTAGCATTTCCTTTCTGTTTGCTTTCCTCAGGAACAGCTTGGCAGCTTCTCAAAATAACAGCTGAATATGAACATTCTGAAGAGCTAAATACAAATATTAAAATCTTTCTACCCAACCAGCTGCAGCCCACATGGCACTAGGAATACAGCAATGATATCAATGGCAAGAGAAATAAAAGGGCAGAGTAATATCCCTAATGCATTCTCTCCATCATCTGTGCTGCCTTATGTTCTTCTCTATAGGACCTCTGCCCACTTCTGTTCTCAGAACACAGCTTGCTTCTTAAATACCAAAAGCATTTTAGTTATCGATGGGAGCATTGCAAGCAGGAAGGAAAGTGCTAAGATTGAGCATTGTGAATTCTTGTTGTTTTAATCATGCATGATAGTTCTTTGCAGATTTAGGTAAATATTTTCTTGTCTATGGTGTGTCAGTTGCTGGGCAGCAGCTGTTTCTTCACAGATCCTTTCTTTCAAGGATTAGGTTTATTAATGCTTCTTGGAAAGTCCCCATGAAGACTTCCTGGAATGTCCCCTACCATCTTCTCTTGGCATGACTTGCTGAAACTCAGTTCTGCATGTGTGGAAGTAAAGCTTCAGCGGAATTATCGCCTCTGCTGCTGGCTGAAGGGAGATGGTGTCTCCTGTAATTTGGTTAGCTCAAACTGAGTTCTTGCTAGTCCTTCAGCCAGAATAGCAACTACCAAACCCATAGATAAAATCACATTTACTGAATTAATGTAGCTCATTCCCATATGTTTTGCAAGATAAAATTTCCAGTTGCATGAATTTGAAGAGGTAACACAGAAGGCATCATTTTAAGATGGTATATGTATGACTTGGTAGCTTGGCCTGCAACAGCTTTCTGCAAGATAATGCAGAAGGGTACTGTACATTCACTTTTCAGAGGAAACGGTCTTATCTGCATTTCAGAGAACTTTTGTTTTGGTTTTAGCTTCACTTTTCAAAGAGCTAATCCTGATCTTTTGATCTGCTTTTTAAGACATGGCAAGCTACACAAAAATTACCAAATTGAGCAAATGGCAGAATTCTTGTGTAGTTGTTTAGAAGACTGTTCATTGTAAAAAATTTATCTTTGCAGTGTATTTTAAGGTAAAATTTTGTCCTTCTTCAGAGCTCCTATTTTTGCTATTGTATTATTTGCTGCCAGAATCAGAACATTTTCCCCCATTACTGATAGCTACAAAGTTCCTCTACCACACATCTTTTGTATGTGTTTCTTGAACAGAACAGATAAGCTTCACCATGTGAACCACACAGGTAGACACAGTTAAACTATATAGTGCCTTATGTGGTTACCTGCATTCATAATTTTCTAAGAATAGATTGCATTGGTTTTCCTTGTATTGCAGGAGATTTCTGGAATTTTAGTTTACCTTTTGTTTTCTGAACAGTGAACTTTTTCATATGAATTTTTGTTGTTTTTGAATGTGTCTGACATTCTGTTGCAGAGAGAAGCTGTTGAGGTTATTGAAGGCTGCTGATGTTGAAGTTTTTATACCATTTAAACTTAGTTTTCACTTTAGAATTCTTAGGTTGTGCTGGTGGTATGTGACATAAAATGAGGCTTGGTGATCAGAACAGGAGGTGTACCCAGTTTGAGGGACTCTGTTTTTCTATCCTCTGAATTAATGATGGAAATGTTTTGGAGCAGAATGAGGAAAAGAGGATAGTGAGGGTTAGCAGAGCTGATTCTCAGGTAATGTAGCTGCCTGTAATAGTGCCAGACTTCACCCTGTAGTTAACTAAATTGCTTTTAAAGAATGCAATAATGAAAGAACATTTGAAAGTACACTGCATGGTTATTCTCTATTGCTCTGTGACTGTAGAGCCAAATTAAATAAATTAAATAAGATCGCAGGGAGTCAATTATGATGTAGTACGAGTAGTGACAATACAACAAGTAGTGACATTAATTTCATGAAGTTGCATAGGTATAAATGGTCTCAGTATTTGTTCCATTACATTTCCATGGAAATTGTAGGAGAATGGATCATACTCAGATGTTTGATGACTATGTCTATTATTGTATTAGGCTGTATTTACAGAGGAGGGCTCCCCTCCACATACTGCTCTTTGGCACCTTATTGCAAGACTTCTCATCTGTTACATTTGCTTTGTGAGACCTCAGCGATTCATCCAGCACAAAGGTGACCCGAGATGTTCAGGTGCAACTCACAATGGTTTCAAAGTATGTATTGCACTGGAAGAATGTGTTGTGCAAAACATTTCAGGGCTGTCTTCAATTTTGAAAATTAATATGAAATTAATGAACATTCCTCTGAGAAGTACTCTGCATGCCAGAAAGTAAGGATAACAGGAGATTTATTAGGATGCTGCTAATATGCATTGCAGCAAGCGTAAACTGGATCTAAATCTTCAGCCATAAAAAACAGCATAACGTAATTAAAAAACACACAGTAACTTGTGGGACGTATTGTATAGCTTACTAGTGGGAAGGTTATCTGCACTGATCACAAAATTTGCCTCTCCTTCTTTTATGGTGCCTGAAACCCACCTAGTCAATTTGCTGCCTGCCTCCTGTTTCTGATAGCAAGATAGGCAGTACCCTGTCTTCTTTTTGCACGGTTGCAAGCACCAGCAATTGCCTGCTCTCTGAGAAAGGCTAGATTCGGATAGCACTGAACCTGTGCCACAAGGAGATTCTCCCCAAAACAGAGATTTGCGAAAAGGGATTTGCCTTGAGTAGCAGAGGAAAGGTCAATGAAAATAGAATTAAATTTCTGTCTGAGATGCAGTTCTTTGGCCTTGGGGTGAGAAAGGGTGGTGGCAATCAAAAGCACTGCACAGCAATATGGATTTTTGTCATATCATGCCCAAAGCAAGCCTTGTGTAGGCTAAAAGAAAACAATATTCTTGCAGTGTAGGGTAGGTTTTTAGCATTATTCCTTACTAGGTTATTGGTATTGGTTTCTCTAGTAAAACCTGGCCTAAGGAAGCAGTTTCATTAGAGGATTCCTGTATTTTTACTGTTTATAGCAAAGGAGTTGTTAAATGGCACACACTGCAATGTATATTTTAAGGAATTATAATCAGTGCTCATGAAAGGAGTGGTAATACTGAGATAATGAAACTGTCAGTAGTTCACAAACTAGACTTACTGAGCCCTAGCAGTAAAGGCCTTTCATTACATCTGTGCCTGAATTTCAGTACACACCCATTAAAAGGTTGATTTTGATGTCCTAAAACTGCTATGAAGGTTAAAATCCATTGATTTTTTTCTTGCCAAAAATGGGAGAAGTAAAGCAGAAAAATTCTTTTATTTCTCAGTGTTCCTTATTTATGGTCTTTTTGTTTTCTTTAAGCCTCATAGCATAGTTTGTAATTACTACCAAACATGGCAAAATTTGCTTGCATTGTGACAATGATGGGAGTGAAGATCTCTGAATCGTTGATTTGCAGACTTGGTCAGTTGGAAGGGACCTCAGGAGTTATCCAGTCCAACCTCCTACTTAAAACGTGGCTAGTGGTAGTATCTGACCGGTTTGCTCAGGGCTTTATCCAGTTGAGTCTTGAAAACCACCAAGGATGGAAACTGTACAACTGATCTGGGCAACCTGCTCTACTGCTGGGCTATCTTTGTGGGAATAAGGGGTTTTCCTATATCCAGTCAGAACTGTTCTTGTTTTGGTTTGACCATTGTCTTTTGTCCTGCCACCACTGTGAAGAACCTGACTTTGTCTCCTCGAGAACCTCCCTAAGGTAAAAGCACCAGTGTGGTGGTTTGAGATCCTCAGAAATCCAATTTCCAAGTTCAAGCCCCCCTCCCACAATTTGCCCCAGTGTGAGAGGGTTTTCAGACAAAACACAACTACTCAGCATTGGGGGAAGGGAAAAAAATACTTACAAGGTTTATTTACATACATATATATATATAGGTAACAACTTAACTATCTTTTTACGATAAAATAATATATTTACATTAGATCTAATTTCTCTTTTTCTTCAACAAGAGTCCAAGAAGAAAAGAGAAAAGTCCTTTTGCCACTTTTCGGGTCACAGTTCCTTCATTTCAGTTTCTGTGGTATTAGTTAGTGTCTTTCATTTTTTAAGGCAGCAGATTTAAGTTTTGCATTCAGAATTATTCTGTTCTTACTTTGTGAAAATTCCAATCCCTCGAGCCCGAGCCTTTGGGGGATTTCCTTGGAGACTTTCACTCCTCCTGAATTAGAACATTTGGGGCAGCTCTCAGTTCAGTCTTTGCCCCAAGCATCCTACCAGAGCTCCTCCCCTCTGTCTCAGCTTGCCAGTGTGGCAGCAGCAGCAGGGGGAGGGGGCAAGGCCACCTCCTCCACATTCCATCCTGGTCCAGCTCTCAGCATGTCTCCAGGCTCTCAGCTCTTCTCTCTCTCTCTCTCTCTCTAACTGCTGCTGCATTTCTGGGCTCCCTAAGAGTTTGGAAGTCCACTCCTCCTCTCTTGGAGGTTTCAGGGTTTTGGGAAAGTAATTCAATCTTACCCCCAAAACAGCTATTGCTGAGTTTTCTCTGTTTTGTTGCCAGCTCTCCCTCCTGAAGGAACATCTCTGCGTCTCGCAGCTGGCTACGTGCCATCTCTGCTGCTGCTGGCTATCTTTTTGGCTTTCAGCCACTGTTCTCTGTTCAGTGCTGCTCCACTGCTGCTTTCAGTGTCTTCTGCTGCTGCTGACAGTGAAGAAACTCTCCCAGCTCCTGACCACGGGGCCTGGGCCAGTTTTAACACTATACTGGGTCTCCCATAGTCTCAGCTGGGGGCTGGGGGCCTTGGCCCCCAGCAGGGCTCGCTGGCCCCTCTCTCCTCGTGGCTCAGACCATGGCTACGTCTCTTCCAACAACGTCATCCTCCTTCTTTTCCAGTCTGTTGCAATATGTTGATTTCTACAGTAGCGAAATGTAACTTCTGATTGGCCCTGGCACATCAGGAACACCACCCCCGGGGGTTACCCACTTTCTAACTCCAAGGGGAAAACACTTTTTATCCTAGGACAACCAGGAACTGCTGCAAGATTCCCTGAAGCTGCCTTTGCTCCAGGCTGAACAAACCCAGCTTCTACATTTACTCTTCACAGGACAAGGGCTCCAGCCCTGAACATCTTGGTGGCCCTCCCCTGGACATGCTCAGGAGATGTTTAGTTATAGGTGTAACTTTTGGGATTGGCAACTTCTTTCTAGATAAGCTTTTGAATAGAGTCAGTTTCTAAAGATGAGAAACATTTAAGCAAATGTAATGCAAACAAATGGGCCCAAACTACCAAAAGCTCACCCTGTAACATGATAGATGCAACAAACTTAGCATCAGCCTCCATTTTACAGTGTCATAATATCCAGTGTGTTGCCATGTTTTCAGGTACTTATTCTCCTGATTTGAAAGAATAAGCAAGATTTTGCAGGATATTTGAGCTATAGCTGTTTGTTTTAACCTTCAAAACAAGTGTTTGTGTCTTTCGTGAAACTTTTCAGTAGTGTTTTGTGTAGTCATTTAGCGAGTCATTTCCCGAACCTGAAGATTATTAAAAACTTTTAAAGAATGAAAAGAGCTTTGTGTTAGAATGACCTGATATGTGAGAGATAATGAGTTTTAAAATAGTGTTTTCCTCTCTAAGGTAAAAATTAAGTAAATCAGATTACTGAAAAATATGTTTTAGAATATTTGCATAAAAATTGTACTGTTCAACAAAATTATACTTTCCTACCTGTACTTAAATGTTTTTAAAATGGTAAAGTAGTGTGTGAAGCTTTACTTTTCTATTGCAAATCATAGTCTTAAGTGTCAGGATAGTTGTACGAATAAGAGCATAAGGATGTACTGCCACCTTCATTTAAGTTGAACAAATTGTCAGCTTTATTAGAAGTACTTTTATGATTATTGACTTCAACAGATTTTCTTCTTCTTTAAGGATGTCATTGAAACTATATTTTAATCTTAAAAAACATTCATCACTAAAAAAAAGAAGACTTGGTAGATAAGATGAAAGTAGTGACAAAGATTATTTAAATTTCATTTTGGGGGAAGAAAACTAGCATAAAAACCTGTTTTCTGCACTGTCTTCATTTTTAGTTCGTCACTGAAATGTGCTCTTCTGTCTAATGCCTATCCAGGTGATGGTAGTTCCCTCTTGCTGTGAATAGTTTCAGTGTTATGTGATATTATGCATGGCAGGTATCATCTCCACCAATTGTTTTCTCCTCTCTGAAAGTGTAAAATCCTTAGTTATTCCCAAATGAGGGTCACTTTTGATCCAGGTGATAGTCAGTTTGTCAAGGTTTGGAAAGTTCTCCCAGAATTCTGTTGCTTTCACCAGAAAACTGCTGTACCCAGACATTGTTATTGGAATGGTTGGATGGCCAATTTATTTGCTACAAAAGCACCAGTGGTTGCTTTTGAAAAGACCTCTGCGTTTTGGAAAACAAATATGCTTTGGATACAAAATGGCAGTTTATAAGGAAGGCTACTGTATGATCCTGGAGCATTCTGTCCTGGGGAGATTTTCATGACACAGGGTAGTGTTGATATGCCCAAAAGAAACAGAATTTTTATTTTGTGAAATAGACAATTTGCTGATGTGTTTTATGCAATTTGAATTGTATCTATTTTTCTTCCTTGCTGGAATTCATTGTTAGGTGGCTTCTTCTTAGAAGTACCGGGGTGGAAAGTAGCTCTAAAATTGCAAAAAGAAATGTAAAAACAAAGTAGCAAAATCTTTTCTTCTAAAGTGATGCAGCAAGCAAATAATCCTGCAGCTGTTGTTAGAACTTTAATTAAGTAGGTACACATTGTAGAATACTTCTTTTGAAATAACTTCCTAATCTTGGTTTCCTTAATTAATCAGAATTTGGGACCCTGAATATTATATTGCCTTTTCTTTTCCCAAGTGCAATACTCCCTTCTGCTGCAAACGTACGGGGAAATGTGCACCCACAGCCCCAATTAAAAGGAGAAAAATAAAATATACAAAAAAAGGAAGTTTAATACATTTAAAGGTCAGAATATTCTGTGACATGTATGGAATACATTCTTTCTGAATCAAGTTCTCTAGTTTATGGTCAAGCAGCTCGTTTGGTTTATAGAAATCAGTGTACAGAAATGACCTTATCACTGTAAATGACTTTTTACATATTGTAAGTATCATATGTTTATCATATGCATTATTCAAATTTGGCACTCTCCTCCAACAATTAAGCCTAATTATGTTTGTGTTGAATAGATGAATTCAGTAATTTACTAAGAGTAAGTGGGCAGGCGAATGAGGACATTCAACAAGAGTCATCTCTGGATTGCAGGGAATGCACAAATGGATGGCCAGCTGATTGTCAGATCATGACTGTGGCTTTGCATGTATGTACTGAAATTCTGCTAAGGACTCTACAGCCAGCACAAGCTTCAGGATTCAGAATGTTCCAACTCGAATAGTGAAATCTACATTTTCTTGCATGACTACTTGGTGCTTTGCAGAATAACTTCAAATTTAATAAGCTAAATGGTTTAAGAACAATTCTACTAGTGAAGATAAAAAGGGTTCCCCTATTCATTCCCAAGTTATGAAATATCTGCACAGTAGTGCACATGCCACCAACTTACTGGCCTGCTTGCTTATGTATTTATTTCTCTCCTTCCCTTTTCATAAAGCTAGATATGGCCATTCTAGTCAGTGTTGGGTTTCAGTTTTTATTACTAATTCTTGTGGGGATTTTTTTCTGCATATCCAGTTTATCAGTCTTTGCACATCCGCAGATGCTGCAAACATATGAGTATCTTAGATATCTACCACAGGAAAGAGAGGCTGTACTGTGGATGTTGAATATTTCATGTATTCATATAAGTGTACGCTAATGAATCCACTCAGGATTTTTCTCTTACATTTAAGTTGATCCAGAATGTAATGAGCACCCATTTCTTGAAGATCTGAAGAAAAGGAAAGGTTAGGAAGAAATTAGGGAGTTCAGAGGAAGGGCGACACAGGTAATGAGACAGAGGCTATTTGAGAACAGACTTTATTTTTTGTTCTTTTTACCTACCACACTGATCTGTGTTGGCAGTTTTCTTCTCAGACACAAGTGAAACAAGACAGGTGAATAAATAGGGTTGCCGTGTTCAGTTAACATTGTGTATCTCAGAAACAAGACCAAGCAGAAGGTGCAGTCTGAAAGTGATGGGGTCCTTAGAGTCAAGATAAACTTTTGTGCTTTTCAGTGTTTAGATAAAGAAATATATTCTGTACTGTTAAAAAACACATTTGGGTTTTATTTTCAAAATGTTGGTAAAACAAATGAGGTAGAACATAGGCATATTACCTAAGATTTTTGAAAGAATTGAATTCTTTCATGCTGTTCATTTCCTCTCTGACTGATGGATTTGTGGTCTGTCTATTGCCAGGTGACATGTTACGATAAGGCCAAGTTCTTTCCTTTTTACTACTTCAGGAGCTGTCTTTTTACCTTTTCTAATGACATTGTTATTTTCCTTTTATTTTATGTTAAGTCAGATCTCATTAATATTTGTAGTGTTTTAAATACGTTTGGCATAAGTGAAACTTTCAGTTCTAGGCAGATAGGATTCAGAAAGATAATTCATACAACTGACCAGAGACATGACTTTTACCTGGGTGGGTGCAACAGCATTTACCAAATTTTGTGAATGAGGTAAATGTTTCAGTTCCAGAATAAAATGAGTGATTGCAGCATTAAAGTTGAGGTACAGGTAGTTTAAAGGTTAATGAAAATGGTAAAAACCTGCTTTGATACCTGTGAAAGGCATTACTTGGTTTGAATTTGCACCTAAGACATCTCACTTGAACTTTTCATGAAGACTCTAGTAGATAAAAATACTATCTTTAAAAGCTACACAGACACTTGTTCTTCCTCTGTTATTTCCTTTAACGTTTCAACACTAGTTCTTTCCGAATTGATAATATATGTCAACAGCACAACATCTCCATATGTATCTCCAAAATACCATTAGAGGGACATTGCTTCTCCCAATCAGACATTATCCCTATGGATTGAAGGGCGTCAGTAGCTGGCATTCAGCGCTCTGATCTTCTTGAACCAGGCTCTTCACCAGCTGAGGAAGTTTACTCCCAGTAAGAGTGCTGAATCAGTTCCAACCCTGAAGTCCTCAACTCCTCCAGCTCTTCAGTGTCTGCTTGCTGGATACTTTAGGCTCTCAAGCCATTAGCTTTAGAGAAAATTATGAAAGATTAAGAAACCCATTATACAAAAACTTTATCTGAATTTTTTTTAATCCACACTGCAGTTATATTTTGATGGTTTAGTTTTTTTCCACTGTACTTGTATTGCTGGTTTTCCATTCCTTTCTCTTTCACTGAGCTTCCTTTTCCTCACATAACCAGTCACTACATACACCCATGTCATGGTTTAACCCCAGCTGGCAGCTGAGGTCTTCACACCCACTTGCTCACTCACCCCCTCAGTGGGATGGAGGAGAGAATTGAAAAGAAGTAAAACCTTGTGTGTGGAGATAAGAACAGTTTATTAATTGAAGCTAAGTAAAATACAATAATAATGTAAGGATACTATTGATGATTATAACAATAACTGTAATTAAAAGGAGAGAGAGAGAGAAATAAAACCCAAGAAAACAAGTGATGCACATTACGACTACTCACCGCTCCCTGACCAATGCCCAGCCAGTTCCTGAGCAGCGATTCTCCTCTCACAACCAACTCCCTCCAGTTTATATGCTGACCATGACACTCTGTGGTATGGAATATGCCTTTGTCCAGTTTGGGTCAGATGTGCTGGCTGTGTGCCCTTCTGGCTTCTTGTGCACCCACTTCTTGGCAGAGCATGGGAAACTTGAGAAGTCCTTCACTTGGGTAAGCACTACTTAGCAACAACCAAAGCATCAGTTTGTTATTAGCATTATTCTCATACTAAATCCAAAACGCAACACTCTACCAGCTGTACCAAAACAAAATTAACTCAATTCCAACCAAAACCAAGACAACCCACAACACAATGTTTTGCCAGACTTTAGTACTTGTGACGAATGTCACAGAAGCAATCACTTGACTTCTCAAAAAAATCCTGTGGTTTTGAAAAGCTTTCCATGTTAAGTGGTACCACATGGAAAGTAGAACTTTTTAATGTGTAAAAAAGATTAGTGTGTTAGCTTCTCAGTGCAACCTTCAGTGAAGAGTTCTATATATGTGTTTATGCAATACAATAATTTGTGTATTTTCTGTTTTATTCAGGTCATTGCCATTGTTATGGATATGTTTACAGACGTGGATATTTTTAGAGAAATCGTGGAGGCATCTGCTAGAGGGATCGCAGTGTATCTTCTGCTTGATGAGTCAAACTTCAGTCACTTTCTGAAGATGACAGAGAAACAAGGCTGTCAAGTTCAGAGGCTCAGGGTAAGGCTTCCTGTTGCATGAACATTCACTTTATTCCTCCGCAGCCCACTGAAAAGTGACTGTTTTGAAAAAGTGATTATCACATACTGATTTTCAAATCACAATCAGATATAAATAGGTAAACTCTCAGCAGAACTTTCTCTATGGATATTTTTTCTTTAGAAAGCATCTTTTTTATATTATTTATAAAATAATTTTCCATTATTGTGTATTTAGAAATACTGCATGTTTGAAAAACTAAGCCTTTTTTCCTTTCTCTTAAAGTTACCTGCAAATAAAGGCATAAAACTTATATAAATTATTAAATTGTGTAGTTCATTTTATGATCTTTTTCTTTAAGGTATGCATTAAAATACTTTAAGAGGCCCAAGATTCTATTTTATTAGTGTTTTCCTGAAAATCCGTATTATCATATCTGTGAACTATGTCTTAGAGAGTATTACTTTTAGACATTAAATATGTAATTTTGCCCTCTGAGAGATAACAACGTGACTAACGTTTACATTTTTCACAAGATGTCCTGCACTGCCCTAATATTTAACAGGGATTAGAATGCAAAGCATGAGCTGCACTGAAATGACATAAATGCTTCATAAATACTTCTAGATTTACTCTACTGCTGATAGTACTGAAAAAGTTCCAAAGATGTTGTCAGTCTCTTTGCAAAGCTCTGAGCACTGCCTTGGCTGAACTTCTGTATAGTTCCATTTGCATTTCCTTGCTTCTGTAACTAATCAAGCCATGTTCATGCCAGGCAAAAATATTATAAAAGCTCTTCTTAGCAGCACCTATTTTAAGAACCCAGTCCAAAAATCAGATAGAGTTGTGGTGTATTTGAAAGGGTAAAGAGGACTTTTTAGTAGGGAGCAAACCTGTATTTTATACCAATTTTTACTCTGAAGTGTTGACTTTAGTCCTTAAAAGTATCTCCACTCAGAAAAACAGTGGTTGTTTCTTGTGTATGAGTGTGTGGGATTGCTCTGTGGTGGCATAATGTACAGAGCTGTGGGAACTTCTGGAAAGAAATACCAAAACCATGTTGTCGTTCTATAAACACTAGTCGTGATTGCCTTATGAAATCGGTATTTGGCAATGGAACTTGAGATACCACCATTTGCTGATTACTTGGGTTAATTATGCTGTAGAGGTTGCAAAGTATGGTCTATGTCTATATATGGAATGGGTTTCGTCCTTCCAAAACAAAAGAAATTACAACCGTGCATTTCAAGTGTTATCTCAAAAATGTCATAGTATGCATTTTCAAATTAATTCCATGAATTTGTATCTACAGCTTTTTCAAAAATTTAACTTGTTTTGAGTGAATTCGAGATTGTCTTTTTACTACAGTTTTGTAGACCTATAGGTATTTATACTGTGGTTGAAAGAATTAATATGCACACATTAGAGTGTATTTTATATGGATTAGTCTGGAATCGAGAGGTTTGGACTTGACCTCTTCAGTGACATTGTATTTTATATGTTTCTGTTTTGTAATAGTGGGAGAAATAAAATACATCTTCACTCTGCAAGGTTTACTTAGTATGTTTTGAGTTTTATCAGAAAATAAAACATATATGCCAGAGCTAAGCAGTAATCCTGTTGTGTGCTGCGTTTCCAGTTTAGCTTGTAATAAAGCTGTTCAAATTAATGGTCTTCTCATCCAAGTGCTACTCCCAGTGACTGATGTTCTGAGAATAGCAGCTTACTACTCCTGCAGTACTTGCTACACCTTTCTAGAGGATAAAGAAAAACTGGAGATGACTATAAAGAACAGTCAGTACTTCAGAGATGTTTTCTCCCTTTCCCTTTTTCCCATCACCTTAAGGTTCAGTAAAAAAAGGTTCAGAAAAAAAAATAACATCTTCAACTTTTTGTACTCTTTGCTTTTGGTCTTCCCCTTCTGTTTAGTGAAGGCAAGAGGACAGAGTTGTATGGATCTATTTGTTTTCCTGAAGATGTAGCACCAGCAGCATCAGTCTTATTATTCTCTAGCATGATTTGGTTCAGTCTTAGAGTATGGCTGATGCTTCTTAGGCTATGCACTCATGATGAGTTTTTGTAAAGCTTTTCGGACCCTACACCTTCTCTCTCTCTTTTTCTCTCCCTCTGAATCAGTAAAAAATGAGATGCAATGATGAGCGAAACTGTATTTTTTAATTCATATTTGCAATTAAGTAGTCTTTTATATGGAAAAAAAAAGAGGATTTTATTCATAAATCTGCATTAAGTGTCTGCACAGCCAGTTTTTCTCATCTGTAGTCTGACTTCGTATCAGGGCATGTTTCCCTCTTTATTGAAAGATGTAATTGAAGAAATGAGTAGACTATATTTTCTGTAATTATTTTGTGAATTCCATATAGGAGAATGTGAAATCAGAGGTGAACTAGGAGCTTTTTTAGTCTTTCCTACAGCATGTTTTCTTGTGGGTTGTTTACTTAATGTTCGCCTTAACATCACCAGTGGAACTCCGATAAATAATCATCTTCCTGTACTTTCCCATTTCTCTTTCCCTGGTTTCATTTGTTTCCTGACTGTGTTATATTTATCCTTAGTAATTACTGCATTTCTTTTTTTTTTTTTTCTCTACCTAATATTCTTTTGATTAACTTTGTCACTGCTCTGACTTGTTCGGTCAGCAATTCCTTTGCATCGAAGATGAAGAGTTGTTACAGATTCAGACTTTTTTTTAGGTGATTTTTCAGAAACTAATAACTAAATTTTTTGCGGGTTTTTTTTTCTGCTACTGACAGGTGCTGCAGCAAACTGTGAAACAGATTTGAACTGCAAGACAACAATCCCCAGAGCCATCAGAATGCTCAGTGTATTTTGGATTAGAAATGAAAAACCAATGTTGTAGGCAGTGGTGTTGCCTACAACAAGAAGTCAACCTAGCTCCTGACAAAGATCTGACACAGATCTTTGTGTTGTATTTGATATGAAGTGAGATGTGGCGGAGGTTCTATGCTCTTCAGAAACCTATTTTTACTCCTCTGTCAATATTGAAAAATCATTTTACTACAGAAGAGTGTTGAAAGCAATTCAGCAGGAACCATTTATCTCCTGATACTCCTCTCAGTATTTTTAATGAATTGCAGGAAAGAGAAAATACAACCACTGAAGAATTGATTTTACTTTCCTTTTGTGAAGTCTACTTCCAATATGTATGTTTAAATGCATAGTGGGAGCTGCTCTTGAGACCTACTTGCAGCCTGTTTTTTCTCACCAGTGTTATCAAAATTATAAAAAATTTTCTAGTACTTCCACATCTGAGTCAAATTTGGTTACTGAATAGTCATGCACAGCATGATGTTGTATCTGCGAGCAAGTTTCTGTGGCAAGGGCCACACTCCAGTCAAGTCTTGAGTGGTTATTGAATCAGATTCAGGCAGAAGCAAACTTGAAAACTACTTAGCATTTGTACAGCACATATATATTTTTATATATATATATGGTTAATAACTCCTTTTTAAACTGGCAGCTTTCACAAGTGGAGTCCCCTGGGGATCAATACAGGGTCCAGTGCTGTTTAATATCCTCATAAGTGATCTGGAAGATGGGATTTACTATACGGTGACAAAGTTTACTAGTGATACCAAACTGAGTGGATACGTGGACACTTCAGAAGGGAGGTCCACCCTGCAGGAGGACCTAGATTAGCTTTAAGGGTGGGCTAACAAGAACCTTATGAAGTTCGACAAGGACAAGGGTGAGGTCTTGCACCTGGGAGAACATAATCCAGGAGTGCTGCACAGGCTGGGATAGACCCAGCTGGGGAGTGGCTCTGTGGAAAGGGACCTGGGGCTCCATGGACAACAAGCTTAATGTGAGCGAGCAGTGTGCTGCTCCAGCAAAGAAAGCGAGCAGGATGCAGGGCTGCATCAATGAGGGCATCACCAGCAGAGACAAAAAACTCACTATCCCACTCTACCCAACAACTGTCAGGCCACACTTGGAATACTGTGTTCAGTTTTGGTCCCCACTACTTAAAAAACATGTGGACAGGGTGAGAGGATCTAGAGAAGGGCCACAGAGATTATCCAAAGTCTAGGAAGCTGCCAGATGAGGAAAGGCTGAGAGAATTTAGTTATTTCAGCCTTAAGAAGAGAAGGGGAGACCTTATCACCATTTTCCAGTACGGAAAGGCTAGCTACAAAGAGGATGGAGGCTCCTTTTTTACGAGGAGTCACATGGAAAAGACGAGGGGTATTGGGAACAAGTTACTCCTGGAGAGATTCTGGTTGAACACAAGAAAATTTTGTCACAATGAGAATAGTCAACCATTGAAATAATCTCCTCAGGGTAGTGGTGGATTTCTCAGCTGGACACTTCTAAGATTCAGCTGGACAGATGTTGGGCCCTCTTGTCCAAACTGTGCTTTTGCCAAGAAAGGTTGGATCAGATGATCCTTGAGATGTTCTGTGATTCTGTGACCTATTATATCTTAGAGGAGAGAGGCCCAGGATAATAAATAATATTAGCAATGAGGAACAATATGAGAAATTTGACTATTTTTCCTTTAAAACAGTTAGCTAAATATTAGGTAGACATGCAGTTTCTTCTTTGTGCATATTCTTGACAGCAAGTACAGGGTCAGTAATTGAACACTGACAAAAACAGTGTCTACAAATAAAAAGTGCTGAAATGAAATAAGTACTCACTGTACTTATTTGTCATATTGGAGAGTTTTTACTGATGAAAATAAATGTATAATGGGGGTTATGTGGCTCTCTCTGAGATTATAGTGTACAGTTGTACATAAAAGGAGATTAGAGTTTGTTTCCCATTCATTGTTTAGGTGTCTTTTAACTGGATAGACCTGATGGCTATCCTGAAACTGCAGCCACTGGATGTTTTAAATATTCCCGAGTGTCCTACAATGTCCTTTTGGATGAGAGAGAAGAACTTCTTGTTTGGCTTCAAAAACCTCCATTAGTAAATAAATTACTGCTTTACCCACAATTATGCAGTGGTGAGTGACACACTAGAGTAAGCAGGAGAGTCCTATAGCCTGAAGATGAAACCGGATAGGAAGGTGAAGCCCAGCATTTCATACCAAATGGGGCTTGTAATTCAGTATGTGTATATTTACTGCTTCTGATCCTAAGTGGAATGCATTGTAACAATATATCCTCAAAGATGGTCTGTATTTTGTGTGATTATTCAAAGTATGCATTCCTGGCACATAATTAGAGGGTTTGAAGCTGGTTAAGAATGCCAGATGAACTGTGGAGGAAAAGGAAGTGTTATGTGAGGAAGGTGAGCATGATCTCTGCCACGTGTCATGTTCTCATCTGGTACCTACCAAGGGAGGAAAAGAGTGCAGGATAGAGGCATCAGGATAGAAAAGCTGCAGGAGGAAAAATACTGAAGAGGAGGAAAGCAAAAAGGAGAACAGAGAAAGCATTGACTACAATTTAAAGAAAAAAAACAACAACAAGAATTTAATGTAAATTTTACTCCTTTTTTAGAGATACCTACTTGAAATTATATTTCAATTTATGAGTACCTAAGGCAAAACTTTATTTTTGTTTTATATAGTATGGTAATTTGCAAGTCATTAGCCTTGGTTGTGCCTCCAGTATTCCAGATTCCCAAGTGATATCCTGTCCAATACCTATCAGACCTTGTCTCAGTAAGATTTGATGTGTTCAACTGACATGTCTTTAGACCGATGTTACTTGTTATGGTTATTTGAAAACATATAAGTTGACTCTCAAGTTACCTTTTCAAACTATAATGTCATAAATATGATTCAGTATAATTAAATATAAATCTGACATACACATACAATTATGTGGTATATAGAATTGGATAAACCAAAGTAAATACAAATTTCATTACTAACTAATGAAATTATTTTATAGTAAATAAGGCTTTACTATTATGGTTATCTTTAGAATGGGTAAATTCCAGTATTTTCTTATCTTCTTTTTCAGGAATTACTTTTTCCACAGTATTTATCTATAGAATAAAAGTTTTTTATTTAATTAGTTAAAGATTGAATAGCTGCTGGAGAAAAAACTTATTTTCTTCAATGCGCTTGTCTTGTTCAAAGTTAACAAAAACACTTTGGTAAAGCGGGAAAACTGACTTTCGTTGGTAAGAAAACTTCTAATTGGAATGCAGAAGACTTGAAAGACACAATGCTAGATTGTCAAAAGTGATTAGCAGGTAGAGATGCAAACTTACATTCACCTCCCATTCAGTAGTGCAAATTGGGTTGTTACTTATTTGTTGTAGCTGTTTCTGAAAATAGACCTAAGCGTTCACCACCTGTATTTTCACTTGTAAAATTTTTACCTTTTAAAATTTTACAACACTTCTACATCCTACTTCTTTTATTTATCTAATTAAGAGATAAGCTTTGTTTTTAGCACATTTGCAAGACATTTAGTTCACAAGCAAAAGTAATTCTTAAATGCTGTCTTTGTACATTTTAACTGAGTTGTATTTGTGTTCAAACACAGCTTGACAAAAATGCTAAGTGAAAGCTCACAAAATGGTGAATAAAATTTAAAGAACTTGAATAGCTTGAGTTAAACCATAAGATAGCAACACTGAAATATATACTGATTTAGAAAGTGTTATCTGGAAATGTGCTTTCATGTCATGGATGTTGTCTCCTAATTTTTTGAATTTTCTGTTTGGAAAGATAAAATTCATTGGATTGTAGTAGACATTATTCTTAAAACTCCTACAACCTTTATCTACTAGAACTTCATATGTTTTAAGTAAATGTACAAGTGCTCCCATAGACAATGAAGTCTTACGTAACTGTATTGCAAACTCAGTCATACTTTGTAGACTGGAATCTTAAGTGCTCTTGTAAGTCTAAACATCTCTACAGCTTCCTGAGGATGGGAAGTGGAAAAGGAGATGCTGATCTCTTCCTCCTGGTATCCAGTGACAAGACATGTGGGAATGGTTCAAAGCTGCACCATAGGAAGTTTAGGAAGTTGGACATCAGGAAGCATTTCTTTAAGGAGAGAGTTGTCTAACACTGGAACACGCTTCTTAAAGGGGTGGTCAATGCCCCAAGCCTGTCAGTGTTTAAGAGACATTTGGACAATACCCTTAATAATTTGCTTTAACCTTTGGTCAGCCCTGAATTCGTCAGACAGTTGGACTAGATGATCGTTGCAGGCCCTTTCCATCTGAAATAGTCCTATCCTATTTATTTCATCCTCCTGATTTTGCTGAATTTACTGTGTACATGATGTTTTCCATTTGCTTCATTAACAACCCTAATTCACCTATACCTGACCTTTACAGAGCATGTCTGCTGTGATTTGCAACCTATCCATGTAGCAGTCCTGTGAAGCAAGACATTCCTCTGTATTCACAAGTCTTACGTTGCACCATTTCCATATATACAGACTATGTAATAATCATATAGATTCTGTTTTCTTACTGCCAATGCTAAACTATGGATTTCACTCCCACTGGAGTACTTGTAAATTACCACAAATTAGTGTTGCTAGAAAAAAATATGGCAAGGCTAGAAACTAAAGTAAATATTGTTATCATTCACAGCTATATTCCAAGATGTTTTCATGTCTTGTGAAGCATTTTGTGTCTCACAGCCACATGAGGTAGATGCTGTAGCTTGGTTTGCATTGAATATAAATTTTAATTTTTCTATAAGCACCTCTGTGTACTAATTTCTTTTTTTTCTACATCTCCATGAGAATTTTTTGAAAATTATTATTAGTACAGTTCAGAAGGTGTAGTAACACTTCTTTAAATTTTTTTTATTTCTATGGGCTTAAAGAAACAAGTGACAGGAGAGAGAGAGAAAAAAGAATACACTGACTTAGCTGAATCAGTTTCATCAGTAGCCTGGGATAAAAATTAACCTCATTTTTGAGATAAAGTGGAAAATTTCCCAAGTACCATTTACTGAGTTCACATGAGTAAAACATAAAGCTTAATAGAATTAAAAATTAACTGCTGCATAGAGTTCATGCTACCTATGCATGTCGTGTTAGCATCTCTGAATTTAGATAGGGAACCTTACTGCTGGTGAAACTTTGAGGGATTCTGGCACCACGTGACACCCTTCTCAGAGTGGGGGGTGTTCGTAGATATAGCAGCCTTGTTCAATTAAACTAAAAGTAATCCTGGCTCTTTAGGTGTTGTCTATGATTAGCTGAGATGCTTGGAAATCTTATAAATATGTACAGCAGATGATGGAAAGAATTTTTTTTACAGCTCAAAACCTCTTCTCCTTGTTGAAGACTTCTTGTGCCAGAACCTCATTTCTGGGAGTGGTGGATATGGAAAAGTGGAATTTCCTTTTCTGTGGCGTATGGAATCTCATCGGTCTTGAAGACAAAGCAGTGACTTGCCATTTTGAGTCCCTAGGCAGGAAGTTGGATCAGAGTTTACTTCCCTGCAGAGTTTATTAATATGTAATAATGTAGCTTTTCTCCTACTGTTCCTCTGAATTTCAACCCCCTACGTGCTAATATGGACTATAGTAGACCAAGTAAAGTATTTTGATTGTCTTTTTCAGAACATGAGGGTGCGGACAGTGAAAGGACAAGATTATTATTCTAAAACAGGAGCAAAATTCCATGGAAAAATGGAACAAAAATTTATTCTTGTTGACTGTAAGAAAGTTGTATATGGTTCCTACAGGTAAGATCACTCACTGAAGTGTCCATAGCAAACCTGTCATCTCAGCACTACTGCTATAGCAAATTTGGTCTTTTTCCTATTTGTAAAAATTCTTGCAGGGAAGCACATGCGTTCGTTTGATTATCTTTTCTGTAATTTAACAGGTTACCAAAGATACTTCTTGCTAACTAGCCTAACAGGTCCTCTCTTCGTTTTTCACAAATAAGAAATAAGGCATGTAGGTTTTGCCAAACCTGAAGACTTGCTAAAAAGGGAGGAAAATCCTGATTTGTCTTATATTGCCTGAATTGTTCTTGTTTAACATTTGCTTCAGAAAAGGCCGCCAGAATTATTTTATAAGCTAGCTTGGTTAGTTCCTCCACATAATAATCTTCTAAAGATAACATTACAGACTGACTGTGTGGCACTTAATGGTGGTCAAATTCAGAATTGCCCAAGTCTCTCTTTATGTCTGACTTTCTTTATTCTGCGTTCCATTTTATTTCCAGTGTATGTGTGCAAAGCGTAGGCTAGAAGAATTTACAGCTTTGCAGAGCTGGAAAAAACTATGTTTTAACTCACACATTATTAAATATTTTCCTTCTTTTCATGCTACACTTTTCTCCTTTGGCCTACTGAATTAGTTTCTGCCAGCGTAGTGTCTGGGTACCAGATCCACAGCCACTGCCTTTCATAGATTTCCACCACTGTAAGCTTTTGAAAATATGACTTTTTATTTCCTTTGAGATTCAGCCCCAAATTCAGACTGACATGTATAAATGATAGTGGGGTAGATGACAAGTTCATAAATTAATCAGTGTAAGACAGTTCAGGGAGAGTCTTGACATCTACACACAGTGTTAAGGTCTGTGAGAATGCAATAGTTTTTCTCATTTCATTTTGAGAAACAACACTGCCTTGTACCACAGGCAGTGGAATCATCAATTTCTGTAGAAATTAAGCTTGTTTTGTAAAATAATATAGTTATTTATAACAGGAAATATGAATCTTTCTGAGCTGTCACTTTGAAGTCAATTTAAAGTTTGGGGTTTTGTCTCAAAGATTATGTATTATTCTTAATTGTGAGAATCAGTAGAAAAAAATTTATGCAGCATGATTTCATTTAATCTCAACACACTATTACTTCCTGAAAAATACAAAAATAGCAAGAAAAAATTACAGCAGCAAGCTATTTTTGTCAATACAACAAACCTATTTTCTAATATCCAGATAAAAAGTGCAAATAAAATAAGTCCGTTGATTTAATTTTTTTCTAACTTTTTTCATGAAATTAGGATTTCAAACCAGGTTTTTTCTTTGTTGTAAACTACAAATTGCATGCTTTACACACCATGATATTAGTTTTGTTGCAACATCCTTAATGTACATATTAATTTATTTCATTTTGTAGCTGTAAAATACTTACAGATACTTAGCTTTGAGCATGTGTTCCATCTTTTACAACAGAGGAAAATTTGCTTCATCAAAGCATTATTATTGCAATAAAAGAAATGTTCATATCCAATTCAATGTGCATAGTAGAAAATGTAAAATTTTTAATGATTCTGAGCTACGTCTTTTTGAAAATACGTTTAGAATTAAGTACATTAAAAACTGCTGAAGCAGTCCTGTATATTTTTTCAGATGTATTTTTTTTTCACAACATAACCACACAGTAACATTCTCTGACTGAAGACTAAATATAGTGGGTATAGTTAATCCTGCCTTTGTCTTTGTAGAGGTGATTTTTTTCATTAGCTATTTGTACTTCCCTGTTCTACATTTGTGAATACTTTCTTAGAATACTTTTTATAAGGGCAGTTATAAGGGTAGTTATAGGCTCATTCCTGCTCCCACTGAAAGCAGTGGAAAGTTTCCAGCTGAGTTTTATTCGTATTAGATTAGACCTTCTGAGTCTAAATTACATTAATCATTACCAACATTTGTTTATGTATTTAGAAAGTATTTTTACAAACCCCAGGTTTGTGCAAAAGCTTCCATAGCAAGAAGCACTAGTGTAATACTTAAAAGAACTGCATCTAATGGTCGTTTGTTCTTCTTTCAGCTTTATGTGGTCATTTGAAAAAACCAACCTCAGTATGGTTCAAGTTATCACAGGACAGCTTGTGGAATCTTTTGATGAAGAGTTCAGGACGCTGTATGCCCGTTCTTCTGTTCCTAGCTCATTTGCTCCAGAACTAGTGCGGGTAAACAGTCGCAGGACACTCTGGGATAATGATACATACCAACACTCAGTGTCCTCTTTGGCTTCAGTTTCTAGCCAAAGAAACCTTTTTGGTAGGCAAGACAAGGTTCACAAGATAGATCCTGTTTGTTGGAAAACTCGTGGAAGATATGCAGTAAATGAAATAGATAAATATGGCTTGAGAAATCAAGCCTATAATAAGCAACCATTTCATCCAGGTTTTAATGTGCAAAATCCAATCCAGCAGTATCAACCTAGTGAAAAAAATGAGCACTGGAAGAGACATAGTTATGCTGGGGAAAAACCAGAAAGGACACCTTACCTGTTGCTCAACAGAGCTATTAACAGAGCCAACAATCCATCAAATACTTGGAAAATGCCATCTGATAGCCTTAGTATTGTTTCCTCATTACGAGGAGGATATGCAAATAACTACAATATTCCCCAGCAAAGTTTTGCTGATCAGTTTTCACGACCGAAAGTAAATCTTGCAGAAAGAAATTCGATTGTGCGGAGGTCTTTTAACGGGACAGACAATCATATCCGCCATCTGCAGCAAAGGATGCCAACTCTGGAACACACAACAAAGTCGTTCCTACGTAACTGGCGAATAAAGTCATATTTGAATGATCAAACAGATTATCCGGTAGAGTCTAATGGGTCAGCTGTGGGTGACAGATATGATAGCTATGACACAGCTGAAAATATGAAAGCTCATGCACTGTATTCTCATTCTCGCTTGCGATCGTCGTTGGTGTTTCAGCCAACTTTACCTGAACAGCAGGAAGTAAGCAGCTGTGCAAGTTCTTCAAATTCAACTATAATTGGGTCAGAGGGAAGTGCAACACCTAAAGGGACATCTAATCATGCTCCAAGTGTGGAAAATGGAACAGATAATATTTCAGAAGACCTTAGCACAAACTTCCCTCTTAAATCAGATGCACCAAAAAACCACAGAATTCATATTGCAGACAGCACAAAAGCTCCCATAAATTCAAATGCAACTGGTGACACATCACTTTATTTGTACTCAACACTGTGTACAGACAAACATTCAGAAAATCTGAAGAACCTTCAGAATGAAAATGTGCTCAAAAGGAGAAGTTTTCCCATGTTTAATTCAAAGTCCATATTGGACCCTGGTGCCAACAAGCATGCATCCAATTATGTTTACAGCACATTGACTAGGCATAGACTTAAGCAGCCAGTTGGTCCAAAACTTCCAGAAGACATGCTGAAGAGTGCTAAAAGTTTGCACAGTGTGGCCAATCACTTGCCACAGGAGGAAAAGAACCTGAAAGGAGAGCTAAAGAGCCCAACTGCTAGCAAGGCAATCTCTATGGCGGTTCTCACTGAAGTGAGCAAGGAGGAGTCTAGTAAGGATTGCACATCAAAGAAAGAAAGTAAGAGTTCCCCAAGTTTTCTAAAGAAAGGATCCCAGAAATTGCGGTCATTTCTTAATCTCACACCAGACAAGAAGGAAAACTTGTCAAAAAACAAAGGTCCTGCCTTTTACAGGATGTGTAGTAGTTCTGACACATTGGTTTCTGAAGATGAGAATCAAAAACCAAAGATTTCTGAAAATAAGACAGATTCTTCCCCAAGGAGAAAAAGAAACACATCAGCAAATTCTCAAGGGAGCTTGAACAGAAGTAAAGAAGATGTCACTGGTAGCCCAACAAAGTCTCCAAAGTCTCCAAAGTCACCAAAATCTCAAAAACCTCCATCTGATGAAAGCAATAAAATGTGTCCTCTCTTGTGCCCCCTGGAAAGTAAGTTCATCGAAACTGCAGGAGATGCATCTACCCCAAGATTTAACACAGAACAGATTCAGTATCAAGATATGAAGGAAATCTCCACAAATACCGCTTCTGAAAGTGCTCCTGTTTCTGCACTTCAAAGAGCAAGTTCGGTGACACCACAGCTGGCAAATTCAAAACCCCAACAGGAGCTGAGATCTCGTTTGAGTGAAAGGCGTGTTTATAGTCGCTTTGAGCCATTTTGTAAGATAGAAAATGCTAGCCAACCTGCAGGAAATGCAGCCAACAGCAGTTCACATCTATCAGATATCAAAAGCAAGACCTTAGGGAATAATTATGGCAGGAGTAATCACATGGCCAGCTACAACTCAACTGCTTACCATCCATTGCAACCTGATGAAAATAAGCTGAGAGGATTTATGCAAAAGTTTGGGAATTTCCTACACAAAAGCAAGTAAAACTTTTGTTGATTATGTTGAAATACGGCAAGACTAGCAAAGCTGGACGTAATCTTAACTGGACAAAGACTAGTGGCCAACTTTTGTACAGCTTGCTTGGGTTTCTTCTTGGGTTTAGGACATTGGAATGAATGTACATATTTTTAAAAATAATTATCCTAGAATTGTTATACTTTAATCTTTACAGAAATTTTGTGTCCAGAAGTTGCCTCAAGGAAGTTGTTTATACTGTTTTTAATGTAAGATTAATTTTATATGTTTTCATATGAAGAAAATACATTCCAGCATATTGTAAGATTAAGCATGGGGCAAAAAAGATTCAGTATGTTTTTAAACTTCAGATAATACTGTTTCCAAAGATTTGCTCTATAAAATAGGATAGCACTAGGAATAGCGAATTGTATTTTTTCAGCATTTATGTACACTTTCAAATGATAAACACAATGTTAATGCATTGTATGTTACTTATCTTTAAACTAATTTTTGAAAACCTCTTTTAGTTTTCATCTTGTTAATAATTTACCCCATAGCATCTACTGAACTGTTTGAGCAGCAGATGGATCTATCTTACTTTATTGAATTTTCCTTGTAATATGATATTTTTCTGAAGTATTTGGCATACAGATCTGAAAGTGACCTTAATCTGAGCTTTCACAGACTTGTTTACGTGGTTAAACTAGTGTGAATGTAGAATGAACGTTAAAAAAACCTATTTATAAAGAAGGTGCCTTGAACAGAATTTGCAACTAGTTTAAATTTCAGTGGGTTAATTGCATTTGTATAACATGCCAGTATTCTGTAGAGTATTCTAAAAAAAAGCTTTTTTGTTATGTTTTTCTATTTGGTGTTAAAAAAAATTGTCTATGGACTTCCATTTCTCAGGTAAGTTTTTGAGTTTCACATGCAACCACCTGTTTTAAATGTTGCCAGATATATTTGCAACTATGGCTTTAATACCTTATTTTTTAAATAAGATGAGAATTCTTAGATTAGGTGTACAAGGGAGATTACAAGCTCAATCCTGCAATGCAGCCTTATGTCAGGATGAGTATTATGGACCATGAGCAATTAGGCAGCTTAAACTGAGATTCATAAAAGTAACCACAGCAAACAATAAGGCACCTTTGCTAAGCCAAAGAAAGTATCACTGAAGGGGATAGTAGCAAATGTTTAACTTCAGTGAAGGTATTTAGACTCCTAACTGCAGTCTGAGGAACACATTTTGTTTATCCGAGCCTCTGTATCATAACAAATTTCCCAATAATAGGTGACTACAGGGTAGTGCTTACAAAAAACACAGGCATGGGGTTATGCTTGGGCAGCAGCATGGAATCCACTTCTTGTCTGCAGTGTGCATCCGGGGCTTACGCCCTCGTGGATGTGGAGTTTGTGTCTTAGGAGGACTCCATAACCATTTACCTGACAAATATTCTGTGACAGTTTTGTTCCAAATTCAGATTTTTGGGAAATTTCACTGCTGAAGGCTCAGAATTCTTATACAGGGTCTTTGTGTTCCGGGAGCATGTTTTAGGAGACAATTTCACTCTTAGATCTGAAAGGTCCCACAGTGTTCTATGGAAGAGGTCTTAGCTTCGTTCTTTGGAAAGAAATACCAAAAGGGCATTTCATGCATCAGCTGGGTGAAGTTCATTTGTCTTATTTGCCTGTGGCCCTAGGAAAAGATTCTGTATGTAAATCTACTTCTCACTGAGAAACTACTCTGGTTCTTATGAAGTCACTGTAGTTATTGATTTCAGTAAAGCAGTGTCAGCTTTTTATTCAAACTGTTTCTCGGACAACTTTATTAGGCTGATGCATCATAGCAGTAACTGTTTCACTGTGGGGATAGTATTTATTTTTGAGGCTGACAGTCCTGTGTCTCAATCTTCTGCTGGAAGTTTAGGTCTCCCCTTTACCTGTGATCACAGAAGATTTTATGAATTTCTTGATGAACACTGGCGACTTTGTTCACTCCTTGATGAAATGCTGTAGTTAATATTTTTCCCAAATGAACATTTGTACTTATATATGCTATCCCAAGCAAGGTAACATTTTCAGCCCCTAGACAAGGAGTGTCTTAGTACTCCAGGCGTGTTTCCAACATAGGCACAACATACTTCCACACCTATGCAGCCAACAGCAATGCCCTACTGTACTTTTTAAAACTCTTAATATTTTCTAACTGGGCAGACAGTTACCCAGGATAGTACCTGAAGTGACAGTGCAGGTGGTGCTAAAAATGGTGGGGGTAGGTTTTAGGAGGATCTTTAGTTTTCCCTCATACTCTTACAATCTCTGACATGCGCCTGTAAGCAGAACTATATTTGAGGAGGAAATGAGGGAGGGAGAACAAGGGTCTTGGGGCAAGTTTTGAAGTGACAGTGCTTTCCATTTTGTAATAAACTTTGGAAAATCTATACTGATGCAATTTGGAAATATTTTACTGTATTTTTCAAAACAGATTGCTAATTAGAGAATGCTGAGATGGCAGATATTTTAATTTACCGAGTCATCTATGTTTATTTATATTGCTATTTTGTACCTGCACAGAAGAATTAAGAGACTTCAGTGAAGAGCCTGCTCATAGACTTGATAATGTAAAAAAAAATCTCAGTGGAACTAGCTTTTTTTTTTCATTTTCAGATCTCTTTTCAAAGATCCCACATAGGAATGTTGCTACATTAAGGCTTGATCCAAGGTTAATTGAAATTAATTCCACAGACCTCAGAGGAAGTAGGATCAGACGCTTAATTGCTGACATCACTATTTTTAGAAATGTTACAAGACCCAGTGGTGCTTAGGGAGCTCAAGGCTTTGTCTGACACAATGGGAGGAGAGGTCTAATGCCCTGCCAACCATTACAGCTTTGAAGACTGGGAAGGACACTGGAGAGGTCCACAGGTGCTGCAAGGACCAAGTGTTCATTTGTTCCTTCCAGAATGTGTGTTAAAGGTGGGAAAGTGCTCACCCAGTACTGTCTGATTTGCCTCCTGTCTCTGTGGAAACCCAGTTGTCCACAAAATAAAAGCAAAAATAAGGGAAGAAAAGGATACTTGCATCAGCAAAGAAGAAGGATGTGCGGATTTCTAGAGGGAAAATTAGGGTTTATATTTTTGAATGTCTTTTTCCCAAAGCTTGTCTTGATGTTTCCGCTTTTCCAAGGAGATGCATTTTATTCAGTGTGCCCTAAATGTACTTTGCACATTGCAAGTTTTACACCCTGCACGCAGCCAATGCACTCCCAGTTTTGTAAGGCTGTGAAGTAATGGCTGTTGCGGTGCATTGGGTAATGGCTGTTGGGAGTTGTGAAACCCATAAAAAATGTCGCATCATTTCCACATTAAATAAAACTCCATTAGCACCGTAATAGATCTCTGAGGGTGGCTGTGCAAAAGCTGATAAGAGTTATACAATGCTGAGAGTGTCCCTCGGGAGCACCATCGGTAGTAGAGGGCAGTGCAGTTAGGAGATCCGGGCTCTTCATACAGTGACCCTTCAATTTGCGTCATAAATAAACCACCCCTACATGCAGTCATAATACCCAGTGGATAAATTGCTTTGTTTCTTCAGCCTCATAATAAACAGCTTTTCCTGCCTCTCAGATTGCAAAATCGTTGATTGTTCTCTTATTAATTACCTTGCACTGCACTCTTTATTCATGCTAACAAACATGAATTAGATGTGAAGAAATTATAAATTAAGAAAAAGTAAGTTTCCAGCTGTCTAATAAATGAGGGTAGTAGTATTTGTTACAAACCTTGAGAGAAACAAAAAGCTTGTCAGGCAATAGGTGTTCATGCATAGCTGAAAAATTATTATTCAGAGAAGACAACAGTTTGATCATTTTTCAGCTTTCTGAAGAGTATTTGAAAATGTGATTTATAAGACATAAGAAAAATAATACTAAAGTCTGTTGCAAGACAATGTAAAAATAAAATTTAAATTGGCTCTACTAAGCTGTATGATAAATACATTTTTTTTCATTTGTGGGTAAGCTGTAAACCCAACAAGTAGCTTTGCAACTGTGTGACAGATCAGTAAGGTTACTGTGGTACTTACTGTAATTCATTCTTCATATCAATCTTGTACAGCACAGTGTGGTATTGGGGGTTTTTTTAGTTTGTTTTCATTTAAGTCAGAAGAGTTAGAGCAACATAAAGGTGCAGTAGTTCACGGGTAGTTGAAGCATGTTCCTCCAATTTTGTCTTCACTTGCATAAGTACATATTCCATTAGCACCCCAGTGACAAGACAGGAGACTGGAATGCTCAAAAGACTGTCTTGCCATTTCACTCCTTATCTCAGAGAGGTGCTTACAGATAGATGTCTGGGTACTTTTCTTTAGGGTCTGAAATTTTTCATAATTTTCAACTCTAAGAGTTACAGTTAGGTCTACATTTTTCACATTTTGACATGATGGCAAAGATGTTGTATGTTCTGAGAATGCTTTTCTGTATTGAGAAACAGGATGGAAGAAAACATTTGCTCTTGGAGAGCTCAGAACAGAGCTACTTTGCTGTTAAGCAAAGCTAGTAGTTCTGAGTTTTGTTTTAGTGATGCTGACAAGTGATTAAACTTGTACTCCAGACCTTTCACCAGTTCTGTTGCCCTTCTCTGGACACACTCCAGCACCTCAATGTCTTTCTTGTAGTCAGAAGCCCAAAACTGAACACAGTGTTTGAAGTGTGGCCTCACCAGTGCCAAGTTCAGGAGGATGATCACTGCCCTGGTTCTGCAGGCCACAATATTGCTGATCCAGCCTGTCCAGATACTTCTGCAGAGCCTTCCTACCCTCCAGCAGATTAGAACTCCCAGCCAACTTGGTGTCATCTGCAAACTGACTGAGGGTGCACTTGATCCCCTCATCCACATCATCAGTAAAGATATTAAACAGGACTGGCCCCAACACTGAACCTTGGGGAACACAATTGTGACTGACAACCAGTGGGAATTCCATTCGCCATCCAGACATTTTTTTACCCAGCAAACAGTGCACGCATCCAAGCCACGACCAGCCAGTTTCTTCAGGAGAACTCTATGGGAAATGGTGTCAAAGGCTTTCTAAAGTCCAGGCAGACAACATGCATAGCCCTTCTCTCATCCACTAAGCATACCACCTTGTCAGAAGGAAACCAGGTTCAAGCAGGACCTGCCTTTTCTAAAACCATGCTGACTGGACCTCATCCCATCTGTCCTGTGCATGCTGTGTGATGGCACTCAAGACAATCTGTTCTATAACCTTCCCTACCACCAAGGTCAGATTGACAGGTCTGTAGTGTCATGGATCCTCCTTCTGCTCTTTCTTGTAGATGGAAATCATATTTACCAACTTCCAGTCACCTGCAACCTCCCCAGTTAGCTGGTAAATGATTGAAAGGGACTTGGTGAGCACTCCTACCAGCTCCCTCAGTACGCTTGGGTAGATCCAACCCCATGGACTTGTGTGTTTCCAAGGGGTGGAGCAGGTAGTTCACCATTTCCCCTTGGATTATGAAGGCTTCATTCTGCTTCCTGTCTTTCAGATTCGGGGGCTGTGTACCTGGAGAGCAATTGTTCTTACTAGTAAAGACTGAGGCAAAGAAGGCATTAAGTACCTCATCCTTTTCCTCATCTTCTGTAACTGTTTCCACCCACATCAAAGAAAGGATAGAGATTCTCCTCAGAATGCTGGTGTATTATAGAAAGCTTTTTAATTGTCATTTATGGCAGTGGCAAGATCAATTTTCAGATGGGCTTTGGCCTTTTTAATTTTCTCTCTGCATAGCCTCACATCCTTGTACTCCTCCTGAGTAGCCTGCACCTTCTTTAAAAAGACATAAAATCTTTTTTTTTATATATATTTTTGCAGACTTTTATAAAATATCTTTGTGTATTTCTGGATGAGGATCTGGTTTACTAAAAATGACTTGACATCCCTTCAGAAGAAGCTTCTGTGAAGGCTATGCATCTTTCTAGCACCATATATATTAACATTATCTAAAAATTAGATGGGTAAGTCCAAAAGATAGTTGAAGGGAAAAATAATAATTTCTGATGAAAGGGCCACAATACATGCTTATTTTGATAGTGTTGCTTCCATATGTAAATGCAGCTGGGAAAAAATTGCTTCTTTTCTCTCCAGAATACATAACAGTTATGACAATTAAAGTAGAAATATTTGTAAGACTGAGCACCAGTGGCAATATTTTATTGTGTTTGAGAAATGGCTGCAGCTAATTAATTAGTATTCAAACACAGGACTCTTACATGTCTGTTGCACATTGTCTTCCTTGCCTCATTTAGCAATCAACATTGTCAAAATTCAGACTGATTGTCTACAGCTTCCTAAGCTCTTGAATATTGCTCTAAAAAACTGTTCCAACGAGGCATTAAAAACATGCTTAGCTTTATAAACTAGGCAGTCCCAGGATAAAGCGTACCCGGCATACATGTTTTGTTAGGTTTTGATATAAAATAATGACTGTGTAGTCCTAGCTGGTGTATTTTGGGTAACTAGTGACTTATATAGTTTTGAGTCATGTTTGATTTTGACCCATTGCAACACCACATTTGGACATCATATCTGATAATGTTTCTTTCAAATGTCACATATGCTGGTGTTAAAATATCATTATTCTGATTTCAGAGTTTAGATCAATCTTCTTTAGAGCAGGGTTTATGGATCCGTGATGATCTGTAAGATTTCAAAAGGGAAATAATTGTGGTTCAAATTACTAATAAAACAACCAGACAAAACTAAAAAGCATTTGAAAATATTTCCACATACAGCAAAGGAAACAAGTAAAATTGGAGGACGAAGTCAGAAGTGAATATTCATAATGTACATTTTACCAGTTGAAAGTGAAAGCTGGTGCACCAACACTGCAGGAAAAATAATAATCAGGTGCTCTTTGAATAAAAGAATCTGAGAGACACTGATCAAGATGATGCAAAAGAAGCATGAGAGATGCTACAAACACACAAGATCCAGAATGGATATTCCTGGGTAACTTTGGGGGATAGGGAGCGTGGGAAAGGAATTCCATCAAGTTGTTTTTCAGTACTGACAAACGTAAAAGACTGTACTGGTTTCATTTAAAACTACTTGATATGTAAATCCTTTTTTTCCTAAAATGGAATTCCTGGATTACATAGCAGCTATGTTACGGATATACTGTGTATGTACAGATACAACCCAAAAATTGTCTTAAATAATTTATTACATTTATTTTTTACCAAATAAAGTGTTTCTTTTAAAGCTCAGCTTACTTCTGTGTTTGTTTTTTCACTGGTTCATACTGTTATTACATTTCTCATTTCAAAATTTAAAATGTCTTTTAAAAAATGCTGACATCAGAAATGTTGAGTGAAATCTTGTAAACTGTGGTCTCAAAGCTACTTTATGGCAGCACCACTGTTTGCAGAACTGCTGCACCTTCTGTGGGATCAATAGTCCACACAAACCACAGTGAAAGGACCAAAGCCAACATCACTAATTTAAAATTTCTGGAATAAAATATTGGTATAATATAATGAAGGTAAGTTGGAGTCAAAAATGAAGCAGGGTAAGGGTGCACAGTGTTAGTGTACTGTTTACTTTCAGAGCCTTGTATCACTTCCTTGCTCAGATATTTTGTGCTTGTTTGCCTTCTGATTAATTCTACCTTGCTAGTGGTATCAGGTTTTCTTTTTCCTCCTCTTCCCTATTAACATGGAACTTCCTTCAGAAATCAGTTTACCTACCTCTTGCATTGTAATTGCTACTGAAAAAATAATTTCCATCACATGGATTGCAAGAATTATCTTCAGATAACTCCACATATGAGTACACGCTACTACAGAATAGTTCATGAGAATTAGATTTTGAGTCCTGATTATTTGCTCCGTGCCTTTGAAAAACCTGTATAAAATGTAGTAGCCTTTCTGAACATGGTCTATATTTAGTCATAATGGAGGAAGAAAATGAAGAGGAAGAGAAGAAGTTTGTACTTTTAAGTGCAAAAGGTAAAGGTTATAAAACATTGAGGTGGTTACTCATTTACCACATATGAGAACTTCAGTGGTTGATGTTATGGTGTCTGCAGGCACCTATGCGCATACCTGTACACATAATACTGAGGCTCCTACTTGTTCAGGAACTTCTACTTACATGGTAATTTAAGTAAAATTCATCTTGGTTAATTGAGCTCAAGTCTTTTCTCAGTTCCCACACACAGAAGTCATTATAAAATTACTACTTCATCTCCTTTCCTTCATGTTTTCCTCACTAGGACAAACCTAAATTTGCCCTGCCAGCAACTCTGTGTGCAACATTTCGTCATTGCTAGATAAATATTAAGAAAAACCAAACAAGAAAAAACAAACAAAAAAAAATAAAACAAAAACAAAAAAACCCACCAAAGTTTTAATTTTTGGGACATATCAATTGGATTGAGAAGGAAGCTATGCCTGTGGCTTAAAGAAGACAAGACTAATGAATATATGAGTAGGGGATTTCTGGCAAGAAAATATTTGCATGCCATTCATTAGTGAAAGTTAGAATGTACCACTTTTGACAAAACTTTGTTGAAAACTCTAATAGTTAGAGTTATGGCAGAATTACTTGATTCCCCAAGAGTTCCTCATAGCTGAGTTAGAGCTGTTATCCCCTTTTGGCAGACAGGAAGCTGAAGGCTTTGCTGCTCTTGCACATGGGTAGTAGCTGTGGGTACAGGTATGGGTGTCTCCTCATTTTAAGTCTGTTCAGTTCCACTGCCTTGAGTTTACCAATAATATGGTGACTTGGAGACTCCATTTCCAAGTATGCAAATTGCGTCTTGTTCAGTACAAGCACATTCCAAACTAAAATCTTGCTGAAATCTGCATCCATAGGTTGGGCTCAATGATCTCAGAGGTCTTTTCCAACCTAACTTATTCTGTGATTCTGTGATTCTATTCAGTGACTGTAAAATTGCAGGTCTTTGTATATATTAAATGACTTTTCCCTATGTATCTCAAAAATTACAAACTTCCACACTGTATTTATGACACCCAGCTATTTTTTTATCTTGAAGTTATGGCTAGTGGTATTTGGAGCACTATATTCTGCTAAATATCAGTAAGTAGTCAACACCTAAAAAAAGAAATGATTAACCATTACTCTGTGTGTGTGCAATGGCCAGTTTCAAACCTCTTAGCCGTAGTCTTCACAGTTGTTCTGTTCAACTTGTTCATCAAAATAAAAATATCTCCGTGCTTTCTGAGTGGTACAGTGGTAAGTGCAGGTGTGCCTACATCAAAGTGATGCAGAGGACTCAGCCTATAAGTGGATAAGTCTATGAGGCAGCCAGGCCTTGGAGTCAGGATGCTCTCAGAAACTCCTCATGATTGTTTCCCTAATTAAAAGCATTACAGCAATCAGTGTAGGCCATAGGGAAGCGGGTGGTTGCCATATACTTACTCTCACACTAAGCCTGTTAGCCACAGAAGTGCTGTAAAGGTGTTGTTTACACAATCTCTGCGAACAGAGATTCATATCCTCTATTCTCTGATCAGGGCAAGGGTTTGGGGGAAAAATGCACAAGAACTGGAGGAGAACTGATCTGAGAAGATCAGAAGCCTGTTTGGCAGCAGATTTTGTTCTCATGCTCCACATAAAAAGCCTTTAGGAGGACATCTGTCACTGGTTACTTGACACTTAAATAAATAACCTGCTGGGTTATAGTTACTTCGTTGACACCCATCTCAGGCTCAGATAGTCCCTGCACTACAAATTCTTAGTGGTAGAGGACTATTCTGGAAAAATGTCACTGTACACAACCTCTTTTCAGCCAAGTAACTCACAGTGGAGTCTCTCTGCTGTTGTCCGAGGGATCATGCCATTGTCCTTTGATGCTTCAAATGATTGGGCAGAGACAGGACCACAAATCATGGTTCTAGAATAGTGTCCTCACTTGCCAGGAAGGCATCAGCTGCAAAAGGAAATGTGTCTCGCTTTGCAGATTTCAAGGATGGTTGTTCCTCTAATCAATTGTTTTTGAACTAAATTCCCGTATGTTTTCTTCATACACAATTTTGCCTGAAACATTTTTATCCTTTTTTATCCCCACCCACAACACAGATGTGGCCATAGAGAAAAAAAGCAATGAAAGTGAGAGTAAACCAGAAGGCACCTTTGTGTCTCATCCTTGCTCAAACTTTTTTCTAACAGGACTTCTGCACTACCTATGGGTTTTATCTCCACTGAAATCCTGTGGGCTCAGGTTGCACCTCTTACCCCTCTGTGAAAAGCATAATCTATATATTTTTCCTGAGAAGTATTATTTGTTACAGAACTAATATTTTGAGGGTTATATATATGTATATATATATATACATACACACACACACTTATTTTCCAGCATAATCAGCTCTAAGGAGAACAAGTTTATTCAACAATTATCTATAATTCAGAAGAGATTACTTTCTCAGTACGTAAAAATTTACAGTCTATAATCTTTAGGTTAACAGGCAATATTTTATTCAGTCAACAAGCCAGTAATTTGTTTGGATTATTTTTCAGATCAATTATTTATAACAATGTTAATCTCATGACATTGAGAGATTAATAATAAATGAAGTTGAGAGCTGACAGTTTGAATTTAAACAATTAGTTCACCTGCATTTCCTTAAGCAAGCACTACTGTACGTTTCCTTTCTTTTGTAAAAAAAAAAATTAATTTTTTTACTTTTAATTCTTCATTTCCCAAGATCAAAAATGTTTTATTAATTAATATATCCTCTTCCTTTGAATTTTAAATAACTCCCTCCATGGGAGTTATTTAAACTCAAACCATGACTGCCTAGGATTCCAACATTGTAGAAACACAAGAGACATGACTTTCCAAATTTTATCTACCTCAAGTTTCAAGAAGTATACCATGAAGCATATTTTAGCATATTCCTTCATAAGTGATGGAATACCTTTTTCCTTATGCTGAGAAACAAGAGCCACTATGCCCTTGAGCTCTTTGGAAAAATTTTGAATGTGAGAGGAATTGTGGGTCAAAGCATTCACATCATAATACTTGTGTGCACATCTATAAACCTCTAAATGGAAAAAAGAATCATAGACAAGAAGGAAACATTAGTCACTCCATTTGCTTGAGGCAGCCAAAATGTACATTGGTAAACTTTAATTCCCTGCCAGCAGCAAGCCAAAGGGGCAGTGCTTTATAAGTGGCAAACAAAACAAAGTGACAACTAAAAATCTTGTAAAGCCCAGGCTAGCATTTCACACAGAGCGACACGCTTACCTGTGCCTTTAGTCTTTAAACATGAATCTCAGAAAATTACAAAAGCTACGTGGGCAGAGATACAAGTTTACCCATGCTGAGCAGCACTGAGGTGAGGTAGAGGCTGTCCTGGCTCAGCACACACTGCAAGGGGAATCTCACTTGGCATTTTTAGTATTTTCCAGCAACTGTGTGGTCTCCTGTCCAAATGCTTTGTGGGTATCCCCTGTCCTACCCATGATTGTTTTTGTTTTTATATTTTGAGTGTGGAGTTAAAATCTAGAGGTGGAAGACTTGTATCCTGGTCTGGCTCACAAACCGTCAGGTTAAATAGTAAGAAAATCCAGTACCAAAACCTTTTCTCTTGATGCTGACGAGTGATCACACCAGGCTTCGGAGAGATTGCTGTTACTGTCAGGGAGGCTGTTTGAGAAACTGAAACATCTCCCTGAATATCACAAAAAGGGAAAAAGCAAAGTCTTGCCCATCAATATTTTTTATGTCCCTTTTCATGTGGGAGAAGACTGTTGTGTCAGGGAGAAGCACTGAGGAGGCCAGAACAGGAACCAATGGTGTGATTTGTCACTTCTCCATTGAAAAGCACACAAAGTGACACAAAACCATAAGAAGCAGGAATCTGACCTCGTCAGTACAATGAGTTAATAGCTCTATTCCTGCAAGCATTTCTGAGAAGTCTCAAGCAGGTCTGGTCTGTGGTGTCCTTTGTCTAATGAAAATTTCACACACATGATCATGATAAAAGACCTTGTCTTCAGTTTTCCCTCATTTCCCAAAAGAAATGTCTTCCCTCTCCACTCTTCCAGCCATTTATGGGTACAGCATAGCAGCAGCATAAACACATAATTTCCAGAGAAATATGCAAGCCAATTTTGCAGGTATAATGAGGTAACTAAAGTATCTGAAGTGCCACAGTTCTCAGCCTACTCAGATATCTCTGTTCTTCAGTATTGGCAAAGGTATAGACACAATCATTGAACAGATGACAAAACTAGTATTTAAACCATCCCCAGTTTCTGAGGTTCAGTATCAATGTATCAATGGGATATCAGCCTTTGTATGATAACTGGCTATATCTCTTGATATTTTTATACATATAGTATAGTATTAAACAAATAATCAATACTTAATACTGATTTGTTTGATCTGACAAGGTAGTAAAATGCCTCAGAATAAAGGGCATATTAATAAACAGCTCTGGTTTTGCAGATGGTTTCTTACTGACCTCCAAGTTAGAATAGAGTGTTCTTTGAGGTTTCCTTTTACAAGTAATCAATTATAGAAAATGATACTTAGTAAACATGTAATTAATTTGCTTTCATTATGGTGATGCTGCAGGCATAAAAGGATGATCACCAGAAAAAAGAATACAGAAGACAGCAACCTGATGACAGAGTTTTTCAAACATATTTTGGTTTTGGTTTTAGTTTGGTTTGTTGGGGTTTTTTTATGCACATGATGCATATTCCCTGTATAGATGAAAAACTACAAACCAATCATAAAGTAAAAGTAGTGTAAATGAATGGATTCTCCTTGCTGTAAAACACAGTCAGTAATGTATTCATTACTTCCAGCTAATACTAGAGCCCTGGGCTGCTACATCTAAATAACACTGAGGCAATTTCCATACTGATTTACACCTAAGAGAGGGCAGTCCCAAGACCTGATTTTCAGGATTAGCAATGTTTTTAAATTAAGTACTGGACTAGCACTTGGGAGATTAAGATTCAACAGCTCTTCCACAGGTTTCTTACATAGCCAGCTAAGACTTGATTTCTAAACATACCATGCAAACCCATTTTTCTATCTTTAGTTTGTGCTCTAAGCTAAAATAAAGAAGCAGAGCTGGATGCAGAGGCCAAAAGGCAGGATTCCTCCTTCCACTGACTTAATTTCTCAATCAACAGATGCCTCTTTTTTGTCCTTACCTGTTTCACTACCTGTTTCCTTGTCCTCAATGGTGATGCTCCTTTGGGGATAATCCAGAGGTCTCCCTCAGCGTCATGCAAACTTTCTGTATCAGCCAGGGACACAAACAGACCAACACAGTTGGACCAGCCAGGTACCCTGAATGTAATAAATGGAGGAAAGTTTAACAGAATCTTCAAAGGTAGAGATATGAGAAAAGTCGTGATTGTCTCTGCCAGCGAGATCTAGGCCCCTTAGGGGTGACTAAAGCAGATCTTAGGTGGTCAGAAAACTGTAATATAATACTGACATGACTGCAGTGACTTTGCAGTCAGACAGAAATCAGGCTGACTTTTGAGGCTTAAAAATTTAGATCAAAGAATAAAAGGGGTGTTATGCTGGAGGTACTTTAGCTGATCTGGTTTCTGGTCTATTTTTGCTCTTTCCAGTACACAGTTACTACACTGAAAAAAGAAAAGAAAAAAAAAACAACCAAACTCTCTTCCATTTACCTGTCTGCATCATACCAGAGACAAGATGCATACTCGGGACAAGTTGCAGTACTTCCCCTGTGCCCATGGTACAGCTGGCTGCTGCAGTCTCATTTCCTTTTCATCTAGCCAGTACGAGATCCTAAACTGCTCTTTAATGTATCCATTTTTTTAATTTTCTGGGTTATACACATTATAACCTTCAGTACAGAGTGATGACTAAGTTTCTACTGCTTCATCATTTGGCGGAACTACTTCTCTATTTTACAACTAGGTTTATTTGAATAGGTTGGGTCTAACTTTACAGGTTTGTGCAAAAGGTGGGAACAACTACCGTGTAAATTGGTCATTGTAATTTACAACACTTGCAGCAGTATAGTTCTGAATAAATATTTGTCGCTTTTTGAAATTTTACCTAAGAAGGCTAGTATATGACTTGTTCTGCAATCATTTTATATTTCTGCAGTCAGGAAGAGTTTCACCATACTCCTTTATCAGCCACATATTCTCTCACTTGCCACAGATAAAGGCAGATTTCTCTGTGGAACGGGTCCCCAGTGAGCCAAATTCAAGGTACATTTGTTAACAACCGGTGAAGAGGCTGAGACCTGAATAGTGAGGAGGGCTGAGCTGTGCCTGAGTACAGACATCTGGCTGGGAGACATGGCATGGGGACTAGGGCTGGTACCCCTGCCCAGGGACACCAGCACCTCCGGCCCCTGGAAGCCACAGCTTGTCTCCTCATTGACATCTGCATGAAAGATGTAAAATTAATTCCCACGCCTCTGCCAGTAGCTCTCTGTGTTTTAAGGAAGATTTTGTTTCTCATGGTTCTTCCTTGTTTTCAGTTTGCCCCTCCAGAGTGAGCTATTCCTATGAAATTTTAGACTTGAAAATATTTAGAAAAAAATTCCAAAGCAGCTTGACCATTGCATTCAGTCATTGTGGAAGTGGATATTCCAGCCCAACCAGTTCAAAAAGTGAACACTGCCTTTCAAATAAGGCTGCACATACAAAAGGGTAAACATAAACAACCACCAAACATGATTGACTGGAATGCCTTTGTAAGTATCATGTTGAAATGATCCCATCTCTTTTTTGTTGTCCTGTGATTTTGGGTACTTTCCAACAGTTGACTGCTGCATGGCCCTCCAGCATCATAGTGGCTCTGCTGAAGCTTTGGAAGCTGCACTTCAGTACAGTGTGGTGTGTCCCATTCTCACTCCTGAAACTCCCAACTTTGGGTATATCCCTGGCGCGTGATACAGGAGTCACAAAGGCTTTATGCAGGGTGAGTAGAAGGAAACCTCAGTTTTCCCCTTCCTGCCTGAAACCTGAAGCTGTACATGCTGCTGCATATGGAGCTGTTGCTATTCTTCTTATGTGGCAGCCTGTCTTCCTTGAGGAGAGTATCGTCAAGGGATGCACAGTATTTATTTAACAGTATTTATTTATTTATTGTAAACTTTAGGTTTGCAAACTGCACTGTACATTTTATAACTTTGTTTGATCTTCTGCAAAGTATGTCTATGTAAGTCATCTCTGCAGGTACAAGTCTACTCTGGGGTCTTATTTTAGCAGATTCGATGTTTCCTGATTTAGTTTAGCATTATTCAGCTTGTGACCTGGGAATTGCTGTTGCTCCACAGAACATCACAGATGTTCCACAAAGTGATTACAGACCCTCTCTCTCCCCCTGCCTCTCAGAAAATCCCACAGAAAACCCTCCTATGCAGTCAGGTACAAAATGAAGCAAAATGAGTGAAATCAAATAATAAATGAGTACTCAAAGTTTACACTGTTGTTCTGTGTTGGAAATAATAGCTTTGTACCAGAACTGTATGAATTAGTCCTTTCTTTTTCTGTCCAAATAGTAGGTGGCCCTTTAGATAAATAACTTAGTTGACATGTCAGTTAAATGAAATTAATTCACATTTAGTTTTAGATGGTTTGAAAGGCTTTTTCCACCTTATTGATATTCCAGCCACAATAAAGTACCAATTTGGACAGGTAAAATTTCTAAGTAGTGCTATTTTTCAACAGTGTAGCTTGCTAATGCCAAATATGCTAATAATAAGATTTGTCATGAGTTTGTGAGATAATGGATAAAACATTCAGAATATTCCTTTAATTATATCTCTAATGTTTCTGTAATTGCCAACTGTGATAATGCAGCTGCATTAAACTTTGTTTTCTGAAATGGAGGGAAATGATTGCTCTGTTTCCACTTCATGTTAGAAACATCCTGTGGAAAGATGTCTTAGAATACATTTTAGGGGATGTGAAAGATGTATGCTGTGCACTTATCCCAAAGAATACTTTGCTTTAAGCTAGTGTTTTATCAAAATGCCCTCATAGAAAACTCCCAGTTAGCCCAGATGCAGGAACTTCTCCTAAACCTGGTAGTAGAGCCTTGGGATCTTTCCTTCACCCTGTAGCCTCAGAGCAGGGCAAGTCAAGGTGCCCACTCTCATGAAGTGGGGACCATCAGCAGTTGAGAACATTTTTCTCTATGAAACAAACCAGCATGTACTTGTTCCTTGAAAGCAGTTGATAGTACAGTCCTTGAGGGGGGCTGCTGTGTTAGTCCATGGTGTTAGTTGGAGAGCGGGTTGGCTTGCCAGGCTCCCATCTGCAAACCCCAGCCCATTCCATCCTGCATCTCAGCCTCTCCCGTGGCACAGGATCGGCCTGTCCCTTTGCTCCCTTAATCTGTTTTAGTCACCTGATGTCTTTGAATTCACTTCAAAGGTCTCATGTTAAAAATTCATATCCAGTAGATGAGACTTCCTGTTGTTTTAGGCAGGAAAACTGCCTCAAGTAATGGTCCTGCTCATGTCTTGATGCTTCATTCAACAGCTGGCTACATGTCCCTGCATCTCCTTGCCTCCTAACTGTGTGATTAACCCTTCAGAACCTCCTACAAACAGCATGCAGGAAAGAAGACAAATAGTGAAGACAAAGTGTTTTATTATACTTAAATGTGCAGCTACTGTGCAAAGTTTGCCAGGCATTGTTTGTGAATATTGCGTATTAATGATTATCACAGGATCTGGAGAAAGCTACTTCTTCTCCCACTAGTTTCACATCTGAATAAATCCACTGGCCTTCACAATGATTTTCCTGCATTCCAGTGCTGTGAGATCGGACAGAAGTCTCTTGTGTCTTTGTCCCTTACAGAAGATTTACTGTACCATTGTGTAAGTCAGGATCACCTTGCACTGAAGTCATTACTCACAGCCATAATCCATAAATATTCTTTTACTGCTGTTAATGTTGTTATTTTGCATGAAGTTGTAATTATTTAATATCCACTATTAAAATCCTACTTAGTATTCTCAGGTGGTTTTACAGGAGTAAAGCTGAGATGCCTTAGAGCTATCAACATGTGAATCTTACCAATATCTCGAAGGACTCAATAGGGCCAACAGACAAATTTTAGGCCTTAGACATCTGTTTTGTCTACAAATTGTGAACTGAGGATTTCCTCTGTGTTCCTTTCTCTCACAGAGAGTACTTGCTTCTGTTTCAATTTGATCACTTTCCATGTTGGGTGTTTGTGGGAGGTGCAGAGACCAGAGCTCCAGTGATCTAGCTTTTAGTTTATATGTTCCTCCCTGCATCACAGCTAACCTAGATACCCTCTTGCTTTCTTCTCAGTTACGGATATCTCAACCCTAGGGAAAATATGACTCATTGTGTGCTGGGAGTATTCATTTTATCACATCTGTTTGGGAAATTTTGTGTGCTCTGTAATAGCAGCTCCGTGTTTCTGAACATGGACTCAGTACATGCTTTGATCTTTTTTATAAAGTGCTGCACTGATTTATATTGAATCACAGTATTTCTCTTAAAAACACCTGGTTCAGATCTCAACTACAAATATCACTAAAGTCTAATAAATAACTACTCTGCAAGATAAACTCTCAAGAAAATATGAACTATATCAAAGTGAAATTGATCAATTGTTTTCTAAAATTTCTTCTCCGAATCTACCCTGAAATGACCTAATAGATTTCTGTATTCACAACTGAAAGTGGTACCTGGAACTGTCCTTAGCACAAAATGTATAGCTTTAAGGAGAGGAAAAATCTATGCCCACAGTAATGATGCCGACACAGTTGCAGAAAAGAGTTGACTGCAGAGAAAAAAATAAAATTGATTTCACTAGAATGACAGTTTTATTCATCTACTCTGAACTTTCTTAGACTATCCTCAGAGACGGCACACCCAATATGGACTGTGAAGTCTGTAAGTCAAGCCTCTTGATTATGGGCATGGCTATCCATTTAAGCATACTCCCTGTTGACTCACCTGAAAGTGCAGCTTACAGAACGGCTGGAAAGGCTCATATTCATTGGAGCAAAGCGAACATGCAGAATTTCTCTGGGGTGATTGTCTTGCACGCTGCACACCTACCTAATAACAAAGGAGTGGAAGTCATTCAGGGATGAATGTATTCTAAAGCTGCATCTCCATAGAAATAGACGTAAGATTAGGGCAGAATGAAGAACAGGCCTTCAATTAAGCCATGAGGTATGAAAGCTGACCTAAGTTATCTCTTTGCAGAGATACTTCTCAGGCATGTTTAGTACTGTAGATGAAAGAAGTGTAATTCTTTGGCATAAATGTATCTCTCCCTACCTCTGAGCCTGCTCTGCTGAAGAAGGGAGTTTATTTTCTGACATCATAGGAAACACACAAATTCCTTCATGAATATTAAAAGTTTTAGTCCCTACTTCAGGACGTAGGTTTGATTAGAGTGACCTTCTCTTAGATGGATGGCCTTACAGGGCTAAGTGAGCTCCGTCTGCCCGGGTTTGGGACTGGAGTTGTCCTTCTCCTAGGATGACTGCCAGGAGGCTAATGAGCTCATCCTGCCCAAGAATGTATTAAATCTGGTCCTACGGTTTTGATGTGTCTGGCATGGGCGACCCTACTGGAGGCATGTACCACATAGCTCGCAATCACACAGGGGTACAGAGACTATGTTCCTATTAGAATGCTTTGGGCAAGTCTTTCATTTCCTGCTTTATTATCACCTATCTATAAACAAACTGAAGGAGGTACCCAGGAACAACCCTTTGTCCTGTCCACCGTTTCAGGATGTAGCAGAGCAAAGCAAGTATATCCAGAACATGCCGAACCTGGGCAGTAGCCACAGGAAAACCAAAAACAGACAGACAAAAAAAACAAAGCAATCATTCTGACCCCAGTACCCATCCAGGTGGGGGTGTCTTTCATGGCCCCAGCCTGGCTGGGACCCCCATTATTCTAAAAGAACCCACTATCCACCCTGACCTTATCCTTCCCCCACTGTGTTTCCACATATCTTCAGGCACACTACTCACCTGCGACATTTCGTACGGGATTGTGCCGCTCTCCCTCTGCCGCAAGAGAGGAGCCCCGAAGAAAAGATACAAGGACTCCCTGAAACAACATCTCAGCCTTGGCCATATTGATCACCATAACTGGTCTACTCTGGCCTCAAATCGGGAGGCCTGGAGACACACCATCTATAACGCAGCTGTCTCCTTTGAGAACACACGCAGGATCACCCTCGAGGAGAAAAGGCAACGCAGAAAGAACCGTGTATTGCAGAATACACCATCTAAGGAGTCTTTCTGCTGTGCCTTTTGCAATCGGATTTGTCTGTCACGTATTGGCCTCATAAGCCACCAGTGTGCCTGTAGCAAATGTGGATAGAGCCTTCCCAAATCTTCATTTGTGAAGCCCAGCCATGATGATGATGAGTCCCTACTACAGGTCTTGAATTTAGCAGTTGCTATTTTCTTGACTGTGTTCATCCTCAGTTCTACCTCAGAAAGGAATGTGTAAACATCATCCTTAATCATAATTAAATTGTTCCAAACTGCATTATTCCCAACTTAGAGAAAGCTGCACTCTAAGTAGTAACCAATTGGAGACAGGTTTGCTCTCTCTGGTATGTAGCTCAGTCCAGCTCTGCCAATAGAAAGACAAGACAGAGTGCATACAGCAGCAAGACTTCTGAAACAATGCAGATAGAGACTGAACAGTTCTTCATTTTGTTTATTAACCCATCAGCCTATGAAACTCAGGCCAAGGTGACTCATGAGAATAACCCAAAGAGATCAACCATAACATTGCCTATGTTATTGATAATAAAATCGTGGTGACTTTTACAGTGAAATCTCTGAAAGGATGGATCCTGTCAGATGCTGAAGACTGCATACCATTATACAGAATCACAGAATCACAGAATATGCTGAGTTGGAAGGGACCCTACAAGGATCATCAAGTCCAACTCCTGGAACTGCACAGGACCGTCCCCAAGAGTCACACCATGTGCCTGAGAGCATTGTCCAAATGCCCCTTGAACTCTGCCAGGCTTGGTGCTGTGACCACTTCCCTGGGGAGCCTGTTCCAGTGCCCAACCACCCTCTGGGTGAAGAACCTTTTTCTAATATCCAACCTAAACCTCCCCTGATGCAGCTTCATGCCTTTCCCATGGGTGTTCATGCCACTGAAATGACATACAACTTATTCGTTAAACCATTTTTCAGATAATTTAAAAAATGAGCGAGCTAACATGAATAAAAAAATCTTAATATATAATTTTTTTCTTTTAAAAATTTCACCTTGTCCAGATACAGAGGTTGTGGGGGTTAACAAGGGAGGAGTGGGAAGAGATGTCTTTTCAGCTTCATATATCTTCCTCTTTATCCATCCTAAAGCCTTTGAATGCAAACAGTGAGTCTGCTCTCGTGCTAGACAACCATCATTATGCCTTTGAAGGGGTGATTTTGGGTAGATGCTGGCAGAAAAGCTGCTGACTTTGCCTGTGCTTGATCCCTTTTTTTACAAAGAGGAATATTAGATGTGTGATGAGCTGCCAAAATGTTCTCAGCTTCTCACATTCCAGAGACCTCTGGAGTTGAATCCATCTCCATACATACTTATGGATTTGTGTGCGCAAAGACTGTGTGAGGTCAGGAGATATTAAATGGAATATGGTCTAATCCTGGCTTGTCTATAAGACATATCCTTTATCTCTGTGCCTCTTTCTGTTTATAGTCTAACTGACTCTGCAGATACTCCTACAGTCAAAGCAGATAAATGAAATCTTTTACAGCAGGCTGAAGTCCTAAACTCCTTTACTTGTTTTATTATACTATACTTGAATCAGTAAGCTCCTTCTTTACCCATTCTTCAGTATTGCCTTTCTTCCAAAAAGATAGCTAGATGAATCAAAGTACCCTTTCAATAGAATATAGCTAGAGTTTAATTTGATCATCACTTTAAACAAGGTTCTTTCTATAACATAGTATGCTAACAGATGCATTCAAATAGCATGCCATCAACTTCAAGAAAATTCTAGACAAAATCAAGGGATGCTTTTAATACTTGTCTGTATTAGAACATATATATGCTAGTATGTGTAGAGTGGGCCAAAAGAAAGGAAACACTGATTCTTAAAAGTATATGCATTGAAATAACAACTGTTCTCTTACTGTAGTCTGGAAATCAGTTTCAGAATCAGAACTGTTAGAGAAGTATCTAACAGTCCTCTGATGGGTTAGAAGGACATTTCATGCTTTCCATACACCAACTTCATTGTCATGAAATAAAAGAGATGTGAATTCTCTTCAAACAGTAATTTGAATTCATGTGGCAGTTTTCACAAAGACTGAAGAGTCTGAAGATCTGTATTTTACCAACTCAGATGTTCACTGATGCAGAAAAGACACGTCCCAAAGTGGTGAATGGGTCTTACTTAAATTACTTAGCTATTCATCACCAATGCAGTAAGGAGAAAGACTCTTTATGCCAATACACATCAGTGAAATTTGTCCAAAAATATTTTAAATCCTCTGCTATTCCAGAAGAAGTCTGTAGGTCAGAATACAACATAATCTCTCTTCAAAAGTATGAAAGTTTTCAATCTATCTAATATGTGACTTCTTGTCATCTGTCTTATGATATCTTACTTGACAAACAGCGTTTTAGTTACAACACGTGCCATTTGGGTCTGCTGTTGGAATGTGCACATAGTGTACTATTTCTACCATGTAGCACTGTCCTGTCCCACAGACTGCCTAGCAAGGAAGGGCTTTTGATGCTGTTGTTGACTCCTGAAGGTTTTGCTCAAATAGTCTCATATTAGGTTAGTGTTTTATGGCCTAGAGACTGGAGATAGCTTGCAAAGCTTGTGTTCCTAATCATTGTGATCGTTCTAGTCTACTATTATATTTTCCTTTAAATATGTTCAAAAATCTAATGTCACATTGGACAATACGTAAGAATAATATTCTTTCTCAATAATGAATCGAAGAGGAGAATGATGTGTCATCTTTCATGATAAGAGAATATAATTTTCTTGTGAAAAATAGATACATTTACTACTTCACTTGGATACAATTTTTTGTAGTTTCTTACCTGACACAGGTTATAAGAAAGTCTGTCCCAGTAATGCTTAAAGAAAAAATACAACCATTTTGAAAACGCAAAGTTTATTCTGAAACTGAGTTAAGTAACTTAAGAGTGGAGCATTCCAGCTAGAAATGATTGAGCCAGCTTCAGGACTGGAAGAATGACAGATGCATGAAGGCAGTATGCACCAGTCTTACTGAAATATATTTACTTGCTGGGGTACAGTGTGGAGCAAATGCAGCTATAGAAATTTTTGAGATGTAATTTTATATCCATATTGCCCTATGTGTATATGTTTATATAACAAACACTTAGGACTAGTCTGGGGCTTTTTATATACTATTTTCACTAAGGCACTTATGAAAATGTTACAGTTTGAGCTGGATCACCACTGTATTTATTGTGAAGCCATTGGCTTATCTCCTATCTGTACCTCTGAAGCCATTGTCTTTCATCTCAATGAAGATGAACTTTTGTTGACATCCGGTTCTTTTTCCCTATGAGGGTCAGGTCTCAGATCTTTGTATCCTATTTGGACTTCCTTGTGGTTTCTCTCTGTCTGTATGTGGGCAGCATGTTCCTGTTTTGTGTGCTTCATAGAGAATAATAACATCAGAGGAGTCAGTGCTTGTAAAACCAAATTAAGGTGTGGATGCAGGTAGGTTCCCATCATCCCTGTGTACACATACTGGTGTCATAGTGGCACTTCCAGCCTCTTCCTTTCTGCCCTTTGTGTTCCACTCTCCAGGATCCAGTCTTTCTACATCTTTCCCATCCTTTATTTGATTGCAGTCTACATTATTTTATCACTTCCTAGGGTCAAGTCTAACTAGAACTTACCGCACCATGGGAACTTGAAAGAAGCCGACAAGCTTCATATACCTCTCAGAACACTAATCTACAGCTTAGCCACTGATGCTAATAGGAAGCCTGGGGGGTGTAAGTTGTTTTGTGATTCCAGTTTGGTACTAAGTACATTTGAATATACTGGCATGTACTGTGACGTATTAGTTCATACACTTAAGAACAGCATCCTACAACTTGTAAAAACTGCTGTCACTAATTATCGCAGTTCTTGCTGTCTTGATTTAGCTCTCAGAGGCTGGTAATTGTGACCCCATAGTTCTTGACTGTGAAACTGTAGGGGACTATCACAACTTTTTCTAAAAAAAAGGCTGTGATTTCTCAAGTCTGAAAAGTTTTCCTCTATGAGCAACAAAAGTATTCTTCACACGTCTTGCATTTTTCCTTGTACGAGTGTTCATGACAAAGTGCAAGGTGATTGTCTGATTCCCTTCAGGTATTATTTTATCTCTAGGCATGAAATATGCATCCATTAAATGCTGTCACCTCTTAAATCTGCTAGTATTAGTCTGGATTCTCTTAAAGATACACTCTTCTACACACAGTGCACCAGTTTGCTGGTAAAAGAAAGTGAGTTCATGTGATTATTATGTCTTAGGTTTTGGCCAGCTCTAGAGTTTGAACTATCTTACTGTGTGTAGTATCCCCATCTTTTTTGTGTTGCTTGGAGTTGCTCATCATAGGTGCAAATACAATGCAGTGAATTAATTAATGTCTTTCACAGTGTCTTCTAATGTATAGAGTTAGACCTCATATTCAGGTCCTTGTATTCAGCAAAGGTTATCTAAGATCTTTTAGTTTCTCCTTTATTAATCTGTGACTAAGTTGTTTGTCTTCATTGTGAACTGGTGGAACTGTCCTATTCCAAACAGCATAGTCATGAGCATGTCTTCTGTCAGAACGTAACTCCTTTCTGTGCCTGTCACAGTTAGAAAGTCCCTCTTTTATTAAAAAAAATAAAAAAAAGAAATTAAAAATTGGAAGGACCAAAAAAATTCTGAAAATATTTTCATGCTGACCTAAAAAATTTATTATTTTTTTCATTGGATACAATATGGTTTTGTTGTCTCCTAGTCCCAGATTTTTTCACTTTTGACCTTATAAATTTTTTCTTTTTTATCAGCATCATAATTTTGACCATGGCTTCAATCTTTTCTTGCCAATTCTCTTTAACATTTGGAGGCAAAGCTCACTTTCTTTCAACAGACTGTCCTAGAAGGTAGACTAATATACCTCACAAAAAAACCTAGTCTCTTATTTTCAAGTTTTAATCCCTGATTTTCAATGTGGATACCAGATTGCCCAACTCTGCAGCATATCTACTGTCTCTACTGACTCTCGCAAAACATCCACCCAATTACCTCTCTACAATCTCTCTCATCAAACATTTTAAACACTATTACAGTGTTCTGAACATCATTCTTGAGACTGTAAAGGTATTATTTACTTTTCTAAAACTTAATTTTCTGATATCTATCTTCCACAAGTATATCTGTGTTCCAATGTGACTTCTAGCTCATAAAATTGTGTAACATTTTAATTTGCAAAACCACTATTCCCAGTGGCTTTGGTCCCTACAAGCTGTCTATTTTCTCTGGTTCTCATACCTCTCTGGCTTCCCCATGGATCACATATTCTTTTTTTGCAGGTCTAGCTAAACTGAATGATGCCTAATAGCTAGGTAGTAGCACAGGAAGAATCATTTTCACTATGAAAACAGGTGTTTTATTTAAATGTGAATTTGCTACAGCTTCAGTTCAAGTACAGACATGAAGAAAAGCCTCTGAATATCTTCTTACTTTTGCCTCCATTAGGATTTTGATGCTCCAGTTCACAGAGGCTGCAGTAATATCAAAGCCACTTGGCTCTGTATTCTTGGGATACTATGACCGGATGGTCCAACTATCCAGGACATGAGTTTTGTGTTTATTACTTTCTATCATCAATTGACATGCAAGTCTTGTTATGAAGTAATTGTAGTTTAATTAGCATTTATTTTCAGCTGTGCTCGGCTATAGATTTGACTACGGGCTTGGTTTCTTAGCTAAGCCTTCAACCTGCCGTGACACTCCTGAGTGCAAACTGGTTCCATGGCAGCTCTGTCAAAGCACAGGGACAAAATGTCTCTTCATGTAAATAGTTTGAACTCCAGTGAATGCAATACACTGATGAGATTTTAATCCTTTAGGCACATGTTTTTTTCTGAAAAAAAAATTAAATTTAAAGTAAAATGGCAAAGAAAACGTCTGAGCATACATAAGCATAGACCTTTTGAGCTGATGTAACCATTAGGGTACAACTTGGAAGAGTTTTTCTCAGCTGTGCTACCAGGTCTGTGAGATGGTATGAACTGCATATGCAGCGTTTGAGAACCTGGCCAAGACTTCAATAGTGATTTTGCCAGAGGAGGATGACAAGATGTGGCCTATGTAGGTATTCTTTAAATACTTATGTAATGCTCCTTATTTTAGTCTGGTTTATGCTCAGTCCCATGCCAAAACATAGAATACACAGTTTTATTATGCATGAGATATTTTCATTTTTGATAAGTAACTTTTTGGAGGACTCCACAGTATGTAAACTAGGGAGTTGTTAGGAAATGTGGCTGTCAATCAGTATCATATATTTGCAATACCTAGGCATGCCTGGAGGAGTAAATACATTGAAATAGTGAAAGGGAGCCTGAATTTCACATGATTCTGTTTTGGGGCATAATATCATTCAACTAGGAGGTCTGAAGATGAAGTATGACTCTTACAGGGAAATTCTATGGCTTGTGGCCTCAGTTTTCGAATATCAACCTGATCTGGTTTTAAAAATATATTGTGTAGAGGACATTGGTCTGAATGAGCAGGATCAAGGACCAGATTATAGTGGTAATTAGTGCTCAAAAAATATTAATTCTTGCTTAATTAAAAGGAGAGAGAAAAGTCTATATCATATGCATAGACCCTTTATGCAGGTCCACAGTAGAAAAGAGGTATACCAATAAGGAAGTAATTGTAGGAACAGTGCCATAGAGTATTTTATGCAACAACATAAGGGAACAAACATTAATTATATACTTAGAAATCATCTCAAGCATCAAATTAAATAATTTAAAACCGTCATAAGATATTGCAAGAAATTAATCCCATTAAAATCATAAGCAATACAGACAGGCCAGATGCCAGACCTAAAGACCCAGCAGCATCTGTTCGGCTTAACTTGAGATGTGTTTGTTTCACGAGTCCAAAAACATAGACAGAAGCCCAGTAACCCAGAGGAAAGGGTCTGACCTTCCCTTCTGCAATGACTCTGCTTTGCTGACTTGCTTTAGCAGTTTCACTACTACCTTATCTTCCACATAGCCAAGATCTTTTTGCCAAGTGATAGTTGACAGAGCTGTAGCTGGTGCACTGGCCACCAGCCACCTCTTCATCCTCTTCCTCTTTTTAAACCTAAAAAGTTTTTTATGTATGGTGGTTTTATTTTTTTTAAATGTTCTTAGACTCTGGTCACATCTGTTGTCTTTCATATTTCTGTGCAGTGTGAAGAGGTTTTGGCTCTTCCTTTTCCACTTTCATCCTGTCATTGTTTTGATGTACATCCTGCATTTCTTCGTTTGGTCTCTTCGCCCCAAAATATGGGCATGCAGAGTGGACTGAATTGCTGATTGTCACCACAAATGAGGCTGTGAAAATTAAATGACTCAGTATACTGATTGGTACTGAATTGCATGCACAGACACAGACCTATGTATGTGCTTATGACTTAAGTTTCACTAGAGCTCTGAAAGAGCAATATCCTTTTCCTAACATTGTATAACCTTCCCAGAAACAGAATATGTAGATGTGAATGGCACTGTTGTATTTGTTCCTGGGTTTTTTTTTTGCTAGCTTTTCCTAGATTTGTATTTGTTTGCATGTAACTAAAACTGCAAGGTTTGCTATGCTCTTATGTCTATACTCAGCTCGTAATGGTACCTTATTTTGTAGGTTCTATTTTTCAAATTCCTCCCTTTCAGCACTGTGGCATTTCTTCCTTTATAAACACTGAAGAGATCTTATCTAGACTGTATGTTCAGTCTCTGTCCTGGGGCCAGAAGTCCTTTGTCTATCCTTCACGAGTACTAGGGGGAAGAAAACTGAACATTAATCTTCCAAGATGCTCACCTGGGTACCTGGCAGTGCTTGTTGAATCGTGTGTCTAGTGATCATGACTGTTTCTGACTGCAGAGAAGGAAAAAATGGCTCTGTAAACTTTGTCCTGATTTATACTCACAAAAGATTGTCCTTGCAAAATGGAGACCAAGTTTTTTCTTTTTTTTTAATTCTGTAAAATGTGTTCTTTAGGAAAGTATAAAATTTCAGGTAATACTAATCATGAAATTCAAGAAAGGCAATTATGTTTGTCATGTTACCTGCTTTCCTCCATCCCACAAGCCATGATACAGGAGACAAGTACTTTAGCTCCATCTAGGAGGCAAAAAGACTATTACTCTATCTACTTAAAACCAGATCCCACAGGCTTTTCTCATTTATAAACTGCATTTTAAGGGCTCTGATGAATTAGTCTTGCTGTATCTCCCCGAGTCAGACTACCATTTCTGCCATCATTTTTGTGAATGAAATTCTGCAATGCGGAGAGCGCAATTTTGCCCAGTGTAGCAGCAGCCAAGTTTACATTTTAAGTAGCTCAGTTCAGATAATGGAGATAATAGAAAATAAAAAATTATTTAGACCAAAGGAATTTAATGTCTGAAAAAAGATTAAATCGATTCTCATTATCTTATTGAAAGGGAAAGACCCTTTTTAACGGAAACAGTGAATAAAGAACAGGAAGTACATTTGGCCCTGAATACCTTATTTAAGGTCACACAGAAAGTCAAGCATAGGGACAGGGGTTGACTCTGAAACACCTTCTCTCACTGTACTCAGCAGGTAATCCACTTCTTCACAGTCAATAGGAGTCTTTCAAAGAATCATAGAATCATAGAATGGTTTGGATTGGAAGGGACCTTAAAGATCATCTAGTTCAAACTGAGCAAATTCTCTCTTACAAAGAGATTGTATTTTCCACTTTTATTAAGTTTATTTTAGCACTGTAGCGTCAGTACAAAGGAATAGTAGGTTTTTACCTGCCTGATGTAGTAGTCTTCTGACCATCAACATCCTGTTTTCATTTTTTGCATTACAGTTTATCAGTCTAGTCAGTTTATTATGAAACTAGTCTCCCTCTTTTATGGTAGTCTTCCTGCTTGCTTCTTCATACACACTTTCTGACTACAAATACGGTCTGTTCCTTATACAACTAATTGAGTGTTCATCTTTCATAATTTTTTCGTGCTTAGCAAACCCTTCATTTTGCAACTTCTGAGCTTTAATAAAGACCACTGAGCATCTCCAGCTCTTTCCGCTTTAGATCTTCAGAGAGCTAATCCAAATTGCACAAAGTTTTTCTGCAAGCCTAAGAGCATGTCTGCAGTTTTCTGATGTCTTAATAAAATGTAATACATAACTTCTGACATTAAAGTCAGAGGCTGAAATAGGAATGTTACTACCTGCTACCTAGTGCATTTTGTAGAACAGTTCAGTTAAGACTACCTAATTTATTATCATTCTTTATGTCGTGCTTTCTGTATACACACACACAATGTCAAAATGTAATTCCCAAATTAAACAAGGATTTAAGGACCTGTCTAATTCTAAGAACTGTCACTGTCTCCCTGCTTTTCTCTTTTTAAGCATCCTATTGCCCTGAAACTACAGCGCTTTGGAAGCTCTGAAGAAACTTTTCTTATCTTTGGTTTGTTGGCTCATGCAACTGCAGAGTACTTCCACTACACTTGAGTATTCTCACTAGGGGATTCTACTCTGCTATCAGTTACCTCACTCAGTTTGAAGTAGCTATTTATGACTAGGAATGATGGCAGGGTCACTGGAACTGGTCTTTCAAGTTTTGATCTCTTCTCTGTCTCATGACCATTCTAAGGCTCCACACCATTACTTCATTTTCATAATGGCTTCTTCCCCCCCCACACACCATGTAGAATGAAGAACATGCAGGAAACTTAAGTGTCTTATATTAATAAACCCAACATTTGGATGTAAATGTTAAGAAAACATTAATCTGGAATAATAAAACTGATTTCTTTGAAGTTCTTCCAAATTTTACAGTGACACGAGATAACAGTACAAGAGTAAATTCCAGTGGAGGAAGCAAAAGCACATTGGATAATGGACCTTTAGTATCATTCTTTTATTGGGCTTAGAAGATAAAAGAAGATTAAACAAGATGCATCTAGAGAAACATGATTGTAAATATGGTTTCTATTCTAGAGACTGTTGTTGCTTTGAATGCAATATATGTAGGACATGGCTGATAGAGCCTATACACTGACTAAATAAAATATGTATGAATTCCTCGGGCCCCAGCATTGTTCTTTGCAGCAGCCAAAGTGCAGAAACATTTCAGAAGATTTTAATCACTGCATTTATGCGGACAATGAAGGTTTAAAGATTCTGTAGGGTTTAGATCAAACCTATGTTCTAAACTCCTTTCATGCAACTTAATCTATTTGTGGTTGCAGGTTAAACTCTTCATTATAAAATATGCAAAGGCATTTTATTATCATTATTTTTTACAATCCTACATCTTTGCAGAATGAAAGTACCCAGATGAAATCCATAGTTAAATTTTGTTTTCAATCAGAAAATTGCAGACAACACCATATAACCATATAATTAAATTTCTTCTCACTGTAACCATTAAAATTTATATCAATGTTGGAACAATAAGTCTCTTCACAGCAATACCTAAAAAAAGTGAGAAGTACTGCTCTGATACACTTTCATTACAAAATATACAATTACAAAAGGAGTAGGAGAGATTTAACTATCTCTCTTGGTTTACATGTCAAGTATTTTATTTATTCACAAAAAATAGTAAATAGGGGCCTTACTTTAAAGTTTTCAGCTCACCAGTACCTAGAGAATAAAAAGGGCTTGTTAGTAAAAATGTGACTATATGGTTTTGTTGTCTTCCCTAATTTGCTTTTTTCTCCAAGACTGGTGCAAATATCATAAGTTTTTGTTGTTTTTCAACTTACTTGCTACAGAGGTTGACATTTTTGCAAGTTTTATTATACACTTTTAATATCAGTATCCTTAAAAATACAAGTACACAAACAGACTAAGATGCTCCTACATTTTGAGTAAATAGCCACTTTTTTCTTTCTCAAAATTGCCATTTTACTTATTTGTTCAGAAGATTAAATCCATCTATGTACAGCCCTATGAAGGAGAGAGTTATGAAAAATTAGTTGAGGCCAAATGAAATATTCTAGCCAGATTCAACCTATGATTAAATATGTGCAGACACAGTTAAATAGTAAGAACCAGATAAATTTTAATTTATATTTAGTGAGAATTTTTTTCCTTAGTCAGTAAATCTTTCAGGATTTCAGATTTGCATTTCCAAATAATTATCCTTTGCCTTGTCATGTTTGATGTAAAAATGCATGATATAGCCAGCAAGGATGCCAAACTGATAAACAGAGATATTAAGAATGAACAAATCATAATAAACTCAAGGATACAGGACATATGCTGGGAAATCACTTTTCCGATGATGCCATGACATTTAAATTCTTTTCCAATGATGCCATGACATTTAAATCCATGCAGTAATATCTCACATGTAACTATATGCTCAAAATGAGGCAGTTTACTGGAACAGAATTACCAAGTATAACGATTTCCTCAGTGGAGTCTTGTACTTTTAAAACCATAGTTATATCTGTTACATTAATGCAAAATCATCTAATTTTGGAACATTCACATAAATATATATTTTTCCACCTGGGTTTTTTTGCATTTCTTAGACTTGATTGAGTTTACAAGATACATTTCAATAATTTTTTGAAACAGTATGTGCTAAGGTTCAGTTATCTCCATGATATAACTCTGAAATCTCTACTGAAAATATTCAGCAAAATATTTGAAGATTTAATTCAAAGATATATGAGGGTGTTATGCAGATGTTTCAATACCTGAACTTTTTTTGAAATTCAGTGGTTTTCATTCAGTTGCATGCAGCCATGATTTCCATGATCTCTTTGTTTTCATTCGCATAGAAGATCCTAGGATATTTTCCACAGGAAAAGTCAGGTGAAACTCATTTCAGTGTTCATCAGTATTCATGCAAGCATTGAAGCAATCTGCTTCCAGGAGAACATATCTGGTCAGTGTTCATTTTCTTTTGCTTATTCTTATGGGAGAAATGCTGGGCCAAATTCTGTCTCCTCTGTGACAGTTACAGTGGAAAATTAGAATCACAAGGTGTATTTGCTCTTCATCTTCTGCTAAGATCAGCTATCTATTAAAGAAGGAATCTGAAGTCTGTTAGCAATTTTTAACATGAGGGAAATACAGACAGAGAGAACAGAAAGGATGACTACACCAACTCATCTAACTCTGCATTATGTTATCACCAAAAGCCATTGGGAGATGCCCAGATAACCAGGACATCAGGAACATTCAGCACCCTACAGTTCAAGAATTTCTTGATGAAGAGGTGGATATGTATTTAATGAACCTTTATTGAATCCTTATTCCTTGGACATTCTAACAGCTTTATTTTGAGTTATATGAAATTTAGCATTTGCATCTTTTCATCTCTTTCACACAGAGACTTTCACAGCTTACAGCTGCACTGATAAGAACTACCTTCTTTTTGGGACAGGCCAGCCACCCTCTAGTTTTGTTTGATCGCCCTTATTCTTTTGTCAGAAGACACTGTAAGCAAATTTCTTTGTTTGTATTTTAATCTCTCATGAGTCTAGTTGTTCCACCTAATCCACCTTCCTCTCAGGCACTTCTGTTGAGTCCTAAGGCTTGGTCTGGGTGCTCTAAAAAGCAGCCTGAAGGTGGAAAAAGTAAATACAGCATCTGTAAGGAGATACTCACTGCTGGTGTTGTAGGAGTATGCAAATCTTTATAATAGCAGAAGAGTTAAAGTGATAGGAAGTAAGCTGCAACACCTCTCCACCCCAGCTGGTAGTTGAGAGTGGATGATGAGAAAACACACACCGTGTCTTTTGGAGGAACAGTTTCCTATTCCACGCTCATTCTGTGTTCTGGGTTGATTGTATTTGCCAGCTGCTCTTTTCATATAATAACAATAAATTTAATTTTAAAAGATGCTATTTAGTATATTATTATTATCCCTAGCTCTTATCCCCCTTTTCTCTTTTTCCTCTTCCTCATTTACCTCAGCTAACAAGCTATGAACTCAAGAACTAATATCCAAAATCAATGTTTGCTTGTATCTCAGTGTTTTCAATGCTCTGAAGATTGGCAGTTTTAAAGAAACTCTAGTGTACTGAATCAGCATTGCTTGCAGCAATGTACTGTATCACTGCATATGAAAATTAACTTTAAATCCACTGATCCCAAATGGCAAACAGCAGCAATCTTCTTCCTGGTGGGAATTCTACTATGAATGCTAATTACTACTCTAAGAACTAATAGCTACTGATTCCACATGGATCTGCATATTTGTACCTTATTTTGCAAGTGGTAAGAGCGGATTTAATGAATTGAGTCTTGTGAATGATTTTAAGGGCCTAAGAAAAAACTTATTTCTTATGAATGTTGACAATTTTCATGCTCTATGTGCAAGTTCCCCCAGCTTTTCAAATAAAAAAATCCATTATTTTTTAAGGTGTTGTAGCAGAGGAGAAAGGAACATGACCTGGAGGCTCTTATGTTTTCCATGATCCCTTGACACTCAACCATTAGAAAAGGATAGGGAATGGTGACCTTGTTTCTACCTCCACAGCTGAGTGGAGTGAAAATGAAAAGTTTCCATAGTTCACAGATAGAATGTAATTTGCTCTCATAAAAGAAGGGTTGTATAAGAGATCTAGCTAAGTCAGAGCCAGGAAATACAGAGGTTGGACAAGTCTCTTTATTTTTAATGAACATTCCATTACACAATGGCATGAAGTGCCAAAACCAATTTGTTTCTCAAACTGACTAAATTACTTCTAAAGTTCCTGGTTATTTGGTCATGAACCCATCTCCACAATTCATTATCTGGATAAACTACTTCCTTTAATGCATTTAAGTATAATATCTTGGTACTAGGGGCTTTCTTCCATATACTTGTCTGACTTTATATAAGCAAATTTAAACATGGCAGGTGTATGGTGAGATAGGAGCTACCTGTTAGTCTATCAGAAAGCCTTTTGGAAGTGGTGAAGTGTCACTGTCCTTGCTGAAAACCACATTTCAGACATCTTTAATGAAACCTACTGTCAATAGAAAAGATCTAATGCACCTGCAGATGACTTAAGATTTGCATTATAGAGGACATCACTGTAAGCCCATATATGTTCCCCAGTTATTGTATAGTGACTTCTTTGTTAAATGGATTGCTTCAGTTGGCTCTAAAGAGTCCAAGACTCAGCTTGTTTTAAATATTGTTGGTAAGAGCTTTTCGGTTTAGTTTCCTCTTTCACTTTTCTACTCCCACATTACTTTTCTGTATCTGCAGCCTAATTTCTTGAGAGCAGTGGAATGGACACCACGAAGTCCTAACTGTGGGGCAAAGATGGAGTCCAGCATCACTACACATAACTTGATCCGTTGTGAGGCTGTTCCCATCTCTTGTCCTGTAACAGGAGCATAGCATTCAGAGAGATCTTATTAATGATACTTATTGCAAAATTGCTCATGATTTGCCGGTTTCTATGGATACCTCACTAAATCCTTTTCTTCCTTCTACTCAACCTCCTTAGAACTGCATGCAATGCCTACATTTTCCTGAAAATTAAGTTCTAAGTAACATTCTCAAAGGTACACATGAAGTATGTGAGTTCTGTTTGGAGTTCTATTTCATTTGGAATAGAATGCCCCAAAAGGTCATGCAATCTCCATCCATGGAGCTTTTCAAGATCTGGCTGAAATAAGGCCACGAGCACCCTGTTCAGACCTCAGTCAACCTTGCAGAAGATAGGACTATAGGCTCCTGAGATCTCTCCAACCTGAGTTATCCTACTTTGTTCTACTACGTCAACTCTATTTAATCTATAAGCTTCTGAAGCCTCTAACACCTAAAATAAAACATGAGATATATCCCAACCAAGACTATTTATTTATACAATTGCACCTCAGTCTTAATCTTTCTGCTGAAATAATGTAATTATAATTCATCTACCCGTGTCAGCTAATAGCAAATAGTCTGGTGTACAGAACATGCTTCTTATCACCTATAGAGCTTCTGTAACAGCTTTAGGAGACATGATTCTGTTCAAGATTCCCATTTAGATATCTAGGTGTGCTGTATGTGTTGAAGTTTCCATTGCAGCCAGTGGAGTGAGTTAGTTGAATAAGCATTATGGGCAGGATTCAGCTGTCTCTATGTAGTCCCCTAGTGCCAGTTCAGACACAGCAGGAAGTGCAAGATACCTACTGAGAGACACAGATTATATGAGACTTGCATCTCTCTGGAAAAGCAACTGGAAACCAGATACTGTACTATACATCAACTGAAATGATGCTTGACATCAGTATCTAGGCAGCTGAATTTCATTGAAGGTCTCTGCTGAAGGATTAACTGCTTCCTCTACAACTCTACCTCCATTGACCCTAATGAGGAATGAGACACTTCATGTGCCTATAGTCACCTATTAATTTTGATATCTTCATCTTAGATTGAATCCCTGCATAGATAACCGTCTCAAGCTAATTTTCATATTTATCATAGTTGATGAAGTACATCTTTGTCTGAGATGAACATGTAAAGTATAAACTGATTAGTCTTTGGGGATGGTAGACAGAAATAACTGCATAGACATGTTAATATGTTCTGCTTTTATTTTGTGATTTCTGAGCCACAGGAAATTAGTGTCTTGTAATGAGTTTGGAAGGATTAAAAGCAAATTTAAAAGCTGGGGAGTTGGAGGACTTCAAGAAAATCTATTTGGAGAAGGGGATTTGTACAAATGAAAAGTAGCCTTGAAGCACTATAATTTCACATCTCTAGTGATTTCTTTCATTTTACCAGATTGTCAAATAATAAGTGGAAATGATGTGGTCATCACTTCTTTTGGAAACTTCTGCAGCAGACTGATGAGATGCTTTTCTGACTTTGTTACGAGCATCCAAACATCCCAAAGGATTTGATGCTTACATTTCCAGGCAGGCATGTTTTTCTCACATTTCCCAGACAACTGCAGTTTATGTCCTCACATGTATGGTCTGTGAGAGGCATCACTTCTTCAGAACTGATCAGCTGGTGGCAAGAACCCCACATCCCCTTTTCCAGAGTCTGCTTACCCCTTATTTGACCAGATCCTTTACCATTTTTCTGCTCATTTGCTTTCTGCTAATTTCTGCATATTTCCAGTATCCCAGGAATTATTTTATTTATAAAACAACTAAAGTGAAATAATATTTCACTGTTTGGTTTTGATATGGCATAATGGACTCTATTCTTATGAAATCTCTACTGCTTCTTTTTCTTGTTTCTGGGCTTCATCTACTATCAAAAATTGATGTAGGCATCACTTCTTCAGAACTGATCAGCTGGTGGCAAGAACCCCACATCCCCAGAGTCTGCTTACCCCTTATTTGACCAGATCCTTTACCATTTTTCTGCTCATTTGCTTTCTGCTAATTTCTGCATATTTCCAGTATCCCAGGAATTATTTTATTTATAAAACAACTAAAGTGAAATAATATTTCACTGTTTGGTTTTGATATGGCATAATGGACTCTATTCTTATGAAATCTCTACTGCTTCTTTTTCTTGTTTCTGGGCTTCATCTACTATCAAAAATTGATGTACTGGTATGTTCTTTTATCTCTCATTTTCACAACCGCAGGAGGAGTATTTTCAGCTGCCTGCCAACAGCTGGTCACAACTCTGCAAAAGCATTCAGTCAGTGTGGGAGAGGAGGGGTCACTTGTTTTAACACACAACCTGAGTATTTATCTTTTGGCTATGTATGCAGTGGGAGATAAAAGGGAGAGTTTTAGTCTGAGAAGTTCTTTTGTCCAAAGACTAATGTGAATGAGAGTGACAGGAGGAAATTCAGAATAAGCCTATAATGACTCCAAAGCAAGAGTGTCTGAAACAGGCTAGAATTAGCCTCTGCAGGGCTAACACTAGCAGTTGTATAGTTCCAAGGCAGGACTTGTCTTGCTCTGGTAGCTCCAGAGGCACTGGCCCATGCTGGGCTCCCATCCAAGATCTGGGCATAGGCCATGACAGGACATGCACCGAGGACCCTGACCCTGATGTGTCATGTCCTTAAACCAGGGCAGCTTAGCACAGAGAAACTCAAGTGGTGCCATGGGACCACATGGTGATCTGCGCAGGCTTACTCTGAACACTGACTACACGATTGCTCCCAGGAGGTGGATCAATGGCTGGCTTTTAAAATTAAATTCAATATCTCTGTGAGAGCTTAACATCCCCCCGCCTCTTCTAATGAACTGTTCCAATGTTTAATTTTCATTTTCAGGGAAGTGGCCTGACTTCATCTTCTAGCAACCGTGTTATCTCATGCTCTTTTCCGCAGGTCTGAAATACCTCTCTATTTCCTACACCGGGAATTACAAGGACCTATTACTTGTCATGGACAAATAACCCCCGTAGCTTCTCTCTGACTAGCTGGATAGAGTGTGCATTTCAAGCTTTACATCATGAGGCTCCCTTCATTTTTGATGATTCTGCCCAGTTTTAAGACTGTCCTTTGAACCTGAACTGTGAGTGTACAGTTAGTCAGTCTGTGCTGGTCAGTTATATGCTAAGTCACTGTTGCTGGTCCTGATACTCCATTCTACCCTTTTAATCATATCTAAATGTTAGATATATATGAGCATGTCTTCCAGAGGGGTTTTTTTTCCATTTTAAAGATTAAATCCTAATGTATAATTCATTAAACTATATGATGTTCATAGAGGTTTCCAGCTTCTTTCTTTAGGATCATTAAGTGCAACTTGTCTGGGTCACATGATGTCATGGCCTGAAACTGTTTCATCATGCCAGATCACTTTTACTGTTCATAAAAAAAAAAAATAAATAAGAATTTTTTTCTACATATATATGTAAAGTCTTTTATACTTCAGATGTTGCACTAGTCTACAGACTTGCTTTTTCCTTTTTTAATTTTTTTTTAATGCTTCCTTTTTCCGTGTTGCCTACTACGATTTATTTTCTTTGCTGGGCCTTTTCAGTCTCCTTTTCTACCTCTATATTAATAAATTAAGTAGCATGGTAAAAGGGACAGGCATGGCAAGTCAACTGTCTAAACTATTTTGTTGTTATAACCGTATCCAGCAGCCTCAGCCAATAATAATTCCTCAAGCACTTCCCAAAGTTTGAGATTTAGCCCAGTATAAACCTCCTTTTCAGAGGATGGAGACTTTTAATAAATAACACGCATGTGTTGGCCTTTGAATCTCAAAACTAGTTTGCAACTTTAGAGGCATGCTTAAATATGTAAATTAGAATAATTTCCTATTTTTTTAATGTGGATATTCAATGCAAAGTTAGAAGTGATGACTATTTTGGTAAGAACTAAATTTTAAAAGCTAATAAGTTCACACAAAGTAAAAAAAATGCAAGGTATAAGGTAAGTATCTTTCACATTGAGATCACTAAAGCCATGACCAGTGGTCTTCCATACTTTTTGAGGAGAAAGACTCATTTTAATCTTAGTATGACTGTAACACAATGCCACATACACTGTAAATCCTTTTCAGCAGGCTACTCTACATTCAGCTACTTCCCAATCTATTATTATTATGGGATTATTTTGCCCCAGGACCAGAACTTTGCACTTCTTTCTGTTGAATTTTGTGAGTCTTCTCTTAGCTCTGTCCTCAAGCTTCTCAAATCTCCTCTGGATTGAAGCCCTTCAGTTCAGCTCTTCACCCTTAATTTATCAGCACCTGCTAAACTAATTACAATCGTGTTGATGAAGCAGGGTTTGCAGGCTCCCTGTTCATTATTTCCTTCTTGTCTTTCAAGTAACTAGAAATAGATTGCAAGGAAACAAACTCTAAGATCTTTCCAGGAACTGGGGTGATGTTGATCAACCTATTGTTCCCAGGGTGCTTTCTACTTCTCATGAAGGTAAGCATTACTTCAGACTTTTTCCAGCTGGCATGGAATTTCTCCAGTTGTCATCTGCTTTCTGCAGATGACAGTCAACCTCCTCATAACAGTGTGCTATTTCAACACCTTTGAATGAATCTCATACAGCTCCATGTGTCTCACTACTTCCAGCTTCTCTAAGTAGCACCTAACCTGTTGCTCCCCACTGCCAGTTTTCCTTCTCTATCTCAGCAAGTCTGCAGAAACACCAAGCTGTGTGGTGCAGTTGACATGCCAGGGGGACATGGACAAGCTCGAGATGTGGGCCAAGTGCAAGGTGCCACACCTGGGCTGGGACAACATCTGGTATCGGTAAAGGCTGGGGAATGAAGAGACTGAGAACAGCCCTGCTGAGAAGGGATGGAGAACAGTCATGCTGAAAAGGACTTGGGGATGTTGGTGTATGAGAGGCTGAACATGAGCTGGCATTGTGCACTCACAGCCTAGAAGACCAATTTTATCCTGGACTGCATCAAAAGCAGAGTGACTAGCAGGTCAAGTTATGTGATTCTGCCTCTCTACTCCACTCTGGCAAAACCCCACCTGGAATACTGCATCCAGCACTGGAGTTCTTAACACAGGAAAGACATGGACCTATTGGAGCAATTCCAGAAGAGACCATGAAGATGATCAGCAGGGCTGGAGCACCTCTCCTATGGAGACAAGCTGAGAGAGATGGAGATGTTCAACCTGAAGCAGAGAAGGCTCTGGGGAGACTTTATAGTGGCCTTTCAGTAATTAAAGGGTACTTATAAGAGAGATTGGAACAGACTTTTAGGAGGATCTGTTGCAATAAGACAAGGGGAAATGGTTTTAAACTAGAAAGGGTAGATTTAGACTAGGTATAAGGAAGAAATTTTTCACAGTGAGGGTGGTGAAACATTGGAACAGGTTGCCCAGAGGGGTGGTAGATGTCCCATCCCTGGAAACATTCAAGGCAGGTTGGATGAGGCTCTGAGCAACCCGATCTAGTTGAAGATGTCCCTGCTCACTGAAGGGATGCTGGACGAGATGACCTTTAAAAGTCCCTTCTAACCTAAACTATTTTATACACTATGATTCTGTTTTCTCAGACTGTACATGAGAAAGGCTAGAAGCCAATTATGTGAAGAATGAGACCAAAAAAAAAAGTACTGAGTACTTTAGCCCTTTCTGCATTATTCATTACTAAATCTTTTTCCCCATCCAAAAAGGTGACACATTTTTCCCGAATGCCCTCTTATTACTAGCACACCAGTGGATTACTTTCTTCTTATCCTTTGTGCATCTGGCTAGCTTTATCTTCTTGCTTTTCTCCCAAATATCTGAGTTATGCTTTTATGACCCTCCTTTGATGCCTCTCCATTTCTTTCCACTTCTTTATGCTGCTGGGGCTATGTCCAGTCTGTATTCTTACTTATTCAGAGGGAAAGATGAAGATGTGTTTGGTCATCTCAATGAAGGATTTTGACCCCTGTATGTCAATATCTGAAAGAACCTCCAAATTATGCATATTTTTTGAACCTCGAATAGCTGTAGCTGACAATAAAAGTTCTCCTTTCCATGAAGACTAGATTTGGGAAAATCATCTTCTTTGGCCCTTCTGGAATTGGTGTAGACACCCAAGAAAGCAATCAGTGCAGGAGATTGCATGCCCTTTCTCCAGAGGTGGCTATCAAGAGATATCCAGGGTAAGGTTCAGTAATCTGAGAGGAATGTAATTCAATGCTGATGCATTTTTTGCATGATAAAAGTAATAGAAAAATTAATACTAGATTTCCAATATCCTTCTGAATGTAACACTGGTGTTAGTGATATCAAATACAATCACCTCCACTTAATACTCTAATTTTGTCTATTGGTATAACCAGTGTTTTTATCATTTCACTAGTGTGATCTACGGGTCAAATATTAGCAACTCCAGCAGTGATGTTTCTTTTCTTTATCAACGAAAGCCCATACGCAATGAAAAACATAAAATGTTGTCATATATTTTCTGTCTTCATATTTACTTTCAGATTTTCATGGCTATCTTAATGTATTTCATAACTGATGTGTTTAGCAGGAGCTAATAGAAAAGCAGTTTCTATGGGTTTGTGAGGAAATGCTGTCAGATGGAAAGAGAAAAGGAATGACAAAAAGTACGTAATGTTCTGTTGTTAGATCTCTCTAAATTAGTTTGGTGAAGGAAGAAAGAACAGCAATTTCTGCACTGATTAATTTCTAGTCACTAGAAGTAGAATTACCATCAGTGCTTCCACACAAAGCTAACATAATTTTAAGTGCTATGGTAGTCATATGTTGTAATGTTATTCATCAAAGGAAAATGGCATTTCAGTTGACCACAGAACTCAAAAAACCATCAGAGAAAATCACAGATCTATGGGTGTTTTGTTTGGTTTTAATTTTTATTTTCCGTTCTCTGTGAACTCAACCCAATTTGTAGAGTAAGAGCCTCAGGTTATAGTTACTTTCGTGACTGACTCTTTGACTCAGCACTCAAATATATAAAATAAGTTTAAAATAAGGTAATCAAACTTGTTTTCATCCTTCTTTGCCAAAACAATACCTCCATACTTGCAAAGGACAATAAAAGTGGTCTAGTCCCTGACCTTCTTTCAGTGGTCCAGTCCCCTTCAGGCATTTTCCAGAAAAAAATTCTGGAGGTTTTGGGTTACGTTTCTAGGCAACCTGTTCCAGGGTTTCATCACCCTCACAGTAAAAACTTTTTTCTATGTTTAAGTGGAATTTCCTTTATTTCCATTTGTGCTCATTGTCTGTTGTCCTTTCAGTGAACCCAGTGAAAAGAGCCTGACTCCCTCTTCTTACACCCTCCTATCAGTTTTTTATATATCCCATCACACTGATGAGCCTTCTCTTCTCTAAACAGTCCTGGCTCTCTCAGCCTCTCCTCATATATCAGATGTTCTGTCCCTTAACCATATTCATCGTCCTGAACTTGACCTGCTGCAGTATGTCCATGTCTCTCTTGCACTAGAGAGGCCAGGACTGGACACGGTGCTTCAGATTTTACCTCACCAGAGCTGGCTTGATGAGAGAGCACTCTATCCCATCATCCAGGTCATTAATGACAGTGTTGACAAATACTGGTACTGGCATTGACCCCTGGAGTACACCACTAGTGACTGACCTCAAACTGGGCATCATGTTGCTGATCAAACCACTTTGAGCCAAACAGCTCATCTCCTTTACATAGCCCAAACTTCTAGAGGAGGATGTTACGGAAATGTGGGATATCTTCTTAAAAACAAAATAAGCAACATTCACTGATCTTTCCTCATCTACTGAGCTGCTCATTTCATTGCAGGCTACCAAGTTTGTCAGTAGGGATCTCTCCTTTGTAAATACATTGTGACTAGACTTTAACCAGCTTCTTGTACTTCATATGTTTGAAAATGTCTGCTCTGTCACACTTCCAAGGAATTGAGGTGAAGCTGCCCAGCCTGTAGTTCCCCAGATTTTTCTTCTTGTCCTTTTTGAAGATAGGAGCTACATTTGCTCCCTTCCAGTCCACAGTACTTTCTCCTGATTGACCTTTCAAAGGCAATTTTGACTGGTCTTATCGTTGACCAGCTTCCAAGTAAGTATGGTTGCATCACATGAGACCTCATAGACTTGTATATGTCAAGTTTGTTTAAATGTTCCCTAACTTGATCCTCTGTCTCCAAGGATGTCTTCTTTGCTCCCGATTTTCCCACTGGTCTTCAGGACCTGGAATAATTGAGAGCAGGCCTTACAAGTAGAGATTGATACAGTCAGTAGTGCTGCTCAGATTCAGCTCCCCAGTTTCATATGCCTACAACCTGATTTTCTAGAGTGTTGAGAACTGGCAGTTCCACAAGTTTTAAACTGAAGTTTTGATACTTATTAATTTTTTCACTCTGCAAATTCAGTAATCTTTGCTAAAAGTGTTAATGTTCCTGCCTACTGTTCTCAGTTAAACAACGACTCTCATGCTTCCAGGACTCTGGTGCTTTACACCTCATCCTGAAGTGCTAAAGAGCTGTGCTGAAGAACACCAACCAACAAATACACACCCCGGCTTTACTTTTCATGTGACAGCCCTTGTATACCAAAAAGGTGCACTCTGTACCTGTGCATCTGCAACTACTGATAAATTATAGAATTTTATAAGGAAACAAATAACAAAAAAAGAAGATAAGATTCATATATTTATTACAAGATCAACTCTTGAAGGCTTGGTCCCACAGTTCATCCCACATCATTAGGCTGCCTTCACAAAAGAATGCAGGTTGGAGGTGATTGCTGTATTCTGTACATCTCCTCTCACTTGGGTTTTAATTGTGGGTTAGACAGCTAAAGAGAAAGTCTAGTGTTCCTAAATGAGATGCTTAAAATTTGGCAGGATGAACATGGGACTTTCTCTTCCATTTTTTAAATACTGTAGCAAAAGGTGGCTCGAGATGCTAAGAAAGGTAGCTAGCATGATACTTGGCTTTCTGGTGTGTTGCATCTGGACAATGGGAAAATATTTCTCTGAATTAAAGTAGAAGTGAATGAGAGTAAAAAGTATGCTTCTATGTGATGATTTAATCTATGTAATAATTCCTTGCAGGAGTATATTAATAAACCCAGAAACAACAGTGAATGAATCTTATAAAAAGTAGGAACTTACCTTTTCCTATTCTGTTTTGGAGATAATTTCTTACCATAACTCTTCAGTATACACTACATTGAGAGAATATTTATTTTTGATTAAACAAGCATTTTGGAATTTGAGTCCAACATTATCTTAATTAAAGGTTGACATTTCCATTTTCCATAAAAACTTTCTGTGATTAGATCCATTGTAGAAATAATTACTTTCCCTTTTTACTTATGTATATGAAACTGTATAATTATTTCTAAATATAAAAATTATGTGAACTAATGCTTCTTGGAAATGTTAAGGATTTTATTCCAAAAGTAATTTTGAATGCATATAAGTTATCGAGTACCTTAATATTGATATTTATTTATCAAATAACTTCTAAAAGGGAGGGTAATTATCTCCTGGAGTAACTGGAGATTTAAAGATCAGGAACTTATATTACAAAACTGACTGTGCTTATTGTTAAAAGTTAATAGTGGCCACCACCTCCAGCAGGTCTGTCCCATTGCTTCCTCCTGCCTGACCACCGGCATCCAGCCTGGTGCCCCAGAGTCCTGGGGTCTCTGCCCAGGCTGAGGGATGTGGCTACCCCTTTCCCTTTTCAGGTCCATCCAATAGGGAAACCGAACACTTGTCCCAGATGCACAAGACATGCACAGGACATGGACATGGCTGGCTGTGTGAAGATGCTGTGCCTTCAGCTGCACCTACACACAGGACTCACATCAGAGAGAAGCACAGAGAGCAGCGTCCCCTCCTTCCCTGGGGCTGGCAGAGACTGATGGTCACTTGTGTGGTGTGTAAGTTTGGACCTGGCTTCCTGCCAAGTCCCTAAGACTATAGCAAAAGCCTTTCCCCTCCCTTCCCCTTTGAGCAAAGGAAAAAAACTATAGAAACTGAGAGAAACTGAAACCAACTGAATTATATCAAAATATATATATTTTTACATATATCACAGTTATATACAGTGAGAATATTAAGTACATATAAACGAAGGAACAGCAAACAACCCCCAAAAAGAGGAAGAGAAAGGGAAAAGGGACAAAAAGGGACAAAACCAAAACAGATATGCACAATCGAAACCCGTGAACTAGCAAAATAAAGAACTAGCAAAATGAGATCTCAGTACTTCCCTTGAGAAAAGCAGGATTACGCCAGACACTGCCAGCACCTTCTGCCTCCTGCGTGGCAAACAACAAACCTGAGTAGGCTTCAACTCCCAGATGCATGAGACCAACCACAGGGACCTGCTGTCTCCCAAGCTCCAGAAGAGAAGAGAGTGTCAGTCCCTCCTCCCTTCAAATTTATAGGTCTGTTTACATAAAGGAATAGGTGGAATACTTCCTTGGTCACTTCCCTAGTTCCTTCCTGGTTACCAGGAAGGCCTAAGCTAAAATACTACATTGTGGGCACACACAAATCACTGTCCGGGCTCACAAGCACAGTTGCAGATTCCCTGAGTACAGCATGGCCCTTCTGTCCATTTGATGCCCCTACCAGGACCCCACATCCTCTCACCCATAGTGATTTGCCAGCTGGTCTAGCTCACTGCTTGCTGCAAAATGACCTACACACTCACACGCTCATTGCACAGACATCCCATGCCCACGCATCCCCATGGACTCCCTACCTGCCTGATGTTCTTGCTCCAACACAGGACATCCTGTGTGCTGGTGAGTCCAGCTTGGAGGTTGCTGTTGAATAACAGGCGCACACCCCATGCACACCCACCTTGAGGGTGATAGGGACACTTACCTTCCCACCCCAAGTGGCACCAGAGGTGAGCTGTGAACCGTGGTCCTGCTCCAGCCAGTGCTGAGCCTCTCACTCACCCTACCTACACCAGACCCGCTGTAGCTGTCACTCAGACCTTGCCTTCACCCACATGAGACAGAGGTGAGATCATGCAGAGAGCTAGTTACTAAAGTATGTAGTAAAAAGACAGGACGAACTGTAATGATCAGCAGCGGGGCTCCATCAGACAAGCATGTTAGCAGCGCCATTTTACATGCAACCAGCCCCTTTTGTACCCTTTTCTGACAGTTTCCCCCTTCATTCGTCCCTGCTCCCCCTTCCCCTGCATATTCCCTCATCAGTGCACATAGCTCCATCGATCCCCTTCCATATTCATTCATCCTCAGGTTTGCAAAGTCCAGGTTTTCTTGCAGTTTCTTGATAGCCCACTAACTACTGTAATTGGACAGGTTCGTTTCTTGTCTTTGTCTCCATTATATTTGTCTGTCAGGTTTGTGACTCTGTATGTTCTTGTTTATGGCTTCTTCTATTCTTATTTTCCTATTTTGCATTGAAAAAGTCCTTGACCACACACCCCGAAAGGAGAAGATGCTCTCTCCTTCCATACACCCTTGGAATTTATTCCATGGGTTGACTGGACCACATGGCTATTCCCTGTGGGCTTCAAAAGGAAAGAATTCAGAGTATTTAGTCAGAGTTTAATTCTGTCACAAGGTATAATATTAATTATAATAGCAAACTATGTATTTAATCCACTACTGCCAAGTGTTCTTGGTGTTTAGAGACATGAAAGGAATCTCCTGACTTGAGGAGCTTATGGTCTTTAGATACAAGGTAATTAGAAGAAAGGCTCACTTCACTGAATAGGGGTTAATCTTTCTAGAGGCTGATGCCGGATTTTGCCCCAAAAGGCGCAGAGAAACTGCTGAGAGACAAAGTTTTAGTCTTTAAGCAGCGAGGTATTTATTCAAGCAATGTTGGGGAACTCCCAGCTCCCGCTGGATGAAGAGTTCCAAAGCAGTCAGTGAACAGTTGAACTATTTATACAATTTTTGTGAGAGATTATATCATTTTCTCATGTATATTCATATTATTGCAACATCCAGTTATAATATTCATAGCAGGCAGAGTCTGGATGGAGTGTGGGGCGGAGTTGTCTTTTTGGGGTGATGTCTGGTGGTCGTTCCTGTTTCTTCAGCCTCACAGGGTCACATTTTACTCTTCTTCCTCAGCTGAACTTTTCAACTTTCTTGGTTTTTTGCTGACTTTATGGTGAATTTTGCAAGACTTTTGGACTCCAACCCGTATTTCGCCACTTAGCTTTATTTATGTAGGTGTGTGAGCATTCTTTTAGTGTACGGTACCATCTAATCCTTAAGCTCTGGTTTTTATGTCTAGCTAAGCAGTACATTCTAGCTAAGCATTGCATTCTTCTGAGCAGGAGATTCCTCGGATCAATATTCAGAGTTAACTCTTCAGGCCCTAGCTCCGTTTCAAGGCATCCTATCCTCGGTGAATGAAGAAGTGCCTTCAGAAGGCTATTCGGACTTACTCTTAACTTCCCTGCAGGAAATCCTTTCTCTTTCTGGAGAAGGAGCTTTGTAAGATTAACCTTGCAAGAGACATTGCCAATGCTACCAGGCCAGTGTCAGTTACCTTTGGGGAAAAACAAAATAAAACAAACAAACAAACAAACAAAACAAAACAAAAAATACAAACCCCCTTTTTACTCTTCCTCCATGCTCCTCATTTGTATTCCATTCCACATTTGCCAGGCCACACTCTGAGTGGAGGGCTGTGGGACTGGATATGAAGGAGAAAGCAATGCACCACGAGAAAGGTGAGGAAGAAGAAAATTGTGGGAAGAGAAATGAAATAAAAGAGAAGCGATGCCTAGTATTTGAGATGTCAAAACTCCCAGAACTAAACAGTACCAGGGACCTAATCTGGGTTCTGTTTAGATTGATTGTAGAATGTGCATCATCATATAACCTTAGCTACAGCCTTCATCAGCAGATACTTCCATATCTGTCAGTCTCCATGGTGTGATTTCTCTCCTGAGGGAAGCAGGATTTAGAGCACATTGATGTATGCTTCACTTCTAATCAGCAGAGACACAACTTGAGAGTAATCTCAGGCTTCCCCTGTTACACATACCTTGATTCAATCTCAGAAGGGATGTCTCTATACTAGATAGGAAATTAACATGACTAATCTCCTCATGTAGTTCCCTAAACTACAGCCAGGCATCATGAAAGTTGCCCTCCAAATTCCAAATAAAAACATATTTTCTATTTATCATCTTTTGAAGCAGATGTTGTTGTGAAGCAGATGTGTTGTGTAATTATGAGTTCATATTCAATATACTGATGATTCTGCAGTACTTGCTTTCAGATAGGCCTGGAGCCTTTAAATAATTCATACCTCTGCTGATATTTCTCGGATTAAATCACAGGTTAAGGAAAACTGATGGTTGAGCTACAGAAGTTATGCTTGACTACATCTGTTGCTGTTAAGAAATATTGGTGAAAAAATCAATTGTACCTCCCTGCTATATTTGGCAATAAAAGTTCTAATATCAAGAAAAGAAAAGTGCTTGTTACAAATTAATATTTCATTTTTCTTACTAGTCATTCATTCTTACAAGGGATAAGTGTTATACATTTAAAATACAGACATTTTTTTCAGAATCAACATTTAAGTACCTGTGTCTACAGTCAAAATTAAAGTCCAAAATGCTGCCTGGAGTACCCAAACTGAACAATGCTTGAATTTACCAGGAGCCTCTGTCACTTTGGCTATATAAGTGCCTAGTTTTTTTTGGCTTGGGGCATGCTACTAGTTTTTTTCAATATCGGACACTCAGTGCCATCTTTCCAGGAGGATCCATCCAGAAAAACAGTGAATGAAAGCTTATATCTACTGCAGAGTCCTGTATGTCTTGCAATTAAAGAATATTTCTTAACACATGTTCACATTATTAAACTTCTCCAATAATAAATTTCCTGACATTTTCTCTTAAACTGGTACTGAGGAATTGCTTTTACTCAATAAGGAATCAGGAATTTTTGCCCTCTTTAGAATGAAACATTATAACTGAGCTTCTTTTTGCCAGAATATTGTCTTAGAGAAGGAGTTTACTCTCCTCCAGTAAGTTGGGCCACTGAGGCAAAATAATTCATGTCATAGTGTATCACAGAGCAGAGGAGCATAATGATGTAGCCTACTGCTTCGGCTCATCTAATACACGGAAACCATGCCCTTTATCATGAAGCTGTTTGACAACTCTTCAAAGTGTCTAGGCTGTGGTTCCTCAGTAGATGAAGGATGAATCTACATTAGTGATTTCACTCATATCGAGAAAACACCTTGCAAGAAAATCTCTGAAGCTTCCTCGTTGACTGTGCTTTGATTCACATCATGCACACACAAACAATTTATTTTGACCGGAATTGCACTGGAAGGGGTGGTCATCATATGCTCCGAGTACTAGTGAGCATTCAGTCACAGAGACTAAACCATTCTATTCCTATGAATAGAATTTCATATTCCTATGAAAAGCCCTCTAAAATATTTAATAGTGTGAATGTTAGATCCTCAGTACCTATTTTCCTTGTTGAATTTGGGTCTTACGGATTCCCTAGATGCAATGTAGACAGACCAAGAAAATGCCTTCCCAGGATATTTTTCCGTGAGGATGTAGGCAGCAGCATTACAATTCCCCTGCCTCATGTGGACAAAGTGGTTTAAATGCTAATAATTTTAACAAAATAGAGACGCTTTATATTTCTTGTGAATGTAGAATTCTCATAAGATTAGGAAATACAGTTCTAATTCTTAATTAATTTGGAGAAAAAGTTTTGACAGAAAGTATTTAACCAGTCATATCTCCGAAAGAAGCAGTTGTTCCACAACAGTCCGAGAATACTGAGTGTACCAATTGTTCGATATTTTGGGATCAGTATTTTGAACAATCAAACACAGCCATCACATGCATTTTAAATACTACACTGCACTTATTTTCTTTCCCTCATATTTTTGATTATATCACTGGATGAGAGGGAATTGATTTTTGTTCAGTCAAATTAAACTAAGTCTCCCAGAATAGTGTTTATATGGACTGTGATCCCAAGTGTAATGTGGATTTGTAAGTGGGAGCACAAACAAATGCTATCCATGTGTCCTTCCTTGAAGTAAGTTTTGTTATCATATGAGTTGCTTCATTTTTCAGGTTTTAATTATATACTTCTAATTGATAAAATTTTGTGTACAGAGAAGAGCATAAAACAGGACTGTAAGGGATTTTCAAAGGTTGCCCCGTCCAATACCATCCATGATCATTTACTCTCTTGCCCTTCTCTGGTAAGATTGCTCATCTTTTTTTATAAGCATTCTGAGGTGGAGATTTCATATCTATTAAAATATTTATTCCAGGGCTTCTGTAGCCTTACACGTTAGAGCATTTTCCCTAGTATCTGAATCTTCCTTGCTATAGCTTAAAGTCATTGTTCCTTGTTCTATCCTGAGTATGAAAGAGTAGAAAAACAGATGTTTCTCTTCTTTTCTTTGCAGGAGCTTTTTGTGTACTTGAATGCTCTTATAAAGTCTTCTCTAATCTACTTTTCTTCAGCCAGAGTAACTTTTAAAATCTTTCTTTGGAGGTCACATGTGCTAGCCCTTTTAATTGTTTTGTGGTTCTTTGGCTCTTCCCAAATCCATAATTTCTTTAAACTATGATGCTCAAGAACTGAGTGCATCTCTCCAGCTGGCATCTTGCCAGTAATGAAGGGAACAGGTCAGTGATTTTTCATGTTGCTTTTGTTTGCAATACTAGGCTAAAATTTTGCCTTTTCTCACAGTAAGGGTGGGACATTTGTTTATTTTTTGCTCATAAATTCCAGGCCCTTTTTTTCAGGATCTGAGGCTAGTAGTGTGCTGTTTACTATTTCTTTTCTAAAAAAATAGAAATATATTCTTCACTGAATAACATTCTATTTATTTTGGGTTAATTCTTTATATTGTTGAGATTATTTTTAATTTTGATCCTCACTGCCAAAACTGTAGGCTTCCCTCTGTCTGAAAATGTTACCATCAGTATTTCTTAAGTCCTAGGAGAGAAACACGATCAGTGGGTTAATAAGCTTGACAGACTAGGAGACAAACCCTGTTGATGCTGCTGTCCTATGGGGCTACAGGAAGAAAGCAATATTCTTCAGATGGAGGAAGCAAAGGAGAAGCCTCTCATTCCAGTTTGAATAATGATCCATATTTAATAAGGTTGGTTCTACTCTTACCACCTTTTCAAATAATGATTTTTTTTTTCTTTACTTAAAGGCACCTGGAACCAGGAGAAATTGTAAATTTCTGTTTCACCTAAACCTGCATCTCCAGGGGGTAATTGACCCCAAGGGGAGTCAAATTTCAGAAGCACATGCATACTGGCTTTGGCTGGCATAGAGTTTTCTTCACATCTGGTATGGGGCTACACTTTGGATTTCTGTTGAAAACAGTGTTGGTAACACAGGAATGTTTTGTTACTGATGAGCAACACTTGCACAACATCAAGACCTTTTCTGTCCCTCACACCACTCCAGCAGTGAGAAAGTGCAAGGGGGCACATGAGAAGTTGAGAGGGGATGGAATCCTCTCTCAGTTCTTAGAAAGTACTCAGAGCTTCAGTAATGATGTGATGATAGACACTAAACTTAAACTGAGTCATCACAAGATAATTCAAATCAACAGAAAATAAATAAACAGAAGGATAAAACTAAAGCTTTTTTTTTTCAAGGAGGAACATGTAGTTTGAGTCTATGTTAGGAACCTTTAAGAACTTGTAAAGTGTTTTAAGTTCCATTCTTTCTTTTCCTACCATCAGTCACAGGTTTCTGTCCCTTGCCTCTTCACCTCTTCATAGAAGTTGGAGATACTATTACTTGTGCCTCTAAGCTGGTAATTTACTTTCCTTTATACGGGATCTGTAAAATGACATTATTACGAAAAAATATTTTTTTTGGTGTTAGAAGACTCACTGAAGTGAGCTGGGGTCATTGCTTAGAGGCTTAGCTGTAACATGACATAGGGAATGTCTTTTAAGCTGAATATAAAACTGTGGTGCTTGCAGCTCACATCAAGAAGAAAACATGTTGAGACTCCATGCCTCCACAAAAGAAAAACGATTTCATACAGAATATAGGAAACAAATAAAAGCCTAAAAGAACGAAGGAGGAAATAGAATGTAGTGAAGACAGCTGAGACACTTTCAAACTGCAGTGAAACCATAAAATGTTTATCCAAAAGCCATAAAACCCAAATCAAACAGGAAAGAAGTAGAACCAGTCCTACATCAGGAATGAGGAAGATAATCTACTAAGATGCTCAAACAAAGGAATATTTTCTTGGCTTTCAGCAATCTGGGTTTTTTAAGTATTGGTCTGTTACTGGGAATAAGGCTACAGAAACAGAAATATTGAATTTGAGGAACAAACTCCAGAGTGCTGCATTCTGTAATCTCTCAACCCTGAAAAAAAGTAGCAAGTGAAATTAGTACTTTCATAGTTATGATTTAATAAATCACTCATTCTGGGATTTCTGATGCATAACCACAGTATAAGACACATTCATTTAATGTCAAATTTTTAGATCAAGATTTAAAGGAAAGACAGGCTTCAGTGCATATGGTTAGAGTTAAGCAAGTCCCAAAGCCACAAACTCTAAAATTTGCCTACTCAAGATCCTGACCAGAATTCTATATCATGAGCCCATCTTTAATTGAAATTGATCTCAACAAGGGTTTGGAAGGCCAGTGTGGCTAATTAAGGAATAGGAAGCAATAAATCAATAAGCACAAAATGCTCACAAGCCAAAAACTGCTCAGTAGAGAAAGGAGGAGGAGTGACCACATAGAAGATATAAGCAATCTTAGGAACAGACAAGTAAAAAGAAATCTTTTAAAAAGGATAGGTTAACAGTATTTCAAAGCTTTAAAACATTGGCTATGATTAGTGTGCTCTGGGACAATGGTTTAGAGCCCTGTATTCATTTGAAGTTACAAAACACTTTCTAAAATATTCTGAGGGATTTTTTATTCCTGTTGGTTAGTTTTTCAATATTTTAGATTTTATGTCAGGTTTCTGGATCTATTAAACCCTTTTCTGATCACTTTTCCACTAGGTCACACAAGAGGTTAAAGATGAGATGAATAACTAGCTCTTCATCCCACCATACTTCTAAGCATGCGCCGGTGCATGATTTTGATCCTGTAGGAAACCAGCTGACTAGGAATGTGCCAAGTGAAGCTGGGAAGCTCTGAACTGCAAGATTTCTAGGTGGTTTTTGGGTACAAATATCTACATTCTACATTAAAGTTACACAACAAGGGTATAAAATGCAATTTGTAGTCTTACATAGTTTGGTTTTAAAATAGCAAGCATCAAATGCTCACCGTGAGCTGATCAGGGATATGTAGCAAAAAAAGTCAGAACTATCAAATATATTGAGATAAGAAAATACTAAGTAACATTAATGTTTTCAGACTTGGAATACATTTTTGCCTCATTGTACAAAGTCTAAATTCCCCAGAAACTCCTACAATCCCTCAGATCATTCATTTCAGTCTAGTTTGGCAGCTCTTAGATGTATGAAAAGGACTTTGAAGCAGTTACTATATCAAGTTCTTTTTATCTGATGATAGATGACCATATTATGTGTTTCCAGGTATAATTCAAAGCAGTTCTCTAGCAATAATGATGGATTAGAGGATGTGCTAAACTGTAATGATATGTGTCTTATATTGTGCCAGCATTAAACAGTCAAGGTTCAATGGACCCCCAACTGCTCTTCCTCTCTAGCCATGCTTTCTTGTTAACATATGGGAAAAGCCTGCTACAAAGTAGTCTAGTTTAATCAAAGTTAAGAGTTTTCTCTGAAATTTTCTGTAAGTCAAATTTCCACTTTTTATCTCATGCATATGCCAGTTATGATGGTCTTCCATTCCTTTATTTTCTAGAATAAGAAAATCTTTTTAAAAGTAAAGGCTAGTATAACAAACGTCGCAAGTGGCAGTTTTTTCATTATTTAAAAACATTGTGTTTTCATATATTACAGATCACTGTTTAAAGTATGTAGTATATCTTTGCTGTTTCTCATTCTTATGATGTTAACTGCAGTAATTTATTCCATTAAGGATATATGAGACAAGTATTAAAGGAATTAGTTGAAAATATCCATATCATACTTTTCCAAATATTCTCAAGGTTTATCCAGTGTCATCCTTTAGTAATAACTGTTACTGACAGATTGTAATATCTTTGGCAACCACACTGTTTCTTCTGTAAGGAAGTACTGACAGCCTTTCTGTAACAAAATACTGACAGGAACTTTGATAGACAGCTACAGCTCTATACACACATGTGGACATCTGATAGACCTAAACAGGACATAAATAAAGCATTTACACAAAACCATTCTCAGAGTACCTTTTTATAGTATAACTATAAAGGAGGGAAATTCTTCTCAGAGCAGGCAGTGCATCTTAAAAATATAATAGGATTAAATGACAAAGTCATGGAAAAAAAAAAAGTGCTATTGAATACAAATAATCTAGCTCAAGAATCACTAGAAGGTGGGAGATTATCTGTGAGAAGTATCTTTACATGCTGGTTGTATTCTAATACTCTTCCTGGGCATCTGCTGTTAGCACCTGAGGAAGAAAATCATAGCTGAGGAACCTTTAGGTTGCCTCAGCACTGTTGTTTTACTTCCACTGTACTATGCAGACCATAGGTGTGGCATTTAGCCACATGTACATAATGTCATGTATATATAATGTAAGGTCACTTTATTACAGGCAACCAGTAGTGTGCTAGCTACAGGGATCAGCTGTGGAACTTAACAAAATACATTAGCCTCTGTCAACCAAATTAGGTGATCCATCAGTGTTAGCTGTATCCAAGGAGGGACCAGCTGTAATCCAGTGAGGTCAGAATGCCACCCTAAAACAATTTGCTACTGATAAAATTTTCTTTTACTCACATAATTCATTCTATTGGCTTTCTCGGGGTGTCTGGATGTAAAAGAAAACAGAATTTGATTCTTGCTTTTATTTTTGAGTTGGGTTCCACGTCTGTGCTCTTTGAGGTATTATGCCATAAAACACAACCACAAAGTCCAAGTTGTACACACCAGGGAATTATTACAACCACAAAAACAGATTTTACCCTAAGGAGAGATGATGTATTACTAATATGGACAAGACTTGCCAAGCTATGGATAAATAAAATAGAAATGTTTGCATAAAAATACATTTTAAATATGAAAAAAAGCCAGGAAAATTAAAATGGAAAGAAAGATAATGATAACTTTTCTCTTTTGGTTTCATTAAACATACATGTATATTGAGGATATTGGGGGTTTGGGTGTTTTGTTGTTGTGGTGGTGGTTTTGTTTTGTTTTGCTGGTTTTTTACATTGTATGGGCCCTGCCACCTGTCTCTCAGGGTTTCCTTTAACTACTGTGCTAATGACACACTTTTGCGAAGTATACTCTGAAACAAATATTGCAGTTGGCACAGAACCAATTATTTCTCCTCCAGTACTTCTTATGAACAGCAGCTGTTTCTCAATATGAAAATTGAAGTGGTTAAACACAGTGTTCAATCTGCTGATAAGCCAAGCAGATCTCTAAAGAATAAAAATAACCAAAGGTTTGCAGGCATGTAATGTTTCAAATATTTACCCAAGTGTTCATTGTGTACCTATTTTATTTTCTGTTCCTTGTACGTTTGTTTTTTTTTAAGAAGTATTTTTTCGTTGTAGATCATACTTAACTTTCAGGGAACTGTCAGCTCAAAGATCCATTCAAATGCATTATCAGTCATGAAAATGTTTCAATTTGTACAACACATTCAAATTATTAACCATTTTCTCCACCTGCTTATGCTAAAGGTGATCTCATGATTCAGGAGTATTACAAGTTAACTCTAGGCAACAACAAAAAAAAAGATGAAAACCTCAGATGTGTATGCTCACTTCTGTTCTCAGTAATTCTGTACTTGGTTTTGCTCAGTTGACATTTTTTTCTCACAATTAAATTTGTTGTTGAATATTTGCTAAATAAAACCTAGACAAAATACTGAGAAGAAAAGACTGAAAATTCTTATATTGATATTAAAAATACCAGTACACTAATTAGGAAGAAAGACCATGCAACACCTTATAATCTATCAAAACAATTTTTAGTCCCCATGTTTTAACAACATAAAGTCAAGGGACAAGTTACCAGCTAGGAGTGTGCTGTACACATTATATGTTTTTTTAAAGAATTAATATATGTAAAATCACCAGTCTATTAAGTTTGTTTATTAATGATAAGACATACAATTATCTTGTATAGTATTTTGTCTTGTATGTTAATTAAAATTTTCTGAAATAGCAGACTTCACCCACATTTAAAAAACAGAATAGTATTGCAATAAACAAGTATGTCTAATGCTATATTGTCAGCTGTAACTGGCCAAATTCAAAATATGAGTAGTAGTAGAATGAAAACGGAGGACAAAATATTTACCTGTAGAGTCTTAGTTTAACAATATAAAAGTAATATTAGGCCTGATTTCAAAGATTAAATTTGCGTTCGATTACATTTAATGTGCAGCTTGTAGCTCTTTAATTCAAAGATCCAAACCTCACAGACTTACCCAAAAGATAAATCTTTAAAAAAAATATATAAAGAGTTAACAGAAGAAATACTGGATTGGTATCTGTGGATTAAACTGAAGAGAATACACCTGTCCTGCACAGGACAGAAAACCAGATATTTGTAAGGTGGATTCAGAGGTACATTCTCTTCTGTACTTTAATATGTTATTAAACTCCCCCTAACTGAGAATTGGCTAGAAAGTCTAGAAAGTTCCGGCTATATTTTTGAGAAGGATCTGAGTTATGTGTGTCAGGTTCAGGTTGGGGTCTAATGATTACAGTTCACAAAGTTCAAGATACACGGCACACAGCAAGCCTTTATTTTTACTGGCCACCTATTCAAGCCTTACACCAGGGTAAAAAACCTTCTTTCTACCTATCTTTAAGCAATTAAGAAAGACACTAAGACTTGAAAACACAGGTTCTTCAAGTTCACTTTCTGGTCAGGGAAGGCTTCCAGACAAACCTGTCTCTAGAGTCTTTTCTGCCGTGCTATCTCTCTCCACTCTGACCCTAGGAGGACAATGATCCTGACTTGGATGTCTCAGCATCTAAATTATTTTGGATAAATGTGATGGTCATGCCATAGCTAAAGCATGCGTCAAGAGAAGACCATCTATTAAACTGTATTTAGCATCTGTGTTCTGTCTTTAGAGACATTATGGGTTAACTAATTCTGCTGCACTTCCAACACCTTTCTGCAGGTATCTCACATTCAGGGTGGAGCCAAAGGAATTGCTGACCTACTTGCCCAGAGAATTTCTTGTTAATCCTTACAAAGTTGGGAGCAATGAGCCATTCAATTTCTGATACTAGGAATCCTAGTAATACTAACTTTTAAGACAGACAGAAATCAGGAGAGTTTTGTGATAATGAACTCTTCATAGTCCCCATGTATTCTCCAGGCTTTGTTCTTATTCTTACTCCCCCAATGGCAGATGCCTAAGTGGCCTTCAGGGTCAGACGGGTTTCCCAGGGTCTGTCTGCTGAGAGCTTGTGAAGCTGGTTCATAGCTAATAATTTGTGGGCATATCAACCACAAAATGATGGAGTTTTCATGTTTGGGTCAAGTTAGGAAGGGTGCTATATTTCTCCTTCTCTCTCTCTTTCTTTGCTTCTTCTCTTAATCACCTTTCTTAATATTTTGGGTAACTTGGGACCGAATGGGTTGGATTTTGCTAAGTTGTATGGATTAGCATGTGCTGTCATGGCTCTGTGGAATGCTTTATTTTAATTGAATGTTACCCTTTAAACTTTTCATGTTCTCTTATTTTTTAGAGTTTGCCAGTAAAAGTAGCCTCTGAGGAAATGTGCGCAGCTTTTCTTCTATGTGCTGTCTCTCAAGGTGATAGAAGAACTGAGGGCTCTTCTAAAAAAATTGACAGGTGAATTTTTTGGAGCCTTGTATATTTTTAAAGTAAAACTCCTTTTGTGAGCTCGTAGCTCAAGACTTTGAGTCTTACATTTTATTACATGATGACTAATCACAGGAAAATATGAGAGGTATATAGATATTTCTTGCATTAAAAGGTGAATGGGTATTTGATCAACAGACAATCATAAACTCATTTTAAACAAAACATGTCTAGTTCAGCCTTCTTCTGTTTTAAATACAGCACCAAGAAAAACTCTCTCACAGATTGACATCTATAAAAATTCACAAGACAACTTCTAAAAAATTTAGTCAAATATGAGAGCCAGGACAGAGATGAACTACACGTTGTGATTGGTTGCAACTGAAGAGACATTATGACTCTTTGGAAGAATGCACACCCATGAGGAGAAAAAGACAGGATGAAAAACAGTCATGCAAGTGGTTCAAAGAAAAGTGCTCTGTCAGTGCAAAACTGACTGAGAAGATGACCAGAGAAACTAAAAGCAAGGTCCTTTTCCTCTTGTGGTCAGGGAAAATGGGCTTTTTATGTAGGACAGAGAAAAATCCCATTTTTATCATGCATTTATTCTCAAAAGGAAGACAGCTATGGGAGTTCCTATCTACTGGCTAGCTCAAAAAAGTAATGAATAATGGAAATCACAGAACTCTTACTAGACTGTCTAGGAAATAATTCAGTAAAAATATGTGATTGTCAGTCAGTAGAGAAAGCAAATTATTTAGCACATACTAGCAGACGTGCTATTGCTTGAATCTTCATTTTGGAATATAATTCTGCTGCAGATGGCAGAATTACAAGAGTTATTTTTTATCATACTTAAATGACATTAGTTTAATTATAAAGTTAGATCCTTGAGATCAGGAGATCTTTTTTCCTCCAACAGAAGCACCTTAACTATCAATTACTTTAACTACTATTTTTGGATGCTACTTACATATTCACAGAGGATCTGAAAAGTAATTTTTCTGTATGTCAGTACAAATGGAAGATAAAGCCAGTTCCTAGACAGAAAGGTTTGAAAATAAATCTACATTGGAGATATGCTAAAAATTTTGTCAGGTTACATCTGTGTTGGCAAAATAACAATGTCCAGGTTCATTTCCCAGTCCCAAGGAGAGCTGGCATGATTTGGCTACATCTGTATTGTTAAGCTGACTCCAAGACAGGATAATTCTTTATTCTTAGACTCTACTGGAAATATTCCTTTGTCTGTGCTACCTACTGAACTATTGCCCAGTATTGTTTAGCAGAGGAATTATGTAGTAAAACCATGGGCTCAGGCACTGGCACTGATGACAGTGTGAATAGTTTTTGTCACAGAGAGTTTAGGTGAGATGATCTTTTTTTAGTTTTTTAACCAATAGTTTGTTGTTCTAAGTCTGTATCCTAATGTGTAGAAGAGCTTTTAATTTCAAATGAAATGGAGTAATGTTGGGTCTGAAATGTGCCTGCCATCAGCACACTGGAAATGTTTCAGGTTCTTCTCAAATAGAAGAACCTGAAGTTTGTAAGCTTCCCATGAATTGATGGTACTTCCTTAAATCTTCATGTCTACTCTATCCAAGTAGCTATAATCCAGGGAGACATATTATTGCCTAGCACAGAAGCTCTGTGGGTTGTACATTTTTGCTGTCAGGCTAATATATAATCACTTTGGATTCCTTGCCCTTTTTTTTTAACCTTTGTTGCTTCTTTTATAAATAATCACTCATAAAGTAAAAAGAAAAATAGAGGGTTCGTTTTCTTAGTCACTCTGGATAACATAAGCTTGCCACTTGTACCCATGCAAGTATGCTTATTTTTCAGGCTCTGTAGGCTTGTCTTTAAGGGAAGGTGAGGTGAGAGGGAGTAAATCTAAGTGTGCTAAATGTAGTATGTACCTACTTCTAGTGACTAGATCTATCTGCTTTATGTTGAAGATGTGACTGTTAACACTGATACCTTTCTAAAAGTGAAGAAATATTGGGGAAAATAAATCTTTTAATGGTTTAAATAAATCTAAAATTGAGCAATTTTTTCTTTGTTGATGCTTTTGTTTGGTTGGTTGGTTGGTTTGGTTTTTTTTTTTTTTGCTTTGCCCCTTAAGGCATTTTCCATTAACTTTATCACCTAAAGTTTTATGTCCCAGAAAGAAGTACATTACTGGAATCAGCATCTGTGCCAGTGCTTGATAAGGCGAGACCTCCCATGGCTGATTTATTTAGCTCACATCTCTGTAAGAAGTAAACTAGAATCCTTCAACTAATTTGATAAGAGACCCCTTGTTTCCTGTGAGCAATATAAATAAAAAAAAATGTGGGTTATCCCACAGATTATAGTACTCCTTCCTTATAACTGAAAATACTGACAAACTAGCATTTTTCAAGTTGCTCCCTAGAAACTTCATGCTATCTCTTGTGTCACTGAAGAAAAATTTCTGGAATGCTTGGGTAGGAATCAAACCCAATTGTCTTTAAGTCAAAACATTTAGAAGGTTTCCTGATTTTTAAGAAATATTTTAAGGAAAGGCAATTCTTTGTGCTTAACTAGGCTCACCGACACATTCCTGCAATTCTAGTTTCTGGCTTTGAACAAGACTTGAGGCTATGAGCAAGTGGAAGAATTTAGAATGACCCTAAGCTATCTCTTGCTTTAAGAACATTCCTAGACTACTCTATAAGAAACTCTTGAGTTATAGTATATATATATATATATATATATATATATATACATATATATATATATATATATACTGTCTAGTCATGCTCATGCATCCATGGAAATATTCGTGTGATGTTGCACCACATGCCTTTGTTCAAACACAAATAATTCTTTGTGTTTCATTCAGAATGACATCAAACTTCCAGAAACCTCCAACTGACAGGAGTTGTACACATTCATACTATACCTGGGGTTATGTTAGTGAATTGAAATTCAGTTTGGACATGGGTGTCCTGACTAAAGAGTAAAATAGTTAAGTAGTATCTATGCAATTGCTGGAGAATTGTGTCTGGAATACTAATATATTAGTATAGACATAGCCTCACTTTCATGATAAATACCACTTGTTTACTCAGATGGAAGCTCCCACGAAGGGCTGTGAGCTGTTGGCAACGGTACTTGGCTGCTTGCCTTGAAGCACAGTGGTTTTCTGTACTAGCACTTATGATGTGTTACATTTAAACATCACCCCTGCGAGCACCTTACCTAGACATAGCTAAGCGACTTCTCCGTGTTCCAAGGAGCCAAACTGAGCTTGGGAGAAAACTTAATAGGTGCTGATTAAGAGCAGCATCTGCTCAAGCCTCTCCAGCAGCCTCTCCTGTGTGTAACCCTCAACAGGTATCCAGTACAGGAAAAGGAGGGTTTGATTAACAGCTGAAATAACATGGCACAGTCATAACTCTGCTGTGATCCACCGCTTCAAGGAAAGAATATACTTTCAAATGTAAGAAATATCAGATGTAAAAAATACATTCAATTGCTCAGGCTTGCTGATGCCTTTTTTTTTAATGGGCCACATTGCCACACTGGTCACAGTCCTGTAGTTCTGAGGTGCAAGGGTTTGGTGTATAAGATATAAGGTTTGGAATCAGGAGATATAAGTTTGATTTCCAGCAGTGTGAATGATTTTCTTTGGGTCATTAGAAAGGTCTACACGTCTCTATTTTCCTGTTTGCCCTCCCACATTTTTCTTTCGTGTCTGTTCCCACAGTAACTTTTTCAGAGATGACCAGTTTTCTTTTAATTCTGTTTCTTTATGTTTTCTAGGTTACTGTGGTTTTTTTTTTAAGTGCTGCATTTTGGACTAAGAACAAGGCAGTTTATTCTAATTTTCAAGGGCTATGATTTATTACCTGCACTGCCTAATTTCTTTTAATGGAAAACTCAGTCCAAACATAACGCATATAGTACTTGTCAAATAAAACATCAAAGGCACTTCTCTTCCTAGTCAAATCCATTCTAAGTAAGTAAACAGTGTGTGTTCCAGAAGGAAATAAATATTGACACAGCGATCTGTGATATGGATGATGGGACCTACAGCTGGAATTCACAGGAGGGGTAACCAACAGCTCCCTGCTTACTTCTCAGCAATGGCTTTAACGATTATCAACGCAAGATCTTAGTGCTGCTGGGTCACCTGGCAGTACTAGCTGCACCCAGATGAGAAATAAGGATATGAATATATGAATGTAGTTCTGTTGATTCTGTGATTCTGTGTTGTGGGTTATTTATTAAAGTTTTATGCTAGCTCTGAAAAACTGGTGATTCCGGACCTAGTTCAAAAACTCTTCAAACAATTATGAGCACATTTGAACTAACAGTGTTTGAAGAGGTTGAGCCTTTCACAGCATGTGACTATGACCATTTTTGTCTCGTCCAGTCCTGAAAGCAGATTTGCCATCGTGTTGAGCCAAACAAAAAGGAAACATATAGAAGGATGGGCTGCCTGGGGGACTATAGAGATATTGTCTACGCATGTAGGGGTGGAGTTAGCAAAGCCAAAGATTACCTGGAGCTGAAACTGGTAAGGTCCATTAATGATAATAACAGTTTCTTAATGTACAGCAGCAGCAGAAGAAAAACGTAGAAAAATGTGGATTTACTGCTCAATATGCTCATCCAATGGCAAAGGACACAGAAAAGGCAAAAGTATTCAATGACATTTTTTTTAGTTTTTTTCTGGCAAGGTCTGCTCTAAGGTCTCTTGCATCTAGTACCAGAGGCTGTGAGAATGACAGTACTTACAGCAGAAGAAGATACAGCTAAGGAATTCTCAAACAAATTCAATTATTTGGGATGGGATGAATCCAGTGATGTAAAAGGAACCAGCTAATTTCATTGACATTGACTGACTAATTTCATTTCTCTGTTATCTTTAAAAAGTCACGACAATCAGGGAAGATTTCTGCTGACTGCAAAAATGAAAAATGTCACATCCATCTTCAAGAAGTGCAACAAGGAGGATCCAGGGACAAATGCATAAGCCAGGAACCTTCCTCTGATGACACCAGTTGACGTGGCATGGCTCGTGTCAGCAGAGACAAACTCTTTTCTTGGAAAATGAGTCGTCTTGAAAAATGTATCTTGGAAATGGTTTCTGCGCTAGTTACTGTATAGATATAACCAGGACCAGCAGAGATGTAGTCAAGGAGACACAAAGCTGAGAGCAAAGTAATGTTGATGTAGTTAGCCTATGACTCACTGACTCAGGACCAGAGAATGGACCTTGGCCTTGTTTAAGTAAAATTACAGATGTATTAATTACTTCACTTATTACTTAAACACATGCATAGGCACTATGGGGGCAAGCACATAGACAAACAGGTTGTAAATGCTTTGCTCATCTAAAGTCAGCTTCTACTCTAAGCAGCAGAACTTTTCTGAAGCTAGTCAACAACTATTTAGCAGAATAGATGGAGCAGAGGTAAACAACTGAAATGTGATACCATTGCTCTGTGCTACATCCCTATATGTGTACTGTATTTTCCAGAAGCCTATTCAGACAACAGTTCATCCTAAAATGAAAATTATATTATTTGAGTACTGCAATTTTGAGTATTTTGTTAATCTTTAGATTAACAAAACTAGTTTGATTTATTACTGCTTGTCAAGGTTTGAGATAGCCCCAAAAATCTAAATTCCCTAGGCCTAGCCCCCTGTCACATCTTAATCCAATGTGAGATGGGTTTTCCAGACAAACACACAAGACTCAAAAAAGGGGGAAAGGAAATATATTACAATGACTGTACAAATAAATAAATACTACAATATATAATGCACACGATCTCAACTATCTCTACCATGACATAAGTATTTACAAAGGATCAGATCTCTTCTCCCCTCCAAATAAAAGTCCAGGAGGGAAGAAGGACAGATCCCTTCTAGTCTCTGAGAAGCAGTATCTTCTAAGGCAGCAATCTGTCTTCTTCACATGCAGCAGCTGATAGCTGGATCTCTGCCAGCACTCACGAGGGGGGTATCCAAGCCCCCTCGGCCCCCGTCGTTTCCAAGCGAGGGGGTCTTCCGTGGGCTACGTTCACCCCAGACAAAGGTCGTTCCACCACGGTCATATCACGAAATGCAGGGGTATCTTCGTGACAGTCTGGTATCTTCATGGAATTCAAATTCCCCTTTGCAGAGCTCCTGTGCCCTGCCTCAAGATGGCTGCGAGCTTCTTTGTAGCTTGCAGCAAGGAGGGCTCCAAGGTCAACCTCCCACCCACTGTCCTGGCTAAGCTCTCAGGGCAACCTAGCTTCTTAGCTCCTCTCTCTCTCCAGTGTTGCACATCCAAAACTCCTTTGAGGCCTCTGAGAAAGGAGGGAGATGGACTCCTATTAAGGAGAGGAGTCTTGGACATGCAGCACTAGAGAGAGAGAGGAGTTGAGAAGCTCAAAAGCATCCTGGGAAGCTGGATCGGGACAGAGAGGAATGCAGAGGGGGGTGACCTTGGCCTTTCCCCCCCCCCTCGCCACTGCTGCCAAGGTGGCAGCCTGAGACAGAGCACAGGAGCTCTGGTAGAACTCTTGAGGCAAAGGCTTGCAACTGAATGCTGCCCAAGATGTTCTGACTCAGGGGTGAACCCCCCCAAGGAAGGGACATATCACGAAGATGCCCCTGCATTTCGTGATATGCCTGTGGTGAAGCGAGTTTAGTCCCTGCTGGCAGTCCACAGGTGAGACCTTCGCTTGGAGTCAAAGGAGAGCCAAGAGGGGTGAAAGGAGACCCCCTTGTGTCTTGAAGACCCTTCGTTTGGAGACGACGGGCCAAGGGGCTTGGAGATCCCCTTGTGTGTATTGAAAAGAAATCCAGCTACAATAATCCAGTTATGGCTGCTGCATAGAGACAGAGAGACCTGCTGCCTTAGAGACATTGCTGCTCTGAAGAAGGGATCTGTCCTTCTTCCCTCCTGGACTTTTATTTGGAAGGGAGAAGAGATCTGATCCATTGTAAATACTTATGTCATGGTAGAGATAGTTGTGATCGTGTGTATAATGTATTATAATATTTATTTGTACAGTCATTGTAATATATTCCCTTTCCCCCATTCTGAGTCTCGTGTTTTGTCTGGAAAAAACCCACATTTTATACTAGGTTGAGATGGGGGAGGGGGTTTAGACTAGGGAATTAGATTTTGGGGATCTCAAACCATGACACTGCTTAATAAATGTTTGTCTTATGATAAAAATACAAAGAGAAGACAGCAGAGATAATGCTATGTTTTTCAAAATTTATATAAATTCTAATACAAAGTGAAACTTCCTCAGCATTCAAGTTTGGTATTGGTGCTTAAATGCAATTTTTTTTTAAATTTTATTTTTAACTGGTTATGAATGACTGTTCAGCAAAACATTATTTGCAGAGCAAATCTGAAATTTAAGTTCAAAACTGGTCACTAGGAGAATTTCAGAATATTCATTTAGTGTATTATAATAGAATATGCTGCAGCTTATAGACCAGCAAAGAAGCTGTTTCTTAGGGCATGGGGAATGGCAATATTTGAAGAAAACAAATAATCAGCAAACCATTTATGTAGGAAATGCACGTCTTCAACTGCAGGTTGAAAGAATAGGTATTGAAAGTTACAAAATAATACAGTCAACCCAATGTGCTTGCAATGTCACTGACAGTAAAAGGAGGCATTTTGCTGCTAGGTAAGGCGTATTCCCTTTTAACTGTATTCCTTCTCACAGAGTAGAAAAATATGATCTGACTAACCTGTCTGTAGTACAGTGAGGGAAAAGTTTCTGGATAATGAATGAAATACTAGTTTCCTAGGAGATGGATTGATGTACAGGAGGCAGAGTGAGCATTTCTCTGAGCATTTCTTGCTATCCAGTGTGCTCTCAACCAACAATTTGCTTGGTTAATGGATCTGGGAGTAGGAAACTTGTTTCTATGCAAATGTCTTGAATTACTGAAAGGCGATTTAGGACAGTTTCCAGTTTACTTTGCTAGCCTCTCATATCCTCTGCAAAAGGAGAGCTGAGTGAGACCCAAGTACAGACTTTAGGAATGTGTGTATTACTAGAAGTCTGTGAGGTTATTTTGCCTGCATACACCACACAGGCACAATTTTTGGGGGTTTAATCTACATATCTGAGTTGAAATTTTTATGTTCTGAGGTGTACGTTTATTCAGCTTTTGCACTGATGCTTCAGTAGAAGGTGAAATCTGTTCTCCTAATTATCCCAGAGGTTAAAATGTTATATTCAAGAAGGAATATACTTTACTTAAATTGTTTTGAAGATGATAACGTAACTTGCAAAAGGTCAGCTGTAGTCATCCATCTTTGCTGTTATTTTGTGACAAAAGGAGATGTATAGTTTAAGTTGGATTTGTGGAGAAAAGAAATTTATCTCATTTTAAGGTTCATCTTATTATGTTATTAATGGATTTCATAGTGTGTTAACTTATGGGCAATAGGATTTCCATGGGAAACTTCATAAATCTCACCTAATTTCTAACACAAGAAATCTAAGCCAAATTTTTAGTTCCAATTAGCAGTCACAAGCCTGGATATTCTTGTAGTCTTTGTTGATTATGAGACCCTCTAAAAGCTAGCTGGATTTTTTGCCTTAATTAGCTCCACAGTCCATTTTTACCCTGTTGGAAGAAAAGATGTTGGATCTATTCTTTATTTCCCACTACTAATTTCATTCAGTGATTCCCTCTTGTGTCATAAGTTAGAGCTGAAGCATGTAGTTTGCCTTCCTCTTGCTGTTCATTTTTGACACATTTTTACTGATGCTCTTTCTCATTTGTTTTCTGTGGTAAAATATTCTAATTTTTCAAAGACATTCTCATTGTGTTTATCATTCTCACCATCTTTTTATGAAGATCTTCAAAACCTGCAGTGTGTTCATTGAGTGATAAATTCACTAGCACTTCCAACAGGATTATTGATGAAACACCACCACTGATCTATTTAATGGTACTGTATTATTGCATTATTCTCCAAATCGTCCTTTCTCCTTGCACATACAAATTAATCAGAGACCTTTGATGAAATTTAACAACAAAGTAACTAATAATTTGGGAACACTTAAAACAGTTTGTTTTTCAGTGTAGATTCTCCATCTCATGGTCCAGCTCAATTTTTTCCCTGTCAAGAACAATGGAAAATGAAGGAATAGTTTATAAGTCCTGTAGCAAAATGCATACACCTTTCACAGGTTATAAACCAACTCTGTTTAGGTATTGTAGATGTGAGTATATATGCTGGAGCCAGAATAATTTGTGGTTATTTTTACAGAAAATGTGTTATTTTTACACAAAATGAATAAGCAAATTTACAGAAAGGAACAGCTAAAGGAAGGGACAGATTTTTCAAGTTGTGACATTTAGTTTGGACTTAGTGGACATAGTCAGTGCACCAGTGCCAGGATTTATGTAACTCATATAAATGTAGGTGCTCAGTTTGCCATCCTTCACCTCCTTCACTTATAGCACCTTAAATTTATGTTTTTACAGACATTCATAGTAAGGATGTTCTGTGAACTCAATTTGCAGATGAGTACCTAGAAGCTGGGTTTAAGTGATGACTGAGTTTTTTATAAGTGGTTGCAACCAACTGACTATGAAATGTATAAACATACAGAATCCTCATAAAGTTCATTAAATATAATCCTGTTTGTAGTGAAAATGCTAAGAGATCAGCTGTGCTTCACAAAAGTGGCCTTTAGACCTAGAGTTTTGAAATCTAGAAGAAAAAGTCACTAAAGAAACAATTAAGAACATCCAAGGAAGTTTAAGCATTTAAAGGGGCAGGAAACTTGGAAGGAAAAAAGTGAATTATGCTTTTTCAAATAATACTTTCCCAAGCTCTGTTCATGCTTTGCCATGACATATTTAGATCTTTAGTTGAAGATCTTGGTTAATCATGATCCAGCTGAACTTATATTGAGACAGGGCTGCCTCGTTTGCAAGCTGTTCTAAAATATCAAATGAAAAATCTGCACCCAATATGATTATATTTTAGAAGAGGAAATAATTAACTGTATCACAGACAGAAAGTCTTTTTTATAGCTTGAAATCCTGCAAAAGTGGATTATTTATCTTCCACAATCACTGGAAGAATTGCACAGACTGGGATATCCCCACCTAAGCCTTACTGAAAAAATCTAAGGTTGCAGGTCTGCTGAGGTCTCCAGGTCCATACTCATCACTCAATGCATATTTAAGCACTACCTCACACTTTCAGCTTCACAGAAAAATAAGTGTCCCTTTCCGTGCTGGCCTCCAAAATGTAACTGTAATGTGAGAGATTATAATAATTTGTTTATACACACGACTCTGAGAGCTTGTGCATTGCTTATAAACACAAGAAAAAGCAATGAAAGTTCCTGTGCTGGTGGGTTTCGAGTCTGATGGTCCCAATCAGCAGTAATGTCTGCATTGTCATGCATCTGACCCCATTCAGGCCCCTGCCAGCCCCAATGAGGTGCTGCACAATAGGTGGGTAAGTCTACAGGTCTGATCCTTCCACAAGTGCCTTTACCATTAGCAAAGATGATCCTTAAATTACTTCTTCCTTTATCCTCCCATAGATAATAGACATCCTGCAAAGTGCACATACATCTTTGCTTTAAGTAATAGATACAAAAAGATTTTAATAGTTGACAGAAATATAATTATCTGAGGCTCTAAAGTTGTCAAGTGGCAAAAGGAAGAGAAAAATCTGCTCATAATAATAGGGACTGGTATTCTCAGACATGAGAACTGAAGCAAGATGTGACTCCTAAATGCAAGGTGACTTGCATGGGTTTAATTCACTAAAAGGCTCATTTTATATTCAGGCTAGGTTAATTTCTGCAGTATAATGTTGATCTGTGTGTAGACTTTTTAACATTTCCTTTTCTTTTGGGCATTTTTGGGCATTTTATTTTATTATATTTTCTTCTTTTTGCAAGCCGAATTATTGGTTTATGATGTTTAACAGAGTAAATATTTGAGCCAGCCACCGTCTAATAGGAGAATAGATAATGGATAATGAATAGTATATTGATAATAGCCTTTAATGCACAGCCAGTCAAGGTAAGACTTACTGAAATAGGCAACTGACAATAAGAGATGAACACAGAAAGCAATATCCAATTTTTAAGGAGCTGTAGAAGACCACTGAGGGTTCTACTTCTAGTAATTCTGCAGCAGAGACAAATTCTGTTATTTATTTATTTTTGGCCCAGCATCATCTTACAGCCTGAACAATCGAGTTCTTCACTCTGACTTGGTGTTCAGTTTCACACTTCTCTCTAACAATATCCCTAGTAAATGTACATTTTATAGATGCAGTGGTAAACTGCAGAATAAAAATAAATCAGTGCGGTCTATGCTGGTGAAACGGTGCACTTTCACCCCATAGACTGAAAGACTTTGGAGCACGAGTTTAATGAGGAGCAGTTGAGGGAGCTGGGGTTGTTTAATCTGGAGAAAAGGAGGTTCAGGGTGGATGCTACTACTCTAAAACTACCTGAAAAGACATTGTAGACAGGTGGGGATCAGTCTCTTCTCCCAGGTAACAAGCAATAGGACAAGAGGAAGAGGTCTCAAGTTGCACCAAGGGAGGTTTAGATTGGATATTAGGGGAAAATTCTTTACTGAAAGGGTGAGAAAGCATTGGAACAAGCTGCTTGGGGAAGTGGTAGAATCACCATTCCTGGAAGTGTTAAAAAAATGTGATGTTTAGGGACATGGTTTAACTGGTGCGCTTGACAGTGCTGGGTTAATGGTTTGACTTGAAGACTTTTCAAACCTTAACAATTCTATAATTCTATGACAAAATGTGTAAGAAATTCTTTGTTTTCTTCAGAAATTGAATGCCATTATATCTTCAATTTCTGATGCAGAATACATGTTTTTCTATCACAAGAAGCCTTATGACAATCAGGAAAATTACTGCAAAGTTCTGCATGTTACAGTGCAAAATAGTGTATAGCCACTTAAAAGCTCTTGATAGCATTTCATTGAATGAGTGAGAAAAATATTCATGCAGTGGTTCATTAAAAACAGAAGGAAAGTAAGTTCTTCCCCATTACCTAAATGAAACATTTTATTAAGAAAAAAAAAACCACATGAAAGTATGTATACCTAAATAGAATATGAAATCACATCTTAAGAAACAAAAGAGCAAAGTGTGGACAATGGCATGGAAACAAACTATTTTGATGGTTTGTGAACTATCCTCATGAATTAATACTTCTCTTTTGTTCTCTGAAAACTTAATATTAAAATGGAAATCTCGAGGTGTCATAAAAGAGAATAGTAGCAACAATATTATAAAAAATCTTTGAGAAATGTTTCCAGTACCATACACAAGCCTAAAGAGACTGCAGACTGTCAGTTTGTGTCTGAGAAATGGCATAAAGAGCAGAGTCAGTAAATTAGGAATTTTTAAGAAAAAAATCAAACTAACATGAAGGACGTAGTCTATCCAAGGAAAAAGAAATCTATTGATGAAACTTAAAATAAAAATGGGTATGTTTTTAAACTAATGATCTGAAAGCCAATGTGCTGAAAAGCACCACATTTGAAATGATTCGTCTGGTAGTGAAGTTACAGAATGTTGTACTCAAAAAAAGTAGAGAGTATAGGGCAAACCAAACCAAATTCATACCAGCGACAGAAAAGAAAAGACTGAATTAATAGGACCTCATTTAAAAAGATGACAGATGATTTAGGGCATGAATATAAAATGTAACAAAGTTTTCTGTTGATGCTAAGTTGAGTAACAAAAACAAAATGGTTGCTGAAATGGAGATAGTTCCAAGAAGGACTTGACTGAAGAAAAGAACATCACAGAAGTGGAATGGGAAATACTCTAATTTTTACAATTATGAGCAACAAACCAAATAAAATTATCCAGGAACACTTTTAAAGGTAGCAAAGGAGGAACACTGTAACAAACTGTGGAAATCAGGGCTTCTAGTTACAGTGGAAGCCAGAGGTTCATGTGGGCTCAGAAAACAATTGTGCAAAATTGTTGGGGAAAGCACTTATTCATTAGCCAGACACAATGACTTGCCTCTGGAAGCTTCTAACTTGCAGCTTGCTCAAAGATGAGAAGTTGTAATGATGGAAAGTATCACTGCAAACTTGCCTTACCCTTATGTTCTCCTCTGCTCATCTATCCCCGGCCACTGCCAGAGATTTAACACTGATAAGTGGGATCGTTGACCTTATGTCATATGAAGGGTTAGAGAAGAATTCAAGAACCAGTTTGATGAAAGCAATACCACAATACAGTACTTTTATTCTGGCTTTCTGTCTGGAGTTATATTTTCTCTGGCTTCAGAGCTCTTGTCTTGAATGCAACGTTGCATTCAAACTGCTTCATTTAGCAGCTCTGATAGACTTGTAACTAATTTGCCTTGGCTTCTACAAGTTCCAGTTCTCACATACCCATGAAGTTTAGAAAAGCTTGCTTTCCCTTTTTTACTAATTGAAGCTTGCTGACTGAAATTATCATTGGGCATGCCTTGTCTTATAAAAAAAGAGTAGATAGACATCCCTCTCTCAGCTTCTGTATACAGTTCAGAGACCTTTTCATGAAAAGTGTCTTGTAATTTGTTCTATCCAGGTTGGATTTGTGCCCTGATCATTAAATGTGTTTGCTTTTAAATATTTGTAGACTTGGTGGAGGAGAGATTGCTGCAGAAGGAACACATTCATTTTCATATATCAAAAACTTGTGTTCTAAAAAATTAAAAGGAGTTTTAAAACTCCTTTTAGTACTTCGCTGTTAGTAAGCAAATGGCCCAAGAAAAGTGTGGTGGAGCAGTGTACTTTTACATATATATCTATTGTACCACCTTGGAAATTATATCTGTAATATACAGGAATGATGTTAGGTAACTGTTTCCAGTTGCACAACAGTTTTCACTGAGACTCAAATTCTCGTATTGCTTTCAGTTCATCTGAATTTGCACAACTCTTTAGTCTATTATTTTAATTTGTATTACAGCAGCATAACTCTACTGACATGAATTAAGTTACTTCTAATTCACAGTAGAGTAAATGAGACTGGAATCAGAATTTTTCACTTCAAATATTTTCTATATTGGTAGTTATTAATAATGAAGGGGGCATGGAAAATAACCAACAGCTAATCTTTCTGATTTGATCACTGCTAGAAACAGAGCAAGTGATCTTAGCTTTGTCTCATTTTAATGGTGCTGGTGAGCTAATAAATCAGTAGAGTGTTGCTGATATTGTTGCTATATTTGGATTATGGTACCTCAGCAAGATTTTGCATTGTTTAAAACAGGATTCTGCTTAACAGGATCCTGCTTTCTACATGCAAAGAGAAAAATGCCTGAGGTTGCCTAAACAAGAGTAATTGTATGCTTCTCATATGCAGTTCAAAAAAATCAGCAGCAGGTTTGAATAATATCTCTCATGTTAAAAGTAGTTTTGAATATTTAACCTACAATTCATTGCTGAATTGATGCTAAGACAAGAACAGACCTAAAGGGAATGCTATTGTGTGATGGCCCATCTGAAAGTGCATTGTGTGATGGCCCATCATTATGTTACTTTATAAGGTTTGCTGATTAATTCATTCTTTTCACAAAAGAATACAGTATTCATTTTTCTTTTGTGGCCCTTTGCACACTACTGCCTGGTAGGTATTACCCTTATCACCCCAATGAAATTCATGGCTGTATAGATTTCCAAAGCTGGCTTTTTCTTTCAGTCTTCCTCTCTTTTAACTTGTCTCTGCTTGCTCATTTATCAGCTTCACTAGTTGATAACAGCCCATCTGCTTCTCTGGAACTACTTAGTGCTGCTACCAGGGAGCAGCACTTCCACCTTGAAGTACCTTTACAGGAGGAAAGATATCAGAGGGGCTTCCCAGGCAAAATCGGGAACTTGACTGACCAGGATGACTCAAGTAAATAAACAGTAAGGCTGGTGGTTTTCTATTGAACTGCCATGTGGCATATTCCAGAGAGACAAAGGGACAGAGAAAAGCTGTTCAGTGAGAACAGTGAAAGGAAGACAGGAGGAAGGATGTGTTCACATAGTCCATTTCTTCTGCCAGCACAGCTGTCTGTTTCTCTTCAGTGGTTGTGCTCATGTGGTTTGCTTCCCCCAAAAAATCACCTGCTAAAAAATTCAGCAAAGGCAGAAAAAAAGGTCCCCAACTCAGCTGACTCTTAACCCAAGTTTGCAAAAATTTTAAAATTAATTCTACTTTGATTAAAGGCTCCTAATTTAATATGCTATTTGACTAGCATGGAACTAGTCCTCAGAATCACATAGACTTTAATTTTAAAGGGCTAGTCTCTAAGGGAAGAAAAAAATGTCACCTATTTTTGTAATTAATAAAAATATGTTTGCAGTAGAATTATTGTTATGGAGGGAGAAATGCATCTGACAAAGCAACAAACTTGGATGCTGAAGTAAGGTTGGTATGTTCTCTATGAATGTTAGTTCCTGTGAGCTATCAGATGCAATAAAGCATAAAATTCTGTTCGATCTATATTCACACTGTCTAATATCATATGACAAGTGGCACTGAAAGCCACAAGACGTATCTTCTAGGCCTAGTAATTTAATTTCAGTATTTTTGGATTAGTGATGGAAAGTTATGGATTAGAAGAGATATCAATGTATGTGAACATTTTAGCTAAATAAAGTACCAGACAGTATCCTCCTGAGATAAGAAGGCTGATAGAAGTTGAATTTAAGTTTCTTTTAAGTGCTGTGTAGCTAATATATTCTTTGTTTGTAGAAGTTTGTAAAACCACATTAAGCAGGCTTTGAACTGGAAAAAAAAAGAAAAAGTTGACAAAATAAGAACTACATACTTTGAAACATTTGCTGTATACTTACATATAAAAGGAACAGATTTAAACTGCTGCATTAGGCTTGATGCAAATAGTATAATTTTTAAAAAGATAAATCAGGACTAAAATTCATCAGGTGAATCCATTCTGCTAACATACTTTCACAAATTAGGAAGTCGGAGGGGACTACTATAATCATCTAGTCTGACCTCTTGCATACCATGTCATGTGACTTTTCTAAATTAATTCTCATTTCAGCTAGCACTTATCTTTTAGAAAGGTATTTTAACTTGATTTTAAAAGGTACAGCTAAAATGGCTCCATTTAAAAAGCATTTCCTCAGTAGCAGAGTTTTGTACATGGTGAATATTTTCACTAAGTCAAGGTTCACTCATACTTTAAAACTTAATCTGTTTTCACAGGTATACTTATATATACAATCGAGGATCACATGAAGCTTTCTGGCTACAGATTCGTGATGAGCATGTGTGTTTAGTTGATTATACCTGATCTTTGGATCACTTGTCAACTTCTTCAAGGTCATTGAATGATGAGTGTAACAGAACCAAGAACTTGACAGTAGGAATGCACAGGCTCAGGGATGATTCTTCATCTACCATTTCATTCTGAGATTCATTAGCTAGTCCATTTTTAATTTCCATGATGTGTGCTAGATTGATTTTTTTAGTAGCTTGCTCCCTAATCAGAATATGCTATATGAATCAAAGTGAATGTCTTACAGTACTCTAGGAATACCAAATTTATGCATCTTATTAATCTGCATAATCAATTACTTGTGTCTTTATCAATCAAATTTGTAATCTCGTTGAAAAAAAAGAGCCTTAAGACATAATTTTCATAAATTCATGTTGTTTCTGAACATTTATACCCTTTTAATTCAATTCCCTAATATTTGTAGAATCGTAGAATGGTTGGAAGGGACTTTAAAGAACATCTAGTTCCTACACCCCTGCTATAGGTAAGGAACCTGCCATCAGACCAGGTTGCTCAAAGCCCCATTCAGCCTGGCCTTGAAGACTTCCAGGGATGGTGCACCCTCAGTTCTCTGGGCAACCTGTTCCAGTGTGTCATCACCCTAACAGTAAAGACTTTCTTCCTAATATCTAATCTAAACCTACTCTCTTTCAGTTTAAATCCATCCTTCCCCTACTCCCATCCTATCACTACATACTCTTGTAAGAAGTCCATCTCCATCCTTTCTGTAGGCTTCCTTCAGGTACTGGAAGGCCACAGTTAGGTCACCCATAAGCCATCTCTTTTCCAGGCTGAGCAATCCCAATTCTCTCAGCCTTTCCTCATAGGAGAGGTGCTCCATCCCTCTAATCATCTTGGTGGCCTTCCTCTGGACTTGCTCCAGCAAGTCAATGTCCTTCCTGTGCTGGGGACTCCAGAGCTGGATGCAGCACTCCAGGTGGGGTTACTATTGGTGAAGGAGGAAGAAAAAAGTACTCTGTGTCGAAAAAGACATTACCTGTTTCAGACATTATGGCAACTTGGAAGCAAATACTGGAATGACAAACATTTTAGCACATGAAACAAGCTGAAGTATGAGTGGGGTGTCTGTTACTGATTAACAAATGGTCATTCTCTAAGTCTCTTCACCACTAGCAAAGACCATGGCAAGCTCTTTAAATAGGTATCTTTTTATGTACCAGGTAGACCTGCATTCCCACATTGTCAGGAGAGTTCAAATCACCTCTCAAAATTCATACCTCAACTAATATAACCTTAAATGTTTTCACTAGTTGCAGATCTTTGTTTCTTTAATCTTTGCTTATGTTTTCAACCTCCACCTTTCTAATTTATATAAGACAGATGCTGATCTTACTTGTATATCCAAGTATATCTCACTCTTTAACATATTTAGACTCAAAGGTTTACTCAAATTCCCTGTGGAATAGGAAAGAAATTTTTTCTTTGTTTTACAGTGAAAAGAAAAAGCAGCAGGTATTCCAGGTGTAGGTATGCTGCATTGAACTTTGAAGGCAATAGAGAAGGCTGCACACTGATAAAGAACAATTGAGGAGCCTAAAGTACTGTCTAGAGCTAAGCACTCTAAGCACGGTGTTAATGGATACCTGCCTCTCTATTATGCTTATGTGTTGGAAGCAGAATTCCATCATAATAGTCCCACCATTCCTATGGAGGTGCAGACTCTGCACTGAAATGCTTAACTGAGTGAGGTGTACCATTTCACAATAGAAATGGTGCTTATATCAGACTCATTAAATTATTCAGATAGCAAGTGAACAGATTACCTGAATAAGAAGGGATTTTATCAGTCACGGAGGGACAAGTCCAAACCTATCTATCAGGAACTGTACACTGGGCAAAGTATGAAAATAATTCAAGAAGCAATGACCAGAACCCAGAAATCCTATCACACTGTTTAACTAGTACTTCTGGGTTCTCTTGAACTGCTTTCTGCCAGCTCAGCCCACTTCAGAGATCCAAAGCTGGACGTTAGAAACAACCTCAGTGCACTGAGCCTGCATGCTAAAATCAAACCTAAAGTGAGATCTCACAATCTTCAAATCCAATGAAACCCTGCACTTGTTTGTTCAGCACCCTTAGGGATTTTCTCACCAGGGTTAATTCCTGTTTTAGCCCCATACCAAGCCCATCTTTCAAAGTGGCACAGAGAGAGCCTCATTAGCCACTTTTTTTTAAAGGCTCCTTTAACCCTCTGTTTCCTTTCACGACTGCCTTCCACAGCCTTTAATTTACAAATACCTTGAATATATCTGTAATCTAATGTAGAAAGGTCTAAAGTGAAGTGCTTGTGCAAGAATGGGTGAGAAAACGAGGAGAAGGAGTCAGAAGAGGATGGACAAGCTGGGAGTAGGGTTGAGGGGGGGATGGGTTGGGGGGGAGGGTGTGCAGAGATTCGGGCGTGTGGGGGAATGCATGTGTATGGTTTGGGGAACAAAAATCGGCGGCGTCTGAAACGGACGTGACTTTTCCAGCCGGGTCAGGTGAGGCACCTGACGCATGCAAACTACCCTGACCAGCTTTTTACCTGACCGGGCGGGGGTACAACCTCCTCCGCGGAGGCTGCACTCCCTGGCCGGTGGGGAAAAAGGCTGGTCAGGGAGGGTTGCGAACCGACGCGGATCCCCAGCCTGTTCCCGCATTGGTTCCCGTAAGTTCCCGCGTCATTTTTCTCCCCACACCCCGCTTTTCGCACTGGCAACCACAAGCCTCGATGGACGGGCGGGAGAAAGCTCAGATGCTCTGAGAGGGTCTGGGTTTGTGTTTGTCGGTTTTTTCTCCCTAGCTCCTGGAATAACCACCAGGGATGTCCGGAATTCAACCCGAGGATGGTTCCCCTCCGTGCAGGAACTGGACGAGCGGGTCGGAACTAAACGAAACGCGGGAGGCTCTTTTAACTCCTTCCTCCGACTACGATGATGAGGAGTTCCTGCGATACCTCTGGAAGGAGTATTTGCACCCCAAGGAATACGAATGGGCGCTGATCGCTGGCTACATCGTCGTCTTCATAGTGGCTCTCGTCGGGAACGTCCTAGGTGAGTCGAGCTCCCTCAAACTTCGCTTTCCCCCTTCCCGAGATGGGTTTTCCACGGACGGTGGCTGGAAACAGGGGTGGGTTTCGCATTCCCCGCTGAAAATGCCAGGGAAAGTTCAGGCTCCGCAGAAGGGGCCCTAAAACCCGCTACCCCCTGGGCTGGCGAGGGGCTGCGGCGGCTACCGCTCGGGGCTGGGGCCGGGCAGGGGGAGTAGGGCCGGCGGAGCGCACCGGGGCGGCCCGGCGGGACAGAGCCGGCGGCTCCCGCCCCTGTCCGCCGGGCCGAGGTGCTGAACCCCGCCGCCCCGGCCGGCGGCTCCGCCTCTCAGCCCGCCCTGGAGGATGCTGCTCGGGGATCGCAGGGAATATGGAGCGCGTGGTGTTCCTACAGAACAGAGACGGGCGCGGGATGCGGGGCCCGGGACGGCGCCCGCCCCATGAGGGAACCGGCGGTTCCCCCTCCGCTGCCGGCGGGCGGAGGACGCGCATCCCGTGCCTCTCCTCCAGCGGGGAAGTAGGGCAGGGGCGAGGCGGCCCCTCCCGGGCGCTCCTTGAGGGAGCGAGGCGGGGCGGTGCATCCCTCGGAGTCAGCCTCCTCCCGCTTCCATTCATCCTTGAAGGAGGCGGCGTGGGCGAGGGGAGTGTTCGGTGGCAGTCTCGCAGGGAGCAAGGGTGCTGCTGGAGAGTGGCGGAAAGCCGGGGGCGAGGCAGGGAGGTCACGAGTGGACTGGGGCGGCGGACAGTGGGAGGTTTACGGGAGCGGGCGGGGGCGGTATGTGGGAGCGGCAAGAGGGGTCTGGCCGTCGGCAGCCCGCTCGCCTCTCCTCTCCTCCGCTCCCCTGAGCCCACTGCCGGAGTCGTTCTCTGGGCTGTCGAAAAAGGCGCTTGTGCTGGCACTGGGGAGTGTGTCCTCTCTCCCCGCAGCCTGGGAGGGTGGCCGGGGCAGCGGGGCAGGCGCTGCTCGTCACCAGCTCCACGTTCATGAATGGACGCGGTGTGGCTGCCGGGAGCAGGTTCCGCCGGCAGCCCCCGCTGGGCTGCGTTCACGGCCATTGGCATTCCCTGTGTCCATCCGTGATACTGCCATGAACGGAGGGCGCTGAGCCCCGCCCCGCCCCGCCTCATCATACGGGTCTTTCATTCATGTTTTTCAGAAGGATTTGTGCGTGTCAGGGCTGTCACTGCAAGCTTCCCGAGGCGGGATGCAAATAAGACAGCAGCCAAAGGCAACATTTTGAAAGGCTTTTTTTCTTGCAATGGATTGATGCTGCCTTTTTCTTTCTTTTTTTTTTTTTTTTTTTTTTTTTTTTTTTTTTTTTGTGGAGCGGTGCACTAAATGCCTGTAAACATCTGCGTTTGCTCGGTCCATTGCTTGGCAGCCAGCTTGACAGGCACCGTAAAGATAAGAGCCCTGGCAAATATGCTGTATTTCAAACTAGGAAGAAAACTGCCCTTTTCATTTTGAGCAAAGACTGTTTTAGAACTACCTGTGCTTACCAGTTTGCTGCCACCCGTTCTGTAAACAAGCTGCCCTCTTGCCTGTTATGGTTCAAGGTCAAATCTTCAGCTGTAGGAGGTTTCACCCTATTTGCGCTTTTTCCCTTTGATACCACGAGAAGAAAAGCTTTCCTCTCTGTGCAGTGCCAAATAGAGATGATATCGGTGTTGATGTGCAGCTGTTCTTCCCTAGCATTTGTGTACATTACCTTTTTGCTTGGAACAGAAACTGGCATCTGGCTGTCCACCCACCATTCCTTTTACTGAAATGTCCACTTTTTGTTCTCTGAAATCTCTCTTTCCGAGTTATGGTACATGATAGCAACTCTGATAGTGTTTTTAAAATAAACAGAACAGCACCTGAACACCTTTCTATCCACTCCTCTAAATCACAGTAAATCATACAATAGATAATTCAGTTTTACAGTTGGACTTAATGATCTTAAAGGTCTTTTCCAACCTAAATGATTTTATGATTCTTCTCAAGCTGTTTGCTCTTTAAACTGCCTTTATGCATGACATAGGCCTTACCCACATAAAACTGCTGGGTTTTTTTATGGGCAAGTTGTTTGTGGGATCTGCAGGTGCAAGTGCTTGTTAGCTGAACAGTCTCATCTTTATTCAAGAAAGCTCACACGGTACTGATTGCAGGCTCAGGTGATGCTGAGGAGATAAATGGATGTGGTCTAATGCTCTTTCCAAAGAGATTTTTGTGAAACTCTTTTACTACCAGTGAAATCTGATGTAGAACAGCACACATGTTGGTGTCTCTGAGAAGCTGATTTCTCTTGCATGTTCAAAATTAATCTGGGATTTAGTCATGGACCTTCTTGAAGAAGAGTAAAAGTATTTCTAAAGAGAGTTTTAGTGGCTAATAGTCCTTTATAGTATCGTCCTTAATGATGCATTGTGTTCCTTTGCTTATGTTTGACCAGTGTTGCAGGACTCATGTGGCATGTGAAGTCAATGCTTTGATTCTATTTTGTCCATGTCCTATTCAAATAGCACTTAAGCAATCAGGAAAGACCCTCCCCTTCCCTGTGTGGTACTGAAAATTATATTTCTGCCTCTTATTTTGGTTTGTGCACTCACATGGGATTAAGTGTCCCAAAAATAACATCTGTGCAAGTGGAAGGCACAACAAATCCCTCAGATATTACTAATAAACTGGATTGAAGCATTCTGACAGTTAATTAACAACCGAGGGTAGAATCATAAGGTTGAACTATGATTGACATCTACTGGGCTCTTGAGTGAGATGCACAGTAGGAATTCTACTTATAGTGGCATATAACAAGGTCTGCATTGCTATTTAGCTTTCAATTTAATTAGAAGAGTTGACACACACTGGCTGAGCTGCTGCACAAACCAGCTAAAGTAAAAACCATTAGCAAGTCTCTGCATTTGAATGCAAGTTTCAGTATTGCATTCAAGTGCTTCACGTTAATGATTCTCGTGTGCCTGTGTTGGCTGCTCACCAGGGATTTCAGCATAAGCCACTGAGAAGAAAGAGATTTTAAGATGGTTTTAAGACGTATTTACATGAACCTTCAGAGAATATGAAATCTAGATGATAACATCAGTATGATTGCCTTATTTTCTTCTTCACTGGGTCAGTGTTTATCTTTAGAAGCAGAATAGGTGTTGAGGGTAAGGACTTTCTCTTTTGTAAATAGGACCAGAAAATTTCTTTACAACTGCAGAGCAAATAAACTCTTGCAATTCTTTGCACAGCTAATGGAAAACATAGGACTTCTTAATGGAGAATGTATGTTGACTATAAAGTCCTGCTTCTTCTTTATTTAAAAACATTGAATTAAAAACTCTGCTTGAAAATAGGAAAATAGATAATTAAGGAAGGAATGCTATTTTTATGGTGTACAGAGGTCTCTGGTTACTGATATCATTCCACACTGACCAATTGCAGCAGTTAATAACTGGAGTAAGACCACTAAGGATTAATAAGTAATGTACGACTACATATATTTAACTCCATTTATACATGTGAAAGAAGAATGGGAATGGTCCTTGTTGAAGTTATGAATTTACATGGGTCAGAATTTTTCTGTTGAAATGGTTTCTCTTAGGAAACATGCATTCATCAAAATAAAAATATACAGCAGAGATCACTTGGTTTGATCACAGACTGAAGGCAGAAAAAGCAATTTTGTGGCATCCCACCAGCTGGGCTGCTGAGCCTCTTGGCAGCCCTCCCCGGAGCTGGCAGAAGCTGAAATCTTTAGCACATACAGCCTGTCAGTGCCCAGCTTGAAAGCACTGCTGGCTTCCAAGGCTAAGAGACCAAGCAGAACATCAGTGAGAAATTTCAGAAACTTTCTGTACTCACACAATTTGGTGATACTTGTTTTTCTTTCCAACTCAGAATGAAACCACATTTAATTGACAGAGAATTACTCTTTTCTGGATAGCTGTATCATTTATTATCTGTTTTACAGTAACTGCTAGTTGTGCTGAGATCTGTAGAGAACCAAACTATGGTTCTTTCTTCAAAGAGTTCATAGTCTGACTCATAGAGTGCAACAGCATCCATTTTATTTTTATTCATTGTAGTTTGACTTTTTTTAGGGCTGGAGAAGAAGAGGTTTGTGTACAGCTCTAACACCAGAGTCCTAGTCAATGCCTATCAATCAGCAACTGTCTCGAATGCTGCTCTGTTATCATTTTAAAGGTATCCAGTGAATACTGAGGTCTAGGTATACATGCACATGTTGGTAGAATTGGATGAATCATGTAATCTCTTAAATAATCTTCATGAATCCTGTTTCATTGTTGTAAATGAGGCATAGTTTATTTAATCGCATTTGAAATTATTACATTTCATTTTATCTAGATTACTTGGAGAACCTGTCACTGAAAGGACTTTATGTTTCTAGTATCATCATGAGAGTCAACTTTATCTGTTGAATGAATAATAACTAGAATGCCTTTAGCATTGTTAAAAAGATACCACATGGGAAATGATACATGTATACATTTTATCTACCTAAGAGATAGAAACTATGAGCTTAATTTGTGTAAGTTAGAGTATCAGCTGAAATACATTGCTGTTTGCATAATATAGGGATTGCTCACCATTTTCAAAAATGAAAAAAAAAGTGAAGTGTTTAGAATATTTCTTTGATTTTAAAGCATTGTTTATTTTCTGTGTTGCATGTCAAGTGAAACCTTCTTTGTTTTTTTTGGACATTAGCAGCTGAGTTACTGTCTGTTGCACAAGTGGAATTTGTCAGAGAAGAACTACGATGGACTGTTCCCCAGGGTAAGGAGAACTAGGAGCTGAGGGCAGCAGCAAGACTGACAGGGCACTGTGCTCACCAATACAGTCTCACTGTGCCCAAGAGCTTGGTAGGTCTGGTAATGTTTACCAGGTTTCAGTCACCTCCCAGCAATCACCAGACAAATCCATAGTGACGAAGCAGGTCTAAGGTTAAGCCAGAAAGTCAAGTCAGCAGATAAGGATTACAGTCAAATTCAGCAAGGCACAAGTGTACTTGCAACATGGTCTTTGCCTGAGCTAAGTGTGATAGCCTGAGCTTAAATGCAGCTCCAAGGCAAAGTGACCCACAGAGGAGTACTCCAAAGGCTGTGTTCCCAGCAGCCAGATGCTGCCCTGTATCAGAGCTGGCCTACAGCATGGGCATTAACCCCTGGGGTTGCAGAGCCTGGAGGTGTACTCAGCCCTGACAGAACTGTACTCTATCTACTGGTCCTTAGCACAGTAAGACTGCAAGGATTTTAGCCCAGTTTGTGGAATATAATACTGACAACGAAGAATTCACGATAGAGATTCAGAAATTGTATAACATGCAAGATATTTGCTGGAGCATGCCACTAGCATAGTGAATTGTATTTTCTTTGTATATCCTAAAGAAAAGTCACTTTTACATCTACATTAGAAACAGATATGGACATGAAAAGGTTTTTCCTAGTGCAACTCCATTTTACAGTGACTGACAGATGCTTTTTTAAGCATGCTGTTTCAAAATTGCACAGCATTTCAGCTGTGAAGCACACCTTGATTTTAACGATTCACACACATTTAAATTGAATCAGTGAAGTGTGAAATCTTTTTATCATAGCATCATGTATAGTATGACAGCTATATTATGGCTCTTCCATCTGTAACAGGAAGTAGGCATAAGGATTTTGTAGGCTTTTTATTGTTACTACAGATAGAAAAATAGTTCTATCAATTATTATTATGAAACATCTGGTCAATCAGTATAGCCAGCTCTGCAGAGATGACCAGGTTTGCCAATTAATACTGGTAATGATTTGTGTATGTGTGCGTGTGTGGTGGGACACTGTAAAACCAATCTGTCTGTGTTAATCAATACAGTTAGATTAGGAAAACTCTATGATGGTACCTTTTTCTTCCACCAGAGCTGACCAAGTCTGGCATTTTGGGCAGTCTTTTTTTATAGCATAGCTGATCTTCTGGTAATAACTCCCATTTCCATTAGATTGTTAATTGCCTAAGATTATGTGATGTGACTGAGTTAGAAAATGAATCCTGTGCTAATTAGATGGTTGTGCTATTACTCCCAATTGTGATCTGTTGAAATAAGCTTCCAGCACAGAACTCAGTTCTTGTTTTCTTTAACACCTATTATTATTAATTATTATTAATAAGGCAGCACCTAAAATGTAGAATTAGGCTGAAGAACATGAGTTGTCCACAGCCCTCAACTCTGAAGATCTCTTAAGAGCTTCAGGACAATAGAACACTTGGTAGCTAGAAAACATCTCAGAAAATACATTGCTGCAAGCAAACTAGTTACTGTATATCTGTTTTATTTATGTAGGCCCTCATTGTCTTTTGTGGTAGACAGTTCCCCATTAGTACATTTCAGTGAAGCTGATATTCAACAAAATACTTTGAGATTTCATATGTTCTGTGTTATTCAACTATATTTTGTACAGTTTTGGTATTTTACCTGTGTGATGGAACCTACGCATACGTAATGGTTTATGTGTGATACCTAGGGAGCATGACCTAACCACCTACTCCTTCTGTCATGTTTCTAAGAATCTGTTGACACACCTGGTGTTTCCTGTTGATAAGGAGCTATCACCTCACTGGTAGGCTGTGTAATTCCTTCGCCCAGAGTATTGTCTGTCTTTTCAGCTATCACATCACATATTCAAAGACAGTTGTTATCTGCTGGGTGTTGTTACCAGATGTAGGATTTTTTAAAAATATTCCCTTTATAATAAATATTGTATTAAAAAGCGTCTTTTCTTTGTGTCATTCTTTCTATTACTTGTCAACATAAACCAGGTTTCATGTTGGTCTCCTTTTTTCAGATAAGATTAGTTATGTAAAAATGAAGTAATGTTTGAATTTAGACCTTAATAGTGGGTAAGAGATGGACAGTCTAGGAAGTAGTAGATATCATCTCCCTATTCAAAGAAGAGATCGCTTTGTGTTATATCTTTTGTTCTCATTGCTAGTTTCAAAAACTGCTAATTAAATATCCACTGCAATATAGTTAATGTGCTTCTCTCCCCTTAACCAAGATCATCAATGAAGTTATTGAAAGACTCATGGGAAGCCTTCCTCACACAAATAAAATAACCTTAGTCTTAGCCACCTAATTTTTAGACTCTTAAGTCAAAGTAGGAGAATCCTTATTCAGGAATCGGTCATAATGAAGGTAGTTTTAAGGACAACCTTTCTTCTTCCAGCAGTATGCATTGATTCAGCATTTCCACAGGGGCTCTAGCTCTCTAGAATTCCAGTTGGCAGACTATCAACAGCCTTCCTTTAAAGATGATTGTGTTGCTCAACACCCCACCACTCAGATCTTGATTTGCAGCAGGTAGTATCACTAAAAAAGAACAAAAGGGAGAATTCCATATGCAGAACCAATTAATTGTCAGGGGAAAACAATTTCTTGGGGGGACAGGAGGTAGAGAATAAATAATGTGTAACTCAAATTTATTTATCACACTTTTTACCACTGTTTGACTGAAAAATACTGTGAAGGAGTAAAGCTTTTTAGAAGCTTTCTGCCTCATGCATTTGGAGATGTTGAGGACCAGTGCTTACAATCACAACATCAGTTCCAAATAGCTGCTGGATGACCATGTTGTGATACTTTAGTCAAACAATTGTGATACTGAATTATAAAGCAAAATAAAATCATTGAGGTTTAGTATGAAAAATTATTCTTCTTTATTTACATCCATCTGGGATTAATTACTTATCAAAAGTAAAATAAGAGGTAGTGTCATTCCTTTATATATATATGGAAATGTCAGTTGTTGCTGGTTATGGAAATTACATTTCTGTTTTGCCCAGAAAGTCACACTGAAAGATGACCCAATGAATAAGAGGTTGACAAGACTTCTGGAGTGTAAGGAAAATGATTTAGGGTTGACATGTAGAAAACAAATTGACAGCTGACCCAGCAGTCCACCAGTAGAAGAACTGCAGCAGAAGAACTGCAGCACAGTGTTTAATATGCTCAAGACAGCATAAATCTTCCAGGAGGCAAGCAGCTGCACTTTATTCCAGATGGAGCCTTTGTATTGTTTTCATATTCAGCTTGATACACAATGAGCTGTGCTAATTGATTAAATGGCATTACAGCCTCTAATTAAAATGCCTCAGGACACTAAACCAACAGGGACTAGACTAAATTTATATTTGAAAATACCAATCTCACCATATTGTCATATTAGAGAGGTGGGGTTTTTTCCCTTCAGGAATATAATGAGAAGCTTTCTTGATGGATTTCTAGTAGTATTTGTCTTTAATTTTAACTTTGATTTTAACTTTTTATGTTTCGTCCTTGCTGAGACTTTCCTGCGAGGCTTTTGGGGGAGCGGGATGAGTCCCGAAACAAGCTTCGTTTTGGCAGAACTGTCCTCGCTTGGGGAATGCCTCCACAAGTTTTTCCAAACACTGTCAGCCTGGCGACTCCGTCTGGTTTCCGAGCCTTCACCGACACTGTGTGGCAGAGGAAGGAACAGCAAGGGCTTTGCTTAAAGCTGCTGGAGTCTAGCGAAAGTAAATCGCCAGAGGTGAGATGACAAAGGGAGAGTCAAACAGCCGCTAGAAAAACAGCTGCTCCTTGTGAAAGCTGGCCTGCATGTTTGCACGTGCAGGAATAACTCTGAGTGGTTTTGTAAAATAAAACCAAAAATGCAGAAAATAACAAAGTACGGTAGGCAGGTAATTAGGTTCCATTGGAGCACTGGCAGTCAGGAAAAGCATGCACAGCAAGATCTGTTTCTGAATTACTTCTAAAATTTCTCTCCTGCCTTTTTTTTTTTTTTTTTTAAATTCTAATCCTCTTCTCTCCATTTTCCCCATTTTCTTTCTCAGTCCCATTTTTAGCCAAGAACATCAAAGGCTGCATAAAAGCTTTACATATAATGTTAAATTGAGGTTTTATTCAATTATTTTTACTATTTCATAGATTTTTTTAACAGAGGTCTGAAGAGCTCAATTTGGGCCACTACACTGTGCCTCAGCTATACAGGCATCCTGTTAATACTGTGGTGTCTCCCGGGTTTTTTTAGGAAGGCTGTTGCTGGCCTCATCTCCTATTTTATGATTTTGAAGTACTTTTTGGTAAAATATACTCCTAATTGATAATTTTTGCTACCTTTCTCATCCTTGCTCCTCTTCTCCAGGCTGATTGAAAAGCTACAGCTCTTCGCTATTTCCTTCTGGGTAGGCAGATGGCATTTCTACTCCACAGAGCTTCCTTTCTCTAGCAGGTTTCTTGAGGGTTTATATGTGAGCTGAGTGCCTCCACTTCTCTACAGAACTGCCTGAGATGACAATGCATAATTAAAGGAGCGCGAGAAGAGAGTACATAAAATTTTTTTGTTCTGATACTTAACAAGCTATCCTGTACTCAGTGGCATAGTCAAAGTATTTTGTATGCCTATAAAATAACAGTTTTTGAAAATAGGCTAGAGAATCTTTCTTGATGAGCTGCTAGAGCACTGGTATATCAATAAAGCTGTTGTCCAAGACTACTGAATAACCTTGTACTATAATAAAGTCAGAAAGACATGGGATCTGGAGGGAATATACTGAAGCAACTTTACTTCATTTAGGACCTGTTTATGTCTTTATATCATTCTTTCCTATTCAAATGAATCACAGCAAATCCTTGTAGCTGTTTAGCCTTGCACTGAAATAAAATATTACCCATGCTTGCAGTTGAAAAAAATACTGCAACCAGCAGAGGGCAACGAGGGGGGCAGAAAGCTGACTTGGTTTGAAAATACTTCCTCTTCAGGGACTTTTTTCACAATTTTTTAAATACATTCATGGAATGAGTTTCTGGGATATTTAATTAATATGGTAGTATGTAAACATGCTAATTAAGATGCTCTTGTGCTGTGTACCATAAAAAGAATGGAAAATTGTTTTGTGCTTCAAAGAAGAGAAGAGGTCAAAAGGGGAAACACACAAGTATAAACAAAGAAATATAAAGTAACAAATTATCTTGCATTTCTATGCTTGTAAACTATTGAGTTTTTCCACCTTTCAGGTCTTTTGCCCCTGTGGATTAGAATTCAGAGGAATTCAGGGCTACTTTTTGTAAATTGGCTTTCCTGCATACTGCTGGACCCTGAGTAGAAAGGGGCATAGGCTTTTATATTGCTCTGAGGAATAGTAATTACTGAAGTTCATCTAAATTCCATCCATGTTAAGCCAGTGTGATCTGGAAGGTTTAGTAAAGAGCTGGGAATTAGGAGTCCGTGTTTCTTATTTTCATCAGTGTCTGATTTACTGTATGACCTTTAACAAATTCTGTTCTGCATTTTACTTTCTTTGTGCTAAAGATGAAAATAATAATATTTCTTAGCTCTCTGGGGTATCACAGGGTTTCAGTTGCTCATACTGATAGAAAGCTTTGAACCCAACATGCAAAATGCTATGAATTGATTTCTGATACTGTTGGCTGCCAGTGAGATTGACTTCACATTTGTCAACTTAATGGATTTGTTTCACCAGAAATAATGTTTATGTTCAGGTGCTTTCCCCAGATGGGCCAGCACAGGAGTGAGAATAGGCCTGGTCAGAGAGCATACATATCTGCTTAAGCCTTTAAGGACTGACATCCATGGCTCAAAACAATGCACATGTCTGAATTACGTAGAATGTAGGACTGTTGAAACCATAGCATGAGAAAAAAGTAGCCAAACTCTGACTTTTAAACAATATTTTATTTAAATTTTGCCTACTGATAAAAGAAATAATAAGTACAGCAAAACATTGCCATTTAATATCAGCTTTTGCCTAAGTACAAGACAGGACCATGCTTTCAATATGAATTGCACTCAAGACAAAGAACCAACCATAAGTAAAAGTCTAAATCTTCAAATTTTTAGAGTTAAGTATTAAAATTATTGAAAGTGAAATAATGTTTGTAATTTTTTCCCCAACATTGTATTTTCTACTGTAAACAACATTCCAGAGGGGCAGCAATGTATTACTTCCCTGTTAGATGCTTCCTCTGCACTGTCAGACTTCAAGTTATCGCTGTAGTAACTGGGTGGCAAACAATGGTAAAGCTCTGAATAGTTATGTTGTGATTATCATACAATGCTACAGAAATAATTACTTTGCTGGGTAACTTAAATCATGCAAGTGGGAAGAAAATACAAATAAAATGATGTTTCCTTTAAATTTCTGATTTATAAGCCTTGCCTTTCAGATATCTGAGGCCACAAATAAGAGAACCTGAAATTCTGTATTCAGGAAGAAAAAAATAGAAGAAATGTATACTGTGGGAGATTTCCTCCAAAACCAGTACCAGAACAATGAAGAGCTTTGTAGAGGGGTTTTAATTTGCATTTATGAGAGCGTGATACATATATAGCAAAAATTAAATTATACGAGCTATAGAATCTGAAACTATCTCTGCAACACACTACAAGATATGAAGAATATATGTTGAGTCACGAAAGAGATTTTAGATGAATCTTGGAAACCTATATCCTAAAAAGGTATATGATAAAATCACCTTGTTTTGAAGAAACTGAAGGCCACCTAGTCTCTCCCTTTCTTTCTGTCCTAAATTACCTTTAAATGTCTAAACACAGCCCTCATGAAGAAATAGTGTAGTCTCAGCTCCTGGTAAAGCTCTGGTAAGATCTTAAATGAGTATTCTACCAATTTTGGTCACTGTACGCTCACCAGAAAGAGGCGATTCAGTCAGAAGAGTGTCCAGAGAGCAGCAACAAGGATGGTTGCAGATGTTCAAGAAATGATTGGGAGTAAAAGCTAAAGAGCTCTGAAGGTGTAACAACAATCTTTACATACATGAAACATTGCTGCTGGGAAAAACTCTTCTTTCTGCTTGTGTGCAGAAAAAAAAGCAATATAAATAGCAGCAAAATAAAAGGAGATTAAACATGTGGTTTTTTTTCTTAATAAGGAAGATAATTAAACAGTGCAACACATTTAAGAGATGTGTGATATCTTCAAATATAATAGATGTAAAATGTAAACTTGCCAGCAATGGCTCAGTTGTAGTCTTGCTGTAGTTGTGTTGCTCTGAAGATTCAAACAAGACAAAATTTGTGGAATGAACTAATATATTTTATTAGATTAACTGATACAGCTGGAAGATAGACAGAAGCTTTCAGGCACGTCATCCTTCTTAGGATCTAAAGAAACCTCTGATCTCAAGAGCTTATGTGCCTTGAAGTCTGTGCATTTTTTTCCAGCTGTTTTAGCTAGTTTAATAAGACAATGGCTTAACTCTAGCTGATTCCATTTTAGATTTGGGCAATCTCTTGAGGACATTTTTAACTCAACTTTTAAACATTCTGTGATCTGTTTCATATATCTAAATTAAGTATAGTGCTATATTCTAACAGATTAAGGAGACTTTGAATCTTCTTCTGGATTTGCATGATGGATGAATTACTGTTTGCAGTGAGTTGTACTGTTTTCTTACAAGAAATATTGTGGTGTTTCTGGAAAATTTTGTGCATTAGTTTTTAAAGAGCTTTTGGTGACTGAATCTAAAACATTCAAAGGCTTTGAGTCTCTCAGGGTTTGTCTTCCAAAATTTTTAAAAAAGCTTACTTTTAGGCTACTTTCTCAGACTGAATTTTGGCATTTTTAATTTAGTAGCTTATGAATTCAGTGTAATGTTTTTAAAGGACTGATATGCCTCACTTCTAAAAACCTTTCAATTTGAAAAAGAGAGACATAAAACATACTAAACAAGCTTTAAAGGCACATCTTATAAAGTGTCTGCTATATGCTGCTTTTGATCATCATCAAAAATGTACCATATTTAATACTGCGAAAATTACTTTTATTTACTAACTCCAGATTACAGACAATTGTTACAGATTCTCTGTAGATGCAATAGGTATATTAAAGCCAGAAAAATTTTTTATAAAACTATTTTTGTTTTGGTACAGTTTACAAGATTATGTGTTCTAGCAATCTGAATTAAGCTATCCTAAGAAAACAGATAAACTTTTACAAATCTAAATTTGTATTGCCATAGACGAGAGCCAACAGATTAAAAAAGACATGAAGAAAGTTGTATGAATAGTTAGTAAAGATAAACTAGCAGAAAAATAAATTGCTTTTTGAATTGGATTATTTCCCATGCTGTTGTCTGTGGAAAGCTACTCTTTGGGTACCAAGAATCTCTCTACATTTACCTTCTTATTTACACTCTAAAAGAAAACACGTGGTTCTTGCACTGAATTACATATTCAAATACTCTGTGTTAAACAAAACACACAATCATTTCCTTAATTCTACAAAACCAAAAGTTTTCCTCTTAAAATACTCCCTAACTTGTCTTTCCAAATTCAGTTTGCATTGCAGTGTGGAAGAACCATCACATGCGGACAGTTACCAACTATTTCATAGTGAATCTTTCTCTGGCTGACATTCTGGTCACAATTACTTGTCTTCCAGCAACTTTAGTTGTGGACATCACAGAAACGTGGTTCTTTGGGCAGACCCTCTGCAAAGTGATTCCCTACTTACAGGTATTATTCTTCTATGTTTGTGTGCACATTACCCATGTTGTGAAAATGAGAAAGAACAATAGTATCTTCCCAATAGTGATAATCCAATGAAAGTCTACCTCTGACATTGAAGTAGATATCTCAGAATACATGCTGAGGTCTAAAAGACTGTCCCACTTCTGAATATGTTTGTGCTTAACAAATACCACATTTGGACTATCTGATTGTTACACTTGGGCGATACACTTTCTGGAACATTTGTCTGATGCTCTTTTTGTAATCTTTTTTAATGATTCAGAAGGCATATAAGGCAATAAAGTCATTAATATTCTCTGTGTGTAGATCTAAACAGCTACACAAGTGTCCAGAACAGACAATCCAACTTCTGAAGGCAGTCTGAGCTTTTTTTCATGTGTTTAATGATTCTGTATTCTTAGAAATAGTCAGAGTATCCAGGTTCACTGGGAGCTGGTCAGATTGTCTGCCTTCAGCAATGAATGCCACCACTCATTTACCAGTGGACTTAATTAGTTTTGAGATCATTTGCATCAAGATGATTGACAAATACCTTTTCTAAGAATAGGTGGTTGGATGAACGGACTGGGCAAACTAGAATGACAAGTGCTTGGCCTTGTAGTCGTTATAATTAAAAAAAATTCAGCAGAACTTGGAATGTACGCACGCGATCATCCTATGCCTCCAGCACCATCCACATTTTCAGCAGATACCTCTATAGCTGAAAAGCCACATTGTCAAGGGCAACAGTTCTCCAGCAGCTATGTCCTCTACTCGATACAAACAAAATCACAAATTTTTTTTTCAAAACCTCCATTCTAGTAAAAGAAAATCTGAAGATTGAGTGACATGATCACCAAGCACATGGAATGAAAGAATAAAACTGAAGTGATAGGTTGTTTCCTATACGGAACAGGAAGTAAAATGTCTTAGACTGCCTTAAGATGATTGTTGTTGGGTTTTTTTTCATGAGACCCTAAAATTCCATTGTCCCTGTGAAAAATAAAAGGTAAAATGATGGAATATATATGATGAACTAATTCATTGTCTAATGTTTTAAAAGTGGGTTTTCAGATAAAGTTTTGTAAATTCCCAGTTGATTAAGTTTGCTATTTCAAAATTTGAGTTTGCTACACCTACTCAGTTTAGGTAGCGCTCTAATCTTTTAATTGTCTTGTTGAATTCTAGTAGAACTATAGCAGAGGAGAATATCCGATGTAATTCTGTTAGTAGTGATTTCGAAAGGAGTTTTTTTTCTGGGAATAATTTCTATTTAATGGTTGCAGATAAAGAACTATGTTGAAAATAGAAATAACTTTTAAAACTCTGGGGAAAAATACAATAAATAGTTTTTAAAGCTCTGAAAAAATCCTACATTTACATTTACATAATATTTCTTTTCTTTAGACAGTTTCAGTCTCTGTGTCTGTACTAACACTCAGCTGCATTGCTTTGGATCGATGGTATGCAATTTGTCACCCTTTGATGTTTAAAAGCACAGCCAAGCGAGCAAGGAACAGCATTATAATTATCTGGATTGTGTCCTGCATCATAATGATTCCTCAGGCTATTGTTATGGAGTGCAGCAGTGTGTTCCCAGGATTAGCCAATAAAACCACCTTGTTCACAGTGTGTGATGAGCACTGGGGAGGTGAGTGTGTCATTGACTATACAAACTGAATTTGTACCACTATTAGGTAATAAAAATGTCAGGACAGGTTGATATGCAGTCAAATCATATAAACATATCACAAAACATTCTTAATTATATAAGCTTTCCTAGAACTAGAATTTTTAAAATACCGTGAAATTGTTGTGAATTTCTTTTGTATTGCTGAGACTTAAAGTGCATTTGAAATCAAGTTTAAATGAATGAGGCTGACTTATGTCTTGACCATGTTAATGCTTCCCAGAGGATAGAAATGTTCCCACCCTTAAATGTTTATGCTTATATAATTCTGTGACCAATGGACATTCCAGGTTCACAAAGACTTCAGTGTTTAGCCTTAAGAAATAACTATGTAAGAACAGAATTTCTGTTTACCTGATATATTGCTTTTGCTAATTGGTGGTATTTACTAGTCTTTATAGATATCTCCCAGGAGTTCAATGCAAATTGGATGTCATTTCAGAATCAAGAAATGTCATTGGTATGGGGGTACTGAGTTAACTTACAATTTGAAATTTTTTATGGACAAGATCACTTAAATAACTTGGTGAATGTAATCAGTTACAAATGAGTCTATCCAAGACTCACTTGCCCTGATTTGTAATTCTGCCCTTCCAGATTAACTTTGAATCTACCATGTTCTATATCTGAATGCAGCTGTAAAAGGCTGTAAGTGTTGTCAGGGAGTAACTGCTTCTACTTTGTTTCCGTTCGCAGCAAGTGGTGTGAGCCACCCACCCAAAGGGTTAAGGCTCAACTCTGGTGGGCCTTGGCACACCTCCAATGCTAACAGAGTGTATGAGTTACATGCTGTGACTCTGACACTGGATATAATGACCATCAGTAATACCATTATTCACACGCGGGAAAATAAAGCCAAGTTTGCCAAAACATATAACTAAAAGGTGCCTGCTTAATAGCCTTGAGTCAGACTAAACCACAATCAGATTCTCTCCCAGAGCTGTCCCTGTAGAAGATTCCAGTCCTGTGAACAATCACAATAAAATACAAGTAGATCACCTGTACTTAATTATCATGATAAATTAGCTTAAGCAGCTTGGACTGCTGAGGGCTCTTCCATGTGCTTTTTTGGAAGTTCCTCCCCTGTTAACAGCTTTCACAGGGCCACCAGAGGATTAATGAGAAGACACTGGCTATCACATTCCCTGTTCTTCACCTCCATCCCAGTTGGTCCTCTGGGAGCAGGCAAGGGGGCAGAGATGGCCATTAGCTCACTGGCAGTCTTTGCTGACAAAGATGTGCTGGAAGTTTGTAGGCTAGAGGAAGCCTCTGTTAAGCTGTGAGTATTGTAATTGGTGTTTGATTAGAGAGGACAAATCTGCTCTTTACTTCTGGTGTTCTTTTTTTTTTCATCTGCGAACAGTTTTGTATTCCTGTCTGCTGCTGGATGCCACAGTATTTGTGAGACTATTTTCTTTCACAACATTCACTCCAAGTACAATTTCTGTCCACTTGTTTTGGCTGCAGAACTAATTATCCGTGCCTTCATCACTTCAAGGTTAGTTCTGCAGCAAAGATTCTTTTAATCAACCTAGGAAATTATGTGGTTCACTAATTAGGAAGTCAGGAGAGCATTTCATCAGGGAATGTGATCTCAAAATTTCCAGATCTGTATTGGCCACTTTTTGATTCCCGACAGGAAAGTGTTGCTTTTGAACTACAGTCTGTAGTAGCCTTAGAACTGTTTCAGAGTGCCTCTAGTTTAGTGCTGTGATGAAGTAGTTGCAGACCACAGATATGCCTGAGCTAAAGCAGCAATTATAAAAACAAACAACAACAACCAAACCAAACCAAAATCCTGAAAACAAAAAAAATATGTCATGTGTTTGCAAGACTCTGCTTCTATGGAGTGTATTTGTCCAAAGCAGGTTATTCCTTCACTTGGATATTTGAAGAGACAGAAAGGGGTATGACAAAGGCAAATACTTTTGTGCACGGCTTCAGAAATGAAGTGCAAACACTCCATTATTTTTTTTTATTTTTATTTCTATTGAGCATAAAAAAAAAATCTTACATTAAAAATGCATTGAAGTTTTCTGAAATGGGAAGCTTTTCGCCCCACTAAAAGATAATAATCCTATTTTTATTCTATTGTCTTTTTAATGAATTATTCTTCTAATGGCAATGCACTATCATTGCTAGTTATTCTGCTGGCGCATTTCAGATATCCATTAAAAATAATCCTCTCCACATTCTAAAAATAGCTTTTCACAGTAACTTGAAAAAAGAATCTTTATATGCATTAAGTTACAAGTAGATTGCTCAAATCGTGGAGTTACTTAGTAAATACAGTGTTAACCATATTTTATCAATGAGAATAAAATATAACATATATATACACATCCCTTTCAGACTATAGAGTGTAATTATAAAGATGCTTTCCATTCTTCTGAAAATGTCTAAGGACTCTGAGTTCAGCCAAAGCATAGAATATGCAGATTTTCTACTGAAAAACAAGGTTTGAAATCACAAAGGCCCCCAAACAGAATAATAAAAGAATATGGTAATAGGGCAGCAGTTTGAAAAGACTGAAAAACTTCCTTAAAGCCAGAAGAAAAAATAAAGAGCTAATGTTTTCAAAGAAAATAGTTGTGTTTTTGTTGGATTTTGATTTGCCTTTTTTTTGACTGTGAGAATATTGAGGGTCGAAGAAAGCTAAGAAGGAGGAGGTTGAAGGAGCAAGAAATTCATGTTGCTACAAATAACCTATATTTGTAAAGAGAAAGTGGACTTACAGATACCTCAACTAACCAAGAGACCCTGAGAAAATCCTATAGGAGAGTCAATTTAGAAGAAAGGGATTGTATTTGTGTGTTTACTGCTTTGTTTAGAATTGCATATAATTTATGCTGTTTAAAATTAGGCTACATCTGATAAAATATTTGCATAGCATCATGTATACCGTATGTCCCAAGGATGTTAAACTGTGATTTTTCAAGTTTGGGACAACAAAAAGGGGGTGCCTAATGACACTTTCCAAAGTGTTTTGGAAGTATATTGTAATTCTGGGAACTCAAGGCCACTGAAACATGAGGTGCTATGGAGGACTAAAGGGAAGCCATGTCCAGGAAAATGTCAGAGATGCTAAATCAGGATACAGCACTGTACCCTACCCAGACTTAGGATCAGCTGCTGAAGACCACAGTAAGTCTGATGAGTGTCTGGAAGGAAGGTCTGATCAGCACTGTGACACTTGGGCTCCTTAACGGTAAAGAAATAGTCGCCTCCCTAACTAATAAGATTTCAAGCATGCTGTTGGAGAGCTGCCAGTGACTGCAAATGGTGCAATAGTTCAGTCTAAAACAGGGCTCAATTTCTTTTTAATTGCTTCTGGCATTCCTGAATGTAAAATTCATTGCCAATTCTAGGCTGAGGGTTTTTCATTTTGAGTACTGTCTAATAACAATATTTTATTTGGGAATGCAGAAGGATCCAACATGTGACCTATGCAGGCGCACTTAAGGAGCCAGAGTTGGCCACATTTCTATAATAGTCTGTAATTGCCATGTTCTGAATTTGATGATAAAGTGCCAAAATAAAAGAAATGTATATTAAAATGAGCTCACCATGTGTTAAAGTCAGCTAAATACATTCTCTTAAGAGCTGTTCAAGAAAACAGTGTTAGCCAAAGTGCATTAGCCAAGCCCTTTGCAAATGATAAAAAGAATATGGAGATAATTCTTTCCCAAAACTGAGTTGAATGGAAACAAAGGGAAGACTTTGTATTCCATTTCCTCTTAGACTACTCATACAATAGTAAAAACCAGATTGTCTTAATACCGGAAGACAAATAGCTTGAAATTGCATTAATACAGGAAGCTTTATACATCCTGTTTGTTGAAGTGTTCAGAATTTAATGAAAAACTTGTGGAATATTTTAATGCAGACAGAAGTCAGATTATTTCTAATACTAAGATTATGCTTGATGTTATTGTGAATTGATAACTCAAGCATAAATATATTAGATTTCAAAATGTAATTTTAGTATTAGCCAACCATAAGTACTCTGGCATAGGAACATAATTTGGAAAGGACTGCATTGTATGGTCAAATTTTCTCTACTACAGGCACCTAACATCCCTATTTATTAAGCTTTATTCTAAAAGTATACTCTTTTAGCTGCATTGCTTCTCCATGGGTAACTCCAAAACCTCATAGGTATCTTCCTGAGAGTAGGGAACCTAGGAACTGTACTGATGCTCAACGAACTTGATAGTCTTGTTTTTTCTAATTCCTAAAGAAGCTGTCAAGGGTACGAATTTCATCATGCACCTATGGTTTAAGGGCATATTTCATTTGCTAGACAAGCAAAACCTTTTGAGTCTGTTTTTTTCTCAGTTTGTTCATACATACATACATATATATATACACACAAGTACAGTAAAATTCTGAAAAAAATCCAGAAGCTGTAGTTTCAATCTACCTCCTTGCTTCATTGAATGACAATTTGGGACCAGTAGTCAGTGCCAAAGGGAAGCTTTAGAAAAGTTTAAAATTTGTTTGATAATCCCTGGGGCAGGCAGAAGAAAGCTTGCTTTAACATATTGATTCTTTATCAGGTGGAGTAATCATACTGTATGAATGAAGCTGAGTAGGAATGCTGACCTCAACCCTGTCCAACCCCCATGACCACCTGTTTGCTTTATGCTCCTTTCTCTCTTTTCAGTAAAATAACAGCCAGAGACACGAGAATTGTTATTTTATTCTTAAAGAGATAGTTACTCCAGCTAAGAACAATCTCCCCCCATCCTGAAACCTATTAAGTGACCATGGAAGGCAAAGACACTTTTCTCCTTTTCTGCTTGGCAGTAAGAGGTTCAGTAGTCCCAGTCAGGCAGCTGATATATCACCAGGACCATAGACTGATATCCAGAGATTGATGTTCTCATTCAAGGAGCCTTTGATAAACGAATGGTATCCAAAGCCAGCCCTTCCTCCTTGTTGCTGTGATTGTCAAACAGCTTTAAAGCTTTTCTTTGGCTTGAGAAGCTAAACAGAGTCATGCTTCTTAGGGAAAAGTTCTGTAAAGGGCTTTGCCCTGGATGGAGGAGGGACAGGTTTCCTTTGATGTTTAGCAGCTGGCACTTTCCAGGTGGCTAAACTTCAAAGGCAAGTGTTAGGATCTTCCTCCAACCTGGTCCTCGGTTCTTTGTAGATAGCTAGGCTCATTTAATGTTTCACTTTACTTGGGTTGCTAAATTAGAAGTCGTAAACTCCAGATGGCCTTTTAAATACGTACCATCCTTCTACCTAAGGGGCCTGGCTGCCTGCAGAGCATTGATGAGGCAGGTGGCACCTCCTTCTGAGCAGAAAGAATGTATTTCCAATTCTGACCTCCCATGATCCCAGTAAGTCACATTACTCCAGTTTCTCCTTAGTCTCTCCACTTGTGTAGCATGCATGTCAGTATTTTCATGTCTACCAGGACTGCTGTGAGGCTGCATTTTCTGGAATGCAAAACCAAGTTTGAGATCATCGATCAATAAATAATCTCAGGTTATCACCAATTATAAAAAACCTGTCCCTAATGGTCTGGCTCCCCCAGGGACATTGATAAGAGCTATTAGCTGCAACTGTTGGTTAAGAGTTGGTAAGCTTGTTTGCTACAAGATCTTGGAGCAAGTAAGGAGTCAAATACTGATTATCTGAATTTTTTGAACCCTGATCCGTCAAAACTATCAAATGTCAGTGGCAACATCTCTATTACCTTTGCTAGGAATGAACATGGGCTTGATATTGCTATAGCAAATTTCCATCTCCCTGATACTGAAGTTTTTCTGTCCGGTGAACCAGCTGGCACTTTCAGGTCCAATGATGAATGTGAGATGACTTGAGTCTGCATTTGAGGGTGAACCTGGAGTTAACATGATGATGTTCTCTTCCCTGCTATGAGAGTTATGGACCAAGTCTTGGTATATCCTTGTCTGATCAAACTCTCAGAGATTCTCCTGGCATCACTTCTTTGATAGGGTCCACAGTCTCAGTCACTTTAAGGGCAGAAAATAAGTTTGGCTCACCAAAGTTTTGACCTCAAGCAACTCTTTTTTTTTCTTTTTTTTTTCTTTTTTTTTTTTTAAATTAAAACTGCAATTCATATGGAGTTTCAATTGCAGATCTTATCACCCTGAAACATGCAGAAAATCTGGAAATTAACATAAACGTTCCTTCTTTACTCTAGTCAAGATGCAATGCTTAGGATTACCATGCATTTTAACTGCTCATGGGGTGCACAGTTTCTCTTCTTCTATGTATTGTCACTCTCCATAATGTTCATTTCTTTTCTGAGGCCATCCATATATATTAAGTTCTAATTCATGTTAACATTTGGTAATAGTAATTAATATTAACATTTGGTAATAGCAAACGACATTTGACATTACAAAAGAGAAAGCAAGTTTTCACATTCTGCACATTCTGCTATAAGCTAATGATCAAGCTTAAGATCCAACATTCTAAAAACTCAATATATTCACAACAGTTTTAGGATGTTTGTCTCTAAGCAAATAACATTCATAAGTTGTCTTTTTAAAAGAAATACATTGGAAATTAAAACACAATGGTAGCAAATTCATTATTATTAAAGCTGAGTCAAAAACGACCCTGGAGATTTCCTAGGTTTAAAGCACTTGAATGTATTAATTCTATTTTTTAAATGTAATCATAATAATTAATCACTGAGTCTTAGTCATATACATTCTGGCACCAAAAAGAGATTTAACTCTTCTCCCATCACTCCTGTGTGTGCTGTAGTCTGTATTCAGTCTTTATAGGTGAGAGACTGTGCAGTTTATTCAGGGATATATAGTAGCCTTTGCAGAATTGAAACTATAGACAATTATACAACCTGTTAAATATGTCAACGGTGAAGTAGGTTGGATATTTAGTTAGCTATTTTTAGATAACCAAATTTTTTATCTTTCACCGTTTTAATAAAAAGCAAAACTTTTGAAAACTTCATACCTAAAGTAATAACGTGGTAAGAAATCAATAATGTGATACAGGAGATCCTTGAGATAAAAGCATGTTTCTAATAGAATGTATCTAGAAGTGATTAAAAAAGTGATCTTGACCATAATATTATTGGATACATCTTCCATTATATCCTATTATGTCGAAAAATACATGCATATCTATATAAATAATTTGTCTTAAGGGGATTTTGAAATGTATGTATATTTAAATGCACCTTTCCTATTTGAATTCTCTTTCCAGCTGAGGTTTACCCCAAAATGTATCACACGTGCTTTTTTCTGGTGACATACATGGCACCATTGTGTCTTATGGTGTTGGCCTATTTGCAGATATTTCGAAAGCTGTGGTGTCGCCAGGTAAGTCACTCAGCACTGGCTCTGTTTGCTTGCTGTTGCGACTATGCAGATTCCCGTGTACAACCTTTTTTTGTATAAACTCCATGTTTTCACTTAGGGCTGGTTTACAGCCACCTTGGATAGGCATTGAGGGGCACTGAAAAGGGAAGGCAGTCAGGCTGAATGTAAAGCCTTCTTACTCATATCTGTGAAGGGCTTAGAAGGAGAGACAGCAAAAGGCAAAAGATTGATTACAGACAGAAGAAAGAGCTCTGAAATGCTTACTGAAATACCTTAGGTGACCTTATTTATACTGCTTAAATCTCCTGGAACAGCTAAAAGTTAAGACTGACCTTCTCATTTTGTTATTTTTATTTTATTTTTCCTAATCAGTTTGATAGCAGGGCCAATCTGAACTGGGAGATTGGAATTGCCTGATGTGAAGCTGGCTGTTATCAGTAACATTTGATATGAATTGCTGACAAATAATTGACATGATTTCTAATGCAAACATTAGGGACCTGGGAGTTTGGATTGACAGGAAGCTGAACATGAGCCAACAGTGTGCCCAGGTGGCCAAGAAGGCCAATGGCATCCTGGCCTGGATCAGGAACAGTGTGGCCAACAGGTCCAGGGAAGTGATTCTTCCCCTCTACTCAGCGCTGGTGAGGCCACGCCTGGAGTACTGTGTCCAGTTCTGGGCCCCTCAGTTCAGGAAGGACATTGAGGTCCTAGAGCAGGTCCAGAGAAGAGCAACAAGGCTGGTGAAGGGACTCAAGCACAAGTCCTATGAGGAGAGGCTGAGGGAGCTGGGGTTGTTCAGCCCGGAGAAGAGGAAGCTCAGGGGAGACCTCATCCCTCTCTGCAACTCCCTGAAAGGAGGTCGTAGCCAGGTGGGGGTTGGTCTCTTCTCCCAGGCAACTATCAGCAACACAAGAGGGCATGGTCTTAAACTGTGCCAGGGGAAGTTTAGGTTAGATATTAGGAAGAAATTCTTTACAGAAAGGGTAATCAGGCATTGGGCTGCCCGGGGAAGTGGTGGATTCTCCATCCCTGGAGGTTTTTAAGGTAAGACTGGATAAGACTTAGTGCCATGGTCTAGCAACCATGGCAATAGTGGATCAAGGGCTGGACTTCATGTTCTCAGAGGTCCCTTCCAACCCAGCTGATTCTATGATTCTATGATCTGGTTTTTTAAAACTTCAAATAAAAAATACAGGAAAGAAAACAGGAATACTAATCAAAAAGCCAAAACAGCAACAACAACAACAAAAAACCCAAGCAGGCAAACACACAAAGAACATTTGAATTTAAGTGGCAGAAATTTTTTTCAGGAATGCTGAAATGCATTTTGTGGGTATGAATAGTAACCTGTCACACACCAGTCTATGATGCTCTCTGCTGTATTCTGCTTTGTCCAGGATTTATCTGTAGCTGTAGTCCTCCGCCACTGCTGCCCTATCATTCTGCAAAGGACAATAATTTGTCATTGTAAAGGACAGTAATCTCCTCCTGGTGGAGACACTATGCAAGATATTCCCTCTCAAATGGCTCTAACGATATTTCCATCAACATGTGGGCATGAATCATAGAATCATGGAATCATAGAATCAACCGGGTTAGAAAAGACCTCCGAGATCATCAAGTCCAACTCTTGATCCAACACCCCTGTGGTTACTAGACCATGGCACTAAGTGCCACATGCAGTCTCAGCTTAAAAACCTCCAGGGACAGTGAATCCGCCACCCCCTTGGGCAGCCCATTTCAATATCTGATTACTCTCTCTGTAAAAAATTTTTTCCTAATATCTAACCTAAACCTCCCCTGGCACAGTTTAAGACCATGCCCTCTTCTCCTACTGATAGTTGCCTGGGAGAAGAGACCAACCCCCACCTGGCTACAACCTCCTTTCAGGGAGTTGTAGAGAGTGAGGAGGTCTCCCCTGAGCCTCCTCTTCTCCAGGCTAAACAACCTCAGCTCCCTCAGCCTCTTCTTATAGGACTTGTGCTTGAGAATCTTTTCTCTCTCACCAGTATGTCTGATACCATTCAAATCTAAGGCTGTCCTGGGCAGGCCATAATATCTACCACATAAGTAGCATTTTTCATGCAGTTGAAATTGATGCATCAGAGAAATCACAAGTAGACTTTAGATTTCTAAATAAACATACGATAAAAGTAAAAATCAAATGTTATACTGACAGAATATATGTCTTGCAAATAAATAAAGAACAGGGAATACCAAATCCACTTCAAGGCATTTTGCTATCATCTATACATCATAAGAGCAATTATTCTCACTTCTAATCAGATTAGGTTAAACTATAATTGCTGTTTATTGTGCTCTTTAAATTATTATTTTTGTTTTTAATTTCTTACATTAATGAGATTAAATAATAAGATAGCTTGAAGGTAAAATTTAACCTTTACAATTTGAGGGGACCTTTCACCAGAACAAAGGATTTCCGTGTGGTTTTGTAATTAAGTTCAGTTTGACATAGCTCTAATATGCTCTGCCTTGCTGAATCTGTCCTGTGTCACTCAATGACTTTATCACCGTATTCCTTCTTAACCTTCTCTTCTATACTTTCTTTACAATCTACCTCCTCTCTCAAGCTTTTAACTAAGTAAATTAATGCAAAGCACTTGTTCTTAACCTGCATGGAGCTTGAAAATGCTGGTTCAGATTCAGAGCAGAAGTTGAATGACTGAAAACCAATCTCTTTTGTTGGGTTGCCCCATTCCCCCCCAGTTGTGTTAGCTGGTCTATTTCTTCTTCACAATGTTTCTTCTCCCTATGCATCTTGCATGCTGTCAAGGCTAGGATGATCCTTTATTTTTCAGTGGCAAAAAGATAAATACTACTATAGACTTAGTGCTATCAATGGTGCCAAATTACAGATGTCTCTTTGCCTGGCATAGATGATAGCACTATGTTTAAGAGGCTGCACTACGTGAAATTAAAGCCACGGCACATCTATTATTAACTGTGACTTGGCTGCAGGCATCAGGCATTTTTCTAAGTGCAGCAGGTGTGCTGTAATCAGTCATGTAGTACAAATGAATATAGTGTTCTAAACGTATTCTTTGATAATAGTTTCGATTAAGAAATCATGCTGTTTACCAGAACTTCAGTTAAATGTAATGATCCTATTGCAAGGTACTATAAGCCTTATAGATGTATGTGATAGAAAAACCACAACAAACAGTAGATGTTTTCTACGTTTTAACTTTTTCTAAAGGTTCTTTTTTAAAATGTAGTGTGTCATGCGTGAAAATTTTCAGATGAAAAAAGTTAAGATATTTACTAATTATTGTTACCAATACTTTGTGTAATAGCTCTTAAAATTTCTGATGGTGTATTTCAAGCAGATCTTTGAACATAAGCTTTACAATCATTGAATTCATGATTCACCTTTGCAAAGACAAGAACAATTATGCAACAACTACTGGGGATTTTGACTAATTTATTTTAATCGTTAGCAAGGAAGTAGTGACTTAGAAGGCTATATTCTCTTGTGGATTTTAAGTAGGTTAAAAGTAACTTCAGAACAAATAAATAAAACTGAATGGACAGTGTTGATACACAATTTGCTTTAAGTTCCAAGTCTGCTTCAATTTACTGATGTCCAAATGCATTGACACTAAAGCCTACTTGTATTAATGACTAGGAACTCTACCCATTTTCATTTTTGTAGTTGAAATACACCCTTCCAATCTTTGCAAGTTGATATTATATTTGAGAGATTTCCTTTCATTATAAACCCCTTGATAATTATTTGAGGAGATAGAGAAAAGGAGCACAAGAAAATAGCTGTCATTTAGTACCTGTTTGGACACAGCTAATAGGCTTTTAGTAAAACATTGAAATTACACAAATTCTCCACAGTTATCTCTATAACTGATTCATTACAAAGAAAAGGAAATATATACATTATGCTCCCATGTGTATACTTGTACATACCTAATCATAGAAATATTTATCTTGGAAAATACCCTCAAGATCATTGAGTCCAACCATAAACCTAACACTGCCAAGTCTATCACTAAACCACATCCCTAAGTGCCACATCTACATGTCTTTTAAATACCTCCAGAGATGGTGACTTCACCCCTTCCCTGGGCAGCCTGTTTCAACGCTTGACAACCCTTTCCGTGAAGACATTTTTCACAAATTGGATAATATCCAATCTAAGCCTCCCCTGACACAACTTAAGTCAATTTCTTCTCATTCTATCTTGTAATACATGCATGTTATGTTTACATAAATACATATTTGTAAATCTTTCCATATACACACATACACATGCACACATACTTCTGAAGTGTAATGCTCCTTAAATGGTACTGCTATGCATCTGTGGGTATATAGTTTTTTGGGGCTGGGGTTTTGTCCTGATAATATTCTTGCTGTATTATTGTCTATTGGTGTAACAGTAGCAAAACCAAGGTGTATGCCAGGTAAAGACTGAGGAAGCATGGGCTCTTTCAGAAAGGTTCTCAATACAAACTCCTGAAAAGTTAGCAATTTAATATATAGTACAGGGAGACTGCACATTGTATACAGTCTTAACTTTGATCATCTCTTGCTAATAAAGACTGCTTAAATAACAGAAAAGACCCTTCTACCTGCTCATACAGGTACAAACGAAGTACAGGGTCATGTCTAACTTTTCTGTAGAAATAGACACAATTTGGAGCCAAGATAATATTTATCTTCTTCTAAATTGTATCTATCTACAATGAAAGCTGATCACTGATTTCTTCAAGTGAATCTTTGACAAAATCAGAAGGGAGAGATTTGGCTGCATTTCTTTGCTTTCATCTCCAGTTCTTGATAGAATATGGTTACTCAGTATGATTGAAAAGGGACAGAAAAAGCTTCTGATTCAAAGGTAGAAGAACGGGATATCAAAGTATCCTTGAAAAGCCAGAATCAGAATCTCAGACAGCGTTTTATCTCAGCAGAGCATGGCAAAGACACACTGCAGTACTACACCTCACAGCTAAGTAGGGTAAATCCCTTGCATTAGGACAGACATGCAGTTGTGAAGCTGATAACTACTGATTTCAGCTGAATGAGTGGAACCCACAGCAGAAGTGCAAGGGGCTCTGTTGGAGTCTTTAAGTCCATAGATACCTCAGTTAAAAAAAAAAAAAAATTATAACATATCTCCCAATCTGCTGCATTGATTTCTTGCTAATTACAAGCTAATTTTACCAAAAAGTTCCAATAGCTGTAAATCAGGTTTGATGGTGCGCATAAATGCTAAATTAAGGGCTTGTCTGTGCAAGGAAGATATTCACACACAAAACCCCCAAAAAATCAACAAGAAAACCTACAACCAACCAAAAATACCCCCAAACCAAAACCACCAAAACCCCAACATAATAGCTTTCTACAACAATTTCGAATGTGCATACTTTTTAGTTTACTTTTTTTCCTGAAATAACTATCAAAAATTTCATTCTTTTCTGGTCAGTTTGTGCGGATAAGCCCATTTTTTAAAAAATATTACAATGTGAATTTTGCAGATACTTTTAAACATGAAACATTATTAAATATGTAATGTCACTAGTCACCCCACACAAAATTGCACTATGCATAAATAAAACTATTATCTACTTATATTATTATATATTATATTATATAACTATTATTATTATTTCTAGCCAAAAGGTTTTCACACTGTATAGCATTGAACACATTATAAATGTAATGGTAATAGAATTCTCTGAGAAAGTCCTTGCTATCTCTAGTCTTTTTCAGTTGGCTGCAGGCAGGAAGTAATTTTGAAAAACTGAAGCAATATTGTTTTATTTGGCTTGTCTTATGTTGGGGTACAGAAAACAAAAACCAAGATTTTTTTTTTTAATAGTATGGTGCTATATCTACCCATTTCAAAATGGCTTTGACTAACTTAATTCTTCCTATGTCTTGGCATTTTTCCATGATTTCCGTCTGTTCATTACTGTATATGCATATATACTGTATATTCAGTTTTGAAGAACTTTGCAGGGAGATCCACACTTCAGCTGTGATTTCTTTAGCTACTTCATTGTCATCCAGGTTGTATGTGTGGAAGTTTTATGGCACTTATAGCTGTGCAGGCTTTAAATCCTTGTTTTCCAATGGTGAACAGCTGTTTAGTATATTCTAGCAGCATATTAATGGGATAAACTATTCTGCTATGCAACAAAACACTTAATGTAGAACTTTATAGCAACATAATTGCAGCAATGGGGTTGGTAAATGTGATGGTCTGAAGACACAAGCAAGGCAAGGTATGTGGGAAGGAAAGAAAATTTTAGTACATCAGTTTATATTTGTATAAATCACAATTTTTATGCAGTTCTAGTGTGTCTGAAATTGAGTTTGTTTCTTGCAGCTACATCAATTAATTTAATTAAAAACTCCTATTTGTCCCTGTGAGCTTACCTTGTGTATGTGAACATGTCTATTTTTCTTGTTATATCTACATATCAGTTTTACAAATGTTTTTCAAAATGTCCCTTTTTTTTTTTTTCTTTCTTAGATCCCAGGAACTTCTTCTGTTGTTCAGAAAAAATGGAAGCCTCTGCAGCCCTCAGCACAGCCCCGAGGGCTGGGACAATCAACAAAGTCAAAGATTAGTGCTGTGGCAGCTGAAATAAAACAGATTCATGCAAGAAGGAAAACAGCACGTATGCTAATGGTTGTCCTCCTGGTTTTTGCGCTTTGTTATCTACCAATTAGCATCCTCAATGTCTTGAAAAGGTAAAGTTTATCCCAAAATGTAAACACTTGGTGCAGCTTTCTATCTAAAAACAATCCTCTATTATGAGATTCCTTTTATTCTGGCAAATACTTTTAAAGGACAAGCTTACTTATTGTTCAATAAAGAAATGGAAAATAAGTACACAATTGCAAGAAAATATATGTAACCTATCCATAGTACTTAAACTAAAGGCTGGATTTTGGAACCCTTATTAGCAAGCTCTTCCTCATGAAAATGATCTAGCCTATCTCCTCATTAAACCTTGTTATTTACATGGGATTACAGCTTGGTTGCTGTAAATACATCCACGGAAGTGCAGTTACCTAAAGCAGCAGCTGAAGGTTAGCAGCAGAGTGTAGTGTTGTGGCTTGGCTCCAAGGACTGTGAAATTCTGGGTTCAAACGTAAGGCCCTCATGCACAATTTTTAGACCTTAGGCCAGCCCTTTCAGTTAGCCTGAAATTGTTTTTCTGTGATACTGCAAATAGATCACCAGAGATAAAATTAGGTTAGAAGTTGTAAAATTTTTTTATATTATTTCTAATTCAATATAGCCTTATGAAGCTGTATTTTCCTTTTTTATCCTTTTTTCTCATGTTCATTTGGTATATAATGGTGTACACTCTTGTTTTTCGTACAGTGCCTGATAGGCAGGCTTTGGCAAAATTACATCTCGTGAGCCCTCTGGAATACCAATAAATAACTGCATATAGCAGAAGATTTGAATATCCTAAAAATTAACCAGCCTGTTATTTGTGCTTTTTTAATTGGAATATTATTGGAACATTTTAGAATTTAAGGAATAGTTTCAATGTTTAAATACATCCCACTCAATTCTGGCCTTTTCCTGTGGCCTAATTTAAGTACTTTTCACTCTCAAGTCTTGGTAGGAAATGTGGAGAGAAAGAAGTATTTCCAGAACACTGTTCAGGAACCTACGACCTGAAATAGAGGAACTACACAGCCTGCCTCAACAAACAACAGCAGAGTAGGACCAGAGTTAGATTTTCACTGAAATGGCAAAAGGGAGGTGTGAGGAATCTGGAAAATACTGATTTCTCTGGAGGACAGAAGCTGCTACTGTAGCCTCAGGGTTGGGGCCAGTTACATGCCTTTTCAGACCCTATTTATTGGAGAGTAGGCCTAGAGCCAGGAACTTCAGTGACATGACTAGATCAAAGGCAACTTTTCCCATCTTTTCTTGGCTTATCTGACACCAGATGACTTTGGTTACTTGGCAGAAAAGTTGTGTATCTGCACCATAGCAAAGTAAAGTCCTGATGGTCTCTGCTGTGCTAAACCACCAAGACAGGAGGCTGAGGGTTGGGGAGAGGACTTTATTCTCTCAAGAAATAGAATACTGTTGAATCAGCTTTTCTGTGATATCACGAATAGGTCATCAGAGACAAAATTAGGCTAGAAGTTGTAAAATATTTTTGTATGGTTTCTAGTTTTGCAATCTTTCAGGTTTGCTTTTCTCTTTCTGTAGGGTTTTGGGGATGTTTAATCATGCTGACGACAGAGAAACTGTGTATGCCTGGTTCACATTCTCACACTGGCTTGTATATGCAAACAGTGCAGCCAATCCTATTATTTATAACTTCCTCAGTGGTAAGTTACAGTTACCTAGAAGTCAAGTTTAACGTATAGTTTGAATGTAATGAGCCATAGCAAATAAGATTAATGACTGTGTAACATCAGCTCAGCTCCTCCGGTGGGAGCTAGACTCTCTTCCTGGAACAAGTTGCCTGAAGTATCCCATTACCTTCAGGCTATCTACCTAAAACTAACCTGGACAGTGCCAGGGCCTGAGTCCAAGTGCTGGAATATGACTGTCCACGACATTAATTTGGTAGAGAAGTTCCTGGCATAACTGTGATCTGAAACAATTACTGTTCTGCTAAACACTCCCTGGATACTGTCTGGGAGGTAGCACAACCCGGGGGCTGTCCCCAGCCAGCATGTTGTGTGTAGGTATTGGGGTTTGGAGGCTGTGAGTCTTTAATAGTACTTGCATGACCAGACTGTGCCAACTAGGTTCAAGGCCAAAGAACCAGCCAGGATGATGTTTACTTACTAGTACAGTTTTGTCTTGGTTCATATTTGTATCATTTGGCTATGGAGAGTAAAATCAGGGCCTAAACTGTACTGCAGCTAAAGCTGCAAAGGACCTAAAGCTGTATTGCAGCTAAATAGAGGGAGGCAAAACTATGTTGATTCTCACTACACATTTGCCCACTGTAGTTTTTTTGTGGTGTGTAGTGAGAGGATGATCTGAACAATTTCCTCTGAGCCCCAAAAGCAGACTAATGGGCTGTCGAACACTTTGAAACTTCTTTTCAAATATATTAATGGTGAAACACAAATAAGCCATGCGCTCTCATTTCACGTGTCAAGTAATGATTCAATCATTTAAGCCTATGATTGCTCAATTAATTTTTTGTTATATATTTAATTAACCAACAGACTACCTATGTCATGACTCCATTAATCATTCTAGTTTGTCCATTCTGTCTAGCCAAGAATAATTCAGTCTTCACACCACACCTCACATATCTTCTTAGAAAGGTTATCTTTCTTCTGTCTTTCTTCAAGATGATGAAATTGTGATTTTCTACTTCTGCATGAGAAGAGCGTCTGGGTGATTTGCGCTAATTTTGCTTTAGATAGCTCCTTTTTTTTTCTAATCTATGAAGTTGGATGAAATGTGGTTTATAGTACAGTTTTTTTCATGAGTCCTTTTTATGATTGACAGGGAAATTTAGAGAAGAATTTAAAGCAGCATTTTCCTGTTGCATCTTTGGCAGCCACCATGACGAACGGCTCACCAGAGGTCATGCCAGTACAGAGAGTCGGAAGTCCTTGACCACCCAGATCAGCAATTTTGATAATGTTTCAAAACTCGCAGAACACGTTGTATTGACCAACATAAATACAATCCCATCAAATGGTACTGCACCTATTACCTGCTCTTACTGTACTTGTCCCTATGTCTTTTGATCCTGTGGAAGTAAAATCTAATTGTCCATACAACAATATTTGGATATGACCACACAGAGAGAAAAAGGGGTTTACAATTAAGGACTGACTATAAGAAAAGTAAATTATAAGAAATGTTTTATAGAATATACTACAACTTCAGTTATATATTGATGAAACAAAATTTCATCACATTAATTTCAAAAGCTGTGGTCCAGTTGAGGAGGGGATAAAGTAATCATATTCTATATAAATATTTTCTTTGGATCCCTACTTCCTTTAGACTCCTAATTAAATAAAGAACAATTACCTGAAAGTATGAAAATCATCTTCCCTGTCATTGGAATTTGTTTATAAACAGCTATATTCTATTCTGAGCTAATTATCTGAAGTTGTGGTATATTTCATGAAAAAGATTTTAACCAAAATTGTGTGTACAGGTTGAAATACCTGCATGTCCTTTACTTTCAAATTATCTGCTTAGCATGCATTCTGGTGTGAGTTAGGCTGATCAAATAAGAAATTCACATTAATTTCTTTTCGGACATTTTATGTTCTTCTTTCTGTTGGGTAGGTTATTGCATGTGTTCGGGAACAGCTGGGAAGCCACTTTTCACTTACTACAGAAGGAATGTTTATTTTTTCCCTGAATTCAATAGTATTGCCTATATGTATGGCACAAGCAAAGTTACAACCAGGAAACCCAGATGAAAGTGTACCCGTAGATTATGTTTTATCCTTTGTCTCTTATTTATTATAACCATCTTCTCTCTGCCTGTCCTGTGCTCATGCCAGGGGGGTTAGACTAGGTGGTCTTTAAAGGTCTTTTCCAACCCAAACTATCAATGATTCCATGACTGGCTTGTACACAGGAAGCTGTAGTGCTCTGCTGGTCACAGTGGCAGCTGGATAAGGAACCACAGGGCAACTTATCAAACAGTGCATATTAAATAAGTAGTAGTAGAACATTAAAATGTTTAAAAGTAAAAAAAAATTAAAAATCAAGGTTTATGTATTAGAAATGCCCTTAGTCTTCAGTCAAGAAACTTTCACTTCAAATTTGCAAATGCAATTTTGAACAATTTCTGGAAGACCATTTTGTTAATAGACCATCACCTGCATTGTGTCCAGAGAGTGACAATCAGACGATGAGTCAGTCAGCTACCTAATACAAACAGTAAAATGATCTTAGAATCTTTATTTTTTCTACAGATATTCCAGCTGTGCTCAACCCATCAAAATCAATGGCACTGCATCTCCACATACCAGGAATGAACATGACTTCAAACATAGATGAAGCCATGACAGTTTCTGCAGAAGACACTCTCAACACAGAGAATGTAGAGTGGGATAAATTCATCCCTAGCATAACAAAACTTACCTCGATGGAGTTACAGCAAGGATGACTTTGGCTCAATACACTACAAACAACAGAGAGTGGCACATGCTTTTAGGTGTGATACAGACTACAATAACTGGACAAAGGGATTCCTTCAAAATAACTGCCTATTCTATTTTTTCTCAGTCTTACAGAAACCTACTTACCTCAGTATGAGCTAAAGAACACGTCTTTACAAGTCTTTTTAAAGATTGTATTGTATCATACTTTGTAAATACTGTAGATATTTATTTTTATATATTTTAGATGCTGTGGAACATTCTAAAATGTATCATATAAAGAAATCTAAATATTTGAAAAAAGTCTCAAACATCATTTATTTATATCCTCTTTCTATAAATGATTTCTATAAATTCTATGTTCATTATGGAACTTTCACTTCAGATTGATTTGGCAAGAGTCCACGTTACTTTTCCAAGCACAGACATGCTTCTGAAGTGTGAACCCAAAGTGCTGAAAGTCACAGATGTTTTCATAAATTTACACTAAAAGCCTTTCTTTTTTTCTTCAGACTCGAGTGCCTAAAAAGTAACTATCTAAATAAAACTTATGTGATGCTCAATGGTGCTATAGGCTCAAAATTCCTGCTCAGGCCAATAGGAATGAGAAGTGTCAGCACCCCCGAAGGACAGCACATTTTAACTTTTGTCGGTCATTTTAGTCCATAATATCTGCAAGTGTTGTTCCAGAAGATCTCTGAAGATCTTTAGAAAACATTGGTTATCTTTCTTGTTTTCTTGATTTCTCTCTCAACTGCCATTTGATATTAAAATTAAAAACATACAATCAATTAACAAATCTATATGCCAAGAAAATGTTGACTTTTTCAACAATTGAAATAAAATATTTATCTCTGGAAATTATAGAGGTGATATCTCTTTGGACTGATAGATAAAGCGCTCACTCATACATTTTCCAACTATGGGATAATCTCCCTGGCCTGGGGCTTCCTACTATGTATTGCATTTTTTCTTTTAAAGGATGGTGCATCACTGGAGACTTAGTCTACTAGATGAATGTGGCCTATGGGTTAGAAAAAGGCTAATCTGTCAGAATTACCCTGTGGTACTACTCTTGCATTTCAGTTCAGATTTTTCAAAAGAAAGGGTAAGATGGGAGGGAGGAATTGCTTTTCCCTAAAAACCATTTGACATAGAAAAAAGTCTTACGTATTCAAATGTTTCTACAAAGCCAATTATTCACAGACTAGATGTTATTTGAATAACTTATGTAAATATTTTTTCTAGGTTTTGCTTTGAGTTAATGTCATGCAATGTACTATCTATCATGGCAACTATAGTTTTATGAAGTGCTTAATCACTTTATGTTTTAGCCTCCCCCAACAGCTGTTTTACTTGACATTGTTGCAATTGCTCCATGTTTACTTTGGTGTTGAAAGAAAAAAAATTGCATTTGTTTATAAATTAAAGTTTTCTATTAAAAGAGAAAAAGGAGAATACTCTTTTCCAATTAAAAAAAAATAATGAGAAATATCTAAATGGAAAGAATGTTTAAATATCAAATAAAATAATAGGAATTTCTATATTTCTCTGTATAAGCTTAATATTTGAGTATAGCTATTATGTCAATGTTATTTCAAGAAATTATTTTACTTTGTCTCTTCTAAGAAAAGAAAACCCAAATAATTGTGGAAAGCACAGCAGGATTTGGTTTTAGCTATTGCAGTTCCTTTACCATTAGAAGGCTATTTTTTGCTCTTCAAGCACAGATAATATAGAATTCTTAAAATGGGAAACAAGATATACTTTTTTCTATATAATTTGAAATGATTGAACAAAGAGCTGCTGAATTAAAACATTACAGAAATAGGAAAATGGAATTTGAAAAATCTTCTAAGTTTTTCTTCTGTTTTCATATAAGCAAGTAAAAATTAAAAAAAAATAATTAAAACTAGTAATCTAGATGCAAAATAATTATCAGCAATCATTTATTTGAGACATAAAATGTCAATTAAACCCAAATTTTGGAAGGCTACATTTTAATTTCAGAAAATGTATTTTTAGCTTTTCCTTGAAGAGAGAAAGAATGCAGAAAGTACCTGGTTATCCAAGAAAAGGGAGTAGGTATACTTTTCAAACATAAAAGGTCACAGGTCACACATAAAAGACGAGCAAAATTCTTATGCCTTGTCAGGTGTGTTGCTCAGATCCCCGTGAGATTAACAGGGAGGGAAAGGGTACAGGGCCTGGGCCAGGACATAAGGAACTAAAACAACAATGTTAGTGATACTCTTGGAAAAGTCCTAATTAGCATCTTTCTAAAGGGGGGTGAACACCACCTGCCAACACAACTTGTCTTCTTTTTGTTGCTACCTTAATGCCAGTGGGATAAATTGTGTTAGTTAAGTTGGTTCTGCGGCAAGAACATCATTAAAGGTCAATGGCAGTTTTGGGCTCTTGCAGGTCTTCTGTGCCATCTTAGAAATGGAGGTTCTGGCCTTAATTTTCTCTTTTGTAACAGAAAATGTCTCTTTTGTTCTCTTTTTTCTCTTTTCTTGTTTTCACTTAGATCTCCAAAATTAAAATATTCCAACATTTTTAGGAATTTCTTTTAGCCATAATTTTAACTTACCAGTACTTTTTATGTGGAGAAAATAAATAAAAAATGAGACATTAACAAATGATTCTGGGTGTTCCTCTGGACAGTTTTTGTTGAGTAAATAGCATATCTTTCAGATACATATGATACAATCAGAGCTTATCTTAAGATTTGAAATTGTAAAGATAGCTAGAGAGTGTTAACTAAGGACTGGGAACTTCCATGGTTATCAAGCTAAAAATTGGTTAAATATGGTTATCAAGATAAAGATTTGGTTATTTTAATGAAAAGACTTTTCATTCAAAAATTTCTGGATTCTATGAAATAAATATTTTTGATGCAAATATGCATGTTTTTATTTCTTTAGTTTTACAAAATTTGAGAACTACCTAGACTTTTTCTTCTTTAGCTCTGATATGTTTTCAGGCACCATTTCATTGCAAAGACTCCATAGCCATTTAAAAATCTGTTGACTTATTGTGTATAGTAGTGATACGGGGTTCTTTGCCAGTTTTAGGGCCTTTTACTCCAGAAAGATCTAAATATTTGGATACATTCAAAATATTAATCAGATGTATTTCTTTTTTAATTAAAATAATCACTGGGAGAAATAAACCAAATAGTAAGCAGTAGTTATTAATGGAGATAGAAATGGCTGTGAGAAGAGAGGGTAAGATTTTAAGAGCAATATGGAATGTAATGCCCTTTGCATGTGAAACAAATTAAAGCATCTTAAAGGAATTCTGGACTTCTTATCCATCAGAAGAAAAAAGGTGATGAATGAGCATTTCTTATCCAGTGTACAAACACTGAAAATTATCTGAAAGCTGAACCTTAATTGGGTTTTATTGCCTCTAGCTGTTTTGATATTCTAATATTTCCACTGGCAGGTTAGAAGCATAGGAATGGAGTTCTCATGCCATTGTTTCTGCTTGGCCACAGCAGCACTGAACACGGAGTTTAAATCACGACATATTTGTTTCTGCAGATATAAACTGTGCCACGGTCATTTTGGTACTTTGTCTCTCAACATATTTCACAGCCTTGGAGGTCTGATATCTTGACCTGTTTCTCCTTTCTTGTTGTCACTGTAGTGATAAGCTTGTGTCCTGCAGTCACAATGGGTGCAAGATAATATCTCCTTCTCTCCACCGCCAAAAAGGCTTTTTTTCCCCTTTTCTTCTAGACTGTATAGAGGGTACCATCTTGTTCCCTGATATTATCAGAATTGTTGATATTAAAAATCCATGTTATTAACCTGGTGAGTGCTTTATAGCACGGAAAGTACACTAAATATTAGCTTAAATCAGCCCTCACTGTATGATAACATACTACTGCATGTTATTATGGTTGAAGGTCAAGACCAAGGTAGCTCTCAAATTGAAAATTTGTCTCGCAGCTAAAATTATATTCATTTCTCAGACCGTTCCTTCTACTTCTACAGGTTTTTCTGTGGCTGTTGGATATACTGGGTGAAGTAATATTTATTGAATACGATTTAAAAACAAACAAATATTTAGCAATTTTGTCACTAGGAGTTTAAATAAATAATGCAATAAAATAAATAAGCTAAAAATCGTGTTAGAAATAAGATTATATGCAAGATTGAATTTTCCTGAGCTAAACAAAAAATAAACAAAATCTGGACTTGGGTTTGTCAATAGGCACAGGATTTCAACCACTACATCTCTTTGACAGATAACCTGAAAGTTCCATTATGGCTTTTTGTTTTAAGCATTCAAGGACCAAATCCAGTTAAAAGTATTCTGTAGTGAATATAAGATTCATGAGTAGCATGGAGAAATCAATAGAGATCTGTTGTTTCCCCCTCCTTTCAGTGCAAAAGCAAAGAGCACACACTGAAGCCAGCGGGTGTATGATTGCATGCATTATGGTTGATTTATTTTTTATTAAGTACCAAGTCAGCTACTGACTTTTGTATGGCAAACTGTTTTTGATGTATTTTAGTGAAACTCCTGAAGTTAGACTCACAATCCAGTCTAGATCCAGACTAACAGCTGGTTAGTTGTTCCCCTGGTCTGAGTCTTAACATGTTCCACAGGTCTTCTTTCTCCTTAACACATCACGGTCCTATTCCACACCTGAGATGAAAACAAACAAATTCACTTCTAAAACGTGTTGAAAAGTGCTTGCAGCAGATGATCGGACACAGCAACAGGCATTTTCTAAAGACCTGACAGGCAGCAGTCAAAGACTTGCTCTGTTAGTTTCTCTCGAAATCAAGTGAGAACTGAACGCGGACGGAGTGCCAGATCCCGTGGAAAATACCAAAATCCCCCATCTGAGCGGGACGCACCCGGCCCCTCGGCGGCGGGCGGAGTGCGAGGCGCGGCTGTGGCGGGGCGGGCGGGGCGCTGTGCCCGGCGCGGGGCTGAAGGGGCGGCGCCGCTCCCGCACCTGCCGCCGGCGCGACCTGCGGGGCTGCACGGCCCGGCCGGCCATGGCCGCGCTCCTCGGCCTCGGTAAGTGCGGGGGGCGGGAGGGACCCCGGCCCGCCGGGACTCGAGCCTCCTCATAGCTCTTCTCTGTGGCTTCCCCTTTCGGGTCCATCCCCTCTCCTGCTCCCGGTGAGCCTCCCAGAGACCTGTCGGGATTCGCACCGGCTTGGGCAGGGTCCGGCAGCCCGGCCCCGGGGAGCGCCTCTGCAGCAGGGGTGAGGTAAGGCACGGCAGGGCGGCGGTGAGGAGCCGAACCGGTGAGGAGACCCACGGATGGGACGCCTTGTCTGAGTAAGCAGCCACTTGTTTGCTGACTGGAGAGTGCTGGATGCTGGCACTGCTACATAGAGGGCTGCTGACACTTCCTTTGGGTTTGAGTGGAGAAACAGGGAAAATCAACAAAGCTGGGACAGAAGGATTTGGTAGAAGAGAATACAATGAGAAAAGTATATTTTTATTTCTGGTGGGGTTTTTGTTGTTGTTTATTTATTTATTTATTTATGTTATTCTCCCTCTTCTCAAAACCCCACTATTGTAAACTTGTATTCCACTGTCAAAAATATTTTGTATGTAGTTCTTCCTGAGCTCTTGTTACAGTAAAATTGTCCTTTATTGCTTTTCAACTATATTCAAAGTATATTCAGCTATAGTTTGCCATTCTCCTTTGGAGCTAGCTATCTTGTTGGTCTTGCCATTGGATAGAAACCACAGCTTTGTTTGATGTTATTCATTATTACCTGCCAGAGAATAATTCTGCAGTCTCAGAATTGGGAAATGTAATTCCTCCATTCCTCAGTTCCCAATCTGCAAAATGCGGGTGCTAAAATGTTCTTTTTTTTCTCCCCTTTTCACTTTAGACATCAAATTCTACAGAACATGGAATTTTACACCTACACAATGAATCAATAGTCACTTGCATAAAAATACAGACATCTGTAGAAATTTAAATATATGTGTCTTCTTGTCAAAATGGGTCCCTATAAAAGTTTTAGCTACTAAGATGCCCTGAACTCTTTTAAGCAGGAAACAGTCAGTATTCCAAACACTAGAGTAAATAACAAAAGTGAATGACTAAAGTAGTAACTGTAAATTTAAACAGTTATATAAGCTATAGTGCACTGGATTCTAAAATCATATAGGACAGTGTTTCATGTATACCCCTGGCAGTGTACCCCTCCGTCTTGCTAAGGAAACAAATGACACATCCATAATATATCATTAGACCTAGCGAAGCCCTTTCTTAGGCTGAATTGCTTTCAATCATCGATTATGCTACTCAGCTCTTTATTTTGCAAAAGCATATCCTTGTTTTTGTGGACACAGTTTCCAGGTGGGTTTGAAATAAGCAGCAGTCTGAAATAATCCTTAAAAAGGAGCAGGTGCTGCTAGTTGGCTGCTCAGTCAGTCCTACTTTGAGTATCCATTTTCAGCCACTGCTCCTCGAAAGCTGTTGGAACAGGAGGGAGGCAGCACAGAGTCTTTGTGCTGCAAATCCTAATCAGATGCGTAAATCTTCTGTTATGTCAGTACCTACAAAACAGGCAAATGATCATCCAGTGAAGTACCTTTTCTTAATAAGTTCCTACGTTTGTAATTTTGTATTGTCTTATATATAGAGTCATTTTCACCCGTTAAGTATTTGACAATGTTTTTTCTTTTGTCGTCTGAACAAATAGTGAGTAATTTCACAGTTAGACCTTTTGGAGACAGTCGCAGAACTAAAATGTTGTCTTAATCAGCCGAAATTGTTCCTATGGATGGGCCAGCTGCCCCTTCCTCCATGTCAAGAGGCAGGAGCTGTTTCTATCAATCGGTTTTCAAGGTTGACGTACAGACGCAGCCTAAAAGGGTATTTCAGGCTGGAAGTCACTGAAATCATCAACAGTCTTGCATAGATCTGAGAACTGGCAGGAATATGCACAACTGAGGAAGGATTAGCACCAGCTATAATAAGCACATATGGCCTCTTCTTTGGCTCGTAGGGACACTAGATGCTGTTGTACCTGTAGTATTAAATGTTGTTTTATATTTATCAACATGCATCCAGAAAGTGTTCCCTACAGCAGCACTATTATATCACTGGTAAATATCATTTCCAGAAGGGATGTCATCACCTCTAAACAGTACTGGCTCTTTAAGATTATTTAGATGAATATTTTATATGTAATTTCTTACTCTAAAATGAATCATTGGAAAAATTTAATTTCTCCCGGTAGGGTCTGGACAAGTCTTGAAGGAATATTTCATGCCTCTTGCACGTGATGTTTAAGGGATTAAACACTGCTGGAAACTACTCAAATTCCATATGAATTTACGTAAACATGAGGGGGGTGGAAAAGGACACTTGGTCTAGAAGATGCTGTGTCCTTCAACAACTAAGGAAAACACTCGCATCAGGTGTTCAGCAGCTAGTTTGATAAAGCCTGAAATCAGTGTCTGAAACTTAGTTTTATAGAAAATAAAGACATGTGGTTACAATTTAGAAGTTGTGTTACCATGGGAATGTTGATGAAACCCCAGGTGATTTTTCTTTTCTTAGCAGGGCAATTTAATTTTCTACTGATAAGTCACAGGTGGTGATACTTTAAAATTTTTTACCTTGAAACCTCCATATCAGTCCTCAGTTTCAGAACTTTTTTATGCAATTAACAGGCTCAGTGCCCTCAGGGAAGCAGATAAAGACATAAACTGGGGGGTGGTGCTTTCAAGAAATAATGAATCTGTGAAATAAAAACAAAGAAAGTGAAGAGTACTCTATTATAAAATAAAGTTGCATTTATTGTCTAACAATTGTGTACCTGTCAAATCTTTCACATAGTTTATTCATAGGAATTCCAGTATAATCTATCTTGGTGAGATTTCATGCAAATAAAATGCCATTTCCTCTGAATTTTATACTGTTTTTCTTTCTGTAATTTATTAGGGATCTTAGAACTGCAGTAATTTCTATATGTCTGTGCACTGATGTCATATATAGCTATGGCTGATGTTATAATACTGGGGTAAAACAATGCAAAATATGCCACACTGCAACTTCAGAAATTTAAATTTAATTTTCCCGTTGCAAAACTGAGGAAAAGATTTCTGCTGTTAAAAAGTAACTTGACAGAAAACTTGAATCTATAGATAAACTACAGTAAATTATATTTTTGTAATCTATAAAAAGGGAAAAGGTGGAAAGGAAAAGGTCAGTACAATATCTACTGTATTAACTATATAACACTGTATTCTGTTTTCACAGTTTTGTTTATGCATTTCACATGTATATCTACTGTCCAGACTGCTGACTGTCTGCATTTGAGGGAGCAGTGTATAAATGCTGCAAATGGATGTGAGAGTGTCTGGAATGTTGTTGAAGATGCCTGCAATATTTCAGGTAATTCTTTATGGTGTACGCATCTTTATTTTGAGTTGTTGTATCATACATATTCATAGTTTATCACAGTATTGCTGTGGTAACTGAATGAATCAATGAGATTTCAAAGAGAAAATTACAGCAACAGACAGACAGCTTCTGAAATCCTTGACAATAGCCAATGCTATTTTTAGTAACAGTCATATTGTCCTTTCAATAAGGTGATAAATGAAATTTCAGCACTATGAACAAAGTCAGAGTCTGAACCAAGTCAAGAAGTCTGAATTCAGCAGAACTTATACTCTTATGGGATCCAGTTAAACAAAGCCAGTGTGCAGCTGGAAAAAAGTTCCAACTTTGTTTTACATAATTTAGAAGAGTTGATCTGCCCCCTCCCTGGAGGTGTTCAAGGCCAGGGTGGATGGGGCTTTGAGTAACCTGATCTAGTGGCAGGTATACCTGCCCATGGCAGGCAGGTTGGGACGAGATAATCTTTAAGGTCCTTTCCAACCTAAACTGTTCTGTGATTCTATAATCTCACACAATACCCAAAACAATATAGTACTTACTTAAATTCTTAAATATTGCACTAGAATAAGAAAATAATCAAATAAAGAAAGCCTCAAAGGAAGTTGTGTTTTAGGGAGGCACACTGTAATTCTTCAATGAATAAATAGTAGCTCCGTGTCACAGTAATTCACTTGTAGGGGGTGATAGTATGATAAAGTGCAAGTTATGACACGGTTAAGCCTCCTTGAATTGTTAAACAGATTCTCGCAGAAATGAGGGCAGAAAATCAGTCTCTTTCTCTGTTTATTGCACTTCCAATATCTGATGCTTTATTTCCAAATAAACTATGTTTTAAGTAGGGAAAGACCAGGTATTATAAGTTTGACCTGAAACTCATCCCAATCTCTGTGGTTGTTCAGATGAAACTGTTCCTTTCTCCAAAGGCTATTATCTTCTTGAACAATTCTTGGCTATCATTTACCGCCTCTCTCTTCCTTTAAATCCGTCCAAGACCTTGCTGTTAAATTTTAAGTGTTCATCTTCCAGGTGCTGTTGCACTATAGTCTGATAGTGTCATTAGACCAAGCTAGTAATGACACCTTTTTTGACTGTTAATGTCAAGGGCCTTGATTTGCTGCTACATTGCTACATCAGCACTAGGAAATGATAAGGGCCGGGGACTCTTTTCTGACTGAATTCACCTGTCATGGGCAGGATGTAGAGGCATCTGTATCTCCATGGAAACCTCCCTTCTGCTTATAATGACATTATTTGAACAGAACCAGGAATGTCGTGATGCCGTAATCTGTTCTGAGCCTCAGCTGCAGCAGAGTTGACAGTGGGAATGCCCCTCTGTCTGTCTTGATGTCACAACCTGATCCCACGTTTGTTTGTGAGGGAAGTCAGGCAGCAGAAGTTGCTTGGCTTCGTGGTCAATAAGCCATTCCTGAAACATTCACCTGTAGTGTAATCTACCTGAATGCCTCTATATGTCTGATTTGTTGCATAGATTTGATGGCCCAAATGTCCCAAGGCAATATTTAAAATAATTAAAACAGAAAATTCTCTGAGAGGTCCTTCTTAGTGTGTCTTTTTCCAGATACTTATCTGCTTTGCAGATAAAAGTATCTGAATGCTTTTAAGAATAGATGGACTAAATGAAAAAGACATGAGAACAGTTACAGCAGTCCCCAAAGAAAATTAGTTTCAGTCCAGGTTCTATTGAGCTCTTAAATATTTTATGTGAAAGTGAAACAGTTTCAAAAGATATGGTGGCTGTTTGGAAAAAAAAAAAAAAAGTAGTATTGGAATATGCAGTACTTTCAGGCTCAGGTAGACTAAAAGATGAGCTCTCTAGAACCAGACCTCTTCCCCAAATCACAAGTTGTACTTGCTTCTCTCACATCATTGACAAAGTCAGTAGCACCAAGACTACTTGACATAAAGATCAGGTTTTGTGCTGTAGCCTATTAATGATTATACCCTGCAACCAGATGAAGTGGACCGGTGTAATTACTTCTGTGATCTCCCCTTTTGATGTACTGCATTTTCCCATAATATACTGTTTATCTTACTTATCATCCTATATACTTATTCACTGATATTAAAGGTATTTGTAACTCCGCCAGAGAGACCATGCAGAAATAAATTCTTCTTGTGATTGCTTGTTTGGTTTTGCATCTGTATGTTTCTTTAGGATAATAGCTTTGGCAAGGACTCTCCAGTATCACAGAGCACTCAGGTATTGTGTTGGGTCTAGGACAAATTATACTAAATGTGCTTGTTAGGTACCATGATCCCAGAGCATGTAAATTGAGTCAGTCAGACCTCCTGGAGAGCCCACAGAAACAGAGATAGAAAATCTACCAGCAGCATTATTATAAGAGTAACATTATACTGTCTGTCATTTGGAAGTCTAAAAACTTCATGGATGAACTGTAGGAATGGAAAGGGCCCTTCAGTTCTGAGCAACAATGTGTTACTTGAAGGTAATAGCCAATGGGGCAAATACTTGTTTTGTTAGTTTCTTTATGCAAAACCTAATTACAAATGATAATTACACTCCTGCTCTGTAGTATGAGTTCAGTAACTCAGTCCCTCAGACTGTAACCTCAAAGTTAATAGTGTGATTATCAAGACCTCTATCTTTTGCTCTTTAGAGCATGTCTGGGAACACTCTCCAGATGACTGCCTAAGTCACTCCTTTTCCTGTCAAACTTTCGATCGCTGTTTCCCTACTACTACAACAGCATTTCCAGAGTCTCAGTTTATAGTCCTCTGAGTCCTATCCTTCTTCTACCTTTTGGGCTTTTTTGGTTTGTATGTTGGTTTAGGGTTCTTTTTTTCTTCTGTTATTTCACTGAAAAAAATAAATATTTCTGAGCTCTGATTTAATGAGGAGTATAAATTTTCTTAATTTTTCTGAACTGAAAACATCTGTGTTCAAAGAAAAAACCTCAGATCACTTAAATTTTAAGGAATCTCATTTTGAATTAGATTTGGATGAGTTCAGTTTTCTTACAATAACAGAAAATTGAGGTTGGAAGGGATCTCTGGAGGTCTAGACTGTGGTCTCACCAGTGCTAGAGGGGAAAACCAAGGACTTTACTCTGCAGTCTTCAACTGCAGTTCCCACTGAGACAACTGAAAAGCTGACTGTGCAAGAACAGAGATTATCACTCTGGAAGTGTCAGCTTCTACTCTGTCATGCTTCTATTTGTGGTCCCGTGTACATGAATTATGTACTTATAAATAAATCTAATTATGGGTAATGGTTGCCAAATATTAGGTTAAGTGGGCATTTTTTTTGGAAATGCCTTGGAAGCATATGTGTAAGATAAAATATATTACCTAGACCTAATCACTGGTGAAACAGCAATAATTGAAAACCAGCAATAAAATATTTTCTGCTGTTCATCACAGCTGAATCAATACAGTGTACACACAGACCAATACTGATAATAGGTTATTTCTACACAATTTTCAAGAAGTCAGGCAAGGGAACCCCATAAATCTGATGTGCTTCCTGATTCTGTCTGTGCCGTTTGTATGATCATAGCCCCATAACCTTCCCCTCACCCCAGTTGTCAGCTGCTGTGACTCAGCTCACAGCACATGGGGCCATTCTGAACACAGCCCTGTGTCTTGACTTCTGACCATGACATGTTAGTGTCGTGAACACAGGTGAGCTACGTGAGGCTGGGGTGCTGTATAAGATATACTGGGTTTTGTGGGTTTTATTCTTCTACCTCTATTCACCTCCATCCTTGAAGTGTCCTCAGGATCTTGAAGAAGAAGTCATAAATTTTGTCAATAAGCTAATTTTTACCCAAGCCCCTCCTGATCTTTGTTGTTCTTTTTCTACCCATGAAATTCATTCTCCTGAAATTCTTCTATTATCCCTTACTCACTTGATAAAACATAGAGGAGAATATCTGCCCACCTTCTTGAGCCTCCATAGTTCCCATGTCACCATATTATTTCCACCCTAGTTTCTTGGTCAGGGAGTATTTTATATCCATGACCTTCAGTAGACCTTCTGATCTCCTTGGCTACTGAAAGTGTGAGGTCTAAGAGTCAGGGTCATGCTCTACTTCTGAAAATGCAGGAGGCAAGTTGAAGATGCGGCTGAAGAGATACAGGCAAGCCCAGGCACCGTCACCACCTCCTTTGCTAATACAAGGGGTGAAGTGGGAACAGAGACTGAGAACTGCAGCTCTTGCTGGCCTGTGACATTCACCTGTAGCAGTGCATTTTCTGATACGCCCCCAAACCCTCCTTAGCAACAGCAACTGAAGGAAGGGCAGTGCAGACACGGTTTGAAAAAGGGGTGGCAGGACGTGGACGTGCGTTGTGGAATAGACGATTCTCGTTCCTTCGGGTGCAGGCAAAATGCAGTTTCCTCTTCCAGAAGTTTGCCTAGATTGCTTTCCACTGCTATTTGTGACAGCAACATATAAATGATGTTAAAACTCTAATCACATTAAATCTTGCCCATGGTGGTAGTGACACATAGCTTCTCACTTTTCAGTTTTACTGGAGTGCACAGTCTCTGCTGCTCCAGGCTAGTGGGGAAGCAGCAAGGCAGGAAGCCAGACAGCAGCGTTCACAGGGCAGAGAAAATAGCCAAAGTGCTCGGTAGATTAAAACTGATCCTCGTGCTGCCCTGGGATTTAGTTGGATCTCATGAGCCACGTACTCCTTGTCTGACATATTGCGAGACGCTATCTATGAGGTGAAGAGAGCAAATGTGCTGGTTTGGGTACCTGCTTACCTGTTTTGACAAGGTAGCTCATGGCTTTAACAAAATAAAACTTTCTTAAATGGTGTTAAACTGCTTCTTATGTAACATTCTTAAGTAATGTGTAACTTTCTTCATAATAAATAATAAAATACTTTGAAAAACTTTTAGCTCATAAAGTGGAGAATTGATTGATTTACCTTTGTACACAAACTAGTATATGCTCTTTGTTACACATACAAGGAAAATATGACCTGACAACCTGTGTGAGTGTCTTTGTGATTGAGTCCAAGTGCACACACAAGCAATGGGCTTAAAACTGGGCTGGTAAGCTAGGGCTTCTGCATATTTTTTTATGTTAACTTCTTTATTTTTATTAAAAAAACCCACTAAAAATCAGAGTATTCTTGGACTAATTTAAATCTGTTATCATTCTCAGACAATGACATGGTTCTGTAGAGTAGCTGTCCAAGGGTATATCCAAATGGCACTTGTAGGCTCATGCTATCCTGACATGAGTTAGAGAATCTGACTTAGTGCTGACATCTCCTCAGCCTGGGGTTAGCATCACCATTATCACAGGACTAGGTCTGCCATCTGTGTCCTCTCCCTCACACTTTGTTACGTGGCAGTGCCTTAGCCTGCACTGTGAATTCCTATCCTTATACCAGGCACCTCATTTCTACACAGGACCAAGATCAGTCTCTCAGGGCCTCAGTTCAGGATGTGCCCCTCCACTCCTTTGCACCTTTTCAGTTTGGTCTCTGTGCCTCATCTATTTAGAATAAAAGGTATGCGTTAAAGGTTTTATGTACCTTGTAAATGAGAACAGATATTCTGGCAATGGGTCAGATGAAATAAAAGAAGGGAATATTGTACTCGCAACTTTATTATATTACTCTGAATATTATTTAAAATTTGTAAATTATGTTTTCAAACAAAATTAAGTGCAAGCCATCTTCTGTTGGCAAAGCATATTATTTTGGTGCTTCAATTGAATTGTTTTATATAAACATATCACTTAAGCGCTCATAAACATTAACAACATTATAATTTTAATGGTGAGTTCTAGGTAATAAGTGCAAGGCAGAAGACACTGTTGGATGTAATAGAATCATCCAGGTCCGGGCTGATGATTACCCAGAATTTAAAAACTGTGTCTGCACTACAGACAATATCTGTAGCATCACAACTTTACTTGGGAAACAGTGCAGCATTAATAAAGGTAACTAAACACAGTTTTAATTATGAAGACCAAACTGAGTAATTTTTTAACCCCCATTTTAACTGGATTCAAATTTCTTTACATATTTCTCAAATCTGAGAATTGCTCTGCCAAATTAGTTTGGTCTTTTCTATGATATTCACACTCCATATGAAAGAAATGCCATATCTGCTTTAAAATAAACAAAACCAATAAAATGTATGTGATAAATTCAGATAGTTTCTAAGGCTCTTGCTCAGTCCACTGGAAAGCAAGAGTGAAAACACAATGTGTGTTGAGGGCTACTCATTGCCCAAGGAGGTTTGAGCACCACTGGATTTAGGTTATATATAGACAGACAGATCCAGCCACCTTATGAAGGGGAGTGTGAGGAAATGGGGATGCACAGTGGTGCAGTTGTGTCACATTGTGTTGCAGGAGCACCTTTACTACATCTGGGAGAGGTTACTGGATGTAGGAAACATGGTCACCACCTTCGTAAAACTGTACATAATACGTAAAATGCATCTTCTAAAATTTCTGTTGTAATCAATGGGCCCAGCTCCTCTCAGTTCATTTTATTATTCTGAGAACTCTTATCCCTTCAGAAAGCCTGTCTGTAATTGAGAATTACTCAGTGGACGAAGAAATTGCAGTTTGTGACCCAGTGTCTCCTGGCATAATGATTAGCAAAGCTGATACAAGACAGCTAAAATCAGCCAGTGAATGAGAGTCTGGAAAGTTGATTCATGGCACTGATCCATTACTCCCTGCTGGCATCAAACAGCATGCATCAAATAGTAGTAGAATACATGGCTTTATTGCAGGGGAAATAATATCCTGATCTGTTACTTCTTTCCCCAAACAAGAAGTTTGCGTATCTAAAACCTGACATTGATGTCATTGGAGCAGTTGCTTTTGCTTCTAGCAAAATGAAGTAATTTTATATTTTTTTGCTGATTGAGATGACATTTCTCACTAGCATAGAAAAAAAGTTCCTATGGAGTTACACTAGTGTTGAGTTTACCTACAAAGGATAGCATATGGTGTTGGTAGGTACTTTCATGAGTAATTCTCCCTGTCTAACTTAAATTACTATTTCAGGTAATGAATGAACCATCTGCTGGCATTGTGATTTTCTCTTTACAAATTATGCATTGGATTAAGATGATAATCCATGATATGTCAAATCTGTAGGTGGTTAAAATTATGTGAAATGTATCCCTTTATATGCAGTAATTTTAGTGTAGATTTCTTTTACTACTGTTTTGCAGCTGAATTGTTAAAGGGGACTGTACTGTACAGATAACAGCACACAGTAAGCATGAGGAAGATTCATTAGTCTGCAAGACTCTGAAATTATTCTGTGTTTACCTACAGCTCAGAATGAAACTAGGGCTGTTTCATTCATTGTATTGCATTAAGACAATTATCCTTTTCCTGTGTTTTGTGCTGACCTGTGATGATGCTCCATCTTCCATTTGATTTATATCTCTGTTTGTACCTATTTGTACAGAATATTTGGAGTCTTTCTCAAGATCAGACACTGAACTGAGTTTTAGGCAGCACAGAAACCCCGAAGACAAAAGGCACTCAGAAGAATTGGAGAACGATTGCCGTATTGCAAAACAACGCTGTCGAGAGGACCCTTCCTGCTTTGCCCTGTACAGGAGCTTCCAGAGAGCATGCCAGGCAGATGCAGCAAAGTGCAGGTTTCCAATGGTCAACCAGGAGTGTTTGTCAGCATGGAAAGAACTGATGAAAACAGTGCTGGGACAGTGCAAGTGCTCAGAGCCACTTCAGATGAGATGCATTAAAATATGGAAGGGAATATTTAACAACCGTTGTTTACAATACTCTCAAGAGAGCCAAGCTTCAGCACCCAGTGGACATGATGACGACAGTGATGATGATGACTATAATGCTGATGTTGATGATGAGAAGAATCTGGTCACTGACACAGGTTAGTGTTATTCCAGCAGTCTGAACGCTTTCGTACATAACAGTAGTGTCCACAGTCAGTAAAAAGGTTTTCTTAATCATTTGCACTTTAACATTGAAAATGAGTTCATTTTAAAAGGCCTCTTTATAAATGAACTCACAATATGATAGAAAAATGATAGCCTGGTTGCAAATACTTCTGTCCTTCAATATGTTAATTTGATACAACCTGATCCAAATCAGTCCATTTTAGCTTTTCTTTATGACTAGAAACAGTATAAGACCATTAACAATAATTTTCTAATAGCAAAAATTGTCGACTTGCCTTGACTTTAGGTCATGACAAGCAGCTGGTTCAACTTGAAAACTAGTCCACTGATGAACACATTAAGGCCTCTGGCTTTTATTTATTCACAAGAAATCTGACTTTATAATGCAGTAAGCTCTAAAAAAACTCTTCTTGAGTTCACAGGTTCTATAATTATGTAAAGAATGTTATCAGCAGCCTTTAATAAACTGTGCTTTGATCCCAGAACTTATGAATATATGTAATAGAGAGTTTAGAATTTGTTAACGGGTTCTACTCAGTGAAACTAATTTGTTTTATTCTTGTTCATTTTTACTACTGGCCCTATGCAAGCAAGACAGCCAATACTTTAAAGTTAAAAAGCTAAGCTGAGACATTATTTATCACTTATGCCTGTATCTGTGTCTTTTTCTTCTAGACAATATTAGTATGGAAACCAAATTACAATGGGGTTTATCTGCTCTCTCAAAACAAGGTAAGTCTGAATTTACTTATGAATCCTAATAAATCATTTTAGTTCTATTTTCAGATAGTGTACAATGTGCCTCGAGATTGAAACTAATACTTTTCATTCAGATGAGTGAGCAGGGAGTCAACAGATTCAACATATTTTTAGTTAAACCACTGAGTAGATAAGAACTCAAAAATGCCGGGTAATAATCATGATCCTGTTAAATTTACAGAGGAAAATCTTATTCCATAAACATTTTAGGGGCAGAATTTTGTCAATATTTTTGGAAGGTTTACAGTGCAGTCTAGAAATATCTAAACTAACTTTGAAAGCACAAAAATGCCGTTTATATTCTCTTCTTCATTACTTATTACATAGCCTAGCATAACAATGGAGATCTCAGCAGTTTCAGGAGGGTTGCTTATGAGGGCCAAGCAGTGGAAAAGAGAAGTATGAAGATTACTCAATAGGCTTAAAAGAAGCATTGCTGAAGAGCTGGATCAGAATTTTTGGGAGACAGACTTGTTTTTATTGGGAATGTTGCAGACAGGGTGACTACCGGTCATCACTTGAGAAAAATTTTCTTGTGATTTCATTTTAAAACTGTTATTCTTTTTAGTGTACACAACCAATAGAACCTGTTTGGATGTGAACAGGGAGTGCGTTGAAGATGAAGTATGTAACAAACAGTTGTCCCTGTACCTTAAAGTTTGCTCAGTAAATAAGAAGTGCAACATGGAAGAATGTCAAGCAGCCCTAAGGTTCTTCTATCAAAACATGCCTTTCGAAGTTGCTCAAATGATGATATTTTGTGATTGTATCCAGCATGATGAATCCTGCCACAGAGCCAAAGAACTTCTCCATGGCAAGCCCTGTGCAGTTACTGCAGTTCAAGCCCCATCGTGCCTGAATGTAATCCATATGTGTGAAGAGAATGAATTGTGCAGGTTAGTAGTAGAAGTATTTTGTACAGTAAGGTGCTTTTGAATAATGATTTGGTCAAATCGTTTTTATATATATATGCTATATATCTCATCTATAACAAAATTATTTTCTGCACTGAATCTGCTGTGTTTGACATCTTCACAGATGTTTGCATCAACTGTAGTAATTCCAGAAGTAATTTCACAAGTTAACTGAAAAGATTAATTTTCAGAAAGGTCTGGAATCTGGTGTGGGTTTTTCTTCCTCCTGTATCATGACACGTAACACCATTTCTGCTGGACAAACAATACTGTTGCATATTTTCATTACCACTTTCTTCAGATAACACCTGCCCATCTTCCCCTTTGCTCTCTAGCAGTTTGCCCAAGTGGTGCAGCAGACCAGATGAAGCTTGTTTGGTTAATTACCTTCTCAAGCGCAGAGTCTGACCCTTTGTACCCAACAGCCGTACAACCAACTTGGCCTGTTCAGAAAACTTTTGTCTTACTCCCTTTGTCTCCAGCATACCGATTCTTGCAAAAAGTTGGCCTGAAACATGCACAGACCACTAAACTTATGAAGAATAATGCCCTTTCAAGATTTTATTTTATGTTTAAAAAACATGCAACAGGATTAGCCCATATTTGTAGTTCTACTTAATTGCCACCATTTGTGGATGGTCAATTGGCCCACTTTGATTTTCAGTTTAGTTACCAGTTCCCTTGTGAATTAGACCTGAATTTTAGCTCAAAGCTGTGCTCAAATTAACCTTCAGTCAGCATACCAGGAGGCCAAAAGATGATTTTGGTTTTGTACAGATTATTTAGGTTGATGTCAGTGGGAATTACCTCTTTTTATGTCAAAAGAATTGGGCTACAAATGTATGTCTGTACCTGTGTAAACAAGTAATATCATAATTGAAAATTTCTGAAGTCCCCATAATTTTGGGAACATTAATGTTTCCTGGCACTGACAATAAGTGCATATAATGAGAAATTAGTCTATTAATTATGGCTGGGCATATCTATAAATCAGGAGATGAATAAAAATAATTCCTTAGAACAGAGGTGGCATCTGCTTTGAAAACTTTGCTTGTGTAATGAAAATATTTACAGAAATTTCTTAGCCAGTATTGTAGCAGTTCATGCTTTTCCATGTGACTTCCTTATAGCCATTACACAATATCAACAGCAAATTAATAACCTAATTTTATGATTAAGGAAAAATAATATCTTAATGTACAATATACAAGAATTTACCTTTATCATCCCCTAACATTTAATGTAAGTGCTAAGAAATCTACAGATTTCTTAATTAATAATAGATGTTTTCTATTGTCATATACAATGCATTAAAGGCCAATTCTATTCCATCCTAAGAGCAAATAAACTGAAGATTATTGATCTGGAAAGCAAGTTATTTCTTCTTGTAATTTATATCCGCTATCAATTAATCTTTAAGTTCAGTTGAATTACTTTACACTTTCCTGAACCTTGGACATTTTGTATTTTGTTAGCATTCAGGGGGACAAGGGGTTGACAAAGAACATAGATTATTTAATGTAAAATAAGTTGAGTGTTCATTCTTCCTTCACACTGCCCAACTAACTGATCCAGTAGAACAGCAGCTAGTGTGGTTTCATTGTGATGACTGGTCTGATTCCTCTATCGGCATTTTTTCTGAGTATCAGAGACTGTTGGAATTCACACTGTGTTTTGCTGGGGAAATCTCCACAGGTGCTGATTAGAAGAGCAGTTGCTTTTTCTCAAAATCAGAGCAGAAATTAGGCTAGCTATCACTGAATATTGCAATTTTTGAAGGCTTAAGTGGTAACTTGGAAATACACTCTATTTTAGTGGTGATCCTTAAATGTCTTTTCTTGAAATCACAGTTTTTACAGTGTCATTGTATACTTCTTTTCTTCTTTTTTTTTTTTTTTCTTTTTCCCACCAGGAAAAAATACACATCTTTTCGGTCAAAGTGTTGGAGACACGTGACAAAAAAATGCTATGATGATGAAGCTTGTCTTGAAACTTTAATCAAGGATGACATGCCCTGTTCTGCAAATGCTGATTGCAAAGCAGCCTACATTAGCAACTGGGGCACAATGCTGCACGTGGAGTGTACCTGCCAGAATCTGCCTCCCGTGGAGCAGTCTTTGTGCAAGCTCTTCCATCACATGCTTCACAGCAAATCCTGCTTCACTGAGTTACGTGAGTAACACATAAAACCTCTAAGAATAATTAAAGAGTATTAAGATGCTGGCTTTCACCAGATCTTTACTATATCTTTGATACCACAGATTTCAGCAAGATTTATAGCTGCAGCTTTTTTTAAAAAAAGTCCAAAGCCTTCCTGTCATTGGCTTAATGTTGTACTTTGGTACACTGTTTTTTACAAATAATATGAGGCAGGGTGTTGGTTTTCTTTCTTTTCTTCTTGGAGACTAAATATTAGTCTACCTTACGCTTATTTAGCAATAGACTTCATTCCACAGAAAATACTTCAATTATTTAAATAGGACTTTATATAGGAATGGAGGCTTTAGGATTTGGTCTGCTTTAAAAACACTGGCCTTAACTCAGATGAAATGCATGCACTTCCTCAGAACCAGTATCACCTTTTATGTGCTAAATAAATCAGCTACTTATTTTTGTTAAATATAAAGGTCCTTGCCAAGTCTTTAGTTAAGAGAGAATTGCTAATGCAATAAATGGCATTGGGAAAAAATATGAATGTTTTAGTCTGAATCAGGAGTGTGTCTTTAAAGCAAAGCTCCTGTTTGTCCCCACTCATAGTGTCATGGGTCACATCATGGTGTGGTTCTGCATCACAGGGTGGTTTTCCTGGATTCCTGCAGCTTAAAACTGAACCTGAGGGTTCATCTGTCACCTCTGCAATGCTCCAGCTACATCCAGATTGTCTGGTCCATTGACCAGATCAAAGATCAGAATATCCTCCTCTCAAATCTCTGATCTATTACACTAGCTATCTTGCTATATAAATCCTCTTAGGATATATTACCTGTTAGTGCATCATACCCTATGCCAGTCATCTTCTACATGTAATTATATATATTCTCAAACTAACTTGAGAGATAACTATATCTAAATATTACAATGAAAAGCAATGGCTTTTTCATAGTTCTATCTGATGGACTGCCTTTTGAAAACATATTAATTGTGTGCATTCATTTCATTGAAGGAATTAGCTGCTTTTTTAATTCTAGTGACCAAAATGTTACCACTGATAAGAGTGTAATTTTCTTTCTTGTCACTCAAAGTCTATCCAGAAATTATGATAAAGTTGCTGAAACACTGCCCTTAATTTAGTTAATCATTACTCAAACTCAGACTCTGAGAAAATATTAAAAATCATATAACAACTCCCCTGAAAAAGCAGGGGACACACTTAGATTTGCGACTACTGGCAGTGATTTTGCTTTTGAATGTTACTTGTTTGTTTGCTTTACAGCTGAATTTAATGGTCCAAATGAGTGAAGACATTGTTGTATTAGTTATTTCTTTACCTACAAAACAAAAAATATGATCCTCATGTCGGAATAATCAAATAATTGCTCATGAGCTTTGCCATTCCCTGAAGCAGCCTCAGGATAAAATGGTTTGAGGTTATTTTGTGATTGAAACTTCCCTAACCTAATTGAGATTGAAGAACAGAAGCTTACATGCTCATGGGGTGTAACAATTTCCTGGTAGTTAAACAAAACTCGTTTAGGGAAACAGGACCTTGGGCTGAGTAAAGGATCAGTACCTACTCTACACTTGCAGGTTATTGTGAATCTTGCTGCCTTTTTTTTCTAGATGTTTAGTTGTAATGCAGCTAAACTGATGATGGTGATGACTATGGGTTTTATTATAAGGCACAATTTTAATGCTATTATCTGCAAGGCAGCTCAGAGACATGGAGTGACTACTCTGTTGCAGAGCCCACCCATCCCCGTCTGCTAACTCATTCATCTGGCCTGAGCGTGAACTTTGGATGACTTTCACTCTTACAGTGGCAGTGATTTTTAACACTGAAGTCTTTCTGAATAGGCAAATACCCAGGGCTAGGAAAAGGGATCTTTACCTCTAGAACTGGTGTGAACAGACCCACAAGTGGTGTTTACACCATCTCATCTTCCTACTCTTGTATGGCAGTGCCTTTGCTAGGAGCAGATGCTCTCGGGGCTGTGCTTACAGGATTACATTTGCTGCAGACTCAGTAAAAGGCAAGAATTGTGACTGGCTGCTATATGAGGCAGAAGCGCAGTGTGGATCAGTGCCACTGTAGGATTGGTGTCACAATAGGAATAGGCAAAAATGTCAGTGAGAGAAAGCTAAAATTGAAGCTTCCAAAATATTTTAACTCTGGGTTGTACTTTTGGATCTCACAGAAAAAAAAAAAATAAATTGCAGGTAGGTTTATCTGTTTTTATTTAGACAATGTTCCAGGCTGAAAATGTGAGCCTTTCTTATATTGTTTTCATTCCTAAAGGGAATAAAAATTTCTCAGTTTAGAGTTCATGTGAGTGACCATGCACAGTCTTGTATGGTTTAGCCTCCTGCTCTGTAAACTGTTCTACTTAGGTAAACCCTTTATTTTTCATTTCAACAGAAGATGCATATTTTCAGATACGTTCATGAAATTATGCCCACTACGAGAATAGACCTTTGTGAAAAAATGTATTGATGTCTGTCAACTCGGAGAATAAACTCTGTGGTTTGGAAATTACTTCTAAGTACAACCCATTTCTCATCACTTTTACATTGGTTTGATGGGCCCAATTCTTCTGGTGGGCCTATTTTTAAAATAGTTTATGTGAAAAGAGAACTTAAGCTGTTTTGTGGCAGAGAATATTTTCAAAGTGTGCTTGTCCCCCATAAGACAAACTACATGGGAGGTTTAACTGAGATGGGAAAGGAAAAACTGTTATGCTCTCATTCAACTTGTTCATTGAGTATTAGTAAACAGTATTTTTTAAAACTCCCTTTACAAATTCTGTGGTGGTTATCAAAATATCAAACTGCAATAGTCACCTAAATTAATTTTTTAAAGCAATATTTTGAATGGGTAATTTCTTTCCAATATTCAGGTCAAATTTCCATTCAGAAGAATGGTTTTGGCTGGGTAAATACAGAAATGCCAGGGAAGAAGCCTTCTGGAGCACAGCTCCATTCTTCTGCAATTAGTGGTGAGTTTGGGCAAGTCACTCCATAATTTCCATAGAAGTACTCTTGAAATATCCCTCATGTATGATAGGAAAGACTAAAGGTTGGGTCCCTTGGGTGGGTTCAGGCAAGCGAGCTCGACCTCTTCCTGTCCTGTTCAACCTGGATAGCTCCCTACTTGTTTGGCTTAGCTTATATAACCACAAAATAAAGTTAATGAGACTGAACCAATTTCTCTGATAAGTGCTTTTGAAATAGATGTCTCACGATCACTATATTATAATTGGGGAAAATTAAGCTATTAAACCTTCCAGAGCCTGTCTCTCTGGACAGTCATTAGAGAGTAGTAGTCGTAATGTGTAATACAAATTATTAGCTTTGATGTCATAACTACTTTTATCTCTCTTGACTTTTTGTAGTAGTTACAACAACAAAATTAGGAACCTGCAGTAAGTGGTCTGAAAAGGGGCTTGTGTTATGCTTCATCAGACTTTACCTTCTCATACTAAAGAAGGACACGCAATTGTGGATCACAATATCCCATAGGCTGAAGAGCTATATCTACTTTTATTTCAATGCATTTACAGTAAGCAATTAAGCAACATAAAGTTAAAGGATACTGAATTAATATATAAATTTTCTCATTGTTGAAATAATATTATTTTATATTTTCTTTTGAGGGACCCAGTTACAGAGTGAGAACACTAAAGAGCTTAATGCACAAATATCAACTCTAATGAGAATGACCTGTTCTACCTTGTGGAAGACAGATTGCAATACTCCAGACATTACTAAAAATTAGTTTCCAGAGCGGGTCATACAGAACACTTTAAACAGTGAAAAAAATAATTCAGTCTCTGGATGTAGTACAAAATGAAGGGACTTCTATCCTCTCCATCCTTCAACTATTGCTGAAGTGGGCAACCTGGGAAGTATAATAATAGACTAAGGGAATGGGATTCCTGAGACCTGTATATAATAATAATGAATAATTAAGCATGTGGCCGTAGTGTTGGCATTAAAACTACTTAAGAATTATGCATGTCATCCAAGTGCTCTGTGTAGCCAGAGAAGAAAGTCAGGGACCCTCAAAAGAAGATTAATCCAATATTTTCAGACTGCATTTTCTGGAAGCATGGACTTCTTTTTACCAAGTACAGAGGGAGCCTGAATCTTTTGCTGGAAAGAGACTCTAGTGGTTAAATAATGCAAGTCATAATACAAGAAATCCTGCTCTAAGTAAGAAAATGCAAAATGCAAGATATTTCACCCCTGGGACTAGTTCTAACTGCAGACCCTTTCAGTGGGTAAAATATATTATACATTTCCCTCAGGGATTCAGATAAATATTTGCAAAAAAAGCAGCCTGCACCCAGTTAATTCTGTTCCCACTGAAGTCTGAATACTTTCCAAAAACCTTTCCTTGAAGTCTTAACAGAACTTTGGATGGCCTTAGAAAAATAAAAAGAACGCTGACCAGCCTAAACTATACAATAAAATGTTCCTTCTATTGGAGCTGTCATGTACTAGATGGGGACTCTCTAAGCCATAAAAGTCTCATAGGAAGCCAGGCAAGGAGAACAATTTGATTCAGGATATCTACCTGATGATAAAAACCACATTGCAAATTGTTTCATAAATCCCACAGCCAAAAAACTAACCCAGTATCCTAGTAAATTTGCTAGTAAATGTGCATTACTCAGGGTGCAAAGGGAGTTATCATCTTCACAAAATATTTATCTTCAATGAAATCAAATCCCAAGAAGAATCTCAGGGTGCAGAGGCAAAACAGTTAAATTGTCAAATATGGCCTTTTGTGTGTGTGAAGGCTTTTGAAGTTATTTGCTTCTTGGCTATTTTCTGCTTGGAAAGCAGGAGATGCAATCTGCTGATGTCACTACAATAAAATATCAGAAGAAGCCTTTACTTAGTTTGTCACTGAAAGATAGAAGAAACTCTTTCACCAGTTGAAATGAATGACCATCCACAGATGACCATGCTCAGAAGAAAACTCAGTATTTCTTCAGCTTTTTCTTAATTTTTTTCTTCAAAAAATAGCTTACTGTTAAAAAAAAACAGATTTCTCCATTCTACTCAGCAGCATTGTGAATCATCTCATTGGGTAAGACTGCTTTAATAAAAGGAGTCTTTCATAATAAACAATAAGTCTGAACATATATACATATATCCAAATATATTTGCAAATAAATAGAACTGCAGTAGTTGAAAAAATATTATTCCAGCTTTTGGTGTAAAAGAATTATACCAGGATTCTGTAAAAATCTTGACTGGATCTAAACACATTCCCATTCTCAGGGGAGAACAGGCCAACACAGTCGTCTGTGGGCTGATAAAACTCTCTTAACAAGATGTGATATGGTCAGAGTCATGACCATGTAAAAGTTAAGGAGACTTTTGCTGTAAGCTTAGGTGGGGCCAGAATTTTATGTCATTTTGGAAACAATATCCAAAAATCATTCCATTTTTGGAAAAAAACCTGATAAATCAAAATTTCTCCAAACTTCAAAGATATTTCATATCTAATTATGCATTTTCAGCCTGGTTTTGACTTTATCCTATGCAAATTATCTCCACGATTTTACAGATCCACATAATTTAAAAGATTGCTTCCCACACTTTAATTTGAAAAATTAAAGTGTGTGAAGATAAGCATTGACATTCATCAGCACAGAGCTTTGGAGCTAAGTTAGGGGTTTTTTTATGGAAGAGAAAGCAAGAAATACAGAACGTTTATCCTGTTCTTGTGAGATACAGTAAAATTGGGCTTGACCCAAGACTGTTGAAATTAATCTCATTTTGTCATAAATTGTAGTGTTATATATTTTCTGCTGAGGAGTTGTGCTGTGCTGAGTATCTAGATAAACAAGTAATTGGCAGGGTTTATCTATAATTATACCAGCTGCTGTGGGAACTGAGATTAGTTCAGCTCCAGTGACTTTAATTTGTAAGGTATGAAACGTTGTCCATCTGACTGTTTTTTAAATGTAGAAAAACGCCTGTGACAAGCTGTGGGTAGCCAAGAAACGTCTGAGCACAAGCTGGCATGATGGTTCGATGAATATGCACTGTGTATAGAGAAGCAGGTAGATTTACAATAGAGTGCAATCCCACTAATTGTTCCAGCTGTTGACCCACAGTTACCCTCTACCAAGCCTCATGACTGGAAATGTCCATGTGTCTGTGTAGGCAGCTCCAGCTAGTGCTTCAGTGGTACCTACAGCCCCAGTCGTTCTGTCCCTGAGGACATCATGCAGACACGGGGGCCCTGCTATAGACCTGCCGTGAGGTGAGGAGGCCCAAGAGTTTCTCATGACTACAGGCCACCTCCATGGCACAGAGCAGCGACCCCAGCACCTCACAGCCCCATGGAAACGCCAACCATCCACTTGTGTCTCTATACATACCAGTAGTTTAACCACAAAGAATATATAAAATGCAGAATTAGCTTTTCAGCCACAAAGTTTTGCCTTCTCCTGGCCTCACAAATTTCCTTCCTTCTCTGCAGCTCTGAGAAAATACATGGTTTCTAGCATGATCTCATCACTAACATCCTTCTTTTGTTCCCAACAGAACTTTATCAACATCTCTTTTACCAGCAATTCACCAAAACCACAGCATTTTTTAAGATTTTGACCAAAAAAATAGAAAAATTTTATTTCATTTGATCATTTAAGAGTGCTTTTATAATCAAAATGAAACACCTCCTACAAATTTTTAAGAAAAATATCACAATGTTTCAGTGGAAATTTATTAGCCCATTTTTAACTACCCATGGCTGTTATTCCTAAAAACTTGTAAGGTGTAACGATTTTCCTAGCATTGTGGTAAGTGATGTACTTGAAAAACTTCTTTTTGCCTAAAATGTGTGTGAAATTCACTTCCACTTCAAAAAAGCAGGAAACTGTTATTCCTACAACTGCTCCTGCACTGGTAAAAAGGTTTTAAAAATGACTGTGCAAAATTAAGATTCAGAAACTGAAAAAAATGCCTACAAATTACTCTTTTGCAAAAACTCATTATCTTAAAGAAATGTTGTAACTTGAGAGGTGGGCCAACTGCTGATCTGGTTTTTAATATATGTTTTTAGCAATCCTGCTCTGAGACAAAAATGGACCTCACACCTCTTTCTTCAAAAATTCACCATGTTAAATATCTTTCAGTAGGTTGCTGGATTAAGTGGTATGTTTGTTCTGTGCAACTTGTGATGGTTCAATCATTGCTTTAATTTTTGTTGTATTGGAAAACTTGAATTTGGGATAGTTTTTTGAGAAAGAGCACCATCGTACCATAAAAGCCAGGCAAATCCAACCCCCTGTTCAACTCCTTGCTTGCCCTGCTGTAGAATAAATATTCACTCTCTTACTGGAGCTGCTCCAGCATCCAAACAGCCTGTGTTTGTATTACACTGTATGCTACATCTGCTGCATTTATGTGGTGTATACAGAAATGTCTCATTTAGGGTTTGTGTGTGCATATGCACAAACAACACACAAGACATATAATAACTGATAACTTATTCAGAGACCAGAATTTGGCCTTCTCACAGCCCAGATAAGTGGCCCAGTGATGATGCCAGGAATCCATTTCTTCTTCAGTGAATGTTTCACCAGCTATGTAAGGTGGAGCAGCTAAGGCTCTCTGCATTTGAGTTTCTATGTAAATAAAACTTATTTGATTGTATAAACATGACAGAATCAGTGCAACAGGAAAGTCAGAGAAAGGTCTCATGGTTTATGTTTGCGGCTCTGCATTTATGCCCTCCTGTCAAGTCATCTAACCTCCACACCTCTCCATACCATGTCCAGGCTTCCATTACACTCTCAACTGAAATATTTCCTTCAGAATATTTGATCAAAACTGATGAATTCATTCCTTCAGGAAAAATAAGTTTCTCCTCATTTGGAAAACAAAAGTTGAAACAACTCCCAGTTTTTCAACAGCTGGAATTTTTAGCACATAAGCCACCTAAGTGGCTTTTTGGTGAGAAGCCTAAGAGAAAGAGGAAACTGCATGGGAATGGGGCCCAGAAACACAGTTTAAATCTAAATCCCATTTTACATTAATTTGATTCTAGATCAAGTATTGCTGTACACTGTAATTATTGTAATATGTGAAAAAGGAAAAGAAGGCTAGAAGGCAAGTAGGAGCCAGGTCTGCTCTGATACACAGAAAAAAATTAACATTTTAAAATGAATAGGGAGAATACTCTAAAATACAAATCAGAGTAACAAGCTGTTCCCCTGGAGCAGAGTAAAAGGTAGTGCTACACCTGTGAAGTGCTATTGGAGCTGGTATTTACTAAAAGAAGTCTGAAAATTGCTTTGTACCAACTGGCGAAGGAAGAGTTATTCCTACCATTGACATACCATTTTAGGTGTTTTCCCTCCTTTTAATTACTTATGTAAAAATTGATAGCTATTTTAGCTTACATATGTACACATTCTAGTTCAGATCTCAAATCTGATTCTTATTACTGAGAAAGTAAACACTTCATGTCTGTTTTCTGTTTTTTACTTTTAGGTGAAACAGTCTACATTATTGCCTACTCCTCCTGCATAGCTCTCATATTAGGAATAGTCCTGTTGACTCTCCTCAACATCAGGTAATTTGATAGGGATATTAATCACGGGTTCTAGGAAATTGGAAAAGCAGAAAATAAAATGTTTTGACTTGGTTAAGAGGTAGACACTGCGTTTGTCTTTAAAAACAGTCCCAGTGATGGAAAGAACTGACATTGTGGGTGTCAGCAGGGAAGAGTGAAATACGATGCGTATCTACAATGCCCTCCATTCATGCAGAGATCCCAGGCTTTAGGAGGTTTCATTTCCTGTCCCATGGTAGGGGAAGGTGAAATCTGAATTCAGAAATTCTGTGAGGCTACCTTCCTAGCCCCATAGCAGGCAGCAGTAATGCAAAAAGGAAATGAGAATATTCAGGATTATAACGTATTTAGAAACCAAACCATGAATGCTGCTATTGTAGTTAATATTCTTGCCAAATGCCATTTTTGCTGATAGGATTCTGTGAACAACACCCATCATCCCCACCATCCTCCCCTCCCACCCCCTGCCCCATATGAGAAACTGCCCACACACCAATGCTTGGTAAGAAAACAGAAATGTGCATTCACTTAGTTAAATGAATATGGCCTTTTCTTAAATGATACATTTTCTTGGACCAAATTAAATGGCCAGATTTCAAGAATTACACTGTCAGATGATAGGTAACAGAACATGATGTAGCAGGAGCTATATATAGTGGAAGGGATATTGAGTCAAATTTCATTATTAAATTCAGAGGCAGATCAAAGAGGAATCACGTAGAAAAATGCAGAAGGCAAGTCAAGAATATATGGGAACAGAGACTTCCTCTTTAGGTTTGCAGTTACAGGAATATCAGCATATAAATAAAACTCAGATTTAAAGAATACAGAGGATGGAAGAAAGAACAGTGCATTAATAACAATGAAGCAAATTATTTTTTACCACAGTGTTCATCATAAAAAGAGGGGAATTTTGCCACTGATTTCAATTAAGCCAAAGTTCAAAACAAAAGCTGTACAGTTTATTGTTGAATACATGCACATTCTTTGTTTTCAGAGCCTGCAGAACAAAATATGAGTCAAGAAGTCTCTTGCCAGACCATTCTTCTGAAACATTTATGGCCCATTATAAAAGTCACAGATGAACTACTCTGTTGCTTATGCTTTTTAAGGCTATTCTTGAAAGCCAGCCTGTACAGATGTGATAATAAAATATATATTAGAAAAACTACTATAAATTACAGAATTTTGTAGTTAGGAATACAAAATATTTTTATATTTATTAGCTCATATAAAACCTTTCACAAGCCAAAAGAAAAAAAAAGGTAGAAGTGTGCTCTCTCTTATTTGCGTAGATTCACAGATCTGTCCTGAGCTGCACATTTCCTATATTTTTAGATGCACATGGCAGTGGTATAAATACTGCATCAGCAGTGGCAGTCTTTGAAGCCTACCCTTCTGATCTCAACTCATCTGGAAGAAAGAAAAAAAATCAAGTCAAAAACATTTTAGAGAGCTGATAAAGAGCACATATGTGATAGGTTTGTACACTAGGCTCCCAGATACCAAGTACCTGATGTGGTATGTGTAAGGCAGCAGTCACAGGTAGGCTGCCTGTAATTCGATGGTGGAGCACTTGGGGGCTAGGAGAAGATCAGGATTAGAACCGCTTTCAGATCTAAAATGACTATCTGGACTACTGCTTTGACCCCAGAATGTTGTTGCTGGAACTGGTTTTAATTTCTCCTCCAGTATGCTTCTAAAAGAAATGAGTGAGGTTTGCCACGTTTAATGCAGTAAGTTTAGAAAGCATTTTGAGGTCTGAATGCCCAGTGGAGAGAGCCACTTGCTTGGGGCTGAAGTGCCTGCTTCTCAAGAGAGAAGCTATGACCCATCTCATTATCTGTGTTTCCTATTTGTTGCCTCTAGGAAAGACCCGAAGTGCCTTATTCTCCCCTTGCACTGTACTGGGAGTCATGGTCCCTAACACACCATTCTGGATCCCACTTCCTGGCTATGGGCTCTGGACTTCTCTCTGTAGCTGAGTTGTTTGGCTAGATTTAAGCTTCTATTTGTTACCAGTGAGTGGTCTTTGTCAAATCTTGGTAACAATCTGGTTCTGGTGAGCACAGGATAATGCACTGGCATTTCTTATTCCACTGTTATCAATGAGTAGCACATATATTGTCTTGTTATAATAGCATCTGATTAATTACTTTTATTTTGAATGTGATTAATTTTAATTTTGTTTGAATTATCACTAAATGTAATTCAGCTCCAGTTTTGACTATGACAGATGACTGATCTAGGGCTAGAAATTTATGTGATCAGAAAAGCAGGGATCTCTACTCTTCAATGCGACTTTTGCTTCTTACTTTGGTAGCTTGTGAAATGCTTAGTGTGAGAGCAAAATCTTAAGTGTGCAGTTCTGCTGGGGAGAGATTTAGAAATTTTTAACAATTATTAAAATATGCATTTTCCCTGTCTTTATCATCTGCATAAACCAAAAAAACTTGTTCTTGTTTTGCAGTCAAATGTTTTGTCATTACTAGATCAGCATTTGGACAAAAATACAGAAACAGAAAAATGCAGTTATTTTGTTAATTAAAAAGATCTCCTTTGGCAGTCCAGCAAATTGCAGCACTTAGCTCACCTCCCAACATATAGGTATTTTAAAGTGGTATATTCATATTCTTCATCTTAAAACTGTGAAGTAGAAAACTGAAAATACTGTTGAGAATATGTTCTCATCAGTGTTGGGTAAAAACATTTCTTTATGTAGGAAATGTACTTATGACATGAACCTTGTGCTGGTTTTCAGTCTGACTTCAAAAAACAGTGATGCAATGCTGAAGCCTCCATGTCACAAAATTTGAAGAGAGCCATTTAAATACAGATTTAACTAAACTTTAGTCAACCACAAAAAAATCTCGTTCTTAGAAGCTTTTTGTTTTCTAATTATCTTATATTTAGACACTAGAATTCCAACTCATATATGTGCTTAGACACACTGACACTCAGAAACAAATATGTAGAACATATTTCAAACTGAGGGTAAGTATGTGAGTTACTCTGAAAGACAGCAAGATATTTAGTGGCTATTGTGTTGCTTCTGTGATTTTACAGGCTCTCTTCATTAGAGATGAATTACATGCTTAATGGAAAAAGTACATTTCCTCCATTATGCATGCAAAAAGTATTATTGTGATTCATATTTCGTAGTGATACTGCATTCTGTGAATTGTATCTAGGTGTTAGTTATTAAATAAAGGAATTTCTGCTGGGATGATCTGTATTCAGGTGATCATGATTAAACTCTGCTTCATGAACAGTTTTGTGATCATAGAATCATAGAATTGTTTAGTTTGGAAAAGACCTTTAAGATCTTTGAATCCAATCATGATGGAAGAAAAAGCAGTATTTTTGTAAGAGCTTCATCATTAAAAATATTTCCCCTGAAATATGACATCTTCCCAAATGAGGAAAATTAAGTCTCATTGATGACTTGGAATTCCCAGGACACAGGGTCATTTTGGGTAAGGATGTGGCATTTATCCCCTTTCCGTTGGAGCTAGGACTTTGCAAAGTGAAGACATGAAGATTGATAGGACTAGAGGAAGAGAGCATAAATTTTTGCCTTACAGCACTGTCATTTGAAAGGGGGAATACTGGGTTTGTATTTTCTTTGAGATTGTTTATGCATTTTATCTAAAGATTGTTCCGAATCAATTGTGTAGAGTTTTTGAGACAAGTACACAGGAATAGCTCTTTTTTATGCAGTATTAAAGCTACAAGGCTGTAAAGTCCAGGTCTCCACTTTTCCTGTCTTGCCACAATGAGTCTTGAATTCTTCAAAATGAAGATTTTTTCTTGGCCATTCTCACCTGTTTGTGTGGTGAGAGAATGAGCTGCTTGGACAGACAGACGTGAGCTTGACCTTTTCAGGCTGTTGTGGCAATCGCATCCAGGTACTCTGAGTTAGATGTCAGATCAAGCTAGTAACAGAAGATGGATGGAAGCAGCATCAACACGGTCCCCAAAATGGTGCCATAAAACATAGAACACCATTCAGTTCTCTTAAAAATTACTGTGGGTGTCTTTCCACCAGGGAAAATACAAACCATTGCATTCAAACTAGTGAAAATAATTAACTGCAGCTCATGCAGAGGCACTTCAATAGTAGCACGGGGTAGAGAATTTTGCTGTTGAGTTTGCCAAGAAATCTCCCAGATCAACATGTTGATGTTTCAGACCACATGCTGAAGTCATTCAGTCTCCCATGAAGTATGTAGGGAGTCTTCATCAGACATCACTTAGAGGGCACAGATTTCTACTCTGCATTGGAATATGTGAAGTTAGATAATGCCTCATGGAATTTTTTTCAACTCCTACCTCTACTCCTGGCTGTAGAGCTTTTACTGTTTACTTAATGCAGGAAAGAAATGTTTCCCTAGTAACTTAAAAGAGATTTTTCTGCTATAAAAGCCCACAGGAATGCCAGATAAAAAGGTAATCCTAAGAAAAAGCACTCAAAATTGATTACTAGGTAACAAAGTCAACACAGGCATACATGTCAGTGACAGCTTATATTTGCTAATGCTGTATATATGAGCTGGTTAGTCAGAGCTGCTGAATCTGGCGTAATACATGAGTATATCAGTTTCAATAAACACTGAGACAGATTTTATCTCAGCTAACACCACATATTGCAAAATCACAAATGCATTTAACCAAGAGGATACATGACAATTCCTTAACAAAATATCATCTCTTTGACATCAGTTTCAAAGGACTGAGTTGACTTTGGCTGCATTCCTTCTGCCTGCTGTGTTATTGCAGCAATGAATATCACTGCATTACAACAGGACTGTAGAGAAAAATAATCTTCAAAAATATAACAAAAGAAAAGCATTGATCAGCAAGTCAAGACTGAAAATAAGTATCTTTCATTTACTTCTCCAGACTGATATATCTCTTTAGTCACTTTTCTAGATACTTCACAGTCAACAGAGAACTTAAGGCAGTGTCAGAAATCATAAAAGAATTCAGTGGCAGAGAATACTGATTTTCAGGTATCGCAGTAACTAAACAATATTTCTACCCCTTAAAATAACTCAGTGTGCAAGTTTCGAGCTGGCTTCCCGCCAAGTCCCCCGAAACTCGACAACGAGGACCCGCCTCCCAGAGAGGGAAAAGAGAAAAAAAAAAGAAACAAGCAGCCAAAGCTATAGCAAAAATACGTATATATATATATATATATATGTTTTATATATGAGACAGATACACAAAAGGAGAATACCACACACCGGGGGGGGGGAAAGGGGGGGAAGGGAAGGGAGAAGGACAAAAAGGGGCAAGGACCGCACAAGTCAAACAACCAGCCGAAGGCAAATTAGCAAAAATCTCACCACTTCCCTTCGAACAGGCAGGATGGCTAGACACGGCCCCTGGCTCTCCCCTCACGGGTGGCAGATAACAGCAGTCACTGTAGGCCTCGGCTCCAGATAAGCCAGACCGAGACAGGGACCCACCGTTCTCGAACCTCGCCGGAAAGGAAGAGAGCGAACTATCTTATCCATGCCTTATTTATACCCTAGGTTACGTAAAGGAATAGCATGGAATACTTCCTTGGTCACCTTCCTAGTTCCTTCCTGGTTACAAGCTGGTTTCCAGGAAGGCCTAGACTGAAACCACCACATTCTCCACCCCTTATTCCATACTATTTCTTTACGTAACACCTGTATATTGTGTTCGTCTCTATCCCGCACATATACACATATACATATATAGTCCATGTTTATTTTTTCTCGAAGGCTGTCGTCTGTCATTGAAGATCAGCACCACCAGCAACTCGATTTGTGTTCTTGGCCTTTCGTCATAATCACAGTTCCGGTTTAGGGCTGGCTCATTGGTTTGGGCTGTGTCATCATCGGCCATCCTTGGATTCTCGTATCAGCTTTGTTCGGGTCTTTTTTTTTTTCGTCTGGTGTCTGGTCTCCTGTAAAATACAACTCAAGGCACAGAATTAGTTTTTCCCCAGGCTTAGGTTTCCTTGAGGCACACATTGGATCTCTCCATCCTTCCTCATGACCCACCAGGTATATCCAGGTCCTTGAGCAAAGACAATCCCACGAATGGGTTTGTCTTGGCCTGAGGGAGGAGTGATCCAAACGGCCTTACCTAACACACCTTTTAGATGGATCGCTGGAACTTTGTCTCCATCTACAGTGTGGAGGGACTCTGCTTGGGCAGGACCAGCTCGGTTGACAGAGCCTCGGGTGTTGACTAGCCAGGTGGCCTTGGCTAAATTCTTGTCCCAATTTTTGTAAGTTCCCCCACCCAGTGCCTTTAGAGTCGTCTTCAACAGTCCATTACACCTTTCTACTTTTCCTGCAGCAGGTGCATGATATGGAATGTGATATACCCATTCAATACCATGCTCCTGTGCCCAAGTGGCCACTAGACTGTTTTTGAAATGAGTCCCGTTGTCTGACTCAATTCGCTCTGGAGTGCCATGTCTCCACAGGACCTGCTTCTCAAGGCCTAGGATGGTGTTTCGGGCTGTTGCATGTGGTACCGAATATGTTTCCAACCATCCGGTGGTTGCTTCCACCATGGTAAGCACATAGCGTTTACCTTGGCGGGTCTGTGGCAATGTGATGTAATCAACCTGCCAGGCCTCTCCATACTTATACTTCTCCCAACGTCCACCATACCACAGGGGCTTAAACCTTTTTGCCTGTTTGATAGCAGCACAGGTTTCACAGTCACGGATAACCTGAGAGATAATATCTTTCGCTAAATCCACCCCTCGGTCTCGTGCCCATCTATGAGTGCCGTCTCGGCCCTGATGACCTGAAGCATCATGAGCCCATCGAGCTAGGAACAACTCTCCCTTCTGCTGCCAGTCTAGGTCTGCTTGCAAGACCTTGACCTGTGCAGCTCGGTCTGCTTGTTCGTTATTAGCATGTTCCTCATTAGCTCGCTTCTTGGACACATGGGCATCCACATGGCGGACTCTTACATTTAGTTTCTTCACTCTGGCAGCGATGTCTTGCCACAGATCAGCAGCCCAGATGGGTTTCCCTCTACGCCTCCAATTCATCTTTTTCCACCGGTCTAGCCATCCCCATAGGGCATTGGCTATCATCCACGAATCGGTGTACAGGTAGAGCCTTGGCCATCTTTCTCTCTCTGCAATATCTAGGGCCAATTGGACCGCTTTGAGTTCCGCAAACTGACTCGATTCGCCTTTACCTTCAGTGGCTTCCGACACTTGTCGGGTGGGACTCCAAACAGCTGCTTTCCACTTCCGGCTCCTCCCTACAATACGGCAGGAACCATCGGTGAAAAGGGCATAGCGTCTTTCTTCATCTGGCAGCTTATCATATGGCAGAGCCTCTTCAGCTCGACTCACTGGCTCTTCTTCTTCTTCTACCAGACTGAAGTTCCCACCTTCAGGCCAATTGGTTATGATTTCCAAAATGCCAGGGCGATTCGAGTTCCCGATTCGGACACGTTGCGTAATCAAAGCGATCCACTTGCTCCACGTGGCGTCGGTGGCATGATGCGTAGGGGGCACCTTCCCTTTGAACATCCAGCTCAACACTGGTAATCGGGGTGCCAGGAAGAGCTGTGCTTCAGTACCAATTACCTCTGAAGCTGCTCGTATGCCTTCATAGGCTGCTAAGATTTCCTTCTCCACAGGGGTGTAATTGGCCTCAGAACCTCTGTAGCTTCGGCTCCAGAAACCCAATGGTCGCCCTCTTGTCTCGCCAGGCACCTTTTGCCAGAGGCTCCAGGAGGGACCTTTATCTCCGGCTGCGGTGTAGAGCACATTCTTTACATCTGGTCCCGTTCTGACTGGTCCAAGAGCCACGGCATGTGCAATTTCTTGCTTGATTTGCCTGAAAGCTTGTTGTTGTTCAGGACCCCATTGGAAATTGTTCTTTTTACGGGTCACAAAGTAAAGAGGGCTCACAATCTGACTGTACTCTGGGATGTGCATCCTCCAAAAGCCTATTGCTCCCAGAAAAGCTTGGGTCTCTTTCTTGTTTGTGGGCGGAGCCATTGCTACAATCTTGTTGATTACGTCTGTTGGTATCTGACGTCGTCCATCTTGCCATTTCACCCCTAGGAATTGGATCTCTCGGGCAGGTCCCTTGACCTTGCTCTTCTTGATGGCAAAACCAGCATCGAGGAGAATCTGGATGATCGTCTGTCCTTTTTTGAAAACTTCTTCTGCTGTGTCCCCCCATACAATGATGTCATCGATGTACTGGATGTGTTCGGGAGCCTTACCCTTCTCTAGTGTGACCTGGATCAATCCATGACAGATGGTTGGACTGTGTTTCCACCCCTGGGGCAGTCGATTCCAGGTGTATTGAACGCCCCTCCAGGTGAAAGCAAACTGTGGCCTGCACTCTGCCGCTAAAGGAATGGAGAAAAACGCGTTGGCTATGTCGATGGTGGCGTACCACTTTGCTGTCTTGGACTCCAACTTGTATTGGAGCTCCAACATATCTGGTACGGCAGCACTCAACGGTGGCGTAACTTCATTTAAGCCACGATAGTCCACAGTCAGTCTCCACTCTCCATCGGATTTACGCACAGGCCAGATGGGGCTGTTGAAGGGTGAATGGGTTCTGCTGACCACCCCTTGGCTCTCCAACTTTCGGATCATTTTGTGGATAGGGATCACAGCATCTCGGTTTGTCCGATACTGTCTGTGTACAGTTGTTGTGGCTATTGGCACTTCTTGATCTTCAACTCGCAGTAATCCTACAATGGAAGGGTCTTCTGAGAGGCCAGGAAGGGCAGACAATTGCTTGGACTCCTCTTCAATCACCGAGGCTATACCAAAAGCCCACCGGTACCCTTTTGGGTCCTTGAAGTATCCTCTTCTTAGGTAGTCCATACCAAGGATGCAAGGGGCTTCTGGCCCCGTCACAATGGGACGCTTTTCCCATTGATCTCCCGTCAAGCTCATGTCCGCCTCTACTACTGACAATTCTTGAGACCCTCCGGTCACTCCAGAAATAGTAACAGTCTCGGTACTCTTATACTCCGAAGGCGTTACAGTACACTGGGCTCCAGTATCTATCAAGGCCTGGTATCTCTGTGGATCCGATGTGCCAGGCCATCGAACCCACACAGCCCAGTAAACTCGATTATCTTCTTGGTCCCTCTCCTTCTCCTGGCAGAAGGCAGGGCCCCTCTACTGGTCTTGATCAGAACATTCGTCGTCAGAGTTTGACTTTGACTTCTTAGACTTTTTGCTGTTGTCGAAGTGGACCTCCATCTTCTCGTGTTTTGGCAATCGCAGTTTCTCTTCTAAGAAGTCTCCGTCTACTACATAGACAACTTTCTTGTCAGTCTTCTTTCGCTTCAGCTCCCTCACTCTAGCTTCAAGCTTAGAAGTGGGTTCACCATCCCACTTCTTCATGTTTTCTCCTTTACTACGAAGGTATGCCCATAGTTGGTTACGTGACCAACGCTTAGAGTTCTCTTTCCTTCGACGCGTGAATGACAGGGACCGTGAGCGAGATCGAGACCAGGATCGAGGTCTAGGCCGAGGTCGTCTTTGCCGGTCCCACCGTGATCTTCCCATTGGCCTTTCTTGGTAATCTCTATACCTTCTGTCCTCTCTGTCTCTAAGGTCATCCTCATATCTGGAATATTCATAATCTCTCTCCATTCTTTCCCTATCGTAGGTGCGTTGGTACAGGGGATTGAAGGAGTCTTCCATATTTTCCTCTATGGTTCTTATCCAAGCACACATAGTGTCCACGCTTGGTTCCTCCATCTTTGGATTATATACGGGTATCAAGCAAGAAATATATGGTTTAGGGGCACCTTGAATTACCTTTTTCCACATTGGTTGCGTGCAGGGAACATTCTCAGGAACTTGGACGTCATAATAATCTGGATCAGAATAGATGATCTCCAGCATGGCCAATTCCCGTAGGTATTGGATGCCTTCTTCTGCAGTCCTCCACCTTCTTGAAGAACTCTTCAGGGACTCCTTAAATGGGTATTTCACTCTCACCGCGTGGAGGATTCGGAGCCAAAGGCTGGATGCCATTTTCTCCCTCCCCATTTCTTGTTCTATCACAGGGTCTCGAGCAATGGATCCCAATTGTCGTGCTTCATCACCTTCAATTACATGACTATCAGCTCCCTTGTCCCAGCATCGCACCAGCCAGGTGAGGACTTCTTCACCAGGCAAGCGCATATAATCTCTCCGTAAATCTCGAAGCTCTCTTGTGGTCAGTGATTGTGTAATTTCGCTTTCTCGCATTATTTCTTGTCCATCTCTCCCACGTAGAATCTTTTCCACCTCTCTCTTTACTCTTCCACTCCTACGTGGGACTGCTCCCGCTTCCTCCCTATATCTCTCATGTGGAGGTAGAGACTGGGCATGCCGTGGGGATAAGCTTCTATATTGTTCACGCTGTGGAGATGGATTTCTACGCCGTTCATACCGTGGGGATGGACTCCTACGCCGTTCACGCCGCGGAGATGGACTTCTGCGCCGTTCACGCCGTGGAGATGGACTTCTATGCCATTCATGCCATGGGGATGGACTCCTGCGTCGTTCGCGATACCCCGCGGGTGGAGGTAGTGAGTAATCTTTCGCGTGCTGAGATAAGGGCCTCCTCCTCCAGTCATTCACACCTCCAAGCGAAGGTTGGGTCTGGAGGGGTAGGGATAATTCCCGCTCCAATTGAGGGGGATGCTTTGGCTCCTTCTTTGCGTCTTTTGTAACACTGAATGTGTAGTCAGGATATAAATCATCAAGCGACAATATACCACCGGCCATTTGTACTGTTGCTTTCTTTTCTCTTGATGCTATTCTGTATTCCTTTGGGCGTGCCCCTAGTTCCTTTGGACGTGCTCCTTCCCGTGTAGCCGTTTCTTTCTCTCTGGTAGCTACTTCTTCTCTTCCAATCGCTCCTTCCTCAGTCACAACCACTTCTTCCTCTCTCGCAGTCGCGCCTTCATCACTTGCTGTTGCTCCTTCTCCCATTGCTGCCGCTCCTTCATCTACTACGTCCTCTGTTCCTTCTTCTTCTTCTTCTTCTTCCCTTTCTTCTGTGCGTTCTGGTTGCGGAGATGGATCCGTAAGTTCCTTGATCTCCCTTACCCACGTCTTCTTCTTCTCCATAGGGGCAATGATGACCTTCCGGTTCTTAGCTTGAGTCCCGGTTCTAGTGGACTTAGTAGAAATGGCATTGACTTCAAGTTGTGTTTGGACCCCAACATCTGTAGACCTAATAGGGACATCACTGGTTTCAAGTGGCGTGGTTTGGGTCTCTGTGTCGACCTTAACCCTTTGAAGGTGGTCTATGGCAGCTCGATAAGCATTAGCCAGGCCCCAGCACAAAGCGGAGAATTGCATATTTGGATCTTTGTAGGAAAAACACCCTTCTGCCAAACAGTGGGCCATCTCACCAGAATCAAACATTTGTTCTGGTGTGAACTCCCAGTTAATGGGGGGTGACACATGTCCTACTAATCTACCAAAATCTCCCCAAGCTCCATGCCACCCGGGGACTGGCCTGTCTGCAGCCCTTTCCAAAGTTCCAGCGAGTCCCTTTGAGGTGTGATCTTTCCTACAAGAGGGAAAGCAACGGAACCCCATTCTTCCAAGTTTAAGGAGCACTTCCAGTACCTTTATCAATGACAGTACTGTTGCAATAAGATTTATATAGTAATTAGAGCCGATTTTAACCATGGGGATCTCCTTTACCAAACCTTCGATGTCAAAATTAAAGGATGGAAGCAATTCGTTCCATCCATCCTCAAGGTCTGGACGTCTCCCTATAGAGTAGCCTAACACAGGTGTAAAGATGGCTAGAATTATAAGACAAATTAATGAAATAGCCACTGTTTTTGTTATTATTTCTTCTTGTTCTTAAAACAACCCTTTGTTTATATAAACAAAGCTTCCTTGGCTGCTTTCCCAGACCTGTTCCCAAAACAATAGATTGGTTGCAAAACAACACCGAGCTTGGCTGTCTTCCCGGAAAATGTTTATCAAAACAAGCCAAACTTAACCAAAATATCCCACTCCTGACACCAAGAATGTTGTGCAAGTTTCGAGCTGGCTTCCCGCCAAGTCCCCCGAAACTCGACAACGAGGACCCGCCTCCCAGAGAGGGAAAAGAGAAAAAAAAGAAACAAGCAGCCAAAGCTATAGCAAAAATACGTATATATATATATATATATATATATGTTTTATATATGAGACAGATACACAAAAGGAGAATACCACACACCGGGGGGGGGGGAAGGGGGGGAAGGGAAGGGAGAAGGACAAAAAGGGGCAAGGACCGCACAAGTCAAACAACCAGCCGAAGGCAAATTAGCAAAAATCTCACCACTTCCCTTCGAACAGGCAGGATGGCTAGACACGGCCCCTGGCTCTCCCCTCACGGGTGGCAGATAACAGCAGTCACTGTAGGCCTCGGCTCCAGATAAGCCCGACCGAAACAGGGACCCACCGTTCTCGAACCTCGCCGGAAAGGAAGAGAGCGAACTATCTTATCCATGCCTTATTTATACCCTAGGTTACGTAAAGGAATAGCATGGAATACTTCCTTGGTCACCTTCCTAGTTCCTTCCTGGTTACAAGCTGGTTTCCAGGAAGGCCTAGACTGAAACCACCACACTCAGTGAAAAAATAGGCAGGTCTCATACATTCACCCTAACTTTTTGGACAAGTATTATTTTACTTCAACAGAACTGATACCAAGCATAAGAACTGTACCTCACAGTCTTGCAGTCTTAATTTTGTGACTCCTTAATACAATAATAAAAGTTTTATGAACTCAAATGACGCTATTAAGAGAGGAAAATTAGCCAAAGCCTCTCTGGACTTATTCTCAAGACCGGAATATTTAGTTCTTCTTTCCATAAACTCTGGTTATACATGAAAATGAAACATTAAAGTGCTGGTGCAGAGCCAAATTGCCCTAATACATAAAAGTTTAAACTACAAACCAAGTGCTGCTGGGAGACAAGAGCACTATCCATGTATGGGATCCATGTCATTGCTGTCTTCTGAAAGGCACTGAAGAATGATTATGCCCATAGTAATGGAACTGATCAACTTGTCCTCCAGAAAAGCACACCAGCCATGCCTTTAGAACAATGTAATATCTTGACTAGCCAAAGAAGACAGTATTTGCTTTTCTAGCTATTGCCAACAACATGGGATAAAGAAAAACTACTGTGAAAGTATTAAAGAAAATTCCAGCAATATGACACTGGTTAGCTGTTGAACCTCCAGAGGTTCAGACCAGAGCACAGACCAGAGACTGCCCTGGGAACTCCAGTTTACATACTCCGTGGCCTTGGCACATGAAGATGATCTCCATGTTGTTCTGTGAGATCTCTCCAGTGACTTTGATACAGTGTGCTACAGAAGAAAGTCTCCAAAGCACAGAAGCTTTGGTACATCTCATTTGTCTCCGATAAGACTTGGTGAGGGCAGTCAGTAACTAGTTCTTCCCTCCCACATGCTCTCAGAGCCTTTTCACCATTAACAGTAAAACAAAGAAACAGCATGTCCCCACATTCCAACAGTATGATCACGATATTCAGAACTCTGTTGATTTTTCTTGATACCTTTCCGCAAATAAAAACATATACATAATTTTTATAATGACACAGTGATAAGAACACCTGCTCATGGAAGCCATGATGCGAACCTCCCACAGCCAGAGGGTTACTTCAGGGTGAAGTGACAACAGTGTACTCAGTGGAGGACACTGGTAGGGACTAAAAGAACAGACACCACTACCGATGGGTCACTCTGAATATAAGCATAAAGATTAGGAAGTCAGAAGCACTGGAGAACATCATCCCATGGCTTGACATGTTTTTGAAGGAGTGTAGCATAGCTATTGATCTTAAGAGAAACATATGCCTATTCTGTGAAGCTAAAGATTAAGTGTCAAAATGTTCTGCACAGTAAAAATGATTCCAACCCAGGAAAGCAGAGCAGAAGCACTTCACATGCCTAAAAAATTTCAGTAGGGAGAACATGAAATGTTTCAGGACTCTCAGTCACACTACAAGTAAACAAGGATTTTACAGGGATTGCTCACCTGGACCCACAGACCTAAATTCATCCCATGTGGCGTTTTTGGCACATAAACACTAGGTTGTTTTTGGTTGGTTGTTTTATTGTGGTTCTTTTTATTCTGTGTGTTTCTTTCTGTCTTGTAACAATCCTGACAAACAATCTATTTGTCTGTGACCTCCACCCCAGATTACTATAACTCACTATGTGGTTGAAGCTAAACGTGTGGGTAAAAAACAGGCTCCAGATATGACTGCTCATCTTTTCCAGTGCTCACATCATTATAGAATAACAGACCAGCTTCCAAGTAGTTTGTAAAACAGATCCAATAACGAACTGAGACATTTGGTTGTTCATCCCCATGATTTAATAGGTACCCTGTTTCACTGCATAGGGAGAGTTAAGAGCCTTAGAATTGCAAACTGGACAGCCCAAATGGCTATGATATGATGTGCTGTGCACAGAGACATATTGGAAAACTCCTCCACAGTGTAAGGATCTCCTACAGCTAAAGCTAGCAAGGCTTCATGGTAGTTAGGAACACAGACTTCTAGAATTCCCACAGAACTGAGCAGAGCTAGTCCTTTTATTCTATAGTCTGTGTTCTACATATGTATTTTATTGAACACAAAAATTGTGTTAGTAGTAAACCCACATATTTTTATCTAATATGCTGTAGTTAGTATATTTAACAAAAAAAAAAGGACAGTATGTTCCGTTCCTAACTTGGCTGACAACTGAAGCCCTCATCACCCACCTTCAAGGAAAAGAACTCTGCAATCTGTTGCAGAGATGTTTTTCCTTGTGATCTTTCTGGTCTTAGGAATTTTTAATTCCATCCTACTCAATGGCACAACTTCATGCAGATCTACTTGAAAGTGTGTTCTTTTCCAGTTATGTATATAGAGGGGTGGTTAGATCCATTGATTAAGATGCCCCAAAAATGTGTATTTGAATCTCCTCAGGCTGAGCAGCAAGCTCAGTCTCACATCATTTGCCTACTCTGACATTCAGGCTAATATTTAAAAGGTGGTTTGCATCACAGCTGCTTTTTATTTTTTTCCAAGGGCTGACTTCATTTGCATTCTTGGAGAAACTAAATCTTGTTTATGTGGATTAAACCTGCTCACAGGGTCTTGGGTGGAAGAAAATTCATCAGGCCCTACATGAGAACTGCACACTTCAGCTCAAAATGAGCCAATTCCATGCCTCCGCAGAGAAAACTAAGAGGAAAATTTATTGTTAAATGGGAAGATATTACAGTGTGGTTAGTCACCTTCAGGGGTAAATGGCACTTAAATTAGGGAGTATTTAGGATGTCAATTCTGGCACCAAGTTTAGGCTTAACTACTAATTATTAGTCTAAGTACAGCCTAAATACTGCTGCAGATTCCTCACTTCATTGGATTTAATCCATTACAGAATTTTAAAATCTGTGAATGGTTCAAAACCTGGTTTTATTTAAGTTCATGTTTTGATATATGAGCCATAGTGTCTGCTAAATAACAAAGCCCCAGCTGAAACATGGGAAAAAGAGGACAGAGCTTTTTTTGTGGTGATCCAAACATGCATCCAGGGTAGGTCAAGCAAATCAAGATGCTCACAAAGTATCACTATCAGTAGAGCACAAAAAAAAAAATTATAAGTTGTTCCTTTTGTGTAAGCTAGTGCAGCAGAATTCTGTTATCCTAAAAGGCTCATGACTGATGAGGGAGCATATCAATTCATAGCCTATAGAATGAAAAATCGAATTGTTTGATGAGACCTTGGATGAAATTTCACCCCTTCTACTACTATGAACCTGAATGATGTTGAAGAGCTTGACAATTTTTGTTTGCTTCATATAATTAGGTTTTAATAATTTGACGAGAAAAGGCAACTACAACAAATTTAACATACATAACAAATAAGAAAATTTGCATTATATTTGAAGGATCTGGCAGACTGCCACTCACCACAATGTCTTGGAACAAACTAAAGTTATCTATAATTTCACAGATGTTAAACAAAACAAAATTAAAAATGTTCTGTTGCTAAAAAATTCTTATGGTGAATTCAGATTTGTCTCCATGTTCATAACACAAGTAACTTGACAAATGAAAAGTAAAGATTCAGATAAATAAAACACAATAGAATGGCCACACACAGCATGGGATCTCATAAACTACTGCAAATATTTGTACTGTTCTGAAAGTCATCTTGATTAAAAATTAACAATGTATTCACTGTTTCTATCCAGTTTTCCTGAAAAGAACTAAAAATTCATTTTTTTTCCTTTGTAGAAGAACCAAGCATGTGGTTCTCTACCACAGTCATTTATTTCTTACTTACAAATCAGACAATTCTTAACAAGACAGTACAGTACAATAATTCTTCCCATAATAAAAAAATTATATATTCTATTTTGTTCTTTGCTGAAGTGGTTTTCTTATGTTTGCTTTCCTGATACAAATGTCCTTGGTCAAAGTAGATGAAAAATGTGATCAAGCTGCAAAAAAAAAAATCCATTTAATTGACAGTCCCAGTATTGAAGGAAGCTTGTGCAACCTTTGAGTTTGTTTTCTTGTTCAAAGCTGTGCAGATGAAATTTCCAGCTTCCATCACTCCATAAAGATTTACTCCCTAAAAAAGAGGTGAAAAATGTTAAGGATAATAAATGTACATGATGAAAATGCTTAGACTCTAAGTTTTTTTGCTCCAGGGTCTAATTTTTGCAAACAATGGGCCTGATTCATGTTGTAGGTCAGTAACACTGATCAGCAGCAGAGTTAGAGTGATCTACAGAATAGTTACAGCAATTTACAGAATAGTTACAGCTTCCCGTTGTTTGGAAGGTTCTACCACTTTGAGAGTGATTTCTTCTCTTAACAGCAGTGGACCAAATGCTGGAGTAATATTTTTCAAACTCAAAAGAATCTGGAATAAAAAACTGGAATTACAACTAGAAGAAGTTGGAAGAAAAAAGCAGTGTCTACATATGTGCTGTACTTCTTTATCACCCAGTGCTAAGGAACTTGATGTATTTAAGTATCCCATCTGCAGCTCAGGAAAATGGAGGAAACACACTTGTATTGGCAACTGTGTTCAGGGAGAAACAGGTTCCTGTATTCTCTTGAGTAAACATAATCTCCTTCTTGAAGGAGAATTAATCCAAAATTACAGTTTACATTGCTATCACACCTGAGCAAAAATTTGCAGCTGCTTGATCTGCCCATGCTAAAAAACATGTCCCTTGAGCAACCGCTTTTTAACTAACATAAGGTACATAGCAGTACTGCTTAACTGTGAAAATGAAATCAGATTACTGATTAAAGAGGCAAAAATACTTCATTATCAGTCTCCTGGATTACTTGGGTGTAGTAAAAGTTTTAGAGTTAGATCATATAAGTGGTAAAAATACTTGCTCCAAAGGTTGGAATTTAGGAGCCAGTAAAGTTCCTGTAGAAGGGATGCAAAAGGGGACTCTGAACTACCAATACACTGAGCAGTCACACAAAATTGGGAGAAGGGTGTCACTCAACATTAAAGAGTACAAGGTGTATTGGAGCAGAAATACACTTTCACTTTCAGATTAATATACTAAAGTTCGGACCAAGACTTGATTTAAATACTTAATCCTGTAATTGGTTCTAGCACTTATTTCCATGTTCTTCAGTAAACTTGGCCTTTTTCATTCTTGGAATTCACTAAAAATGTTAATGAGAATAGAAATTACTTAACAGAAATGTAATCAAAAACATTTTTAATTTGAAAAAAATGCTTCAGAGTTTCCAATCAGCACCATGTAAAACATTTGGTCCTTACTTAGGCTTAGTTTGTAAAGCCCTATTGCACATAAGGTAATATAAAAAAATTTTAATGCATGTGTGCTTTTTAACAAGGCAGAAATGAGCAACATACCGCCATGGATATATTTGGTAGTTAGATTACAGCAGATGTCAAAATAAACTCCCCAAACTATCCAATATTCATGTTTTCATCACTGTAACACTGCCTAATGTGCTATGTGTTGATAAGAAACATACGTTCACAGTTCACATTCATTAAATGGAGTACATGCATCTCTTCTTTTTTTGCTTTCTTATGCAAGTGGTGTGAACCAAAGAGGATTACCACGAGGGCACAATACTTGGCACTGATGAGCATGACTCACAGATGAGAATGGGACAAGAGTAGTGACAAGTGTTTGTAAGGGTGTTGAGCCAAAATAGCACATCTTCAGATAGATACTCAGAATATACTATGTAGTAACCACTCCATATATCCACAATTACTCCTTGACACCAAGGCATGAAACCAAAAAACAGAAAGAAAAGTGCCTTCAATAGTATCTATGTACTTGGACAAGTGCCTTAAGTCAGACAGAAGGCAAAATCCTTTAATTCCCATGAACTTCAAAACATTCAGCCTGCCAAAGATTAATTTCATGGGTCACTTCTTGATTACGTGTTCTGAAGAACAGTATAGAAAAAGAATCAGTTATTATTTTGATGTGTCTGGTCAATCTGAACTCAATAATGTATGGTTAAATACTATCCATCCTTTGCTTGACACTTCGAGTGACTTCAGTCAACAAACTGAAAGCTTTAGTGTGTAGCTGAGATGAACATGAGAAAGTGCTCCTTGCAAATGGACAGTATTAGCAATTAAAATTTCATTTTGTGCCATTACACAAAAAGGAACGTATTAATAGATTTGTGCAATAATGATTTTACAGAACTGGCAACAGTACCAAAACCAACCAACACTACAAAGACCAAAGCTCATATATTAAAGTAATAACTTTGAGGCTCCAAGTCTCTCATCCGGTAAAACACACTTTATTTAATGGGCCAGAAAGGATTCAAGAAGAAAAGCTTTGTGTTTTTCTTTTGCATAATCCAAAATTTAACAAAACCACCAACAAAGGCAACAAAACAAAAGGGCAACTAAGTGTCTCATGATGAGATTCTCTCCATGGGATTTGGTATCAACCTTTAGGAGAAGCTAGATTCCTGCTTGGACACCAGACTATTAACAGATTAATCAATCTTATCAAGAAGCCTGGAACAAGGTATATTTCATATAATCAAACTTTTTATTTAATTGCTTCATTCCGCTATGAGTCAGTTGGAAAGACCAATGGGTATTTAGCCCAAGGAAAGACTACTGAAAGCCTAAGGTACACAGCGATGTAAAGTGAAATGCAACATTTGTCCTACTTATTTCAAGGACCTGTGTTGTTTCAAAAGAATAAACATCATCTTCATGAAGAAAAGCTATCCCAATGTGTATACAAACAATTCAAAATAGAGTCCACTTGTAAAATGGACACTTGTGATTAAACCTTTTCTAAACAGGTGTCTGACATCTACTCAGAATTCCCTAAAAAGCAAATGAAAGCAGATAAACTCTTAGAGTGAACTCTGTAAGGCATTGAATATGCTTTAACAGTGCTCAGGGAACAAGTTTTATAATCCTTTTATGTCAAGGAACTCTATCAGCATGTATACCACACTGAACTGCAGCCTACAAACAACTGGTAAGCTCCTCAGTAACTCAAATCTTCATATTTCAGACATCAGACATTTCAGTTTCTTTCTGCAGTAGTTTAAATGCAAACCACACACTTTGCAGTTTTGGCAGCTCTTTATGTGTTCTCTTTTGAATTTGACCCTCGGAGTCTGTGTATCAATTAAAGTCACTGTAATGCTTGAGTTAGCACAAACACATTGTGTCACATTTCCAGAACAACAGTGGCCAACAGGAAGAACAAAGAGCACACATTCATTGGAGAAGGTAGCATTAACTGGTTCCCACAAAAACAGAATAATTAACTTGCCAACCATGCTAGAGATTCTAAAAGTGTGCTCTTGAGGTGTGGATGCTCACTGGTAAGGTTCATTAAAGTGCAGCTCAGTGCAGATAAGCTGCTCTACCCTCTATTCCAAGAACAGAGCTGGAAATAAAAATTACTGTGAAGCCTGCTAAGCAGTAACAGGTTTTGTACAATTTTGAAATATATTAAGTGGATACCTGAGAAACAACAATGCCCTCTGCTTGGACTCCAAACACCACTTTTTTTTTTTTTTCAACTTTGAAGCCAGAAAAATTTACAACAAATTAATAAGCACTATGAACCAAATCCAAAACTGTGACAAAAGCTGAGGTCCACTCAGTCTTTCCACTGTAGAGCTGATAAGCCTTCTGGAGCAATGTCTACAGTATGAATGTTTTGTGGCTACTGAGGCAGAGCCTGAGTAGCCTGAGGCTACTCAAAGCAGCTGCTACTAAGCTCTACTCTGCTACCATAGCTCCAGGTAGGGAGAGGGAGATTATTCAGATTATGTTAAATATGCAAACCAATTCTACCCTAAATTGCTAATGAAGACAACATCACTCATGTTATGTGTCAAGCTATGTCAAAGCACTGAGTTTGCGAAATTTACAGTTGGCTCACAGTATTTTATTGCACAGCACAAGTAATTGGCAGGTATGTATTGTATGTTTCCTAGAAAAGTATTTTTGTTTTCCTTAAAGTCTAAAGTAGAAAGTAAAAATATCTTACTGTATTGATTCCCAGACCATTAAGCATGTATATCACATCCTCTGTGGCTACATTTCCAGTAGCACCTTTTGCATAGGGACAACCACCAAGTCCTGAAACAGATGAATCCACTACAGAAACTCCCATCTGGAAAATAACAACACAAAACCAAAACATCAGCACAGAGTATTAATTACATTTATTGATAAATGGCAGGCTATATGGATTAGTTACATGCAAAAAATATGCACTTCTCCACAAATGGATGTGTTCCTTGGAGGAAGTTCCTTATAATGGAACAATTTGTCCTGACATCTTTATAAGGTAAGACTCTTCAAACACAGGATATGTAACAAAGAACTAACAGTCCATTACATATGATTTTGACAGATAAGATAATTGCTGCTTTAGAGTCAAACAGAGGTTTATGCTTTTTCTCTCTTTATCTTTCAACATATTTCTAAGTAGCCTGCATCTGTTCTTGTAAATGCTTTCATTGAACCAAACACAATCAATGGAATTTCTCCTTAGATATAGGTTCTGAGCTTTACTTTGAATATTTTTAAGGGAATACTTGGTGCATGGTGTTAACCTTTCTCATTTTAACTAGTCTTAAATTAAGACTTGAAAAAACATTCAGCTGTCATAAATTCATAATTCTCTGATTTTTATTTTCTTACTGCTGCACCCAAGTGCCTTCTCTCTTCTGATACTCTCAGCATATTCATGATAAAAAATAGTAAACCAGTTACCAACTCTGCCTAGCAGATAATACTACATTTCCTATGGGATAAAGCCTTCCCTGGAAGACAGATATGGGAGGGAAAAAACCTGAGCCTGTAATTTCCACTGATTTGAGTGAGCGCTTGCACCCTCTTCATTCTGTAATTAGATTTTAAAATAAAGCTGAAATTGGGAAGAGATCTTTTTCTGTTACAACATGTTAGGTATGTGATCCAGGACACTGGGTCTCCCTTGTCAGACAAAGCTTTTCAGTCTTCCCCTTGAAGAGGATCAGATGCCTCTGGAGGCATTCAGGCTCTAGAGATAATCAGAAGCAGACAAGGGTATTAGGCAGAACAGTCATCAGCTCTTCAAAGACACCAGCTTCTTTCTATCTTAAGTACACTGAGGGTTCTCCCCATAGGGCTAATTTAGGCAGACATACACCAAAACTGTAGAAGGAGAAGTCAGGCAGACTGAATCAGAGTGCAATAACAGCTCAAATTCAGGACAGGAGTTCCACTTTGACTTTGGGTCCAGAGAAATTCATATGTTAAACCATGCCTGTTACTTGCATTTGCAAGTCAGTAAGATCTGCTTTGAGGCCTGGCTGAAGAGAGAGCTGATTTCCCTTCTGAGGGACCTACCTACCCCTGCAAGCTAGTCCAGAACCCTGAGCTTCTCCTTCACAGCCATGCACACAACTAGCTGGCAAGGTAGGCAAACAATATGTCCTGCATTCTGCAGTTGCTAAGACCCCTATCCAAATATACCCATCAGTTGTTTGGGGTTTTTTTTTAGTTCCAAAATAAACTTCCCTAATGTTTTGTTGTACTTGCTTCTACTTTTAACAACGCTTTCTGTAGTTTTATCATTGGCCTTACGGGCTCTTTAAAGTTCCAACGTTTCTGGAGGGCAATAATAAAAAGTAATCCAATGAAGTGCTGTTCCAGGTCCTTTTCTTGGACAGGGAATATTATCTTGAGCTAGGTAGCTGATCAAAGCCTGTAATAAGGACCTCAAAGGAGTTGAGGTGTGTAACTGTGACAGGCAAGACGATATGTTTAATATTGCTCACACAATGAGAGTCTCTAAGGAAGGATATTGTCCTTTAAAGTACACTAATCTGTGACTTATGGAGTGAATCACCAAAGTACATTTCACATTTCAGTCACTTGTTACACACTTTGTGTAACCTACCAGTCAGAAAATGTGTTATATGACACATCTGTGTCTAATACATAAAGGATAAGCATTTATGATAGCTTTCAATTGGAAATTCTCTCTTTTTGCATTAGCTGCTGAGATTCATGCATTTATGCTGGAAGTCATTGCTACAAGCTCCACAGTGGCAACTTTCAGGCTCGCAAGTGTCCCTGCAGACACACACATAAGGCCTCTTAGTGGAAAGATTTAGGGTATGGTGAGGTTCTGCGGAAAAGGGTGTCTGACATGGATGTGCAGGTTGATACAAGCATGCATTCCACTACCATGCCTGCTCTTTCAGTTTAATTTTAAGACTTCAATTAGAAATTGCTGTTCCAGAGATGAAAAAGTAGAAGGTCTTCTCTGTGGTGACTCGTGACGGGACCCGAAGGAATGGCCTGAAGTTGTGTCAGAGGAGGTTTAGGTTGGATATTAGAAAAAGGTGTTGGGCACTGGAACAGGCTCCCCAGGGAAGTGGTCACAGCACCAAACCTGACAGAGTTCAAGAAGCATTTGGACAATATTCTCAAGACTCTTGAGGATGGTACTGTGCAGGGCCAAGAGTTGGACTTGATGATCTTTGTGGGTCCCTTCCAACTCAGCATATTCTGTGATTCTGTGAAGGAAGTGTCTTTCATGGAGTTTTCCCCAAACTGTAAGGTTATGTTGTAACTTCTAGAGCATTCTTCTTGATGTACTTATTTTCAATAACTTTTACATGGTGATAAAAGCTATAGGCAAATAAATTTATAAGGTACATCACAGCTGTTAAACTCCCAAGGAAGATGAGCAGACTCAGAAACAGCTTCAGTAGCATATAAAGAGTCATGTTCTAGTCCCATATAAAGAGTCACGTTCTAATCCCAGTGAATTATCTCATTAAATGCTTGTCCTTGTGCAAAAATCGGAAAAAATATCAAGTAAATTGTACTTGTTGAAAAACAGCCAAAAAAAGTTTGCCAGGTCAAAGCTGGGGAGAACCTCTCCCTCTGCAGCGTGTATTACTATCAGTAGCCTGCTCCAGTCAGTGACAGTAAGCAAAACCAAGAAACAATATCCTGCCAGCATTAGCAGAGCATGTTTTCTGAAAGCATTGAATAAATATATATAAAAATTTCTTGATATCCTTGTACAAACACTTGTGATGCCACTGTAATTCTGCATTTGCAGTGCAAGTCTTGTAACACTGGGGAACAGGTTGCTTACAATCATTTGTTTAAAGTGATTGTGAATACATGGAGGAGTACAGGATACTACAGCAACTTGATGGTAACATGGAACACATATCTTTGTCTTACCACATCTTTGTATTCTCAGGCAGCCTTGTCTGCGTTTGATTCAAACTACCTTCCCTGGAAGCTAGAGTAAGCTCAGTCAATTTAGCCTAATGTAGATGCAAGAGCATAAAAATCCTAATGTCTTCAGCTGGCTAAGTAGTGGGAATGGTAACTTCCACATGACTGGCAGTGATAATTGATCTGTCTTTTAAACATTTACTATTATGGCTAAGCAGAAAAAGGAGAAAGTCTTAATTACAGCTTTACACTGGTAATGTCCTTGGTGTGGTGGCTTTCATCCCAGTACAGGACTCTTAAACCATTACTTCCCAGAAGCAGTATATAAACATGAAGTCACTAAAATTGCATCTCCATCAGGATGGATTTGCTATTTGAACATTAGGCCAGTTGTAGACAAGGTCTTGACATGGTGTATATAATACAGCAGCTCTGACTGACCTCCAGATCTGGCAGTTCTTCAAATCAATGCTCTTAATATGCAATGAACAGGTGTCTCTGCCTTTAGGATAATGTCTTTTAAAGTTCACAATGCTTCTGATAAGATGTCCACTGCAACATACAACTATTTCAGCAGCAGGGTCAGCTGCATCTGTCTGCTCTTGCGTGTTGTACAAATGTAATGTGTTTGCTGATTCATGTGTAGAATCACTGCAGTTCATCTTCAGTGTGGCCCCATTCAAAAAAGACCTTAAATAATCCATGGTCCAAGCTCCATTCTAACAGTGCTAAAAACAGATGTTGGAAAACATCCTTCAGCAGTGCTACTAACTAATTCGGAGGTTGATATTACAGCTGAGCCTGTCCAAGCACAGTCTGAAATAGCACCTAATAAATAAATTCTCTGCAACTCTGAGCAGCTATGAAGCTTCTTTGCTTCTGCAACCATTAAAAGCATAAGGGACTCTAAAAAAAAAATCTAAAAATTGACTAAATATGTAAAACAAGGTCTTTTCCTTCATTACATCTCCAGTATTTGTCAGGCTTTTACAGGAGATAACAAGTTTCAAGCTGTTTAGCAATCTGAGCTTGCAAAGTATTCACTGTCAATAGGAGATCTTTAAAAAGCTTACAGTCTCATTCTCACTTCCTGACAGGCACTAAATTGTGCTGACATTCATGAGAAGTTGCACTGCAGCTATTCCATAGGATATGTCCTAGACGAGCACTCACCCAGCTACTTATGTATGGACATGTGTGAGGGTGAACAATAGCTTGGCTTCCAGGACAACTATAGTGCTCCAATCTTTTTTGACACTTTGCAGCCTTTCGATAATCACTAAATTCCTGACAGTGGTTCCTGAACACCTTCCAAACTTTAGCTTTGGCTAGCTTTAGCTTACTCTCTAGAGAAGGTAGAAGACTTCTTGCTCCTGTCCCATGCTAACTTCGCAATTCCCCAATGAGAGAGCAGGGAATTAAATTTATCACCTTTGTCAAACAGCCAATTTTAACAGGAAACCATTATTGCCAGTGAATAATAAATGCTTTATGTTTCTCAGTTTGCTTTACTGCCTCCCCATAACTTCTTGTTGGGACAGTTAGTCTCCTTCCTTACTGATCTTTAAACCTGGCTTTGTCTGGCAGAAGTTTAACTTTGTCCCTCTCTTAAAAATGGCAAAGTCAGCATCAGTAACCCCAGGAATGTACGAGGTATAAATCAGAAGCTATAAACCAGGTCTCTCATAAATTAGGCTTCTTCTAAACTATGAGATTTTGAAATCATAATATCAAGGATCCTAGGTATGCATTAAACAGGCAAAGATTTGTTGTGTGAAAAAGTCTAGGGGCTTGTGTACCAATGCCTTAAAGATAGGTGCATGTAGGTTCAGCATTTGTTCAAGGAAGGGAGGAGGGAGGGAGGAAGAAGTAAAAGGAGGACCCACACACATGAGGTCAAAGGTTGTCCACACAAAAGGCAGCACAAGACTAATGCTATTTAATCCTGAAGCCCGGTCAGTACCTGACACTCTTGGCATGGTATGGTTCTGTCCTATCACTGTGTCTCTCTGGCATCAGTCTGCTACCCACCACCACTTGGCATGCCATCGGGGAAAACACCTTATCCTGTAGAGATAGAGGTAACCATAGAAATATAAATAACTATGCCAGCAATGCTTCATAAGGTTCAGTGATCACAAAGGCCCTTTCTTGATTTACATTATCAAGTTGTCTAAAAACCAAAGCTTGCCATTCCTCTGTTTTTCAATAAAACAAATGTATGTAAATAAATATTATTTTGGTATTTGAGCAAGTAGAAGCATAAATTTCTACAATAAGGCAATAAAGTGGGGTAACATCTCTCTGTGGAAAGCCCTGAAAGTTATGTGCATTTCCTTCCTACTTCTTTTTCTCTCCACTTTTGCTAAATTAACGCATCACAAAACATGCTTTTCAGAGTTAACGCTATTACTACTGACCACAGGGTGTCACTGTTACATTAAAATATCTAATTTGCCAGTTAATTTCGTTTGAAAATTAATACAATCAGCGGGAAGAAAAGAAAAAATTCTTTTCTCCCAAAATATATTGAGATGCAAGCAATTTGTGGGCAGACGTGCCACACAAAATAGGTCAGTACAGCATTCCTTTAACTTATTGCACACATCTTTTCACATTGCTACTGACACGTTTATTATAAGCAAAGCTAGCAATGACATCTAGAGTTAAAGTTCCCTAACACTTTCCATCATAAGGCCCTACTTTCAGTTGTTTATTACTTTGTCAGCCTTTAACTGCTGGAACTTATGTTTTCTAAACCTTGTCTCTGCCTCGGGCTGGATTGTTTTGAAAGTTTTAGTGAAAAATGGGCTTGGTCACTTCCAAGAACAAGTTCTGGGGAAGAAAAAATACTTTGTTATGCTAATATTCAGTAACTTTAACATGAATTTCTTGGAGATGCTCTTGTAGTTTTGCACTCTCAGATTTGGCACAAGAGGGATACTGATCTTAAGAGATCACACAGTCTGGACTTAGTTACAAGCTTAGGGAAGTTCCACTTCACTGTCAGGACCTAGTCAGTCTGGGGGTTAAAATGCCCAAGGGTCAAGAGACCAGCAGCTGACCACGCTCTTTCCTTCAACCTCAATAAAAAACTGCGAAGCAGTTTCTTTGAAACTGAGTTTGAAAATCTGTGGTTTTGACTGACAGTGAGTCACCTGCACAAAAATCCTCTCACTGGTGGGCTAAAGCGGTGACATTTGTGTTGAGGACCCACTTCTTCGGAGAACATTCATGGATGTTTAGGGGGAATCAATCCAATTCAACACGAGACTAGTTTTGAGATTTTGGAAAGCTAATAAAAATCCTGTGCCATAACACGATGAATATTGTGAGGCGGATGTTCACAAACCACTATTTGTATTGCCTATGGAGGCTTATTCTGCTCCTTTTAGGAATAAGTACAATCTTTTATTTACAAAACACCGGGTTTGCTGATGCAGGGCTGCGCACAGCTCGAACCCTGCTTTGCTAAGGATCACAAAGCTGCAGGGGGAGCAGGAGGCACACGCCAAGGTCTTGTTGAAACCCATGAAGATGCAATGATCATCAGAACACTGAGCAACTTTCCAGTCTCCCTTCCTTCCCTCCCCAGGCAACCCAGGGCATTGCCACATGCTGATGATGATTTGAAGTAAGTAGTTACTGCCCCGGATGCTCTTCAGCAGAAATTGCTGCTCTCAAGCAAACCTCTGAGGATTTAACAGTTTGCCTACTTGCTATGTCGTGAAATAACCCAATCTATAAATGCGAAATATTTGTTCTATAGATATATGTTTGGACACAGTCAGAAGACCAATTAAATATACAGAGCAGAGAAGATAATAATCTTGGGATCTGGAGGGAAAGGGAGAACTAGAGAGAAAAGGCAAAGGGCAGTTTTGGGGTAGGCTGGGAGAGAACCGTCTAGTCCAGAGGAGCAAAAACTGTGCCAGGTTGCCTGTGCCCTACATGTAGCCAGTTGACAATCAGGTTTTTCTCACATGCTACATACCAGTGTAAATGAATAAAAATAAATCGAAAAATAAACAAAGGGCTTTGAATGGACAGAGAAGACAAAATGATTACTTAACTTGATGGTAAAGTTACTGAGGGTAGCTTTGGGCAGGGAAAATTTTGCTGGGACTGGAGAAAGTATGTTTGGAACTGCCGACAATGAAGGTCCAGTGAAGAAAGAAAAGAAAAAAAATCCACTCACTACCATTGAAGGCTCACAGAAGATAAGCTAAGTAGACACATACCCACGAAAATAAATGGCTGAATTATCTTATTGGCTGAATTATGGGACATCAGCTGAGAATGGGTTGAATGAAGTATGGAACAGGTAAAAATCATTTTTTGGAATTTAGGCTGCAGAGAGAGCACTTCACTGTGAGCTACAACACTGAAAAGTGCTACTATGGAGAAGCAGGGAAGGACACTGGTCTAGTATTTGAAGTGCACGTGACAAATGTGGAACATGTGAATCTATCAATGAAAATGGCAAATCTCACCCAACCATCACAGTATTTGAAAAGGCTCTTTTTTCCTCCATCCAGGGAACACATAACCTAGTTGATATATTTTACGCACTGCTTTTATTGGTATATATACCTTAGGAAGAAACTACAAATTCTTTCAGTCTTGTTTTTCTGTCCTGGTTAGCTTCTACATTCATCATTATCACTCCATATTAGATTTAAGGTTGACCAAAATTAATTTGTACAGTTAATTTTGTTAAATAAAGCCTGCACTTTTTATTCAGACATTACTATTTCAAATCTCTCTTAGTTCTATTTGCAGAATCCCCTGAGTGAAACAACACTTTATTCTACTTTAGTATGTAGGATATAAGGAGGTTCAGAGATTCTGTTACCCAACATTCATTGACAAAACATACTCAGCATAAAGAAAAGTGGAATTCCAGGACATATGGTAAACTACCCTTAGAAAACACCTCCTGGCATTGATTACATCATCTGGATTACACAGGTGCACATCCATCTTCTCCCATATATGGAAAATAAGAACTGCATCCTCCATTCAAATGCTTTTAACTTATTTACAGCTAGACCTGGAGACAATATTTATCATCACAAAGTATAAAGCCAAATGTCCTTTTTCTTCAGGAGCACCAAAGATTAACAGATTAGAATGTTTTCCACATGTCCACTTTACTGTCAAGAGAATATTAAAGAAGTTTTCCAGCTTCCGCAGCTCAGCCAGATGTCAATGGATCCCACAGTGAAGCAAAATTGGCAGAGTAGCCTTCTCATGACCCCGGCATTGTTTTATCAAGGATCAGTTTAAAAGTATAAAGGGCCATTTCTTGCTGAGATCTGTAATGTTTTTCAGCCCTTTTCCCCTGCAATTACACAAAAGTGCTGACTTTGTTGAACTACTGATATGCAGTAGTATTTCTTATGACTTCTCTCACACTGTGCTGTAATTGCTGTTTATGTTGGCACAAGAAAAGTACCACATTTTGTTTCCACTGTACATTTCCGGACTCTGGTTTCAGTAACATCAGTGTAGGATATTGTACTGGGCATATGTTTTGTTGTGTAAACATTAACTGGTAATTTACCCTGCCAATCTCCACAGCATGGCCTCTAATTACCAGAGACTGAGGGGCTTCAGATGGACATTTCACAAAATATTTACAGCAGCTATACTGCTTCTTTTTTTTCTTCACTGGTGTTTGTGTTTAGAAAATCATTGCAAGGGAAAAAAATACACCACCATCAAATAGCATTGTAACAAAACCCCAAACCAAACCGAAATGTATTCATTCCTGTACACCTCATTCTCTAGAGGAACTAAAGAGTAGTTTACCCAAAGAATTAAGGAAAAATCATGGCAATATTGCAGTAAACATGATGATGTAATAAAGTACCAGGTATTTCTGTTTGCTTGCAATTTGATTATTCCCTTTACATCTTTTTTTTTTAACAAGAAAAAAAGTATATTACTTCTATTGGTATTTTTTTGCTTGAAATTCATTCTCACTAAATAGCCCGTGAAGTTGCAAATGGCTGTGCACATCCTTATTTGATTCAAGACTCAGACAAATGTATTTAACAAATGGGACCACAAAGGTCTTGTTGGAAAATTTAGCATCTACAGCAAAGATTCAGAACCAAGGAACAACCTCCCCGTAAGAGCTACGGAATATATGTTTTAGTCATTCATCTGTATAATTTCAAGGAAGTAGAACTTTACAGTTGTGTAAAAATATAAAGTCTTAAGTAAAATTCCAGGATGGGATTCCACAGTTAATAATTACAGTAACATGAGCAAAGAAGATGCAATGAAATAGGGCATCTTTTTGGACACCCTAGGCAGAGTGAATCTTTATTTCAAATAAAATTTTCATCACAATGTTCATTACAATGCAAGAAACTTTTTTAAAAAGTGTGACAATTTCTCATCTTCTACTGTTCCATTGTAACTGGATCAATTTTGTAATGCTCATCATAGTACAATACCTTATCACGTTGCACTGCCTCCTTAAGAATTCTCCCTTCCAATATATTGACTAATTAAATGGAAGCATTAAGGTGGGGTGCACAGAATGTAAACTGTCTTGCAAATATTTTTCCCTTATTCTAATTGAAGTTCCTTTTTAAGAAAAAACATTTGCAATGCTTGTCCAATGTATCTGCCAATAGTAAAGCCAGAACACTTTTGTTTAAAAAGGCATTCAAATTAGTACCTTATCTTTTGCTGTATATGCACATTATATTGCCTTGCTAAATCTACTATTATTTTGTTCACTTGTTTTATTCTTTAGAGGAAAAGATACTACTTCAAATTAAAAATTCTTACCTATTGTTGCAACTCTCAGTGCAAGCAAAATTTAACTGTTATGAACATTGATGAGAGAAAAAAATCTTTCTTTCTCTAAGTGTTTATGCATTTGAAAGGACTCTGTTAAGCAAATCACATCATTTGTCTCTGGCAATTTGTTACCATATAGCACTCGAAATAAGCAACAAAGCAAAAAATTAAATAAACAAGCAAACATGCAAGCTGGCAAAATTCTGGAGTATATAAAACTATCATTCCCTTATGTTTTAAAATTATAAAATGTTTTTATTTCTGAATGCCTGGCTGTTTCAATCTGTAGTGCAATATTTCAAAAGGAAAAAAAAGATAAATTACATAATTTGACTCAGGAGACTGGTTCACTGTTGCTTCTGCACAACACAGAAAGAAAAAATGATTGTCATATTTTCACTACTACATCAGTGTTGGTTTCCATCTTAGCTGAAGAGTCATCTTTAACTTATTCCACTTATGCAAATGCTCACTTGTTCTCATACAGCTACAAAGATACACCCAACACACTCATTTGGAGTGAGTTCAGAACTTCAGTCTATCTGGTCATAGTATCTCCAGATTTTTTGCTGTTTAATTTACTCCTAAGAGCATGTTTAAAGCCACCTGATGTATCTCAGCAATAGGAAGTAACTCTTCCTCCTTCATTGTTTGCTGGATGGTAACAAAATTCCTTCCAGGAGCTGTAAATATGCAAGAATGGCCAGAGGTTTAGTTCCACCCCCTCAGCACAGCTGTCTGTAGAGCTGTCCAGAAAGGAAGGAAGCCTCATCCTGTAAACACTGCACTTCCCTACTGGAGACCCTGGGATTTGTGATCTCCCAAGTCTGTTCCTGCCATGGCAAACTCCTCTGACCCTTGCTTAGGTCTGAAATTCAGGTTCCATGCAATATCCTCTTTTTCAGACAAAAACTAGAATAGACACACACATAATGAAAGGTCATAAAAAGAAACAACAATTTTAAGTGGGAACCACTATAGTAGTTCTGTCCTTATTTTACACTTGTTATTAAACTTGAAGAAAAACTACTTTAGGGTAAAAAGGAAGAGTCATTCCCATCAAGGAGAAAAATAAACATGTCTTAAAGCCATTTATCTTCTTCTAGCTGATGTATACAGAGTCACAGCCTGATTAAAGTGCAATATGACTACAGGGACAATTTCTGAAAAACAAGTCAAGCAACACTTATAGAAATAATTTATTTTCAAAATACTTTGTAAGTTGAACAAGGAATTAAATTCTGAATAAAAACCAGTTTTTAAGGTACTTAATGGTATCCTCACCAAAATTTGAAATTTTTCTTTTACAATTCATTTTAAAATTATGTTGAAATATTGTATGTTATTTCTGTCACTGCTCCATATACCTTTTTAGTGCAGCATGTAAGCTCAAATCCCCAGGGACACCAGTAGCACATTCAGAACTGACCACAACCTCTGAAATCTCAGCTCCAGGGACATCCTCAAATGTCACTACAAATGCCACTAGGAAGGACAGCAAAAGTCTCTCTTTTGTGATGTTAATGCACAGGAAGTTGTGCTCTTTTGTGGTTATATATATATATATGACTAAGGAACTAAATGACATCAGGACTGGAATTCAATTGTCCCCTTTGTGTAACTCTCTGGCACAGCTTTGGCCTGGGCCAGGCAGTGCTCCACCAAGCAATTTCTGGCACAGTCTAGGAACTAGCACCATCATTCACAGTTGGCAGTTGGGAAGTCCTGACATTTTTTTGAAGGGTAAGAATTTGATTTTCTGGATGCAATCTTTTCATAGCAACTGGCCATAGTGCCAGAGAGGCCAGGAGATACTAAGCCTGGCAACGCTGTAAAGGAGTGATACAGCAACCCCAGGAGTGCAAATCCTATTCAGACATACAGCCTCATATCTAAAATTACTGTGACAGCTGATGAGACAGAAATTGAGGAAGAAATGCATGCTGTGGGAGGGGTGCTGAGAAGAGAGAATGGGGTGGGCTTGCAAGTGTGGAGCAGCTCTGAGATGAGCCAGTTGTATAGGACACTTAATTGTGGAAATCCCATTTGATTTGTTGTGAAAGTTGAAAGATGTGGGAGAGACAAGCAAGACACCATAAAACTAAAAGGGGCAGGTAACAGCTGTGGAGAACTAGCTTGTCTTTCTGTGAATGAGAGATTGCTTAGGTGATGCTGCATAAGGCAGAAGAAACAATCTTAAGACCAGTGAAAATTCTTCATTTCCCAGTCATATTGATAATCTAGATTTTTATTTTTAGGAATTGAATCAACAACTGTTGTAAAATAACAGTTAGTTCAATTTCTGATTGCTACAGGCAGTCATCTCATTAAACCTACAGCCAGTCACTATCGATCATGTAAAAAAAAAAAACACCTACCTCTTTTATACATGCAATCCAGTTGAAGCACAATAGAAATATGTATGGGGAATTTGACACTAGTGTGCCCTCACCATTTTTTTAATGTATGCTACAGATCAGTGACTTCAGTTTTCCAGTGCTATATTTTCACAGCTTCTAAAAGTACTAAATATTTATTTTAAATTTGGCTTAGCATTTTGAAAACTATTTTATACTAATTTGTTCTATAAACACCTGAAACCCTTTTTTTGAAAAGCCTTCTTACATTTCCAGCATTTGGAAGTGATTTGTTTCTAGTCCAAAAAAAATTAATGTCTGTCTCTAACAGAAAGAGCTGGATTACTGCCCAGTCCACTTCAGAACTGGATGATGCTGACTCTTAGACATTTAAATAGTCAAGTTAAACAAGACACAGTTGGGATGATAAAAGGAGGTCTGTAAAAAGACTATTGCTCTGGTCATGTGGACCTACAACTATCAAACAATGACTAGGAAAATAGTGAAAGAGAAAAAAAATTAACCTAAGTGCCTAGGAAAACATTAGGATTAAGTGAATGCAGGAGCACAGTATCTGTTCACATCATTCTCTCTTCTTGACAGTGAGTTGCCAGCACAATATTTACTCTGCTTGAGAACTGACAGAGGCAAAGAATGGCAAAAAGGCCTTACAAAGGAGAACAAAGCAGACACACTAACAGTCTGTATGCGGTATTACCCTAAAAAGCACCTATAACCTGCCGATTTTGTATCTAAATTATATTCTATGCTATTTTGTGTGAGCCTTGTTTACAAGCAGTAATTTTCAAGCCTCTTATTATCTGGAAAAAGGTGAAATAAGACAGAATTGTCTTCTCATATTCTACTAATACTAATTCCTTTACCTTTTACAAACTATAGTTCCTGATATGACAACTAGACAACTAAAGATGCAGTAGAACAGAATCTGATGAAGATAAGAGAATAATTTAGAGTAAATTCTCTGAATCTGGTTTTTTTTTTTGCACGGGAAGAAGTGCATTCACAAGAGGAAAAAGATGCACAGTAATGAAAGCAATACTGGAATGTATTTTAGGTCCTGATCAACCAAATCAGTATGGTCTTAATGGTGCTAGATTTAATCAATCAGAAAATGATCCATTTTCCGTGAAGCTTGACTTGAAATGTACCACTGACACTGAAGAATCAAATGTGCAAATGAACACCACTTACAGGATGGGGAACTCAGAAATTAAAACATTTAAGATGTGATTAGGAAAACTTCAATAAAACAACATTCCAACAAAAAAAGCAGAAGCATGCAAGGACACAAGCACAGAAAAAGAGCAAACAATATCTGGGCCAAATTATTTTTTTTATAAATCTACAGCTTCAATACTATTTGTGCAGAAATGATCTTTGGTTTTTAAAAGCAACTTTGGTTTTAAAACCACTTCAGATTTTATTTCTATAGTTGTTGCAATGATTTCTCCATTTATATTGCATTTAGATCTAGAGTGATAAATACGTATGAATTCAATGAGATATAAAGAAAGATGCATAGATTTGCATGTGGAAATCAATGTTTAAATATGTTTTAAAAGACAGTTGAGGTTTGACTGTAAGCCAAAGGGAAGTTTGTCTACTGTTCCAAGTCAGCTCTACTGAGGTAATTTGAAGATGAGAATAATCTATACCTGATGAAGGATCTCTTTGTCTGATTAGTATCCTGAAAGAGGTTTAGACTTCAGGTTTTTGGTTCAGTAACTAGGGCTGAAAGCTTCTGAAATTCAATCATTATATTAGAGGCAGCTAGAACAATGTAGATTTTTATTATTTGTTAATCCTTTATAATATGTGAAGTTTCATTTAAAATAAAAGCCAAAATCCACAAACCCATACATATTGGCTACCTATCAGTATATGCATGTAAACAAATTTTTGCCTCACTCTCACTGCTATTTCAGTATCCAATAACAAATATATTACCCTTCCTATCCTAAAATGTTCAAAAAATAAGAATCTTGAACTAAGTCTACCATTTAATTTTTTCCCCTAGTAATAGTGTAGCAGTTGTAGTAATAGCAATGATTAATTTGTGAACTATCAGGCTGTCAAGTTTTTCTGAAACATAGGGATAGAGGTAAAAAAATTTCAGTTCCTCAGAAATTGCATACTATGCACATTCTGCAAAAAGCAGCAGAAAGTAATAAAAATGCAGTTACTACTTCTTCTGTACTGATCTGAGGAAAGAGCAAAAATTGGGCTGCTAAATCTTTTGTACTGATCTGAGAAAAGAAGCAGGAGTGGTGCTGCCTGTTCATTTGCTTGTTGTATTATTTTGCTGATATTACAGGTAACAATGTAAAACCAGTACCTATAAAAAGACCAAAAAAAAAAAAGAGAAAATACTGGAAAGCATTGGTCAGATTTTTAGCATGAACACCTATGTTTTTATTTTCTTCCCATATGTAGGTCTGATTTATTCATTTGTGCAGTATGTTTTTTCACTTACAAAAGTAACTAGCTGACTGCTCATAGTAACAATATTATTTGATAAAATGCAAGTGTGTTGCTACTTTACCAAAGCAGACACTGTCTTTTAAGTTTTCTTCCCAGGAAGAAAATGTCTACCTTGCAGCCTGGTAAATTTTCACAATTGACCTGCCATTTTCCTCCTAACTTATCTGCTTTCAAATAGAGTCTTATTCACCTGCCATGTTAGCTTTCAATATTAAACAATTCTACTCACTTTCTTTCCTAATATCACGTACTCCTTCATGTCTGCTTTTTTAATTACTACCTTTAGCTAAGTGCTATGTCATTTTCATGGGAAGGGGGAATAAAAGGAAACAGAAACAAAAAAGCAAACTGACGTTGTCTAAAGAATTTTGTGTTACTGCCAACAGCTCTTTTAGTTTGCTGACAAATAATTCAAAAGCACTGTTTACACTTCAAACCCAGAAAATACCTAGGATAAATTAGTTCCTACAGAAACCCAAAGGCAGAAAGCTATAGGAAGACCCTTATTTTAAAGGACAGGCATGTTGTAATAGTCTCTCACTTTACTTAAAATTATGTGTATTCCTGTACTCTTATGTTTGATCCCAAACTTTTTCTTTTGCATATTTTAGAATATTACACAGATTTCCACTTACAAACTCTGCCAGATATCCTGTTTTTCACAATTTTTCACAAATGTAAAATTTGCAAAACCTAATTTCTACACTTTGGAACAATTGCCCTTAACATGAGCATCATGGTATTGCAAATTATTCATTTAATCAGGAAAACCTAGGACCCACAGGCCCACTGATCCACAACCACAGGCCTAGGATCCACAACCACACTGATGGTGCTTTCCAGCTTGAAAAAATTCTGTTTCATAATTCTATTTGTTTCCTGCCATTTAGCCAACTTTCCACTTATTATATGCCTCCACGCCTTAATATTAACTTCCAGTACAGGACACTATAAATTGTTTTCTGAAAAATCAAAGCATATGATGGCCACTGTATATCCTTTGTCTTCCTTGGCAGTGACTGCCTCAAAGAATTCCAGCAAAATACTGAAGCATGACCAGCCCTTCCTGAGTTCTGTACTGCTATTCTCAGTCAAGCTGTGTTTTCTAATATTTCCCTATCTGAACCCTGAAATTAGTTTCTGCAGATCTCTTCGAAGTCTTCTGCAGCTTCCTGGCATATATTTGTAAACAGCAGAGAAAAGCAAACTTGTAAGGTTTGCTGAAACCTTTCCATTTCTATGCTCTCCTCAAAATAAGAATGCAAAAATATTAACATTTTTTCAATATCCTAAAAAATGTGCATGCTTCATATAGCAAGTCTTTCCCACCTTCACACTGTACTACATAATGACTTACAGAGTGCCAGGTTGTGCAGGTGAAAAGAAGTGGAGGGTTACAGGGCTCAGATAATTTGACTGGGCATGTATGTATTTTGATCACTTGCCCACTCAGGTAACTTAGCTTTTTTAATCTCAAAATTACATTCTATACAAAGCTTAAAATCTATTCTGTTTTTAAATTTCAATTTCAAAAATAAATTTTAAATCTTCATAAAAACTATTTGTACTGGTACTCTCAAATTTGGATTTTGCAGTCTGAACCTTGAAAGTTTAATTAGAGGCTTGCTAAATTCTTTCTAGTACTAAACTGGGGATTTTATCTCAAAATTCCTGTTTTCTGGAAAAAGAACTAATAAAAAGTGGTTTCATTTGGCATGTAATCAATCTCATTCATTTCACTGTGTCCAATAAGGTGGAAATGATTACACAATGTGGTAAAAATCCTTGGTCCTTGTCAGTCTTGTTTTCTTTAAGTTCGTATTTGATCCCAGTAGTGTAGGGATCAGTTCATATTAATGACTTATGATAGTGATTTGAATTTGATAAAGTTCTATGGGACTACCATGAGATTGTTTCATTTACTGAGGTATCACAGCCAGCCAAAACTCCTCTTTGCCTCTTAGTGTATTCTTTCTCATGTTTGCATATGTGCTATGAAGAAAGACAAACCTATTTCTGTCAACTACACAAGTTTTAAAGGAAAAGATTTCTGTAACACTTCCATTAAAAACTTTCCCTTTCTTACCCATTCTGTACACACAACAAGAGTCAACTGTCAAGGAAACTCGAATCGTCTTAGATCAATGGTCTACCTTACCAGGGCCTCTGCAGAAGTTTCCTGACCCATCTTTTTACCCTTCCTTGGAGGTCTGTAATAATTTCCTATAAATGTTTTACTACTTCTTTTAGCTACATTTTGTTTGTCACATTAGCTAACCCACATATGTAATTTTACTCAGAATACCATAATCTCTAACTAGATCTCCACATCACTTCCCATCTTCTGAATTTATCTCTTTGGTCAATTTATACTCTGATATTTTTATATTAAACCATTTAACTAAGAGCCAGTCATGTTTCTACTTTAAATGTTTATTGGTTTGTTTTCAAGCATCACTTCATGTTCCTCACATTTTTACACAGATTCTCTTCATAAAATAAAGTTAACTTCATTTTTCTAGGCAATGCTTTCTATTTGTATTACTCAATTTAGCAATGCAAAAAATTACTTACTCTTTAAAAGATGGCTAATCTCTCTCCCATCTTTCACTACCTATCCTTTTGCTAAAACAACACACGTAAAACTGAATGCTAAAATTGTAAGACTACTGCCCTGCTAATTTCTTATACAGATACAGCCTGTCCGTTCTAGATGACTTTGGATCAGCCCCAACCAGAAGAAAATATTCTGGGTAGTATAATCCTGCATGGAACAATGTGATCTTTATAAAAAATCACTTACTGAATCACCAGCACCTCTTTCCACTCTTAGGAGATCTCCCATCGAAGCAATGCCTGAATTAGTGCAGAGTGATTTGTGGCTTTCCAGCTGTCATTCATTAATTCTTAGGAAATACAATATACAATACAATAGTACTCAGCTTGAGGTTGTATTTTGCAATGTCTTAGGAAGAGTGTAATTTGTTTGCTGAATGTTCTTTAAACTTGTTTTCAAACAATCACTGTAGCCTATTGTTTCTATAACCCTCCAAATACATTTCAGTCTTGATGAAATATTGTGTCGGTCACACAGACCCATAAAGGGGGAAGGGTAAGGAATTGTGTCTGTGGAGAGTTTGGGCTATGAAACAGCAGCTGAGTTGAAAACAAGGGTTTTTACTCCAGTGCTTTGCTATTCCTGTATCTTTGGAAGAAAGTACCAGGAAAGCCTGACAGCAAGGGCCAGAAGTTACCTGGGCACGCTGATCCACTGGCTTTGGCACTTCTCAGCATGGCTGACCTGTAAAAGTTGTCCTGTTCTAGAAGGAGTATTGCTTAACTATAATTCACTGAGTAGCTGCTTTGTTTTCACCTGAGACAAGAGAGGATGTTGTGAGGTGCAGACCACATTGGAGGATCCAAGAGCCTGGGGATCTACCTTTAGAATGAGCCAAGGAGCAGCTCACACAAAGCCAGTCAGAGAGACTGTGTAATGCCTGCTTCATCAAGGACTTTTGGCAAAATCTGTGACAAGTTCAGCTCAGCCAAAACCACTGCACCTTTAGACATGCACTGTAGGAGAACTTGAGCACAGAGGGAAGTTTTCTTCTGGGTCTCAGGCACCCCTGGCTTCCCAGAAATCTGAGAAAGTTGCATAGGGGTTTCCTTTTAGGTCTTTTGCTCTTTGAATTTACATGTTAATTCTCCTAAACTGCGTATTAGGTACCTAAGAGCTTTTTTCCCTTTAAGTCTTACAAAGTTGATTTCAGCAGTAAATAAAAAGACAGAAGCAAGAGGTAAACTTGAGACAAGAATCACAGCAAATACTGGGGTTAAAAAAGCAGCCATTGTTCAGTGTTTAGTAGGCACCATGACAGCAATTATGTTAAGGAAGGATTTGAAAAACAATGCTTCAAGTACTTTTATGGCCAACTCCTCCCATGCTCAGGGGTTTTCATGCTTTTAGCTATTGCATCTGCAACTGAAGCTAACTGTGAAATTAGCAATTTATTTATCCCATGATACATACACACACAATTGCAACAGTAAAAGTGAGTAAGGGTGAGTGCTGTGAGTAAAAGTTAGAACCTTTTTTACAAGATTTTGTCCTTCACTATGTAATCAAATACCTGTGGATTCCCATATTGAAACTTTCTTTGTTCCTTCTTGTGGCTTATATCACTAATACTGGTAACACAACTGCTGTTATATCTAAACAACATAATATGAGCTCTGCCAAAATAACTAAGGACAAAAAAAAGTTTCACCTTCAAAATGGTTGCCTGAATTACAAGGAAGCAGAAGATGCCATTAAGTATAAAATAGAACAATAAAGGCCTACAATTTGTAAACAGCTTTTGATTCTGTAACAGTAAAAACTGGTCTCCTTATGAATACATGTGCACATTAAGGTATTTTTCAAGATTATATCTTTACAAAAACTACATTAGAACCTGTAGTCTCTTTCTTGCATTATGTCCTATTCTGAAAAATATATCAACATAAGAAAAAAAATCTCTTATGAAAATTAACTATTTCTGATTATTTAGCCACAGATACGAAAGCTGATTAAATAAAAGTTGTTGCTAATCTTACTTGGAAGATATAACTGATTAAAAAAAAAGAATAATGAAGGCATGTCAACAGCAGTAAAATTATCTAGACAATTCTGTGTACATAATTACCAATAATCTGAAATCAAGATGTAATTGTGCATTATTCCATTTTTTATCTAGACACCTTTGTGAAATAGAAATTTTAGTTTAGTGGACCACAAACATACAGCTGTTTCTAAGAAAAGTGGAATCTGAAATAGCAGAAAAAATGTATTTTATGTCCCTCTTTCATCTAGTATCAATGGAACAGTTTCCACTGTTTCTTAGTGATTTTGTATGAAATTGAAGGTAATAAATAGACAAGGATTGACATTTTCTGGTAAAAGCAACCGGAGTAATACCTGTTGACAAGCTGATGTGAGAGCGATACTTTCTGAAAGTTTATGAGTGCCTTTTCCTCTTCTAATGATCTTTTTAAGAGCAGCATTTTTTAAAATTGCACATTTGAATTAAACTAAGACTATTACTATTGTATATATAAAAAGAGAAACTGAGTTACCTGTATGGCTGTGAGGATATTGGCTAACGCCTGGCCATACGTGTCATGACAGTGAACAGCAAGAGCGCTCAGAGGAATTTCTTTCATAACAGCTTCCAACATTTTTTTCATACTTCCAGGAGTCCCCACACCAATTGTATCTCCCAGAGAGATTTCATAACAGCCCATACTGTACAGGTGCTTAGATACCTGATTAGAAATAGGAAAACATGAAGAGGTCAAGATAAAAGAATATAAAATATCGTCAAGAATATACATTTAAAAATACATATTTCTGTACAGGTTTAATGTTTTGACCTACTGAGGTGAATCTATCTATCACACACCCTCTATTCATTCTTGAAAATTGTCATCCAAGAAGATCCCATAGATCCTCTTATTTTAAATTTATAGTTCTGCTTCTGTACGTGGAATAACCAACCAAGCCAAATCCATCAAAAATTTGCTTTTGACTCTCCCACAGAATCCAAGTAAGCAAAATTTTAAAACTACAGATTTTCTGTCAAGTCCTTTCCCATCATTTTTCTCTCTCTGGGGACTCCCCAGCTGTTTGGTTTTCTTCGTGTAGTTTTCAGCTTATAAGCTGTGCAGGGTAAAGACCTGCCATTTTGTTTGCTTATTACATGAAGCCAAGCACATGGCCAAACTAAGACAATAAATAATTAACAAGAAGCCTGATTTTGCTTTCTCTTGGTGCTTAAAAAATCAATAAAAACTGAAGTTTTAACATGTTGCAGTCAATATTAATTTTGCTATATTAATTTTGTTTGCTTTTCATGAAATCAAACACTAAAATACTAACAAAGCAAAACTGCAACTTAATTAACATTCTAGTCCTTAAGTTTTAAAAATTTTCTTAATACCAAACAAAATCGTATACAAATAGATCTTACTTATGTAAGTAGAACCCTAAATATTTCTTTGAGGAGTTTTTTGCATGAGTAAAAGAACTGAGGCCTGGCTTCATAATTTTTGCATGAAGAGAAACATATATTCAGAAGCACAAAATCGTGTTTTCACTGACAATAATGCTTTGGAAATTGAATTCAGGATCTTTCCATCTTATTTTTGTTGAATTTATTTGGAAACATTTCACCTTACTTTCAGCTGCTGAAAATGTTTGTCCCCTTTAGGATTCCCCATTGTGTATTAATGATCCCAAAAGACCACTCCACTGGAACAGAATCCCAGTCTAGATTTTTAGAAATGAAAAAATACAACTCTTTTCCAAGACATCTTCAGTTGCACTGCACTCTGCTGTTAAAGCAATTCAAGGACTGCATCAGTGGGATTGCTGTGAATATGTCTGAGGAAGCTGACAAAGTGCTGCACCAGCAGTCTTGGAAGTGCTGGATTAATATTGCTGTTCACTTAATTCAAAGAACAGCTGAAAAAGAACTTCACATTGTCTGAATTGCCCTGCCTAAGGCTTGGAAGTGCTATGACTATTGCAAATGTAGTAAAACTGTGCTTTAAAGTCAGACTCACTGGTTCATATCAACACAAATTCAATATACATTTTAAGAAGGGGACAATCACCAGATTGCAAAAGGGATTCTATCACATGGTATATTTTTATATCATCAACACATGGCAGGCATTTTAACTAGAATACCATACTAGAAAGAACACAATCATCTGCAGTTAGGGGTGGATTACATCCAGCTACTCCTCAAACCTCAGTTTTTCTTTAAGATCAGGGTAAAGGAAGAAGATTTTTTTTTTTCTCCTGTTCTTTCTAATTCATGATTCTAAGTTTTTCTAGATGAGCATTTCAGTAATAACTGAGACTATATAACCTGCTAGAAATCATATTGCATTCACTTCTTTTCCATGTTGAGTCCTTAGGTCTTTCAGCCTTCTGAAAACAAAGTTCTGAAAGATGAAAGAAGAGAGTCTGAAACTCTGCTAACAAGTTCATCATCACCACTGATGTCAGGATTTAACCTTAAAGTGACTCTTACAAAGAGATCTATACTTATTTTCAAGAAGAATGTGCATGCTTGGAAGCTGAGTGGGAGTTTTTCCAACTGAATTTTCTACTTTACCATAGTAGGAGGCAGCCCATTAGTTATGTCTTTGTAAGTTTTCAACCTGGATTTTTGGGAGGAGGGTGTGGGAGAAGAGAACACACTGTTTTGTCGGTGTAATTAGGATGTGATTATGAGCTTGCAGCTTTGTTGATTGAACGGCATTGTGTTCTGCACCACTGAGCAGTTTTACTATGCATGAGTCTTGTGCTACGCCCCTTGGGAAAACTGCCCTGCCACCAAGCATTGATCAAAGGAGCTCTTCTGTGCAAGGTAGTTAAAAAAAGAAGCCTGTTGAGGAACATGATAAGCAATATGTCATCACTGCTCTAACTAAAGCTAACTAACCTTCACATATTAGAACAAAGTAATTTAGAAATACTGATTACCTTTCAAATTAGCTACTTTTTTTCAAATATGTGAGTATGTGTGGCTGCTGTGGGAGAAGTATTATACCAAGTTGCTTCTGGAATGTATACTAGAGAAGATACAGGAGAAGAGGACCTGAAAACCACCCATGCAGAACATAATATATTAGACAAATGTGGACTAGCTGCTAGGGCTACAAAGTAAAAGACAATTGTTTGGTTATTCTGCTAGATCAACAAAAATAAGTGATTAAGTGTAACAGAGAAGACAAGTCTACCCCTAGGTGGAAGGCCAGTGTGTTCTGCCTTCAGCCTCTTGAATTCTCTCTCTGCTTCCTTTTTTAACATCCATTTCAGCTTTCATACCCTCTTTGCCTTCCTACAAAATTTTACATTTGTGTTTCACTCACCTCCCTGCTGGGAAAAAAAGCTGCATTAAGGCATCTTCTTCCTTATCCTTTATCCTAAAGGGGAAAAGGGGGCAGGAAGGGTGGGTGCAACTTACTCCATCATGGCAGTAGAGCAATTTAAGAAATCATATTGGGGCTGAGTTTTGGCTCATATATCAATCACATGACACTCACCTGAAGCACATTGTAGCAGAGGCTCTACCAGCTGACAGCACAGTATGCTTATTCCAGTATAAAATGGATTTAAAAGAAAGAGGTTGTGCTGGGAACCATCTTGGACAACACAGTCTACTGACATATGTGCTAGAGTCTATTTCCTTAAGCATTTCCTACTTACTTTGTAAAGGAAATAGAACATATTTTTTTTTCATGACTGATAACAACCAAAATACACTATTTTTCTCATATTTGACTGCACATGGTTGAGTGAGGTTATGCACCCAGTTTTAGCATTAGATATATTTTGTCCTTGTTTTCCTTAATTTTTATCCATTTAAGATCTTTTTATGATTAAGTAGAGAACATGACTTATAGACATTTTAAAATGTATTTTTGATTCATTAAAAAGACAAGCCAGAAGTTCACTCTTACTTCTGCCACTTTAGCTGGTGTGATGTTTCCTTCATATGGGCATCCCAGCGCACATGACACATACCTGTAATAGAAAGAACACACAATGATACTTCTGTTTTATATGTATATATCTACCAAATGCATGTATTCATCCATGTGACATTTAAAAATGGGTTAAATATAATTTTTAATATTTAAGACAGTCAACGCAGAACAAAGATTTGAATGAAAAGTTAAAATTACATCAGAAGAAAATAGCAGGTTTGTTAATTTTCCTTTTAAATCACAGAATGGAGATTTATAGCTTTATTTACACCCAATGTATGTCACAGGATGTAAAGGACTGGCAATGAAGCCAAGTTAATGATGCTGCAGGAGACTTCATTTTTCTTGGTATTTCCTTACAAAGTTGCAAGAGTCAGCTCAAGCTTTACCTTGCCTAGCCCACAGAAGGTATTCAGAGGAAGATACCACTTTCTTCCTTGTCCTAGCTACTCGGATCAGAGAAAGCAACACATGGACGCAAACAACTTTTAACAACCCCACCATCTCATAAGTCATCAAAACTGTGGTGAATGAGGTAGTTTCCATCCTCTGTCTCTGTATTGGCATCTCTGTCCCATTGCCCCAGAATAATTATAGCTCCATTGCAAACTGCAATTTGGGTAGGCCTTGGGATAAGAAGAAACTGAGAAGCCAAACCATGTCCCTCAGCAGCTACTGGCTCCATAAAGCACAGAAATTGAAAGCCACAACCAAACTTCCATTTTTCAGCCCTAATGCTCTTTTAGCATAGGATTTGGTTTAAATTTCCCCTTTTTAATGACAATTAAGAGCCATGAAATTCTAATTAAACTTCTAATTATTTATCTTAAATTTATTAGGAATACAATTAAACTAACCAGAAACAGCCAGTCAAAATCAAAAGTGTGACTCTAAAAAGATTTACAACAGATTCAGAGGCAGGCAGAGTCCCAGTGGGAGGTTGCTTAATTGCTTTATAGAAGAACAAGAGCCTTCATCGATCTCCTGTCATTCCCTTTTGCACAACACTGAAGGATATAATGTAAAATTATACACTGTATAATGCAAAAGGGATTGAACAGATGCCAGTTTGTATGTAGTCAAGGTTTGCAGGATGAAGGATGTATTGTTTCTTTGCAGTTGAAGGAGGAAGTGGTTGATAGAATGTGAAATTAGGCAAAAACAAATTGTGAAAAAAAGTCCATATTTTAATGCATAGAACATATTACGTCCCTTATATGAAAGTATGATCTTGGCACACTAGAAATAGCAGCAAGAGTGAAACAAACCTTGAATCTAAACAGAACTTGATTAGCCCTGACAAAGAAATGGAAATTAATTTTGTTTCCATGAAAGTGGTTGGGTCCAGTACATCTTGCTCATAATTTTAGTCCAGATGCCTATGAGGCATGATTTCAATTATCAGTATGTCATTATGAAAAACAGCTTTTTTGAAACTTGGCCACAGAATTCATTAGATATCAGCCCCAATTATAGATGCCACTGTTTAAATTTCAAAATTATGAATTTTCTTATCTACATTAAAGTCAAAAAAGTAGCTACTGTAAACAGTTAAACACTGCCCCAATTTTCAGTGACACATAACTCAAAAGCAATTCAGGATAATTTCCTTATTATTTTTTTATGCATACAAAGTTTTTCAAATTAAACTAAGCATGAAAAATTTCAGTCCCAAAGGATTGCTTTTTACATAATACTACAGTGCCTAGAGCTAGCGAATACATACACTTACTGAAATTATTTTCAAAATTAGCCACACCACTTTTTTATGAAGTGATCAAGAACAGTCCTAAATACTAAGTAAATGCAAAACATACAGTACATATGTGCACATGTTCCCTTTATTTACATATATCTTTACAGGTTTCTAATGGCTACATATGTCAGATCAAGAAGACATGCATTTGGTAGTGATAATGTGGCATGAATGACATCTGGAATGGAGTAGGGCAAACAAAAGCAAAAGCAGACCAAAAGGTATCTAGAGAACAAGGGAATACTCCCTGTGGTTCACACCAGCGAGCAGATTGCCTGAACTCACATAATTCAGCTGGGCCTGCTGGGGTATGAAAGTATGTGGTGACCTGAGAAATCTGCCTACTACAATACACAAATCTGTTTGAGATTATGAACTCTCCACATACTTACACCATTGTGACTAGACTTACATTTTAAACAAGGAAAATATGATAGATATATTTGGGCATCTAATATTCAATATTAAACTGGAGAAAATAAGGATCACTGAAAGAATTGACAGGAAAAGAACTTCCTATCAGAGAGACAACAAAGTCCTGTGGACAGTGAAAGAACAATTCTTCAGTAGAGTTCATCAAGAATGATCTTGGCAGAATTTTATCTAACATTTTCATTTAATGAATTGGAATAAAAAGTAGAAACATGGTGATAACATTAAATTTTTTGGCACTGTCAATAAAAAACAAACAAAAAAAAAGCCCTGAGATTCCACTGAGAACGGACAGAAGCAATAGAAAAGGGACTCAGTTGATGGTAATGACAAAGAAAATGAAATGCTCAAAATGAGGAATGCGCTCCAGACATATATCAGGATAAGCATTTTTAATAGAGGACATTATAAAATATAAATTCCTTTTGACAAGATCTTACCGTATTGTTATTGGAAATAAGAGATAAAATTTGAGCCATTTGTAGAAAAGTTCATACAAGCTGGAGCATATGCAAGCAACGGCTGAGTAAAACTAGGGATACAGAGAGCCTAGCACACCAAAAGAGAAAATACACGTCTGTGTGAAAGAGGGAAGATAATCATATGTCTGGTCTGAGTATTTGCCAAGACATCTACAGTGAAGGCAGTGCTGAGTGGGATGCTTTGTAATTGCATTTGTGTGCTTCCAAATTAATAAGCAAGAGTGTGAGGAAATAAGTTTCACAAGGGAGGTAGATCTGTTATCTACAGATATGTTTGGCTGCTACATTTTTTTTTTCAGTATGAAATAACCCATAAAGCATCAAAACCACAAGAGAATCCAACCAAAGCAGAGCCCCAGGACCTCCACCCACACGCTTCCAAAATGGGAGACAACTTTGAAGAACATGCTGAAGAACTGCTTAGAAAGAAGAATATTACCAAAACAGAGCCATGGAGAGAAACAGACAATAAAAATGTAAAGAATAGTCTGGTCAACTGCAGCAAACACTACTGACAAGTCAAGAAGAATGAGGAAAGACTACTGTTTCCGAGATCTTGTCATCAGGGAGTTTGGTGAGAGCTGTTGCAGTTGCAAGCAAGGAACAGAAGCCAAAGTGTAGGAGTTATAGGAGGGAATCACAGAAGAGGGTCCCCAGACAGTAATTATAAACAGCGCCTTCGATGAGTTTAGGAATAAAGAAGAGATAGGCGATGAGATACGATATGAAGAACCAAGTAGGGTCAAAGGTACAAGTTTTAAGAGGCAAATGCTTGCTTATATTGCAAGTGGAAAAGAGCCAGAGGACAGTGAGAAGTTAAGAAAGAGAATAAGGGAGGGAAGAAATAGGAGGAAGAACAGAACATGGGGTCACTGGGGCAAGTGGAAGGGGTACAGGGAAAGTAGACAAGAAACTTCTGCTGCTCTGACAGTAGAGGAGAAAGGATCAGGGGAGGGGAGAGAGAAGAGAGTGACAGAAGGAAAAGGATACTGTATCTATTTTTCCTAGCGGAAAAAGCAAGATACTACATGAAGAAAAGCAGCAGAGGAAAAAAGAAGAGTTTGAGCAATAAGTTGCAGAAGCAACTGGGATTTAATTTGGGAATTCAATTAAGTTGGAAAATACAGCTGTTTTCTAAAAAGATAGCAGGACTGAAAGAAAAAAATACAGCGTAATGAAAAAGACTATCCTAATCTCAGGATATTCACCAGAGACACTCCACAGTATGAGAGCAGAAGCAAACTGGGAGTTCACAAAGCAGATTCTGCAATGGAAGTGTTTAATTCTAAGTATGTGCTTAAATCTCTGCTGAATCAAGGCCAGATGTAGCTTAACTACATCTTCAGCATGCCATCAAGAAAAGAGCCCATTAAACCAGCGGTGGAAAGAAGGACCTGCAAGCGAACATATCTATACAGCTGCTTTAGAAACACATGGGTATATGATGTTTTGTGAAATCAGAATTTCTCCCTTTAATAAAAAGTGATAAAAAGAAGTTTTCTACTTGTTTCACCTGGCAGAGTTTACCCAGTCTCTTGCCTGTTCTACAGATTTCACTGCAGGTGAGGATCATTTGGTCTTCTACTGAATTGTTTTCTGTGCATATAAAAATAAAAAAATAGACAACTTTACTGCATAATATTTTGCACAAAAATGCTGAACAGCCTCTGGGGATGAAGAGAGAGAAGGAAGAGGAAGAGAGTTTTCAATTTCTTCCAGTAAGCCGAAACCAAATTGCAATGTTCCAGAAATGGTATAGACAGTATAAGGTCCCCACAATCAAGGTCACTAGGAATGGTGATAATCACCACACCAGCCCAATGCCTACGAAGAGAAGAATATAAAACCTCAAACGGTAAATGAGCAAACTTTTCTTAACTAAAGGGTGTTAAAAGGAAAACGAATCCAAGCAGAAACTGAACTCCATGTTGTAATCAGCCCTTTGTCAGCTTGTTTCAGCAAGAGTTCCAGAGCCAGATCCACAGCTGCTACCACAGCTGGAGGCATGGAGCCTCCTGAGAAGCCAGTTGCAGACTCAGATGCTGCTGTTTCCTGTTTATTATTATAGTGTAAGTTTGCATATAATTTACCATGTTCACTGCAGATGTATTTATTTTTATTGGATGTTTGTGCTAAAATGTATATGCATCTCATTTGGTGATTTCATAATATCGCGGTTGATCTATTCTGTCTCTTTGCAAAGCAAGCCATCAGTTGAAAACAGGCAATCCTTACAAGGAAGAGAAGAGAGCAACTAGAAACAGAATCTCCAAGCCAAACCCAAAATGTGTAAATAAGGCCAGGATTTTTTTCCCACATTTGAGTTTAAAAAGAAAAAAAAAAAGAAAGAACCTCTCCATGTATTCAGTACCCAGTTACAAGTAATATATATGCTATTCACAGTGAATACTAAAGTAAAAAATATTTGTTACTATTTTCAGAATGCCTAGAAAACACTGTTAAATTGTGAACTATGTTCTAGAAAATAACTACTTCTCTAAAAACATAACCAAACAGCTACAATAATGAAGGGCCACTTTACCATTTGATTTTTTAATAACTACCTCAAGTTATCTATGGAGTAATACATAACATACTAGCAAAGATATTGTATTGTAACCTCATAATTTCATACTAACATTTCAAGTCTGACTTATTCCCTTTAAGAAGAAACGGGCAAGAAATGTATCCCTCCTTTTTTCTTTTTTTTAAACAGCTTTTCTGGCCCAGTAATAATATTTTCTCTCTGAAGGTACAAAAAGAACAGGTAAAAGTTTATATAGCGTTACTCCTAAACCTCCCCCCTTACATAGTGCAATCATCCAGTACGATAGAGTTAGTACAATGGCTCCAACAACCTTTTCTTAACCTGTTCCCAGTACAGAGAAACGTACCAACTCCCCACATCCCAGCAATCTCTGCCTTCATAAACTTCTCCAAGGGACTGTGACCAGCTGGCTTAATACTCTGTAACCCTGTAGGTTTGTTTACCATTCACATACTAAAATGTGTTGCTTCCAAGTCTATTAAATGTTCATCTACATTTTGTTGTTCCCATAACCTCAAACATAGGCTCACTTATAGTGACATGAAGGTGTTTAATTGGTTTTACTATCTACAGAAAGGATAATGGGCATAAATCATCCTATTATCAATATAACTGTGACTGTGCTAAACTACACAGTGTAGTCTTAAAAATGGGCATTTTAAAGCAATGTGAAAAAACACGTATTCTAGCCGTAAGAATACCAGAATACCAGCAAACACAAGTTCAAGTGTCTGTATTCATAAAACACACACTGCTTTGAATTGTATTGATTTTTGCAAAACTGAATTGTTGGAGTTTATGTTATGGTACTTCTAATTATGTATAAAAAAATACAGTATTGTAAGGCCATATAAATATCTTATTTAGGATGAACTGTAACAAAAGAAAACATAACATTGTTGAACCGAATTATAAAGATCAGATGGTCTTGATAATCAGAAGTTTTAGACAATTAACATGTTTCTTTATAAACAAAACAGACATCATTATTAGTTTCTGAAATCGCTTGTTATAAAGTATATTAAAATAGAAATAATGTGTTCTTCCACATTTTTTTTGCAAATAAATCACCAAGGAATTACATATATTGTAACCTGTAAGCTTTATTACAGCATAATATAAAAGGTAATAATAGTAATATTGCACACAATAGTTTGTTTGGCATCTATTTGTCACAGAAAAACATATTGCTATATTTCAAGTATATCAACCAGGATTTGAATTCTATACAAACACAGGTGTAAGTCAAATATTGATAAATTTCAAAATGTTTTTATGTACTGTGAACTTCACCATTCCTAAAGACATAGGGCATAAACAAAGGAATTACATACACCAGTTCAGAATTAATGTGTGATTACATAGGCTTTCACGAAGCAGCAGCTTTGTAAGGAAATGCTTCTAGAGTTATTTTACAGCAATCATTTGCATCTGTTTTCACACTGAGTCTCTAAACATTTGCACAAATGGCCTTAGAAGAGCTATTCACATGAAAAATTTTCAGGTCTGGGACATAAATACAGCTTTTAGTTGCTAATCACGGAGAAGTGTTCTTTTAGTAGAGGAAAAAAAATTACAACCTTTAAGGCTTATATCCCCTGTTCATTTTTATTAGGACTAAGACAGTTCTATACAGAAGTGAATGTTTCAGAGGGAGATAGTTTGATTTTATTTCATTGTCACAGGACACAAAGTAGGTTGTGAGGTACCATTCGTTGAAAAGGAGGAAATGCAAGTCCTTACTTCCTTACTGTTCTGTTGTACCAATTTCAATTAATTCCTGTGTCTTTTTAAATTTTGGAATAAATTAACTTGGAAGAATCTAGTATAATCAGAATTTACTTGACATTTTCTTCATATGTACAATAATGATATATTTAACTTAAAAGACAAACCAAGCGACTACTTGCAATTACCATTTGCCACCAATGTTTATCAATCCTGGCTATTTGACTTAATTTTTAACCACAGTAACTTGTGATATTTTTAATAGTATCTGAATTATGCATTAAAAGATGCAAATTTAAAACCAGCACTATTTTGTATTACTTCACATGCAAGACATGCATAGTAGTAATTTGGTGACCACACAGTTCACAACTGATTTGGCTCAGTGTCTTCACAGAATGTGTCCAAGATGTTAATGTAAAGTTTTTATGCATGTACAAAAAAATAAAAATAAAACCCCCTTATGATGCTAATAAATAGTCCAACTTCTAAGACCATACGCAACATTTCAACTCTTCATAAACATTTGAACTAATTTAGTAAACATTTCGAAAACTGTGGACTGTGCTACAGTTTTTAAATGTGACAGCTGACAGCATAAATTTTCTGGATGATGATCGAGTCAATGTTAGTGCAGCTGTAGTAACAGTAAGACATGCAAAAGCCTAAAGTTTAGTTTCAACTGCTTCAGTGCATTTTTCATAAGATTCAAGGATTGCCAATGATTTATGCTCACTGCATAAATTTTAAATTGCCAGTAAAAATAGGAAATAAAATTTGAACCTCTTAAAATTATTTTTGGAAGTATTTTTCAACTGCACAAATAAGGGGTTAAGGCAAGGCACTAAATTATCCATTTCCTGCAAAAAAATAATGCTTTAAACAATAATAGTGTTTTAGAAAGGAAACAATCTCTGTATTGAAATGAATACAAATACAATTTATCCATATTAATATTTTTATTACTTAAGTAATTATATAAAAATATTTAGCCTACAAAATTTATATTAGAAGCCAAAACGTGTAGTCCTGGGAGCTTGCTTGAGGAAAGGCTGCAGGTTTTGGCCATGGTTCTTTAAATTAGCCAGTCTCTAAAATGGTGATTAAAACCAAAGTCCACAGAGTACAAATCTTTGTCCTTAAAGTCCACAGCTTCATTTTCTGTTACCTTGCAGCACAAAGCCTATTTCTTCTATCTGTTGTAATTTACACAAATTAAAAGGTCCTAATCCTCAGCCTATGCACAGGCTGGGATTCATCTGTTCTTACTTCTGATATCAAAGATAATTACCTACAGCCTATGCCATCTATAGAATGACCAGCATTGGATAGGACCTAAGCTCCTTTAGTCAAAGGGATGGATCATCCAGAGAGTGTTTCATCTTATCCTAAGGCAAGTACTTTAAAAAGCACATACAGTGAACCACAGCCTGAAGGCTGCCTAATTCCCTAGAGGTACTACAGGAAGATTTAGGATGACAAGCTCAGGCTTGTGTGGTCATGCTCAGATCTGCCTCATGTTACATCAATAGTTAACAATATATAACTACTTACAGTAAATAGAAGCTACACAACAAAATAAAACCTGAAACTAACCTTCTTGCAATTAAATAACAACCAGTCAAACCATGAGCACCTATTCAAAATACTGAATGTCAAGAACAACTTGCCACAAAGCCTTGACTGTCTCAGCATTTAGAGAATTTTGCATGGAATGGGATACCAAAATCCCATTTATTTTATCTGTCACTAAAAGCAGCTTCTTTAGCTATCGATGAGGAGGCTTAGAGACATAGCAACACGACCAATGTGATCAAAGCAATGTCCAATTTATTATTTAAATCAGTTAACTTTTATACAGTTTAGTTTGCTCAGGGTACATGCTCACAACAAGATGATTGGATAGCTCAGTCTGTGCACACGTCTCATGCTCTCAGTTTACTGGATCTGAGGCTCTGTCCATGCGACCTGAAATCATTCTTGGCATAGAAACCTCTTTCTAATTAATCTGCTTTTAGGGGGTTTTCCTAGATCTGCAGGTGTACTTTTATCTCTAGGTTCTCAAGGTTTTCTTACTATAAACATATTATGTTCTCAAACCTTATAATTAGACACACAGCTAACAAGTATAAACATCACATATTTTCACACAGTCTATAAGTATAAACAATACATGCTTGTCACTTCCATGGCAAGCAAGGCCTACAGAGTGCAGGAAAAATTGTTCAGAGAAATCTCTCTGTTCCGGCGACATTTAGCAGCAGCTAAATATGGGATTATAGATCATAGGCCTTATTAGTTAATTTGGTTTTGATTGTTTTATTTCCAGGAAAAAGTCACCTTGGTTTCTGTGAAATCTCATTTTAAGTTTTTACTTTCTGATTATCTTTTCACACCTTTTTTCACTGAGGAAAAGAAGCCCAGTGTTTTATCTCATTAAATACAATGTAAAACTTCAGAAGTCTTCTACATGTACTGCAATTTTTGGGAGGTAATGAACTACTTTCTCTCAAGTACTAATGAAATCCCTATAGTAGTGCAAGCTTTTGTTGGCTGTTACTACCAGAGAAGATCATGGTTTAGTTTTCTAGAATTAAGCTGGAAATGACAGTCTGCTCAATAATCTCTCTCCTCACAAGCAGCTGCAATGTTGTAAACAGATTTACTCACTTCCTGGATTTGCCATTGAAAATTGATGCTTCTTCTTTATGTGTAGTTTTTCATTTTTTAACTAATTAAAAGTTTTAAGTCCACCTTCTAGAGCTCTGTTCAACTGCTGAGAGATCTACTATTAAAAAAAAAAAAAGTTCTTCTGAATTCTGTATTTCTATATTCAATCTTCTGCTATTTTTTTATCAGAATTCTACTCAACAAAAGACAGTACAGTGGAGCTTAAAAGAAAGTAGTGAAGTAGATGGACACTAACCAATCCCTTTTTATTATTATTCCTGAGCAATCATTCTGTCTCAATGTGTCCCGGGGATTCCTGTAACCCTGCAACCCATGAGGAGTGCATCTGAATGAGTAAGAACAGGCAGGAACAAGAATCAATACTTGGCAATTATTCTCTGGAAAACATATCAGTCTAGACTCTAATCCCTAGCAATATTTTATTCCTCATTAATTATTATTTTGCCTCCTCAAAATCTCCCTGGGAGGAATTTTTTAATAGAGTACTCAAAGTCCAAATGTATGGTGTTAACCAGTTCTCTTTTATCTTCTAACTTATTAGCATGTTCAAAACATTCTTTTCAATATTTTCATATACTGAAATTCATGTTCAATGTATTCTCAGAATTATCTCAGTTAGAGTTTGTTGTTATGAAATAAGGCTCCATATTCTGCAATTTAGATTCTCAGCAGGTTTTTAGCAGATTGGCTACTTTATTATTGAGTTATAATAGATTCCCCTGGAAAAATATCAGCAGTTCTCTCCTAAACTTTTTGTTTTGTTCAAGTGTAGCATTAGTCCATCATCTTATCTCCTAATGCCTAAATCTCTAATTTTCACTGGAGAAAGTAATTCTCAAGCTAATATCATGTGATGAAGATACATGTAACATTCACATAAATGTAGCTTCTCTTCAATATACTTATCCTCTCTATTTAGGTTCTTTACTTGGGTATAATCCCATAAATTTAATGATTCTGTCAATGGCTTCTTACTTCTGAATGATTCACTTTTCTTAGACATGTAAGCCTAAGGAAGAAAGTTATAGCTGGACTGCACTTTACATAATATTCATTCACAACTTTGATCACTTTGCAGTCTATGTGATACTAAGCAGTTCACAGTGTTCAGTAACACACAGCACCTTGCGTGACAGACTCAATAAAATTGTTCTGCATGTACTATATGAAATTTGCCTTACATTTGTGCTGAGGAGCCTGAATCTGAGTGGGAGCACTTCAAGGCATGGAGAGACATTTACAGCACCTGAAGAAACTCTATTTCATGGACTTGCTTGTCTGTACCTAGCTTTGAGCACTGTTTGATGTATTTTCCCCACTTGGCTGTACTAATCCCATTAGTTTGTATGGTCCCGGACTTGCCCGGGCTTGCCCAAGGTTGTTTTCCCGCCAAAGGTTGTTTACCCCCTCACTTTCCCGCTCATCCTGCACTGATTGGCCAAAGAGTGCCGCAGTACGGGGTGGGTCCCCATTGGCTCCTGACACTCAGCTCCTCCCAAGTTCCTCCTCCTTTCCTGTGTTCACCTATCCTGCTGTACCCAGAGATGCCAATCTCATACTCCTCCCCTGTTACCGAGCCTTCCTGACCCAAACCCTATATAAGTCCCTGCTCTACCTTAATAAAGGGCCATTGCACCCCAACCTTCTACCTTGTTGGACTCCTTTGTGCAGTGTTGCGGTCCTACTCCCTCACTCACTGGACCGTGGCATATGGTGCCCAGGCCGTGGGGCAAGGTAGAACGTCCTTCATATTGAAGGAACTCCCTTGTGCTCACCAGGGCTCAGGTGACACCTGGAGAGGTGATCACCCCTCCGGTCCTCCTCGGCTGAACAGCAGACTGCGGACGCGGGTCTTCACACCAGGCAGGTGAGCAGCCGGGGACATCCCTACTCCCATCCCTATCTCCAATCCCCTTAAGAGAGGAACTGCTACAGCAATGACAGCTCATCAAAAGTCGATATAACAACAGAATGGGAAGCCACGCACCCCGGTCCAGCAAATAAATACGGCCCAAGAAAACAGATTAGCGATCTGCTCGCCGCCACCTCTGGCAGTGCTGGGTTGGACCTGGCCTCCAGAGAGCCAGTAACTTTAACATCTGCTGCCATAGTGTTGCTCCCCACAGGACTTTGGGGACCCCTAGGCCCAGGAGTCCATGCCCTTCTAATCAGACAATCGTCAACCACCAGGATGGGTTTGTCTTACCTGGAGTGATTGACTCTGACTGTCATAGTGAGATACAAATCATGGCAAGGACCCCAGTGCCTCCCTGTTACATACCTGAGGGACAACGGCTTGCCCAGTTAATCCCCTTTTGCAGCATGTCACCAGCTGGGGAGGGAGAAAGGGGCTTGGGGGCTTTCAGGAGCACAGGTGAGCCTCAAATATTCTGAGCAAAAACAATTTCTGTGGCACAACAAATGATGACTTATCAGATAGACGGATGCAGATTCAAAGGCTTGGTGGACACAGGAGCAGATGTTACTATTGTCAAAGACACTGAGTGGCCAGCTGACTGGCCCACTGTATTTCCTGCTTCGTCTCTCCAAGGGATTGGACGCATGCAGAGGCCTAAGCAGAGTGCACAAATACGCACAGTGTTGGGGCCAGAGGGACAGGTTGCCAAGATAGCTCCTTTTTTTTGCTCCTATTCCATGCACTTTGTGGGGAAGAGATGTGCTAGGCCAATTTGGCACTGTCATGCAAATTGCAACTACAGATGCTCAGGATTTTCACTGAGGGCCATTAACCAGCTGTTCCAAGGACACATTAGGCTGACATGGAAAACTCATGACCCTATATGGGTAAATCAATGGCCCCTGAAAAGGGAATGGCTTGTTCACCTAAGAGACCTAGTCTAAGAGCAACTAGATGCAGGACACACAGTGCCAAGCTCCAGTCCATGGAACATTCCAGTGTTCTGCATTCCAAAGAAAAGTGGCAGATGGCGGATGCTGCATGACCTAAGAGCAGTTAACTCAGTCATAGAACTAATGGGAGCATTGCAACCAGGACTCCCCTCACCTGCTATGCTTCCAGCAGAATGGCCTTTAATGGTAATTGACTTAAAGGACTGTTTTTTCACCATCTTCCTACACCCTGATGATGCACCACCCTTTGCTTTCTCCATCCCTGCTTTAAACCATGCAGAGCCCATGTAGAGGTACCACTGGGTTGTTTTGCCTCAGGAGATGCGTAACAGTCCGACGATTTGTCAGACTGCAGTGGCAAAGGCTATCCACCGTGTCAGAAAGCTTCACCCCTCAGCAATTATTTACCATTACATGGACGACATCTTAGTCGCCATGGCCAAAGAGACTGAGTTACAAACTGTTATAACTGCTCTGACTAATGTTGTCCAAAAAGCAGGGTTGCAGGTCAGTCCAGAGAAGATCCAACGCTCTCAAACCTGGACCTACCTTGGATGGAGGATCATGCAGCAAGAAATCTCACCCCAGTCACTGACAATTAAGATAAAGGACATTTTAACCTTAAATGACTTGCAGAAATTTTTAGGAGCCATCAACTGGTTAAGGCCTATCTTAGGCTTGACCAGAGAGGAACTGCACCCCCTCTTTGAGCTGCTGAAAGGTGATCTAGACTTAACATCTAGTCTGTCCTTGACCACAGAGGCAAAGCAGGCATTAAAGACATGTTCTCAGGCAATCGAGAGCAGACAAAGCAGAAGGAGAAACCCTGAACTTCACACCTGCCTTGCACTTGTTCCTAGCAGGTTCCAGCCATTTGCAGTTTTGTTTCAGTGGGACCAGGCTGAATCAGATCCACTGAGGATCCTGGAGTGGCTGTTTCTGCCCCACTCACCACCAAAGACTGTGTGGACAATTAATGAAATGTTTGTTAAGCTTGTCATTAAAGGCAGAGGACGTCTACAGGAGTTGAATGGACAGGATCCAGTGACCATCTACATCCCAGCGACGAAGGACAACCTTGACTGGCTACTGGCTGAAGATGCAGGATTCCAGGCAGCCTTGGCAGGCTATGACGGTGACATTTCCACTCACTTTTCTAAACACAGACTTTGGGCAGAAATAGGTAACCTACCCTTAAAAGCCACATGCAAATGCCAACACCAGCCAGTAAAAGGCCTCACGGTTTTTACCGATGCATCTGGACAGTCCAAAAAGGCTGTATTGACGTGGGTAAACCCTGCCACAGGACAGTGGGAAAAGGAGGTACAGTGAGGAGGATTATCGAACTGACTGGGAACGATTCAAGACCTGGAAGGACTTGTATGGGGCCTGAAAAGACTATTACTCCACGGACTTTCTCGTTATCCCCCAGCATTATACCAAGTTTAATGTACTCCCATGTTAATTCCCCTTGGTTTATACTGTTCAGGGCTTGCCTGGACTTGCCTTCACATTTTTCCCGCCATAAGTTGTTTACTCCCTTGTTCTCCCCTGGTTTTCCCGCTCATCTCTCACTGATTGGCTGATGGATGCCGCAGTGCAGAGTGAGCTACCATTGGTCCTTTCCCCTGGATACTCCAAAGTTCCACCCATCTTTCTCCTATTCCCCAATCCCATTCTGCCCTGAGTTGTCAATCCCATGCTCCGCCCCAGTTGTGGAACCTCCTCTTGCCCAAACCTTAAAATCCTTGTTTCCCCCAATAAACTGGCCATTGCACCCTGACCTTCCACTGTGTCAGAACCCTTTTTGTGCAGTGTCGCATCCTTATTCCTTTTACCCTCAGGCCGTGGCAGTACAGACCATAAGCCATGGTTCAGTACAAGTCCTAGAACTTGCAGCTATTCGTATTGCCTTTGAACTGTTTCCTGATCAGCCAATTAACACTGTTACAGATTCATGCTATGCAGCAGGTTTGGTTTCATGTCTCGAGGCCTCCTTCCTTCGAGATGTTGCTAATCCACACTTACTTGCTGAAATACGTACTGTATGGGTTCTTGTTAACCACAGAACATTTGATTTCTACATAATGCATGTTAGGTCACACACAGAAATGCTGGGGCCTATAGCAGAAGGGAACCAAAGAGCTGATGCAGCAGCTATGTTTACTACAGTGCCTAGAACTCTCGAGCAAGCTAAATTGTCTCATTCTTTTTTCCACCAGAACACATGTTCTCTGAAGAGACAGTTTCAAATCACCCTCAGTCAGGCTCGAGACATAGTCATGTCATGTCCAGACTGCCAACAAATTACTCCAATGCCATCCTAGGAAGCAGTTAACCCCAGAGGACTGATAGCTCATGAGGTGTGACAGACAGACATTACACACATAGCTGAGTTTGGTTATGTTCATGTTACAGTCGACACACACTCCAGATACATAACTGCCACTGCACATACCAGGGAAAAGGCAAAAGATGTCATAAGGCACTGGCTTAACTGCTTTGCAACACTAGGGACCCCAAAAAAGATCAAAACTGACAGTGTTCCAGCATACATTTCAGCAAAGGTCGAAACTTTCCTAACAGACTGGGGAATCTCTCAGTCCACAGGCATACCACATTCACCCACAGGACAGGCTATGGTAGATAGAGCACACCGTACCCTAAAAGACATGCTCAAAAGACAAAGAAAGGGGGAGTCCATCTGTAGTCCACAGGAACATCTGTGGAAGGCAACATATGTCATAAATTTTTTAAATTGTGACAGTGCAGAGAAAAGTAGGTATGAGAGACAACACAGACCTCAGGCATTTTCGTCTCCCAAACCACTGGTCATGATACAAGACTTAATATCAGGGCAATGGATGGGACCGGCGGACCTCGTGACATGGGGGAGGGGGTATGCGTGCATATCTACAGATAAAGAATTAAAATGGATTCCTTCCAGGTGTGTCAAATCCTACGGTACACCCTCACAGCAGCAGCAAGAACCAGACTGATAGTGGAAGAGACTGCAGATAAAGACACATAACTGATGTTTACTACTGAAAATGACCAGTGTGGCAAAAATATAGAATCTTATTAAAAGCCATAAGTGTGCATGTGAAGAAAGAATGAGGTGGCTGCTGGTGTGAGTGTGTTATGAGTGAATGAAAGAGAACTGTGTGAGAGTACAAGCACTTTAAGCCTTAAAAAGGTAACACTACCTCAGCCACATGGTCACATTAGAAGAATTCAATTCATAATGTTTACCTCCCAATAAACCCTGTTGTCGAAATAAAGTGGAATTTTCCCTGTTCTACACAAACCCTCAGACAAATAAAGGTTAATGTTTCTTGTTTCTCCCAGTTACATAAGTACCACTCAGTTTTATAAAAAACCCTCAGATCGATAAAGTTGTTGTTTATCCCAGTTACTCTACACCCCTTAGGAAAATAAAGGTTCAAGTTTATATCAAGCAGGTTCAAAAGGTTAAAGAGGGAAATTCTAATAAGTAGGTCTGTTAAAGAAGCAGGGTGAGGCAGTGAGCTGGGTCACTGTGATACAGTGGTAATTGTTAAAGGTTTCACAAGGTTTAAAAATGTACTGTTCTATTACTTGCAGTGTTCTATGATTCGTCTTAATAATAAAACCGAGGTAGATGTAGGGACGTGTTTTAGGGATGTTGGATGAGGCACCCTGGGAGATGTAGTCCCAAATGTACTCAAATACACATGGGCAGTAGCAAATCCCATGGTGGTTGGTTAAGAGAATCACATGTTGTTTTAAAGTGCATATAAAAGATGCTGTTTGCTTCCAATAAACGGATTTGGTTGTTGGGACTCCAACCAACTGGGTCGTGTGGGTTTATTTATTTATTATATTAATAAAGCCACACATTCCTGGGTTTAATCCTCCTGGAGAACTCAAATTGCTAGTTATGCTCTCAGCTCAGAGTTTCGTTTTGGAAAAATGTGACAAACAGTAGTGGCAGAGAGCTTTTAAACAACAGACCTCTTGTAAAAGAAGTTACTCAGGCAGGCTAACTTACTACCTGGCAGATTAGCAGCTAGGAAGAGTATTTAAACTCTAGTACAAGTTATTGTTTCTTAATACGGTGAATGTCCTTGCTTCTTTATTCAGTGATTTTCCATCTGAAACACAACCAGGCTAAGGAAAAGAACCCACGCGTTTATGAGCTATCCTTGGTTGGCTCTGCGTGTGTGAAAATCATAGAATCATAGAATGGTTTGGCTTGGAAAGGACCTTAAAGATCATCTAGTTCCAACCCCACTGTCATGGACAGGGACACCTTCCACTACACCAGGTTGCTCAAAGCCCCATCCAACCCAGCCTTTAACACTGCCAAGGATGGGACATCCACAACTTCACTGGGCAACTGCTCCAGTGCCTCACCACCCTCACAGTAAAGAATTTAATCCTAATATCAAATATAAACCTACTCTCTTTCAGTTTGAAACCTTTCCCCCTTGTCCTGCCACTACAGTTCCTGACAAAGAGTCCACCTCTGGCTTCCACGCAGGCCCCCTTCCAAAATTGGAAGGCTGCTATGAGGTCTTCATGTAACCTTCTCTTCTCCAGGCTGAGCAGCCCCAAGTTTCTTAGCCTGTCTTCATAGGAGAGCTGCTCCAGTCCCCTTATCAACTCTGTGGCCACTCTCTGGACTGTTCCAACAGTTCCATGTCCTTCTTATGTTGAGGGCACCAGAACTGTACACAATATTTCAGGTTGGGTCTCACTAGAGTGGAAAAAAGAGGCAGAATCATCTCCCTCAACCTTCTGGCCACTCTTCTTTTAATGCAGACCAGGGTACAGATAGGACTGTGAGTGCACACTGCTGGCTCACATAGAGCTTTCTGTCAACCCCCAAATTCTTGGGTTGGACAAGATGATCTCCAAAGGTCCCTCTCTCAACTTAAACCATACTGTTACTCTGTGATTCTCTGTGGGTGAGGTATAACTAGAAGTCAGATCTCCCTTTCTCAAGACAAATGCCCAAACAACCATGCTGCTGTGAAAAAAAGCGTGCAGTAGCATTACCCCATCACCATTTCTGGAGCAAAGAGAGATCCCAGTATTTATTCCCAGACAGGTTTTCAAGCACTTAGGCTCTAAGATATCTACCTCTATCTATTTTCACATCCAGGTATTTTTTGAGCATGATGTAGTTTGCATTACTAGTAATCCTCAAGGAATCTCACTGTTGAGTTTCTCCTTGAACCTTTGTACGCCCTTCCACATTGAGAAGGACCTTTGCAAATAATCTTAAGTAAGTAGTTCTGTGTGATGCAAAAGAAAATGGAAATGAAAAACAAATACTGTTCAAGAGTAAGTACCATTCAGGATTATTTTAAGTTTAAAAGAAAGTACTTCAGAGAAAAAAATAAATACTGGACAATTCTAGACTTTTATGTGCTGGAAACTCTAAAAACTTCAATACCAGGGTTTTCAGAATAACTCATATAGAGAATAATTTTTTTCTTAGGAGTAAATTTGTTTTCTCACTTTTACACCTTGATGACACAGCATATGAAGTGATATATATTGTGAATGCTACAAAAAAAAAATGTATGTAGGGTATTTTTCCAAGGTGCAGGCAAGTGTTATATGCAACAACATAAAATAAATTTTATTATGTCACCTGTGATGATAAAAATAAATTTGTATAATAAAACAGGTATCTTATAAACACAATTTTTTTCAATTTCCAAAGAAAAGTAGTCACCATTACTAGTTAAAAATGCATAAATTACTAAATATATTCAATCTTGAAAAAAAATCACAGTAAAGACTATTATTACAAGTCATCTAAAATGTAAAAATTTGGTAGTATACTTTTCTACTGATATCAAACCCCCTGTAACAGTAACTCCAATAATTCTGTATTACTTTAGAATCTTTATATTTACCCACGCACTGGAATATTCATATTCCTTGCAGATTTAGCAACTTCTTCAAACTTTTCTATGCTTTCTTCAATTGAACAATTAATATTCATTTTGCTAAAAGATTCAGATGCTGCGCCAAATACTGAGACTTCTGTAGCTCCTGCTGCAATCTAAAAAATACATTTCAATAAAACAGCATCATAACACTATATTAAATATTAGATCAAGCACTTAATTCTGTACAATACTCCAGAATTTTAAAGTACATTAAGTATATTATCCATATCTAAAATATAAGTTTAATTCAAATTTTTTTAAGCTATCACACACAGACAGATTGAATCAAATTTTGAGTTCATTCACTATGGTTATTTCCTTCCTCTTCTAGCCAATTAGGTAAACATGTTTTTAAACTGATAAATGATAAAGGTAATAAGATGCAGGAAATCACATGAACCAACTATAAAAATAACAATTATTGATACTTATATTTTATTTTTCAGAAAAGGGAAAGATCATATATCAACTCCGAAATATCCATCCCCTGCACAGTCTGTTCCTCCCAAATGCCAGGAAGTCATTCCCATGCTTGGGAAAGCTCTCTGTGGGCATGTGTCTAGAAGCAACAACAATAACTAATAGAGATTTCTTTGTTAGAGCAGCTCTAGGATCAAGGGCTCCACTGGTCTTGGTGTCATAGTTGCTATGGATAATATGGAAAATGTGTATGTGAGAGCCTGCTGAGAAAGTCTCAGAGCAAACACCAGCCTAGAAAATGTGTAAATGTGGTGACTTAACTCAAAGGGCAATAAGCCTGAGCTTGTACTGAGTAAATCAACTAACATGAGGCAAACTAGAAGGCTGAAAGACAAATGATAGGAGAATAAAATATTTAAGCTTAGGAGAAGAGTTAATTAATTAATTCTCATTCTCCAGTGAGAATAATACTCTTGTTTTATGAAAAGGGATGAAGATTAGTCTTTGCTTCTGCAGGATAAGGTCTAAGCTTCAGCAACTCTTACAGGGACAAATATTCTTTCAAACAGAGGGGGAAAAAATATCATCAAGAAAGAGTGGAGGAATCACCTACAATTATTTCTTAATTGTTTTCCTTTCATTATATCACCAAATACAGTATCGAGATATACTGTATACATATATAGCACAATTAATTCTACTCATACAAGCTACCATTGAGACAAAGTCATGGCACTATAAGCTGACTATTGATAGCTAAGTTGACTATGCACAGGATTCTGTTTCATTCATATGCAGTATAGGAACTGAATGATAGACTACACCACAAATATCCACCAAGAAGTACACTTTCCAAATACAGTTTGTCCTATATCAGGACAGAAACACAGAAATATTAAGAATTTTCAGAAAACAAAAAAATGCAAAGATTGGACTATCAATGTATAAGTTTTAAGACTGAAATGCTCTATTTTCACACTTCCAAACACTTCGAGTCTATAATTTTGAGTACTTATTTTGTATGAACTGAAATAATTTAAACTTTAAAACCCTACCAAAATGAAATGCAGAATTGCTATAAAGCATTTTCACATCCTCATTCTTCTTCAGTACTTTCTAATAAGCAGACACTCTTCAGAAACTTTTCTAGGGCAAACTTTTCATATACAAGCACTTTTTATATACAAGCATATTTTAAAGGAACTTAAAAAGACTGATCATCACTTCCATCAAAATATACATACATAGAGCGTAATATCACTCTGAATATTTGCTCATTTTTCATAATGAAAACTGAGACTTTTCAATTAACTTATTTCTAAGATTAAATAGCTAGTTTATGGTACTGAAGTGAATATCTATGAAGGCACTTACAGCAGAATGAAAACCTTGAAGATTAGGCGTGAGAACCGGATACTGGACTCCAGGATGCCGCTCAATGCCCCTCATTACTTCTTTGTGATCTGCCATCTAAAATACATAAATAATTTGTATTGATCAGCAGTCATTTTCTGATTTTATACAGCTAAACAGAAAGTGGCCTAGACTGTGGGTTTGCCTTCATTACTTTTACAGTGCATACAAAAAGTCTAACAACCAAGGGGTTAAACTGATGTTGCGCAAGTACTCCTTTTTTAATTTCTTAACTTTTAAGCATTTGAGTTGCAATCTTTTCAGATCTCTATGATTATAGGATTGGAGCTATGATTTCTTTTTGTGTGTATCTGTAAAAATATAATTTGCATCATAAATTGACAGGCTTGTGATCATGCTGTTCATCAACTGTTATAGCAACTTTAATCTTACCTCACTGGACTCAACAGATGGAATTAACAGAATAACTGACATTTAAACAACATCCAAATCTTGAAAACTTCAGCACTCTGATAAATGCAACTTCACAATGTTAAGCATAACTGAACTTCAAATACTCAAATTGTAATCAGCATATTTGAAAAGACTAAACACAAGTCTATCCCTAAAAAAATATAGCAAAATCCAACTGTCTGCCTAGTGTAGCATTTTAATATATTTAGAAGTTTCTTTCTAAGGAAGAAAATACTTCTTCACTATAGCAAAGATCAGAGCATTACTTTATTCAAGGATTTGTTTTCCTTAGTCTCCCCTCACAAAAGAAACTGCCTTTTTAAGACACTTTTACATTTTTCTCATTCACACTCAAGCTTAAACATACTACATGTACTAATCAAGATGAATGAAAGACTTATTGATGTAATACAAAACAGGTTATTTAGGTAAGCACATTTTCCTGAAAGAAGTGGATGGAAAATGAATATTTTTCAATGGTGTGCATTCCTGAAAACAACACAGTTAATAAAACATATCCCTCTTATTTCATGTCTTAAAGATTTTGAGTTTTAAAAAATGAATAGTGTTTAGTTTTTAAATTAGCTCTCATAAAAGCAAATCTCTCGAGAAAACAATATTAAAATGGATTTCTGATTCTTTCCGCACTGGTGAAAAGTCATTTGAGAAGTACCATATGAAAAGATATATGAACTACAAAGCTTTCATTACGTCTTACTTTCAGCAGATACCTTATTGATAGCTATGCAGTACCACAATTCTAAATACATGATATTAAATTACACCACATTATTAACTGAGAATACTACTGGCAACCTGGAATCTTCCTGTCACTGGTTTCCTACTCTGAAAATTAATGGATTAAAAATATCAGAAAAATTCACGTATGCCTCCTCAAATGTAAGCCCAACATATCTATAAGGAAGTGGATAGGAAAAGTGTCTAAAAGTCAGACAACTAATTTCTCATCAGGAAACAAGTGATAGCACAAGGCAACTTTTTCTATCTGCTTCTACTTAAACTAAATCAGTCTGATAACCTCACAAAGAAACCTTTGTTAACACATTAATTTTTTAAGAACAATTTTTCCTTAATTTTATATAAATAGTATCTACATTTCTCAGGACAAGGAAGAATGTTTGAAACCAAATGATTCATTAAATGGCAAACACTGGAACTAAATCCACACCTCACAATTACAGCCTGACTTAAAATACACCAGAAAACCAAAGTGACACTTTTTCAACCAGTATAAACCTGCCAGATCCAAAAAAATATTATATGTATTAAATCTGTCCCATTACTATTTTTCCTGTAAGTAAAATCCCATCTTTACACATATTTCACGTTACAAGATTTTAAATTGTAATAAAATATTTCTTTTCCAAATTTCTTTTAAAATAAGCTTCCTAAAGGTAGGTATTTATAATTTTTGGCCGTTTAGGTTATAGGTGTGGGATCCTGTTTTACATGGCACCTTGCTACTGTGGAACTTTTTCTTGCAGCTTTTTTCAGTAAAAAAAATCTCTGCCAAGAACAACAGCGGATTGGAAACCATAAAAAAACTTTAAAATACTAAAAAAAGAAGTGAATGAGTGATCTAAACATAACCGTGAATTCTGTTCCCATGACCCATGAAAAAAAAAAAAGGAGCAAAGAAAAGACAAAGTCAAGACTGCACTCTCTATCAATGCAATATAATCTTATTTTTTAAATAAAAAAAAATTTTAAGCACAAATTAAGCCATTAAAACAAAGTGTTTAGACATGACAAACTCATGCTAAATTTGGTACTTCTAATGGCTTACAGGAGAAGGAAATAATTAAACAAGAAAGGAAGAAATACACCTTTGCTTTAGACTTTCTCTTATAATGTTTAAAAACCTACATAAGTCTTTGTTGCAGTTACTGCCAAATTTTGATGACATTTGGAAAATCTTAACTTGGTCACCTTTAACAGATACAATATCATTGCCCCTGCATTGATGCCAAAGAAATTCTGCATTGTCACTCTTCCCCTTTCCTATTATCCTTCTTCTAGACTATTCCCTCGTGATCCCGAGAACACTGAAATAAATCAAAGGCGTCTCTCAGAGTGCTGTACAGTTTGCTTTGCTAACTCATGAATAAGCATGACCATACTATGTTTTTCTCAGATAAAAGCTGTAAAATACAGTCCAGGCCCTGGATGTACTCTCAGTTTAAAATATAAAACTTTATATATATTTTGACAGATGTGCAACAAACATTGTTAAAAACATGTTAAAAACTGAACTCAAATTAATTAGTTTCATGTTTTAATTTGTAAATAACTTGGGATCCTCACTAAATATAAACCATTCAAATGCTTCTGTGCAAACAAGTGTGTAATTTCATGAAAAACAGTTTAAATTATATAGACAAGTATTTCCTCACTTATATAGACTTACTTCCTTCCTTGCAGGGAATAATTAATTTGCACAAACAGGACCTATACAGTATACTTCAGGACTAAACCCAAATATGCAATGTTAAATCTTACATGAAAAACTGGCACTTCTAATGCCAGTTCAGTTTTGCTGCTGATTTCAGAAAGGCTAGTGTTTCTGCTAAGTTGTACCAAACATAAAAATTTTGGACAAACAATGAGTAAATTATTATGATTCATCAAAACTCAGTGTGGCTGCTGATAGAGTGCTAGAACTGCAAAATAAGTAGCATGCCTAACTACTACTCCATATAAAAAGTCCCAAATTTAGATCATCCAAACACATTTCCAAATGTGGAAAATTACATTTCATTTAGGGAAAAAGAAAATAAGGTATGCTACTTTCCTTTTTTACATCAGTGATTATTAGTTTTAGAAGAGTAGAAAAGAAGTAGTAACATTAAATTATATTAATGATTTGTCATTTATATCCTAAATATCTAGTTACAACTGAATGTCACATAAATGGAATGGCATTTAAATCGAAATAGTTCTGAATGGAGATGATTTTACATACCTGAGGCACCCATTTGGATGAAACAAAACTGGTCACTTCTACTACAGGCAGGCCTGTTTTGGAAAGCCGGTTGATTAACTCAATTTTTATATCAGTTGGGACTATCACCTACAGACATGGAGAAATACTTTACTAAAATATTTCATATGATAAGAAACTTTTGTAAGTGAAATGTTCTCAGTACATAATCAATACTTTTTTTTTTTTTAAACAAACTCCACTCACACATTTTATCATAACTCTACTGTTTCCTGACAGTAGGAAACTTCTGAATAAGGAAGGCACTAGGTGGTATACACAATCCTACTCCATTTTCTGTCCATCACAAAAGAGACACTTCTGTGTCACTGGTTATAGATCTGGCCTTTAAAAAAGTTATTTGTTACTAACCAAATACTAATCTAGCAAAGAAGTAGCAAAGGAAATAGTAACAATTCAACCAGAGAAAAATGTGAGGAAAAAGCTCTACAGCTGAGGCAGAGTAATTCTATTCTGTTAATACTATTAACATGTTTATACTAATAATATTATGAATAAATAATATTTATATTTAATATTACTAATGTAGTACTACTAACGTGTTTGATATCAGTAACAATTATATATGTGAGCTTATCCTCCTGTTTGTGGAAACAGATGACTGTTTTGATACATGTACCCTACAGTCTCTTTCAATCTTCTTCCTTGCTTCCCTACCACCCTTCAGGCAAATAATATTATCAGAAGAGTAATACTTTTCCCCCATGTCTGTTTAGCAGGAAGCATGATTAAATCCATTTTAGTCTTCTATATTAGCACTTGGAGCACAAACACATGTTACAAAGATAGTTAGTGTTTACCAAGTACACCATGACAGAATGCTATTCACTGGCAAGACAAATTCCAGAAAAAGAAATGGCAGTTAAGTAACAGAAAGGCTAGTTAGCCAAGTATAGAAAGAAACTGTATGATTTAAAAGCTGGGTAAATAGGAATACACTTTTATTCTAATACAGAAAACAGTTATCAATATGTAAAGAAATAGATATATTTAATAGTGCGAAAGGAAAGGAACTTAATTAGCAGGACGTACATGGTCTACACAATGAAAATAACACTAATGTCTATGTCAAAGTACTCAAAAAAAAAAAAAAGGAGAAAAGTTACCTTTTCATTTTGTAATCCATCCCTTGGCCCAACTTCTACAATCTTTATGTACTCAGGTAGTCCAGATGCTTGAGGTTCCTGAAATAAAAATCAATACTGAAACACAAAACAATGGAGATCACCAAGATCAAACGTACAGCTTGTACTTGTCCTCTCATATGATTCTGGATATAACATCGTATTGTCAACAGAAGTTAGCTCAGGGCATTTAAAAATCTGTGAGAACATCTTCCACACCTTGATTTAGGGAATAAAAGTCAAAAGTAGAAGTTAGCTGCGTGAATGCTCCCCTGCTCCTCTGAGGCCACAAATGTTTACTATAAAAAGGTATATAGAACCATAAATGAACATTATGTTTTACAGTGAAAAATATTCCCATTTCAAAAATCTTCACAATGAACAATCCAGTCCTCCAAACTTCTAACTTAATGTTCTCAGTTTAACTGAATAGCTCTGTAAATATTTGCAAGACTAGGCTATAAATCTGAAAAGAACATAGCAGTCAAGAAATGTTGAAGAGATTATTAATGAAAGATGAAAGTTACTCCTCTGAGGATGAAGTTTTTAAAAAAGGATTTAAAGGAGAGCAAAGAAGACCTCCGGTAGATAAGAAGAATCTTCCAGGTGTAAGGGCAGCTCTGGAAAGGTAGGAAGTTGATGGGGACAGGAGGGAAGGAAGGCAGCAGTAAGGTCAAAGGGCTAAGGAGAGCATGGGGAACTGGAGGGGGAGGAAGAAGAAATGAGAGTAGAAAAGCAGATGAAGGGAAATGAAACTTCTTTTTTTAATATTTAGCTGCTCTGTTATTGAATCAAGTTGACAGGTGTGGCAGTTAATGTAAACTGGGTCTTTAAATCCTGAAACAGTTCAGAACAGTTGATTGGATTGACCCCCAAAAGCTGTGCGTCTTTAAAAATACATCCCATGGTCAACTTGTGGCACTCTTCCTGTGCTCAGAGGAGTGGACAGGAGGGACACAGGCAGCCTTGCCAGGAGCTCTGGAGATGCCCTGTTTTCTATATTGTACTGAATACAGAAGCCAGACCAGTTCTCCATTCCAGTGTTTCTGAAAGCATGAGCTGGGATTAACATGAGCTACCTGTGGGTAGCTGCTCCACTGCACCCACCACCTCTCCCAGGAGTTTAACACCACTGGAAGGATGACACTGTCAGCACACAGGGACAGCTCATACCCGTGGGAGTCGCAGCTCCCCCAAACCAAAGTCACTCCATAAATACAGCCACTAATCTCACACCATCCACAAACAACAGAAAAAGCCGTATTTCATCCCTCCCTGGCTAGCATTATCAGGGTTGTTTCAACAAAACGGCTGCTAATTTCTCCTCACAGTAATGAAAAATGAGCATTCCTATGAGCACCTTTGGTTTCTCCCCACGTTCTTGGTGCCTGTGGGTAGTTTTCTGCAGGACTCGCCAAAATACTATAAACATATTTCAGAGCATTTACTGTGTATTTATCTGAGCCCAGTAAAAGAATGGGAAACAGCTGTATAGTATCTATTTGATCACATGGAACATCTGGTAAGTTGAAACTCTGTCAGGCCGTGCTAAGCCCACACCCGCTGACAGTATAAACCTACTTAAATGTGAAGGTAAAACCTTCACATCTGCTGCATATTGTTTCTCTTAAGTTATTTTCACAAATATGGCACTGCCTCAGCACTGTGGGCATAAATCTGGGATATGTCATGATTATCAGATCCTTCTTGTTGCAAGACAAATGCCACAAGTGTGCTATGAGTAAACCTGTGACTGGAAAATGAAGAAGAAGCTAAAGCAGATTATGCGAACCAAAGCTTAATTTAGAGCATGAAAAATGTCCATAAAACTTCAATGGCAAAAATGTTCAATTTCTAGGCCAAATCTTGTAAATCTGACTCTGTTCCTACTGTGGCAACACTTTTGTTGAAATCAAAGAGCTGTACCTGTCTTTACAGAACAGTTCACACAGCTACAGCACGTGCAGTAGCCATTCACAGAGCCGTTCAAGTGATACCTGCAGCCTGTGGATTTTGAATGGGACAGAAGTTTGGAAGGGACATTGCAGAAAGACATTCAAGTATTGGGTTTTATTTTCCACCTGTGATATTACAGACATACAATTTCTTTGAGCCATAGTCCAGGCCTCTCAGACCCCGATTTTCTCCATAGCCATCCTGTCCACTAGTCACTCCCAACTTGAATTCACTGTTCTTGAACACAACACTGAGAACCACATATGGGATGACTCCCACAAGGGCCACATAATGGAAACTCAAGGCAGTACTATAGACAAATCCATACATTCTTCAAACTAATGAACTGACAGCTTAGAGTAAAACTCAGAAACAAACTGGAGACTATAAGAGTACATGTACCATCTTCTGCTAAAATTACTCTAACATTTTTCTATTCTCTGTCACAGAGTTGAATCAGAGGAGTAAAGGAGTACCTCTTCACCTGAGTCTCACCTGTCCTATGAATGAGTACTTGGTAACTAGCTGTTGGGACATTCTTCCAAAACAGAAATAGGTACTTGGCAATGCCGTTGGCAAGAAAAAGGAAGGTACTTTCTGGGAAGTATTCTGATCACAGTGTCACACTTGCAGAATATTTGCACATCACTTAAATCACATCTGAAGCAATCACCTGAGCCACAAGGCACTTGCTGTGCCAGGCTCAATGCCATCTGCATTCACTAGCCAAGCTTCAAATGCACAGAACACACTGAAGTCTTTAAGAACTTGGGCAGAGTTTACACCCTTCTCTCTTTACTATCCAGATGGTATTAGACCTTAACCAGCACTTGGGTTTCATGAATTGAAGAACTGAGTTCCCCAAACTCTAACTGGGGCATTTCAAATGTGCACCATGCCCTTGGGTAAGAGGACGGATTTTCAGAAACAACAATAAGACAAATTTAGAGAATTTCAATACCTTCAAGTACGGCATTAAATGGCCTACAGATAATAAATAGAAAATATAAATAGAAATAAACAGAAAAATGAAAAACAGTTTTTATATTTTAAGAGAATCAAAAAAAGGTGAACTTTGCAGAAATACACATGTACTTATATTAAACACTAACCAGGTCAGGTATATGATTTTGTTTCAGGAAAAATACTTACTAAATTGAACTATATGAAGTATTTTTATGTAATAAAATATAAAAAGTAGTTATAGCAAATACTTAGGGGTTACTGCTTATTGAATAATACAGTATCTCTGTTAAAAAGTAATGACTACCAAAGTATCATGTTTTAAGTATCAAAAAGGAAATAGTGGACATAAAAGACTAAGAGCCTGGAAAATTTGTTTTTCCATGTATCAAGCCTTGCCAAGGGAGAACAAAAAGCATATAAAACCACAAAAAAATTGCTTCCCTCAAAACAGAATGCAGCCAAAGAGTATTTTTTTAAAAATAGGAAAAGCAAAACCAAACCATTCAGCTTGAGACATCGAATGCCAAATTTCTGTATGGAAACATTCTCCTTCAACTATAAATAGCTGAAAATTCAAGTTTATTATAGAAAATCCTAGTAACTCTTAATTAGAACAGTATAATCTAGTTAAAATAACCATAAATGTAATTAAATTAAATAAACACACTTTTTTAAGCTCTGCCACTGCTTCACTACTTCTAGTAAAGGTGCTGAGGTTCCTTCAGCCTTCTGATTTTTATTCCATGAAGTTCATTCACATGGACAAAAATAGCACTGGTAAATATTACCCAGAGCTGCTCAAAAGTAACTGAAAGGACCCGAAAGTAAGGGAGAAGAATCTGGAGATTCAGGCATTTTCAGTCTTTCTAACCAAAGATGAAGCTCTGCTTCCTTTTTCCACAAGGTGGTGGTCTGGCACAGAGGACAATTGAACAAAGGTAGGTCCATCTTGCACAAGGAAGAATTATTTAGGACAGCAGTTTTAAATAAGGATCAGCAGGGAGGTGGCATCATAACTCCATATGTATATCTGCAATGAGATGGAAAAATGCCCAAAAACCAGGAGAAGTTTATGAGATAAATAATATGACTGCTGGAAGGAGAACAAAGAAAAGAGTGGTCAATCTTCTGAACACATAGATGTCTCTAAACTTTACAATACATAGAGGAAATAAAGAGGAAGAAATTAAAATCTTAGTACATAACCAAATAATGATTGAAGTGGTACTCAGAGACTTGTTTATATAGTTCACACTATTGGAAGGCAGAAATAAAATCTATTAATTCCTAAGTTAACTAGGGAGAAAATGGAGAAGATTCACCTGTGAGATATAAATACTATATACAGATATTCAGAAAACAGTGGGCACACCTGTGAATATTCCTCAGTAAAGATAAGCTGAGTATTCATCCTGGAACTTCTGTTGCATGCTGCTAACATGACTGGGAGAACAGTAGCCAGAAAGGGACCATGACTAAAAAATCCCTCATCAACACTTGAGAATCTTTCATCAAGTAAATTTTTCTTATGATATCACTGTATATGCATGACCTGAATGGCAACACAGACATACCACAAACAAAGCAGTTGCAAGTGCTTTAGACAACAGGACCAAATTTCAAATTCCAAAATACAAAATTCCATTGACATACTAGATGCATTTCAATAAAAACAATATATTAGAAACACTTATGACTATCCATATCTGATGCTGACTAATCAAAAGAATTTTTGCATGTTGTGCTTTACAAGTCCTATCATATTTCTCCATTGTAATAATTTTGATCCCCCCCAAAAAAGATTCTTGTAAAACTGAGGATAGAATGTACCTGGCTAAACAGCTCTATAAAAAAAGGACTGGGAAATTAGCAAACTGAAAATAAGTAAATAACATCATGCTCTCAAGAAAAAAAAAATGAAATGGCAAATCTGATCCTAACCTATAAACTGAGATGTCATAGATAAAATAGTAGCCTGGCACTTAATGAGTATAAATACTGTGTCTAGTTTTGGACTTCCTACTTCAAAAAATAATTCAATCAAATGGAGATTGTCCATGGAAGGGTAAAATATTAAATGCAATTAATCATTAATGCAATAAATCATTACAGAATAAAATTAGTTAAATGCAGAGTTAACTTATCTGGAATAAACCAAATAATTGTTGAGGTCAGACCTGTTGACCTCTGGAGATCATCTAGTTCAAGCACCACTGCTCAGAGCAGGGTCAACCGAAGCAGGTTGTGCAGAACCATGTTCAGCTGGGTTGTGAGTATCTCCAAGGATGGAGATTCCTGGGCAGCCTGTTCCAGTGTTGACACCCTCACAGAAAAAGACTTTTCGATCTTTCACCGGAAATTATTGTACTTCAGACTGTGTCCATTGCCTTTGTCCTGTTAGTGGCTTTGTCTTCTTTATTCACCCTACTAGGTATTTGTACATATTGATAAGATCCCCCAACCCTTCTTTTCTCCAGTCCAAATACTCTCAGCTCCCCAAACGTCTTTTCATATGGCAGATGCTCCAACCCATCCATCATCTTCATGGGATGCCCTCTGCTGGATCTGATCAAGTATATTTATGACTCATTTACTGGGGATTAAATCTATAGGTATTACTTCAGTCCACCTTTTAAAATTTAATTTGTGCTTACAACTTTTATTAGAGGGTTTGTGTGAGCTCATGAAAGAGTAGTGATTTACCTATATCAGAAGATAATCTGAACTGACTGAGAATTCACTGTAGAGATTTCTACACTAGAGTAACAGCCCTAACATTTCCATTGTAATTTCCATTAATTATTAAATTCTAATCTGCTAGCACACTTCTTAAATTGTTGCAGGGCTCTTCAAATGAAAGTCATTCATATGAAAACAAAGGAAAGATGATTTTACAAACAAGGGAATTCAACTAAACTATAAATGCTTGTGCTGCTGGAGTGGTCAGTTGTTTGATCTAGTCCTGTTTACAAGGAGAACTTAAATGGTAAAGGTAAAAGTCATAAAGTACTAATATATAATAGTATAATAATATAATATACTAATAATAAATAGTAAGAAAAACCTCTTTTATTTAGAAAATAGAAATTAAGATTTTTTAAAAAAATAATTCTGTCAAGTGAGCAGTATTCTGATGAACTGGCAGTTCAAAAGGCAACAAATGACATTAATAAGGAATCCTCCAAAAGTGGAAAAAAATGTGGTTGTGTTAGGAATAATATTCTTAAACAAAACTAGAACATTCAAGTCACACTCAACTACACTACTGATGGACATAGTTATAAATTATAAAAAGCAAAGTACTATCTATATACAACTGTTCCTTTTGAAAATCCTTTAGGTTTTCCAAAGCTACAGAAGACAGGGTTTAAGAGTGGTATTCAGCTCAAGGTTAAGAAACCTCAGCTCGTTCCTGCTGTCTAAACATATGTACTTGGAGTCATTCTGGATGACTTCAGAGTTCTGGCCTCCGAGTGCTGCTCAGAAAGGCCATGAGTCCCACTTCGCCCATTTACTGTAGGTCTCATTTCAAATCCACCAAGATGTCTACATGCTGCAGGGCATCTTAAATGGCACTAGATACATCTGTTTGTCAGCTGAACTGAGCTCCTAAACAGTTCCCCCCATGCAGGTGTATGAAGGCTTGATAGATGTCCAAATTCTCATTGCAGCTGAAGAAACTTCATTTAATACAGCTGATGGAGACAAAGAGTAATTCAGATCATCGTAAGATTCACACCTAGTGGCTGAGGATCTTGATTGCCGGGTTTGTTTAACTGCTGGCAGACTGAATGCCACTCCAGAAGGATACAGGTCTCCTGTGCATTTTACAATGTCCAGGATATGACTACCCCATAAGGATGTGTCGTGTATCCTTTGTATTTCGAATGGCATTAGGCACTTACGTTTAGGCAACTCAGTCCTGTCCCAGGTCTGCAGTGGCTATCACAGGAACTTCAGATGCTGTAGACACTTACTTATGTCTTAATCACCCACTACACAGACAATCCCTGCAGAGGTACTAAGTCTGCGAACCAATTTCACAACACAGCACTTCCCTTGTCTTAGCAAAACACAACAAGATGTAGCAAAACAAATAAGGAACTCCTTTCTATATGAAAGAACATCTCCTTCAGACCAAACACAAAATGACACATTTTCCAGAAGACCTACAGAGTTAATAAGTTTAACAGAGGGAACAAGAGAAGGAATTCCTCACTTCCCAGTATCTTTTCCTTTATACTAGAGGAAGAGGTCAACTCGCACATAATTTGGGTGAAACACCTGCTTAATATTGTTTTCTATTATTTGCAGTTTACCCTTTTGCTTACAGTGGATGTAACAGTATTTCTTTCAAGACTGAAGAGCTACACTGAACTACTACACTGGGCAAGTGCTTTTCCCAGTAGCAATATATAAAACCATGAATTTTTAGCCCATATTCTTTAGATTTAGTCCTGGATAAATCCTTGATTTGTAACTTTTCATCTATAGCTTTCAAACCCCAAAACTGCAAGGCACAGACACAGTGAAATGATAGCACAGAACTTAACTGGTGGTTTTATCTCAGGTACACAGTAATGGCTATGCTGGATAGAAAACCAATAAAAGCAGTATTTCCCACTTAACATAACAATAAAGAGCAAAATCTACTAAGACCACCTATTCAAACATAAACATTCATGAAGAAACATACATAATATAATTTTGACATAAAATACACTTACTAGTGTTATTTCAAATAACAGCATATATCTTATCAACATTTAAGATTTATTAATAATTTACATATTTTATTGTTATTTTTATAACTCACTTGAAAAAAAGCCAGTGAAAGTATACGTATAAAATGTGTATAAAATATGAATAAAAGCAATTATAATGTGAAGACAGTTACAGATCTCCAGAAGCCTTTCTCTTTAGTAAGCAAAGGTAAGAAATGTGAACACTTGAATTGTACAAGTTACACATTTTAAATTGTGATCATCAAAATCATGACATTCCATGCTACATTCTAACTATGCTACCAAGGACAACTTATATGTCACCAGAGAGTCACACAAACACTTCTGGTGGTCATGGCTTAAAATTTACCACATGCCAGCTCCAGCGGATCAGTAAATTCCACAGGCAGATGGCAGGCTACCAAAACTGCTGTTCTAACAGCCCTTCAAAGAAGATTTCAGGAACTAGGGACTGAGTGTCTAACAGAAGGAGCAGCTAATTCTAAGAGTAACTGCAAACCATGTTAAGTTCTCTGACATCATGTCGGATGCTATCAAAAAAAAAAAAGGTAATAGCATTACAGGACCAACACTCAGAAAGGTAAAATCAAGCCTAAAGACTGTTCACAATCTTTGAAAACAAACACCTTCTTTAATATTCATGTCTGTATTTGACATCAAATCATTTGTAACCTGACAGAACAAAAACAATAGACCAAATCTATCAAATAATAGTCTCCTGGATGAGTCTGAATTTTCTGAATTATCACTGACGACTTGACACCTTTTAAGAAACATTTGTTGCTATTTTCAACAAATGCAGAGTACATGGAATCACATGGGTCAGTTACAGCTAACAGTTCACACAATCTAAAAGCAGACAGATGCACTGTAGTCACAGATAATTTTTGATAACTTGCAAAATGATGAAGGAATGTATTACTAGAGTCAGGCACAGACAAACCACAGTTAGACTTGTATTACAATGGAATCATTAATAATAAATGGTACTAGAGACCTCTGTTATTAGCAAGAAGCCAACACAGCCAGTCATTTCAGCAAGAATTAAAAATGTATTTTCAGGACGTGGTGTATACATTACCTTTTCCTATTTCCCTAAATGCTTCCCTTGGCTAACAAGAAGCATTTCTCCATTAATCAAGTTGGTTTGCAGCCAACTCACTTTCATCCATATCCCTATCTTGGTTAAAGCCTGGAAAAGCAATTATACCCTGCCACCTGGGCTGGATGAAAAAGATACAGAGAACGGAGATCAACAGCATACTGATGACACTGGAGCCAAAACCTCCCACATTTTCCTTTACTATTATTTATGGTAATAGTATTACGGCGTGTATGGTGTTTTACAGGCAAGACTAACGACAGAATTATAGACGGGAGAAACAGTGGTGTTTCCACACACATTGAAAAAGCAGAGGCATGATCATCCTTACAAATCCAACATGTGAAAGTAATTTGCCCTTTATAATACTTTGGGATATCCATGGGGGGGAAAAATGAATATATACCGACAATCCAGCCCATCCACCCTATCAGGTAAGTTGCTTTAAATGTCTCATTGTCAATAAAAGTGAATTATGCACAGATCTTTAAGAATTCAAGTAAAAAGCTGGAAGTAAATCAAAATTTTCAATTATTATTGTAATCAAAATCACCCCCTGCGTACAAAAGCAGGGCCTAAAAGATCAAGTAAATCATTAATTCAAGTACAGGTGGCCCACCAGCACGTTTTCCATAGCTCTCTTTCCAAAAGACACTGATAAAAATCACAGTAGTTTAATGGTTATTTATTTCACCACTGTTGGCAACTCATCCTTCAGGAGAATTTAAAATTTATGAAGTTCTTCAGAAAAATAACACCTGAAAAGTGTTATCATAATAATTTCTCAATAATAGTAAGGAAATTCTATCTTAAATACTACACCATTCTTGATGTTATAAAAATGTTCCATTTTCACAATGAAATTAGTCAAACATGAGTATATTTAAAGACTATAATTTTATGCCCATTTAACTGAAAATAATTAAAGGCATTGAGAATTTTGCTTATATGAAATTTTTAAAAAATAGATATAAGACCTTATTTTTAAAATAAGCATTTAAAATAAATTAGCACTTTCTATAAGCTTATTAAAAAGTACTCATACAATAATGATATGTCAGCTTCTGCTGAACTGGTAAATTTCCAATTTATTACATTAAACAGTAATAAGATTTTAACAATTTCTAATCATGCAAACCTGAAAATAGTGGAGTGGAACAAGCAGAAGGTAATGGACTGGTACTGGAGGAACTATGACAAAGACAAAACCAAACTGAGAACATATCACTTTGGACTATTTGAGAAGATAAAATTAAGGGGTTGTCATGGCAAAATGAATCATGAGACTTCATAATTTTTTACTGCTTTCACTTCTAACCTTTGCACATTTATGAAGATTTTTTTCAAATCTCCATATTCTGGATAAAGTGCACAACAGAGGAGAAAGAAATGTGTGTTGTTGTAAAATTGGTAATAAGACCAGCATGAACTAAGCACAAAATAAGTAAAAACTATGTAATAATACTACCATTAGCTGTACTTTTGTTTTACTGTGATACATAATCTTGACTGAAGGAGTGTTCCAAACTGTGATGATACATACTACTACTTACGGACTAAATGGCAATGCAGCCATACCACTCAATAAGCTCAAAATGTCCTGAAATGTTCTTAATGATAGGACTCAACTGGACTTCAAAGCACACGAACTTAGGTATCTACATATTTCTGTCTACAGGTGTCCTAGGTATCCCAGTACAGCTGATTTATATATTCACGAAAAATGTCTTAGTGTTCCCTAAACACAGCATGCAGGACACAGGACCTGTGCCTCTTTGGAGCTGGAGGTAAAGTAGGATATTACAGGGCATCTTAAGGCATCAGCAATGAAGCTTGGCCAGCTGAACCAAATCACTTCTCAGCACTGTCAGCAACGGCCAAAAGCATATCAAATAACTCAGGCAAACGCTAAGGGCACAAGTCAGATGGCTAATTACAGGTACCCAGTACATCCCGGATGCATCTAACTTGGCCTCCAGCTATTGCACCAGTTGGCCCAAGCCTCCCATAAATCCTACTTGATATCTGCCAACCCTATAAGCCATCTCAGTTACCTTAACGGCAGCTCACATGGTACCAGAGAACAGTGCTTGGGAAATGGATTCAAGTCATAAATATCAAAAAATGGCAGGGAGACAAGAGAAAATTCTCAATCACTTGATTCCTCTCAGCATGGCCAACAGCCAGTTGGCTTAGTAGCTTAACTTTCCATCTTCCTCATCCCATTCAGACAAAAGTGAGACACAGCAAGGCCAATGAACTTGCCTATCTTCTGTCTTCTCTTTCCCCAATAAAATCTTCATGTAAGCTGTTTTACTTTATATGAAGCCAATATATAGTTCAATTCAAACTCTGTTTCCAGGGTTTTAAAAATTCAGCTGTGATCAGCTGTGGATTCTGTTAAATCTTTTTCCTAATCCCAGTGTCCCACATGATATACCTTCACCATTTACCTTGTTCCCCCATTTCTCACATACTAACACCTATATTTAATCACATCTTAACTACTTGCATTAAAAGTAAGCCCTAAAGCCACATACAGTTCCTTTCCAGATGCTGCTGTTGAATTATTTCCCTATGGGTTTCACCTAACATTCCACCAATGTCCTCTGGCGCTTCAGTACACACATCCTATGCATTCAAAGCCTTTAAACTTCTTTTTCCAAGAAACTCATAAACTAACACCTTTATTCCCATACAAAACAGCTAACATCTGTGGACAAAAAAACCACTCAAACAAAGAAGAAATGTCTACCCAGCACAGTTTTTTTACCACCGCACCTTTTAGCAGTTTTTGCATGTAATAAATCTGGGGTTTTGTCACAAGAACTGCTGAGAGTGACTCTCATAAGAATATTTAATCCAAATAAATTCAAATGTAATACAACAATTGAAGTAACTTTCATTCATTTACACCAAACCATAAAATAAATCTCCATTTAACAAGGGAATTATCTAAAAATGGTATCAGCTACAACAACATTCTGACAGCAAGTATAATTTCCTTCTTATGACCTGCAGCACCTCTTTCATTCTTTGCAACATTTGAATTTTGTCCCAAATGATGATCAAAATCCTCACCATCGATTATTATGCCTAACCCAGTAAAAGTCTGAAAAGCCATGAGCTGATTACTTCCAACTTTAATACCTTAAGTTTGAAAGGCAACCCTAAAACTGTCCCTGGAAGTACTTTTCTGAAATGTAAGTCATGCATTTATCAGTTTTCTGGTTCCTTTGAATAATAAAATCTGTATCTGATTTGTAATCTCTTATTTAATACAATATTTATTATTCACTGCAACTTATGTCACTTTCAACATGTTACAAAATAGAGAAAAACTTTCATCTCCACTGCACTGCTTAGTTTTGAAGTGTGCATACCATTTTGACATTTCTGCCCTAAAAGGGCTATACAAGTGTACATTAACACAGCAATAATAAAATACTTCCCTTTTGCTGAAAAACAAAAATGCTGAATAAGCTTTACGGGTATTTAGAACAGTACGAAAGTCTGATTTTGATCATGCTCTTATCTCAAGAATTTCTGAAGATCCCCTCTGTTTCTTTAAACATAACTTCTTCCACACTTCACACACGAAAAGTTCTCAATAACCTTCAATTTCCTAAAATTTCAGAAAATCATCACCTTGTTTAAACACCTCAAATATTTATGTTGTGAAAGAACAGGGGGTGATCTTTGGGACAAGAATCCATCTCAGCTTTATCTCTGCACTGTACCTACACTACACCAGTTTCTTATATAAAGTGAAATTCAAACACATACTTTCATAAACATGTGACTCTTTCAACCCAGATGCTGCAAGAATTGGAGCTACCTTTTCCTCAGAAGCACCAAATAACAGTCTTATGATTAAAAGGTAGAGAAAGTAAGTGTAATTTCATCGTAGGTTCCCAGCATTCCACCTAAGTGAAAAAAACCCAGTAAAGTGTGATCCAAGTCTCTATAGAGACAATTGTTATTACTATTTGTCACCACATCAGACAGTTCGAAGGCACAAAATTTGATTAATTAGGAGCAGTAAATATTTTTCTTTACGAAAACTTCTATATCTGACCAATTGGTAAGTCTTACAGTAGTCCTATAAGGCACTTCTGAGATTTCCTTACTGAAACTAGAAAACGGAAGACCTACAAATTGTAAATAAAATCCTTATTAAAACCTGAGACAAAGATAATATTCCCATTTATTTCGGTAGGCATTAAATTGGGATCTAGCTGATATTAGGAAATTCACTTATCTTCACTCTCAGCCAAAGCAATGAGAAAATGAAGAAGAATGATTTCAAGATGTACGAATTTTGAAATGATGATTTGACACACGGTGTGTCCGAAATGAGCTGGCATTCAAGGAAATGAGTATCACTGTGCCCATATGTAGGCTTTGAAGGAGATAGAGGTGGGAAAAGTCAAATCGAGACCTTACCAAAAACAGATGTTGGATCTGAGTAGAAATTTCCTGTGCATTTTTTTAATTCCCAAATTTGCAGAGCAAGATCTGTAAAATCCTTTACAACATTTCCAGCTTTATTGTAAAGTTTTAAACTCACTTAATGATCCCAGTATAGCATAAATCTCTATCAACTAAAATGCTCCTGTTCTCTTTCCACTATTCACAGTCCAATGGCACAAAAGAAGTAAAAGTCAGTGACTCCATTTAGGTCAAACTTACACTTTATTATCAGTCTCTTAACTTCTAACATCCTGTTTGGCACCTCTAACAAACCAAGAACTCAGCCTCTTTGGACTTTTCAAGTTCTTGAGCTCTTATCCTGCAACATATAAAATACCTGACTGAAAAAAACTGGCATGAGTCTACTGACTGAATCTTCTAAAGAGGAAACTCCTCTTGACTTCAAAGAAAATTCTGGAAAGAGTTCAGCACTGAACTCTCTCTACTCCAGTTAAATTCCGTGGGAGTGTGTTTTATTTATTACCTTCCATATCAGCATGTATCATATGACATTCATCATCTCTAAATTCAACAAGAAAAGATACAGCATGCTGATACAAACTTAGTAGTATATAATTTAATTCTAAATTATAGCCATCTTTTCTACTTTATTCTTCTATTTATTTTATTTTTTTATAATAATTTTGTATGCTTTACATCTTATGAACATTAAGAAAATAAATGTTCCTTGGGAATCTGCAACAAAACAAAACAAAAGTCTCATTTTTGGGACATTCTTGTGATGTATCCACTAAGATAAAGATCCATCTACTGAGTTCTGTATTGGCAAGGTCTCTGAATGTAGAAGAACATGAAGGGCTGGAAATCAGGAACTTCGTAGTCTCTTAGTGATCAGTTAGTCTTCATTTACACAAAAAACAGTGCAAAATTTAAACACTTTGGAAATTCAGGATGAAAACACAAAATGAGATAAGGTATGTAGGTAAAGGAAAGAGAAAAAAAAAAAGATCTTTGCCCCAGGAAACTAACATAATTTCTCTATAATGATTTCATTAATTATCTTTAAATAATGTCATCCTTTTAAAAAGTCAAGAAACAAAACTTTTGCAATATAATGTCCAGGACACCTAGCTTCTTTATTCTTTCTACTTATATGCAATCAAAAATATCTAAAAGAAAAGAATGTAAATAATGACGTATTTCTTGCATATTGTAATTGCAGTAATAAATTAATAAATTTACAACATTGTTGAAAGCAATTTTTATAGTACTTTTTAACTACATAAATTAAATTAAAAAATAAAAATAGCCTAAACAGCTATTTAGGACAGTCTGCAAACATTAATTTATTCCTGGAATATATCATTAGATGGAAATATAAAGAACGTGAAATACAGTATGTCTCAAGTCAGTTGCTCTGAGGTGTAGCTAAAAGACACAAATAAAACAGGTCAACCATCTCCTCTTAGGTAGCACAATACTACAGGACTCATTTTTTATTCTGTAATTTGAATCAAGAGTCAACCATCAAAATACAAGTGGTTAAGACAAATATATGTAATTGTCATATAGACTGTGGGGTTTGTTGTTATTCTTTATTACTTAAAAATAAATTTGAGAGGTTTCTAGCATATGTTTAAAACACGACAGTCTCTTGAAAAATCTAAGCTAGCAAATTAAAACCATAAAAATAAGACACTTGTGTGCATCTCTTGATCCAAGAGTGTCATGCAGTGAGGAGATGAGGGAATCTCAGGCTGTGTGTTTTTGATTTGGATATTTAGGCCTGTAGCAAATAAATCATGGCAATCTAGGCACTGAAACAGAAGTCAGCTGTCTAAATTAGAGGACTCAAGCTTATGTTCATTATTTTATATATTTAGCACCTAGCATTTGTGTTCCTCTCCAGTTATAAAACTGACAATAATGTACACAGTGCTTTCCAATGGTAATATCCTGAACAATTGTTAATAATTCTGGGTAATGCATCCTATATGACAGTCTAAATCTGTGACAGAAATCCTACAAGATAACATAGCACACATTAGCATTATTTGGACAGATTACACCTCCTAGAGTCACAGCCACATCCAGGGGAGCAAGAGACTAGTGCTTTATTTTTTACTTAATTTGCTTTGTTTGTGGTAGGTGTGGGTAGCCCCAACCAAAGCATATAACTTCTAATATACTCTTAATATACTATACCTCTTAGTAAACCTACCTAGTACACTTTAAAACACAAGGGTCTAAGAGAAAGATGCTGATAACTAGCTATATTTAGCCACTACCTTCTTGTAGAGTAGGATTCCTCAATTTAAAGTGGCAGAAGATGAATATTCACACCAAAGTTGACTCTTTGACCTTAACTAATCTATTTTCTCCAAAGTATTGTAAGTCATGCAATGTAATTAAAAAACTGGACATGGAATTGTCTGTATTTTACATCACTGACATATCTAGTCCTCTATTCCTTATTGTATAATCTTTAAAAGCTCTTATGAATCAAATAATTTTTACTACTATGGAAACCACATCATATAATCCTTATTGTAAACCTAAATAATACAGGTTTTTCACCCTCATTACTGCGACTAGAAAGCTCCTAAAGAATGTCACCAATGGACAATTAGCTTTCGAATTTCTACTTTAATACATAGATAAAGTATAAGCTTTTGTTTTTGTGTGGCAACATCTTCTTTTATTTTAAGCAGTTAATTCCTTTCCTTCCCACCTTGCTTGCATACCCTCAAGGTCTTAATTTTAGATATTAAACAAACCTTAGTCATTTTACACTTCACCTCCCTTTTCACGACCATTCCAGCAGTGCAAGACCTCACTTGTCCCAGCTAGAACTCAATTTCTTGAACATGACTAACCAAAACTGAACAGATTCAGTTTTTTGCAATGGCACCCAACATTTCCCTGTTTGACTGGAAATACTTGATCTAACATATCTGCAGACCTAACTTGATCTTTTTTAACAGCTGTATTGGCAGCTCACAGTCATCCTATGATTTGTGAATATTCCAAGGTTCTTCTTCAATCTCTTCTAACAGATAAAATCAAAGTTTCTAGTTTGGGTTATTGGTCTCAAAGCACCTAATCATTCAATATCCTTGAATTTCATCCCAGTTTTTTACATCACTTCTTTAGCCATCCAGCTCTTCCCTGCTGTGTCCTTTGCATATTCCTAATACATCAAAATTCCATTTTAACCAACATGAAAATACAACAATAAGTCTGCAGGATGAGACCAATGTCAGTTGTTCCCAGATCATCTTGTCTTCAGTCAGAAGGTTTCTGCTAAGCCAGAGGACAACCATCAGCAGCAGATAAACACCTTCCCTGTTGCTCAGCCTGAGCATTTTACAAAACAGAACACAGAGTACTTTACAAACTCCAGTCAAATCCTATGAGTCACCATCAGAAACAACCTTGATTGCTGCAGAAATCTCCATAATAGTGCAACATCTACTCCCACCTCCTTTCTAGGTAGATTGTAGCACGTTTTACAGTTCTGATACAAATCTATGTCTTTAACAAATTCTCATTTGCCATAGCTCTTCTTTAGTAAAAATAAATTAGACCTTTAATATTAAGTTAATCACATTTATTAATAAAAACTGAAGCAATCCTGACAAAATGAAGCTGAATTATATTCCCTGCATTAAGCATACCACAGTATTTCTGAAGCAAACAGTTAAGAAACTAGGAAAATGGAGAATGGTACCACGGGAATGTGGTATCTCACGGACTAGTCAGGGGTTCAATAACTCTTTTATGCAATACAGGCTAGTCTAAATAAGACTGAAATAGATATTACTAATACGTAGTAGAAGATTTTATTTACTGTCTATCTAGCCATTAGCCCAATTGCCTTTTACTTTTCACCTCTCCTTTTCAATAATTTTGCTACTCAAGCAACCTTATGTTTTAAAGTCAAGTATGGTTCTAAAAATGCTACAAAAACTGTAGCATTTGGTTGGCTAAATGAAACAGAACAAATAAGGGAAAACAAAGACTAAGACATCTCACTACTCACTTTAGGACCTATTATTTCACCTCCAGTACCTTTGTAAAGGTCAAGTGGTTAAACCTTGACCTTTACAAATTAATCAGCACAGTATATAACCAAATTCTTATGTATTTGGGATTTTTTTAGATGAAATTGAACGATTTTATTTTTACAAGAGCCCTAGCAGCAACACCTACATTTTACTTTGTGTTTAAAGAAAAATCCTGAGGAACTCCTGAAAATATTTCAGCATTTAAATAAGCTCCTTATTTTCATCACCCATGGAAGCATTAAATGATTTCTGGGAAACTGTTCTTGCACCTAAACCCCTTCCCTATTTTACAACCACCACTTGAGCCAGTATGGTTTCTAGATCACATAACAAGGAACACTTTTTTTTTTTTTAACAGGATTGGTATGGAATGCACTCCCACAAAACGAAAACCTTTGTGGGTTGTTTAAGAATCCATGTGAGAAAAATGGAAATTTGAACAGATTCATGTAAAGTCACAGCAAGGTAATGCAGAAGCAAACGTTAAAACATTAACAGTGACTCACTCTGAATTTAATTAGTGTCAATGGGCTCAGTGCACTGTGCAGCTTACACTCACATCATTGTGCACAGGGATGATAAACATCAAATTCTGATGTTTGCTGATGAAGACATCTTTCTGTATCCTTGGAGAAAGAAAAATGAGGATGAAAATGAAAGAAAAGCACTGCAAAAATGAAACAAAAATTACAGGCATCTATTCCAATGAAGAAATTTTTTTTTTATTCTACTATTTTCGGGGAAGATGTTATTGCTTATCTTTGACTGCAAACCCTCTCTGTTGCAAAAGCCCTTGAACCATTCAAATGCTTTGTCTGATGGGGAGAGAGACTGACACAATCAAGTGGCATATCAAGGTATTTTGAAAGAATTTTTTTATAACTTTCAGATCTTTCTAAAGGAAATGATGCACCAAAATGCAGCAAAGGCACATGAACAGAATTATAGTGCTTTGCTTCATGCCTTAATACGTAAAAGTCCTTTAATTCTGTTTCTTTTTACCATAATAAAACATTTTTCCACCTTTACCAAAAAAAAAAAATTCTTGATATTTTTCCCCAAAATTTAATGCTGGATGGATACTATTCTCAGAGAAATACGATAGCTGGAAGCTGTATGGAGCTTACCTATACAAAGTTCTATACTCACAACACTATTGCTTTTGGTATTCCATATATGTATACAGCTTTTGAGCAATGAGGCTCAGATTATCTGAAGCAAAATTAGTATGTTGCCAGCACTCAGAACATTTTTATCACCTCCCCACCTCTGAAGACACATTGCTATCTAAAAGTTAAATTTCACTTCCAGATGACAGTGAAAAATGGAGGATGTACCCCCAGTATACCTGAAAATGGAAGAAAGGTGCAACAAAAAGAAGTTCTTTCTTTTTTTGAAGACATGATTTTTAAACCAATTTTGTTCTAGATTTGGCTTATGCTTTTTAATATTTGAAGCACCAACTGATTACTGGAGTTAGAGCTGTAATGAATGACAGTTCAAAGACAATATGCCAGTAGCTTCCCCTTCCTTCATTTCTTTCCTTACAGTCATGGCCTATGCTGTTCATCTGGCCGCTTGCCCACGTGCCTCTTCACCTACCTTCCTCTTCCACTCCCCACCACCTCCAGCCCCTCTCCACACCTGTCCATGGCTCACAGACAGGAGGGTGAGCAACCCTTCACTCGCCCCTCCAACACAACCCCGCCGGTAGTCCGAGCACCCCAAGCCAGGCAGAGGTTGCAGCTGCTCCAGAGATGCTTTTGGCTCTGCCACCGCACCCCTACGGCCGCAGTAACTCTTCAGCCACCAGGAGACGGGCCCGCCCACACTCGCTTGAAAAATAAAAGCTGCAGGAAGCAAAGGCAATGCCATGGCGTCGCCAAAATGTGTGTCACCCTGCCATTTTATGGTTTTCCCACAGTGGATGCTCACAGGTGGCGAGGACGCTGCTGGGTAGGTTTCTTTACCGCTGCCTCATTGCTGACCCAGCGCCACCAGCGACGCCCACTTGAGTTTGCACCGCCTGGAAGATGGTGCAACACCGGCCGTGCGCTGAAACGCGGACCGGGCACGGCCTGGGGGAGAGGGGACGCTGACACAATCCCGGAGCTCCTACGGGCACGCCGGGACCGGGGCGAGGGCGGGGAACAGGCGGCTGGCAGCGGGCAGCAGAGGCGCGGGGGACGGCCCTGGGGGGCGGCGAAGGGGCGGCGGCGCCCGGTGGGCCCCGTCCTCCCCCTGGCGGCGGCCGCTCCCCGCAAGGCTGGCACCGTCCCGTCCCCTGCCCGCGTCCGTCGGTACCTGCGCGGCGTGCGCGGCCGCGGGCGGCTCCCCGATCCAGAGCGGCTCCCTGAGGAGGTGCTGGTGGCTCAGGCACTGCTTCAGCGCCGACGGCACCGTGCCCATGGCGAGCGCGCCCGCCGCACGACCGGCGCAGCCGCTCGGCCCGCGCGCGAGCGGCGCCGCGATTGGCGGAACGCGGGCGCCGCCGCGTCCCCTCCCGCGCGGCTGCGGCGGCCGCCGCCTCAGCCGCCTGAACCCCTCACAGCGCCGCCCGCCCGTCCTCGCCTCCCCGAGCCCCCGGCACTGGGTGCCCGCGCTCAGGGCGGGCTTGGCCGGCGCCGCCGCAGCCTGCAATGGCGGGGCGGGCGCGCGGGAGAAACCCCTGAGCAGAGACGCGGCCCGGGACGCGGCGGGCACGAGCGCGAGGACAGCCGGCCGTCCTGACCCGCGTGTCCCCTGACACGGCCGCGGGACACGGAGCCCAGCCGGAGCTGGCACGGCTTTAGGCAGAAAGACGAAAGAGAGGAGCAAGGAGAAGGGACAGGGCTGCTTCCACACCAAGCCGCGTGCCCTGTTCCCCATCCCGGGGCCGAACGCGGCCCTGATCGCTCGGCCGTCCGGGTGACACGAGGCTCTATGCGCACACTTCAATTTCTGCTTTCCACTTGGATAGCAGAAACTTAAGAGCGTAGCAAATGGAATACTGTTCAGATTTCAACAACTCTCTCCGCAGCAGCAGGTTATATTTTGTCAACTCCTTCAGCATTCAGTGTGTCAGCCAACTTTCCAAACTCCCCTCAAGCGAAATACCGAATGCACTGGAAATTGTTTCTGGATCATTTCTTTTCTGGGGTATCAGGGATTTTTTTCTTAAATTGACTAACCTTTCTGTCAGTAATTTTCTGCAAAAGATTATCAGGTTTACTGCCAAGTCTCTTGTTTCAGTCGTTCACAGACTGGCGCGATGCTCTCAAAGCTGCGTATTTTTCTTTTGCTGTTTTGCATTTCATGCGTGCTGTTCTGTGCATCCAAAAGTGGTGTTTCCATAGCCACTGTAAACCAAAACTGGATGCTGATTGATTGGCTGGGAAATTTTTGTTTTTCAAGGGTAATGATGGCTTCTCAGAAATAAAATATTTCAAATACAATTTTAAAATTTAATTTAAAATATTGCTGGTGGTCATCTCTGCAATTTCAAGTCTGTGCCAGGGGGTTTTTCTACCTACTGCAATATGATGCACTTAATATCTTTTCTTCCTTCTTCTAGTAAAATATTTGTAAATTCAACATTCTTATATTTTCACAGTTCAAAAATACACTAAGTTTCCATTAAATGCTGACGCTGGGTACTTGCTTTGATCTTGTTACCCATAAAATTAGGGATAAAATGTAGAAAAGCTGACCAAAAAACTCAAACCTTTCTCTTTTGTTTTCCAGTGAGAGACAGTTTACCAACGATGTGGTATACATGAAGGAAAAACAACTTTATTAAGATCTTAAAAAATTATTTTTCTTTTTCGCTTTTCTGTACATTTCATAGCGAGTTGGAAAAAGAATAAAAACTGCAATTGCGCGGAAGTTAGAGAATGTGAATGAAGTGTACCTTGCTTGCCTACGTACCTGGCCTGTTCACAAGTTACTCAAGTACCGAAGTGAAATTTCGTATGGCCTTTAATCATCTTTCTTACAAATATCTCTGAAATTAGCTGCATTGTAACTCTCTGCAGGTAGCTTAGACATCAAACTGCTATCTTCTCCCTGTTAAATCCCTTCTAATGGTATCGCTTCTGTGTCTGTCACTATTTCTATGAACATAACAATAAAACATACTGCCAGATCGAATGCCATTTTTGTAGGGCTTGAAGCTTCAGTAGGCTCTTCCACCATATGCCTACTGTGAATATTTTCTGACACAAATCCACTTTAAGACTCAGAGTGCCAACAAATATGCTGAAAAGGAGCATCTTTATCTGAAATCCAGGTGGTGTTGGGCGGAGAAGGAAAATATAACCGAGATATATTCTAAAGTAATTCCAAATAAACTTTCTCATGCAACAGTTTCTCACTGTTTCTTTTGTGTTGTACCTCTCATTCTCCCTGCAATCAGCATTTGTTCTTCACCCTTGCCAATTTGGCACTGAATTTTTCAACTACTCCTAAATCCATGCAAGGAGTTGTTTCAAAATCAAGAGATGTATGAATAAAACACATTCATCTGAAACTTGCATGTTTCTCGGGAGAAGAAGAATTGTGATAATTTATCTTTTGAAAAAAGCCCTATGTGTTAAAAGCTTTAGAGCTAAAAGGAATTGTTATTGTTAAACACAAGTCACATAGGTCACGAGGGTGCTAAAGTATCTCCAAGAAGATTGTATGTTAGGCATGTGCAGTCATCCTGATACTGTTTTTGCTTGCAGGGGCTACAAAATTTACTCCACCCCACTTTGTGAGTTAACATGGAGGCAAATACAGTACAATATGACGTTTAACCTTGTCTACTTTCAGTGATAATACCAGTATATTTATTAATTGAAGGGTTTGCAAAATCATGTAAAGAACAATGGACATTTCTGACAGATCTGTAGCAGCACATGGGCCTCTCGTAGTCTGGACATGCCCTATGCTGTTCCTTATTTTAATTCTGCATATCTTTAGTTCAACAATGGCGTTTTGGAACAACTTCAGTTTACTAGAACATGTGGAAGAACTCAGATGTGTTTAGTGGTATATCAGGATAGTGAGTAGAAATTGCACATTTTGGCTTTTGGCTTTCTATCTGTCTCAAAACTATTTATCATTCTGATATTCTTCTGAATTTATCATTGTCATTGGCTCACACTGTGTTCTGGTCAAAGGTCTTAAAACGTTTATTAAAAGGAATGCTTTTCGCTAAAATAAATAATCTCTCATAAAAGTCATGCCACCAAGCCAACCAGATGGGAAGAACAGGCAAATTTGTGTAATATACAGAATAACTTCAAATACTACCATGAGAGATGTTTCTGTACTCCTTATTGTTCCCATACAGTTACACTGGTAGTTGGCAGTCAGATCATTAGGAGTGGAAACATAAAGCTGTTGGATTTCCTGCAGTGTGACACAAAACCTTGGCCAAGAAAGGCATGGTAAAAATAGGTTGATCATTTATAAGCATCTAAAAGAAAATAAGAAAGTTGTTTAAAGAGTGATTTGATGACAGCAAGAAGGACAGAATCAGAAGCAAGGGAGCTATTCATACTGCTGATAATCATAAGTGCCAAACTGGCAAGTAGCCAAGGTGCCTACTAGGCAGGGATCAAAGACACATATGGTGAGTCTCAAACAACAAATAAGCCATAGAATTCTGGCAAGCATTGAAGGAATAATATGCTCCAGCCCTGACAAAGAAGATGAGGGCTAAAGAAAAAACAATGGGGCTACCAATACTGGATCATACCTCAGGGAAAGCAAGGCTTTCATCATTTCAGTTTTATTGGAGAAAAATGCAGATAACTTCTCACATATGGTAGGTCTGGTTGATCTAAATTGATGGGAAGTGTAACACAATGTTAAAAAATATCCTTTACAGTTGTGGCAGTAAATCAGTGTTCCATTAGCTGTGGCATCATTCAGAGACGGCATTCTTCAGAGAGTTAGTAATAGATTTACTTTGCCAAAGTAAGACTATATCCCAGGTGATAGACACCTGGCATTTGAAACAGACACAATCAAGAAGAAAGTCCAAGTTACATCTTGCCAGATGTTGAATCCTATTCTATGTTCTTTTCTGTTCTTTCACTTATTAAGTCAGATGGCAGGTTTTTTTGCCAACTACATCACAACGTAAAACAAATAAACAAAAAAAATGGAAACATTTTATTCTCATGCTACTAGACAGCATTCAATAGGAAAAGAAGGAAATCCTGTGAGTGTAGACCTGGTTTCATAATCACGACAGTTACACGTACGTACACAGAGTCATAAAAGAAAGAGGCATATCATTTGCTATACTATTTTACATTCATAAAGGGCAATGACTTTCACACTGGTAAGAATGGTACTCGGCAGCCCTTTGGGTCTTTGGGTGGTCTCCAAAGTACCAGCACTACATAGCTCCATATAACTGTTATGAGGCATATCAAAGACAGCAGAGAATTGCAGCAGAAAGTCCTTATTTATGGATAACATTTTCCATTTGAGTTGTTTCCATAACTGACAGAAATGCTGATGAACCAAATGTGTCCTTTGTCTGACTCCATCATTTAGACTGTAATTTCTTTGTCTCAGTGACCTGACCTACCACTCAGCAGTATCAGGAGAAACTATGAGCCAATTCCTGAATGGATTTTCAAGGTGCTATTATAATATTTAAGAAAATATTTCCTTTTCAGAGCAAGTATTTTGCCTACTGTTACACAGACTTCATTTCCATCTCTTTTTTCCACATAAATGCAGTTAGTATCTCCATCTCCACCCAGTCTTCTCTGCCAATAAATACTGATGTGATTTCTTATATGGATTATAAGGTGCAATATGCAGTAACCTCTGATTTCCTTCTTCCCTTTATGTTGTTAAGAGCGAACAAAATAGTATTGATTGTCAGTGAGGCCAGTTTTCTTGCTTTTCCAAGAAGTGACCCCTTCACATCCTGTAGGATAAAGAGAAACTATGAGTTACCCGTAGGAAATATTTACTGAATAAAGAGATGGTGGAACAGCTTTTATGCTATATCCATTTCTTTTCAAGTAAAGAGCATTTATCAGAGTTTAGTCAAAACAGGGCAAAATAACCACCTGGAAAGTGTACCTGCACTGCATTCTGGGAATAGTGCTTTCCAAACAGGAAAAAAGAGTTGAAGATCTGCACCCTTTCTGTTCTCTTAGGGAGCATTCTTCTGATTTATTTTAAATACCTATTTTAGTATCAAATGAACCATATTCTATGAACCATATGCAATTTCTCTATTTCAAACTTTTCCAGCAAGTGAAAATCAATTAGGCATTATCAAATAAAGCACAAATATATGTAGACAATATGAATCCAAAAGTTAAATTTATCTTTTCTTTTTTTGTTTTATTCTTCTAGTTTTTAAGTTAATGTGCAAAACTTACTTTGTGGGAATAAGTGTTTGAATTTTTTTTTAAGCATTTGCCTTGTAACTGTCCTTTTAAAATTATTTGGGGTACTCAACTTCCATGGCCTTGGCATTAAATTGTTGCAGAGCAATAGTAACAGCTTAATTTCTAATATAATGGCCTGTCTGACACTATAATTTTTCTATTTCTTCTGTCACCAACATTACTCAACTTAGGAAAAAAAAATTAAGTTTTCTGGTGCAGTATAAACTTGCCTAATTTGGCAAATAAACAGTAAAAAAGGCAGAGTTATTGTTGAAGAGACAGAGCAAAGTTTATGTTTGCACGTAAAGGATGAGCTTGCCAAGGTAGTTTGCTCAAGGTAGTTTCATATGGCAGTCTCATGTTTTTCAATTTAATTCATGTCATTTTGCCTAAATAATGTGTAATTAAAATGCATATCCATAGTAACTGAATGCAGTTGTTAAATTATCAACACAACAAAAACTTTTGGGCAGCATATTACTAAATAATGAAAAATAAATTGAAATAGTGTGTAACGTAGAATAAAAACAAATATCACATGCACCATAACAGAAAGTAATCTGAGATCACTGAGTAAATGTGTGCATCATTTATTTCTCCAGTTCTGTTTGTATTTAACTTCAGAGTCAGATTGCAGTTTTCAACTGAGTCCTGTGATGTAAAATCCTCTTTGGTAGTATGTATAAGTTAAGAAAAGAATTGTGGGATTTGGCTTCAACAGTAAAGACTGAACCAAGCAAATGAATATTATAATTCTAGAAGAAAGGCTGACATAGGAAATACTGGGATGGTATTGACATTCAGCGATTCCCCTTTCAGCATAATAGTAGTAACAGCACAATAAAATGCTTGGAAAAACTCTCAGGTTTTTTACATCTTCTTTCAGCATCTTCATCACTAATACAAGATGTAATCGCATAAAAATTAATGTGAACTACTTGATGTTGCAATTGGAACAATTAGCACATTCTTGAATCCACAACATCTTTAACAAAAATTTATTTGTAAACTTCATCAGGGGGAAAAAAACTGAAATACCTTTAAATTAAAATGCTAATGTCAAATTGTGAAGCAGAATACATCATATTGTTGTTACATTTAGGGACCCACAGTGTTGCTTAAGCAATATTCTGTGAAAGAGAACAGTGTTCTTCTTTTTCATAACAAGAATGCCATTTGCATTATCAACCATTCCATGCTAACCTTAGTTATTTCTTTCCCCGATTTAAAACACAATTCTTCTCCAAAGCAGGTGTTTGTATACCAGAATGAGAAGGGATTTGTTTCACATGGTAGGTCTGGGGGTTTTAAGGTCTATGTGTCAGCTCATAGAATTATTGCATTTTTTAGGTTGGAAAAGACCTTTAGGATCATTGAGTCCAGCCATTAACCCAGCACTGCGAAGTCCATCACTAAAACATGTCCCGAAGTGCCACAATTATGTATCAACACAAAAATTAGCAATTTTCTTAAGAAAATTCACAATTTTCTCATATTTCTGTTTGGAAATAATGGCTTTAAAATGTGTTAGTGTGGTCCAAGTACAACAGGGTGTTGGTTTTAGCTGGGTTGGAGTAACTGCTTTCATTTTAGCTTTTGTGATGCTCTGTTTTGGATTTGTAATGTGAATGGTGTTGATAACACACCTATGCTTTAGCTATTGCTGATAAGTGTCAAAAACACAGTTTTCTCACTTTTACCCTTTTGTTTCTCTCCTCCATCCCACTGTGGGGGAGTGAGCAAGTGGCTGTGTGGGGATGAGCTGCATACCAGGGTTAACCCGCAACAAACTGATACAAGAGTCTATCTGCATGAGATTGCAGAGGATTGAAATAAGTATGGACCGCATTAGTCTAACCTCCTACTTAAGGCACTTAAATCAGGCATTGCAACATTTATGAGCCTTTAGAGAGATTTAGGCTGCATTTTTGTGCCTTGAGAGTAGGGAACTAGGTGTCCACATCACCTTCAGGGAGTAGTTTGGAGCAGTTTAGCTACAGACTTGCTTTTCCACTGCAATTAGGGAAACTTAGGTGTCTTCTAGGCAGGGCAGCATGTTCACATGTTGAACAAGTAGCCACTGAAGTTTGGCCAGTAGGAAACATCAAGCACTGACAAATAGCCACAAAGTTGCTGGCTGAGTTTGAGAAGCCTTCAGAGTATTGAACCCACACTTCCCATTTATTAGGAGACAATCCTAGATGCCAAACCAAATGTTGACACTGGATCACTGTACAGCCAGGAATTTGAGTAATAAGGAATCAAAAATAATGTATAGAATATTTTATTAAGTTCTATGGTAATACACAAGTGTTACAGTTCTGAGTTTCCTTTGACCTTGGCATATTGCTGGTCCTAGTGCAGAAAGATTCTTAAAGATCTATAGTTTTCCTTGAGGTCAACAGGTAAGAAGACTTTTGGACTTAAGACTATTGGGTTTGGGGTTTTTATTTGTAAAAAGTTTTTATTTCTCTTCTGCACATAGAGAACTTCAGTTAAAATTTTTGAGGTGTTTTGCACCATGTTAAGGAACATAATTTGACCCAATGCTTCAATTATTATAAATCAGATTTGTTATTCTGAGCTCAAGGAGAGAGCTAACAAAGGTAAGAGGTAGTTTGAGTTTTTATACTCCTTTTTCAGTGGGCCATTTGAGGAACATGAGGGAAGGGGAACAGGTCACCATGGGACACCAGAAGGCCCAGTACAGACAGGAAAGACAGCATTGTAGCCAGAGGCAGTAGGACTGCTCCAATGCTTGACAACCAGGAAGGGAAGCTTTAACTTTCTTTCACAATTGGTCCCAGAGAGACTTTGGCTCTTCAGCCTCATTAACATCCATTTCCTGTTGCTTTGCCATTGTGTTGTCATCACACATGTTTGTGGGACAATGAATTCATGTTCCCATTTTAAACACAGTGATATTTACCTGTGGTACATTTGTGTCTGAAGTAGTGACCACTATATTTAATTTACCAAAACTTTTCTGTTACAGAGGTATGTCCAACTGTTTCAAAAAGAACAGGGATCTCCACGTCTTGTAGCAAGAATTTGGAGTTTAGCAGCAGTATAGCCAGGAGTCAAGAACATGCCCTCTGTTGTCCCAATGAATATCAGTTTAATTTCTAAAATGTCGAGAAATGTGATTTTTCTAGCTATGTTTTGCTCTTTTATACTTGCCAGGGGCTAACAGCTAAGCAGTTTAATATTCCAGTTGCTCCGAGCAGATTTTGCTCTTACATGTTGATCCAGCACAGGAAACAATACTGAACCTACATCTGGAGCCCACATAACTCCGTTCCTGCCACTGGTCCGCAACAAACACTTTCAAAGAGTAAAGATTAGTGAGACACTAAAGAGGAGTTCTGGAATAAAAATAAAACTTTATGCTTCTGGGCTTCAGACAATCTCTAAGTATTAGGGTTTAGGATGAGACCTCCTTAATAGAGAAATAATCCAACATCTGCCTACTGTAAGGGGATTTTGCACCTTTATGTAAAACATCTGGTGCTGGCTACCATCACGGACAGGATGCTATGCTTCATAGATTACACATCTGATGCGTATGGTTTTTATAGTATGGACAGAAAGTTCAGAGAATGCTAATTCAGAGAATGCAAGTTCTAAAGGAATTCAGTTGTACCTGTGGACTATTTTATTTCTACTAAAACAATGATTTCCAGCAAGAGATCATTCAGGTAATGCATATAAGATGCTAATGATGACCATATGAACATATATAACCATGCTTGCATGTTTGCCTTGAGCTTGACTGCATCAAGACATAAAATAAAATATGGTTCCTATCTCAGTTTATCAAATTGACAGAAGAGAACAGAAATAGGGGAAAGGAAAGGTAGTCGTACAAAAAAACTGAGTTTAAAAAGCCTTTTATTCACAAAAAATGTACAATATAGACAGTCCTGTTCCTTTAAGACAGAAGCAACTAGGAAAATATGGTAGGAGGGTGCAGAATCTCTTGCTGTTCTCTCTTTATCTTTGACATGATTTTAGGAATTAGCATATTAATTATGAAGAAGTGAATGCATTGCTAAAAACATTTTAAGAAAATAAAGAAATAATCTTTGTCATGGTTAGATATCTGAACAAAGCAGATCAGGGGAATAGGCAGGAGTCTATGAAATTGGAAGTAAAATTCTAATCACAGGGGATAAATTTTACACTGATGAGGGCTCCACCCAGAAAACAGTTGTATGGAAAAGGAAAAAACAGTTGAAGTGTCTTTTCTGCTGGAAAATATGAAGCAATCAGCTAATTAACGAGTATTGCATGATGAATAATTCACCACCTTTATTCTCATTAATCCTGTAGTCTGCCGAGATAGATTTGGGATCCTTCTGTAGAAGCATAAATGGTCTGTAAGGGTGGTAATTATTGTGTTATATTCAAAATGTGGTTTATCTGGAATGTACTGTCATGAATTATTGTGCAGCTGGTACTATAGATGTGGAATGAATATCAAATCACTACAGACATGGAATATAAGAATGAATTAAAGAATTAAAGGAATATGAAATTTTTACTGCCAGTGGGTGTTAAAGGTCTATGAACAACATCAATGACTTGGGCTTTCCAAAGCACAAATCAAAGTAAGAGTGAATGAAGTCCATAATCAATGAGATGCACATTCAGGATTAATTGGGCATAATTAAAAGAAGTGGCCTGTTCTAGATATTATGTAAGCAATTCCAACAAAAAATGGAGAAAAGCATTTGAAAGATATGTCTATGAAAAAAATAATATACCTTGCTTAAATAGATAGTATAGCTAGTCTGAGAGAAAAAGTGGATATAATTGAAAACGTGTTTCCTAGGAATAATGTCTGCAAACAGTGATTCAACTTTTAAAAACAAAGTTCAAATTAAGAAAGCAAATGATTCCTTTGATTCCTAACACATGTCATCATGACAAATCAGAAAAGTTTGACTTTTCAACCAAGGTTAAAATTGAGTATGTAACATTTTTTTCCTTATAACTTAAAACAAAGGATGTATCTCATGTCAGGTAGAACATTTCAGACTCATAAAAATATTCTTGTTACAGTGCATATTAAGGCAATTTAACTAGGTAGAGATTATTTTCTTTGCATAAAATATCTTGGAAGCTAAGAGCTTAGCAGAATTCTAAGAAGTAGTACTGCCTATGTGCATGAAAATATAGCTATAAAAGAAAGGTTAAAAATATAATAATTATTTACCTAGTTGATACTACATGGAATTAGAGAGTTTTACTTACAAGCAGATTTAAATTATTCATCATTGTCTGATTTTCTATAATAACCTATGGATTCCAGATCCTGAGACAGGTTACTTACTAGATAGACCTTACAGCTGGTGCTAAGTTGTATCTTAATATGAACAGAAAGAGGTGTCTTAATATGTCTGATGTAAACAAAGCAATGTTTTTAATATGGATACGAATCAGGTCATGATGTTAGAGGCTTAGTTTCTCCCTTTTATAATGCCATAATGAATCTCTTCCATCTCTACCACTACAAAAGATAAGATCATATACAATAGCTGAAAAGACAGCAGCCATAATAACATGAACAACACATGCTCAGTTTTGATTTCACAATAGGTAACATCACCTAGCAACAGCAGTGAGGGATGATGTCAGAAGACAATAAAGTTGATAGATATGTAGCTGTGAGAAAATCAACTTTATCCGGAAAAGGCTGCCTAACAGTAATTATATAAAGGATATCCAGGCAACAAGGGACAAGTGACTTCATACAAGATATGACCCAAGACTTTGATAATGATTCATCTTTTTAGGGGGGGCTGCAGGCTAAGTAACCAGAACATCCTATTTCTGGTGTCACTCAGTACTCTGCAGAAGGAAGAGAGCTGTCTGACAGCCGGTCGTTGGCCTGGTTCCCATTCCTAGCCATTACTGGTGCACTGGTCTGTACAGAGACATACCCTTGAAGTCTAGTGTCCTGCCCTGTGATGCCAAAATACAATTGCAATGCAGAAGAAGTCATCTTGGCCTCAGAAGCAGAATTAGGATTTGCCCCAAAGGAGAAAAAGTACTTTTTCCCTCCCTCATACAATAAGAAATCCTGAAATCCTGTGTAATGACAAAGTAATTGGCTTTTGTACAGGTGTTACATCTAGGGTCTGGAGGAAGACAAGTTGCAAGATGTTCATTTTTGCTCTCCTCTTGCCCTACCCTAATATGTCTTTACTGATATATTCATAATAGATGGAAAGCTCACCTTTCTGTGAAGTCCACTATACTGTTACCCCTACTTCCTTACTTATCACTGTCTCAAGAGCAGTCATAGCATTTAACACAGAAGTTTCCTACATGAAACTTCTGCCACACAAGGCTCAAATGTATCTTACAATGTTATCTGTGGAACTCTGTCCCTGGGATTTTATACTGCTGCCTCTTCCTGCAGTGTTTACTTCCTCTATAGAACTGATAACAATAATAATGTCTCTGGAAAGTATAAACTCCCTTTGGAGTGGAGTTTGTTCTTGAGATGCAAGATTTTAGTCATTAATTTTTGTTTATATGAGTATATTCTCAAAAACTAACACTAGAAGCAATTCTGTGACTGTGATGGATAGGCACAAGAAGTTTTTGATCAGATGCAATATTTTTAGTAGCATTCATCAATATATTCAGAAAAAAATAGATAATCCCTTGGGCACATTAAGCCTTCCTAGTCCATCAATTTCTTGCTACGGGGATAAGGAAGTTGACTAGTTGACAGATACAGTGTTTTTATGAGAGGAGGACAAGTCAGAGTAGTTAATATTGTTCTGCAGCAGCCAGTTTCTTCAGCCAGTTATTAGAATAAGAAGTTTAATGTTAGGGAAAAAAAAAAAAAAAAAAAAAAAGAAGAAATATGTTTTGTCTAGTTTTACCAGATTATCTGGTAAAACAAACACAAAATTTGCTTCCTCTGGAATATGATCCTGTAGATTTCCATGTGTTCCTGTTAATTTAATGCCCTGTATGTAGTTTTACAGCTGGATTCATGAGCTGAAGCTGTTAAATTTAATTTCTAGCAAGCTAAATAGCTTATGGTCTAGTTTTATTATTCATATTTCTGAACCTTAAGCACTAAGACATTGCCTGTAGGGATGTTTTAAACCAACACATGACTAATCTGGCCCATGAGAGTATGAGTAAAGGAGGGGCAATATATCCACAGCTGATCCCCAGTGACTTTTTCTCATTATTCCCACAGTCAAAATAGTATCATTTTAAAATTAGTCCAATAATAAAGAATAAAGCTTGGTGACTAACCTGATGAACTGTTAAAAAAATTTAATAAAGCAAAACAAGACTGAAAGATAAAGTGGACTGGAAGAAGTCTTCTTGGCATCATTCCTCACCTTTGACAGACTCACCTGCTGTGAAAGGAGATAAAGGGCACTTCCCACTAAGATATAAACTTTTAAAAACCTGATCTGCAAGTTACAGAGTGTGGAAACCAGTCTGAAATGGGCCTTGCTCTCCAACTGAAATTTATTTTAAATCATTCTGGAATTTTGCAGACCCATACTAGTTTGGATACTTATCTTAATGATAAAGTATATTTTCTCAAATGAAGCACCAGTCTTCCTTTAAAGCAACTATTCTCTTTTATATTTAAAGTCTATTTAAGTATTTCTCAGCAAAATACCAAGTATGCATATTTTCTTCATGAAAAATTACAGGCAAACTGTGGTTCTGTTATTTGATGTATGAGTTATGCTCTAAATTACAACTGCTTTCAATTTGACCTATTTTGTTTAGGGGAAAACCTCCATATGGATGAAACCTCCCTCATGTTGGATGAATCCTTCAGAGACTTGCCACACAAGTTTGACAGAGCTCAGCAAATTTGGCAGGCTTAGCTCCAGAAAGGCTCAGGCTATGATAACCCTGGTGTGGCAGATCAGAAACAAAGTACAACAGGAAAGTGATACCAGGGATGCTTGCTTAGTACATGTCTGCAGTATATTTCTTTTTACCAAGGTGCAGCCAGTTGTGCAGTATTGTAAACTGGCCTCTTACTGTAAAGCAAAAGCGACAAACCTAAAATAGCAAGCCACCAAAACATGTGTACAGTATAAAGTTGATAGCAAGTCTGAAAAGTATATGTGCAATGTTAGCATAATGAAATGCAACTTTAGGACTGTGTGACTTAAGGACTCTGTTTTGTGAGGTGCTGAGCACTCTTAACTTAAGACACACAATATTTTAAAAAAGGAGCTGTGCAAGGCAAAAAGAAAGGCATTTTATTGTGTCAGCAGATCTGATTACCCAAAATAACAATGCTTGAGTGCATATATCCTATATACCAACCTTATATGGAAGCTATTGAAATTTAAAAGCCTCAAGTCCATTGAGGCTTGTTGTCCCTCAACACCTCTAGTGTCTGAACAGATTATTACAATTTTAGTCTAAATAACAAGGTTATGTTACAGTAGAAAAGCATTAGCTACCTTGTTTAATGTAAATTTAGAAATCTATATAAATGTAGCAATTTATGCATAGGAAGCATTGGATTTTATAAACATATAAGTTAAAAGATGATGGTTTCAGCATAATTAGTCGGGAGGTAATTCAGGTTCACAGACATGGATGCCTGGTATCTTTAAGCACTGTAGTTAAAAGACATTTGTGTGAGACTAATAAATATGAAATTAAAGAGGATGCATGCATTGAATGGAATGGGCAGAAATGTGGGACTGTGACTTGTGCCTTTCTAGAATGGCTGTGCATCTACTTTGGTTGTCTAACATGTGGTTTAAGGCTAATATAAAAATAAACAGCTCCAGGCCCTCTGAATTTTAAACTCTATCTCATGTTCTGTCACAACAGCTTCTGTTTTGATTTTCTAATGAACAAACCAGAAAGGAAAGGAAGGGCATCCATATATCACACCATCTTACTTATTCAGCTATGGATTTTGCATAATGCAGTAAGGCAAAACAACTTTTCTGTTTGGTCAGTCTTTTTTATTTTGTATTTTCCATGTGGCAGTGGAGAGTGTTGAAATCTATAATATAATATCATAAAGTTTTGGTCTTCTCATTCTGAGAATCATCCGCAGTGTTTTTATTTGCCCAGAATTAATGATTTGTTCTTTTGGAATTATAGATTTTGGGCCTGATGACTTCCATATTGCTACAGTGAGAACTGATTTTGTTGGCTCCCAGTAGTGTCAAAAAGACACGAGAATTTTAAAAGATAAACCATAAAAATATTAAACCTATATTTTTACATTTTTCCTCTATTTGTATTTTGAAGGGGTATTTTCTTTTTATTGTTATTTTCACAACAAAGTGCATCTAAAATATTGAATTTATCCATAACTCCAAAAGCCCAAATTTGAATTACAGTATATAATACATCAGCAGGCAGTTCAGAAAACTGGCCTTTTTAAACGTTTCAGAATGGCTGGAAATATCATCTGCCAAAAGCACATGGAACACCTCTTAAACAGATGCAGATCAATGTGCTACAAAGCACACTGAATTCAAGTGCCCTTTAAAACAGTTATCCAGCTTTAAATACAAGCTGAAATGAAAACCAAAAGACATTCATGAGACTGAAACACCACAGCTTGGACTTCCCCAGACTACGTGCTGAAGAAAAAGGTGGACTGTAAAAAGTCATGAGCTGAGCTTCCATTGACCTTTGCTCTGCCTTATTAACCCTGAAAAGTGCAGTGCTTCAGGACTGTAGATAACTACAGTCATGCTTCAAGAAGAGATACTCCAGATTCAGGATACCTGCTAATGTGCATATAAGTAGCAGGGGGAAAAAAATGAAACATATTTCTTCTGGGTAGTTAAGCAAAATAAAGTGGTTTAGGAATAACATTTCTTTCTGACAATAGAATTTTAAATTCATTTTTTTTAAACTCAGTGCAAGTTCCTTTTTTTGGTGGGTGTTCTCCTATGTTTGTTTCACTGAAAAATTACAGGAGGCTGAAAAAGGGACAATGATCCTCATTTTTGTCCTTCAGATTCTCTTCTGTAGGTTGAGAGCACAGTTTTTGAGAGCAGAGTCTTATTTTTCCAGAGCTCATACTGGAAGGAAAAGGAATAGCATGCTCCATTTCTAACCACTTCTTTTCCTTCCTTCTTTACCCTTTTCCTGTGGTGACAGGAAAAAGAAATTTTTGTATGGCCTACTCAAGCTATACCCTCTGTGGAATTATTGTATTTCCTACTGATTCTCACCAACAACAGCAGAAGCAAACCTGTTATCATTATTTCAAGTGAGCTACCTAAGTTATGTCTTGAACTTCTGACATAACTGGAATTACAGAAAATCCAGAAAAAAGTATGAAATGCTACTCTTTCCTAGCTTTACTGTTGATACCATCTTATCAGGTGCAAGATGGAGCCTCATAAATGCATATAAATGTGTGTTGTATAAAGAGAGACATATACAACTTGAAGTTTAGCAACCCATGTGATCTCTGCAAATAAAAAGGCAAATATCTGGTGGTGTTTTGATTCAAAAGCATAATTTACTAATTGTTTTTAGAACACCTGTCTTTCACTGCTCAGGTTGTTAACTGCACCTAACTTCTTCCTATAACTATCAATTTCCTGCTGTTGAGAGTTGCACTCTGCCAACACCAGTGTATGTCTGCAAAGCACTAGTAAGGAAGGTGTGGGAGCAGGAGGCCTTCAACTTTTTCTATTGAAGGAAGACAGCAGAAGGAATAGCTGATAAAATGATTAAGTCAGAATTCTGACTTCAACAGGTAAGAAATACAAGTCAGAGAATAAGGAAACCAACCATTTCTCAAGAGAGTCTCAGAAAATTTTACTCTCTCCTATTGACATGAAATGAAGATAAGAGCACGTCAGAGAGTGGGAAATAGGTGAGTGGCATTTCAGAAGAGCTCAGAAGCAGGAGCACCACTGGAGTGAACATGAAGCACAAACATGATCATTGCATTTATTTTTCAAGGACAGAGAAGAAATGTTGTGAGATACTTCAGAGAACACACTAAAGAAAAAATACAAGTAACAAGTTGCAATTGTCCCCTTTGCATGGAACAAGCACCTATAGAGCACTTTCAAGTAGCTCTGTTGAAATCAATGACCCAGTGGCCTCATTCCAGATGAACAGAAGACAGACTTCACCGGGGTTTCAGTTTCCGCCTAGGTGTGGGTTCAGGGAGTGAGGGAGTGTTGTCAAGGCTGGGGCCAGCTCTTTATTTTGTAAGCAGGAAGGTCCTGAAATTTTAAGATTTTGAATTGCAAAAAGATATGAAGAGGCTTTTTGTCAAAATGAATCCATTCATGATATGCATCTTGTGTCAGAATATCAATGAAACTGGGTTTGATCCCCTACTAAGGTAGCAGGGGGAGATCTTTTTTGTTTTTTTAGCAGAGGTCAGATCTTTTAAAACCTTCATGGAATCCAGAGGGTTGCCTATACATTTTCTGTAAAAATACTGTGAAGAGAAGATGGGGATAGTCCCTTTCCTGACCTCCCTCAGTGCTGTACCTTCCTTAAATTATGTCACTATACTCCTGAAAGGCTTTTTTCAGGGTTAGAGAGGGAGTAGTTGAAGCAACTATAGGTGAAGGTAAACTCAGTACACAAAGGGAGTGGTAACGGTGTCTGCTTTTAACATTCCTCAGCATCCTCTCTTTCCTTGAACAGAGGCCTCCCAGTACTTATTACAGCAAAGTTGTTCTCTTCCTGTAAGCTAAGTTTAAGTTTGATTGCTTCACCATATTGAAGGCAAAATACATACTTTGAAGAAAGCATAGTTCGTATTTTAAGATATTTCATCAGTCAAGACCACAGCTGGCCAATACCAAAACAGCAATCAGGAGGCTAAGGACTGTCAACAAAGAACAGTTCTCTACATCACAGAATCAGACACATTTGCACTCAGTTAACAGTTTGCTTAAAAATAGACAAAGATAAGCCCTAAAGAGTGTGGTGCCCAGCAACTCCATCATTATATATACAATAGCAATGCATTGCAGCAGTTATCATCATGCCTTACCACTCCATTTGCTATAACAACAGAAACATCCGCTATCAATTCCTTATTGTGTTTGAACATATTTGGAGATATTATCATAAAGCTGTCTCCATGATATGGTCAAAGGGATGATAATCTAGTTTCTTTTAAAAGTGAAATTTATATAATCTTATTATTTTCTACTTAAATTCCTTACTAAGTGCTGATTAAACATAAGCCTCTGTCATGTATGGGTGGCAAAGATGACTATGTCACTTTAACTGTTCTTGAGGTTCAGCAGAAACTATTTTGATGGTTGTAGAAGTTAGCTCTGCTTCAAAATTACACAAATCTGCACATAGAGCCAAAGATACAGGAATCAGTGGAGTGCAGGAATGCTCTGGACTATCACCTCTTCAGGGAAAGCCCACTTCTTTTTTATGGCTGGAAGTCAGTCAGGACATAACTTTTCAGTCCTTTTCCATCCCTGTGACTTGGGGATTCATGCACGCAGGAGAATTTAAATCTGCATAGATCAGCTAATCCAGCAGCTGTTTTGCAGCACCTGAGTAGTGCAAATCAGAAAGAATTAGGCTGAAAAGAAAACTCATGGAATAGCAGGTCACAATTCAGTAAAGCATTCAGCCTCACCTCAAATATTTCCATCTGCAAAGCTGTATCTGGAGAAGGCATACAGCATTTACAGAGCACTCAACAAAAGAGTAAACTCTTTGTGATTTTCCATAGCAGCTTTCTAATGAAGGAAAGCACTTGCAGAACAGCAGTAATAACTTTCCTTTTACAGGAGTATAGTTCACTAGAGATGGTTCCCACATGGAAAAGAAATGCCTCAGATATTTTTTAGCATTTCTTTGGCACTTGGGACCTATTTATTACTTCATATACTTGAATGTAATGGCAGTTAACACGCAGTTATGAAGGGGAAGTGATGTAGGATTCTAAAAGATACAAATTGCAGTACATACTAAACTTTAATTTGCTGCCAGTCTCAAGTCCTTCAGCTTTTTTAGGACTGCAAGGCCCTTTCAGAAGTATGGTGGACATGAACTATATTAGCTGTTGGTTAAACCCAGTGCTGCTAGCTAGCTCACTGGGGGAATAATATCAATATGTTCTCTTCACATCCCTCATGCTGTGGAGTCCAAGTGTACAATACCTGGCCTCCATGGCCAGGTTAGAGTTAGGCGATTTACAACATTGGCATTTGCAGCAATGTGTTCTCTAAATCCTAATAGTTTTACTGATTATAGTGAAAGTAATGGTAAATATCACAATTAATTATAAGATTCAGTGCGTGATTAAGACACCTGAATTTATATGTCTACATGCACTTGTCTCCATGTGTGTTAGGTGCATGAGCTCCAGTGGCAGCCAGCAAAAACTTAGCAAATGCAGTCAATGGAGCTGGAAAAGCCATTCGAAGCTCCAAATGCAAAGATAATTAAATCACTCTCTAGACTGTGCTGATTAGATAATTGCTATGACACAACCTTGAACACCCTTATTGGGATTCGGTTCCCTAAATTTAACATGCCTGGTACCATTCAAGATGCCATTGTCCCCTGGCTGCCAGCCTAGGGAAGTAGTCCCCTGCAGGCCTGTGGCATCTGTCAAACCTGCCACAGGTGTCTTGGACACCCCTGAGCACCTCAAATTAAAATGCTATAAATGGGAGATTATCTTCAACTTCATCGCTTTTAAAGTTTTGGATACCTAATTACAGATTAAAGAGATACTTCTCTCTCATGGTGTTTCGTAGTTTGGAAACTGAAGGAAAATTTTTTCTTTCAAAAAAACAAGAATAACCTTCTGTTTAGTCCAGTGGTAGTGGTCCACATCCTGCCTGAGTCATAGTTGAGCACTTTTATTTGACTGCAGGAGTTCCCTAGCCATCATTATAATTTTTCCAGGAGCAATATCAATCAGCGGGCTGTGGAGTTACTGACTTTCTTAATCACAGCAGCTGACTAGAAGATGTTTAATTGGGCAATGAAAAACATTAATTAATCAGAAGAAACTGACAGGTCCTGTTCTGTGAAACCTCTGAAGCCTGGCAGGTAGAAACACTGCTAGATTCAGACTCTTTCAGCCAAAGGATGGAATTGTAACCCCATTTCTCATCAGTGATGGGTTCATTTTATACTCTGGAATTCAAAATTAAATCTCTGCTCTCTCTAAGCATTAAGATGGAGTCATCTGTGAATATGCTGAGAAGTAAAATTTGTGATACGTGAGCAACTTTGAAATCATAAGATTAAATCTGTAGGAATTTTCTATACTGCATTCAGTTGAGTATGGAGTCAAAAAATCTGTGCTTTAGAGTTAACCTTCTAAAAATGCATTTAGCTATATAAATTCCTCTTTAACCTCAGTTATCCCAGTTCTTAAGTAACTAAACAATTTGTCAGGAAGGTCATTCATTGTCTGGTTACAGCAAAAAGTTGACTTAAAATTTTCAAAATTTTAGAGATCTTGTAATGACATGTTAGAAGTGAATTATCACACATACTGTATATAAATCTGTTTTGGATTAATATTTGATTTTTCTGTCTTCTACTTTAAATCATTATACTGCATGATAAAAAGGATACATCGAACAGAAAAGCAAGCATATTATTTTATTATTTAGTACTGAAGTATAAAACTATAAGAAAATGTCACTGAGAGTTTGTTGGGATGCAGCCAACTCATCACTGCAAAAATAAAAACAGATCACAAATACAAGGGAATCTGTAAAATAACTATAGCTAGTTTTAGATAACAGCATCCTTCCACTCCTTCAATAACCTTCAAGTTGGGAACTTACAGGGAACTTTCAGTGAGTTCCATGTGGCAAATGTAATCTCAGGAGAGGACAACATATGGAAACATGGATGTGAATTTTTTTTTGTCTTTTAGAATTACCTGCTGGAAAATGGTATACATTTTTCTTGCCTCTCGCTTTAAAATATTTGTAGTTTTTCAGAAAGGTGAAAGCGATCAGGACTGCACTGGCACTATTTAATAGTGATAAAGCACATGAAGTCTAATAGTTGCCTTTGTATTCATTAATACAATAATACTACTGAAGGCCTTCTCAGAGTTCAGACAGTACATATATTTTGTAAATTGTTTATCTTTTACATATTTAAACTAGAAACGTTCTGTGCTCAAGTGAAAAACCAAGGATACAGTCTGAACTGTACTATACTCACATTAAAATGATGAGCATCTTTCAGAAAGAGAAAAAAAGGTCTGTTAACACTCTTAGGCAAGAATGGATTAATTTTTATCTTAATCTGGTTTATAGAAAAGCATTTCCTCTTCTTTGATGTGGTATATGCTAAGTGAAAACATCATGCTCTACCCATCAGACTCATGCAAGTGGTCACTCTTTCTTTTGCACTGATGTTACAAAAGGAGATAGCCTGCATGGCTGGAAGGTATCCATGATATTAAACAGTTCATGGGGCTGTGAAGTGCTGAGAGCAATCATGCAGAGCAACAGGCCACAGGAATGCAAATCATCCACAAAGCCAAAAGTGGAGCTAGCAGGTGGCCTCTCCTATTCATCTGATGTCAACACACTGTTCAGATCAAGCCCTTTTAACATCTGGGTAGGCCCACTATTGCTTTTAATTAAATATAATACAGCCATTCAATGTTCTTGCATACATGAAAATCACACAGTAAAAAGCATATCTTCTGCACACTGAGGGTCACTATAGTTATATAAATAAATAGTACAATTTAACTTAGATTGTGAGGTAGTTTAAATTTCATATGCTTTCTGTATTCTAGTCAGTTAGAACCTCTTTGACATTTCAGTGACTGACCATATTTCCATGGAAAATGTTCCTGCTCCTTCAGAGGATTTAGAAGAGGGGGGGAAAAGCCTTGTAATTAACTTTTTCTACCTTTGAAACATTTCCACTGTAAAAGATTCTGAACAGAAACATTTGTTCTCAAAATTAGTTTACAGAGAGACTTTAACTGTGTTAACATATAAGCCATGGAAACTGTCATAATATCTAATTAAATTATTACTGATGTTCCAATCAGTAGCAAAAAAACATCTGTAACTGTAATTCTACTACAGAGAAAGTATAATTAAATCAATTCAGTAATGGGTAGCAAACTATTGCAGAAATATACTGCAATGCTTTAGAAAGCTGGAATGCTTCAAATATCTTTTACAAGTGTAATAAACCTTTTTTTTTTTTAAGTGGGAACAAGAATATTCTTCTGAAGACCCTTTATTAGGATTTAATTTCAATGCATTTATGATTACATTAGTTCTTCTGTCTGAAACAGACTGGAAAAAATAACTTCCATCATTCAGAGCCCAGGGTAGAAAAGCCCATAAGCATGTTTTCGGTCTATGTCTGTGGAGAGCAAATGGTAACAGCATGCTTCATTTTGATTTCAGGAGATAAGCAAAGTAAAGCACACAGTGGAGTGTTTTCTTGAGTGGAAACATTTTCCGGAATTGGAGCCAGAAATGTGTGACAAAGCTGAAGTGCATTATTGTAAAAAATTGGGAAAATAGATGACTTGGGAGGAAAGTAATGGGATGTGAAGCATTTAATGTAAGGTCACAAGGTCAACTGTTGGTAATGGACTGAGAGTTTTAACGTGAATGATGTCTGCTCGGTAGCTCTGTGTAAAGAGAGATAGATGTCCAAGCCCTAATGGGCAGATGTGATCATCCCAGAAGTCCATCACAGTTGCCTTTTTCTATTTCTCCAGTCAGAATAGACTGCATCCATCTGGAATCTCAGTCTGTGATGCTCTTTTCCATCCATACTGAGTAGAATGATGTTTGGAAAGAAGCTTTGCCTAAATTGGTCTATATTCTAATTATACTCATAACATGGATATTTGCTCTCCCTCCTCCAAAGCTGAAATTATTACTGAAACAAAATGTTCTCAGTAAGAGACAATAAAACCAGAAACACATCAAACTTCTGCCTCAGCCACTCTTAATTACAGATGTCAGAGGTTGAATTATAAGCAATAATAGTTTTTTACTTCCTTGGACATGCTATCCATCCACAAATTCCATTTCATTACTTCAGGTGTTCAGTAGAGTCATTCATGGTTAGGCTTGGCGAACGAAGATTTAGGAAGGGCTCTACCCACATTTGTTGCAAGCGTATTGGTGGCTAAAAAGGTCAATACTAGATAGGCACGTCTGGTTGCAAAAGGCACAGCAGAAGGACTCCTTAGGTGGTAGATTCTGTAAGACACGATTCTTTCTGCGTTGTCTTTTCTCCTCAAGGGTGATCCTGTGTGCTTTCTCAAAAGCATCCACAGTGTTATAGATGGTGTGTCTCCAGGCCTCCCAATTGGAGGCCAGAGTAGACCAGTTATGATGATCAATATGGCCAAGGCTGAGATGTTGTTTCAGGGAGTCCTTGTATCTCCTCTTTGGGGCTCCTCTCTTGTGGCAGCCGGTGGCAAGTTCACCATAAAGCAAGATCTTAGGGAGGCAGTGGTCCTTCATGTTCAATAGCATATATTACAAATAAACAACGTCTAGTTTTCATTCATTATTCTGATATAAAACCCCATATGTCTACTAACAGTCACACCATGTACAAGAAAATGGTACCTCAATAGCACTTTCAGAGCAAACGTCAGGTTTCAGCTGCATAATTTCTGTTGATTTGCAGAAGACTATATGCCTAAAATCCCTATTAAATGCTTTCAAATTTATGACTATGTAACATTTCCCAGTGTTAACTTAGTCTAACTGTAGGCAAAAATATGTGGTCCAAATATGTGTCTGTGGCTGTGCAAATAAGAAATTTATTGGTCTGCTAGAAGAAAGGAAGTTTAGACAGTGTTGCTCCTACTGAGGTCATTGGCAAAACTTCCATTTACTCCACTTGCCACCATTAGGTCTGCAGGAAAAGAGATTTTCTTTCTCTTTTTTGTAAATAATTCTACCATGGAATGGATTCAATTGGGTTGGATTAGATTAGGTTGGATTGGATGAGATTGGATTGGGTTGCGTTGGGTTGGGTTGGGTTGTGTTGGGCGTAGTTGCCTGAATTGAAGAGAGAGGAGGTGGAGAGAAACTGTAGCTTTACTGCAGGCCGGGAGGCATCACGCTGAATAGAGATCTGCCTCTTCAGCTGATGGCTATTAAAGAAAAAATATGTAACAATAATGCAAATTACTGCATTCTGATCATCTGGCAGCTGTTATTAGGCAACAAGAGCCAACAGATTTACAAACTGCATAGTTAAGGAACAGCTATATGTGGTTATGCAGATCAGACACTAGCACTGAAGCATTTTGATGTTGTATAAACAGAAAAAGGACACTGTCCCATGTAATTTTGATAATTGCATAAAATCTCCACAGTTTTCCATGCTGAAAACATCTGTTTCATATATTATTAAACATTTCTTTTTGAACATAAGGGAATTTAAATATATACACTTAATGAAAGATCTTATCTGATGACTGTCTTTTATGACCTTTTTTACCCAAATATGCTTTCTATAGTTTGCAATCTCTTCAACAAAGACAGAAACATCATCTGAAGTAATTAAATGAAAATAAGTGTTTACTGAAGTATAGCTTTGCAAAATTTTGAAATCAGAGAAAGACGGCAAAAGTTCCAAAAGCTCCAGATTTGTCTTAATTAGTAAACCAATTTGACAATTGTAAACCTATTCAGAATGTTTCTGTTATGTCTTGTAATGAAGCGTAGTGGTTTTGAAAATAAATCATTAGAATAATTTTCATAAATCTTAGGAGTTCATTTTAAAACCCCACTAAAATACTTCTCCTACCAATCTGTTTCTTAAAAGTCTTACAGTCACATTAAAAGAAAATGGTATTTTGGAAGCCATGTCCAGAGTGCAGATATTCCACCTCCACTTTGTAAGAAAATTCAGCATTTTTTGTGAAATTATTGGTCTCCCTTAGGCACTTCAATAAAATGTGTAGGGTTTCAGACTTATTATGTTGAAGTATCTACACTTTTTTTTGTATACGTTTCATATGGGAAGTAATTATGTTTTGGAGGTATTGTCTCTGTTAAATACTTAGTGGCCTATTGTACGTCTGTCAAATCTATTTTGCAAATATGATATTCTTTGGAGGAATTCTGAGGCACTCATACAGATTTCAGCTGGATTAAGTGCTGTAATGAAAGTGCTGCCTAAGTGTATTTTATCCTACGATAAGTACTTATTTCAGAATCCAATTATACCTGTAGGAATATATTCTATGTCTGATTATCTGGGAATGCCAAAGATATATAGTGTTTTGGCAGAATAACTACAACTCTGCTGACTAAGTTAATGCTTTTGAAGAGGTGATTGGGTGAAAGTATTATACACAACCTGAATTTCCTCCTCCGGTCTACCAAACAATGGCATTTACTTGATGGAAGTGAGAACGAGAAGGCTGGTCCTCTCTCATGTGCTCTTCTTAGCTTGTCCTCTACAGATATATGATTGGAAATGTAGCTGCTATACCTTTTTAAATTGCAGCTTAAGGAAAATAAGAAAAAAGAGTATGGTGGTCAGGGCTAAGTAGCTCAATAAAAGCTAGGCTAAGATCCTCCTGCAGTACAAACAAGAATGAAGGAAAAAGAGAAAGAAATTGGTAGGCAGAAGGATGGGTTGCCTTATTATTTCATTGTGAATGTTTTTTAAGAAGTAGCAATCTTGAATTTTTACTCTGTGTTGGATTAACAGTGATTAAGAACAATAAATAACATTTCTCTTTGGATTTGTTGCCATTTACATCATTCTCACCTAATGAGAATTCACTGATAGTGTCTTCCCCTTTGAGTGGTAGCAAGTTCTTTTGATGATGTCTTGATGTACATTCAATAGCATTTCACTTTTACTGGTTCATTGGCTACGTGAAGACCTCACATTCAAACAAATTCAATTTACAATCAGTTTGAAATTAATTTAGTTGTTTTGTTTAGATATTGGCTTTATGAGCCATTTAGGACAGATTATGTTGTTATTTATCTTTTTTATTATCTGTAAATGTTAAATGATTCTTATAAATTTGCAAAATAGTTTTTATCAAAATAACATTACTTTTAGTATTAAATATATTGCTGTTGTGCACATAAAGAACAATATATACAAAATCTGACTGAGAATGTAATTACAGTTAAATAGCATTATAATTTTATTTATAATTATTTATAATTTATTTATAATTATTTATAATTTTGCACCTTTTAATCCTTAAGCAGCTTTACTCTTCATTACTTTTGTCTTTATTATTGACCTTTCCTTTTGTCTTTATTAAAAACAAACTAACACATTCCTTTATTATCATTCTGGCATCTTGATACAGTGAAACATTTTAAACTTTTAAAAGTTTTACAATGTGTTATATGATAGTTCCCACACCAAATTGCCCACGTCTTATCTTTAAAAAAGTTTAGAAAACTGTATATTTAGCAGATATCCAAAACCACTTACAGACAAGCTTAGAATAGATCTCCAACAGATTCCTTAGTCTGTGATTTTCAAAAATATGGAGGAAGGATTTTAGGCAGACTGTAGGTGTTTATTAGATCAATGCTGTTAGGAATAACAGACACATTTTTAGGAACACAGGAACTAGTTGATCTGAAATGCAGGCAGCAAACTTCAAGCTAATTGCAGAATGATTTTAACTTTATTAATTTAACTGAATTAATTAAATTGCTTAGACCATTTGAATAAGGAGGATGCCAGCAACAGGAAAACTTGTCAAGTTTGTTGTCCTGAAAGAGCCAAGAGACATTTTAGGGAAATATGTTCTCCTAAGGATTGTAATTCAAAGTTACAGGGATTTTTTGAATGTAGTTGAAATAGAATGGAGAACATTCTATTCTACATATTACAGTGAACAACTGCTCTCCTAAGATTCCTCCAACACCTCCTTGCCGAAAGCAAGCCAATGGTTCTGTCAGGCAGGTGCTTAAAGAGACCTTTCTAATATATTCAGGATATCGAAATGCCAGGTGTACGGGGAAGAAAATAGTTTGGAAAGCAGTATAAGGGCATGCAGAGATGAGTTTTTCTCCAGTTGATCCTCCACATCTGTGCAATTCGAACTCCAGTAGAGTGTAATGATGTTCTCTTGTTTGGGCACGTTCTGAGAGGAGCATGTTGATGTGGCTTAACTACATCTGACTTACAGGTGCCAGTTTTAGGAAATGGAATTCATAACACTCTGCATTCTCTATAGAATCAAGTGAGAAAGTGAGCCTCCTTGGGAAGGTGTGGGTAACATCAGCCAACATGACTATGAGGGATACATCTAAAAGAGAGTGTTCGGGCTTCTGACCCTCACACATACTTCACCTGCTCTGTAAGATGGATTCAGATGCTGCTGTCATCACCTAAAGCATTACATTTGCCCTTTGGATGCAAATGTTTGGCCTGTTCTTCAGATAAGGGGTGACAGTAGTAGTACCACCATTCACATAGTATTCTACTGCCTAGGGTATGCAGCCAAGGTCCCACTTTAACCTCGGGTGACTTGGATCCTTATCTTCTTCCAGAGGATGAAACCATTTAGATACTGTCCTGCTGAAGCTGCACTGCTGGACTGCCAAGAGTACAAATTTTGGAACCTAAAGGAGTTATGTTTCTTAAAATAACAGTGATGAGACAGTGAAACATTGCTCAGAGAAGCTGTGGATGCCCCATCCCTGGAAGTGTTTATCGCCAGGCTGGATGAGGCTTTGAGCAACCTGGTCTAGTGGAAGGTGTCCCTGCCCATCTGCCATGGGGTTTAGAACTAGATTATTTTTAAGGTTCCTCCCAACCAAAACAATTCTATGATTGTATGAGTGCTCAGTACATAAGATCAAGAACGTGATTGCATTTTTCATCTATATGCTTTACACTACACTGACAGAAGACACTTTTGCTATCTTGATAGCAAAGACTAAACCAGATAGTTCATTATTAGATTATGCTGATAGATTTGGCTAGAGAAATATTTCTTAAATCAGTGTACTGATGGTAATTTTTTCTTCCATGTGACTAGGCAGTGAATTTGACAAATATAACCATCATCATTTTCACTTCACAAAGAGCTGTGTTATAACACAGATTACAAGAATCAGAGCACACTCCACTTAGTTCTATTGACATTACTAAAACCAGAAAATGTGAGATGATGTCAGACAAAGTTCTATTAATTTTCAGATTATTAATACCTTTCGTTTTATAACTGTCTATGCTAATTCTATGGAAAAGAGTTTTGTTAAATTGAAGTTCTGTAAAAATTCCTATAAAAATTAGTAACTACATCAATTTGTAATCCGTTAAGGTAAAAATATCTATAGTGTTCAGAAATTAATCTGGCAATAATGTGTTATCCTTTAACTAAAGAATTCAGTGCTTTGCTTCAAGATCTTAGTACTTCACTCATCCAAACTCCTACAAAGTCCTCAAGGTACGCAGAATGATATATGGTGTTCTGAGCATGTGAATCGATGCGAGTTTTTTAGATGGGAAAAAGTGCTCAGAAGTATACTTTTATGGTCTACACTTCTTTACTCATGTATAAGCAAACACAGATGAGCCCAACATTGTATATTCTCTTGGTGAAAGAGTATTATAATCAAGCTGATATTCTTCTCATTTATATAAGCATGGGCTTTTTTTTTCCTGTTTTGGAATCTTCTTAACTAACATAACCCATCTGTGACAGCTGCTGTTGATAAAAACTCACTGAAAGCTGCTCTGCTTGAAAACATCATGTGCTGATTTGGGGTTTGGTTCTTTTCTTTCCCAACACTAAAAAATTATTAGAAATGATTGATTGGCTTTTTAGTCTGGTTTTGCTTTGTATTATACAATTTTCTTCTGGTATGTTTGTAGGAAATCTTCATTTATTTTATTAAAATTCGTGACACTTACATGAAGAAAATGCCAAATAAAGTAAGAAAGTGCTTAAGTTATTAGGTTCATGAATGGCAATTCTAGAAAGAAGGAACAATCAAACTGAGGATTTTTTCAACAATTGGAAAATTATTTTAGGCAAATAATAGAGAGTTAATAATTAAAAAAAAATGGTTTAAGAAAATTTTGTAAAGCAGACACAGTAATAAAAGATTACATGTTAGGAAACAGAAAATAATGCACATTGTGATTAAGACTTTTGGAAAAAAAATCTGATCTTGGTTTGCATCAATGCAAACTATATAGTGTTTTCTATATTTATATTTTATAAACTCACATATTTCATATAAATACTAACAGGATAGAAAAGCCTTTTGTTCTGGAATTTCCTAAATTCTGAGTATCTGAATACGGTATTGGATTACAATTCTTTTATGTATGAAGAAAGTCTGGGGTTTTCATTTTAAAGGAAATTTAAAAAAAAAAAAAGAAAATTGAAGATAAAAGAGAAGAGAAACCTAATGTAACAGCCCTTTGATCTCTCACTACACCAGACAAAATTTCTTCCACTTGAACAAATGAAGTAACTTGATATCACACTTAGAGTGGTCTTCTTTGTTGATTATCACTAGAAGGAATAGGTCACCCTGTTAGCATTTGCTGATAGCAGCATGATAGCAGAGAGGAGTGTTGGGTTCTGGATGGAGAAGAATTGCCTTTCGTAAGGATGGACTATTCTGTCTATTGTGATGGACCCCTTTTGGCCCTTCTGAGATGCTTTGGTTTTGCCCTCTTCACAAATCTGAATATCTGAGTTTTGCAGTAAATACCTTAATTTTTTTATTCCACACAGAATCTTTGTCCTGGAGGGATTTGCAAAGCCCATCTGTCTGCTGTTCTGGTTAGAGAAGTAGCTGATTGGGCTTTTGAATGCTGAGAAACATCAAAGGAATGGCTACTATGTGTGGGCAGATCAGGAAGAGTAGTAAATTCAGTACAGCAGAGAGAGCCAGCTCAGTGCGGTAATTTTGGTATAACTTTTTCCATTAGGTGCACAGATATATAATGCACATATTTGGGGACCCTAGATTGAGTGCTATATAGTATGGATGCAGCCAAGTCACTGGGTGTCAGAGCTAGAGGATGATCCCTGGCCCTCCTAAATCACTGAAAGATGGCCACCAGCATTTTGAGGCATGTCCTAAAGACTTGTAGGATGGGTGTCAGCCACATGAGTTTTGACAGCAGTACAGTCTGGAGTCCTGTCAATGAAGAGACACTAGAGTGCAGCTTGCAACCAATTCATGTTCCTTGAGGTGGCTGCAGCAACAGCAAACGAAGTTGCAGTTACAGGTCAGGTTGCAATTTCTGAGGTGTTGGCTTAAATCTCAGCAATATTTGAACACATTATCACTGAAAGAATATTCCTCTAGACCAGCAGCTGCCAGTATGCTAGCTACCAAGCTGGCAGTCATGCCTGCTACTGTGAAGGCATGAGTTCTCACCAGAGAGGTGTGCTTTTTAATGTGGGAAAAGTACTGCTTGTAAAGCAAAGTATTGGTGTCTTTAACTTTCAGGAAACTACTGAAGGGGCTTGCCTGAGAACTTCAAATAAATGTAAGGGGCACATGTCCCTTACAAATTTTTGAATCTGAGGTGAGTTGTTGACTTGAAACATTTCAGATCAAATAGTTCAATTTCAGCAACTGGAAGCTGAGTTTTGTAGTGGAAAGTTCCAGGAAACTTTAAATAAATAGAGCTGCCACCCCTGCTTGTAATAAAAATTGCACATCCACAAAAGCACACACATGCACTTCCTCAAAAACCTCATTTATGCCCACATGTCTGCTCCTGGACAGATCCAGCAGAGTTGGCCAGAGGCAGATGGGAAGAATAGAGAGTTATGAGAGCAAGTATGAATAGTCTGGAGTCAACCAGAAAATGAGACTCCCGCCTCTGCAGATGTTGCTCACAGGTTGTGGCTGTGCAGCGTGTGTAAGTGATAAACTTGAGAGCTATGAGTAATTAGAATATCTTACAGGTTGTATGTGTGCAGACATGACCAAAGGGCAGCAGCACAGGCCGGACACCAGTTCTGCTGATAATACAGCAGGTGGCATCATTCCTTCTCATCAGCACTGAATCAGCTTCTCTGTTATATTCCCTGACTGAATGCATAGCTGTCAAATAGGACAAGATCCTTCCCAAGACAGGAGTCAAGACACAGAGAGTGTTTCATTGCACCCCTTGACATCATTCCCATTAGGCTAGCTGCCATTAAGTGTGGATAGAAATGTGAACTGTGCTTCTCAGAGAGTGGGTGGCCTATTTAATGCTTACAGTAGTGTGTGGTTATTAATGTACCCTCTCAAAACAGAGGAAAACCGCTAAAGCTGCACATTGAGGAGTTTAGGGGGATCCCATAAACTGACAGCTTCAAGGAATTCTCTCTAATGAACATGGGTCCCTAAGAAACAAACCAAATAGTAATATATTATGAAAATTAAACCTACTTCATTAAAAGAAGGACTTTATGATCGTATTTGGACTATTTTTCGGGTTTCTTGGCTCACACTTTCCTTCCTGCTGTTCCAGACTTTCCCACAAGCACTGTCACAGCTATAGGCTTCAACAGCCCTTCATCTACTCTTGAGGTTCTTATAATTTTTTTCCCCATTAAAAACTGCACATAGAGATCTTTACTAGTGCCAGTTTTTCTTTATTTTAATATAAAAAAGTAACTTAGACTGGGAAAACTTCTTTCTTGAAATGAGCAGTGACAGCAACAAATGCTAACATAGAAGGAGAAAATACCAAAAATATTCTTCTGTTTCTGTTTTGCACACTTTTTTTTCCCCCAGACTTGCACTTATATTGCTTATTGTGTTTCTCTTTTTACAGTGGTGGGCTCACCTTCCTCACCATTCTGGTTTTCAGTCCCATAACTAATAAGTATGAGGGAAGAAAAAAATAAAAAAAAAGTAAAAAATATTTGGACAGTAGTCAGATCCATGGCTCAGAAAACAATCATTCTCTGCTTTGGGCAGTGGGGGATTAAAGAGTGGGTGGGTACTTGTTTGAGCTGTTTGAGGAATGTGTAGGTTCTATATGTTGGAACCAATAATCCATTTACTAGTACTTAAATTTGGCTATACAACAGTTGCTCTCCAAATAGCTAAGCAACAAATAGGGTGGGGGTATAACTTCAAACTTGTTCCTATAAATCATAAATAATGTGAGAGACTGTTCTAATACTCTGGTACTTTGATAAATGGGCAAAAAAGGAAAAGAATCATCGTATTATGAATAGTTAAGTCTGCAATTGGTTGCATTTTAATACCAGAGGGCAGAATTGAAAAGAGGTATTTGCATATATTGTACTCTAATTATAAAACAAGATGTCTATTTAATTTCTTGTCTTCTAGGATCATGACAGAGTTAGCTTTTTGCTCCCTTCATAAAACAAACTGTATAGAAGCATTGTCCACTGGTCTCTTGGAGACATTTAAAACAGCAGCAAATATCTAAACAATACTTTGTTCTCATAAGAGTAACAGCTGTTGTCAGGTCATATCTTTCCAGAAAAGACTGAAGACATTACATTCACAAAGATATGTTGAAACATTAAATATAACTTTGTATGCCTAAATGTGTTAACAATTTAACACCAAAGTGCTAAAAAGAACATCTTAGCAATAGTTTACAGCAGTAAGAAGGTGGGGGGGGGTTTTCCTTGAAATGTCCTGTTTCAGTCACCCTAAAAATATACATAAATCCTGATAAATTTATATAATAGCTTCATTTGATTTTCTTCAAGTCAAATTTTTCACAAAATATCTGGTGTGAAGAGCCTTCATCTGTTCTTTTTATCCAGTAGTTCAGGGGTTAAAGTACTAATCCAGGCAGTAGCTAATTAATTTTCTGGGTTCAAGTATTTTAACCCTTATCTTTAAAGAAGAGCTTGAAAGTTAGAAACCCTTCTGAAAGCAAGTGGGCAGACTCAGCTTCTTCTGTTGAAATGTTATTTTATGCTCTAGATCAGGGACCGAAACACAAGCAACTGACAGTTGAGTGAGTAACTTAACTAGAACCAGCATTTATATTACTGAGTATCAGGAACATAAATCAGCCCTGTCCTACACATTACTGGGTATGGCTCGTTAGCCTCTTCCCTTCTTCAGACCAGTCACAAGACCAATGCTGATACTGTCCTGCAGAAAGAGACGTCATTAGTTTGGACTTTGTTGCTCATACTCATTGGGATCATGTCTTATCTTCAGTTTGGAAACCACTGATCTAAGATTTACAGCATTCATCTGGAGGAGGATGATCAAAACTTAAATTTCCGTGATTCAGAACACATATGGCAGAAGACAGGATAGTGCTGGAGGCTCAACCCTAGCTTGTTTTGAGGTATGTCTCTCCTGTCACTTATACAGGAATATGTGCCTCACTTCTTAATCACTGGAAAGTTTTTCTGTTGGTAACTTTTACCTTCCATACTGTGGTTTCTGCCTAATACTTCTTGACCAGTGCTTCACTGATCGAGAAATCAAATCTTTTTCTTCCTCTGTTTATTTTAGATCATCCCACCAGGCACACTTCTTAAAGTGTAACATTATTCATTCATTCTTTCCAGATATCATCTTCAAGATCTTACTCTGCTATTCCTTTCTTACTTGAACAACATTTTTTTCCTGAAGTGTAAGGCACAAAACTGGGCACAGCAAGACTTGATCAGAATAGAAGGATTCTATATTCAGTCTCACATTAGAAAAGACCTTCCTTGATACTTCAGAAACTCCTGAAGACTTCTTGCTCTGTCGTGATTTACATCTATCATATGGAGGCCTTAGAGCCTTGTCCACACTCCTGCTACAGCTCCCTGCAAACACTGAGTGGGTTAATGATTAATTAAACTCAGATGCTTTGGCTTTTTCCTACATCTGATAATTCATTCTGCCACAACAATCATGGAATTATAACAAAATGAAACAGTCGTTAAGAAAACAGCTTATCCTATGGAATGACCACTAAGAAGTTAGCAGTCTTAAGGCAAGTGACTAATCCAACCACTTTTTAGACCTTCCCTTAGCCAAAACACAGCATCAAATGTCTTTATTAACTCAACATAAAGTATCCAGGAAATCATCACCCAGATATTTAGGATGTGAGTATAGCAGGCTGGACAAATAATTGCTTTTTCTATGTGACCACAGAATCAGAATATACAATGCAGTTCTTATTTCCTCGCTGACTAATCAAAGTAACATGAACTAATAGTTTCTTAAATATTTCAGGAGTTAAAACAGGAATTCATAAGGAGTGGCAGTGAGAACCATCACACTACATTCTGCTAGAAGAGGCTGGAAACACTTCAAAAAAGAAGCAGGTAGAGGGCTTGAGTAGGGCATCTTTTAAGGAAATACCCAAACTACTATATTGTGTCTTAACTATGAGTGCACTGACAGTGGCAAAACAGGGTTATGAAGAGCACCTTAGACTTGCTGTGAACAAAACCATACGATTTAAAGCATTTGGAAATTTCTCGTTTTCAAAATTTGTCTCTATTTTTCACTTTGCAGGAACAATTAAAAAAATGCAAGTCAAATTTGCAACTGTTTCTGAGTGACCTCAAATTGTATTTTAAAAAAAGTTTATGAAGGAGTAGAGATAATTGTTACTGGAAGAAAAAAAAAGTCATCCAACTTCAGTAGTTAGATAGTGTAAGCAGAGCATACATATGAGACTCTATTCAAAGCAAAACACTGGAAAAAAAGCCTGCAAATTTATCATGACAGTATAATAAAAATTTAGACAATATAAACCACTTTAAATTGCTATAAATAGTAACTTTTACTTAAACTCACATGCGGATGAAGTTTTCTTAGTATGGAAGGGCAGGAGATTAAAGATGTTCTGCCAAAAAGCAGGATTAAAAGATAGAGTTCAAATATATGCTTAGGGCTGGGAAAGACGAGGGATGGTAGTAATTATTTTAGAGCTCCACCAAGCACCTTTGTCCAATTATCCAAATGCTTTTTTTTTCAGAACAGCTTAGAGGAGTCCAGAGTAGCTGGCTGGCCTATGGAGCAGATGTAAGTACTGTTGCTGGAGATCGTTAATCTTATTGTCTTTAAATTTGGTATTCTGTAGAGTGAGAGAAAAATACTGCCACTTATTCCCAAATGTGGAGGGCAGGTACAAGAGCTGTATAAGCACAAAGAGACTTTGCTTCATAAGAATTTTAAAAATGTATTCTTTCACTTCACATTTTTTTCTTTCTCTCACCTAGACCCCAAACATGAGATTCCTCTTTCAGAAAAAAAGTTTGAGTTGTCTTCCTAAGGGGCCCATTTCCCTGATTGCCTCAACAGTCTCACCCTGGATGTCTGTTTTTCTTGAATTCTCTACAACTCTGTATGTAACAGTTTAAATGAACTATAATATTTTGGTTAATGTGCAGGAATCTTCATAATAATTATTTTAGCAAATACTTTTTATTAAGCTGATCATCTTCAAATCAAAAATATTAAAGAGGGTAAGAAAACTCCATCCAAAGGTTGCTGCTAACATCAGAAGGTTCTCATAGAAAGCTCATAGAAAAACTTTAAATTATTACTAAGACTGAAAAATAACAACAACAACAATCATAATAATTGAAATTTTCCTCTTCTTTTCAGTATATATGAGACAAACTGTCAGATTAAAATATGAGTAGGCCATGCTCTAACTTTCTCATTGGTAGAAGAAGGTGGTTATTTGTGTATTAAAAAAAACTTAGTTCCAGAGTCCTGTTGCATTTTTTAATTACATCAGCTTCAAAGTACAAAACCCTCCCCAGGGGTTTTCTCTTCATCAATAGAATAATTAACACAATGGTAGCTGTATCACTAGAGCAGTTATTACCAACATAATGTGTCAGCCCTGTATTGGCTTTTCCAAACAAAAGAGTTGGGTCAATATGAAATTATTAGCTAGGACTTTTTATCTTACTCTTTTCACTTAGTTAAATTTTTAAATTAAAATCTTTTCAAATGCAGACATAAGCTTTAACTTCAAAAGTGCCAAAACAGAAAGATTTTCTTCTTTTGGCTGAAATTTTGCTCTGAATTCATTGACATTTGCTAGTTGTTTCAGTACTCATGAAACTCCTATTCTGAATGAGTTTACAATGTCAAAACATTTCACCAGATGTACTTAAACACAGTGACCAAGTCACCACTGTGTCTTCTTTTTGATAACCTAAGCAGATTGAGGGGGTTTAGACATTTTCTCCAGCTCTCAAACCGTGTTGTAGCCTCTCCAATTTCTCAACATCCTATGCAAAATGCAAACACCAGAGATGTCTGCAGTGTTTTTTAGTATCCATCTCGTGGATGGATTTGGAAGAAAAAAATAATCTCTCTAGTGTGTCAGGAGAACAGAATAGGACAAATATTTTTGGGAAAATCCAAAGTATCAAAAGATAGTATGAACACTGTGGAACTACTCCTCCTTTTCAGCTAAGGATGAGTACAGATAGCAAGAAGATTATGGCTATGTCTGTGCACAGTGAAGCAGGTTTTCTGTGAACAAGTTCAGAGCGCCGTGCACATTTCTTTGGAAGCAGTATGAAGGCTTGTACCTTTTAAGCATCATTTATACAGCAATGATTTCAGAAAGATGGTGCCTCACTTTCAGAGAGGAGCTGATACTGAATGAGGAAAAAGCAGTTTCTCCCAGGACTGTGCTGGTGTACCTCTTGAGTCTCACTAAGAAATGAAGGGAAAGATATGGAAATGTGAAACGGCCCATTCTTTGATCAAGTATATCTATTCCAATCTCTACATCCCTGTGGATTTGATTCAACACAAAGCATGTCCTGCCTTGAGGGCTCAGTGTGTGCTTACTGGTATTTTTGTAATGGAAATTAATAAGATGGCCTGGAAATCAGCACAGTCTGAAGCTACTGGCAGAGGAAGGTGGGAGGGTTTAGTCTTCAGGCACACACTCTTTCGACAAGCCTGCCATCAGTCCTATCTCCTGTGGCTCCTTGGAAACAACTGTTTCACAGGGATATAAGCTAAGTCTACCGTGAGAAACAGCCCAGCATTAACATCCCAAATTTTATGTCCCTGTAACCCCACTACACTGATCTTGCAGACACCTTCCTCTGCACAGGCAAGCTGTCACCAAGATTCCCACATCTGTTGTCAACCTTATCTTGATAGCTTTTGTCTTATTTTAATTCTTTTTTTTTTAAACTTACTTTATTTGTACACTCCTTTCTTATTTTTTGCAGCATTCTCTTCTACCACAAATGCCCAGAACACCCCATGAAGTACATTGGAAAAGTGTATCTGCCTGGTATGCTCCGAAAGATGAAAAAAAAAAAGGCTGATAAGAAGAAATACAAATGCAAATATAATCACAAATACATAGTTTTTCTAGCATCACTCTTTTGGAATCATCTTAGAAATTACATGTATGTAAAGAGTGAGGTACCTAAATTGAATCATGATCCCAATACTGTGTCAAGTGCCAGTCTCAAAGCCAGTTAAATCACAGAAATTTGTGGCACTCTGTTCGCCGCAACAGTGTTCGTCTACGCCAGAAATATGCACCAGAGCACTTCCAGGAGGGGAAAAACGTCTCGGGCAGGACTAAAAGGGGCAACTCAAAGAGCAGTGGCCACTAGAGTGGAAACCTAATCCCGTTAAAGCCCGTGAAGCATAGTGGAGCCAGGATTTCACCCCAGCCTCCTTTTTCCTGCTTTAAGTGTGTGATTTGGCAGGGGAAAAGTTCAATTGAAGGCACACAGTTAGGCTATACATACAACAAAGAGGCAGCGAAGGGGCAAAAAAGAGCAACACAAAGGATTACTTTAAAGTTAGACCTCGGCTCCTTTAGCTTTACACAATGAAGGACTGCACACAGGATAATAGCAGACTTCGTTTTGTGAAGAGATCTCAGGATGAAACAAAGGACTGTAATTGTACCTCCTATCTGCAAATCTGAGGTGGTGAAGGAAAAGAAAGTGGGTGGATGGTTAACAACGATAGCTTGAAACCCTGCTTTGTTAACAGTAAAATTAGCTTGCTGAGAACCTTTATTTTCCACACAACTTTTAACAGGAACATTATTTTACATATCTCTGCGGTAGAGAGGCCATTTACAAATTTGCAACAAGTAACCACTGAACTTGAGCTAATTTTTCTCAGTTTTCTGTTTCATCTGCTTAATTAGTGACAATACATTTGAGCTGGGTTGCTAGCACATCTATAACTAAAAGTCTGACAGCATTTCCATTCTGTGCACCTCAGGCACTTTCGCACTGTCTTAATTTCAGCCTGTGAAATCAAATCTGGAAAAGGCTTAGAGGTAAAAGTATTGTTTGGTTTTCAAAAAAACATCTTTCATGTAGCTCTGTTTGAAATGATGAACCAACTAAAATTAAAACAGAAGAGGACTCAATTCACATGTCCTTTTTTTTTCTCATTTTTGAACATATGAAAAGCCACAGGTGGGTCAGACCAAAGATCTGCAGTCAGCTGAGCACCTGACTGCTGCAGGAGCTGCAGTAGATGCTTAGAGGAAATAGATCCCCCTACCCTGTCCTGCCATGCCTCCCAGCTACTGCCATAGCATTGTCCCACGTGTTCATCATAGAAATGAGTTGAGATCTGTAATTTCTGTTTGGTTTTCTTTTCTTTTACAGTGCTTGGCATCATAAAACCTGCTTCTAAGTACAGTTATATTATTATCAGTTCATTCTGCCATGTCTGCAAACTATCTGTGGTGGGGTGCGTGGGAACATACTTTTACACTTGAACATTTCTGTTTGTGTGGTGCTTAGCACCAACGAACTGGTGAGGGCTGTCAGAGCTGCCATACAAAACCAGAACTCACCAGCCTGTTTTAAAAATCTGGCAAATTCTTTCTTTTCTAACCTTCTCTGCATTCTTCCAAATGCAAAATGCAGTCTGTCCCTGTCATTTGTTTCAAAACCTGATCGGTTTTTGGCTGGAAGTCCCCTCTACAACTTCACTTTCAAATTCAGATGTAGAGATTTTCCACTCTTTTTTGAGGACTTTTCTATCTTGTGAAGTGAATTTCATTATGAGTTATGTCATGGCAGGTGTTCATCTCCCCTCACCTTCTTAATGCAGGAAGCATATGGGGCATTACCCACAATAATAACCCCACTGAATGTCTCTACCAGCAGTGATGACGGGAAAGCCAACAGGCCAGTCTGGAGTTCCCTTTCATAAGGGAAATTCCGCAGGAGTTACGGGACTTGTATAATAATAGTCTTATTCTAGGATATTTTCCTATATGAACTTCATGTTCGGGTTACGGGCTTGAGGAAACATTTTTTTAAAGAAAGAAGTTAACATTTCTGAATAGCAATTCAAGAATATGTCGATTCAGATTTAATTTCAAATTGTCTTGTTTTTGGGATTATAGATTCAGACTTTCGATCTTATCAGATTGTATTTTTTCATGCATTTCATTTTTTTAAAGCGTTTTAGTTCATTTAAATTTATTTAGCAGATCCATCTTTGGAGGAGGAAATCCCAATGTTATTAAATTCAAGGACTCAAAGAAAGGAAGGTAGAAAAAATATGTGTTACTTGGAAAAATCTGTTGATTAATACTGAAGGGCTCTCAAACCAATTTAAAATTAAGATTAATCTGAATCCATATAATATACGGAAAATCATTCTAAAATTGCAACTTGAGAAGCTGTATTTTAGTCCTGAAAAGCTTTGTTTCTTCTGCTACAACACAGGGAATGTATATTTGCACTCTGAATTATATAAACAACTCATACTCCAAATTATTTTTTTAGAGCTTTCATTAACTGTACAGTAATACTTTTTAAATATTATATATCAGCATTTTTTTGGAATACAAGACTCACAATATAAAAATGCTATATCAGCCGTATCAAATAATCACTTAGCTAAAGAATAGGTAAATTTTGGGGGGTTTATAGCACTTCTTTCACTTTTGGAATATTTCCAAAGAGTTTTTTGCACCTAATTTCCCTTTCTCATGTAACACATCAGTTAGTCTTTTATTTTCTTCTGCTATTGTTTTAGCCAGACCGTGCTGCCTCTACACTGCGCAGCACAGATTGAAGATTAGTACAAATGCACAGATTTCCATAAAATTTTATGGCAAAACCAGTCTAGATATTCCCTTACTCTCCTTCTAGCCACAAAATATTTGCCAAGCAATCACTGAGATAACGTGTCAAAACCAGACCATGAAAACTGCTTTTTGTTTTCTCTTCTCTGAAGTACAAAAAGTAAAAAGTACAAAAAAAGATAAGGCACAAAAAACACAAAAAAATTAAAGGTGTTTAAAAAGTAAATTATTAAACTGAAAATAAGTATTGATAGCTACTCAAAGATATCTATTAACAAAGCTGAGGGCCTTAGAGACTGTAAGTTGGGGTAAATATGACTTCCTATTGGTACCATGCTTCTGGAATAGGGAACACTGCACCACCAGACAGCCCTCTGCAGTGGCATTGAAGTTGTAGCCAATAAACTTGTGCGGAGGCTTACTTATCTAAAGCTGCAAAAAAAATTTTGCTAGTGCTAGATCCTATGTTTTTGATTATGTATAACTTTCCTCCCATTATATGTGCTCAGGTATTGTAAGAAAGATTTAAGTGATATACTGCAGGAGAGTTGAAAATACTTTTATTTTCTTAAAACTTCGGAAAATTATATTAAACACTGTGATTTGGAACTGATGATTTGGAATCCTTTAAAATCCTTTAAAAATGAGGAATTCAAGGACACCTGTATATGGGGATGAAGGAGTAAAAAAATGCACTAGGACCACTAACTACGCTTCTGTATAAACCACACTCTGCTTAAGGATACAAATAAGTAGAGCTTTGCTCTGGAGCAGAGCTTGCTTCTTTTGTCTTTTCCAGTTATGAAGAGTTCCCAAGAACAATACTACAAGACCAGGAGAGGAGAAGGCTCCCAGTGCTATATTTTAGTGTAGTGAATAGTTATAGCCACAGAGACTGAATGGTATCTTGATGCCAAATCTTAAGGTTTTTTCAGTTTTAATTTCACTTCTACTAATGGTTTGACTGTTGCTTCCTTTTAATAGTACAGTAATGAAAGCATGTCAAATGGCTACAGGGAAGATGCAATGAAAATTTGTTTAATCTACTTTAAACACCAAACAGTTACAGATGCAATAAAGTAATAACATGAAAAAGAACAGTAGATTTCAGAAAACAGCATCAATAGTACATTGTGATTATAAGGATTCCTCTTGATGGACTCTGCTCTCACACAGATCAATACCTCTGTATGAATTGTCATTGCATTACATTTTAAATTAAGAGATTTTTATCCCCTCAGTTTTTCTGGATCTAATTAATGCAATGTGAAGCAGGATATAAGTTCACTACATGAATTACACCATTTCTGACATCCAGTGGTCCTATTTCAGGCATGCAGAACAGACAAAATCAGGTTATCATCAGGATCAAAGGTTTTGTGACAATAAGGGGTAAAACACAGATTGTTCACAGAAGATGGAAACTAAGATGGTTTGCTAATTAAACACCATAACATTAAAACTAATGTTAGGACTCAAAACTGGTGGGATATGTACTTGATGGGAAGTGATCACAGCCCCAAGTGTGTCAGAGTTCAAGAAACATCTGGATGATGCTCTTAGTCATATGGTTTAGTTTTAGGTAGTCCTGCAAGGAGTAGGGAGTTGGATTTGATAATCCTCATGGGTCCCTTCCAACTTGAGATATTCTCTGATAATATCAACTCACTTTTGATATAAACTGCTGCAGAAGTGTTTGGTAAGGTCCAAAACATACTCCAAATTGTATTGTAAGCAGCTGTCAAATTGTCACACTGTCAGTCACCTGACATGATTGATTCAATCACTGTTTTTCAGCCAATTACAAATACTGTTGAAATACATACATAATATGTCAGAAGATGCTCCTGCAAATCACAGAATCACAGAATAGGTAAAGTTGGAAGGGACCACAGTGGGTCCAACCTCCCTGCTCAGGCAGGGTCAACGTAGAGTACATGGCGCGGAATTGCATCCAGATGATTTTTGAGTATCCCCAATGAGGGAGACTCAGCAACATTTCTGGACATCTATTCCAGTGTGTAGTCATGTGTGGTCACTTCCTCATATTCAGGTGGAACTTCCTGTGCATCGGTTTCTGCTCGTTTCTTCTTGTCCTATTGCTTGACACCGCCAAGAAGAGCCTGGTTTTATACTTTTGACAACCCCCTTCAGATACTTATAGACATGTATGAGGTCCATCTCTTCTCAAGGCTGAACAGGCCCAGCTCCCTCAGCCTTTCCTCATAAGAGAAATGCTCCAGTCCCTTAATCGTCTTTGTAGCCCTCCACTGGATGCGCTCCAAGACCTCCATATCACTCTTGTACTGAGGATCCCAGAACTGGACACAGCAGCCCAGATGAGGCCTTGGTAGGGCTGCCAATGCTCTTCCTAATGCACCCCAGAATACCATTGGCCTTCTTGGCACAAGGGCACACTGCTGGCTCATGAACATGTTGTCTACTAGGACTCCAAGGTTATTTCTTGAAATGTCTAGTGTTTTATGTGTCCTAACATTCTCATCTGTATATCTGGGCTTTACTAGTCTAATTCTTAAGTGTTAGAAATATACTGGTAAATACCCAGCCTCCCTGGGATCCAGTCTCAGTGAAATCTTGCAGCAAGTTCCACCAGCTAACCATGACTGGTATGAAGAAACATTTCCATACGTCACTTTTCCAATTGCTGCCAAGAAATCACTCAGTTTTTCCTTCTTTCTTTCAGCCAGTTGATCTTTCTATGGAACAAGGTGATCCACCCAAACCTAGCAGCTGCAACTTGCTGTGATTCACACTGAGAGGAATGTGGTGTTACATGGGATTTTGTACAGAGGCAAAAGCAAACCTATGGTTTGGAGGGCTGATCTACAACACACACCGTGGCTTTCTCTGTAGTCAAATTCTAAGTAACCTGTAGAACTAGTTTGCAGTTTGAAAGTGGAGGAGTCAAGTGCCACTGAAGTATTTTTTTAAGTGCCACAGGTGTTTTTAAAGTAATTGTCTGTATTCCTTTGATGCGCTTTGCCTGAAGGCTAATGACTGTAAACATTCTTGCATAATAAAAGTCTTCATTAGCAGATCGTTAGGGATTGTCTTGGAAGGAAAAAAATACATAGAGCTGTATGGCTTGAAGGAAACAAAGCCTTTTTTCTTCTTTTTTTTTTTTTATTTTTTTTTTTGAGAGTGCTGAATGTGATGATGTTTTGGCTGCTTCTTCTGTTTAATAACGCTTTGTGTTTAACATGCTTTTCCCAGTGATATTATGAAACAACTATGTTTTTGTGGCACCAGGAAGTTATGAGGTTTGCAAGGCAAAAACTGGATGCTTATAATGCCACTGTCTTTTTTTTTTCCTTTTCATTTTTTTTTTTTTTTTTTTTTTTTTTTTTTTTTTTTTTTTTTTTTTTTTTTTTTTTTTTTTTTTTGAGATCAAATTGTCTTCTAAGGAGTTTATTCACATTCTACAGATTTGTTCAAAGTTGTGAAATCTGGCTGAGTCAGTAGCATGGACTGCTTCAGTTGCTTTCCCCAGCTCTGGCCAGCTAATGTTAATAGTCTTAATTAAGTGACTGTTGTGGACTTTTATGAGTTTCTACCACAAGATATAGGTACAATCATTAGGAATAGATTCATCCTGGAAAACACAACATACACGGCAAATGTTCACCCTGTACTTGAGAGGTTGACTATGAATACATTTATTCCATGTGCTTTTGAGTATAAAGTGTCCATTATGTGATCTCTTGAAAGCTAAAGAGTAGCTAATTTTTTCCAAAATATCTTTGAAGGTTTTGCCCTTTTGTTGTTCTGGAACATTTGAAGGAGACGAGTGTGGAGTTTCTTTTTTTTCCTTGAGAAATAAATCTCTGTGGAAAGATATTGGTACAAAGTAATTTTTCTTCAGTCTTACTCAGGGAAATTTTGAAAATAGTGTTAACTGAGTAATAAGTGTAAAATGGAACAAATGCATTAAAACGACATGCGTTTGAACATTCTGAAAATGAAAAAGAAGTACATAAAAAGAGAGCAGGAACTTACAGACAATACAAGGCATTAGCAGGCTTTTAAAAATGAATTGTTGATAGTTATGTGGACAAAACTTTTTCTGTATCTACTAATCAGTGGCAGCACAGATAACCCTTTCCCAAACTTTATTACCTTAATAGTAGTTTTGGCATGGTATCACAACTGCTGTCAGCAAAGGCAAAAAGCACGCAGAGCTGTTTCACTTCTAGATGTACCAAAGCAGCTACTCCACCTTTGCTCAACAGAAATGATCTCTGCATGCTCACAAACTCTGCTATTGATTTTACTGTGCTCCTTTCTGAGCAATTTGACGTTGTGGAGTGCTAGCACCCAAATCTTTCAACATGGAAGTTCTTCATCACCAAGGTAAGTAAGGAAGCTACAGTTTCAGTAGCTGAAGCTTCTGGCATATGTCAGATTTTAATTATCTCCATCTTGTAATGACTGCTAATCTCCTCACTTTGAGCCTTACTGTATCTGCTGGTCTCTGCTTCATCTATCTGAAAAAAGCAGTGTTGGAGTCTACAACTATCCACATTCTTGAAAGATGCTAAAATATATATTATATTTAGGCTTCATATGTTAAGCTAAGAGTAACCTCCAGGAAGACTTGGTAGCCTGTCTTTCACAGATTGGAGCTGATTTTCCCTCAATGAATTCAAACTTCATTTGCTATTTTAAGAGAATCTAGTAAGATTTTATTCTATGAGAGGGCAGTACAGTGGGGAAACAGTGAGGTTTGGCTTGCAGCCAGAATTAGCTGGAGAATTTCTTGGTTTTGGCTGCACTTGCAGCAATAGCAGATTTGTCTATGCTGAGAGATTTACCGAGGCCTGCACAAAATTAGAAAACCAAGTCTGCTTTTGGTGAAAAGTCTCTACCATGTCAAAGCCTGCTTAGGGTATTCTCTGTGCAATCCGCCTCTACTTCTCTCCCTCAGACATCTGATTGCTGGATCATAGCAAAGCCACCTGAGAAGAACATTTATTTTGATCCTTTGGATGAGTTTTCTTGAACATATGAAAATGGAAACGATGACAGAGAAAGAAGGGAAAAAGTCTAGAACTTCATTCTCTTCATTGTTTCTCCATAGTCTAGTAATTATTGAAGAGTTAAATGCCTGGATTTTAATATACATGGTAAAACATGTTTCCATTAATATTTGTGAATCACCTACAATTATGAAACAGTTTTGTTGCCTCTGATTTTTTGGCCAAATCTCTTCCAGGTGGACTATTTTTTGTCATAGGAGCCTGCCATGAACATTTTATGTTTAAGCATAAATTTATACTAATTTATTTTGGGTTTATATCAGTATCTCATTTTAGTTCATGACATTTTTCCTTAGTTAAAACAATACAAATCTCAGCAGCTTCTGACAGTAAAGAGAACTGTGGAGTTCCTATGGATAGTGAAAGTCATATTTTTTTTAAACAAAAAAGCTTTATGCATATGTCAATACTATTGATAAATGTTTCATGTCACAGTAGTTAGTGCATAAATATCCATTAAATTTTGGGTTACTGTAAGGGATCTCAATCATCATTTCGTAGCTTTTTTTTTGTCTTTGTACACACAGTTTGTATATTTGTGTTTTATACTGACTAACTTTTAACAGAGTAAAGGTATTTGCATATACAAGTCAAATTTAGAAATGGGAAACCTGAGAATGCTATTTCATGGAAACAGCATCAGGAAATTGTAGAGAAATAAATATTATATTTCATCTCTGACCATGAGGTCATAGTACACCCAGTTATGAAAAGTCATTTATAAACTACTACCTCTGCGGTTTTGAGGGAGGAGAGAGTATTCTTAGTTTGCACCCTGCAAATCACAAAACTAAAGGATTCACTCTTATAGGATAAAATTTGTGAATTATATTAGTCTAAGACTGGATAGTGTTCTTAAAAGCAGGGTTACATTATAAAATAAATACGTACATTGAAAGCTGCACTGGGACAAGCGGAAGAAGTTATTTTCACCACAGGAAGAAATCCTCAGACCAAGCACCCTCTTTTCAAAGTGTGATTGTGGAATGTAGCAGCTGCTCAAGATTCTGCTAACTGTGGGAGATTCATGACCAGTAGATTAATTTGCTTTTCACCAATTATAATTTATCTTACATCAGACTGTTTACAATTACTCTGTCATCTACATGCATTAGCACCAGGTTAACGTGCAAACCATGTACTAAATTATGTCCTGGATAAATCTCTCCTGCTAAATACCACAGTCCTTGTCCTTACTTCCTGAGAATAACCTTTGATCTTCACATCAACAAAAAAAATAATTACTATCTCTGTCTAACCCAGGACAAGTCATTTCACTCCTAAATAATTGCACAGCTGGAGACAGATGTGTTCTTCCCCCTGGGTAGACCCTTCAGGGCCTTCCATGAGGCTTTATATCATACTTGTCATTCGTTTATCAGTGTCCAAATGTTGTACACTGGAAATGTGTGTAGAACATTCTCAGAATTTCAAACAATAACAAGTCAGAATGGGGGAGGGGGGAGAAAAGGCTGCAGGAAAAAATAGAAGTATCCCAGCTGTGCAAACTTAAGTAGCTGTATTAGCGGAAAATGCACTCCAAAACTCACATTTTTGCCATCCTCAGCAAAAGTGCATTCAAGGAATACATTATCAAATTTTAAATCCAGTGCCAGACTAATGAAAAAATGTTTCAAATCTTCCTTTAGTATGTATAAAGATATCCAGACTCTGGTATTCTATTCAGAGAAGTCTTGCAATTTTTTTTCCCACAAATACCTGGTGTTTTCTGATTGGGTTGTAGAACACAAAGGACTCCTAATATCTTTCATTTTTTCAGTGAAAGAAGATTTTTCTGTGAAGTATAATGTTTGATTCTGGTTTTACTTTACTTTAACCTTCATGTCTCTTTAGGCACTGTGGCTTTTTGTTCCTTAATCGTATAAAAGACTGTATTATTTTTGTAACATTAAGAAAAAAATTAAATAAGCAATATGATTCAGAGAAATTATGTATCTAAAATAATTTTTGATGATATAATAAAAAGAAAGAATTCAAAGGAGAATAAAAATAGAAAATACAGATTAAAGAAATATTTTTGATAATAACTTGTGAAATTCAATATCACAATCAATATTACTATCACAATCAATGATATGGCTACTGATATAAAGTTTATTGCAGTTAAGCTTAATAAACATAGTTATATATCCTAGGAGAAATATAAAGATCTTCTAAGCCAATTTAATGTGCCAACTCATATTAAAGAAAATTTTAAACAACATTCTGAGATCAAATGTTGTATGAATTTGATCCAATATGACATGTACAACTCAAAATGAAAAAGAAACATGATATTAAGTAGTATGAATAATTAATTTTTTCTTTAATTCAAAAATCAGTAGGATTCAATTAGAAAATGTCAGTCATCTCTAAATGAGGGAAGAGTTGCCCAATTATGTTCATATTTGTTTTTCCTCTTCTTTACAACCATTTACTTTGTCATCAATCTTCCCTGGTCTCTGCAGGAAGCATGGACAGTCCTGGGTTGCTGCTCCTTTGTTCGTGCACAACCATTTTCACCTGAGAGTGGCATCTCTCCTAAGTCGCTTAAAACATCAGAGTGAAAATAAGTGGGAAAACAATCTGGAGGGGAAAAAAATGAATTGGACTAATTTCAAATGGCCATGTTCAATTGGCTACTCTTTCTATACTCTACTATTTGAGAAGTCTGGACAGACCAGCCTTCTCTGGCTGAAACAAAGATCTCATGCTTGCTGACACTCTTTTTCATCCTGGAGGTAGTTCTAGCTTCCTCTGTTAGTAGAAACTACACCTATGAATAAAACGACCAAGCTCACTCTGTGGCTCAAAGGACAGATGGTGATGTCCGTAGAGCTAAGTCCACTATGGATTCCAATCTCCTATGCAGAATGGCCTCACCTATTTTGCCTCTTGGAAGCAGTCGTCTAGCACATACCATCCCAGAACTGAGCCTATGAGAGAGTGCTAACTAGCATGAGCCTAAACTGTGTCCAGAGAAAAACACTGCAGTTACTAACCAGCAGTTTGGAGATGGACAGCACAATGAACACAAAAACAAGACAATACCATGCTCTGTCCTTGTTTAAGTTAGAGCAGACATAGTTACAGTGACTAAAATTGCCATCCTGCTTAATGAGATATATTTCAAGTGTTTAGAGAGGCAAATGGACAAAATTTTGGTGAGCATTTACAGATCTAATGTACATGGTCTTACAATTTTTTATAGACAATTCTCAAGCACTACAGACAGAAGAAAAACACATTGTTAACTGACAATCATAGAACAGAACTAAAGCTAACAATGCACGACAAGAAGAAAAGGCTCCTTTACTTTTAAGCTGATTGCTGAAATACAGTCATATAAGCAATTCCTTTATTTTCTGCAGTGAAATCTCCTGAAATAGTGAGCTGAGTCTGATGCAGCTACTATGTGAGATTCTCACATTACATTTGCCAGAGAAATGCAATAAGCTTTCTTGGTCTACATCTCTTTAACATGTCTGTGAATGGGAGGCTTCACAGTGACCACAGGGTTCAGAGTCCAGATTATATATCCTGAACCAACCAGGGAGTATCACATTCTGCATAAAACATTTTTCAGCTAATACGCCAAGCAGTGATACTTTCAAAAGCTTCTAAGGGACTAAAAAATGTAAGTTCTGTTTCCAGCCAGGCCCCTGGTCTGTATAGAGTAGGATCACCAAAAAGCTGAGCACCATAACTGCAAGGGTTTGCATATCTCACTATCTCAAAGAGTAATCAGCAAGAGTGAAGTTGTTCTCTCTGGGGTCCAGAAACTGAATGGAGAACTGACTGACCTAATGAGCAGATAGTGCTAAAGCAATTTGGAAGATCCACCAAAGAAGGCCCTGTGTAGCTGGAATTCATACCATGAATTCCTTTGGTAACTAATATTTTTGCAGTCTTAGCAAAAAATATGGCATTGGTGGTAAAAAGTGTTCCCTTTTACCTAAAAAGCTGAGTGTTACAGACCAAGATGTGGTAATCTGGGGTTCAGAGCAGCTTGAGAGGAATACAACCCACATCTCCCACATGAGTTCTTCAACCATGAAGGTAATGACCCTCATAAGCGTTTTTTCTCTCCTGTACGATTTGAGCGTGCTACTGAAAGAAGAACAATTCTGTCAGACAATATTAGGACCATTTTATCCCAAAATATCCTTGAGAAGAGAAAGTCCACTCGTAGTAGCTACTTAAGGCATATATGGCTGAGAATGACAGGTTGTTTGGCACGTACCTGGGAAAGCAGGGAGGGAATGGAGGAGCTGCAGGAACAGTCCATGGGTGGAAGATGACACTGGTTGCCCAGACTCCCATAGGGGGTGGAGTATGCTGGGCTGAATGCTCAGCTAGATTCCAGGAAGATCTGGCAGTGTCGACTTCAGTTCTTGAGTCACCTGCTACCACAGAGAAAATTTGGGATGCACAGTAGTTTATATGATAGGGTCAGGTGATTTGGCCTCCAAATGGGAGGCCAACTTAAACTGCTCATGAGCAAACAGGGACAGATAGAAAAATGAATGTGCAAATCTTCCATTGTTGAAGTGACTGGAAACCGAACCTTCACAACCACTGGGGTGAAGAAAACATCTTCATTCCTGTGTTTTCCATGTAGTCTAATCTAACATTCTCTGATGTTGGGTTTCCACAGCAGGCTGAGCCAGATGATGGTTCTGCCCATGCTTTGCTCCCACCCTTTCTATTACACTGACCTGAGCATTTGGCTGGTGTCGTGTTGAGCCCAGTCAGCATGCTGAGAGAAAAGCTACCTTTTGTCACATCCATTTTCTGTTGGATTTGCATGCTGAAATGACTCAGCACAGACAGGCCAAACAAACTCTGAAAGGGAGAGGCTTGGACACTGGCAAAGGCTGGGACCTTGGAATAGCTAAGGCAGGTCATGCTTGCACACCAGCCCATTGAATCAGCAAGGAAACAGGTGGGGAATGCTTGGGCTTTGCTGTAAGTGTAGGGCATCAGGCCACTAAGCAAGTGCAGCCAGTCCTAGAGCTCTCAAGAGGAGGTATTTAAACACTGTTATGGAACTTTACTGGAAGAAATTAGACTTCAGGCAACTTGAGAATTCAATGATGCCTATGTTAACATTTATCTGAATTTATGTTTGGATGATGTTTTTTGCAGCAGTTAATTAGCATGTGGTTTCCTATATCAGTTTGAGATTTCTAACTCCTGATATCAAAACTACTTTTGAAAATATGATGGAAGTCCCTAATTTTCTGGGGTATCTTTGAAGACTCCTGATTCAAACTGCTATACAGGACTAAGTACCATATTATCCAGTACTGAGCTAGAGCTTTCTTGGAAGACTTATTACCATTATGAATGTCATAAGTTCTCTTTGCAGATAACTATTATTTCCATAGTGCTGGAGTAAGTGGACATTTCTATGAACATTTTTTTCATTATATAACTTACAGTGCTTACTTTTTTAACTTAGTTTCAGACAATCTTGTTTCCCGGTTCTTAAGAAAGACATTTGTAGTGGGTTGACCTTGGCTGGATGCTGTGTGCTCACCAAGCCACTCTATCACTTCCCTTCCCAGCCTGACAGGGGAGAGAGAATAAGACGTAAAATGACTCGTAGGTCAGGATAAAGCAGTTTACTAAAGCAAATGTTTGTGCACTCACGAGTAAAGAGAAAAATAACAAAGTTTGTTCTCTACTTCCCATTAGCAAGTGGTGTTCAGCTACTTCTCGGGAAGCAGGGCTCCCGCACATAGAGTGGTTGTTCCAGAAGGCAAACACTGTAAACAATGAATACCCCCCTACCTTTCTCATCCTTTCCTTAACTTTTATATCTGAGCTGACATCATATGGTATGGAATATCGTTTTGCTTAGTTTGGGTCAGCTGGTCCACTTGTGTCCCCTCCCAGGATCTTGCCCACCTCTCTGCCCTCCTGCCCCTCTATGGTGGGTGTAGGGGGGAGGAATGTAGGCGAGACAGTGCTGATGCTGTGCCAGCTCTGCTTAGCAGGACCAAAACACTGTTGTGTTATCAGCACCTTTCTAACTATCAATGCAAAGCACAGAACTGTGAGAGCTGCTGTGGGAAAATGAACTCCATCTCAGCCAGACCCAATAAAACATTATAAAAAACCCAATCCATAATGTCTGATTCTTCATAAGGTACTTTCATCCAAATCTTGGTTAGACCCCAAGGACCATCCAGCAAAGCCAGCAGTCTACCATGCTCATACTTTTACTTATTCTTCAGACCTTCTGAAATGTCTGAAATGCAAGTAGTAGCAGTGACAGCACAAATGTGTTTGGCAAAAGAACAATAGAGGATCATATCTTTATGTATTTTTATGCATTGAAGTTTATTATTAATCATATCTTCCTGTGGGTGTCAGAGCCTTGAGAAGTGAGAAAAAATCTAAATATCAGGTAAAAAACCCCAAAACGTAAGAGGAAGGATTCTAACTTCTCAAAATCTATTTCAACAGCAGTAAACTGGAAAAAGTCATTGGAGCCAAAGAGGGAAAAGGGTTTATACTGGGATTCTAATCAGATTTCCATCACTTATTAAAATTTTTAACTTGCAACATATATAGTTTTCATCAAAACAACAAGAGTAAGATTAGAAATAATAGAAATTAAAGATTTTTCAATTGCCAGTACAACCCATGGGACTAAAATCTAAGCTTTTTGCATCTTTCCATTATTTATCATTGAGATAAATGCTTACTGTTGGATAAATTCTGAATTCAAGTTTTCTTTCTGTGTGCACAGCACTGTATGATATGGGAAAGCTTTATTTTTCATTGTTGCAATGAGATGACAGTGTCAAATCTCTAGGTGATACCAGTCAAATATAATAAAGCTGCTCCAAAATGCCGCAGCTGCAGATCTAGCCCAAGAACCGAAGCTTCGAGTCTTATGTGTGACACCTCAAAGCAAAGCAATTTACAGTAGTAAAAAAATACAAGCCCAAACACTACTGTTTTCATGCAAAGACAACATCAATTTGATCTGATACATGTGGACCAAACACCTGTGCTCAACAATCCCAAAATAACAGCAAAACAGGGAGGACAAGGGAGCCCTGAGGTATGCGCTACATTTGCAGTACTTCAGGAAGGAGTCTTGTTCTACTCTTGATCACTCTATACTTCATACACTGTCTGGAAGAAGCCACAAATCAGCCAAGCACAGATACATGGTCCAGAGAGACATGGCTTCTTCCATCTGATTTTTACCTATCTTCCAGGGAATTCAGAAAGTTGAAAGCAAAATGTAGAGCTTGAGACCATCCCATTTTGTTCTGACCTTTCCAGCTTTATACTGAGTCCATAAACCAGCTAGTTTTATTTAGCAGTGCTTTGTTTATTTGAAATAGATAGAGGGAAAAAAGGCTAACATCCTTTCCAAAGGCCAATCTGTACCCCAACAAGAGACATTTGTTTTGTTTATACATGCAAGTAAAGCACAAGAACAATAAACATGACATGGAAAGACACACAGATACACAAATGCTGAGAAGATGTGTTAACACATAGACATCTAAAATCATTTTGCAGTGATAGTGTGTGAAGGGGGAAATGAAACTTGCGGAACAAATGATGATTCTGGGAAGGGTATAAATCAGTAAAGGGAGAATTATCATGACTTAGAACTTGTACTAAATCCCATGGTTTAAAGTAATATAAATGCAAAAATAGGTCTTCTTAAATATCCCAGGGTATTTTATGACACACTGGTCTGAAAGAACAGATGGTGATGCAGTGAAATGGACATCTTCATTGACACTCTACGTATAATAAAAAAAGATGTTAAATTTCTTCGACTTTGGCCTTGAGCTTTGTACTGCCCAAAAGCCAATAATTTTGCCTTACCTTTCCTCTCTACAAAGTTTAGCTTAGAGAGCAATTCAAAGGAAATGGGAGGTAGATTTGTGGATCATGTCATAAAGAACTGTGATTAGAAAAGGTGCAGAGATATTTGTATGAAAAATAGGCAGTCACACAAGGTTGCCTGCAAGGTTGGCATAAGGACAGATGTGCTAAGAAGTGAGCAGAAACTGGTCAGATAAATAACTGTTCAAACAAGCCTTAGAGTGAAAGGTGGTGAATTTTGATCACCAATGCAAAAAGAAGATGACCTAATGCGTGAAGGTACGACAGGCACAGGTGCATATTGGAGACCATGATGGTGGTGGTGATAGGGTTGCACTTCAAGTGCTTAAATATTGAAGAGACATGCATGATAGAGTCATTAATGTAGATGTATTGAGTATGCATTACAGTTCACCAGCATAAACAGGGTTAGAGCCAGGAAAGTTAAGAGTAAAATTAAGACAAATATGTTTTTGCGGACATCTATGTTCTTCCTTACAGGCTCTTGGTCCCTTGGGATGTTCTGAGTCTACCATTTGTTGTACAGGAGATGGAACAAATACGTATAGCTAGAAACCAACACAAGAACTAAATCCCTTTGGGGATATCACCTCACCAATATTTTAGTTGAATGCACAGTCTTCTCGTTGGAAGCTATTTAAGACAGTTGTCCTCTTTCTCTTGACCTCTTAGATGAGGTCTGCAGTTATATCTACCCTTCTTTTTGGTCTGAAAATAATGAAGAAATGATGGCAATGGAATATTCTGATCCAGCAAGTTCACCATGATTCTGGACATATGCTTCCAAAGTGAACAACTGTAGATGGCACTGAATATGCATAAGCCCCAAACCCTTCAGTTTCTAGTGACACTCAATATCCCAATGGAGCTATACAGTAAAGAATATTACTATAACCAACTACATATACTTCTGTTTGGCTTATTCACTCCTAGGTCAGTGTCATGAGGGAAATAAAGATCTACACAACTGCCATGTATATTGAGGCATTTATTTCTGTTTTCTCCTGCCCTGCACCTTGCATTATCACGTAAACCTCTGCAAAGACTGCTACGATGCAAAGAATCATCCCACTAGGTCACTGATTGGAGAAAGTTCCTCTCAGTTCCAGTGAGCCATCAGCTCTGCCCATTATGTTTTTCGTACTTTTTCACAATATGTAGAAAATTCAGAGAACAAGAATAGTAATGTTTCATAGACTGGGGAAAATCACTTGAAGGGAATTAATGCCAAAAAAAAAAGAAAAAAAGATAGCCTGAGCAAATAACCTTCTTTGTTAATGACTAAAGAAGTTCTTTAGGACGGAAAAAATTAGTATCTTGAACTGAAGTGAGCACATTAGAAAAAAAGGTGCCATTTTCAAATGAAAAAATATATCAGATGGCATTTGCATTTGTATATGCAAATAACAAATATGCACACACAAGTCTATGAATATATCTGAGCCCTTTATTATTATTAAGGTATTTATCCTCTTAATTCTCCTTTGATATTGGTAAATGTTGTTATTATTGTATTACAAATGAGAACTGAAAGAGGCAAACATATCTTTGAAAATTTTGGTTTATCACAAAAAGAAGTGTATGGTAGATTAGAATTCAGACACAAACCAACAACATCTGCCACAAATCGCACTATTCCTGCTCTGCTGAATGTATCTGAATGTCCAAATGTCTCACAAAACCTAGTTAATATCACTTGTCCTTTATAAATGCAGCACAAATACATGCAGACATGGAATATTTGTTTTCCAGAGTTTCATAGAGAATCAATGACAGAAGCAGGGAAGTAATCCAGAACTTCTGAGCCCATCTCTTTTTTTTTGTACCAGAGAAATACATGACTCTGGTTTTCCGCCCTTTAAACTGTGCCTGAAGTTTTAATAATTTACATGAAATGAACTGGATATGTGACTTCACATATCAATTCATAGCTTTTCCAAAATTAATTGACTAAATAGTTTTGATAGGCAGCTGTCAGTCACTGCTGTATTTTCTTTACTGTCCAGACAGAAATGGAAAGAAAGAACCCATATGTACTAGAACATAGCCCAGAGTTAAGTAAGTTTGATATGAAAATGATACAATTTCCTCTAGGAAAATCGATCCAACCACTTAAGTAATTTGACGATTTATATCTTTGTGCATAAGCAAAGGTTAAATAAGGTTAAAACTTTACTAGCTGGACTGTATTTATACTGTAGTAGACTCTTCAAAATATCTAGCATACAATCTTGACCTTGGAAGAGACTGAGAAGACAAGTGCTGTCAGTGGTTCTTACTCATACAAAACTGAGTCAGCATTGAAAATGTCAGAAGAACTTTTTCTATTTTCATTTAATTCTCTTGGTGTTTTCATTGGAAATGTGCATACATTTCAGCATCAGGCTGCCAAAGTTAAGGAATTCTCAGCTCTGCACTGCGTGGTTAACCACTTCACTACATCTCTGGAGCACTGCATAAAGCAGGTGAGCAGATATGGGATCCTTAGAGGTGCAATGAACCAAAGATAAAAATACTTGGAAATACTCCTGACAGGAAGTTAGTCAGAAGATGGTGCTATTATAACAGAACTTCTAAGGCAGCTGAGGCTCTACAGAATACCAAACCATTCAAGTCAGGATGAAGAGAAAGTAAACCCCAAGTGTAAATTAAAAGTTGAATTCAATGCAAGTTGATGCTCTGCATCTCACTGAATGTACCTTTCAGAAATGTACTCACTGAAACACTCTTTGATTCTATGCCTTGGCTTGCTTGCATTGTTCACATCAAAGGGGAAATGCAAAGGAAAACACACTTTCAGTTGCCATTCACAAACTTTTGCAAACTCGTTTGGATGTTCACTCATTTCAGAGACCATTAAATGATCAACAACCTTTTTATGTATTTCTACACCATACAGTGTATTTCCTTGTCAAGATGTAGGTTCTGATTGAATTGCTGTTGGTATTGAAAACAACCCAGAAATATGCAGCAATACAGTTGCATGGCCTCTGGAGCAGTATTAGCTCAAATATCTGCATAGAATCACTGTTCTTTGTCATACAAAAATAGCGTTGAAAACACTTCCTTTTCTCTTTCTAAGAGAAAATCATGGAGGTTACCCAACTCTTCATAAACAGAATATTAAATTTTCTGCAATTTGAAAAGATTGAATTGTGACTGTGAAGGAGAAAAAGCTGAAGTTGGTGGGAAAACAAGCAAACAAAAACATAATTGCTAAAACATCTAGTTGCATGTAAATGAACGTGGTACTTATCCCCACAACAAATGGGTGATTAGAAATGTATGAAATTAGAGTAGTTCACAGGAAAGCTAATTGTAGTAATTTATATGATGAGTGATATGGATTCTGCAGGCTTTGGGCAATTGTGGAAACTAGATTATAGAGAAAAATGCGGAACCATTAGGCAGAAAACATCATAGATGGGTTTACTGTCTGACAGAAATCTCTTCCATGCTGGAAAAGCCATAGTGCCATTTTTAATATCAAGAATATAAAGAATGTAGATGTACATAATGAAAATCAAACTGGGGACAGGTGTTCTCATCATGATCCAGGTACGTTAATGGAGAGATTACCATTCCTGGCTGCACTCCACTGCCCTTCTGAAGGATGTTACTGTATTGAGTGAACTTCTAGTGGAACAATCTGTTAAAAAAATTGCAAAAATCACATCTGTGAGCTGAAACAGCTTTATTGGCCTGGCATTGCTTGAAAGTTCAAGCAGACTGCTCTTCGTGAAGTCTGATAGGCCTTAGTGCTTAGAGTCAGAGCGGTGCTGTGTAACTAATGACTGTAAAGAGAGGATAATAGCTGTGTATTACATTTAGTTACCTAATTCAAACAATGGTAATACATGCATTTTGCCTGATTTCTGCCTTAACAATTATTATTTGGCTCATTTCTTACAGCTTTTTGAGCAGCGAAGGTCGGTTAAGAGAAATGATTCAGAGGAATGAGAGGAAAACATTGTAGGAAATATTTTGCAACACTACTTAGCTATTCTAGAGTAAATCCAGAGGAATATTGCTGCTTCTACTGCAGCATGTATTTACATCATGGGAAAAACTAAGAGAATGGTAAAAGAGACAGTCAGTTGAAATGGGGTGTAACATGATTGAAGAGAGAGGTCAAATTCTTTCCTGCCAAAAATGAGCAAACCTCTGTGAAAATGTCAGTGAAGTTTCACTCAGAAATGTCAGGAGAAATTTTAACCAGAGTGGGAATTTCACAATGAATACATTTCTATTTTTGAAATAGAACCATATCTTTAAGCACTTTTATGATTAAATGGAGGCATTTTCAGTGGGTTTTACTGTGCACTATTCGACGAGATACCTCTCCTGTTTCCTAGCCGGACAGCCCACATGTCTGCACAGTGTTAGAGAAAGGAACCCTGCAGCTTCCAGGCTCCTTTCCACAAATGTGGGCTTCTGGCTCCTCATCTGAGCATACCGGCACCCTGCAGCCACAGCCCCATACAGGGCTTCTGCCATCTATGAACACAGTCCTGGCTTCTCTGCCCTGACTGCCACTTCTACAGCACTGGTGTTGGGATCTTTTTAAAAACATTTTAAAAACTGTTTTCATCATAGTTTTTAAAAATTCTAATTAAAGTTTGGGAATTTCCACATTCAGTTCAGTTATGAAGCATGAAAAAATTTTCCCATAATTTTAAGTGACCTTCAGCCATATTTTGTTGTAGATGGGTTAGAGGAAAGAGTAAAAGCATAATGCCTTGGTTATAAGGAGAAGAAATTAAGCAGTTAATTGTATTCTGGTGTGAATAACATTACCTCACTGTCTAATACGAGTAAACAGAAAGAATCAGAAATATGCTTATGAGTACTTCAAGGGCATTATTAATTTTGATAGATCTGTATGTACATCAATGTATCTGAGAATAGAGATCTGGTTCTTGGATCTATGTCCTGAGGTACAGAATATAGGTCCTGCTACTTAGAAATGCTAAATTTTTACTAAATTAAGAGATTTCAAAGCACGAAGGGTAGCCAGGCTCAGTAATTTTTTAAAAAATCTTTATGGGGAATACAAGTTTTTTACTAGCTATATCAATTCCATTTGTAAAGAGGAAACCAATTAGGAAGTTTTGTTTCTTGCTAAATGCACAAATGCTTTTCACAGAAAGGTTTAGTGGAAATCTGTGCACTTACCTACGTGGTTTTATCCACAAGAATTCATACCAAGTCAGCAAACCAAGAAAAATCCAAATGCATGCAAAAAAGAAAGAAAGAGTAAGCAAAAAGATTTCTCAAAGATTCACATCCCAATTAAACAAGTAACTGACTTGGCAGGTCTTGTCTTTGTTCTATCTCTGCAGCATAGTCTATGAAAGAGCATTCCCTGTGGGAGCTGTTAGCCTTGAATAATAAAACAGATAACATGCAGAGAAGGCTGAAAAGAGCCATTGCAGAGGTTAAGGGAGAAACACTAATTTTGGTAAGGAATTCCAGTGGTGGATGTAAAATTTGCTCAAATAAAAGGGAACACACGTTCTTGTGGCAAGACAGCTCAGCAACCAAGAAAATTATCAGGCATGAAAAACTTTATTTTCCAATTAGATCAGTTTAGGGAGTTTGATATATGTAGCGTGTTTCTACACCATGTCTCGTTCAACTTTTGGTCTCTGTGCAGTTGAGTAGCTCCAGGTTCAAGCCTGGCTTTCTCCTTTGTCAAAGAATTTACAGAGGCAGAGATGCCAGAAAGAGCCCCCAGCAAGTTTTCTCCTTACAATTTAGTCAAAAAGTTTTCTCATTTTCACAAATGTTTCTGCTCACAAGTCAGTTGGAGACCCAGAAGAGACCAGGACAAGTTTTACAGAGAAGATGCTGCTCCCATATCTCTGCTTCAATATTATTCTCTGAGAGCCGTTCCCTACAAAATATGTTGCTCTCATATCTCCAGCCAACATCTGGCCTGAGAACCCCTGCTACACAGATATGAACACAGTCTCAGTCTTAACACATTGCTGAACTTCCCACTGAGCAGGAGTAAAATGTAAGAAAAGGGAGGGATGTAACACTGCCTTCAATTCTACTGGTGTAGATTTATGACCCTGTTGAAAAGGTGCTCCAAAATCTGCTGCAAGATAATCCTGGTTGGTTCCCTAGAAGTAACTTTAAAATATAACCACCCCCACACAGGAAAAGTGTGGTCTGCATCCTGTACACAAATAACCATGAAAATAGAAAAATACTTGGTAAATGCAAAATATAGGTCCAGGTAACCCCTAGGGCTGCCTATCTTCCCTTAAAGTTATGAGCTGCAGGGACCTGAGTGCCAAGTGTATGCATCACTGGCCAAGAGCGCAGAACGGGGTTTAGGGCACTGGGACACTAGAGATCTGGTTGTCTTCCTTATACTGCCTCTCATCTACTTTTCTCTTTGCCTTGCCTCTCCACTTTTCTGTACCTGTAAAGTAGAAATACTAATAACACATACTTCTTTTGTAAAGCATTAACATCTGCTAAAGCAATGAAAATATCTTCATTCATATTAATAATAATAATTGATGGTGCCTATCTGAAAGCAAAAATGTACAGGAAGAGAACAGAAAGTATTTAGCTGGAAATATAGCAGTCAGAAGTGTCTATGTCATGTGTTGCAAATATGGAAAACAGAATACAAAAGGCCCATTTAATTCGCATGAGATTCCTAACTCCTCATGTACCACGTTTGGTGCTGATTTATTTGAATTAAGATGGCAAGTAAACCTCCTCTCGCTGTTTTTCGTTGAATTTTTAGTTTAGTTTTCTTTTGTTTTTAATCAAGTTCTTGCTCAAGCCCTGTGAGTAAGAATTCAGCAACACATTGTAAATCACATTCTGCAAGTTCTGTGACTGCAGACGAGATAGTAAAAGATAATGCTCTGTACTTCACATATGTCTGGTTTGTCATTCAGGCACCACATGTCAGATTCTCCCTATATACAGCTGAATGTGTGAGCAGAAAAGCTGGTAGAGATTGCAAATAACATCATTTTAAAGTCCTGATAATTTGAATCCTTTAGTTATTGCTGAAACAATTTAAAATCTTATGAGTACAAGCCTAAACCATTTTTTAAATTTTTTGAAACAGGAATTGCCAAAAAAACCCGAACAACCAACCAAAAAGAAACAGGAAAAACACGGTCAGCAACCCAACCTTTTCCAAGTAAAAGGTAGGGATAATAATATTCCAAAACAGTAGTGCCTGACATCTCATCATGATAACAGAAGATTTCTCAAAGCTTCACATCCCAAATAAACATTTCAGTAAAACTTTTTCGACAACGTAATTTTATTTTTAAGGTGTCAGGAATTGTCATTGATTATAGTTGCACAGAAAAGGTCTAAAGCAGTGTGACTGTTCTAAACCCACACTAGTTTTTGGAGAGAAATAGATGAATTGCAATTAAAAGAGCAATGTCTCTACGTTGTCCCTAAAGAGAGATTCAGTTAGAATGTTTGCAGCATAGATGTAACTCATATTGCTCATGCATACACCATTTACCAAAATGAAGCCCCAAATGGTGTGACAATTGACTCCTATAATAATATAAAGACTAACTACAGTTCTATAGTTTTATATGTGCCAGTATGCAAAATAAAGAGCTCCGCTCTCGTGCAGCTAGAAAGGACTGGTTTCTTATTCCTAAAGTTACCTGAGCTCCTTGTATGTCTCCGTTTCTGCTGCGTACCTAATCACTCACACAAATGCATATTTACTTACACAGGCCATCGAAGAAGGAAGAGTCATGGTGCTGCTAAGGACGTGTCAGTCAGGACAGTCCCTCAGACAGATGCAAAACAGAACAAACTATGATCATGGTTTTGTTTGAAGAGGTCCATGCCAATGTCTCTCCAAGATATCTTTAGCTGAGTCTTGTACTGATCAGATGTACTGCTATGTTGTCAGCTACCAGAAAGCTTTGTATAAATAATGTAACATTAATTCTGTACAGGGCTTATTCTTTTTCTCTGGTTTCCCAGTTGTTAAAGATGCAGAAAGCCTAAACAACTTTAAAAAGAACAAATATCTTGTGTCCTGAACGACAATGAATGGCCTTCATAACTAGAGAATAGCTTCATAACTACAGATATGGGTATATATTTGATATAATGATGTACACATTGCATTAAATATGTGTGTATATATTATGCATAAATATCTATAAAATAACAGGCATTTGATAGGTTCAAGTAAAAGAACAAAAAGCCCTGTATTAGTTACTACTGAAGAAGAGCTTACCTGAACAAATTTGCATGAAAACATGCATATATTCACTTATCCAGAGCATGTAGAAGATGTGGTACCACTGTCCTTCATTTCAAACAAAGGAGTGACCAGTTATGTATTTAGTGAGAATTTTAAAAACAATTTCTCCTTTCTAGTATATTTTGAGTAGAGTATTAGCACTTGGAGGTATCATTTGAAGGCATGATTTTTACCACTAGTGTAGATGTTTCACTATCTGCAGTTTAAGAAGTAACAATATAAAAGCAATTTTGCAAAATGTCTGTACTAAAAATGAACTGTAGCAAAATTGATGATCTCTTGCTTTTCACTTTAAAAGAATACATCAGGTCACTGCCATTTTGTCATGCATCTTAGAAGTAAAATCACAGCAGAGGAAAATGTTATTACAGGTTTATTATGTCTCAAAATATAGAAATATATTCCAACAGCATATTTTAAAGAATAATATAACAATAATCTTCAGCTTCTTAGTCTCAAAATGGTACACCATTATTTAAAAATATATTACTTAATGTACCCAAAATTTAATATCCATCAAATTCCATTCAGAATAAATTGAGTTCAAAAAAAGCATATCCGCCTACCCAATTTATAAAGAAACCAGTAAATTTTTGAAGACAACCCAGGAATCTAACCGTTCCAAAATGGTAATTCAGATGGAGACATATTTTGCCATACACCCTTGTGCATAATCTGCAACTAAATGTAGATATGTAGGTAATGCCAATATAAAACAGAGATGGAAGTGTAAAATGGTACTGTTCTATTAAGAGGAAAGAGTTCCCAAGACTGAAATCAGGACTGCTAATTTATTTTCTTTTTTTAACTGAGTGTATGCATAAAAAAGATTTATGTATTACTCCAAAAGCAAGATAAAATAAATTAGTTTCTGCAAAAACGGCAGCTGCACATTCACATGCATACACACAGTCACACGCACACACCAATTTTTTCAGTTTGTAATAATCTGAGTTTTCTGAAATACATTTTAAATAACCAGAGAAGTCAGAGTTACATGAATAGACTGTCTAAGGAGAAACTGATATGTCCTATGCATTTTTTAGCAACTCTCTGAGAATGGTTTAAATGAAGTATTTTTAATGAAGTCAATTCCTGATAAAAGCATATATTATAATTAGCCATGTAATAGAGAGAAAACAGAGTTTCTGTTTTCCCATTGTCATAACACTAAAACAAAGGAGTGTCCAAAGACATTAAATGTCCTTAATTCAAAATAAGCATATATGTAGTGGTGGTGGAAATGTAATCTGTAACTGGTTATGCAATTCACAACCACAGGATTTGATTTGAGGCCAAAAATTTAGGGAGATTAAAAAGTTATTATATGGATTTAAGAATTATAACAAAGTTACAATAGTTAATGCAAAATAAAAGGAACAATATCCCACATTGAGTCTCATTATTTAAACTAATTCCCACGGGATAGAAAAGCAGATGAGACTGAAAACAGGCTGCAAATTACCCAATGCCTTGTTATGAAAGGTGTTTTTCATCTTTTTCTGAAAACAGCCACCACTAGGGACATGACTTTTGATTAAAGAAGTGACAATTGCATACCCAATGCCTTCCCTCACACACTCACAAAACACATCCAGAAGTAGGAGCTAAATAAAGCAAAGCTCTTCCATACTGCATCTTCTGTATATTTTGTGTATATAGTGTATATACTGTGTATATAATGGGAAGGATTGTGTGGTTTTTGTTTGATTTTACCTTGTGGTGCTATTATAAAAATACTTGCCAGAGCAGTGTAGTAGATAAGAGACTCATATGATTAGAGGTAAGAATGTTGTAGTTCAATTTTTAGTGTTAACTTGGAAAGTCCTAGATAAAGGCAAGAGTCTGTCTACACAGAATTTCCGAAGCCTGGAGCCTTTTGCAAACTCTGCAGCTCACAAGCCAAAAAGTAACATACTCCTCCAGTTACACTCATTTTGTTAAAGAAAATAGTTACAACAATTATGTGCAATTTTTTCACTTCTATTTTCTATCTACTATTTATTTACTTAAGCACTGTTCAACATTTCACTTTTTCTAATGGAGCAGAACTTCTAAAAGAAAAAATATGTTTAGTCGAGCAGTTTTGTTTAGTTTTTTTCCCTGTGTCTTTTTCTAAATAAATACCTCGCCACAGTTTTCATTGGCACAATATGATCAAATGTATTTTAGTTCCTTTAACAATACAAAGCCGTTACAGAAGTTCTGGAGTTTCTAGTTTTAAAAAATTCTGTACAAAGGCTTTACCTTAAAATATTGAAACAGAATGAAACAGATTTCAGCATGGTCCATTGAAAAACTAGTTTGTGAACTTCTACTGCATGGTGAGGTGACCCATAAAATAAACGGTTCTGAAATTTTGCTCATACAAAAGAAACTATATACTTTTAAATAAATAAAAGCTACTATATACATTATACTGTACAATTAAATGAGAGATGACATGAAATGGAATAAATTTAGGCCTGCCTTTTCATCAGCAAGGCTCATATCTTGACTTTATTACAATTTTGAATAAACCCCTCTGCTTTAGATTATCTTTTTATTCTAGTGGCAGCCACATGAACGCACCACCATATTCCTGTATTTTTTTAAAATAACATTGGAACTGTCATCAAAGTAGAGCACGGAGATTGCGTTCAGTTTTGTTGGTGCACAGCATGGCTTCGGTACATGATCAGGGAACATCAAGTGAACCTGAAAGATAGATAAATACATAGCTCATATATCAAACAGAGAGGTACAAGGACAACATCAGTGGAAAACATGTCTTTGCAATTCAGAGAAGGCTGTGGTCACAAATTTTCCCTGGTTAGCAACTTTAAAGCACAGCTTACCTCCAGAGCATTGCTCTGATTTCAATTGCATGGGCAGAGTTATACAATAAAAGCAGATGGAGAGATAAATGAGGAGAAGTGGCCAAGACAGAAAGTTGGTTTTCAGATGAAATTTAGAAAAGAGTTGGAGTTAGGCAGCTGCTCAGGAAAACATTTAAACATATTGTGCGTACCATCTTTGGGGAGGACAGTGCTTAACATGAAGCAAAGGCTCAAGCCCTGAGTCTCACCAGGACCCAAGCATGTGCAAAAAAATGCTTTCCTGTGTTGGGATCTCAGCATGGAGGAAAATCTGTTGCAGACAGCAAAGGCTCTGGAACTGTTTTCAGCCTATGAAATTGTAAGATATGTGCTCTTAGACAGTATGAGTGCATTTTAGGATCTTATCTACATATCAGTAGATCCAATTCTACTTCCCCTGAAGTAAAAATCAATTCATAACGTGGGTGCCAGCTGGACAAAATGTCTGGGGAAAGGGTTGAGGAAGAAAAGTCTTTGTGTTCTCTAGGCTGAATTATATCAATGAAAGGTTAAAGAGAAGGAAAAGAGTTTTGAACAGCATCCCAGAACGAACAAGATCTAGTGGAAATATCTGAAAATGGGGGAAATACAAGTTCTTTGTACTTTAAAGAAGGTTGAATGTAATATTCTACACATGCTGAAGACTTGGAAACTGGGGAGGCCAGAGAAGAGGGAGTTGTAATAGAGAGGGCAAGAGATTATTAAGGCATGGATGAAGACTTCAGCAGTAATAGGTTTCATTTGTAGGTTAAGTCTTTGTAAATCTGTTAGAGCCATCTGTCTTGCAGTGATATAAGCTCAGAGCCTTTGCCAGACAACAGAGAACAGTCTATCAGGAAACAATTTTTACATAACTGTTACCATGAGAAGGTCTTTTGAAATGAGCAATAATAAATCCTGAAGTAGCAGTTTAGTAAAGGTTTAGACACACACTTAAAAATGGTTTAACAAATGAGCAGCAAAGCACTGGAGAAAAGAATGATTGTGCCTCATCCAGGCAGATGTTTGCCCTGTCATAAATCCTGGTTCCACCAGCCTCTGCCACCCCAGCTGGAAGCTCCGTGGCCCCGCTAACCATGGCAGTGATGGTCACAGGCTTTTCAAGTGTTTGTTAGCTACAAATTCAGCACGAGCCAACCTGCTGATCCACTGCCTCTCACGACCAGGAAGTCAGCGCGTCTCCTGAGCCTGATCTGAGGGTGATGAAGAAAGCTTATAGAACACATTAAATGCAGCCTATCTTGTATTTATATGGATCTGTATCATCTGTTTACCTAAGTTCAGCTAAGAAAAAAGGAGAGAGAGAGGTACTGGCCTAGCATTTCTCCCATTCTTATTACAAAAGAAAATAAAAAAAGAGTCAGCAAAGTTTGGAGGGGTACCAAGGAACAATCATTTCCCAACCCAAAAAATGGGCTTTTTCAGAATGGTGTAATCAGTATGGCCAGGAGATGAATACATTTAGATTAGGGTGGGGTGTATGAATAATTGTTTCCCAAACCATCCCCATGTGCACACCTTGTGTAAATCTGAATTTTGTATAATTTAAACCAGAAACCATTCAACTACTGTTATCTCATCTAATTTATGTGCAGCTAAAATTTAATTAGCCTCATGATTTTTTGGCTGCACAACTGAATGCATGTACTGTACATGCATAGGGAGACGCAATTCCAAAAAGGCCATAATAATGGGAAAAATTTGACTATCCAATTTAAAAAATAGGACAAACTACACACATTTCTTAACAACTGGAAATTAATCATTTTTGGACACAAAAGACACATAATAGAAACTAACGTTGGGCCAATTCTTATTTAACAGTCCATAATTGCAGGAGGGAACTCTAACCTGGGGATCTCACTGATATTGGCAACTTTTCTGGACAATGTTTACATAATGCTAAACTATTGCTTTACTGGCCTATTTCTTTTTATCTCTGAACTGTTCTTCATTGTCTCCTAAACACATTGCTGTATTCCTTGCCAGCTGGCATTTTCTGTTTCCTTTCACCTGAACCCTTTAACACACTTCTATTTATTTCCAGCCTGACATTTTCCCTTCTTTTTATAAATCTTGCTGACTTGAAATCTGGTATAGAAGAATAATGTTGCATTGGTGGCTGGACTTGGAAAGGGTGAGTAAACAAAAGCTGAATGGAAAGGAAAAGGTCTCATCATATGATGAGTTTTTAAAAATGTCCCTGTCATAGAATCATAGAATCAGCCGGGTTGGATAAGATCTCTGAGATCATCAAGTCCAACCCTTGATCCAACACAGTCGTGTTTACTAGACCATGGCACTAAGTGCCACATCCAGTCTCATCTTAAAGACCTCCAGGAGCGGCCAATCCACCACTTCCCTGGGCACCACATTCCAATGTCTGATTGCTCTCTCTGTAAAAAATTTCTTCCTAATATTCAACCTGCTAGACATACTTGACGATTTTCACAAACAGAATTTGGTTTCTATCAGAAGGATATCAAATTTCATTTTTGTTTATTTGCTTTTTTGTTTTGGGGATTTTTTTTGGTGTGGGGATTAAATTTGACGGGGGTTTTGGGGTGATGTCCCGGGATGGTAGTAACTGCACTCCTTTCTGAAGGAGGAAAGGTTTTTAAGGCCCAGATTTTTTATGTGAAAATCAAAGAAAAAGATCATCTTCCATGGACAGATCTGTCAGCATAATCCGATGGTCAGGATACTTCGCTATTATCAGTTTATATCAGAGGGAGCTTTAAACCCATGTTTCTCTAATTGCAGTTGAGTATCTTGACCTTTCCAGAAACAAATTAGAGATGGCAACCCTTTCCTGTTCTGATTTTGTACTGCTGCTCCCTCCTTGTTTATTATCCCTCATTCCTCTGCTTCTTAATCATTCTGCTAATACCAATGCTAATACCAGTTCTTCAGCCAGCATAGGTGAAAAATCAATTTTTGACCAAACCAACCAGACTTCAGCCTCACAGCATTACATTTAGGCATAGTCTAAAGGTCATGATTTCTGTAGCTGAATGCTGCCAGGGTAGAGGAGGCCTAGCCAGCTGCCTCAACTAAGATCATCTTTTTGGCTGCTTTTGTTGAAGCACAGGAGAAAACATAAGAAAAAGCAGAGGCAGAAAGCTGGCTGTGAATCCCCTTTTACATGTACCAGGCTGAGCAAGAGATCCAAACACACTTATTTTTAAATTGCATTTATAAGCCAGGCATGACTGAACACAATTTCTTACATGCCAATGCATCTGTTTGCAAAGCTTCACATTAAATTACAGTGTAAGTATCTCTGCCAACAGTTGACAACAAAGGTCCACAGAGTGGCCAAGTGTCATCATTTCTGGAAGGTATAGCATGTAGATGTTAACATTGGAGTTCAATAAGCTGAAAAACTCTTGGAAGTCAGACCAGGGGGCCCCCTTTGTTCCTAACGATTCAGTAACACGACACGGTACTCTCACGTGTAATCACATTTAAAATGGAGGGGGAACCTACCACACAGGCCACTCGGAGCAGCTCATCCTCTCCCCAACATAATCATCAATGCATGTTTTTGAAATGGGTTATCATTTACCCAGAAACAATCAAAATTCGATAGTAGTAAACAAGAGTCAGACCCTGAGCAAAGACACTAACAACTGCATAACAAGCAACTACAACATAGGCAGAGGCATACCAGAGTCTGAACAATGGCGTGGTTTGTTGCGTTCATGTGGGCATTGAGGGGGAAAGAACACTCTCCATCACAGTAGAATGCAGCATAGCCCTCTGGTGCAATAATCCAATCCTAAAACAAGAGCAAATAGATCCAGTCAATAATTTTTTTTCTCACTGAGAATTTGGAACTATATCAAACTAAGACTTGTTCAATGACAAAAGGAACTTCAGAAGGTGGCATGTGAAACAACTTTTTTTTTTTAAGTAATTGCTTTGTTCATGCAGAACAGAGATGAAAATTAAATTAAACTTAAAAATCCGTACTGAATACCAGCTAATGAGACCATAAGGGGAATTAAAGATCAAAATACATTTGTAGAATACTTTTTCTCCCAAACCAAAAATCTTGAGCATTTCTTGGTGCAACAAAAGTAATTAAAATGCATTCTCTTCCTTCAGCATACTCAATACCATTAACTGTATTATTGCATGAAACTGAGGGTTGCTAGTAATTACGCATTGGCATGTCAATGAATCATGTATTTTGAATGTTTCTAGCAACACAGTATAGGCAAAAGACCACAAGAGGGAAAATATTTTAAAATGTTAATGAAAGTTGTGTGTTTAGTTTGCTGAATTACTCCTTTGCCAGGTAATGGAAGTGCTGCAGGAAGGACAGAGAGGATCAGGTACCTACTTCCTGGGGTTTGTATCTTTTTTTTTTTTGTATGTCATTTCACCCTGGGTTTCACTGATCAAATACTGTACAGTGTAGCTTTGGCTTTCCAGCTGAAACTTTTAATTCTTAAGGTACTTTTTGGGATAAAAATATATTTTCTTTTCTCTATGGCCACCTTGGCCACTATGGCCACTCATCTGAGAACCTTGCACATCTTGGAGTATATCAGAATTTACTGTTTAGAAAAATTAAAAAGCTGTTGATATCTTTAAAATAATCTGTGATCTACAGAGACATAATGTCTTGCTTGTTCAGTAACCTGAGTTCAATACCACAAGACTGCTCTGTGGCCCTGGGTGGGGTTATTATGCTTTGAAGACTTGGAAAAACAGCCTCTGCCTGCTTCTTCAGGCTGCTGTGAGGATAAATACACTACAAAATATCAGATAGGATAATAAGACCATACGAGAATCTGAGCTAGATACATAAAGGATGAGCTGCCACCAAAGAGATAGCATACTTTTTCTCCTCATAGACTTCTGCTCCTGGAGAGTTGTTTTAAAATAATTCAGAGAAATGTGAAATGCAAAGACAGCCATCTCTGAATTCTTGCCTACATATGCAATATGTCTAGGTTATAGGTTGCTATGGCCTTCTTGTTCTTTCTTTATAGAGAGTTCCTTGCTTTCTGGAAAAAAACCCTAGATCGATGTCTATTTTCTTTTCTTGTAATGCCCCTCCTCTGACTTCATGACCTTTTACTACATTTTTTTTTTGTTACTGTATGGCAGGATTCCCCAGTTTTCTCCAGAAATTATATAAAATTAGCTATGGTGTTATGAAGACCACTGAGCAGTGATCCAGGATTTACTTCCCTAAGGAGATTTCCTAGTGAAATCTCTGTGACCTGCAGTAGACAGCACTAAACCAGGTTGAATCCAAGCGCAAATTAAAAAAGTTGCATTACTTTTTGGTAATGGGTAATGGGTATTTCGGTTTCATTTACAGCAGATTCATTCATATCTTGAGTAATAGTTCAAATTTATCTTTATGTGAATGAATCCAGATCATAAAGCCACAAATGTATGCAATATCTTTGAGAGAACAGCTAAAAAAGGTAAAGAGATAGTGAGTGATAGCAATACAGATAGGGATTTGTTACAAGATGCATTTAAAGAATTTGTCTCTCATCAGTGATATACCAATTACCAGAAAGAAAACAGGGTGTAAATAATGGGGGACTGTAAAATAGATAGTCCCAATTGGAACTGATAGGAAAAAGCATTTATACTCATACCTGCCATCCTAAGTCTCGGAAGCTCACATAAAGTTCATGTTTCTTACATGCTTGCTTTTGCTCGCTCGTGTTATAATCTACAGGAAGAAAATAACATTAATAAATTTTTTAGAAGCATTGCTAGAACTGACAAGATTTAGCTATTTTTGAGATGCTGACCAAACTGTACAAAGGAAATAAAAACCATACTGTCATTTATATTCCTAGGGTTGGTTGTGAAGGTGATGTTTACTTGGACATGCAGAATGAACACAGGCAGATTGATACAACTTGTGTACACAGGCAAAATAAGACATACAGCATTAGGGGAAACAGGTTTACATGATGTCTGTTTGCTGGCTAGCTGGGTAAGACCTCTGATAATGTGCACACAGGTAACCAAAGAGGACAAGGAAGAGCCTGATCCAAGATATGGGGAAGTCATCTGTATGCTGGCACAGTTTTAATTGCCAGGTTAAGAAAGTAGCCCAATTCAAAAGATAAATTAACAATGATAAAAATTGTCCTGAAACAACAGAATTTCCCAAAGTTTGTAATTTAAACACATAATAGGACATTTCATATGCCTTCATTTTTTACCATATTTTCTGGAAATACTCGCTACTTGATGATCTTTAGTTGGTAATACTAATGTAAACAAATAGATTAACAGGTGCTTTTTAAAGGACTGAAAGTTTCTGCACTGTCAGAGACGTGTCAGGATAGGACACAGAGAACCTTCCCTACATGCTTCTCCATGACAATCGTAATCCTGGAGAAATTCTAGTACTTGTTCCTTACTGCTCCTTAGTAATAGGAAAGGAAGGGAACAGGGTCATGCCTTCATCACATTATCACCACAGAGCTGGTTTATAGAGCTGTTCAAGTGATGCCATAACTGAGGTATGCAACAGAGCAGGGAGTACAGGCTGTCTCCTCCGTTTCCAATTAAAGAATGCTTAAAGTGAATTTTTTGGACCAAAATAACCATTCTGGAAAGAAAAAAAGTTCACCAAAAAAATTCACAACAACAAGAAAAAGCAAACAAACAAAATCCCATAAGACCCAAGCAAACAAGGAAGACATGGAAAAAGAAACAAAGTCTTCAGTTCCAGGAAAAGACATTTCTTTAGGAACATTTTTTTTAACATTATAAGCCCTGAGGCTGGAATGGGAACGTCTCTGAAATTATCCTGAAAAATTTCAGGATATTTAAGAGATAGAGGCCTTTTCTCACATAAAATGAAAGGAAGGGAGTTCTACAGACAGTGAGATAACTTATGTAGTTCTTCACTATCCTTATGGAAAACTCTTCCAAATATACAGCCTAAAGGAACTTTTCTGCAAATTTGACAACTCCTTCTCCTCAGCTGTCCTGATCTCTTCTTTCATTGCTTCTCTGGGTTCTCTTCAGCTTCTCTGTGTCTTTCCGAAGATGTGATGACCACAACTGAACACAGTGCCAAATTAAGTAAAGTAGTTATTTCATATTATTTCCAGATTGTTTTCTAGTAGTATAACCCAGAATAGGAATTTTGCAGCAAAACCACACTGTCAAATGGTGAGCCTCAGAATCTTTTTTTATATATTCCTGCCTAGTCACCTTAATAGTCTGTTGTAGTTGTACAAATCAATGAATAAAAAGCAGATTTTGGGGGTGAGGATGTTGATGACACCAGCAGCGTGATGGGGCTGCAGCAAACATAGTACAGTACAGTCAAGATTCTGAGGGATGACATCAACAAGAGCATTGCAACCCATTGCAAGTCAGGCAAGTATGGCACGAAGCCACTGTGGCTGACTAGAAAACTCTTGACTGAACTCAAATTCAAATGAAGCAAAAGTAATGTGAAATCGGGACGAACTACACAGAAAAAATATAAACACATTTCCTGGGCATGGAGCGACAGATATTAGGAAAGCTAAAGCTTAGCCGGAGTTGAAACTCGTGAGGTCATCAAGAAGTACCTCTATAGGCACATTCATAACAAAAAGAAAACATAAGAAAAATACAGATTTGTGTTCAGTAGAGTGAAGGACCTAGTGATAAGGACTCAAAAAGGTTAAGGTACTCAATGACTTTGTCTCGTTTTTTACTCGCAAGATTTGCCCTTAGGACTTCTGAGTCCCTTACCCTAGTGGCTCAAGTTCTATCCAGAGTAAAATAAATAGAGTTAGGAATTAGTTAAACAATCAAGACACATGAGTCCGTGTAAACAGAAAGGATGAATTTCAGGGTGGGGAAGGAGCTGACCAACCTCATTGCAAAGTCACTTCCTGCCATTTTTGAGTGTTCATACGCTGGAGGATTGTTCCAATTATTCAAAATGGAAAATGTCACACCCATCTTCAAGAAGGCCAATCAGCTTAACCTCAGTTTCTGGGAAGTTTGTGGAAAAAATTCTTGTGGAAACTGTGTCCAGGCACATGAAGAACAAGAAGGTGTTTGGGAACAGTCAGCATGAATTTACTAGTTCAAACTCTGCCTTACCAACCTCACTGTTTTCTGTGATGGGCTGACAAGTTTTGTGGGCTTTTGAAGAGCACTGGGTATTGTTTCCTGTGTTTTTAGGAAGGTTTTGGATATGGTCTCCCACAATATCCTAGAGTCAAATTAGTCAATCCAATCAATAACTTGGGATAGGTAAGACTATACTGGATGGAAATTTGTCTAGGCTGCTGGGCTCAAAGGGCTGGTATGAGTGGTACAAAGTCTGCTTGGCAGCTGGTTACTAGGGGTCAGTACTGATGCCAGTACTGACTAACGTCTTTGTTAGTAACTTGGACAATAGAATAGAGTGTGTTCTCTGCAAGTTAACAGAGGATACGAGATCTGGGAGGAGTGCTGAATCATCCAAATTACCAATAAAAGGTAAAAGATTCATAAGAGATTCAACAAGATGTCACTCAAAATACCCACACAAATTTTTCTCTTATTGATAACATGCTCTTTGAATAGGTTTTTTCTTTGTTTTTTAAACAGTCTGTGTACCTACTTTCTGTTGAATACACATAGGCCCCAATACGACTCCCAAAATTGTGTCAAAAGCTGTCCACAAGTCAAGATATGTCCATTTGTAGTACTAAATAACCATCAGGGATATTAAGTTAGGCTTTCTAATCTGTAATACCTCAAACCCTCATCCTTTTTTAAAGATGAACACTTCATTCTTTCCTATGGTATTTTCCTAGCCCTTCAATGACAGTCATTAAAGGATCTCTGCAGATAGCTGCCATCTCAGATAATCTCAGTTGTCCCAGGTCGTGCTGAGTCAAAATATACACCCGCATCCCATGGGAGTTCTGTGTCTTTCTGGAGTAGCAATTAGAAGGAACACAGGATGCCCTAAGAAATCACAAGTTTTCAAAAATCTGTATGTTTTTAATATAACAAAAACCCCTAAATCATACTTTGTTCTGAGTTGCCTGTAATAATCCAGCATGTTCTGTAAACACACTAGAAGTAAGGTGAAGGTAATCAAAAGTAAAGGAACTTTAGCTTTAGAAAAACAGAACTATGTTTCACTGATAATTCTTTACAAGGATCTATACACTCATTTTAACTAATATCAGTGCTCATAGGAAGTAAATATTGAGCTTTTCCCTCTCAATTATTAGTGGGAATTTAAAATTCATACATATAGAATACAAGTCACTTTGCAAAAAAAACTGTGACTAAAAAATGTGGAAAAGATATGCATGTGAGAAAGTCAGAAAACTCACAATCTGGTTTTAGATAGCACCCAAGCAGGCAAACAAATGAAAGCTGAAGATTTTGCTTTTGCCAGCTTTCTCTGTTACGACATTTTTTTATTTGAGAACATGTACAGACGTTTTAGTGCCAGGATGTAACATAAGTCCCTACACTTACAGGAGAAAGTCTGAATAATAAATATGTAAGTCATTGCACAGATGTCACCATTGTCTTGATACTCTGGATCATTTAAATATAGGTTAACTAGCAGTGGATGAGTAGTCAGACCAGAACACCTGATAAAATGGTCTGCGTATACAGACTGCAAGCCATCTAACGAAGTCACCTATGAAGAAAGTGACACTTCCTTGAATTCTTTCATATAAGACAAATTTTATGTGTAATGTAACATTTCATGTAAGTATCAGATGTGACATTTATAATAGGATCTGATACCAAGGATTCAATTTCACATACTGTAGCTTCAAGGCCCATATGCTTATTCTGTGAAGAATCAGAACTGTAGGCTATTGTGACCTAGAAAATATTGTTCTTCAGCTATTCAGGGATTGCAGTTGGAATCCAAGCCCCTGCATAGTAGGAAGAGCTGTGGAAGGAGGGCAAGAAAATATATATATAAGAAGTTTCAAGAGGACTTTTTTGCAGGGAAAATAGAGGCATGTAAACATACCTATATATATTATTCCAAAGTACTACATTTCTAATTAATTAGTGTGACATAAATCAATAAAATACAGGAAATGTAGACTTAAATATTGTTTTCTGGTTTTATCTCACTGCATTATGAACAAAAATTATGTAGCTTTGTTTTGCATTTTCCTAGTGTAAGTCAATATTCAGTATTTAAATCTGGATATTCTCTAGTGCCCAATTACACTGTAACTCTTTTTACAAAAGGTTAAAAAAATTAAAATTAAGCCAACTTTGGTTTTAAGGAAGAGTTATGTCATGTCCTTTGGGAACGAGTTGTCTAGTTTTGGTTTGGGTTTTTAATAATTTTTTTTTCTACAGTTTGACAAAAATAAAACTGGGCAAATAATAATCAGTTCAATCCTCTGTGCACAGCAGGCAGTTGGAGTCTGAATGCTAAGATTAATTCTGTCTGTCTTTATACTGCATTGAGGTCATCTTCTCTTGAAGTTCTTAGCGACACAAGGATGCTGATTTTATGACTCTGCATCTTCATGAATAATTCAAAAATTGTCTTGTCCATTGGAAGGGAAGAGCTGAGTTGCCCAGTGGAACTTTTTTTTTTTGATGTGCTCAGAATACAGTAAAGCTAATTGCTGAGGTCCAAGAACATAAAAAAGAAAAAGGTAAAATACAAAAGGCAGGAGGCAGAAGGAAGATGACAGGACGCAAGGGCAAAAGAGGGGAAAAAAAAAGAGGAGAAAAAAGGGTGAAACCCTCAAGAAACAGAAAATTAAGAAGAAAAAAAGCAAGAAGAAAATGAAGACATTAGTTCATAGTGAAGTTGAGATTGATGCACAAAGAGAGGTATAACCAAAGCCTGTGAGATACAAATGATAACACACCTATCTGGGTCTGACTACGTAACCTCTGGCTTTATAGGTGAGCATTTTTCACTGTCAACATCTGTCTTACATGCTGTAGGTACATGATTATGGAACAAGCTTGGAAAAAAATTACCTCCATCACACAGTGACCTTTGCCCATCATTGTGTCTTTTGTGTCAAGTGTCTTGCATCAGGGAGAGAATAAGAATTGAATGTAGTCTATTGAATCTCCCATAAAGATGATGGCCAGAATTCTTTGGTCTTTTTCCCAAAAACTTTTGCATTTAAATATGAAGGGATGAAAACATACTTTTGAAGTGCTGCTCATTACTGGAAGCTGTAGAGAACTTGGAGAATTAGCCTTCTCTCACAAACCTGAAGGGATGCAGCGTATCCCCCACTTCCTGGGGCTTGTGAAGAGGAGGTAAAGGGCATAGTTTTTCCCTGATAGCAGGCTCTCCACATGGAGCCTGCAAAGACTCAATGATTGGAGTAATAAGAACATGTTCTCTTCTCTATGTCTTTTTTGCACACTGGAGCATCTGGATAGAATCTGTCCATTGCCTTTGTAGCCTTCAGCAGGCTTATCCACAGTATTTAATGAGTACTGTTGCAGTAGCTGTTAAAAGGAAAAGTGTTGTGAATCACTTGTAGTGTGAAAAGTCCCATCAATGATCATTAACAGTACTCAAATAAAAGAAGTTTGTTGATTTGCGATATGGGGATTGTTGAGGCAAACTGCAAGGCAGGAGCATGGAAGCTGATTTGCCATGGTGCAGGACCTACACCTCCAAGAAGTTTTGCTGAAGAGAATGTTGCCATTTGAGACTGTAGTGACTTACCTACCTTCAGCTTTGCCATCTATTCCAGCCTGTCCATATCTTGCTGCCTCCATCTCCAGTCAGAGGTCAATGTCCCTGATTTTGATGCAACTCCATATGCAATTGCTTCTTAACCTGATTTTGTTTTAACAGTATGGTATTCTTGAACTGCAATCTCTTTTGAAAGAGATCTGTCATGGATCAACGTATATAGTGATGTACCTCTACGCTTATGTAGGCCTTGAAGATGTTAGGAGAAAATTTGTTTCATTATGCACATTTTCCTAAAGATGTTGATTTTTTTGTTTTACAGCAGCTCTGGAGCACGACTGGATGCATGCACAAGGCTGACATATTTTGAGACTTTCAGACTGCTCTTCCTGAGGTAATTCTCATGTCAATGCAGCTTGCCAGCATGTGTTAAGGTTGAGTTTTTCCCAGGTTAAACCATCAAGTAGCTTGTGTTCTGATTTCCTGCCATAATCAAGAAGGTTTAAGAAATCTGTTCAATTCTCATTTCCTCATGCACTAGAAACATAGGATTCAATCGGAAAGTGTGATATTTATATTTAGGTATCATGTTTGTACCAGGTACTTAGATGATTTACCTATCACCCAAAATAATGTGATTCTCCAAATTAGTAGACATTTTCCAGGAAATATGAAAAATTATTTAAATAATTTCTTTGACTTCTTTGCTTGTAACGCTTCTCCTCAAATAAGTGAATTCCACTCCCAGGCTAAATTCCTTCCACTAAATAATGACTTGCTTACATGTAGACATCCAGGGGGTTTAGGAATAGAATCTATATTGAGGTTTTGATATGCTGTTACTAGATCTGCCATGCTTCTAGAAAAACACATTTTCACACCCTGTTTCCAAAAAGTATAAATGTTTGTTCAAAAGCGAGAATATTTAGAACACGGCTTTATGTCTCAAGCTGGAAGGAGTATTTTGGGAAAGAACTGGAGCAAAACTTATTTCAGGTTCTAATGGGACTAAGACATTTTCATATGCATTATTGTCAGTACCTCTCAGGTAGGTAAGGGACCAAATTGACTCCATTCAGGGATATACTGTGTGTTTACATCAGTACATGTCAGCTGGTCTAAAATCATAAACAGTATACATTTTCTCAGATTGGTTAAGCTTCCTCATTTTAAGTATTCTTGTCTTCAGCTGAGAGACAGTTTAACAAAAAGTCTAAACATTTTCCCTTGCTAGGCTTCCTCGACAAGTAGTTGGGGTGCAAACCTTCTCTTTACTGTCTATTTTTTGTTATGAATAGCAAAGAAATCATCCAATTGCCAAATGTGTAGGACTTGTTTCAAGCTCAGATAGAGCCTTTCTTAAACTACTTGGTCATTTAACCCTCACGGACCCCATGGTACATGTAACTGGCCTGACTTACAGAAGGTAGATCATGCTCAGGGCCAACATAACAAAAGAGGACTGGGAGCACAGTTTCTGACAGTTCAGCCAGTGAGCAGTATGTTGTTGAGCTGCTGTGGCTCCATTGCATTTGATCAAGTGCCCACAACTCCTATAAACAGACTAGCAAAGCATAGCGTCATCTTACCCCCAACACTTGGCATCCTAGAAGACTCCTGTTGACTACTGGATTTGTTGCGGTTCTGATTTTTCCTTTTATTGTTGGCTGCTCGGACAGAACGGAAAAGCACTTCACTTGCCTTGAAGAATGCAACCATGAATGGTTGCTTTGACTGAGGCCCATGTCTTCCAATCAGGCCAGCAGATTTAACATTGATACTTCGACCTATAAAGTAATGGAAATTGCAAGTTAAAAGGTGAACTTCTGCCCCGCCTGAAGCCACAGTGGGAGTTAAACTGCTGACTGAAACATACCAAGGAATTCTCCATAATCCTGAATTTACGTGATTAAGAATCCTAACAGCATTTTGTTGAACAGAACTTAAAAGACAAAAAAATTCAACCATTTGCAGAAGTTTCAAGAGCTTTACAGATTGTTATTGCATAAAATTGCAGTCTCTGTATCCTATATATCTTACTCATTACACAGATATTTTAATTCAATCTCATGCACACATCTATAGAACTCAAAAATAAATGAGCCCCATTAAGGTCTATTTGCTACAGAAAGGACAATGTAATGTGGTCTTCTAATCTTTGCATCATTTCAGTGTGACATGTGGAACCTTATATCCCCAAAGCAAATCAGTAGCAAATAGAAGCAAATATGCTTCTGCTTTAAAAATAAGTATTGTACAGTGTTACTCAAACTGATGTTCATTCACCAGTAAAGGTAGGAAGTCATTCAGTCTTTCTAGAGAAGAGAGTTTGAAATATGTGCATTATTGACTCTGGTTCTGTTCCCAGGGGATTTGCATATTTCTTTAAAATATTTGTTCAGTCAGGACTGTGTGGTAATCTCACTATATTATGTGGTCTAAACCTCACCGAAAGAAAGGAAAGCAAAACAAGTCAATGAAACTGCATCAGTGACATTTTAGCAAATAAACCCTTGCTCTTAACAGAATTTATTTTGGCAGCATAAACACTTTTGTGCATACGTGTATTATGCAGAGCCCTTCAACCGTCAGAAAATGAGACAGTGTCATGTGAAGTTGTGCAGCTGTGCTGGGTGGGGGACACAGAGGTCCTTTAAATGGGGAGGTGTGGGCACAGGCACCGAGTGCGCTGTGCGGCATCAGGGCGCCTGAGGATTCCTCTAAACCGACTGCAAAAGTTTGCTATGCGGGCGACGGAGGAGCATCTGCCTGACAAACATATAATGCTGTTAACTCAATCATCCTGAAAAAGAACTTGCAAACTGGCATAGGAGTAAACCTTATAGAAATAAGCATATAGGTTTCCTTTTCAAACACAAACTTACAGTGGCCGCACGCCAGAGTCTATATTTCTTAAAAAAACTCTATCACTGGCTTAAATGAAAGAGGCAGTTTGATTTGTGGTTAAAGTAGTTTCCATTCTACTTCCACTGTAACAAATGTATTAATTCAGCTCAGACTTCCTCCTTCTGGCAGCCCTTTTGCAGTAAAAAGAGAAATTAGAAGTTCCAGCCAAATACCATACCTTGAACTGACCCACTTCAATACATAAACACTTTTACAACATGTTTATTCAGGTGTAGCACTTTAAATTGGTTTAAGATGTTTCCAGTGACAGAGAGCCCAGCAAAGGCAAGAGAAGAACTGAGAAAGTTAGCAGTTATGGAGCAGAGTAATTGGCAACATATTCTGAACAATTTTGATAATTACTTTTTTGACTGCAAGGGAAAAATATATTTGTTGAAGCTTCTGATTTCATTTTAAATGGATTTTTAGTCCTGTGTTTCTTTAATTCATCTTTTCATGTGTATGGGTTACTATTAAATAATTCAGTAACATTAATTTCTATATGTTCCAATCTTCTATTGCAAGTCAGATATGAAAAACTGTACAGACTATTCTCTATTCATTGCAACATGGACAAGCTAGCCTCTTACCACAAAGTTCCAGGTTTCCCCTCTTTTCTAGAGGGAATATTTTTACTATTTTTCTTTATTTTTTGTTCCAATGACTCTCAGAATTTTAATTTTATCTGTAAAACATTCATGCCTTACTGGTGGACATTTTAAAAATACTACTAGATTTATATATTGAGGACTGTAAAGATGTGTGAAGCTTTTCTGAATTTAAATTTAGGTTCTCTGAATTTACAATGGTGGATATTGTGTGCGAAGCAAAATATTCTTCAAACCAATGTGAACTCCCTTTAAAATAACTTTTAATATTATTAAGTTTCCTCTGGGTTTCCTTTGGACTTCAGCAATGAGATGACTATTAAGATTCCACAAGTTAAGGCTTACTTGGTTATCCAGGATATAGAGATATACCATAAAAATTAATCCTGTAACCCACAGCATTTTTACACAGAGAAAGAGCTTCTGTGACTTTATTCCTTTATTTGCTTGATCTTCTAAGCAGTCAGCATGAGTTTTTAGAACTCATTTGTTTAATTCATGAATGGTATATACACTGGATCTGCTTCTAGTGCAGTCAACAGGAAAACTTTTATTGGCTTCTGTGGGTTCATCATTAAACTTTTCTCTCTCAAATTTATCATATACCTTAGCTTAATTGCAACTTTCAGAAGACGAAGCAATCAAAATATACACTGCCCTTGAGACACTATATTTCTTTCAAGGAGGATCTCGAAACTGTTTGGTTTGGAAATTCAAACCACATATGTTGTCTCCATTTTAGGTTGGCTCTTTGCAAAAGAAAGTTTGCGTTTACAGACCCTCTATTACCCTTTATCAAAAAAATTAAAATGGTGTAGATGTGGGAGATTTCCTTCAGTATAAGAACACAAAACTTTGCACCTTCCTGAACAGGAGGTATTTTAAAGTATCCTGCCTCTGAATGCATCAAGCTTTCTGCCACACCAGCAGCTCCATCTGTGTGCCCTGGTCTTATTAGGTAGTCCTTACCTTTGTTTGTAGTGTGAATTTCAGAGTACAGTAAGAAAAACCTTACTCTAACCTGAACTGCCCCTTGTAGCAAAAAGTACTCATGGGCTTCATTTTTGTAAATTATTTTAGTCTATCATTTCTTGTAGTGTTTAGAAAACTCTTGGCTTCAATGGAAATTGAAAATCCAGGTCTCTCAGGCATGCAGTTGTTCCATACTGTGGCATTAGAGTAATATTTTCTAAAATCAGCTGAGTGACTCAGGTTAACCTGATTAACTGCACTTGGAGCTTCCCCCACATGAAACTCGTAAAACCAAAACAGCAAGGTGTGGGTTTCTGCTTCTCTTGAGCATCTCTGAACAAGAATTGAATATGGTCAAGCATTCTGAAAAATGGGTTTGTTTTTATCCTTCCATGTCTTTAATTCTGAGGATTTCAAAGATTTTTCTTCAGATTTTAGAAGAAAAGAAGAAAGTACAAGAAACTAGAAATCAGCTTGTGCCTACTCCACTGAACCTAGCATCTGCAATTGCCCCTACACCTAGGGATTAAAAAAAAAGCATAACAGATGGACTTACTCAATGCTGTGACCGCCTGAAGCCTTTTTATTCTTCACATTCTGGCATGCACTTCTCAATCCTGCTATGACAATTAATTATCTCTTCTACATATTGACAGGTATATTCAGAGACTTAGACTTATTTAAAGCATTATGCTCCAAATTTACTGAACTCCTTAGTCTTTATTCATATGATTCTGAGTCTTTGTCAAGATGTATTTGTGTGACTTGGCATTTAAACTTATTTTTGGCTTTTATAATGTTTGATAGTAAAGTGCCCTTAGCAGTTTCATAAAAGCTTGCATGGAAGTGCAGGTTTGACTCTCTGAACTGAATGAATATTATTTCTCTTCTTGTTCTGTCTGTTTCTCTTCTCTTCACATTCTGTCCCCTTATAATAAAGGAATCACTGCTGCAAAAATAATTGTGAAGTTCAACTTATAAAAAAGTCCTACCTCAAGAATCCTGATGATTTTGTACTTTTCTTTTTTTTTTACCTACAAAATAGGAACAGCACTTAAGGTGATAACTGCAGAGCTGTTTGCTGTGTCACTATGTCTGCTTTTATGCTGTCCCATGTAGTCATATCGTACAATTCTTTTCATGAACTGATCGAGTTCCATCTTAAAAGTTCATTTCCCCCTCAGCTGCTCCAAATGGAAATGTGAGAGCTCTTCAAGCTTTCAATAACAATCTGCCCTGCAGTCCTGACCTGGAAACATCTCCTTGTTTTTCACAACATTCAGAAAGCTGACTTTTTCTGAGGTCACCAGTGTGGATGCCAATGACAGTGGTAAGATTTGTGTCTTGACTGTCTCTTCTCAGGCAGTAAATATTTTATGTAAAATATTGATCAGACACTAATTTTGCAAGCCTTTCAGCCATTATGCATCTTGGCAGGATTTACGCTGGCAACACAGTACAATGAGTAATTCCAAAATCCATTATTTTATCCTGAGTCATCAGACTGCAGCAAACCACTCATTTTGTTATGAAAAAGCAGCACTTATTTACTTTCAAAAGTGCTCAAGAAGCCACGAAAAAAAACCATTTTACAGATTAACCACTACTTCTATGCCACAGTAGTTATTTTGGTAATAATTTCACATATCTGTAGTTAGAAATGAAAAATTTAGTGATGATGAGAATTCATTTCAGAATGGCTTGCTGAAAAAAAATTAAAATTCCAATGCCACACCTATGGTTTCCTCCTTGTAGGGAGTGACATCTGAAATGAGGATTGGGAAAGGCCTTTTGGAGAAAGACCCAGAGTATGCAAGGTCCAAAAACATCTAATATTTGAGAAAAAAACTGCCTTGAGGCTCTGAGTCTGAAAGCTCATGAAGTAGTTTTCAAAATTAGATAGAAACTTTTGTGGCTTCTCATGCCTGAACAATGTTCTTGAGAGCAATGGGACTTGAAACAAAAGATTTGTGGTAGAGTTTGGCTACCTAAGCATGAATGAAGGCTTATTTAAAAAAAAAACATGAAAAAACCTACAACACATATGTGACATATGTATATATAATACATCCTCAACACTCCAGCTCCAAAGTATTTGTTCCTGTCTCTATTGTATCTCTAAATAAACTGTTAAGCAAACTTTTCCTTTGGTGGACACATTTATCTATATCAACATAAAATATGTTTTTGAAAAAAGTTTTATGTGTTTTATTAACTCTTCTGCTCCCTGGAGGCTTTAAGGAATTCTGACAAATGGGTGGTCTTGGATGCTATGCTCTGCCTTTTCTAGGTCTCACAGCTTTAGTCAGCAGTAAAGATTCAGCCTTTGTTTGTCAAATCTTACATTTAGTTGGTTTTATTCAGTTCAGCTGAAGGAATTTTAAGTATCTTTTTTTTGTTGACTTTGGTATTCATAAAGCTCTTGAAGAAAGCACTTGGAACGTATAAGGAACTCTGATATGCTGTATAATGTGGCAGTACCATATATGCTTACACAAAAAAATCACATGTAATTGTACACAAAATCACTCAGTGAGTACTTGATTTATCCTTTCAAGTTAATGTACTTAAACTGTGAGTGGCTTGTGGGAGTCCTAGGGCTTTTCTTCACCACTAAAAAATGTGTTCAGGAAGACAATAAAACAAGGAGAGATTAGATTAATTGGTCATCCACCAAAGAATAAAATGGATAAAAGCCTTTTGAATGGAATGAAACACAAATGCCATTATCTCTAAAATAACGGTGTTGAGAAGTAGATGCATCCTTCATCTGTCTAGGGAGCAGGGTGGAGGGGAAGTTGCACAGTTGTACAGCCAGGACCAGTGTGCACCAGCATGCAGTGGTGGCAGAAGACAGAGCAGGAGCCCGTTTCACTCACCTCCTTGATTCTTCTGCTTTAAGTCAGGGTGCCCTTATAACCAAGGGTCTGCTCACTTGCTACAAGCCGACACAATGTTGACCCAGCTGGAATGATGGTTGCACCTATCTGAGCAAATTTTAGTACTGGAGCTGAATCATCCACTCTGCTCAGGGTGAGAGTGTGCTCCTCATGCACTTACATCCTGTGCCAGCTCCACCACAGAGTCCCCAGCATCTCAGGGCAGTGCCACAGAGACCTTTGCCACGGGGACAGATGCCATGGGGTCACCCTGTTTTGGAGACTGAGAGAATCATCCCTTCGGCTTGTTTCACATGACAGTATTCCTGAGCATGTTTAATTTACTAGTGCAATTTTGGCCAAAGTCAGCTCTGAACCAGAACGTATGTAGTTGTACTTAGGCAGTGCTTGAGCCCAAACTAATAAAACCTGCTGAGGGGCAGGATGTATTAGCTTGGGTTCAGTGCTGTGCTAACATGGCTATATGGCTTCCAGATGGCTCAGAATTTAGTCAGAGCTATTGCCTGCAAAAGTCCATACATATATCAATATAAATACATATATCCTAAGTACCCCCACTATAAGGACAGTAATGAAGGTAATTTTGCTTCTGATACTTTGCCTTGTAAATACCAGATCCATCAAGAGATTTAAAGGTAACAACCCAGCATCATCTTCCAGAGTACTTGATGGCTACAATGGTCATGTAAGTTAAGTGCCAAGGTTGTCTAAGGGCAGCTGCGTGATAAGACTGGTAACATTTAGGTTAACAGTGAGGTTAACAGTGAGGCCAAGACCAGTGTAAAATATGCAGCCAAGTACATGAAGAAGCCAGGGCGGTGCCACAGGTTTCTGTGGGTTGAAAGCAAACCAGCCATTCTATGCGACACTGAGGATATGGTCCTGTTGCCTTTCTGAAGGTTTAGTAGGAGAAAGGGACGTTAGAAGAACCAGGTTGAAAGGAAAAGAGGCGAAAAAGAAGAGCATGTTTTTTAATTTCTCCCCCGTCATCTCTGGAGAAGAACCTCACCTATCCTTCAAGCAGCATGGAGGGTTAGGATCCAAAACCTATTCCAAGGGACACGCATCAGAGTGTACCCAAACACATGCTGGAGGAAGAAATGGCCTTCCCCAGGTTCCACTTGTATCAAGGAAGCTATTTCTTTCAAGTTTTTCTTTGCTCTGAGGGAAAAAATCCTGCTGCTTTCCCACCTCAAACAGCAGGAATGCCCAAAGAAACCTTCCATGGAACTACGTGGTAATAAAAATCACCTTAATCAGCTTTGGCTTTTCAGAGTTGCCAACATGTTCTTCCCCACCGACATGCTGGTGGATGGAAAATAACTGAGAGTTGCAGCAATCTAATAAAAGGCAAGAACTACACGAGTGTGGGGCTACCCAGGATGTTGTATTGAGAGCTCTGTATTTGGAACCTGTTTTATTCTGTGGGTCACCAACAGTCATTGTTACATGTTATCTCCTTCTCCCATTTTCTATAAAGAACGCTAGATTCTCTTCAGCAATGACATAAACAGAAAAAGGACTACTCTTGTAGCTGTTTATACTCCTTCAGCAAAAGTGATGTTTAGACCATTGCTAACTTCCAATTATAAAAATGCTAAATATTAATAAAAAGGTGCTGATTCACTGGAACGTGTTTTAAGTCTTAGGAGACATATATTAAATATACAGGAGAAGTTTTGCATGGAGCTTTTTGAATTGTTTCTGCATCTGCACTGATTTTATGCTGCAATTCATCTGACACCCATGCATCCATCAGTGTGAAAAAGATCACCTATTGTTTTAAACACCGCAGAGAGTTTTGGTGTCAAGAGGAGGGAATTGGCTGAAAGGGGATGCTGCAGAATGTTGAGGAGACATTAAAAAACAGAATCAAAAAACCATGATCCTTAATTTACCACAGCCCAAGAGAAACAGTGCATTATATGTTGACAGCTTCCATATGTGTCATGCAAACCTTTATTCTTACTGTTCAAAATAAAACGTCACATTAAGAGAAAAAGTGTACATTTCATGTTAAAAAGGGATGTATGATACCAAATACTGTCTTAAAGAAAAAAGAAAACACATTCCAATGTCATGCGGCTTTTTGTACTTTTTCAGGATTTTCAAAGGGAGAAAAATATGAATTACAACAGCCAGACATTCTTCCAAAGTTGTTTTTTCACACTGTTATATTAAATAGTTACAATTTCTTTTTATTCCTTATGTAGACATTATTATTACTTACGCACCATCTTCAGGGATCCAAAGAAATATATCTACACAAGTAATTGCCTAAAAAGTCTCTGAAAGATAACTATAAGAAATTATTTTTAATGGTAATGATAACAAATAGTAGCACCCTGGAGTCTCAGCAAATATTGACACCATATTTTAAAGGTGCTTTATGAATAAATCTAAAAATTAATATGTATTTACAGACTTGATTATCCAGGCCCCTAGTGGCACCTAAATACCTCAAACAGGGATCCTCTTACTTAACAGAATCCCATTTAGTTTAATGGTCTGTTGCAATAGGAAGGTTAATGGATCAGGTCTTATAAATATCTCTCCAGTTACGGAGGCAGAACTCCTCTACCTCCTGTGAACTCAGCTGACAGCTGGAGGCATGGAGAAACATCCTTCAGACCTGCAGGGCCTGAAGTTCACTTGAGCCAAGGGAAGTTTTTTCGGCTGATTTGAACCAGTCTCTGAGCTTTCACAGAAAACTGGTTGGAGGGAAGGTGGGTGGGGTTTTCTGGGTTACAAACCAAGTCCACTACACACTGAGTCATATATAAAAATTCATGTTCCATCTGTACACAAATGTGTCATTCAACTGCTGGTATTTCTAATAGCTTCCAGAAGTAACAGCAACCCAATAAAAATAATCAAAGCCTTAAGAGCAAAATTGTAAGACTATGAAAGGATGATTTTCCTTATGCTAAGCTGAAGTGGTGCAGCAGAGGTCTTCCCTATAATTTTAAAAACTTTAGTCCCTAGAAGAGCACTCTTCTTGCATGAATAAGCTGAAAAGGGAACAGAAAGTAAGAGAAAAGGGGTATTCCCTCCTCATTCAAGCAGCTGTGTTGAGAAAGTCAAATAAGTGAGGTGCAAAAGGTAAGGCTGCTTATGGCTTTGGAATTTAAAATAGAAAATTATTTACCACCTTTCTGATCTTGGGAGTAGGACAGGAGAAATATTTACGTGAACTATTCTTTTGCAATTTCTTCAGTGCATTAATCTAAAAGTTTCCTTTTACCCATACAAACTTTCCTGCTGTTTACTGAACAGATATAATTCTGAGGCTAGAACCAACTGATTGGTGGTTCCAGGGTTTCTTAATGAATGTCTTTCGTGGATATTTAATTTTCAACAATTTCTGTATTTGAATCTCCTCAAAATAAAAAAGCCAAGGATGGAGTTTATTCTGGAGCAGAAAAGTTGGCCAGAAGCAGTCCACCTAATTTGGATGCCTGATGGAAGTGTCACCTCCTCAAAATTTTAAGGGCTTTAAGATGGCCTCACAAAACTACGCTGCCTAAGAGATCCACTCCCCATACAGCCCAAGCTCAGGTGTGGTGCCTACAAATGCTGATTGAAGGCATCAACAACATGGCCTGCGTTGCATTGCTGCCTCCCTTTTCCACTTACTGTACTCCTACAGTATAGGTAATATTAGATGAAATGGTCGTCTGCTCTGGTGCAAGCCTGCCAACTCTGTTTTTAAACATCATGCCTAAAGGACAGTTTTTGCATAATTCTCCAGCAGCCAGGGCACTTGCTGAAAAAGTACGAGATGCTTTGTTCACAGCCCAGCCGAGCCCGAGGGAGAATTTAGATCAAAACCAATGAGAAAATGTAGACAGAACAAAGAAAGAAGAAAAAAATATTAATCCTTACACCAGGGTTTCTTCTGCTACTCATTAACATTATGTCAGCTAAGGTTTAGATTAACTGGCATCATAGATTCTTTGACCTCTGACATAAAAAGCTCTTTGACAAGAAAGAGCTAAATCTGAGAGTTTGCTTGTAAAGTAGTATAGATTAAGTGAACCATCACAGAAAAAACAGTCTATAAGTCTCTTTTTATTAGTTTCTAAAGAAGTCTAAGTAAAGAACATTTCTTCTAAAAATATTATTTCGCATTGAGATGCATTTTCAATTTTAATGAAGAGCATAACTGTGAATAATGCAGTAGCGCAGTAAATTTGTATTAAAATCCCCACAGCTCTGACTTCAGTTTTGATAGCAGTTTTTCTAATTTTCAGTTAATTAAAATTCTCAAGATTTCAAATTTTTAACCCATTTCAAGATAAAAAAAATTAATAATATTATTTTTTTCGAATTACAGAATACCAATTCCCACATTACCCTATTGTTAACCTTTCTCCAATATCAGTATCAGCAGCTATGAGATACCTTCTGAACTGTCCTGAGGTTATTTTGTAACTTTCTCCATTCTTCATCCCAGAAAATTCTTTAGAAACTTTCTAAAACAAAAATTCTGCAAATCTGCCTCAGTTTCCTGAATGTAATGATCAGTGGAAGAACATTAAAATGGAACTTTATTTTATATATAAGAGCTTTCATCCCAAACCTCATTTAATTTCACTTGATTCAGTCAGCTTTATAATTACCAAGTTTGCATACCATAACTACAGCAGGATAAGACTTTTGTTCTTTGCTTATAAGCTCTCAGTGAATTGTCACCCAGTCAAGTTAAAAAAACACAAAACACCCATCCAGAAAAGATTCCTAGCAAGATATGACAAGAGCATATAGGGTTTTATAATCTACAGTTTCAATCTTACCGTCCTCTGTCTCAGCACAGAGTTGCAAACCCAGATTGTTCAGTGGATTAATCACCCAGTGATTGCTGGTCACAGTAATGTCAAAGACAAACCAGCCCACATCAGAAGCTTGAGCCTTTCTTGTGTCTAACAGGAACAAGTCTGCATCCCTAAGTTAAAGAAAATGGAGAGTTAAGGCATTCAAATATTATTATTTTTTGTCCTTAATTTTCTTGCTGGCAATAACTTCTTGGAGTCTAAATGAATAATCCTTTGACATATCCTCATCATGACACAGTACAACATGTGCTGTAGCTAACAAGTAATTGTTACGTATAATAAAGGTATTTTCCCCAAGAGGCCTTTCTGAAATGAGTCTCAGCATGTAAAAATTACAGCTATGGAAAATCTGAAAAATCCAACTTCCTGATAGAAATACACAAAACATATAATTGAGGCTGTATATAAAGAATTCATCTTTCACCATTAGAATGTCTTAGGAAGATTAACTTTTGCAAACCTTTCAGTGTAAAAGACAAAATATGTCAAAACCTTGTTCCAATTTCAACTAAAATTCAAAGGCATAGCACTGCTAAAATGATCTGTTGTTAATAACATATGACAGCAGTGGTATGCTGTAACAAAACATGAATAGACGACAGTTCAGATCATTTCCTATTAGTGTTGATGTTTAGAAAATATCTCTATATCAAAGCAGAGATTATGTATCTATTAATAAAGTAATTATTACATTTTAACCCTCAGTTCCCTGGTATAGTCTTAAATTTGTTCCCATGAAATCTCCCCATAATTCAGAAGGGTTGCTCAGACAAGTTAGTATAATTGTGTTACTAAATTTTTACCATGGGTCATTTATTTGTTTTGTTTTCACATATCTCCTAGCACAATTGGTTCCAGAACAACATCTGTATTGCAAATAATTTGCTACAATGACCACACTAAACCCAAGATATTTAACTCTCATCAGTTTAGTTGTACACGCTTCTGCAAAGCAGGAAGCATTATTAAAAACTGTTTTCACCATTTAATCTTTTAAACCTAAATCTATAGGTATAGAAACCTATTTATTTTCTTCCATAAATAGTAATCAAAACAATAAGATACAAAACCAAATGTTTTATTTTAAATTTTAACTGTACAAGTCAACTAAAGACAGTCTTGGTTTACACAGATCTGGGAATCGTATTGTTGCTTTACAGACAGAATGACTATATGCTTAAATAGGAAAGACAGAAATAGTAGGCTTTTTGTCTAAAAGTGGGTTTAAAATACCTGTGGTCCTGTCACTATATTTTTATGGTGTTTAATTGCAATGACAACTAAGAAAGTTACTGTCTTATCTAGATTAAAACCGCAAATGCACCTAAAATGTCTGATACTGAAAAAAAGCATTATCTGTATCCCTTGAAGCTGTGGTTGCTCAACACTGAGGAAAATAAAGCCAAATAAGCTATGACAAACACATGTTTACTTACATGTATATGTAAGATATATCTGCAGAATCAGGCTAAAGAGCTCAAAAATTATAAAGGAAGATTGTTTTTAAAAAAGGAATTGAAGGGGCTTTCTTTCAAGTCACCATTTTTTTTCTTCTGTTATAGGATAATCTTTTGCTGGTCTTTTATCACTTCCATTCTAGAACTGTGCTAATGACCACACAAGGAGAAAACAATTGCATTCCCCTTCTGGAGCTAACATGAAGAAAATGTTACAATTCCAAAGAACCTGATCTACTCTGCAAGCACTGAAGAAATTAACAACGTACCACAAGCTCATAAATAGTACTCTCTGGAGTCTTAAATGCCAACTTTTTTCTCTAATGAGCAGTTTCTCAGAATTTTAAAGTGGAAAAGTTTAATTCTGACTGTAATAGTCTTTGATATATTTATTTATAAATATTTTTGTATTACTCCGTAGATTTAATAGAAAACTGTAAAATTGTTTGGAAAATATTAAAATATCGCAATGATATAATTTCACACTTTTCTCCTCCTAGAATACATAGTTGTTTTCTGATATAGATTCTTTCCATTCCAAGTTTTGCTGGGACTGATATGAAATGTTCTCAAAAGCCAGGATGTACAACGTCTCACAAGCCAAATCAGAATAGGGCACTACTACTACTACAGTCCAGAAATTCTGCTGAAGGACAAATTCCCCCTGTGGATCTCTCCTCAGGGTGATATTTACCACTTTGCAGTGCAGCAGAAACTCACACCAAAGTGTCTTTGGCATTGGCCAAGATAATAACTCAAAACAGGCAGAATGCTCTTACCCATTGACTCTGCAAATGAAGATAAAATGAGTTGTGAATACCCAGAGAAAACCAGAACTGATCCTTGAAAATACACAGAGAAAGTGTCTCTGTACCAATGCTAATTCTTTAGCCTACATAACAGCAATTTCCTACAGAAATCCAAAGTATTTGACAAGGAAAAAAATAACTTCTTTTAGAATTGATACAAACATAGGGCAAAAACTTGACCCCTGAGAAGGCAGTGAGAGCTCTGGGATCAGGGTTCTCCCATTAGCTCATGTCATTACCTCAAACTTCTCATCCCATTTTGTGGCATTTTTAATTTTAAAATTCTCCATTATTCTGTGAAAAGAAAAAACCTGTCATGCTTAAAAGAGTTGCAAATTTTGTCTGTAATTTAAAAAATATTTATATTTAAAAGATTACCCACAAGACATAATAAAAAATTTAGTCATTATGTCATAAATAGCCTGAAATGCAACAGTGAACACATTCAGGCAGAATACAGCTGATTTCCTTTACCTTTATGGAGGCTGTTTAAGTTTAGTATCTAGTCCCAAATTACCAGTTGTCTACAGGAGAAATGCAACCACAGTCAAGAATTTCAGCAAAGAGGCTGTGGGCAGAGCATCTGAGAAGCTCCACATGTCCGGGGTCATTCAAGGAAGTAAAGGTGGAATAAACCATCTATATGTTCCTTGAAACCCAGAACAGTTTTTGATCAGATCAAGTCATGATTACTATGTAATAGGCCATCCTGATAATGCTGTTTCACCTCACACCTCATTTCAGAAAGCTGCTTTTCTATCTTAATGCCACTTGAAGATTCCCTAATGTGGAAAGAACCCTTGGAGTTTACTTATATTAGTGGCTAGCTGCCATCAAATTGTGGACTATATTCACTTTCACCATGAGAAAAAGTCCAGGTAGGAGTACCTTGGCAGGTCTGTGTAGGAAAGTTAGCCTACCATGGGCTGTGCTGTACATGCTTCCTTAGGAAAAACAGAAAACTTCACTCCCACAGACTGGAATTTCAGCAAACTCCAAGGGAATTAAACACACACACATTTGACTAGCCATGATGCCACAGAGACAGGAAAATGCCTGAGACTACAGCATAATCCTTAGTTTGCAACTTGGAAACCCTGAACCCTGGCCACTTCTTGCCTAGAAGCATAGCAGTACTGTGTTTGGGATTGCAGAGCCCTGTCAGACACCCATGTTTCCTGTTCAAGGCAAAGAAGCCTCACCCACTCTCTGCATGGACAGATTATTTGGTGAGCTTGGACATAAACCTGGAATAAATTACATTCAAGATCATTTTAATTCTTTCTCAGTGTTTGTTGTTGTTGTTGTCTAGGAATTAATATTGCACAAGCCACGGTGATAACAAGGATGCCTTACTAGGTGTACACTCATGATCAATTATCGTCTCCCTACTTAAGAAACACATGAGATGGTATTCAACACATTATGTGTTCATGCTGAGCAGGTACCTGTTTGGATACTCCTTGATGATCTGATATATGCTAATCTGAATGGTTTCATTCTCAAAGCGGCTGTTGCTTCGATCCTTGTATATTCGGAACTCGGCTGCTGTCACTGCCTCTCCATGCGGGATCTGAGTAAGGTCAAAGCGAAACTCTTTATAGTGCCTTCGCTGGTGGGAGAAGTCCTTGTCCCTTTCAACTGTGAGAAAAAGAGTTCAGTGTAAATTAAAGACGTGAAACGAATGCCCATTTCCCATGATTAATGGAGCGTTCCTTCTGCTTGGGAGTAAACAAACATGACAATATAAAACTGTGCAAATAATAAAACCACAAGCCCAGACATACTTCCAGTTAAAGGAAATTCCACCAGCCCAGTGTCTTCAGTTCAAAAGAAAAAAAAACCTTGGTGGCTTTTATATAAATTCCAGAAGCTGGAGTGGAAAGAATATAAAAAAAAAGCTGAAAGGGGGTATGTTGTAAAGTAACTAGAAATATGGACAAACTAAAAGCTGTGAAAGGATTTAGGACTTCAATGTAGTCATAAGCACAGTAGTAGCAATGTCAGAGCTATAGATGACTTTGGAAAACACTAATTGCCACTAATAACCAGGCAGATGAGAGGAATGCTGTTCATTTCCGTTTAACATAATAAATTTTAAAGTGGTACTAAATTGTACTGCAACAACTATATACTTAAGAAGCAGTTAAGTCATATAAATTAACACAAGTTGTACTCTGATGGCATACATGTCATCTTGCCGGTGTCAGAAGAAGGAGCCATGAGCCAGGGCTGAGTGGTTCTGACATCTCAGCAGCATAGGAAGCACAGTCCTGGCTTGAGAAGTCCCCTCAAACCTGGGTGGGCAGATGCAGGCTTTCACTGCTTATGACACTGCCACAATTTAAAGTTAAAAAGTAAACCTCATTATTGCCTAATTCAGAATTCTACAGAATGTAAGAGGGAGTAAATAGAGGATTTTAATTTACTTGAGTTTATAACTGGTTTGGGTCTAATTCCTCTGTCTGCTGCCATTCTGACTGAGTTAGGAGCAACTTTTGCAATGGAATATATGTTTTGATGTGTCAACGGAAACTACAGGCCACAGTACTGGCTGATGAACACCTTACGGGATTAGTACTTCAGATTTTAAGGATGTGGAATGGAAAATGACCCAGGGTTTCCACTGCCACAGTATACAACATATCATTGACCTTTGAAGAAGCTGTGCTCCATCGGAAGACAGAATTTCTCTCTTCTGGAGAAGTTCTACCTGCCTTGTGAGATAGGTGTTTCATTTTACTGATGGTGGACAAACCTAAAACTCAGAGCTGGGATTTGGTTTAGATAACCAAATGGCTGCACCCAGCTCCACTAAATGCTCCCTCCCGTAACCCCTGCTCTTTTATTTCATTTTAGTCCTCAGATCTGAGGGAGGAACAATGTCAGTTCTGAAAAAGCTCTCATTTGGATTACTAAATTCCACATGTATAAATAATGTGTAAATTATTACAATATTTATGTATATTTATACTTATATGCTCATATATAAGTGCCTCCCAAGAAGTTTTGTCTACATATACAATATGCATGTGTTTGCATGTAGATACGTATAATTATATAATTTATATATAAAGCTGCATATCTGTTTATTATAAAGTATATGTTGTCTTACAAAATACAAATGCACTAAAAGAAAAAGAAAATATCATTTTGACCTTGCCATATAAGAGTACAGTTACGGACATAATAAAGTGAGAGCTATTGAAGGAAAAGTATTTAACATTATTTTCAGAGCAGTAGTTACTAGTTAAGTCACCTGTGGTCATATAGTAGTCCTTTACAGTGTACTTCCCTTTCACTCTTTCAAAAATGTAAACTCTCTTTGTTTTTATTAGCTTTTTTTTTCTTGTGTACAAATCTGTGTTGCCTTAAAAACCACCAAAAATAAAATATATAGGATATAAGAACACTTTATCTTCAGTGAAAATTAACTTTCTCCTGGCTGACAAAAGGAAAATTGTCTGTTAACTGTGAGGTTTACTTGGCTCAAGTGCATATTTAGCTTACTTGGGTTTGCCATGGAACACTATGTTGCAAAAGTAAAACAGAAAAGAGGTGGAAGCATGTGAACTGGCTGCTCTGTACCTGAAGATGAATGGGCTGCTGCTGAAGAGAAACAGGATACAGTCTATTTAGCAGCTCCACTGACCAGTTCTAAACTGTGGGATATATACAGAGATCTGACTTGAGGTTTGGGAGTTGTTGCTTTTTTTTTTAAATGTCCATGTAAAGCCTTTCATTTCAGAGAGAACTTGGCAGAGATTAGCATATGCAAAAGCACTGAGCCAAGAGGCTTTTTTCTAGTGCAAAGAGTCTGCTGCAATTTTCTAAGGTTATAACTGAGCATTTCAAAATTGACGTGGAACAGATACGTCAATAATCTTCAAATGAGACTATATTAAAGACAGACAATGTAGCAACTCCATATGTATGTGTGACTAAGCACTACACACTATGAGTAAACACTGAAGAATTAGACACTGAATAAAAGCGCCTAATGCCGCTACATAAATAGTGCCACAATGAAAGTTTAAATGCCACTAATCCTGGTCTGATTTATTGTTATTTGGATTTGAGGTTTCCTTTTGTCTAGTTTCTACTAAGTACTTTCTAATTAGTAATATTAGTTTAGAAACAGCAGTTCTCTCCCTGTATGTTATAGTTTGGACACAAACCTCTAAAATACCTTTCAATTGCATTGGTGGGGTTCTCTCAGGACCACTCATGACTGCTGAAAGAATATTGATAGCCACTTCCTCATGGGCCTGAAATTAATTATTAAAGCTCACACAGATAATACTTATCTGTGTTTTCCTGTATACCCAAGGAAGACACAGCACTGTCATCTGAAAGGGACATAAGTTAAAAATTTCCTTGGGTCGAGACACCCTTTACAGGAAGGCCAGGACTTTGCCCGTAGAAATGAAGGGTTGTAGGAAACAGGCACTGAACACCAAGAAAAACCCTGGGTCCCAATCTCCGCAATAAAGTCAGAGAGGAGATCCCACTCTCCACAATAAAGCCAGAAACTCTAACTGCAAATTTCTGTTAGCCAATGTACAGAGCAAAAAAAATTTTTTACAGATGTAGACAAATTAAAATCTTATATAGTAAGCTGTAAAATAGCAGTGATGGTGGTGGTGATGTTGCAATAATGACTAGTGGCTAGAATGATAGCCAAGTTAAAAAAGAAAAATGTTATTTAATGATATTGAGTATTTTAATACTGAAAATAATACACAAATCTTGATCCCCTCTGCATCTAATAAATGCTTTGTCAGGGAAGACTGTGAATGCTCAGTAGAGAACCTCTAAGATCCTTTGTCCTGCTGAAATGGCATGAAGTACAGGGAGGCACCATGTCTCAAATATTTTTTTTCACAGGCGAGAGCTTTTCAACCCTGGCAGCCCAAAAAATACAGGTTAAGATTTTTAAGTATTGAGTACTTCCAGAGTGTTTTCATGTCATTCCAGCCCTGCTCAGTTCATCTGCCAAAACGCATCTCTGTGGGACCGATTACAGCCTCTAAAAATCGATTGACCAGAAAATCAGTAAGTACTTTTTTAATCATTAGAGGAATACAATTTTTCTAAGTAAAAATAACTAGAATATTAAGATTAATGCTGATTACAACAAAATTCTTCATTTGCTCTGATTGCTCAGGTTTCTTAGCATCAACTTTTAAAAATGGTATTTTTATACCACCTGAAACTAATATATGCAACACTATGCTTACATCAGACAAATCATGGCTCAGGGGAATATCACAAACACCTGTGTGTAAAATGGGAAAGAATGATATTTTCCACCCATGTGGCAAACTGATTAAATGTTCATACTGTATTAACACTAAGTCCAACTCTAAGAAGAAAGAAGTCAAATTTATACAAAAAAGGTATCTTGGAAAAGAGGTCTTCTTTTACACCAAGAGAAAAATATCATGCACTGATTTTCATTAACAATATATACGTAATTTAAGAAAAAAAAGAACTACTAAAAGCCACCCAAAGCACATATATGGATGGACAGTATAATAAGCAATCAATATTTTATCAATTCCACTATAAATGTCTGATTATGTTGACTGAGCTTAAAAAGCGTAAAAAGTGCTAGCAATGAGTTTAGGTCATAGTGCATGAGGAACTGTTAGACGTGTTCTTTCTCCCCACTGATATATGTTTCTCTTTTCCTGAAGATATTGGTATGTGACACATGGGGAAAGTGAAAGCTGCTTTGGCAAACCGATAACAAAATAACGATATGCTGTAATATGCTGATTTTACAATATATGATCCCAGAATCCCAACTGGATTCACAAATAGTGAAGCCTCACTAATCAATTTAATGTCACTGTTTAACTACCTGCCAGGGCAAAATGGAGGGTCTTACAGATTTCGTAACTATAAAGGGCCATTTACACTAATCTCACTGAATTTCACTGTTTGACTCGAAATTCTTTGTATAAGTACTAAGTAAACCAGTCAGTTTTAATCACTTCAAGGTGATAAAGGTTACAGTAAGCTGATACACTACAAACGACACTCATTTACATCTTGAATATAATTAAATGATAGTTTATCTACAGTGAACACTTGTGGTTATCTGACCAAAACAGGTCAAAGGTTCCAGGCGTTTTCTCCTGAAATTACTCAGTGCTGCCTCTAATGACTGATAATTGAAAGCAGAGACTGGAAATATCAAATGTGGTAGGTGACAGATAAGCAACAGATTAATGCAAGTACTCTGTTACAGGACACTAAAAGGTCAGAGGCCCAAGGAATTAGCTATTGTGCTACTGTGAAAAGACAGACATCAAATAGCTGTTTACCTCATTCTTGCTCTTCTCTCCAACATTCAAATTCTAGTAGCATAAATTAGACTGTTTAAAGTGACTCACTTTTTACAAAATAAGGCAGCAAATATTTTGTAGGGTGTGTGGTAGGAGGAAAGTGATTCTACAGAAGCATACAGGGGTAAAAACCCCACCGAAATAAAACAGCTATATTAGGTGTAAATATTTAATGAAGTGCATCTGAAAGAAGAAGTATGTTCCTCAGAATGTCATTCTCAGTTGAAGAGACCAGATAACAGACTCTAAAATATACATTTTAAAGCTTTGTAACTTTTTAGGCTTTTAGATTGTAGAAAATTAATATCAACTTTAGAAAATCAGATTAAGTTTATCTCAGCAAGCATATCTTTCATCTTTTTTACTCTGGAAGTCCTAAAAACATAAAACCTAATTAATATTGAAGTAAGTAGTAGCCTTTTCATTCTGCCTATTGGTCTTTGAATAAGTACTACAGTCTTCAAAAAAGGGTTTAAATCAAGTGAACTTTTAAAGTCCAAGCGGGAAGAAAAATACCTTCCCAAATCAGTGATTGAAAAAAAACAAAAAAGCAGCAGACTATGATTCTACTTGTCTAAGCACTATTTATTTACTAGGTTTTATAGAAGGGTAAGAATCCTGATCTGGACTCAGGAAATCTATTTTGAGTTAGACATCGAAATTGTTAAAAATAGTCACCTGTGCTTCAAGCATTGTTTTGGACACCAGAGACAGCTGCCTGATACAGTCAGTGGAGAGACAATACTGTTTGTTAAAGGTCAGCTGTCTTGTACCGGCCAGTAAGCAAAACAGAGGAGTTTATCTACATTTCCCCTTTAGCCCTCTGCAGCTCCAGAGAACTGGACTAAGAGATAGCACTTGTTCAGTCAAAGGACATTTCAATCCTTATCAGCTGATTTCAATGACCATATCCTAACTGTCGGTATGCTGAGTAGCCCAGCAGTGGAACATCCTGGACCATTGCTCAGAAAAAATGCAGGGGATGATGGAAAAAATGAGAATTAAGTAAGTTTTTGTTCCCACATCTGATTTTTTTAATTCATTTAACATTAGACATTTACCAAATAATCATTCAGCTAAGCATTTTAACTACAAAACTTCAGAGTTATATGCCCCATTGCTTGTTCTCCTTTTAGTACCAAGTATTTTATATTTCTTTTTACCCATTTTCATCAGGAGAGCAAGAGAGCGTTGGTGCCCTCCTGCCTATTCTGTAGCCAGTAGTAAGGGAAAGGGGGTGATTTGCAATTAATAACCTTTCTTTTCCCTCCCCATCTGCCTCCTCAGGCTGAGGTGGGAAAATTCATTGCACAGGTTTCAGTCATGTATGTCCGTGTTTCTTGGGGAAGTTCAGAATTTACCTTTCAGAACTGAGATCTTTTGGGAAATCATCTCTGATCAGGCATATAAGGATCACAGAATCACAGAATGTGCTGATTTGGAAGGGATCCACAAGAATCATCGAGCCCAAATCCTGACCCTGTACAGGACATCCCCAAGAGTCACATCATGTGACTGAGAGTATTGTCCAAACACCTCTTGAACTCTGTCAGGCTCGGTGCTGTGACTGCTTCCCTGGGAGCCCGTTCCAGTGCCTAACCACCCTCTGGGTGAAGAACCTTTTTCAATTATCCAAACTAAACCTCCCCTGACACAACTTTAGGCCATTCCCTCGAGTTCTTTCAGGGAAGAGATCAGCGCCTGCCCTTCCCTTCTTCCCCTGACAAGGAAGTTGTAGACTGCAATGAAGTCTCCCCTCAGTCTCCTCTTCTCCAGGCTGAACAGACCAAGCAACCTCAGCTACTCCTCATACTGCTTCCCCTTGCTGAACTTCATATGGTTGGTGATTGCCCAGTCTTCTAATTTGTCAAGGTCTCTCTGCAGGGCCTCCCTGCCTTCCAGGGAATCAACAGCTCTTCCCAATTTTGTATCATCTGCAAACTTGCTTGGTATCCCTTCCAGTCCAGCATCCAAGTCATTTATGAAGATGTTGAAGGGCACAGGGCCCAAGATGGAGCCCTGTGGAACCCCATTAGTGACAGGTCACCAGTCTGATGTTACCCCATTCACTATTACTCTCCGTGCTTGATCTGTGAGCCAACTGCTCACTCACCACATGATGTGTTTATCCAGCTGTGTGTAGGACATTTTGTTCAGAAGGATACTGTGAGAGATAGTCTTGAAAGCTTTACTGAAATCCAAAAAGATGACATCAACTGGCTTCCCTTGGCCAACTAGGTGGGTTACACTGTCATAAAAGGAAATCAGGTTTGATGAGTAGGACTTTCCTCTCATGAAGGCTGTGACCAACAACTGCATTGTCTTTCAGGTGTTTTTCAGTACCTCCCAAAATAATCTTCTCCATAACTTTTCCAGGCACTGAAGTGAGACTGACAAGCCTGTAGTTTCCAGGGTCCTCCTTCTTGCCCTTGTTGAAAACTGGGACAACGTTCACCATCTTCCAGTTAGCTGGGATGTCTTCAGATTCCCAAGACAACTCAAAAATCATCAGGAGAGGTTTTCCAATGACATCAGCCAGTTCTTTGAGGATTCTGGGATGAATCTCAGATTTGTAGGGATCAAGCTGGAGCAACACATCCCACACAATTTCAGGGTTGACTGGGAGTTTATCATTCGCACAGTCATGGTCCTCCAGTTCAGGGCACTGAGACCCCCTTGGTCCATCATCTGTGTTGAAGACAAAGGCAAAGAAAGTATTAAACACCTTTGCCTTGTCCCTGTTCGTGAAGTGGCCATCCTCATCCTGTAACAGGCCAACGATATTTCTATACTGCCTATTGCCATTAATATATTTGAAAAACTCTTTTTATTGTCCCTCACATTTCTGGCCAGCTTCAGCTCCAATTGAGCTTTGCCACTCAAATTTTCTTCCTACAGCAGTAAGTGGAATTTCTCTGTTCTTCTCATGTCCCTTAACCTTGCTTCCACTGGACATACATCTTCCTTTTTTGCCTTATTTCCAAGAGAAGATCTTTGGTCAGCCAAGTTGGCCTTCTGTCCCATCTGCTTGACTTCTGACATATGGTAATTGCCTGCTCCTGTGCCCCATGGAGGTGATGTTTAAAAAGTGACCAGCACTGATGGACCCCAGCATCTGCAAAAGCATTCTCCCAGGGGACCTTACAACCTTACTAATCCCCTGAGCAGCCTGAAGTCTGCTCTTCTCATGCCCAGAGTTGGCACTTTTCCTCCTGTTAACGGAGATTTTAAACTCGATCACTTTGTGGTCACTCTGGCCAAGAGGGCCACCAATTTCCACTTCCCTCACAAAATCCACTCTGTTGACAAGCAACAGATCGAGAAGGGCATCTTTCCAAGTTGGCTCCCTTAGGACCTTTTCCATATAGTTGTCTTCCAGGTTTTTTAGGGATCTTCTGGCCAGGGTTGTACCAGCTGTGTGACAGTCCCAGTTAATTTCTAGCAATTTGAAGACCCCCACAAGGACAAAGGCAGTTGATTTGGAAGTGTCTCTTAGTTCCTCAGAGAATAATTCGTCGGTGTCATCATCTTGGCTAAAAGAGAGCCATGACCTCTCTAAACTCTGCACTCATCATGATTGAGGCAGCTGCCCAGAGTGACCTCCAGTGGAAACTCTCTGTTGCCCTGGTATCAGCTGCAGGTTGTGCCCTGCTCTTGCGCTTGTATCAGAAGGCAGCAGTGGGCACCCCTGTCGGACGTGTGCCCAGGTAGAGGAACTCCTGTGCTCAGTGACAGAGCACCTGAAAAAGGTAAAGTAGATTGAGTAGTATCAGGGAGAGTGAGAGAGTGAGGCAGACTACTGGAATTGCACCCTGCCTTCCCTGGGACAGGCACAACAGACAGGATGTATGATAGGGAAGATTCCCTACCGTCTATCCAACTGTCTGAACACAGCAACTGAAGGGATAGGAGGCAATGGCAAAAAGTTCCTGCCCAGCACACCATCTCCTCTGGTGACCACACCTGCAGCTGCCCGGGCACAGTAGGTGTGAGACTCTGCAAGTGGAACTGAACAACAATGAGAATGATGGTCCATCTAGCTTGGAGGTGCTGCCAAGGTTAAGTCAGTCTACATTTTGCATCAAAACTGACTCCATAAAGAAAAAAAGTAGGTCACTGCCATAGGAGACTCCCTATGAAGTCTCCTCAAAAACTTAAAGGGTTAGAGATGTGAAGACAAAGCTTCTTACTCTGGTACTGCCCTCAGATTAATATCCATTATTTATTTTTCTGGTGGCCAGTGATGAAGCTGCAACAAGAAGAGCAATCAGCAGAGACTTCAGAGCCTTGGGATGACTGGTTAAGGGATCAGGAGCACAAGCAGTGCTCTCTTCTGTCCTTCCAGTAGCAGGGAATGATGAGGGAAGAAACAGGAAGAGCCAACTGATAAATAGCTGGCTCCAAGCCCAGTATCACTGGCAGAATGGAGTCAATGATATTAAAGGCCTTTTCCAACATAAATGATTCTATGATTCTGTGATACCTTACATAAAAAACGTAGGCAGGGGTTGAAAATAGGTCCCCAAAATTACATTCCACACGTACCTTATCTTAGACAAAAAGGTCATTGTCAGAAACTTAATCCACATTCTGATCCCCCTCCAATTGAAGCAAAACCATTTCCGTAATCAGTGGGGATTTTGCTTAATTAGAAAGGGCGAGTCTGCAGAAATTTTTCTTTTTTTCTCTTACAACAGTTCTGTTTCTTAAGAACTGCTTTATTGCACTACTGTATATTTGAGTTTCTTTTTATTTATTATTATCGTATTGGTTGTATTTAAAGTAATTATAGATTTACAGATGTGGTTTTGAAAGAATGATATAAATTACTTTAACATAAAATACACTTTCTTATTAAAACACAAAGCAGAAAGTTTGATCATTCATATTCTGAAGCTAGTTACACTGCTGTAAAGCTAGTTATTTCACTAAATTCTTTATTTTCAGATCAGCTACTGACATCAGTGAGTAACATTTGCCTATTTTGATTAACTAAATTAGGGACAGTTTGAAAATCATTTGATGAAATACTATGCAGCTAGTGACAGTTTTAATAAATGAAATATTGTTTATTGAATTGAGACGTTTGATGGTAGAACATGCCTTCCATAACTGAACAGAATTACTGACCTGTATGAATTGCAAAGTAATTCAAATCAAGATAAATTCAATGAAAAAACCCTTCCACAACTGCAACAGAATCTAAAGCAAGAATAAAAAGAAAAAGCATAATAAAAAATCAAGCCAAAAAAAAAAAAGTTTCGTGTCCTTTTTCCAAGCACATAGTACACTTATTTTCTTTCTTTAACCTTCAAAGAAATGCATTTCAATACCCGATACTTTATTAAAAAATAAGTTAGAATATTCATGTATCTTAACCAAGCATTTACTATTACATCTTTTGAGAGTACAGATCTAGTATTAAAATTAAAATATTAATTTCTTCATTTTGTTGTTGTAGCAATAAAGACCCGATAGATTCTTACCAATTAACAAAAAACACTTTTGAAAAACTCAAAATAGTGTAAAACACTATCATAATACTAAGGTGGACTTTGAAATTCTGTGATTTTTACTTTCTAATCCTCTTAATATGTACATGCAATGTATTCAACTTTAGTAAGTGGTAGGCAGCAACTTGGTAAATAATGAAAATTACAAACCAATAATAGAATAACAGTGAATATTTAAAAGAATAAGTTTCCTTTTTTCCATCAATTATTTTAAGAATTAGAACTCAGTTAATAATTAAAAGCTTTCAGCATTCCCTCTGAGAAGGAAAGAGTTCCCAGCAACCACATAACAATTCCTGCCAGCAACTTTTATAAGCAGAGACCTAAAGAAATGCCTCAATCAAAGAGGCATAACTGTGCTTGGCTTTCTCACACATAATCTCCCAGGTGATCTGTACACTGTGAGATTATCCATGATACCTTCTCATTACTTTACATTAAAAAATTAAATAAAATAGATGTTTTAATGAAATTGCTGGTCTTCATTCAATAGCAAATGTTTTGCTGAAAATTTCATAGCTAAACATGTGTTATTCATTCAATTTACTCTTCTTCCAAGTCAAATGCACTTGCTCAACAAGTCAAAACAAGTGCTGCACTGCAGCTGCTCCAGTAATAATTAAATGCTGGAAGGCTTTCAGTTGTTGATTCAAAATAAGTGGAAAAGCAACACGCAGCTTTTCTTATGCTGGTTTGAACACGGCCAGTGTAACTAGAACAAAGAGATAGAGTTTTGGAAGTGAATATATAAATATAAGATACAAAAGATAGTTGGGTAAACAATTCCTCACAATCTACTTTTTCTGATGATTTCAACAGTATAATGCACTGTATCCTTCAACCTCCCAAATGCAAAACTTTCATTCCAGTTGTTTAGCTGTAGCATGGAGCACAGAAAAATTCAACTGCACATACGTGCTTTTTCATTTTTAGTAAGTAAGGACCCTGTGGTTTCTTCATTATTTTAAGTCACACTATATTACAAAGGCTCTCCAATCACAAATACCTATGTTAACCTAAATCTGATAGATTTTCAGTTATTATCAGTTTCATCAGTGATAAACAAATCTTTATTTGAAAGAAAAGATCAAAGTTTCATCATGTAGTTCTGAAATAATACATCATGATAAATCAAATACATACAGATAAATTAGCTAATCCTTACACTGGCATGCCTCAGGTTGCTAGTTTTGTCTGCTTTTTCAACGATGTCTATTTTGCCTCATCTTTGGTGAAGCCAGTACATTTTGATGCCATCTGTCAATAGACTTCCATTTTTTCCCATGTTTAATTTTGTTTTTCTATAATCAGATCATCACAAAGAAAACTAACAATTATTGCCAGGCTTCTGACTGTGTGTGAAAGTCAGAATGTCAGATCAACACAACCTCAAGGTTAACAAATGACAGAAGAAAAGATCCCTCTTGGGTTCAGCTGCAGCTGAACAGAAACAAAAGTTATACCTCTGGGATCCAATGGTCAGAAAATAGGTGTAAGTTATAACTGTTTTGGCACTGTAAAAGTATACAGATGGAACATAACTTCTGAGGAGGGTAAAAGGGCGTATATCATCATAGGACAACTGGCAGGGAAGGAAAAACTAAACATTAAAGCACACTCTATCTTCCCACATCTCCTTAGTTCCTGCTCATATTAACCCTCTGCTCACTTCCACCCACTGGTGGCAAGTCATTCCACCGCTTACCATTCACACGTCATCTAATAAAATCCATCTATTTTCTAACATGGAATTTGTTGGAAATACTTCCACCAAAGTTTTGTCTGCATGCCAGACTGGGTACGAATGGATAGGCAGTATTTTCTGCTTAGGCTGTGCTCACATCTGAGTATTTAAATATTACCCATACACTGACCAAACATTCCACAAAAAAACAGTCTAGCTGTAACAAGGATGAGGAAGGAAACCCTCAAAAACATCACATTTAGAGAGTAGAAAACGGCTTCATTACATATAAGAAATTAAAAATTATTTTACTAGGCTACATCATAGACAGGATGTTAACTACATTCACAAAAAATAGCTGCTCACAGGCTATGTGCTTAGCTGGTGTGCCAGCTTAGCTCAAATGAGTTCAGAGGTCCTCAGATTTATACTTTGGTTGCATAAGCACATACCAGGCTAATCACTGTACTGACAGAGTCATCACCATAGAATTAAAAATGTAAAGAGACTGGAATTTCATCTTTTATAAACTGTTACCACTTGTTTTGAAGGTTTGTCCTATGCATTCTTCCTGTTGGCCAATACCAAGAACCCAGCTAGGAGATTCTAGTGCTGAGAAACAGAGCAACAGAGCCAGAAGCACAGCAGAGATAGGCCCTCCCAGACATTACACCAGAAGCAAACAGGAGGAAGATGAGGAGGAAGAGCAGACAGGAGACTGGCCAGCAATGGTGAGGAATGGCACTTTCAGGCAGCATGTTTTAACAGCCAGTTTGGGAGCTGGCTGTGATTTTAACAGTCTGTTAATACTGATTCAAAACGCACCCCTTCCTCTGCAGCTCCGTCAGTCTAATCTGATAATAATTTATTCTCACAAAGAGAGATTATTTTACCCCCATATAACTGCTCATATGGAATAGGTCTCCTCAACAAGAAGGAAAAAAAAAATGGACTTTTTTTCTTCCTGAAGGAAGTTTAAAACTTACTACGATTAATGAATTTGAACCTCTTTCAGGGAAGAAACTCACTGACTCTTAGTGAATAAAATATCTCTGGGTTAGCCATCCAGTATTATGCCTGCATTGCCAGAGGAAAGGAAAGCTAATCTTCACAAACAATATTTGTGCCATGAGAGAGCTCAGATTAACTCTAGGTAATGTGACAGTAAGTCGTGATCCCTCACAGCAGATTACTTTGGACAGACCTGGGGAGAGAGACACAGGAGTCTCAAAATGACATAAAAATCAAGAAAATAATTTCCAAAGTAGAAAGAAAAAGTATGACACTTTGAACACACAGCACTGTTCATTCAACAATTGTCTGATGCTAGATCATCACTCCCTTCCAAAAAAAAAAGTAATTGACTCCACAGCATCAACTACCTCTGGATTTTATATTCACACACACACACAGACACAGACACAGACACACACACACACACATATATAATAAAACAACATTTAAAATACATTTACTTACATTAAAAATTTGATATATAAAAAAATGTTTCTCCCTGTAAATGTGATCTCGTTATGATATACAACCGCATTAAACATGATTATTAATTCAATAGTTTAAGAAGTGATAAAAAAAATATTACTTTTTGAAGACCCATAGTGTATAGCTATAGGATATAAAAAAGGAGCTAACCAAGGAATCAGAGAAAAGAAAAAACTTTTTTCTGAAATAGTACCTAATTTTAAATTACCATGATAAACAATACTATATAGTGGCACGTTATACTACCTCTCAAAATTCTGAAAAACAAACCAGTCCTCCCTGAAAGTTATCATATGTCATTGTGTGATTTCAGATATACTATTTCTTAACACCAAAGGGGATTTAAACATTCTGATCTTTCAAATACCTTATTATGACATTAAGCAAATTCTGTGTTTTATTTTTAATCATATAGGCTTGCAACTAAAATCAATACATAAAAAACATTTAACTATGTAAATGTAATTTTGTCTAGTTGAACTGTAGGTTAAACCTTCGCTACAGGAAAGACAGCACTTTTAGCTTTCACAATATTGTTCAGTTCACGGTGAGCTGTGGGCAGTACTGTGTAAGTCTAGAGGCTCACCTAAGTAACTTGTCTTTTTTATCTAGAATATAACTCATGTTGGATGACAAACCATTACAATAATGCCATAATTATGTGCAGTTTACCACTATAGACAATTAATTCTTCATGGCACTTCATTCTCCAATAAGTCTAACTGTCAGAGTTTTAATAAAATAAAATTGAAGGTATATTCTTTTGTCTTGTGTTCCTTAAAGTCTTGGGACTGGACCTTCACTTCATAATAATAATGTTATAGCTTCTATTTCCTTTTCTCTTCATTCATTTTAGGAAATCAAGTTTACTATAATCTTATAAATCGAATTTATGGTAAGTGAGCTATGGAACAACAGCAGTAGAGGAAGCAAACATGTATGTCTCATCATTAGTGAGAAACAATATATTCAATGCCATGTGTTTCAAAAGCCATCAGCTATATGAAAAGCATTGTAAAATAAGAAGGATTTGAAGTTGCTTTCTGAGCCTTTGGAGTGCCCATTTTCAAGAATTGCAGCTCTTTCTGGATGTTAATTTGTTTTAATTTTTGTTTTGCTGCAGCTACAGGGGATAATTGCTTCTCTTTAATGAAAGCTTAGATGTGCTCAGAAATCATCAATACACAGAAAATCTCATAGCAAAGATTACGTAAGTCTCAAAAAGCTCATGGGAACTGGCAATTCTATGGAAGTATAAGGAATTCTGAAGTTTTGCAAAACCACAGAGAAACCACTTGTGACAACAGAGGGTTGTCTCTTTTATATCATCATATGTGAACCTCAGCCCTTTCAGTACTGTTGATAGGTCTTTCACTCCTTTCTTGATCTCTTTGGAGAAATATCCAAGCAGTCAATCAGAGAGGAGAGGCCCTTCTCAGAACAAAGAAAATCGCGTGATTTTATTCACAGGAGTACCAACGATCCTACATGGATCCAATTTTGCAATCGACTGGACAGGCCACAGCTTTTATTGACCTAACTATGAGATTACTCAGCACCTCATACCACTGAATTCTGCTGCTGTTATAGTCTTCAGGTCTTTGGAGTAGATCCATAAACTCTCCTCCTTATTTCAAAATGTTACAACAGGATGTAATTAAGTACAATTAACAAGGAGGTCAAACGGTCATCTGATAAACACTGGTCCAAACAGGCAGCTTGAAAGGTCAGGGCTGGTAAAACCACATAGTATCGATGGGAAAGAATATTATGATTTAAGGGGGAAAAAATCCCAATGACTAAAACTGAAAAAAGATTTACATGCTTTCTATATTACATATACAAAACCATGCACACAGACTGATACGCGTGCACACATGCCTCAGAGAGGTACAAACCTAAATTCTGAGAACAAGAGGTAAGCTATCCATACATCCTCTCTCCATTGCACCAGAACACGAATCTCAGTTTTTGTGTTTAAATTCCAGTGTTTCTTTTTCATTATTTTGTAAATTGTCTATTTTAAGAACACTATACTTGTTGTCCTTTTAGAAGGACTTTTTTTAACCCTTTCTAAAATAACACTTGAGATCACTATGATGAAATGGAAGCTGCTGTGAGATTCTTGGGAACAAAGTATTTTACAGAGTGAACAGTTAGAGTAAAAAGAGGCTTCGCAAGACGAAAGCTATACCAGTTCTCTGCAAGGCCAAAGAATGACAGTGCACAGAAATGAAAATGAACACAGAAATATTTGCCCATCCTCATTTTATGGACTGGAAAACAGAGGCACACTGTTTTCATTCTCTATCTGAGGCTCTTCGAGTTTTTCCTGTTTGGCTGCTCATACATTTCACTCTCTGACTTTCAGGTTTAGGCTAGCTGGGGGCCAGGACAGACTCACTGCAAAGCTTTTGCACACATGTCATATATGAAGCAGCAAGGTAACCTGGGCAGCAGCAGCAGATTAACCTTTGGGATCACTAGCATGTTATGACTTGTAGTTACTGACAGATATCCCAGCTGAGGTAACCTTGGGAACAACTTTCCCAAAGCTGTGTTCCTGCTGGATCTCTGCCATCATAAATCACCACAAAGACTACAGCTGTCATGGGATCGTATGCTGGGCTTGGACTTGCTCCCATAGCATTATCATCCACACTACTGTTCTCCCACTCTTTCTATTTCTCAGGTAATGTTTTTGCAAACTGCACCACTAGAATAGCATGGCTCCAGGCACCAGGTGCCATCAGGCACCCTGCCTGCTACTCCAAAACCAGAGTCCCTGCTTATTCAGCGTCCCTGCTGTTTCTTTCTTCTCTGGTCCCAAAACAGAACAGAACAGAATTTTTTTGCCAGAATTTTGTTTTTTGCCAGAACAGAATTTAACACCTCTGGCTCCAAAAATGGTGCCATTCACAATTGTAAAAGTCAAACACAATATATTATTGAAATTATTTTGCAGTACATTATAGTTGCATACTCCACCTGTATTTCCCCACCACTTTTAAAAGACGAATCTTTTAAAAGGATATGCTTAGCCAAATTGCTCTTAATTTATAATAGTTACTCTGGAATAGGGATACAGTTTAGCAAAGCATAAGAATTAGCTTAATTAATTTGACTACAGTCAAATACCTGTGAACTAAAACAACAATAATCTCATTTAATAGACACAAAGGGATATAATTACAGAATCATTGAAGTTGGAAAAGACTCTTATGTTCTTATGGGGTCTGAATAAGTAATATTGTTAAGTAAGGTAAAGATAAACCTAACAGAAATTTCACCTGTTAAAATTTCTTCCTCTTTCTGCTTCTCCTTGAAAAAGAGAGTTAGGTGGAATTTTGCTTCTGCAAAGTCACTTGTTGTCCAGCTATGGATATATTTCGTGTACCAGACCAGCTGTCCTGGCTAGTTTTCTAGGTTTTGACTCATTAATAATTGTTGTCTCAGTTTGCCCTGAATTACAGTGGGAAAAAAAGTAAAACCACATTTTGGTAAGGTATGACACACGTCACCAAGTTGTGGTTGATAAAGTCAAGTCCTTGATCTATTGCACCAGAGCTGTTGCTCAAAAAGAGCTGGAAAATAAATGTTTAAACGCACCTTTTGGAACATCCTTCAATAAGAGTGGGAAGTTTCTGAGTGGAGAGCTGATCTGTAAAACCTTTCCTTTTCTACTTGTTTTATAATCATATTTTGTATAGAAACAAATTCATAACTCAGTACAATACACAAACCAGCTCCTGCTTGGTGTGCCCCACCCACAAACTTAAATAATGTAGTTGTCAGGGTTGACAAGGTCTGCCTGCTATAGCATTTCTGTGTTTTATAGGAAAGTTTAACCAGGGGTGTTATTTTAAGAGATGAGCAAATGGGGAAACTCCATGGCCTAGCCAATAAATATGAACTTTAGGTGCAATGGAGCACTCATAAATATGACTCAGAACAAGGGGATTCATTGTTTCTCCTGACCCCTTTTAGCTGCTCCTCTGATCTCAGCCTCTCTGTGTGCGTCATGGCAGCTCTTATCCTTTAACCTGTGGTTTTTAAAAGCTAGCTTCTAAGTTATTTATGGCTGCAAATGTTAGTAGCCCATCTGTGTACTCCCTGCACACACATACTGAAGGGTGGGGGGAGCTGCATTTTATTTTGCAAGGATGAAAAGTTTTGCCCAGGAAGCCAAGTGCCTGGGGAGGTTGAAGTAGTTTGTCTGCCACAAGGGATTGAGAAGAAAAGTGCTCCTTTTGCCTTCAAGGCTTACTGAGAGAAGAAACCCATAACTGGACTCATTTTCCCTTTCATTTGTACATTGTCTATCTTTGCCATGCTCCTTGCCCTCTGTCTGTCTGCATGCAACTTCTTCTCTCTACCATAATAAACTTCCACTTTCGTAACTCTGTAGGCATGGGAAATGCTCTGAAGTGATACAACATCATGTTGCATGTGAGGAACAGAGGAGTAGGACTAAATCTTCCAGTAATACAAGATCCTGCAGAGGTTGTTTTTCTGTTATGGACCTTACCCATGCCCAGCAGGTCTGTATCCAGCCCCCATTGTGGGCTGTTACCTACTGAGAAGAAGAGGTAAAGCCTGGCCTGTGCTTTGCCATTTTTCTCTCATGCCTGCTCTCACTCCTTCCCTCTCCGTTTCCCGCACTGTCGCCTAATCTCACCACTTCTTGGCCTTTAATCCTTTCTACAGCCAAACGTCACTGACATAAAACTAAAGTTCAGTGACCCTGCCTAGACTGTGGGAGTTAGAGACAAGGGAAAGGACAAGGAGGAGAGGATAGGAAAAAGTGTGGGAAATAATTATAAAGTCTGGTAGCAGCCAAAGCCCTCCTGAAGCCCTGGGGAGCCTTTCTTTAGCTGGAGGCTGCAATTGGCACTTCATAAACTGTTCATTCTCAGCTATGTGGAAACACCAGATGACACCTAGAATGATCAGACTGCAATCAATCAATTTTCTGCAAAAGTATATTAGTTTGTACGCCTATGAAAGCAAGCTGAAAGGAACCACCATGGTTAAAAAGAGAAGAAAAAGGAACTGACCCTGTTGTAATTACCTCCATAACTCAGGCGGTAAGTAGGCAGATAGCCATGGTAAAATTCTTTGCATAATTTAACACTCAGAGAAAATAATAACAGGAGCAATAAGTGTGGGAGATCACATAGGTGCCAAAGTTGTCCTGTTGTCTAAACAAACAACCCAGAGTTTAGGGAGCACACCAAAAGGCTCTTCATCCAATCCTAATGCCCTCCACACAGAGACATCTCCACAACTCTCCCTCTTTCTCTTTCATGGCTAGCCAGAGTCACTGCAAGATTGTATTTTCCTGGGAAAATATGCACTGTACAATACATACAATCACCACAACCCCACCCAAAGTCTGTGTTTAGTCTGGAAAGGAGTGCTTCCTAAAGAAGCAGAACTGGGTCAGCCATTCTTCCCAATTGGAAAAATATTAATAACAATATATTTATATATATCCATAAATATATATAGCTTTTCACCATGCACGTCTAACCATCTGCTAAATCAGTTTCCCTTCAGTTATCTGCAATTTCTTTCAAACCTGTCGGCAAGGAGAGTCAGACAATTTTATACCCCAGTTAATGGAGAGCTTGACATTTTTTTGGCTAGTTAGATACAATAATTTACTTGGATTTAAAGTGTTAACTTTGGCAAAAAAATTAATTGGCAGTTATAGAAACATTATTTTGTTAGGTGATATTTATGGATCACACACAAACCTATTTTGAGGTAGAGCTCTATAATTCATAAGATTCATGTAACTTGAGAGATTTCAAAGGAAATATAAAATATTTCAATATAAAACAACAAATGTAGTATAATTCCAAAAACGAATATGGAGAATATTTCTTACTCAATATCAAAAGCAAACTCTAACAACCTGCTCTGTCATCACACAAAAATTGGTTAAAACTGTCTAATGAATTGTAAGGATTGGATGAGGATTTTTTTAGGGCATGTCATTCTGTGGGTAAAGTCCTTTTGTTCTAGAAATGAATAAACTTATTTAGCAAAAAGCTCTATTAATATTTAATTTGATAATAGAAAATTATTTCATAATTAATATTTATTTCAAATGTCCGACTGAATATCTAGGTCACAAGAAATTCATTCCACTCACTGATTGGGTGACAAAAATTTTATTAAGGGGAAAAAAAAAATCTTAGGATTTCAAGATGTCAAGTGATATCTAATTTGGATGAAGGTTAAATGAGACCTGCTTGATCTAATTTGCTTTAAATTTTATGTTAAAGAGTGAAAAATGACATCTTAATGACTTTGGGTTGCCGTTCAAAAAAACTTCACAAATGTTTTCTCATTTTTTTCTCAGTATTGCTCCTATTCCAAAATTAAAGACATGTAATAGCATCCCTCTGTTCAAGGCAAGATAATAGCACTATTTCTATCACTTCAGTTAAGGCTGTATCAATATTTTCATTAGAAGTCTGCATTTTACAAACTAAAACTGTACTACAGACAAGGAAATTCACCTACAGTTAAAATTACGACAGCAACATCTGAAATCCGGTGGAAAAGAAAGAAGGAAAATATGTTCATTTCTAAGCTTTGAGGAGAAAAGTTAATGATCCCAGCTCCCCTTCCACAGCTCCTGGCATTTTATAGTTTAGCACTCCATATCCCTCGCTGATGATATGTTAGCTGTGAGTGGAAGGTTGTAGAAACTGAATTAGTTTAATTTAAGAAATAAGCTACTATATATGCTCAAGGTCTGCTCCCAGTTAAGAATCCTTTCTTTTTCATATATAACAAAAATATATTTGTGCAGGTATTTGTTGTGGATCAATATATTATAGACTTCTCAAAGTAGCTGTATAAAAAGTTGTTCTATGCCACATTAGCATTCTCCAATGTACACAATGGGCTGTAAATCTTTTGAATTTATGTATTTGCTTAGTGATTCAGGTTTTAAAAAAGAATATGAACTTTAAGACAGTGTACAAACTTGGGGTAGAGAAGATGGAGAAATATGAACAGCCCTCTGTGCCTCAGACCAAAATTTCCATTGATTTCAGCATCTGAGTTAAGAACTGAACGCAGCACATGTGTCTTGGGGATTATATGATTGTGGAATCACATTATGTGTGAAGAAGAAAAACTGTCTTTCTGGAGCGTACCAGTTACTTTAAAACCCTCAATAATATCATGTCCTTCTTAGCATATGTAGGGCAGGGTCACAAATTTTATTTCATGTTTTTAAGATTGATTTTATATGCTAAGAAAGAAAACATAACAGAAACCCACAAAACTTGTATGTATTTATCCCCTATTTTATAGAAGGTTCATATCAATTAACAGGAACATGTGAAGAAAGCAAATAGACTTGCTTATCTAATGAAACAATCTGCTAGAACAAAAATTGACAGATGTGTTGTAAACAAATGAAAATACAGACCATTTGAATTGCATGAAAAGGAACACTTAAGCATAGTGGATTTAATGATCACTTTGACGACAATGGAAAAATCAATATTTGAAATGTTTAAATGTAGTTTACAAAAGTGCTGCTGTTTCTCCAAGCTTCAGATGTGTACATGTTTTTTTATTAAATCCCCCTCTTTCGGTGAGAGGTGAAGAGTGGGAACACTAACATTTATCTTAGAAAAGTCCTTCCCTTACTAAATTTTGAGTGAGTGGAAAAGTGAGTAGGACTACATGAATATTATTTGCCTGTTCTCTGAGGAACAGGGTATCCTATATATGTCATTTTGGGAGACCAGCCAAAAAGAAGATGCCAGAACTCTAAACAGTCAGGACTTTGCAATAATATAATAAAATATAATAACAGGATAAAAAAACAGCCAGTGAGGAAAACAAAGTTCTGAATTTGTAGGTGATATAATCAGATCTTTGAAAACCCCAGTGTGTTTAGTGGAGGATTTATTCTTTGACTGCTGGACCAAACCCAGTTAACTCCTCTGTTACACTCATCAATATTTATGGAGAGTTGCCAACACACACGGTCTTATACAAAACACAGGACAAGACATAATCTCTGTCTTGTTGTATCTTTCAAGAAAGAAAGAGATGGAAATTCTGATATAAATTCCAGTAGAAAGAACAGGTGTTTACAATTTTAACTTCAGGAGAAGTAAATGCATTCTTATTTTTCTCCCTGATTGCTTGACAGAATTATGATTGCAGTTCCCTTGATGATTATTTTCTAATTTTTTTTTGAAAGTGAGGCAGTTGCAACTCTGACAGCTTGATTTTTAATCAAAATTAGCATATAAGTTCCAATTTTTATTCTTTAATATAAAATTATTTGTCCTTGTCTATTTTTTTACTTTACCTTTTAATCTTATTCAGTCTTTTCAATTTTGTGCTTAATAATTCCTATCTAACATCTCAGCTACATAGTTATTGTTTTAGTACATATGTCTTAAATTGTTTTATAACTGGCTACAACTATATACAAAAGTTTCAATTTAAAATATCATGATGATTAATAGAGTTTTATAATTACACCTTCTGTAATTAATTGTGTGCAAGTATGAACACGGTGAATACTATTTTCAGAGCACATTAAGTTGATGCAAGTTGACCAAGGCTTCAAATTTAAAACCAGTTGAGTTATTACTATGCTGCATCAGCATTTATTGATTTTAAGGTACAGCGTTAGCATTCACTTATCACTGCATATTTTTCCCCGTTCTACATTAAAAGAGCTTGCCCTTATCTGTCACAACCTTATACTGCATAAATCATACAAAATGATCACTTAGTTCCGTGATTTACTTCATTTTAATGTTAATTATACTGAAACATAGGATTGTTTAATAAAAATGTTGAAGCTAATCTATATTGGTCATCAATATTTTTTACACGTTACATGGCAGAATGTGTTGATAAACCACAATATCCAACATGTATGGAAGGGCATTTAAAGTGAATTAGGATTTAGACTAACTTAGAGCTGAGACACGTTTTAATTTTACAGATGCTGAATAAAACCTGACATTTACACAGTATTTTCTTATAACTTAATGGTGTCTATTAATCATAATCACTTGAAAAATACAGTATCTTACCCCCAGTTTTCACCATTTAGAAACATAAGATGTGCTTTAGCTTCTCAGAATTACTTTCTTAAGGCAGTACTGGCTTCCCAAAAAAATGAGTCAAATATTAGAAATTTCCCACCCAAGGTAAGACACTCAGTGGAAACCTGCATTCTTCCAGACAGGCTTTGTGCCTGAGGAAGTGCAGAAGGATCAGCCTAGGACATATCTGACACTGAGCTTCAAAGACTTCTACTTATTCACTGGAAGAAGTCCTCTTGAAATAAAAGACATTTTGTGAAATCAGAGGCTGGGTCCCATGTAAATAGTCCTCAGGGCTGCTGATTGAATGGTCTGCGACATATTTACAGAGGTTATTTCTCAGGACACACAAGGAAAATTTTTGCAGAATCAGCGCCTTGACTAATGCTGCGGAGATCAGAGCATTTCCTATTTTCCTGTATTATGTTGCCATTTTAAATTCAGCTGACTCCAGATACTCTGGATAAATCGAGGCATGCAATGTTGACTTAAAAGTAATTCATGGGTAATATGTAACTGTTTCTTAAGGACAAGGAACACATTTTCAAAAAAAACAGATTCCATTTTTTCCTAGCCTGTTATTTCAGGAGCGAGAGCAAGAAGCAAATGTATTTAGAGGTGTGGATGTATATTACCCTTAAGGAAAAAGATCTCAAAACTGAACACCTCCTTATCTGCCAAAAAATTAATGAAAAGTGATTTTATTAATACGAGAACTAAACTATAGTGTGTCGCTTTCCTAGAAATTTAAATTATTGAGGACTTTAGTGTTTGGGAACATTTTTAATTCTGCAGCAAGGATCAAAGACATGATAGACATAAAAGGTACAGAATGTGTGTGATAATCTGAAAGTATTTTGGAACATGTACTGTTGTACTGAAAGTATTGTCCTGGAAAACAAGAGTTCATCAGATTTTGTACCAGTTTATTGAGAAAATTCAAGATTTCAATTAAATTTTTTGCTGTTCAGGTCAAATGAGAAGGGTTTTTTAGCCAAATTTATGAGTCCTGCAGCATTTAAAACACTTATAAAAACAGTAAATGCATTCCATGAATTATTTGCAGCTTTCTAAATGAGATTTAAGTTGCCTTTTAGTAAAGAAATCTGTAGCTGCTTTTTTTAACTACACTGTAACTGGTAAGCATGTTTATTATACTCAGAAGCCAATCTAATTTAGTTTTATCAGGTTTTGTGTCTGAATTGATATAATTTTCAAAAGCATTATTTGCTTGCATGTTTCTGGTGTTTAATACTTTACTTGTTATTTTATTTATGACACAGAAAATAAGAACCATTGCAGACTCTGAGCACCATGGCAGTATAATAAAATACAGTCTGTAGTTATTAAATAGAAATAACAAAGAAACAGCAACAGATTATTTAAAATCCAGCCATCCAGCTGAAAAGATAATAAAACTCTGACTCTAACCAACAGAAAAAAAAACATTAAATAACCTAAGAATTTTTTTTTAAAATGGCTTAACTTTTCCCTTTTCATGATTTTCTAGGCTTTAAAATATTAACAACTGATGCTTGTTCGTGTGTGAGCTTTAAGGAAAACAGTGGGGGAAATAACTGAGCAATAGGCATAAGCGTTTGATTTTTTGAGATTACAAAAAAAAAGGAGTTAGTTGGCCTAAGGCTAGAATTTTCATTACATCAATGAAAGAAAGAAAACAGAAGCCAGCAGAGGGGAGTTATAGAAACTGACTTTATATAAACAGTGAGAAAAATCCTTTTTCCATGGCCACCTACAACGTAGCTACTTCACCATCAGTACGATTTTTCTTTTACCAGTGGCACAGCAGCCCGGGCCTGATCCTGCCGTTTTAGAACAGGTTACAGTCTGGCCGGGAGGTTTGCCCCTCACAAGATCTAACTAACAGTTTGTCAAAGAGAGTAGAAACAAAAAAAAATTACACGTACCTAAATTGACAAAGCTCATGACCATGTCAGCATCATTCAGAAAGTTGGTGTCGTGCAGGCTGGCTAAGGGAGGATTCTGTGTGGTCAGGGGGATCATGCGAGATAATTGTATTCTCCGTGAATATCCATTTGGAGAGGCACGGTATCCTTTCTGTATCCCTCTGCTCTCCCCTGCCATTGATCCCTTTAGTGAATACTCCAGCTCCTCAGTATTCTCTTCATTTGTCATGGCATTATACAGGTCCAGCATGAAGAGGGGTGCAGAAGAAGCCTGCTTTCCTGGTGAAAATGGTCTGGGTCTGTGAGGTAAACCCAGGATAGAGAGAATCTCTCTCTGAATCTCCCTTCTCTCGTGGTTCCGCAGCCTCCTGTAAATAAAACTCGAATGGACATGATTGTCTCCTAAACCTCCCTGTGCGTGACCCACCAGAACCCAGCAATTCCAGAGCAAGCCCACGAAAGCTTTGAGTGCAGTTAGGTTCATCTTTGAAAAGAAAAAGAACAAAGAAAAAAAATCTTTTCTGCTACTTGTTCTGAGTTCCTATGAGGTCTGCTTTCCCAGTAGCTGAAAAACAAAATTTACCTATTCTTCATGTCAATGTCATCTCTAAACGTAACATCTTTGGTGATTCCTCTCCCCCCACCCTGTTTAAATATTATGGAATGTGTCAGGTTGCAGTTATTTCTAAGAAAGCTGAAATTCAGACTTCCAATTTTCCACTGTTGTTATCGGTTTTTCTGCATTTATGGAGCAGAAGACCAGTATTTTGTCAGCTGACCTAGGCATTCCTATATAAACCTTAGATAACCAGGTCTTTGGTGGGGAGCTGTATTAGCAAGAGCTGTTCTTCTGACACATTGTAGTTCCCAGAGTTATCTTCCCTTGTTATTCTGAGTTCTTCGTACACCTTGCGCTCTTCCCAAGATAAAATCCTGAGTCACAGATTTGTCTTGATCTGTACCTTGGTGGTGTAACACATGTTTGTCCAGCAGCCTGGTGATAACTTTAACATCGTTTGAATCGCTTGAGTGTAAAGTAATTCTAAAGCATGTACTAATCAAATTAATGTGTTGCCATGAATTTACTCGCAAAAAATAACCTTCCGTAAATCCATTCAACCCTTTTCAGCTTCTGAACTGTTATTTCCAACTGTAGCAGGCACAAATATAACAGCTCTCTTCAAGAGAGATCTAAAGACTAATGTAAGCACAACCCTGCTGGGAAAGAAGAGGCTTCTCATTGTAATTTGAAACGAGTATAGCAAAAAAGTCCTTAACCCTTCTCTTGCCAGACAGAGCTTTAAATCTCTCTCTCCCTCCCCAGTTTACAGGAATATACCTAATTTTGGCTACTGGCTGTTTCTTTCCTAAGAGCTTGCAGAATCAATTTTAACTGTAACAATTTTAAGACATATGGATAGCTGAAGGCATGGCATAATACAGAAGCTCTTGTGAGTCTTCTTATGAGTCTATAGTTTAGTAAACTTCAATAGGAAACTCTCATAACAGACTAAAATAGCATCTCACTAATCCAAGAAATGTTTATGTTTTAGATAAGTTTAGCAAACAAAGGTGAATTTTTTAGTAAATTCTGTAGGAAATTTTGTTGGTGAGGCTTGATTCATTCTTTTCTAAAAATGTTGGGAATGCAATCTGAATGAAACAAATTTATTCAGCAAGCAAGATTTCAAATTGTGCACAGCCAATGTAATAATGGTATAGTCACAACGTTCATAAACTGTAATTTGCAATGATAATTTATTCAAAGTACATTTTTACTCATAAATTGTTATACTACATTTCCCAGTAAATGTCAAAAGCTAGGATTTAATCCCATAGCCTGCTATTAACTGGAGAAGGAAACAGCTTAACTGAAGAAATAAAAATATTAAATAGATTTTAAAGCTGCTGCCCGTGAAGTTAAGGTTCGACTTAGCATTTTTCGACAGCCAGTAACTGGTGTTTTCTTCTCACTGAAACAAAATCACCATGATGAATTTCATACTGCTAAGATTATTGGTGGTCATTTTCCTTCCTCCTATGATTTACCTTTAGCCTTGAGGGGATTTTCCTTTGATGAAGGGGAGAAAAAAGGAACAGAAAAGATTTTTGTCAACATGACACTGGGGAAAAAACCAGGTATATAAAATCCATCCCATCAGGTTTTCCCTTACATGACACCTATTCAGCAAATCACTCAATTCTTGAGTAAACTTAGGAGTGTGACAGCAAGTATAGTCACACCCTAAGAAGCAAGGAACAATTTATCTAGTACATTAACCACAAATGACTTTTTTTCATATTTGTGAGTCCTAGTTTATATTTACAGTCTAGTTCAGACATCATTAAAATACAGCTGATTCTCTGTCATAAATCAGCACATGTAATGAAACAATGCTTCTCCCAAGGAAGGATTTATCTCGTACTAGACCTGCTGAATTAACACTAAAGTTAAGAAGCTATTTAGCAAAAGTCTTGTTCTTCTCAGCAGAAGAGCAATCACAATCAGAACACATTTTCTTTCCTCATTGAGGTTTTCCATTAAAATCCATTTGTTATAAGGAAAGTATTATTTTCTGGTTTTTTTTCTTCCTTTCACTTGCTCTGCTCAGACAATTCCAATGGTACATAAGACTTCACCAAACATATGTCTTTTTTGAATTTGGCCATCACATATCCTGCAACAAGGTTTCTTCCTCTTTTCCAGCAATATATTTCCTTTTTTCCCTAAGCATTCGTAAAAGCCAATGGATTGATTGCTCAGAGGATTTAAGTCCTCAGCCCATCAGAATTTCCAATTAGAGAAACTTCCTATATTGTCCCACTAGAGTGTCTAGAGGTCCACATTTAGTTAATCTTTTTGCATTAAAAAAGCCAAAAAATGCCCTCAAGTTTGAGGATGCTTTTATGTAGTAAACAGCATTCCAGACAGAAACTGAATAAGAACACATATAAACTAATAATCATATGTTCCATGAAAACAGCTCCTGTTATTTTTTGACATAGCCACAACTAAACAAGTAACCTAAAAACAAAGGATTTATTTTACATTAACCTACCCTACACTGAGACACTAAATATCCTTGATTGGAATACAAAAATAAGAAATTTTCATTAATTTAATTACAATGTCCTTTTTTATAAACCGTTGTTTCATAAACACTCATTGCTAGCATGATTATTTTATACAGGGGAGAGAAAGCTCTAAAACTGAAAGTCTTTGCTAAAGAAATGAAAGGTATCTGCAATTGCTCATATATTCTATTTTGTATTTCCAACATGAAACAACATACTTCTAAAGAAAAAAATAGAATTCCAACATGTCAAGATACACAGAGATAGAACTTCTTTCTTCCCCAGATGCTCAACCTGGTAGTAACATAAGAAATCACCTCGCCAGCCCTTATCCAGTCCTTTAAAAAGAAAAGGAAGACTAAAATTCCTCCAGAAGTGAGCTCCCATTAGGGGTAGATATCTGACACAGCAGCACCTGGAGAACAGGGTCTCAGAGGCAGGAAAGCATCAGAGCACCGTGCAGGCACCCCTGGCAGAGCGAGACAGGAAGCAGCTGCATGATTTCTTAAACAATGTGGCATGAATGCACGTGGTGAGTGAATTCAGAGCTCACTACATTTGTATTAACCTAAGCAATGTTAGAGCAAACATCATAAGGGAAGTAATGAAACCTGGGAATCCAGATCTTGCCAATCTCAGATTCCAATGGATCACCATTCACTGTAATAGTGAAAAAAATTGGTGAAAAAAAATGATGAGAAGAAAAGCTACCCAGCAGGTCACTCTAATCATTGAAGGTGAAAGTGTTTTCATGGGCAATGCCCACTACTCAAAAATACACAAAAATCAGCAGATAGCTACTGAGGGTAGAATCCCTCCGGTTCTCAATATCACATCAGCTGAGGGTGATTCCCCACAGCAGTGATTCTCTGCAACTATTTGACAAAATAGACTAAAATGTAAACGTTCTTTGAGACATTTGCAGTCTAAATCAGAAACCTATGCACGCACAGGTTTCTGAATGATTCTGCTGGCTCTTTCCCTTCTTAATGACCCGCTAAATTTGGCATTCAGATCAATATTATGCATCAACAGATGATCTAGCATTACAAATGTTTAAGTCTGTCCTTGTTATGTCTCTGCATGGCTATTGTTGCAAAAAGTACATGGAGAAAGACTTTTATAAAAAGGTTTCATGAGAGCAGAATAATTAGTGGTTAAAACTGCAGATTCCCCAGCAAAAAGAAAGCAATAGTTTGGACTCCTCCTGGCGCAAAAATGTGACACTGACACCACAGTTTGGCAAACCTGTTATACTACCTGTATCTAAGTCAGATTTACAGTCATATAGATTGCATGAGGTGTAAATTTTAGCCTTTGGACATGTATATGTCTGGACGTTCCAAATGTCCAATCAACAAAACCTGTATGATAGCTTCCTCTTAGTTCTTTATTTTGTTTTATTGGGCTAGATGTTGTATGACAATTGTATTGTCACCCTACCAACATAAGAAAGAAACACAAATATATTTTTCTGAATCAATGAAAGATGTGTCTCCTAATGCAAAGGGAATTCCATTTGTAATGGACGCATTGTGAAAATTGGTAGAATTAGCTGCAGAAACTGGCAGTTGAGGCATAAATTGTCATGTTTGTAAATGTTGCATATTGATATAATATTCAGGGTATTATTTATTTATAGAGAGAGTATTTCCATTTTATGCTGCAGGAAGAGGAATGCTTTGCTAAATAACACACTGTGTGGAAGTGTTCAATACTTAGATTATAGTGTTATTTATTCAGTTACCAACCAGTTTCCTGTAGCAAAAGAGTTTTTCATCCAGGTTTACAGAACCTCAGGCAAAATCACAAATCAACCTAGAAGGTAAGCACTTTTTTACAGAAAGGGCTCCAGCTTTAAATATAATAATGTGTGAAGTTTTTTTATTCATAGTACATGCACAGTGTTGTAAATCTATCGGCACAGAATACTCTGCAGCTTGAAATTATACTTTTCTTTAACATTAAGAAAATTCAGAAAAATAATTTAGCAATCTGCCTGAGAACTTTTTTGGAAACTTATTGCGCTCAAGAACTAGCGAAAAAAAAACAACAAAAAAAAAAAAAAAAAAAAAAAAAAAAAAAAAAAAAAAAAAAAAAAAAAACTTGCATATGTTTCACACATATGCTTGAGAGTATGTGAACTGCAAAACATACAATTAATAATATGATCCAACATCACAGTGTTGTCATTTGCATGATTTACAAACCCAAAGAGCTCCCAGAAATCCCCTTTGGTTTACAATAACCCTCTAATTAGCTTAAAAAAAAAAGAAAGAAAGAAAGAAAAAAAAAAGGATTGGAACTGCGCTGAGGCAAACACAAAACACTTGGACAAGAGCAACATTTGTAAGTAGCAAAGCACTTTTAAAGAAGATTATTCTTGGCTCAGCTTGTAGAACGGTTTTATTGTGCCCCAGCTGCCAACTGGTACCTGCTGGTCTCCTTGTTCTCTGGCTGCATGGCCAGAAGTATATTGTGCTGTTCCCAGACTGGCTGCAGTGCTTTTTCAGGGAACCTCTTCTGCTGCTTGCTGAAGGTCTTTTTGTTTTCAGCTACAGATACAGATAGAAATTAATTCCTAAATGGATTGCTTCTAGATAGCTGCACTGCACTATTGTTCATATAGTGAAATACTCTACCCATCTAAATATAGGAATTACTTCTTCCCTTGAGCGTTTTGCTACTGTGTTCCATAGCTGTGGCTTTAGCACCTCTACTGGCAGTGGGGTGATGCAGCAGTGTCTTAATCTCTAAATTAGTTTTGGGGTTTTATACCTTTTTCTTGTGCTTCATTTTATATGCACTCTTCCTCACTTCCACATACTTACTCCCATTATGTCTCTCTACATTTTGTCTGCCACTTGGATATGCTGCCTCTGATCCCACATGGACTTTCTTTTCAGCTTTCTAAACTTTAAATCTTTTTTCCCCCACTATCTCCATTTTCACGTTTCTTCTTTCCCTCCCCACATATCTGTAGACAGATGTTATTTTCTTCTTTTAAAATTACTTCCTTTGTTTAGCAAAGTTTCCCCTTTAGTAAGAGATCAGCTGGCCTCTCAGGCAGTAAAAAAGGAATTGCTGCTCCAGTACTTTCAATTGAAAGTAAGCACTACCATGAATTATGCAGTCCTTGAGAGACTAGTAATCTCTTGTTGTTGGAGAAGGATTGTGAAAGAAAAAGATGTGCATGGGACAACTGCTAGATTATGCACACCCTAAAATCTTTGGTATGTGCTAACTGATCTTTCTACATAGAATCATAGAACAATTTAGGTTGGAAAAGACCTCTAGGATCATCAAGATCACCATTAACCCAGCACTGTCAAGACCACCACTAAACCTTGTCCCTAAGTGCCATATCTACACATCTGTTAAATACCTCCAGGGATGGTGTCTCAGCTGCTTCCCTGGAGCAACTTTTTCAGTGACTGGCAGTCTTTTCTGTGAAGAAATTTTTTTATCTAAACTCCCCCTGACACAACTTAAAGGTATTCCTCTTGTCCTGTTGCTTGTTGCTTGGCAGGAGAGACCAACTCCCATGCCTCATTTGAGGTAGTTGCAGAGAGTAATAAGATTCCCCCTGAGACTCCTTTTCTCCAGGCGGAACAACTCCAGCTCCCTTAGCCACTCTTTATAAGACCTGTGCTTCAGATCCTTCACCAGCTGTGTTGCCCTTCTTTAGACTCACTCTAGCACCTCAAAGTCTTTCTTGCGGTGAAGGGCCCAAAACTGAACATGGGGTTTTCGGTGTGGCCTCACGACTGCTGAGTATAGGGGGACAAACACTGCCCTGGTCCTGCTGGCCACAGTATTGCTGATACAGGTCAGGATGCCTTTGGCCTTCTTGTCCACCTGTGCACACTGCTGGCTCATGTTCAGTGGCTGTCAACCAGCACCCCTAGGTCCCTTTCTGTCAGGCAGCTTTCCAGCCACTCGTCCCCCAGTCTGTAGCACTGCATGAGGTTGTTGTGACCCAAGTGCAGGACATGGCACTTTGCCTTATTGAACCTCATACAATTGGCCTTGGTCCGTCAATCCAGCCTGCCTAAACTCCCTTCTACCCTCCAGCAGATCAGCGTTCCTGCCCAACTTGGGGCAAACTGACTGAGGGTGCCCTTAATCCTCCCGTCCAGGTCACTGATGAAGATTTTGAGCAGGACTGGTCCCAATACTGAGCCTTGGGAAACCCACTAATATCTAGCTGCCAACTGGATGCAGCACCGTTCACTACCACTCTCTGGACCTGGCCATCCAGCCAGTTTTTAATCCAGCAAAGAGTGCACCTGTCCAAGATGTGGGCTGTCAGCTTTTCCAGAAGAATATCATGGGAGGCAGTATCAAAGACTTTACTGATATCCAGGTAGACTATATCCACAGCCATTCCCTCATCCACTAGATGGGTCACCTGGTCATAAAAGATCAGGTTGGTCAAGCTGGACCTATATTTCATGAACTCCTGTTGGCTGGGCCTGAGGCCCTGGTTGTCCTGTATGTGCCGTGTGATTCTGTGAAGATGATCTGCTCCATGACCAGTATTTACTACAGCAGTCTGTTCAAGCCAGAATTTGATAAGATGGCAAGGCAAAGGAATGAAGTGAAAAGCCAGTTTATGCTGCTGGTCTAGAAACCCTTTGTGTAGCTAGAGGCCTGAAAACATGATCTGCACAATCTTAAATAGACTAATCCACGTCTCTTGTAAACCAGGCTTTGGCAAGAGAAGCATGATTTACATTGCAACTTTAGCATCTGAAATTGCATTTTAATCTAAACATGAAAGAGATATATGAGCTTCATTTTTGCTTCTTTAGCTTTACTACTTTCAGTCCTTGTTCCTTAGCGTTTAGACCTCTAAACTGGAAAAAACAATATTTCCTGAAGGAATTCTAGTTAAACCATGCAAATTATAAGACAGCTACAGATGCTGACTGAGACTGCAGAACAGTCTTTTCCTTGGGAAGTGGATTCACAATGATATTTTCATAGGTTTTGCTATTTGTTGTTCAGTGCTACTCATCCAAAAATATATCTGCCTCTCTAGAAACACAGTACTGAATCATAAAAAAATCCTGAATTTTGTTCGTTAATAGCTTAGATTAGATGATACACATGATAAATATATTTCTGCATAACCTAATCAGGTGTACCTTCTCACAGTGATTTCTCAGAGCAGATGCCCAATATCTTCTGTGTTTATTTTCTCCTCTTTATCACTTTTTGATGATAAAATGTACACTGGGACAAATCAATGAGAATTTTCTGTGACTTCAGGTAGATATTTTCTGTATGCTTCCATGAGCTTTTCTAGAAGAAGCAGAAGCAATGGGTTGCCAGGAAAGCTTCCACCTTCGAGATGCTGTTGCCTCCAGCTCTGACCACATCTTCCTTTGGTATGAGAAGAGGACTGGAAAGGGAAGGTCAATATCATGGCAGAAACATTTTGTAATGATTTATTCTGAGGTCTAAGGTAAACTAAGTTCTCATTTCTTCATCGTAATTCAAAGTTAATCAGTCTTCACTATTTCTGTAAAGAATTGTGCAGTTTGTTTTCTTGTATTTATGGTCCTTCAAAGAACTAAAATTTTCTGCTTTTAAGCAGTGACTGATCCTCTTAATGAAGATGAAAAAAGAAAATATGTTTATATTACAGAATGGCCAGAAAGCTTAAAAATCATAAAACTTCTGGCTTATTTAGTGCTCTCCTAAAAAAACATAAAGATGACCAAACAGATTATTTGTATTTAAGAAAAAAAAAAAGAAAGAAAGAAATGAAACTTTTCAGTCTAAGAATTTATTTTCCAAGTAAGTTACAATCTAAAATCATGTTTTATAGCTACATTATAAATTGCTTAAAAATGGGGTTTATAATGGAAATGGTGACAAACTTAACTATGGCAGCATTAGCAGGCGCCAGCATAATTACAGTCTTCTCAGGACATAACTTATTACAGGCTGCACAGCAGAGCCAGTATTTTGTATTTTAATTAAGAAACCTGGATTTTGTTTGTAATAATTGACTGTTATGCTGCCCCTCTTGCCAGGACACTCTTGTAAAAGATACTTTTGCCTCTAGTAGTCTTTCTCTGTTAAATATTTAAAATACATTTTATATTTTTGACTGGAAGATTGCATGAATTTTATAGGTCATTATTAACTGTCTTTTGATGACTTCAGTTGTTCTATATTTTTTAATGGAGACTTTTGTTCCTCTCATCTATGACCAGGAAAGGTTTATAGTTTAGTTCTCTCAGAAGTATAATATTATATAACATCTGTATTATCTGCCTAAATTTGTACCATGTGGACTTTCCGTAAGAAAACATGTTCTTTGGTGATGCTCTCCTAATGCCCTAGGCAGGTACTACAGACTCTGTTACCCAGAGATACCAAAATACTTAGACCATCTCCATGCTGCTCTGAGAAGGGCATCATGTCATCGTGTGGCGCCTCTGCTGAGATGCTACACCGAATTTCAATTCCTGGCACCAAGCTGTATTTCCTACTTGCATACAAGCTCCTTGTATGTTGTGTAAATAAAAAAAGTGGCACACAGTAGCCTGAGAAACATCAGCTGTTTGTCAGCAGTGGGGGGAGAGCCAGCCAGGCAGTGGGGTGATGCCACATGGGTTGCTGCCACCTCTCAGCACCGCAGACCCTCAGCGGCCGCTGCCACCCACACTGCCCTGCCTGCCTCATCCTTGTCCTTTACGTCTGCAGCCCTTGCTGCTACAAATATTCTCCCTCAGTTTTCTGGCTTTGCCTTTGTTTCTTGGTTTCTTTCAGTTGTTCTTCATGTTGCAGGAGTGTGTACCTCCCACAGCCAACAGCGACAAAGGGCATCAGCTCTTTACATGTATGGTCCAAAAGTGCTAGGTACCTAATTTTGACAGAAAAAACATGGAGGCAATTAGATATTCAGAGAAGGATCTTGATATGCACAAAATTAAGTAGGTCACAAGAGCATATGTGTAACTTAATATGCTGTAATTTAACAGGCACATGTATAAATGAGATGTATGGAAGCATTTAGCATTTTTAACTGAAAACAGTGTATGAATGGAAGCAGTTCAGGACAAACAGAATATTTTTCTCAAATTATTAATTTTTCTTCTATGCCTGACTGAAACTGAGTACAGCAAAGACTCAGCTGAAAGAATTGTTCACAGCCTCTTTTTCTCTATTTGGCCTCAGAACAATGCTGTTCTAACAAATACTATTCAGTCATTTTCCTCCAGGACTATCTACCAACCAGAGAGATTATCAAAGTTAATTATGTCACTTCCTTTCTTTTCTCCAACACACTTCCAGACTAAGAAAAGAGACAAAGGAGTGAGCCTTACCAGCAGATCTCTCTCTGCTTTCTCCTACAGAAGTTTGCCTCCTTCCAAGGGGAACTTCAGCAAGTCTTCACTGCCTTTGGGTCTTCCAAATGGAGCAGAGGGAAAAGATCATAGGAGGTAATCTACCACTACATGGCAGGGGAGATAAAAAAAAAAGCTAGAGAAAAGAGGACTTGTATTGTGATTTTCTTTTGGGTCCTGAAACAGTTATCAATATTACATTACCAAAGACTTATAATTTTGGCCAAACACATGAATGAAAATGAAAAAAATATTTTTTGTTTTTATTTTGTGTCTTTGGAGAACAAATCCAAAGTAAAGAGAAAGTAAAGGGAGAAATAAAGAGTAAGAAAATTGATAGAAAATACACAGAAATTATACCACAGATATTTCTCAAATATGTATATTTGAGGTTTCAAATATCTCAAATATCACTCTTCACCAGCTATTTATTAGGTGGTATTGATTTCAACTGTGTGAGGAAAAAAGGCTGGAAAACATGCTTCAGTGATAATGCTCAGTCAGAAAAACTGATGAACAAGCAATAGTCTGTGGGATGACGGGAAACGCTGGATCTGAGTCTAGGATGCCCATATCTAGCCTAGATCCTGTGAGGTCCCTAGGAACAGCAAAATCCGTTTCATGCAGCGGTGGATCACTTTCTGGATGCTGACTTGCACTCTGCTTTTAATCATGATAAAGGAGGGAAGCTTTCAAGGTGAGATTTCAAGCAAGTTCCAATCAGCTGTTGCTATGGGAGGGAAGGAGAACCTTTGTTCAGGTTGTCCAGGGGTAGAGGTGTCCAGCACCTCCCAAGCAGGGTTGTGGAGTTGAGAGCAAGGAATCAGGGTGGGGTGCAACCACCAGGATTTACAAAAGCCAGTAGATTTGAGGACTGCTAATGAACAATTATTGCAGTAGGTGCTGCTGTAGATTTAGTCCCAAAATTTTTTCTCTGCTTTGGCTGTATATTAAAACACCTTCAAATGCAGCTCAAGCAATATTTCATCGCTCGGAAACTGAGAGGAACCAACAACCAACTTTGTGTGTGACAATAAAAAAGGAAAAAAAACTCCAACCCCATCATCTGAATCCTTTATCCAAACTGACTAGACTGATTGCCTTGACATCATGTTTATCAATTCCACATGTTTTATGGTGTTTGAAGCCTTTTTCCAATTCCCAGAAAAGGATGCTTACTGAGGTGAAAGCAGAAACCAGTAGAGTCTATCTCTAATCTAGTTTCTCTGCTCTAGGAGTATGTGTTTGACTGCAGACCTTTGTTACTTTGTGCTATAGCAAGAAAGTATATAAGGCCTTTTAAAAGCAGCAAAAAAAAAAAAAAAATTGAAAAAAACCATGTATTTCAGAAATAAAACCTATAGAAAAGGAGATGTGTCATAAAAAGCAAATAAAGTATAATTCTGTATTCTATGGTCAAGAGACAGAAGTCTTTGATCACCAACAGTTTTTCCTCTTGAAGCATTTTGCAATGTGAACCTGTTATTGTCAATATTTAGGCTACTCAAGAAGAAAAGAGAGATAATAAAAAATACTATTAGGAGTTATTATTGGAAAACCAGAATTAGATATTAGCCTTACAAAAATGATACACAAATAGGAAACTAATGAAACTAAATCTCTGCCACCAGATATCAATAACAGAAAATCTGTAATAGGTAGAATGAAATACTAAGAGTTTTTTATTGGAAATATAATGCTATTTTTACAGATTTGTCAAAACAGAGCTTCCTATACAAAATGTACAAGAGCTTAGAGCAAAAGCTTAATTTTGCTTACCTGACAGTAAACCTTTTCTGTCTCATGTTGTGTGTAAATAGAAGGGTCATTAAATCTGAGAGTTCAACAGGAGCTGAGTAACAGGATTATGTGCTATCACTAGCTATTGTCAATATATGTTCAGGTTCTGCAGTCATCTTCCATTTGTTCTCCTAATGCACTGTGGAGCATGACTTCTTCTCAGCTGGAATTGTTCTGGTGACTTCTGTCATAACATTGGAATGATAGGAAATGTTGGCCAAATCATGCAGGCCTTAGTCAGGCAGTGCACCTAATTAAGTCAGTGGGAGATTTTCCCTTCATGTGAAGTGTGGAAGTAGGCCTGTTTTCTTTATTAACTCACAGAACACAGTTCCATGATTCCTTTCTTCTTCTTCTTCTTCTTCTTCTTCTTCTTCTTCTTCTTTTTTTTTTTTTTTTTTTTTTTTTTTTTTTTTTGGTGTGTGTGTTTGCAGTACTGGAGGATGGTCTGAGCATTGTCTGGCAGTTTAATGCAATAACAATCTTGTCCACTGTCCACAATTACCAACTCCATCCTGCGTAGGGGTGGAGTCAGATATAAAGGTGTGTGTTACAGCAGACAGGCAAACTCATTCTAACTACCAGTAAAATGTACTCTGGTCCCATTGCAGCAGAGCACTCAATCATATGCTAATCAGTTGAAAGGATAACTCAAATACTCCAAATTATGAACACGCTTTTATGGCTTGTTGCATCACACCCAGAGTGTTTACACCATTAGCTTGGATTAATATTAACCATTAGCTTGGATAAATATTAACCAAAGTCTGAAAGAGATGAAATGGGAGAGAGAGATTTAGGGCAAAATGACGTTCCAAACACTGCAACATTTTAATCTTACTGCAATATTTTAATCTTACTAATACTTTTCAAATGGTTTTTTTACTATCACCTGCTTAACAAATGAGATCTCTAATTAGAAATTTAAGTCTCTGATCTTCAGTACTAATTTTTTAAAGAAATAATCTTGGTTTTAAGTCATCCCAAACCATTCCACTTGCGTTGAAGTTGCCTTCAGTATTTCAGTTTCCTGAGCTAAATACTGAGAATATTCTAAGGTCTTTTGTCTTTTTTTAAAATTATTTCTCTTACTTGCTTTGGATGGCACAACATCCATAAAATCAGAAACTCCTGCAGTTGCATGAGGCAGCCCCAGCTGCCTGTGGGTGATGACCGAGTGACCTTACCAACAGTGCTACTTATCAGATTCCAGTCTAGCACAGCTTTTCCACAGCCACATATACCTTTCACCTTCTGAACCACAGGCTTGCCCTACTTTTACCCATTGACCTGCTTGTAATGAAATAATACCTGAAGTCTGAGAAATATTTGTATGATAAATTAGTAAAGAAATGAGTGCTTTGTATGGATGATATAAAATAAGTTGATTTTTAGTCACTCTGTTATTTGATAAAAGGTAGTAAGAGGAATGCATCAAACCAGATAACTTCAGGCATTAAGAGTTAAAAGACAGTGGCTACAGAGAGTTACATTTGCACAAATGCATACACAAACAAGACTTAATACTTGGAAAATTATTTAGAGTTGGAGATAATCAGAAGTCTGTTAAAAGCAAAAGTAGGAGAGAAAAAAAGTGGAGGATTCCAAGGACATCTAAATGAGAAAATTATGTTGTATGGAAATTTTTTCACTGTAGCTCAAGAAAATACAGGGAAATGTGAATAATTGTTCAGTGCAAGTTTCTCAGGAAAAAAAAAATCAGAGTTGATGTTTTAGATCAAACCTTTGTGGTTGTTATTACTGCAAATATGTCATCTTTAGGTCACAAACCAATACTGTTTGTAGAACCTTGAAAAAAAATTAACAAGTCTCCACCACCACTTTTAATGGTAGTATGAGGCAGATACTAATGAGAGTGGTTCACTCCCATTCTCACTAGACATATTTATCAAAAGAACCAAGAGTAAAAGCAAAGATATCCACCCATAATTAAATCAATAAATGAGAAGTGAAGAAACAGCAGTTGGCTTTTACATGACATTTATACTTGTCAGCGAAGTTTGCACAGACACTCATTTATATTTCTTATTTTACCTCCCATTTACAGCAGTGTGAACTACCTGCCATTTTATTTAGATTATTACTAGCTGAATAAAACAATCTACAAATTGCCCATTAGTTACATATCCTCTTATTTCCCATGGAGGCAGCTTGGACAACTGGAAACTGATCTCTGTTATTTTTCATCTTAACTTCACCATTACAGTGCCCAATTTGGTTTGACAGAAACAAGCTAGTTCCCTGTTGGTGACTGTTAGGGAACTTTGTAGGACAGACAGCAATTTGTCATTGGGGCTCATATCCATCCTGCCTAATGGTAAGCACTGCATGAGGTTCCAAATTATGATTGTCGTAAGGCTATGCTCTCCACAGTCAAAAGAGAGAAATGGGTCTAGCCAGGATACATTTCATGCCTCAGGTGACCACACCCTTCTCAAGAAATTACAAGCCACTAGAATTCCGTAGTCTGTAATTCTCCTCAAAGGACAGCACTGCTCCCCAAACACTCCATCTTTTCTGTTTAACAGGAGCTAGTTGTGTAAATGATTTCATAAAAAACAGTTGTGCAAGGATTTCTATCATCTGGTTTTTTCATAAATATAGAGAAAAGGGAACTAATGAAATATAATCTGTGGTAGCAGATAGCATCTATCTGACTTTATCCAATACATATAGAGGTCATTTTCAACATGTGCCATTTATTGTTCACTGTACAAGTACCAATGCATCACTCCTAGCTAAAATAACTGTGGTACCTTTACAAATGGAATATGCCTAGAAGACAGAATAATACTGAAAATTAACAATGTCTCATAAAAGTCACTGACATTTTGATTAAATTAATTGAGGAAGCTATTTACTAAATATCTCAGTGAATTATTAAACCTAATACATCAAATATCTAAAATCTATAAATAATGAATTTTAAATCTGTCAGACTATGGGTTAAATATATGATATGATAAATATTATTTATCACCAATAATAAATTTTCTTAAACAATCTTAATCCTGCTTGTTGGTTTATGCTAGAGTAATATATGGCGAGTACTGCGCTTTCACTTTGAAACTGGTTTTTTATAATAATAGAACTCATGTTTTTGGAGAAACACAGATTTACAATCAAGGAGACAGCTATATGACAATCTTGATAGAGAAGCTGGTCATACTGTGGGCATATTTAATAAAGAAATAAATCAAACATTAAAATAATTCTCTGAGGAAACTTACTTCATTTGACAGGAGAAATAAAGGTTCACCAGTAACCATAGTGAGTTCATATTATTGCCATTGTTTTTATAAGTTGTTGCCATGACTTTTTTGACTTTTGGGCTAGATTGGACTTAAAACACAACAGATGGCTACAATTATGTGTCTGTAACTCTTTTTTAGAATAACTAAACAGAGCACAATAAAATAAACAGGCTTATGTTCCAAAGAGACTCTCACAGTTTAAGAGGGCTATACATGGTTATTAAAAAAAATTAAAATCCATAATATTCTAGACTCTATATACAATAGGAATAAAGTATAAATGAGAAGTTAGTTTCACAATGTGCTGTATTCCATAGGCACATGATTCATACATATAGTCTAATTCTTTTGACTAGCAATTTCAGGAATAAAATGAAGTCAGTATATAATTTTGTGATTATTTGGGGTCCAAGTGTGCATTCCTTTCAATGGCACAGGTTCCACTGGATTTTGTGTCAACAAGAAGTACTAGGCCGGGCTGTTTGTAGGGTAGCTTTTAAGTAAGTACAGCTTAATTTCAGTATTTATTATCTAGAATAAGTATTGAAGAAGCCTTTGGATCAATTGCTTCCTAAAAAGAAATTTATTTGATTACCTCATGATACTTCAATCTGTGTATCAGTGGACTTAGTAAAGGGGAAAAAGTAAATTTAATAAGGGGATGGAAAAAGGCATGGAAAGGAAGAGAGTACTGACTAAGCAACACCCCACTGAATCAACAAGTCAACATTATTTTGCCCTTAAGTCTTTGTTATGTAACAGATTACTTTAACACAAGGCACTTTGAAAAGCCTCAACTATTCTGTTGTACCCTGAAAAAAGCAGGGTATATCTGAATGGAATATCAGAACTTTCTAGCATTTGAATTTTCTAGCATTGTTCTTTGCTATTTGATTTTTTAAGTGAGGCAGTTAATTAATTTCTTCTGTATAACTTTTCAGGCAATTAAGGCATTTCTAATCATAGATTTTAGACACATGTGTAGGTTACTCAACACTTTGGGTATTACTAGCAGCATCTTGGTCACAGTCTGCCTGTGTTGGCCGGCAAGGGAACATTCATGGCCTGAGAATGAGCCTTTCTGCTCCTGTCACACTCCAGGTTGCTAAGTCCAGCCCATACAGCACATCCCCAAAGTTCTGTTTCCCATCTATACTGAGTCAGCAACTGGAGGTTTTTTTCAGAAATCACTGTGATCTGTTCAGTGACTACATGGCCATACCTGCAAGATTGATATATCAAGCTGAAGTTTTGCAAGTTAAAGTCAACAGCTTTGCCCTCATCAACAACATACCTTAGCTAAACTTCACAATTTGTGTATCCTGTAGACAAATGCAGAGCAGCAGGGACTTGGACAGGTCTGTCTCAAGCATCCATGCTCTATTCATGTAATCTTCTATTTCTCCTGTGGAAAGCAACCATAACTTGCCCAATAGGAGTACTGTGGGGATCTGGATCTCTTAGCGGTGCAATGTCTTCATTTCTTCAGATTTGTCTTACTCTAACCTCAACCCTGAACACATTTAGCATATTTTCAAAACCATCCAAAGAGCTCTGAATGGACCACACTGAAGAGTTTTTGACATGATGGTGGCAGCACACTGAAGGATCGAGACAGTTTGTAGTAAAATGTCTCCTTATCTCAAAAGATAAGAAAGCAGTTTCTTGATTTCAGTCCTGTTGACTCAACAGTTCTGATTAATTTTCTCATCTTTTATTTCTTGTTCCTGCTCTACACAGTTTTCAAGGGACACTTTTTACTTTAAAAAATGACATTTTTCACTACTTATCAAGAGCAAAGTGAATTTTTAAAGTAAGAAATTATCCAAGCTGTGAAAGCAAAGGTGACAAGCATGAGAAACTTAGACAGCATAATAAAAGCATGATAAATCACAAGATACAAGCAAGATGTCCAGTTCAACAAAGCCCTCCAGCATATGCTAACCTTTAAACACATGCAGAAATTCACTGAGGCCAATTCCTCTTAAGCACTTTATTGGATCCAGGATAAGTTGTAGAACACAGTAAGTAACAAAAAAGGGCAACAGACATGTCATATGTTTCAAGATTTATTTATACATATTTACCAAAACTTTGTATACAAAACAAAGTCATTTTGCCTTCATGGTGTCCACAACTAATTATTATGTTGATACCAAGCTCGTATTTGCTGTAGTGCTCTAATTTTAGTCGGAGTAAAATTCTTGGTAAATCTAAACATAGACAACTTATTCAGTCTGGCTTTACATATATTCAAAAATGCTGAGGAAAATGGGAAAAGCAAATTTGCTGTACCACTGACACTTGATTCAGAATTGTTGTGGAAAACTGCAAAGGGCAAGAGGCAATAGTACTGTTTAAGGTTGGGTAGATAAAGACTGACTGATTAAGTTTAATCACCAATAAACATTTTAAATTTGCAATTTGCTGTCATCTTGTCAGTATGGTTCATAGAAAAATCTTTGCTGAAGGATATTCAGATACACTGTACGAAGTCATTTTCTGCAATTGATATTCCTTGAATTATGAAGGAGTATATCTTTTACTTAGTTTGGTTCATTTTTCAGTTTAATATTGGTTTCTAATATATCAAACATGTTTTGTTCCTTACTTCAACAGTTCCTTTAAAGTCTTCTCTTCATTTTAACTCCGGTTAGTTAAATGTTTCTAAGAATCTTTATAAGCTGATGAGGACTACATGAAAAAACACCGAGGATGCCACATGAAAAGGAAAACTCCACTTCCTTCAAACCAAATTCAATCAGCTTGTATTAAAATCATGAACTCACCACTTTTTTTATGAGAGTAAAGTTGACACTTGTGAACACAAATACACTCCAGAAATTTTGTTTTATAAGATCTGATGAAAGATGAAACAGCAAGGTCTTAGATTTTTTTAATAGGTGAAGAGATAGGACCACATCAAAGTGTAAATGGGAATTGCCAGGTTGGTGCAAAGAGTTTCGGTTCAGTCTTGCTGCGCTGTTTATATGAGACTTCTTTCTCCTACAAGAAAACTGATGGGGGAGTTTTCTACAACTTGCCCAAACACTTCATGGAAAGGAGATTAGTTTGGCTTTAATTTAACCAACTAAATTGAGTGTTATTACTGGAAACAGCTCTAAGCTTTTCAATTCCCCTAATGAGGTCCAAACTTCTATGGATGCTATCACCTGAGACTACTGTAATATTTTATTTGGATTTAAATCTTTAACTTGGCAGCGCTGCTGCGTCTCCGTGGACACCTCTCATTTTAGTTTTATATTCTCCCAGGTGGTTGATTACTTATCCCTGTAACAGGATTCCTTTTCATATCGAGGAAGCTCTGACCTCCATTCCAGCACCGTACTGAAATTTTAGCAGACACAGGATGTTGCTTTTGTTTGTTTTGTTTTGCTATCAAGACCAAACAACCCATTATATTGGATTTATTTGACATATTCTTCAAGGCACCTTAATTTGCTGAACTTCTTTGATTCTTAATGTCATTTGGAACTAATCTCTTCTGCTAACATGAAAGCAAACTAAGAGCCAAGATTTTTATGGGAGACAGGAAACGTATATTTAAAGGAGTGCTGTGTTATCTTTTACAGCAACAACAAAGGGAATATAGGCCCAATTATACCCCCAAGTGACACAGTTGATTTTTTAACTGGTTTCAAGTGTAAGTCTTCTTGGAATATTTATATGGTATCAGCAAGAGCATTAAAACCTGCATAGAACCACAATCCCAAAGCAACATTACCATCTGCTAACCTGCCCAGAACCATAGCGGATACCTGATCAGTTGGAAATGTCATTAGAAGAAGTTATTTCACAGAAGGAATTTCCCTTTGTTTAACACTTTCACTCTGTATTATGTTTAAAAATGGAAAACTAGAAAAAAAAACACCTAGGCAATTTTTCCAAGTTATTTATATATATTCAAACAGCTTATATATATTAAAACATACACAAGAAAGGCTATTTCTAGACATTAATACCATTCTGTGTGACAAATCCCACTGAAAAACTTCCATAAAGTAATTTAGAGAGTAATAGCATTATACTATTCAGAGAATGTTCTTCCAATTTAGGAATAAAATGTTCATTTAGCCTAATTGGTCTCTATGAGCTGTTGAGGTCCAGTTGACTTCTACAGTGCTGTTAAGATATTGATGCAATAATCATTTCCTGAGACACATGATTTGTGAAATAGTAGATCAGAAAATGTCAGCTGAGAAGGCAAGGTTGAGTTCACTTAAGAAATATAGTTAACAGACAGCAGATTGTTTCTACAAGAGACATGAGTTAAAACAAAGAAAACAAGTTTGACAATGTTTATATTTTCTGCCTGATAAAAGAATGAAGAAGTGACAGAAAAATCCAAAATAAAGGGCAATTTCCAGTAAGTTACAAAATAATTACCTGTGTCAGGGTATCATTTCAGTAGCTTAAGGTAATACATTGGGCATCTTCAAACTACACAATAGAGGGAAGGGCTTCCTTTGAAAAATCATTTGTGCTTTGTTCTTCCATATGCAAGCAAGAATTTAGAAGTTTTTTGGATAATGCTAGGGTAGTTTTCTCTGATTACACTCTTCATGAAACAATTCTTACAAGAACACAACCTCCTTCTAAGGCTCACAACAAGCTAGAGAGAAAACAGCATAGCTAAATTCCAGCAACATATCGCTGTCTCGTATTTTGCTGCTTCCTTTCATCTAAATAAATCTCTAACACTTTACCTTGACAGAATAAGAGATTTATTCCATTCTGTGGCAGTTCAGGAGTTCTTAAGGAACAATGAATTCTTATTCAAGATGGACCAGCATACTCCAAGGAAACTGCCTTTTTCAGGAACTGGAACATAGGATTGTCACTTAGCTGCAGGAGCTACTCCGGAGACTCTGCCTGATGCCAAAAGTACTGAGGTGCCTTCAGGTACTGTCAGGATGTCTCCTTTGTCAAGCAAAACATTGTACCTGAAACCAATTTATGCTGAGAATATGCACTCTTTTGTGCTCAGCCAGCCCAGTTTTCCTTCTGCAGAACTGCATGTCTGATTCTCTTACTGGAGTCTTCAGGTCAGATTCAACCAGATTAGAAATATATATGAGCTGGGTTACCCCACCCACTGGCAGTAGATTTTAAAAGACAGAGCATATATTATGCTTAAGAAAGCCTATTCAGGGAGCAGCATGCACGCAGTGGCTGACATAGATGCAGACATCTGAAATGGGGAGTGATGGATCTAGCCTGCTTCTTTCCCATCTCTGGCCACAGTCCCATGGACAGAGGGCAGTGTGCTCATTCATGCTGTGGGAATGCCCTCCCTGGTAGACCTGTGATGCATAGGTATGCTCCCTGGAGACATTCATCCAGGAAAACAAAGGAGATTATACAGCCTATGTGCAAGAAAGGTTTTGCAAAGGCCTGTAACACACTTTCCCATGAGTAGCAAAGGTCATATTCTGACTCTAAAATGCCTTTCCCTGCCTGTTCCTTCTCAGTGTAATTTTAAATCCTAACTCTAGAGCACAAGGCAGCAAGAGCCATTCAGAGAAAAGATCCCAGACTTTATTTTATTTCTAAAAAACATGGAACAAATAACTCATTTTCCCCAGACTTTCTTGGAAATGGCTAAACCATCTTAGCCAAAAATTTCCAAAAAGTTCAGCCTGAGGCACAGCCAGGATATAAAATACTACCCTGAAAAAGTGTTACAGTTCAGAAAATCATAAGGGACTGAAAAATGAGGGTTAGAGCTGGCAATATTAAAATCATGGGTGATTCAACTAGTCTCAGTAATAAATAATTTGCATAATATGTAGAATATATTTTAAGTCACAAGGACAAGTTAACAAACTGTCAGCTAATTAAAGCAAACTGAGGTCCAAGTGTTTCGGAAACTTTCTACTGATACTCAGCAGTTCATCTGTTCCGTGGATATAAATCAGTAAAGTAAGTTTTGCCTAATTTAAGGTCTTTGACCCCCTTTTGCTTTCCACTGACTGTTTCAGAATACATTCTATTAGCCTCAGCCTGAGAGGTAGCTAGGTTTTCAGTGTTTCCAATCTGCAGAAAATATTGAAGCCAAACTTGTATGAAAAACATTCACAGTAAGCAGTTGCATTAACAACTGTGAAGCTTTCGTGATGCTGAGCATCAGACTCGATGATGCCTGTGGGTCCCTTCCAATTCAGCATATTCTGTGATTCAGTGAGAGAAACACTTAGGGAAAAATAGGTCAAAGCATAGATACATATTTACATACATGCATGTATGCAAGAGAGAAGGAGATTTCTGTGTATATGTGAAGTGCATACTTGCTGCATTATTCCGTGAAGATTCCAGTTGCTGGAGCTGCAAATGCACTAGGAAGAGCTGGCAAAACAAGGATTACTGCCTTGTCACAGTGTTGTACCTAAACCATGTTAAACTGAATATCCATGCAAATGTTAGTGAAAACTGTTACAGGGTAAAAAGCTTGCCAACTCAATATGCTTTGTATCGACAAAGCACTTAAAATACATATAGTATATTATATATACAGACTCAAAACATGATACACATTATAATGGAAACACTGTAATGATAGTATTTGCATCAGTTTCATTGCACTTTTTCAGCTTATTTTGGATAAGTAGATTTTTCTATACAGAAATTTCTACAGGTCTTTCAGATTTCAATTCCACATAAGTAACAAGAGAATTTTGTAATCAAACTTTTGCAATTTAAATTTACCATGTATTTGTGGGACTGTATACTCAAAGGAATCTGGATAATATATGCCCAGAAAAACTTTTAATAAATAAAGTCTCTGCACTTATTGGAAAAATCTAGTATTTAAGTGCAGTAATTCTGTATTTTGTTTAAATTGTTAAATATTCTGGTCCAAAGTATTTTCTGCCATCTAGTGGGGAAAGCACCTCAGAGGCTGGCTTCAGGCACATGGCTTCCCTGATGCTCAGAAGCTGCAGATAAATATGTGCAGTGACTGGAAAAGTAAGTGTAACTGCTTTAGCAAAAAAAAACAGGCTCACTTCTGAAATCTTCAATATAAGTATTTAATCAGAAAAATTGTCATTAATATTGGATTCTATAAATGAAAAATTTAAACACTGGATGTCTTTATTACCATAAATTTATCTCTTGAAGTACTTCAGGGTATAATTAAAGTTAAGCATACTAGGTACATACAAAGGACCAAAGTGCCATAATATCAGGCAATCTGAAAGAGGAATTCAGAATAACGACTTCAATTTCAACCAAAAGCCTGAGATGGCTTGCTGTAAAAATGTAAAGGATTAAAAGTCACTGTGCCCATATCCTGGTTAAAACCTCTCCAAAATAATGGCGCAGTGCTTTGAAAAATCCTCTCAGTTTCTTTTAGATTATTACATCCAGTATGTCCAACCTAAAAAAAAGTATTTACTCCAGCATACAGAGATGAAAATTTTACATGTAGTCCAAACAAAACCAGATGACACCATAACTGTAGCATATCTAATAATTAGTTTTCTTCTTAGCTGGTCTTCACAGAATCAATTATGTTGGCAAAGACTTCTAAGATCATTGAGTCCAACCTATGACTAAACACCACCAAGACAACTAGACTGTGGTACTAAGTACCAGTCCAGTCTTTCCTTTAACATTTCCAGGGATGGTGACTCCACCACCTCCCTGGTCAGTCCATTCCAATGTCTAATCATCCCGTCTGTGAAGAAATTCTTCCTAATGTCCAACCTAAACCTCCCTTGGCACAGCTTAAGAGCATGCATGTCCTCTTGTCCTGTCACTATTGCCTGGGAGAGAAGGCCAACCCCCATCTGGCTACAACCTCCTTTCAGGTAGTTGTAGATCCCTTCAAAGGGATTCAATACCTCAGATAAACAAATCAGAAGTGTCAGTCCTAAGATGCAATATTATAATTGTATTTACAGACACAGTCACAATCCTGATCTTGAAGTGTACCCTGGAAAGCTGTGCTGGGAAAATTTGTTGGAGAAAAGCGACAAGAATTCAGTAGAGCTCCTACAACATTCCTCCACGTTCCCACAGTCAAGCAATAAAGGAAATTACAGCTTAAGTCCACAAAGACTGTGCACTGAGAAGGGCCAGTGCTAGATTCAGGAGCCCTGAATTCAGCAGAGAAGAGGTTGTTCTGATTCACATCCAAATATGAAGACTCACAGTTCAGACCTATCTACACTGGACTTTTTATCCTCATTGTGCCACTGACTAGATAGGTGTTATTTCTCTGAAATCTCTCACTGACACCAGAACTGGGCTAAATCTGGCCACAAGGCCTCACCTGCAAAATGAAGGTGTAAGAGACCCTGATATCACAGCAACAACCATTATGAAAGGGTTTGTGTGGTGGGTTGGCCCCGGCTCCCTGATAAGGTCACAAACACCCATATGCTTACTCCCCCAGTCGAGTGGAACCAGGGAGAAAATAGGACAAACAGGAGTGAGAAAGCCCGTGGGCTGAGATGAAAACAGGGAGATCAACTACTAGGCTCTATCCTCAGCAAAAGAGATTCAACCTGGGGAACTTAATTTAATGTCAGATAAAATAAACATTTAATAACTGATACTGTAAAAAAATGTAAACATCAAAGAACAAAAAGGAACAAAACCACCATCCTTCATCCTCTCTCAGGCTCAGCTCCCCTTCACAGGCATCTCTCCTTCCCTCAGCTGTTCTCCACGTCCGCTCCTTCCCTGCAGTCCTTTCTCCTCCTTCCTTGTTCTTGCCACAGGTCCATTCAGTCCCTTAGTGCAGGTGATGGGTGGTACAGGGGATGTGGTTTAGTGCAAAGTGGTTCCTCTCTGCTAATCCCTCTTTCTTTTATTTTTCCTGTGCTCTGGCATGTTCCCTCCATGGGTTGCAATCCCTCTGGGGTGTGCCTGTTCTACTGTAGTGTAACTCCTACTCCTCTGACCCTTCATTCCCTCTGTTGTCTTTTCCTCGGTTCCCTTCCCCTCCTCTGTCCCCCCCTCTCTCTCCCTGTGTGTCCCACAGTGGCTTTGCCCCTTTTTAAATAAATTTCCCCTCAGCTGTGGGCTCCGTCGTGCCCTGTGGTAGGTACAGGTTGGGGTCTAGAGGAGCTGACTAATATTAATCTAGGTTTTACTTAGTTATCTTCTATAATATTGAAAGCAGCAGTAAAGGAAATCATATATCCTACATGGGAAGGTTATTTATTACAGTAAAGATTAAATTAATCCTAGAGTAAGGCTAACCAGGCATGTGTATGTTGCATTATTTGTTTTCCTTCCCGGGGGTCCCTAGTAACCAAAAACATCAGGGAAATATTTGTTTATTGTCCCTGTCTGGCTCAAACCCACATTTTTTTAAGGGACACAATGGTCTAGGAATTTATTCTAAATCTTGCAAACAAATATAAAAACAACAGCAAATCAAATATATTGACTGAACTAATTTATACTGGGTGACAAAATATTTCTGCCTTGGGTATGACAGCAGTATCCAGCTCTCTGCTCTGTGGCCATCTTTTCAACTCTCTAATCCTGAAACAGGGACAAGAAAAACACCTGAAACTCCCTCTTCTGAACTTTTAAGTCCCCATATACTTCCCAGCAGTTTCTTCCAAGAACAACTCTGTTTCAGGTGGTCATGTAGGGATGGGGGAAAGCAAATTCAGCAGGCACAGTGCACACCAGAAGATGACTTGAATTAGCATTGAAATGTTCAGATGAGGATTACCCAACTGCTCTGCATGACAAGGGAAAAAAAGAGTTGAAACAAACTGTTCTGTATTCACATCCGAACTTCACATATTTCTTCTAACAGAAAACTGTCAGGAGAAAAAGGAAGGGACAGCCAAAGTTGCGTTAGTTTATGTCTCAAAGCTGCCATCCTCTCAAGTCACACAAGAAGGTACATTTTCCACTAAGGAGCTTCTCAAGCAATTTACAATAACTGTCATTTACACATGTAACATTATAGAAAACACCCAATTTGTTAGTGCACCTCAAACCTACGGACTTGTTCAGAGCATACTTAAAGCCAAAGGTCATCACAGAAATATTTGGGAGATTCATCTGGCATGCGAATACCTGCTACAGATGGTACAGCTCATGCTTGATTTAGAGCAGAGACTTAACTGCTGATTATTACTATTTGCTATTTTTCACTGGAAAAAAAAAAACCTAGATGTTAGCTACCTATACAGCTGGCCTGAATTAGGATTTTAACTCCAGAAGAAGAAATATAGATGAGGAGAGATCTAGATCTGGCACTAGCACAGCAGATTAGGAACAGCACTCTAATATTAATATTATTCAAAGATATAGACCATGATAAGTTTACAGCTAAAACACACAAAAGGGAATCCAGTTTTAGTCAAGCCTGTAGAAAAAATACTATTCTTTTTAGTATTATCAGATTCATTAAGACTGTTATTTGGTTAAAAATCCAAATCCAAATGAACTGAACTACCTTGTCATCCAAGGCTAATTACAAATCTTTTACAGAGAAGTATGAATAGCTACTATTCCCAGATAAAATAATGAAGGAAATAGATTAAAAATATTTTTTCCTCTGAAAACAATGTAGAAGCAAAATAACAACAACAACAACAAAAGAACAAAAAAAAAAAAAAAAAAAAAGAGAGAGAGACTGAGAATAATAGATAGAACTAGTTTATTCCATGATCTGGAAGTTTTTTCTATTTATGCAATATGTTTCTAGAAGAACGTGTAACTTTGATTTTCTATTCCCCTCAGAGCATTGTTAAATGTAAGTGTTGCAATCATGTCTGATATATTGCAAAGCTTCATAAGATAAGAGTTTTAAAATTTATTAAAATTGACCAAGAAGAAAAGGGTGGAAACAGAAATCAAGGCTTCAAGGCTTCCATTCTTAGCTTCTGTCCCAGATGGAAAGGCAGTCAAGTGAGAAAACAAAATGTGTAAGTTTATGCCTTGATTAACTTATTATGATTCCATGGGTGTATTGGAAAAACACAGAATGCTGTCTTATTTAAAATTATAATGTGATCATAGAATTAGACATAATGTTGCAAATCATCCAGATGAAGCAGAAATAAAAGTCTATACTTGATCTTAAACCTGACATTTTTTCTTGATTTTTTGCCTAATCAAAGAGCTTAATTTTTTCTTACTTATATTTATAATTAAACAATTTTAATTTGTACCAAGTTTTCCTTCTTATTTTTCCTGACTCACTAGCAATCAGGTGCAAAGCATAGTTTAATAGGGATAAGACAAAGATGAACTAGTGAGATGGGGATCTTGGAAGTCTTTACATCAGGAGGTGCAAACATTCATTGTGTTTCCACACTTGTGCAACCATATCTTTATATTCTCATACACAGCAGGGACTAGTTTTCCTTGAAGTATTAATTATCCCAAAAGAGAATGTAGAAAAATCAGAGCAACTCTAGCTTTCTGCAGCATGTGCCAAAACATTTCTCTTTGTTGAAAATTACTATCTTTTTAAGGATCAGCTTTATACTGTGAGTTCCCACCTGACTGCAGAAAGCAGTTTCAGGATAAATAATAGGAAGAATTTTAAAATGCAATTCACTAGAAGTTTACTTTAGACAATTATTTTTTCTAAAGGGACTGTAATAACTATTTCGTAGTTTTTTCTTTGTGCAGTGCTTACTGTAGATTACACATAATAAATAGTAATAACCACTAAAAGCAATAGCATAAACTGATTTTTAAGCTCCACAAGAGTCATACTGAACAAGAGTTGGTCATAACTGTATTTTTAATTACATTCACTTTTTAATTACCATTTAATCAAACAAATGTCTTTTATAGTACTGCCTACATCCTCTTAAGCAATCAGTGTAATTTTTTTTATATACAATCTTATCAAAAAGGTCACAACAAAAGTAAGCCATTAAGTTATCACAGATAAGTCTGGAAGTAATTATGTAAAGCCAAACAAATCCTGACAGATGAATTAAACAAATCAAAGTTCATTGTTAGAAGAACTAGAGCCTGACCCAGTAACCTCGTGTGTTTTTAGCTCAGATTCCATGAAAAGAGAAAAAGAAGTCCTCAGAAACCCAAGATAAGAAAGATTAGTATTAAACATGTTTATTAGCCTGGCAGTCTTTCATGATCAAGGAGACCCAGACCCCATTTTACTAGATATTGTAGAGGCACAGAACAGCAAGTATAGTGCCATTGTTAGAAAGTCACTCAACTAGTTCACCTTAAATTTATCCAAACTAGAAATCAACTGTTAAAAAAAGACAACTTTTTAAAACTTCATTAGAATTAATAAAAAAATTCTTTACATGGAAATTCAGAAGCAATCCCAAAATTATTCTTGTGGGTCCTGTCTAACTCAAAATATTCTTGTGATTCTGTGATTGCTCCATTTCTTATCAGACTTGATATAACTGGGGGTTGGGTGTAAACTGAGTTGGAGGGGTGTGGGGTTTTTGCTTGCTTTTAAGACACTAGAATTTTATTTACACTTCAGAAAATGTATGTATGTAAGCAGCCCATCTTTCCCTTTTTTTTTTTTTTTTTCAGATTGCTTGTATTTGTAGCAGGAGAATCGTTTTATGATGCCTACCATGTGACAAATGCGATATTTGAGGAGCCAGTTTCACTAGTTTTCACAATACCATGATCACCCTTGATCAGTGCTTATGGAAGATCAGAAGACATACTAAAAGACTAATACAAACTCAGAGTTGCTTATTATGAGATCAAATGAAAGCCGCTATTCAAAATCTGCTGTTTAATCAAACTAGAAATTAGGAAACAAATCTTTACCTAATTTAAATGAGCAAAACATCCCTTAAAATCTGTCTGGGCTGAAAGTCTGCTGTTTGTATTTTTAAACTTCCCTTTGCACAAGGTACAAGCAGTAAGAATGCAGCGCCTCAGTGCAGTGACTGTCTTACTAATATAAGCACAATTTTTTTGGTAGGATTACATTCAATTTTATCTCTTAGCTTAGAGATAATACAAGATAGATATTCCAGTCACATAGGGAACTGATAGCACCAACATGTAAGTAGTCTCTGTAGCAATTGAAATATATTATTGCCAGTGTGTGAACTCACAAATGTTCTGAAAACCCTTATGAAAAAATTGCATTGAAAAGTACTATAGGTTTTAGTTCATTGAGTTCAATAGGTTGATTCCAGGAAGTAAGTATAAAATGATGGAAGACTTTCTGTCCAAGGACATTAGATTTTAAATAGTAAAACTGACATATTCAAAATTTTGTACACCAGATGGCAATGTATTCCTAAAAATGGTTGAATGAACTGTTTCATGGAGATCATTAGATCATTGCTGCTTATTGCTGAGTACTTAACTTGTCACTGGAAATAAGACTAATCCAGAAGACATTGATCCAACTGCTCTGAAGAGAAGATTCCACTTGACTTTCCACCTGATACTCTCAGCAAAGACCTTTCTAAAGGCTGAAATTTCCACTTCCTATTTTAAAGGACAATTTTTACTATTATATACTCCAATTGCTTAAGTTGAGATTTCAGGTTTATATGTTGTATTGTAGGCACTTTTTTATTTGAGAATTTCTCAAGCAGTCTAATGAAAAAGGATTCTCAGAACAAAAAGCTGTAGTAAAAGAGCATTAGTGTTCAGCTGCAAGTCAGCAAGTCTACAGGGGTTCATCTGACAACATTCAGCCTTGTACTAAACCTTGTCATCTCTAAAAAGTTGTCAAAGAAAGGTGTCTAGCAATATTCAGTAGAAGAAGAGTTCAAGGCATATGTGAAACCCTAAAAATTTCCTTCTATGTAAAAAACTTTAAAAATCTTGAATGTATTTCTTAGATTTTTCTTCTCAGCAGTAACACAGTTACTAGCTAAAGCACACTGGCACAAGCTTTGTGTGGTGACTGTATGTTTTACAATCCTTTAAAGAGAGGTTTAACCCTAAAAATCAAATTAAGTATTTAACAGACTACCATAACAATTAAAACTGTTTCTTACAGAAATTCCTTTCTTCATCTCCATGCATTGAATTGTCTTTACCATTGTTCTTTTTGTGGCGAAGAAAACTGAAGTGAGTCTTCAAACATAGGGATGAGAACTACATCATTCCCCATGAAGAGAAATCCAAACAAATGTTTGTTCCAGCAACCAAAATTACACCATCTCCAGATACCAACATTTCCTTTACAGTTCATGTGATCTTTGTCTTTCAGTAGAAGGGACTTAATGTGTCATCAGATACTGAGTGTGGATCCAAGCTTTTTTTCCAGAGTCTTGATCAAATCTCAGTTTTCCACAGTCATTGCTGGGAAACTCCCTGATGGTCTCTTCCAAGGGCCTCATATTAGTCAGGCAGCTGGAAGCCAGTTTTAATCCTGCTTATCACAGGATTTTCACTGTTTCCCTGAAATTACAGGTTCCTGTCTTTCACCTTTTACCAGTTCCACCCAGCAAGACCATAGCCACACTTGCCACAGATTTGTAGTTGGTCTCATATCAGAGTCCCATTCCAGGAGAAAACAGAAATCCTGCTTTTTCCTCAGGGAATCACTGCTCATCTTCTGTCTCAGGTGTTACCCTGATTCATAGCACATTCCATGCTTTCACTGAAGAACTGCAGGTCTTATTTGCTTCCTAATTTATACCATAAGTATGGGCTTTACTTCTGCTTCTGCTTGCTGAGGGATGCATTGCTTTCTCATAATTTCAGGTCCACCTAAACATACACCTCTTCTAAAAAGAAAGGCATATCGGGAGCAAGGTAGCTTGTAAACACTGTGGGTAGCCTGGAGAACAAAACCCCAGAACAACATGAGGAGATACTCAAAATTGGTGTTGTGCACATCTCTACGTGTACTGATGTGGGGAGACATCAGCCACTGAATCAAAACCATAACATTGTGGTGGGTTGGCCTTGTCTGGATGCCAAGTACCCACTCAGCTGCTCTAACACTCCCTTTCCCAGACAGACAGGGGAAAGAGTAAGATGGAAAACAACTCACGTACTGATCAACCAACCAACCCTCCTCGCTCCTCAGGAGCTTTGTGGCAGCATACAAGTCAGTCTAGGGATGCTGCAACAGATTGCATGGGTGGGATCTCAGCAGTTCTTTTTGCATGAAATTGTTCTAGGTCATGTGAAACTACAACAAATAAAGTAACAGTAGAAACAATTCTGCTAAGAATTAAAAGGTACCTTTCCAAATGTAAAAGGTACCCTTCAAATTTAATGATTTTGAGACTAATCTAAATCAGGATTGATTATGTCTTTAAACTCACCTTCCTTTCAGAAGTAGTCCATTCCAGGAGTAAGAAACCAGGAACTATTGTTAATGTCATTATGTACCTCTCTCAAGTCATGACACATTTGTAGAAGGAGGAGCTTAGGAAAAAAAACCAAGAATGCATATTTTTAAAATGAAAAGCTATGCACAAAGAAATCCACTATTTAAAATCAAAACAAATCCTTCCAAGCTCCCAAGGAAAAACTTACATTTTCAAAGACACGTTCATTTTCCTCCATTTTTTTGCATATATTAACCAACACAGTATTTTTTCTTACTGTTTTTCTCTCAAAATATCACTCTCTGTTATTAAAAAATTGGGCTCTGAAACTGAGTTGCATGGGATGCCATCTCAGTTTTGCTAATGCAAGTGCTCATTCCTCCCGCTTACTTCGGACAACAAACAAATAACTGGGTTTCACTGATATGAAGCAATATATCTTACAATTATTGGCATAAAAATGCATTTACAAAATAAATTTTATGCGCCTGGACAGTGGAAACTACATATTGGTTTCAGCTAATGTATACATATGTTGTCCATATGGCTACAGGTTTTAAGCCTGTCCTGAAAACTCACAAATATTTTCCAATAAATCCTCTCTGTTCTTTCTAATACAGGGATTTTTTAAATTTTTATTTAAAAGCTAAATATTTTGAAAGCATCAATTATACATATTTGAGGACTATACTGTACCCCACTGTGAGCTGTAGTTCATCTATCCTGATTCCTCTGACCACTGTGTTTTAAAGAAGATTTCTAAGCACAGCCAGGCTGTAAACAACTGTCTCATTGCTGGATATTTTACCAACATGAAAATTGCTAGTCTCCTTTGAAGTAAAGCAGAAAACTTTTCACTGGAAATGATTTTGCATGTGAAATGTAAGTTAAATGGTACTCACTGAAGTTATTGCACTCTGACCTCTTAAGTTTGCATGAATCATGGCAGTAGGTTCAAGGGCTTGAAAAACATCTAGAAGGAAGCAAAATTCTTCATTAACTGAATTCCACAGTCCATGTGAATGCTGTAAATTCCCTCTTTTCAGTTTTTATACTATTCTGAGTTCCCTTAGCACCTGCAAAAGAGTTCACAACACTTCCCTGAAGTGAAACCTGCAGGGAGGAAATTCACTTTGCCAAACATCACACTAAGAGAAAGAAACAGGCACCTCCAAAGAGCAATTCTGAATAGGAGCAATGGATAACCTTTTATAGTAGTGTCCCTCTTTGGCATAGGAGTCAGATTTAAACATTTTGAAGACCTTCCTTTCTTTTAGCATCCTCTATATATGGGAAGACAGAGAGACTACTCTCTGTCTTAGGGAGATGCCTACAATTTGACAACACAGAATGAGCAATATGTCTCCTCCCCAAATATATTCTAGTAATATAGACTATGTTGCACTTTCATGGCTTTAGCTGAAGATACTTTCACTGGTTAGTGGTGATATTACGAGAGTCTTTGTCAGTGGAGTGTAAAGCAATATCACACTTTCCTTTACAAATAGAGTGTTTCCTCAGGCACATTTTTTTCTATTGATATTTAAATAGGTGTTTAATTGAATGAAAAATGAAAGAGGAGAGCACATTATAGTGCAACCAAGTATGTCCCTATAAGAATTTAATTCTAGTCTTCAAAACCCATGTGAAAAGAGCAACCATCATCTACAGTAATATTAGTTCTTGAATATTCCTCTTAAAAAATGTGGAAGGACTGCTCCGCAAATGCAAGTTCAAACACTAATCATCTTGATATAATCCAAAATTAACTCACAGTGGTACAGAAAAGCAAACACTGAAGACCTATTTTTACCCTAATCATTTGGGACATTGCTGACACGAATAAGAGGATCCAGCTGCACAAAGTTTTTCCTACCTTTCAGGCACTGGTTTCTTTAGTAATATTGGGTTAGAGTTCCCTGTATCCTTATTTTGCTGCATAAGTAAAAAGTCTAAGTTCTAAGCAATCAGCAATTTCATTTAAATCACCTTATCTGGGAAAATATTTATTTACCAAATAAAACATTGCTAGTAATAAAAGTATTGACATCCCTCAATGCAGCTGCTAGTTGAGAGCTCTTGGCCAGAAAAAAGTGACCCTGACACAGTAAATACATCATGTGGGTTAGACAACTATGTTATCTGTATTATGCACAAGTGTTTAGTGCATAATATATTAACTGTACATTGTTAAACACATAGCAATGGAAACTTGCATCTAACCATGTATGGTAAATTGGAGTTTATATTTCAGTTCATTTGCAAAGTATGGGAAGAGGAAGAGCCTACAATAAACACTTGTCCACTTTGTTAAACATCATCAACAAATGATTCAGCAGTGCAACTCCTATTTAAGGGTATGTACATGTTGTTATGTACAGTCTAATGACAGAACAAATTCAAATAAACCAGGGGCCTCTACACACTTCTCTTGTCTCCTGTCACTCTTCTCACTGGTGCCCACATACAACTGCATTGGCCTACTGCTGGGAACACCTATTGCCCAGGGTGTGATTGCTTCCAAGTGCAGTAAAGCAAACAGTGTTATCACTCAGCAGAGAATACACTTTGCCCATAACAAGTATTTAAGAATCAACAAGAGGAAGTACTTTTTCACACAACACGTAATTATATTTTGGAACTCATTGCCACAGGATGTTGTTAAGGCCAAAAGCATAAATGGAGTTAAAGAAGAGATTAGACAAATTCATAGAGAAAGGGTCCACCAGTGGCTATTAAAATATGATGGTCCAGATGCTGTCTCTAGCTTAGGAAATCCCTAAGCCATTGATTGCCAAAAGCTAAGGAGAAAGGGACATATAACAGCAAGACAAGGCTCAGTGCTGGTGTGTTATTCTTGTATGGACACTTAGTAAAAAAAAAAAAAATAAAATAAGACATATAGTATACTCTGAATCCCACCCTACCCACAAACTTCTGATCTCAAGGTAACCAAAACTTAAAGAAATTTAACAAAGATCTCATGAAGTTGGTGGAAATAGGCAGATCAATAGAAGAGATATTTTTTTTTTAATGCCTCAAAGCTGCAGCATCAGTTCAGCTTTTATTAAATATCTACCCAAGACAAATATGTAGGAGGTTCAACTGCATTGAAACTGTTTGCAGAACTATGTGCTACTATAATTTATAAATACTGCACAACTTATTACAATGATTGCAACCGAATGAAAGCTATAGTGAAGTATAATGAATACTTAACATTCAACACAGGAGAAACCCTAAGAAAAACTACCCCTGAAAAAATAAGAAACAAATTTGTTTACATTTGATAGTAAAAATTAACCTTTTGCATTGCCATACATTTCCAACCACATACCACAAGGTCACATCGGCACCAAATGTTCTACTCCCTCTCTTTGAACTCCTTTGAAAGGTTTCCTTGGTCTTTTTAAAGGAGTGTAAAAATGGCTTCAGACAACTAATTCATGATCTGTTTCATTTCTTGTCAAGATTTCCTTCCACATTATTAAGAGAGACTCAATATTTAGCTAAACAAAACAATCATGTTGGAAAAAAATTAATGATTCATTTGAAAAAAAACACGCTGCTTGGCAAGAAGGAAAGGAAATTAATAGGACACAAAGGCAATAACTGAAGTACTTCCTTATAGAAACAAGCCTGCATGAATGTCAACACTAATTCCTTATAGTCAGCACACATAATATGAATTGTATTAACTCTTTGTGTGTTGTACAGTATATATGGTAGAACACTCTAGACCAAAACATTTTAAACAGTCAATGCTGGTTCATGACTTAACCTTTTATCCAGGAAAACATCATCTTGGCATTCCTGAGAGAGATAGAGAGTCTATAAAAGATAGAAATAAAAATCTGTCTTATTAGAAGTTATTGCCCTTTTGGGTAAACCCTAAACCTGAACACAAAGCGTCAGCATAGGAAGACTACAATGCTTGGCTGGGAAACAAGCCTGCCTGTGGGATTGCTTTCTTGGATTGACTCTGCCTCCAGTATATTTATTTCTGAATCTCAAAATTTCTAGCCAATAATGGTCCAAACCCACAATTTCATCTTTTAATATTACATCAGAAGTGTCTTATATACTGCCCAACTTATTTTATAAATAGAAATAAATCAACAAGAGCACCCTGAAGACCAGACTTATTACAAATGGCTCAGTTCTAAAACTTTTGCTTGTAGTCGCAATGAGTTCAATAAGGTAGTTGAGTATGTTTAAGTGTGAAGGCTCAGAACACCCTGGAGAAAATGAAAAGTGGATAATTGTTTCTAACATGTCATTTACATGTTGTGAGCTATTCCCAGTTGTCCACGGGGATGTCTCTCATTCATTCCTTCAGACACAGAGAGGTAAGGAGTCTGGATAATAACCTGACATTCAGGGAATACTGAGCACTAAGACTTGTTTGAGATAGCAAATATTTAAATTCGTTTTACAAAGTAATGAAAATTACATCTGCAATTTGTCAATAGAAAGGAAACTCTTTTAGTGGAAATTTAATAATGAAATAGTTTTAGGAAAATAACTGCTTCAGTGCCTACAGGGCTCAGTGAATGTATCACTGCCTGTGCATGAGGTAGGCAGCTCAGACAGCCGTGGTCTCGTGCCAGCATGAGCTCCCTTGCCCTTCTACACTGCAAAGCTTCCATCCCCACCCAGCTGGTTAGAAGGAAATATTTGATTAAACCTCAAGTCCATTCACTCCTTAATGTTCAGCACGGCAGTACTCAGGGGAAACCACACGTCACTGAGATAAATATCTCTTAAGATACTTCCATATCATTTTACATTGATTTCAAAAGAATCTCTAGCTGAAGTAAAGGTGTATTAATTTTAACTTCTCCAGCAATTGTATAACTGCCTGATGTAAGCCCATTGGAGTCTACTGGAATCTTTCCAACTGCTTTAATATGTCTGGAGATAAAATACATCAGTTGAACTGACTAGGTAGTAACACTGGGGCAGATTGCCTGGGACTCGAGATGAGCCTGCAGTGAGTTCCCACAGCTCTTCCCCCAGACAGTTCTCCGACTAGGAAACAGCAACAGCTATACTATGTTGCCTTAGGATAAGGCAATAAGGCTGTGACTACTGTGTGTATGCTGTGAATTGAAGGCTTCCTTATGATAAGTGTTTGAAGGATAGATGCTAATTATTTTCCAAGAGCTTAGGTTAATAGTATAGATGAAGACATAGGAAAAAATGTCTAAGTCAGAATGTAAACCTGATTTACATGATTCTGTTTCTCAAGATATCTTTCTAAAATAAAGGAAAACATTTTCATTCTTTTTCAATAAAACAAATAATTCAATTAACTTTTCCTCACACAGGCATCCAGTGCCATTTGGGATATTCATTGTGGTCTTGGAAGCAGAGGAGTGTTCTTTCTTTTGGAATAAATAATGCATTTAAGATAATCTAATTCTGAATTACAAAGAACAAATATCGGAGCAAAGTTTAAGTAATCAACACTATCATAAATAGGTAATCTCATCATAAATGTCATTAATTTAATAGAGACATTCCTGAGACACATACTGGAGAAAAACTGAAGTACTGCCATCCCTACTTTCCAGCATATTAATGCTAAACCTGAAAGAGAATTTCAGCAGAGGTGATTTCTCTCATTGCTGGGCTTACCTGGCCAAATATTAAATTTTACCCAAGTAGTCACATAAAACAGCAGATCAGGTAACACCTTCAACACTTACAATATGTTTTAATTGCACCCCCAAGAAATCTTCAGTTAATTACTGAGTGCTCAGTTCAGGCAAAGTCATCTAATGTACAGGTCAGGTGTGAATACGTAAATTACAAGGTGAATTCATCTTCACTAATAAGGAAAAAAATGTAAATTATGAAATTTTTCAGCCTGATGGACCTCTATACAAATATTCAAGCCTCTATGTACCATCTGCACCTGTAAACTTCTTTCAAAATTTTTCCAAATAAGACTAAATGCCACTGAATTTTAAACTTCTAAAAGCTTACGTCCCTTTTGTAAGGAAATGGTTATTTTAAAATATTGTAATAGTTCATTTCAGCTGTGCTTGTATTCCTTTTGTTTTTTGTTTTGCATCCCAGAGACTGACTTTAAATAAATATTATAGACTACTGTTTGAAGCATTTATTAATTACAAGCCCAAAGCCTTGAAATACAATTATATAAAACATTAAGCTATTAAAGGAGGGCAATGAGGATGATGAAGGGCCTTGAGGGGAAGCTCTATGAGGAGCGGCTGAAGTTACTTGGTCTGCTCAGCCTGGAGGAGTCTGAGGGGAGACCTCAGTGTGGTCTTCAACATCCTCAAAAGGGGTAGTGGAGGGGCCAGTACCCATCTCTCCACCCACATGACCAGTGACAGAATGCAAGGAAATGGTAGGAAGCTGTGTCAAGGGAGGTTTAGGTTACACATCAGGAAAAGATTCTTCACCCAGAGGGTGGTCGGATGCTGGAACAGGCTCCCCAGAGAAGTGGTCACAGCACCAAACCCGTCTAAGTTCAACAAGCATTTAGACAATTCTCTCAGGCACATGGTGTGACTTTTGGGGTGTCCTATGCAGGATCAGGAGTTGGACTCCATGATCCTGATGGTTCCTTTCCAACTCCACATATTCTATGATTCTATGGCAAGATATTTTCAAAGAAACACACCTGTCATCCTCACAACTTAAACTGAAACAGTTGTTAGTATGATAAGCTGTAATCATTCTTACAAAAGTCACTGATCAACATTAATTTTACAAAATTACTAAATAAGTATGGCATCTAGATTTGAGAAACCTTTTTTTTTTTTTTCAGGCACCTTACAAAGCAAACTGAGATATAAAGTTTGCTTTAAAAAGGATTCTTCCCTTTGTCTTCAGTCTGTTTCTGAACTAAACTATGTGAAGTCAAAGAGACCCGATCTTGCAAACTGACTTAAACTGGAAGACAAGAATTAATTTCACCTATGTACACACTACCTCCACGATCCTGTATGTGTCCTTTGGACCCCCTAACATCTTCTGTCTACACTAACAGCACCTTCTAATGTATAGTGGCCCCAGCTCCACAGGTCCTTGTGCCTGTTTATATACAAGCCACTCTACTTCATACTAGGCACATCATGGACTTTTGCACAGACTACATTTTAGACTTCTGAGGTCTCTTTTTTATTCCAGTAACTGTTTTCAGGCTGAGGTGAAAACCTCCAGTGAGGTTACCCAGTAACATACACATGGGTGACAATATTGTGGAGTTCTGTGATTGCATGCCCTCCCTCAGACACAGGCCTTCAGTCAAACTGTCTTTTGGTGGTCTACATGACCTCTCTCTGAGTGAGAAACATTTTAACTTGCAAGAAGAAAGCCATGCCAAATGCTGTGCATAAGGGAACATGTTCCACTCCAAAACAGATGTTTTTTAGCATGTGTGCTACATTATCTCTAGATAATGTACGAGAGCCATGGAGAGAGTCATACTGAGAAGGTAGGTGTACAGTCCATATGTTTGCCCCTGTGGGTACATAACAATTGAAGATCACAGTGTGATCCTATAGAACATCAGCTCAGTTTGCCAGGAAACTATTATATTGCAATGGATCCTTGAACCTTGTTAATTTTGCAATGTGGAATGGAAGAAAATTACTCATCTTACTCATTGCTTCATGGAAATGGGCAAAACCAGCTAGCACTTTTAGTTAAAATAAGGTAGGGGTTTTTTTTCTTCTGTGAACATATGTATCACCAGCTTCAGGTTCCAGTTACACAGATCCATTAAAACACGATATAAAACTAGAAATAAAACTCGTACAAATCCACCGAATTCTGACCGAATCAAAGTAGGTTTTATATAAATATTTTTCCCAAACTATAAATTATTCTAAGCTTTGAACCAAATCCAGTTTCCAGAATACTTAAAGGTTGGCCCCAGCTTGATGGAACGTGACCAAGAATCACCAAAAGACTGGCAAAACCTAGGGAACCTAGCTTGAGAATAAAACAGAAGCCGAAGCCCAGAGTGGTTCATGCAGATAAAGTGTCAGTGTATTTCACTGTCACCGAGACAGTGACTGCCCTCCCCCCAGCACTGTACTTGCTTCTTTAGCAGATTGTAACTTGTGTACATCTGAAAAACATTAATGGCAAAGGATTGATGAATGTTATCATAAAATATAATGTTTAACCAAAACAGGGTAAAAGCATTCATATGACAAAAATGGGATTTATTGCAGTTATGATTATTTTGGTTACGAATGAAAGTGCCACGTTTGGAAACACAAGAAAACACAGCACATCTGGGATCTGAGGTACTTCTCTGTACATGGCACTTTTAATAGACGTTCCAATTCCACCAGTTCCCACAACTCCTTCTGCACATGGCTCTGATTATCAGCAATGCTGCCCTGCTGCAAATCAGGTGATTGGCATATCTTTGCTGCATAAGACAAAGCAGCTGGACATAGAAATCTCATTTTCTGTAGGTGTGAATTCTGTTAATGAAGTACTTGCGTTCCTGACCCATTAATATCTAAACAGGTCCTGAAGACATAGTGTAGCTTTAGTAATGAACTGGGTCAGATATTGTCTAGAATATCTAGCAATTAAATGGCACTTTTTAATTATTAGATTAGAAAAAAAAACCCCACAGGTAAGTACACTGATAGTAGGCTAAAAAGAGGAAAGTAAAGGTGACAGAGTAATTCCAGAGTGTAAATTTAACCAGAATCTCTGAATTTAAAGTCATGCACAAGTCATGGAAATTGCCTGTTAGGGATAGTTGGAGAAAAGTATGCATATAAGCAGAGACTCACTTTAAAACAGCCTAGAAGTCAGAAGGGTTGGTTGTCCAGAAGTCCCTCTAATTTGGAAAAGGAATGGAGTCACAGCCACCATTTTAGTGTGAGTTATTGTCATATATAGCAACATCACCTTCACCTTTCCATCATTATGTATCCTTGCACATCTTTGAAAAAAGATATGAAGTCATTTTAATGCAAGAAGAGTTGACACAGTCTCTTCAGTTTGGACAGAGATAAGAAAAGGGAGATGTTCTGAAGATCTATAAACACATGAAATATGTGGAGAAATTGAATAGAGAAGCACTACTCACTGTTTTTCTTAGTATAATAATCAGGGAGTACCTAATTTATTTACCAGGCAGAAAGTTTAAAACAAACATAGGAAGTAATTTTTCACACATAATTAAATCACATGCAAAATTAAACTGTAGAACTCATTATCACAGGATGTTGTGGAGGTCAAAAGCCCAAAAGGTTCCAAAAGGCATTAAAAAATTCTCATGGAGAATAGATCTGTCAGAGGCTACATAGCACAATAGTCCAGATAAGACCCACAGTTCAGGAAGTGCTTACAACCATTGATCATCATAAATGAAGAGCTGACTCCTGGGAAATGAGCAGGTTTAGCATACTGTATTTCTATTAAATTTATATTAAATGTCTGCTACTGGTCATTGCAAAGTACAAAATAACAAGCATGATAGACAGATGATCTCATTCAATATGGCATTACTTTATTTATGCTTGCTATTTATATGAATGAAAAATAAATATGGAGTGATTGCCATTTTGACTTGGTAGAATCTTAAAAATAAATCAAATTGATTAAAAGACAATACAAGGTGCACAGTAATGATCAGATCCTCCCTGGAGCACCATGACTAGAAGAGTTCCAGTTTTCCTCTTGGTTAAGAATTCAAGAGGAAAAGACTATGTTCCTTTTATGCTCCTCCAAAGAAGCACAGTTTGAAAGACCTATGTATTTCTCTAATTCCACATAATCAGCTTCCAGAAGTGTTGTATGCATTTTTCACTCTAGTAGTAAGGAACTGACAAGTTTTCTTATCCTTATAGATTGCATCATCTAAATAATTTTCTTTAAAAGCAAGTTTTCTTCAAAGATCCTGATGATATTTATGCAAGTTGAAAAGAACAAAAAAAAATTGAAGAAACAGACATTGCTACATATTGCCATTAGTACAGGGAGTGTTTCAACTGCAAAGCAGTATAGTTATAACTACATGTTCAAAGAAGACAATGTACATGAGCTTAGACCACATCAGGTTAAAATACAGTCCAAGGCTATAATAATGTGTCTTAGCAAGGAAATTTCCAGTTCTTCTTACTATGTTTAGAGAAAGAAACGCTATGTTTTAACATCAGGCAGGAAAGTAAGTTTCCATAGGCAACAGCCATAGCAACAAGTTACAAGATGCATTTCGGTAGCCAACACATATGGTAGTTCTATTAGCTTGGAGATTTCAAGAAAAATATCACTAAAGATCAGCTGCGCACAGGAGCTGCTTAATTTTGTGTCAGCTACATGTACTTTTTTCCAACTCAACAAACTGTGCAAATAATTTGGCTAAAAATTAGATGGTTCCTGGCAAATTTAAGTGTTCAGAAGAACATATGTTAAGTAACTTTCTAGTTTGTTTTGCCCTCAATGTATTTGAACAATTAAAGAAAAAGAAAAAAAAAAGGAAAAAAAAAAAAGAAGATGAAAAATAGTAAGGGTTAGAATACATTGGAATACATTACAAGTAAATAATCTTCAGTATTAGCTAACAATCAATTCTGATGAGTGAGGTTATATATAAGTTCTGAGGACTTGGATGACTGTAACTGTGTTCTGAGATCACCTTTTGATTTTGATAGGCTTATGCCATTGTCTTGTTCCTTCATGGTTAATTTGGAATATTCTATGACAGAGTGGAACTATGATGTAAATTCTTGCAAATCAGGTAACATTCACTTTGGTTAATAATTAGAGATATCAAAAGGAAACCAAAGCTTTTTGCTGCCATGTCACCAGCAAATAGTTATACTATTAGAACACCAGCTATTGCTTTGAACAACAGTAGCTATTAGTTTCAGAAGTAGATCTGAGTTTCAACTATATTTTCATTTGATATCCTGATCTGACTTCAACAAAGCTAAAGCAGAAGGGAACTAGCTGTACAGAACTCTAAGCAACCAAAAGCATAATTGTTCAACTAGCATCAAATATGAGAATGATCTAATTGAGTTTGTATAAGCCCACAAAATACAGATGCTTGTAGCAGATCAAAAAGCTAAAGGTTGTTTTGATGCACATTTTGTACAGGAACATGTGGTGTGTATGGAACCCTTCTAGTATAATTATTACTTGCCCATGCCCTTCTTATTTTCTTCTTCTCTCTCCTCTCCCTCAAGAATAACATGGTTAGAAAATTGGATTTGTGTGACGGAACTGTGCCCTCCAATGATGCAAAAGGTCAATAAAGTGAAGCTTTCCCAATCTATCATCTCTGTTACTTCTGCCTTAATTGGTGATGAGTGGGTTTATAACATTTAACTCAGTTTTTCTGTTCCTACTCTTATCTGTTGCTCCTGAGTATCTTTTCTGTTTTGGTTTCTGGTCCATTCATGTCTGAAATGTATCCAGTATTGCAGCCTCTTCATCGAATTACAGGAATCTATAAAACATCTATAAAAATAAAATTACAAAATATGGAATATTAATAAAAACCAAAATTTCTGCCATCACATGAAATAGGAAGCACGGTCCACAACTAAAGGATCCTAAAAATTTCTGATCTTATGGTTCAGCAGCTTGATCTAACTTCACAGTTGGCTTTAATTTCCAGTTGGCCCTTCTTTGAGTAGAGACACCAGATTACTTCCAGAGGTCCTTTCTAATCCAAACTACTCAATGTTTTTCTGTTCTGCAAGCTAATTCTGGCTACTAGCATTCACTAGACCTCCTAAATTACATAATTATAATAACCACTTATTTGTATGCATTTTCATAATCACTATCTTGTAGAAACATACTCTAGGCTCCAATGAGCATTTTTCTCTCCATAACCACCTAAAGAAAACCATGGAAAAAGGTAAAGTGAAAAGGTAGTGCAGAGGAGTTTCCTGTCAAAGGTACAGAACAGGAAATTGAAGATCAAAATAATATGCAAGGACAAAAATGATGGGTCCTCAATGTTTTATTGAAGGCATCTCTTTGGCAGATCTTCCACTGCTTCTGTGCAAGCTGTGATCAAACAGATTCCAATAAATATAAGGATCTCCTGATGCAGACTTTTGAAAGACTGGGTCTTACATCCACTGAAAGTCAGAAAGTAAAAGAAAAAGATCTGTTGCAAGAAATATGTATTTGCCCGAAGCAGAAGAAGATCTGGAAGTGTGAAGGCTCTTGCTTATCTAGGGAATCTGAAGCAACTCCACCAGGAGAGAAGGAATGTGTCTGCTCCTCAGGCAGGAAACGCTGCTTGCTTAGTCCCAGCAGCCAAGGCCAACAGCCGATAGCTATCTTGGTGACCTTCGAGGAATCTAACCTAATTATTTAAAAAAAAAAGGCCTAAGGCCTCTGCTTCTTCTTTGTTGTGGCTTATACATTTCAAAGGGCAGTGCTTCTGGGACTCAGTACTGAGGAAGCTGGAAGAATGATCTGCTGACTTGTGAAGTATCAGAAAGTACCACTGCAAAGGGTCCTGAGTTCACTAACAGAAAAGCTGCCGGGGCTCATCTGAATCACAGACTACTCCACCACATTGCTAACCCACATATGGGCTGATGGTTCCTCTGGGACTAAAAGTGAGCAGATCAGAAATCACTAGAACCAGAGGCTCACATTATATTCTCTTCAACTCTTTCGTAGGTATGAAAAGGCTAGACAATGACTGACCTCTTTTGGATAATATGACATATACACATGCTTTCAGGGATAGAAGGGCAAAATAAAAGCAGTTAGCAGAGGAAAGAGAAAATATACCCTGTTTATGTGCATACCTATTCTGGTAGCACTTTGGCTTCCTTCTTTATGCTTCAAAGGGACTGCTGTGTAGACATGGTGCAACACTCAAAAAGAAAGGAAAGAAACTTTTTGGATACAGTCATCCAAAACTCTTGAAGAAATTTCAGTCACTGAGGATTACTGATTAAAGTGGCGTAAGAGTCAGAAAAAAACCCAATGGTAATTTGTCAAGTTGCTGAATATCTTACATACTAAGCTTTGCATCCAAAAGCAAGGAACCCTAGTAAAATCTGGAAGCCTTCATATTATCAAAATTATTACCTGATTAGAATAATAGATTTATTGGATATAGCATTAACAAAGATTTCACTTGTTCAGAAATAAAATACAGCAGGAAGATGATTTAGGTGTTACTCAGAAATACATGCATGCAGGATTTAAGCAAGAGGGAAATAGCAACCATGCTCATGATAAGGACAACAGTGATTGTCCACAGATACCTAAAACAGTAACAAGTGGACAAAAGCTTTTGTGGGGGCAACCAGTGTAAACATCCAAAATAGAAGAGCAGGTACTAATGAGAGCTCTAAAATAGAAAGGGGAAATTAACACTCCTATACTAGTTAGCTAATGATTTATTAACTCTCCCAGGCAAATGGGTTAATGACTTCCCCAGACAGCAAGGTCAACTGGGATGGAGCTGGCAATGTCTAATCATATGAACTGTCTTGCTGTCTAAAATCTGGTGCCTATATGTGCAAGTTCACTGAGAAGGTCTTTGGAGTGTTTTAACTTCTGAACTATACCTGGCAATTATATGGGAAAACATCAGTCATCATGCCAGGGAATTTTCAAGCTATTCACTGACAAAAACATTCACTGGCAGCATTTCACTTTCTAGTACAGATGTAGACAGAGAGAAGGGTTCATCTTGCCTGTTTTTAACATAACTCCAGTGTAGATGCTACCCCCAACATAGTAATCCTTAGTACTGAGGAAATGAAAACAGGCATTTTTAGAAAGGATTTAATCTAGCCTAATTTGGACATTTACATTAAAATCAGAAAAAAATCACACCCTATTTCTCTCTTCTGACAAGCTCAGATACAAAAGCCTGCAATGTTCATCTCTACATATAGTCAGGTGAATTTCATACAGAGAAGAAATGATCAAAGTGCAATGAGCAATTCTTGGTAACAAAAAAGAAAGGTTGTTATATTGTTTTTCTAAAACAGGCAGAAGTGAGTCAAGTATTAGAAGGCAACTGTTGTTAGGGTGACCATGAAATTACCGGGTTATCACTCATCGTATTTATTTCAGACTATTCCTGCAATTTAGCAAAGCCATTTTGAATTGCAACCATGTTCTCTCTAACCTCTGCCAGGTGTCCCTCTTCTGAAAAAATCTTGGTTTTTTACAGTGCCAAGTACACATTACACATGAAAATTTAGGTACTACGCCAAGGGAAGAGCTGATTTGACTTCGCTGATAGGCCACCTTAAGTGCCAGCTAACACAAACATTTTTTTGACTGAAAGTCTCTGTAGAATTTTGTATCCGCCTCACCGTCCACCATACTTCCTATTTTGTTCTTGACAGTCCCATGTGGGGGAGACTAAAAGCCTATATAAACAAGCTGTATCATAAATGATGTTTCCCCTTGTCCATTGTACTACTTGCTCCCAAGAAGAATATTAAATTTCTTTAAGATATTGACAAGCAATGAGTTGCATTTTTATCAATTTACTATTCTCTCAGCAAATAGGATCCACTCAAAACTACTTTTCCTTCTATGTTAAATGCAATTTCTTTGCCTTTTGCCAGTTGTCAAGGATTCCTTGGCCTTCCATGAGTTCCCCAAGAAGAGCACAATGAATCAGAAATTGCTTCATCTTGTTCCCAAATTAAGCTCTATAGTCTCATATCATAGAATCATAGAATCATAGAATCAGCTGGGTTGGAAAGGAACCTCTGAGATCAAGTCCAACCCTTGATCCAACACCACTGTGGTTACTAGACCATGGCACTAAGTGCCACATCCAGTCTCTTCTTAAAAACCTCCAGGGATGGAGAATCCACTACTTCCCTGGGCAGCCCATTCCAATGTCTGATTACTCTCTCTGTAAAGAAATTCTTTCTAATATCTAACCTAAACCCCCCTGGCACAACTTGAGACCATGCCCTCTTGTCTTGCTGATAGTTGCCTGGGAAAAGAGACCAACCTCCACCTGGCTACAAACTCCTTTCAGAGAGTTGTAGAGACTGATGAGGTCTCCCCTGAGCCTCCTCTTCTCCAGGCTGAACAGCCCCAGCTCCCTCAGCCTCTCCTCATAAGACTTGTGTTTGAATTCCTTCACCAGCCTCGTTGCTCTCCTCTGGACCTGCTCCAGCACCTCAATATCCTTCCTGAACTGAGGGGCCCAGAACCGGACACAGGACTTGAGGTGTGGCCTCACCAGCACCGAGTACAGAAGAAGAATCACTTCCCTGGACCTGTTGGCCACACTGTTCCTGATCCAGGCCAGGATGCCATTGGCCTTCTTGGCCATCTGGGCACACTGCTGGCTCATGTTCAGCTTCTTGTCAATCCAAACTCCCAGGTCCCTCTCTGTCTGGCTGCTCTCCAGCCACTCTGTGCCCAGCCTGTAGCACTGCATGGGGTTGTTGTGGCCAAAGTGCAGGACAAGTGCAGGACCTGGCACTTGGCCTTGTTGAACCTCATCCTGTTGGAATCAGTCCAACTCTCCAACCTATCCAGAGCCCTCCTGCCTTCCAGCTGATCGACACTCCCCCCCCGCTTAGTGTCACCTGCAAATTTGCTAATGTTACACTCAATCCCCTCATCCAGATCATCAGTAAAGATAGTAAACAGAACTGGGCCCTACACTGATCCCTAGGGGACACCACTAGTGACCGGCCGCCAACTGGATGCAGCCCCGTTCACCACCACTCTCTGGGCCCGGCCCTCCAGCCAGTTCCCGACCCAGCACAGGGTGCCCCTCTCCAAGCTGTGGGCTGCCAGCTTTTTCAGGAGTGTGCTGTGGGAGACGGTGTCAAAGGCTTTGCTGAAGTCCAGATAGACCACATCCACAGCCTTCCCCTCATCCACCAGGTGGGTAACCTGGTCATAAAAGGAGATCAGGTTGGTCAGACAGGACCTGCCCTTCCTAAACACGTGCTGGCTGGGTCTGATCCCTTGTCCATCCTGTAGGTGCCGTGTGATTGCACTTAGGATGATCTGCTCCATAACCTTGCCAGGCACTGAGGTCAGGCTGACAGGCCTGTAGTTTCCCGGGTCCTCCTTCTGGCCCTTTTTGTGGATAATATATTAATCTAAATATTCACTAGCTGATCTTTTTTCCTTTCATGTCCCATATTCTTATTAACATTATTCATAGTAAGAATTTTAATAAAACATTTTAAGTCTATTTTAATCTTCTTTCTCATCCTACTCCTATGTACTTTTCCCTCACACTTTCCCCTCCTTTTAGATCATAGAAATATGCCTTTTCCTACTTGCAGTGGGATGTTTTCAACTTTCCAGTCATTGTAGAATATTTTATATTTCTTGTATCTTACCATATTTCCCTTTTTTCTCTACATCAGTATATTATCAGACATATCTTCAGAGCACAGAGGATACTCCTTATATTTAGAGATAAAACTGACATGACTTAAATATATAATTTAAGGTATTTTATGCTACAAAATTAAATACAGAAGAAATATGAAGGGTTTATTGTTAAAAGATGTTATCTGAGACAAAATGCATTTGACTTGGATGATAATATTAATACTTTATAGTATATATGGACTGCGTAACACAGAAGTCTCAAAATACACCATGGAGAAAATCTTGTTTAGTATTTTCATGCTTTTACATAACAAAGTATGGCTTGGGGAGGAAACAGAAAAAATACAAAACTTCAAACAAAACAAGACATGGCTACATGACTGCCAAAATCTAGGCAAAAAAAAATCCATAAAAAGTAGCTACAGATTTTCTTCAGTATTTAGCAGGACAAAAATCAAAATGCAGCCACAGAAAAGTATAACAAACAGTGTACATTCAGTATCCTTGTCAGAATGGAAAAATTCCTCTCCCCTCCCTCCAGATCTCCTTCTAGTTTAACTTGATTGAGAACAATTAAACAGAAGGAGTCTTTAAAAAAAATAAAATAAATTACTAAAATGTTTGCAGGCATGATGGAGAGCTTTTGAACAGCGAGTTAGAATCTTAGCAAATGAAGGAAAAGAAGTAAGTATAGATAAATAGCAGAAAAGGAGAAAATAAAAATATTTCAATTAAGAAAACTGTTTACATAACTAATTCAACATGTAACCAGAGGGGAAAATATACCCAGAGTAAGACAACAAAAATATTTAATAAGAATGCAGCTAAGAATGATCATTGGAATGCAGTATGTGTGATTTTTCAAAGATTCTCAACAAGAGCCCTTGCTAAACTGAAGAAACTATCATGCGCTAAGAGAAAAAAGTCTTCTAGGAGATTAGTAATTGGTTAAAGACAGAAAGCAAGGCAACAATAAATAAAGGGACTGAGATAGCAAGAATCTGCTTTCAAGCCTTTTTTGCTGCTCCATATTTTCAGAATGTATGTGGAAAACGAACAAATAATGAGTTCAAAACTGTTGCCAAGTTCACAACTGTTACCAAGTTCACAGATGACACAGATGCACTCAGGATCATGAAATCTAGGACTGGCTGAATAAGGTAATAAATAGTTTTCACTAGAAAGAGTTACCAGGCAATTAAATTGCCTGAAGATGAAAGCCATTATCCAGTAAGTGAAAGCCTAGGGGGGAAAAAATTCCTAAGCACAGATACAGAAAGGTATGTCTGAATTTCTTATTACATCTCAAAGGCCTCAGTTGCTTTGAGTATATTTGTGAAAACATTAACTCAAAGCTCAGACACAGACAAAAGTCAAAGATTATTTGGAATTACTATAATAAAAGAAGAATATACATCATAACACAGTAAACACGATACAGAAAACATAAAACACTGCATCATGCCATGGCATCCTGCTTTTCAGAATATCATACAACTAGGAAAAGCTCAGAAAAGCAGGCAATAAGGATGATATGGAGAGACTCCTATACAAAAGACTATTAAGAAGATTAAGAACTGAAAAAGAAGTATTTCAGGAAGGATGTGATAGTGAACTACAAAATCATGAAGAGTATACAAAAGCTGAGCAGTTTAACCCACAGATTTTAGAAAAAATACATTCAGTGAGGAACCTATATCCAGTCTGGAGAAGATTTGGAAGATGGATGAGGGAATTAAACATCTGAGTGAGAAATTGGACAGAAGTAAAACAGTCTTTGCTTTTTTCATCACAGAAATTATGCTCCATTATCCTAAAAATGATGAAGAAAATAGCAACTCCCTTCAGCTACTAAACCCAAGTGGTTTTCATTTAATGTAGATTCTTTCTCATAATTAAATAATAAGTAATTAGATACTTATGTATGGAATTTATCAGCTAGTTTTTTGTGGTTTGTTATTTAAAAAAAGTTTGGGGTGAAGCAGAGAGTAAGGCTTTGGGCCTTTTGACTACCTTTTAAAATATATCCCACTTGTGTACACATAGGCATCTTATTTGTTTGATTGTAATAGGTTTATCTGCCTTCTTGGCTTCTTCCCCCCACTCCCTCACCCCCTTCTTTTGTATCTTTTTACTGAAAAAGCTTTGTTTGACTTTTCAGGAATGAAAAAACATACCAGATTGTGAAAAAAAGGAAACATAACAATTTAATGGAATGAATGGAAGAATGGAATTGTAGGAAGAATTTTTTAGGATGGCAATTATTAACCTCAGATGGAGCTTTCTGTCTTTTATGTGTATAGTAAGTTAGGGCCCTCATTTGGGCCCAGAATCAGGACTTGAACTGGCCAAACCCACAACACATTTAATCGAATGTTTTACTCAAAAGCCTCTATGCTGAAATCTCCCTTGGCCAGCCACTGCTGATGCAGAGAGCAGCCCAGACTCCGTGCTGCCGCACTTTCTCCTTTGAAGTCCCCCAAGTATTTAGACAGCAGTGATACTGCTTCTTAAAAACAGATGTGAAGTTGATCTGGTGCCTGAAATCAAGCCCTATATCCACCATCTATGTGAGGGAATACCAAGAAGAAGGTTTTAGCGAAAAACAGCCTTTCTGGCTTCATGACAGGGTCTGTGCCTGGCCCAGATACCTCCAACCATCTCAGGTGCCCCTGGGGATACCATGCTCTCAGAGCTCCCCACACTGCCCCAGGAGGGGGGCAGAAGCTCCCCTGCTTCACTGCATGTACTGTCAGTTCAAATTTGGGTTGTGTGGGAGGGAGTATGGAGGTAGCAGTTTTGGCCCGAAGGACTCAGTGGGCTCCAGCATGCAGGATAGTAGCAGCAGAGAATGTGCCAGGAGTTCTCTGACACCAGCAAAGTGGAGAAACTCGGCACATGGCTTATTTCTCAGCCAGGCAGGTTGCCTGGGCTGGGTTGTCCCCTGTAGAAATCCTGCCGTGACCCTTGTTCCAGGATCCCCGCCACAGCCAGCTCTGCCACTCGCAATGTCCTTCAAAGCGCAGCAACCCATCTACAAGGTCTGCAGCAGCACCCATTGCGCCCAGGCACTAGGGGAAACATCCAGGAATCAAGAAGGAGTTTCAGCCCTCTTGGCTTGAAGACACTCAAGCTCCCAGACAAAACACCAGCTTAAAGACTACCCGTGAGTGCTTTCACACCTTATTTAACTCATGCCGCTCTGTAAACTTTGCACCAGTGTAGGAGCACAACACAGTGGTCTGACTTTTAAGACAGTGCAGCTGGGTCTCTCTGGGACTTTTAAGACAGCACAGCAAGCAATGCAGCTGGGTCTCTTCAAAATCTGTTTCTGTAGGCAATGGGCATTCAGACGTCCAAACTTCTCTGGGGGCAGCAGTAGTATTTCCACCTCCCCACACAAATTCTGGGTAGGGATGCCCCCCAGCCTGTACAGTTCTCTCCCTCCTACTCCTTTCAGGCATACTGAACCCTTCAGTCTCAAGCAGGAATCAAATGCTCTCACCTGTATTTTGGATGAGTGTTTTCAAACGTAGCCCACTTTATAGGAAAGGGAAATAACAATCATATGGGTAGGTATCAAGAGAAAATCTTCACATGTCTAACTTCAGATGTGGCTAATGGGATGGATGTTTTGCTCCCCTCTCCAGCACTAAGGGGGTTTGACAAAGCTGTTATTATACACTGTTTCACATGTACCGCTTTTGACAACATTTATACCACTAATTAGACAGCCACAAATAAATAAAGCACGTACACATGTCCAGTTTGAAGCCCACGAGTACTTCTAGGTCTAATAGCCTCAATGAGTTTATTTATCTACTTGCATGTACACCTGTGGTTCACCAAATCAGTGATCCAGTGGATAAGCAATAACAAAAGTAAGGAAAGGAAGTAATTTCTGAGGCTTCATCTATCTCATAGTTTAGTGACAGCCTCTCACACAAGCTGCATACAGGTATCTGCAAGCCAACCATATACCACATACATATATATGGTATTTCTTTTATATGTATACATACACACCACATATGTGTAGAGGTATATATGTATATATATGTATATATACACCACATAAATGTGTATACATATACACACACACACACACACACACACACACATATATACAGGCAGGTATGCAGGCAGGTGAATTGAGCCTCAGGTGGGTGGACTACATGGCTTTCTGAATCTAAATGTATGTGAAAGACCTCCTGGATGCCAAGCTGAGGCCCTCCACAAAAACAAGAATTGCAAAACAGAAATTAAGACAGAAGAGAGATCAACTGATTCCACTTGTAACACAGATGTGAAAGTACAGAAATCCATCACTTAACCTGGAATTTCTCCGAAAGTCTTAAGGCAAGCGGCTCCTGAAAGACACTGAAAAGCTGTGACAGAGGAAGGGGAGAAAATACCCCCGCTAGAAAGAAAATGAGCAAATGAGGTTGTCTGAAAACAATGTGCCCAAGTGTACAACCATATGTCTTTCTTTTGATGATCTAGCACAGTAAACATGGTTGTTGATCATCAAGGATATGCTGGAACAACTCCCATAACCATAAAATAATTCCTATATTTGCTATAAAATTAATTTCCATTTGTCACCACCCAGTGCCCAGTGCTCTAAGGGCACTTTAACAGATGACAATTATTTAAACATTTGTTTTAAACATTTAGATGGAGGAACATTTTGTTATGTACATATAAAGTTCTGCAGGATCCAAATATTTCACTGGAAACTGAAATGTCACTTCTTCCAAACACAGTATTTCTCTACTTGGCATATGGGCACAACAGATGGAGTAAATGTGAGAAATGGCTGTAACGCTGAGAAAAGGTGGTCCTCAATTTTGACGAGTTTAGAACTGACATTAAGATTTTCCTTTTTGACTTCCTTGAAGTTAATGGCACATACCATTAATGCATACATTGCATAATCTTGCAAGGAATAAATGTTCATATCATATGCATTGATCAACAACCTGGTCTAGTGGAAGGTGTCCCTGCCCATGGCTCAAAGCCCCATCCAACCTGGCCTTGAACACTTCCAGGGATGAGGAACTTTTCTGGGCAACCTGTTCCAGTGTCTCACCACTTACATTATATTGTACATTTTTTATTGCAATTATATTAGACTACATTATATTGCACAATATAAATTATATTGCAGAATTATATTGCATCTAGTTATATCTCTAGCCAGCTCTAACTTTAATAAAAGAAACACTCAGCCTCAATTTTTAAGCAGTAAAGGAAGGGATACACAGTAAGGGGTTTAAGCTGTATTTGCTGTATGGGCAATGTTAGAAACCAGCTTCAAACGGGCAAAAAGTTTATTTGAGAATGACTATTTCTACTATCAGATTCTTCCAGCTCTGGTAACAGCCACAAAATAGAAAAAAAGCAGTGAAGATTTTCCCTGTCGGTATCTCAGAGCCCCTTCCCATGACAAAAAGATTCTCCACAACACTGGTTATTTGAGTCCTTCTGTTCAGCACATCTGTTCAGCAACTGCCACCTCCTCCCAGCAGTCCTATCTCACACAACTCAGCAACCAGTGAGAACAATCACACAGTGGTAATGCATTATGCACACAGCTCTCAACAGCCAGGCTACAGGCTGCAGATCTGCCAGTAACTCACTTTATACCTCAAGAAAATATATATTTATACCAAGAAAATACCTGGCTTTTGCATCTCCTTTTTACAGGAGCATTGCAAGCAGGAGAGACTGAAGTAGAAGAAAGATGTGGATAAAAACACACACAGACAGTGTGATACAGCTTTTAAAAAAGCAGAAATGTAATATAAAAACATCTCAAAATTCTGAGTTCTGATAACTGTTTTCTAGTTTACTGCCTTCTCCCTTTCTCTGTTACAGCTGGGAACTTAGTTCAGCTGCTTTACATTCAGCAGCAATGTCCCTCAGCCTGCTGGGAATTAATCAATTAATCTCCTGTCATTCTTACCATGTGCAGGTGCAGTAAGAGCTCAAGCTTGTGACAGATAGGAGCTGGAGTCTCCCCACTAGGACTCACTAGAATGTTTACAGACATTAACCTATCTCCTTATCAAGCATAGCTCCAAGATACTTATTAGCTGATCACCATTTATACATTAAATACTGGCTTACTCACCCTTCATCCAGCTTTTAATAAAAAATACAGTAGTCAGAGCTATGCTATCAATTTCTCAACCAGTAAAAATTATAATGATTTACTAATGAGTTACTATCAAAGTATTACTCCAACGTTTCTCAAGCTTTTGCCAGTATGCATGTAATATAAAGGAATCCTTATGGGAATGATGTCATTGTGAGGAAAAATGGTAATAATCTCCTTCTATTTTGAGCTTTATAAAATTTACCTTCTCATGGCAGACCCTGCCTGAGTTTATCCACTAAACAAGTAAGTTTTCCTACTTATTATCTACTACATCTACCTGTTAAAGGAACAGATAGTAACTTTTAATAGCTGTTTACTTCTGCCAGTTGGTACTTTGTGGGTACCACCATTAGACACCTACGTATGACTTCAGTGGTATGTATGCCTGTTGGCATATGGCAGGCACCTCCAAAAGACACTAGTGTGCACCAAAGGTTTGATTCATAATTTAGCACTGATTTGTTTACAGTGAATACTAAACAGTAAATGAGTACTGAACTCTGTGTTTCTGTTAGCTTGAATAAGAATAACTGCCCTTGAGAAAGCCGTAGGCTGCTGGATTCCTAGATGTGAGAGATGCTCTGGTGCAGGGGGAGAAAAAGAAAGTATAGGGGATTTTATGAATGCCTGCTCAGCATTCCACAGGAAGGAAAACTAACTTAGTGTCCAGCACAGATGGCTTTGGATATTCAGTATGAGCTTTATGTGACCAGAACACACAAATCCAGGTTCTTCTTCCTAAGTTCTAGGTTTGTTCTTTTTTTTTCTAAGAAGTATTATGAAAGGACTTACTGTGTATATAAAAAAATCTCTTTAAACTTTCATAACACAAACACTATTAAGTGGTAGCATTTGCCTGCCAATTTCCAGAGCAGGAGTTAGACAACATCAGGATGGGACAGCTATTATGATCCCTTGAACTCTCATCCAGAACTTTGGTCTCAGCTTCTGGAGATTCCTGGTGCTCATCACTGGCACAATCATCTTGAGCTTTCACTTCTGGGAGGTCTGTCACTTTGTATCTAGACTGTATTTTCTCATAATTTTCGACAAGGACAAGAAGCACAATTCATTCAATTCATATTATATTAGAATGAAGGAATAAAGTGAATGACCTTTTCCTTCTCCTTCATTTGCTACCCAGCCTACTGTACTGCTTAAGGGTTTTCTTCAGGCTCCATCTTGGCTACATTAGAGGTAACATTCACTCCCACATCAGTAAAAGCCTTGCATACCTTGAAGAATCATGCTCCTGTTAGAAGAGAGCTTTTTTTTTCTCCATCTCTCAGGTAGCATTATGTTTTTCAACAGTTCAATAAAGTTATTGATTTGAAACACAGTTTCTAGGCATTACTAGGGTTTTTGCATTATATTAAAGATGTGATTTCAGTGTGCCCCAGAGATACTATGAATTTTTTTCATGCTTTAAAAAAAGAAAATCACAAAACAACAGACGAAACACTCTTTGGAGTTTATGAACTTCCAACATGAGAAAGACATTTTGCAGGCATTATGGACATACAAGGCTGTAACAGCCAAATGGCTAAATTTTCTGATGAATTCTCACCTACTTTTTCCTTAAGTGGAAGAATACTATATACTTTTAAAAGCAGAAAATTAGGAAAAAGTGTCACAAAATCAATACACAGCACTTAAGTAGTTCTTTAAGCCCATGGCAGACAACCAAGCTTCCAACCCGCCAATATACCTTTGGGAGAGCTGGCTGAGTGGCCAGACTTCACTTCTGGAAGAACATCTTCTAATGCATCTTTTTCCAAGAAAGAAAAGCATAAAGCAGAATAATACAATACACTGGAATGTCACCAGAATATTTTTTGATAGCAAAAAGCACTTTATGCAAAGGTGGCAAATACTGAGAGGGGAAAGATGCTTGTAAAGAAAAAGTCAGGAATCGCACAGTATGATTTCCCCATTATAAAAATGCACTTAGATTCTTTAAGATACACAGGTAATGTAGGCTATAAGAAAATCTTGCTTATCAACAAAACAAATAACTCATAAAATTTTTTATATTAATTCAAGTTTTAAACATTGCAGTATCACCCCAGAAGGCAATAGTTGTTAAAATACCTCTTAATCCATATTCAGCAGAGACAGTAAACCCTTTTTATTTCTCATCTATGTGTTCCTCCTACAGAAAAAAAGTTGTAGTATCTTTTCACAGTGGTTTGATTCAATCTGTGTGAACTGTAGTGACATTTCCTGACAGTGTTCATTGCCAAGATAGTCAGATGCCATTAATAAGAAATTCCATTTGAATGCACCTTGAGTTTTCTGAGAAATGAGATTCTCTAGTTCTGAAAGATGCACAGCTAACAATTCTCAGCTCTTCCTCTAACAGGCTGACCAACCTTGATATTTACTGGTTACACCTCAAGCTGACAATGACACCCTGGCTCTGAAGCAGTAAAAGGACTGCGATAGTTCAGTTCTTAAAAGACTAGATTTTCTAGACTAGACCATACAGTCTAGAATGATGGGATGCCATCCAGAGGTACCTGGACAAGCTCTAGAAGCAGGCCCTTTTAAACTCATAAGGTTTAAAAGGACGAAGTGCAAGGTCCTGCACCAGTGCCAGGACAACCTCCTGCATCAGTACAGGCCAGGGGATTGACAGATTGAGAGCAGCCCTGCCAAGGACTTGGGGGTGCTAGTGGATGAGAGGCTGGACACGATCCAGCAATGTGCACTTGCAGCCCAGAAAGTCAATTATATCCTGGGCTGCATCACAAGCAGTGTGGCCAGCAGGTCAAAGGAGGTGAATCTGTCCCCTCCACTCTCGAGTAGAGTGGAGACCCCACCTTGAGTGCTGCATCCAGCTCTGGGGTTCCCTAGCACAAGAAGGACCTGTTGGAGTGAGTCTAGAGGAGGGTGACCAAGATGATTAGTGGGATGGAGCACCTCTCCTACAAGGAAAAGGTCACAGAATTGGGATTGTTCAGCCTGGGGAAAAGAAGGCTTTGAGGTGACCTAATTGAAACCTTCCAATAACTAAAGGGACCCTGTAAGATAAAGACTAGTAACAGGACAAGGGGGAATGGTTTCAAACTGAAAGAGAGTAGGCTCAGATTAGATATTAGGATGAAATTGTTTACTGTGAGAGTGGTGAGGCACTGGCATAGGTTGACCAGAGAAACTGTGAATGCTCCATCTCTGGAAGTGTTCAAGGACAGGTTGCATGGAGCTCTGAGCAACCTGCTCTAGTGGAAGGAGATGTCCCTGCAGGAGGTTGGAACTAGATGATCTTTAAGGTCCCTTCCAACCCAAGCCATTCTATGATTCTGTGATTTTATTCTTTTACTTTCTATTTCCATTTGGATGATTATGATATCTTTCTGAGAACGATACATATACGTACACAATATATATACATATATATATTCACCAAATAAATCTGCACATGTGGAAACCATCTGTGACATCTGGTCTTTTACTAAATCATATATATATACACAGAGAGAGACAGACACATCACTCCATATGTATTTACTACAAACCTCTTTAAGAAGATCATGATTCTCAGAGGTGAAAATTGCTGAGCTCCATACAGCAATAAGCTTTCATTAAGAAATCCAGTTCCCACAGTAATACTTTGCAATTCTGCATCTTTATGTCCAAGTGTATGCCTCAGTATCTGCGAGACAATAGCATAGTAAACTGGTAAATGTTAAACCTATTTTATGCACACAGAGTTATTATGAGCTGAAGTTATATTAAAAATTTAGTGTAGTGGATCATAGTTCCTCTACTGACACCAACAGGCACTAGACCCACCAGGAAGTATATTTCTTAACTAAAAGTCACACAGCAAGATACTAATAAAAAATGTCCAGAAATTTTTTTTGCATCTTACCCTCTGCTTAAAATTAGCCCGAGATCCAGTTTTAAAGTCTATCATCAAGAGAGTAAGGAAATGTCAGTTAACAGAGTTTCTAGTAACTGTTTCCAGAAAATATCTGATAGATAGACAGTGACATGTTTCACTGTGATTTTTTTTAATTCACAGCTTCTGACTGCAGATCAACATTTGCAAAAACCTTACATAGTTTGCATCAATCATAAATAAGAGGCTCTCTCCTGTGGATCATTAATCTGATAATACTCCAGTTTATACCATACTGGGTTAAGGTCTCTGAGGTGTGGAACGGGGCAGCACCCCCAAGCTGGTCTTGACTGACAGCTTCTCCAGGGTCTCCCAGGGAGGCTCACAGGGGCTGGGGTATGGGGCAGGGCATCACCTCACCTTCATAACATTTGACCTGTCCCATTCCCCGCCCCACCCCCCGAGTTGGTCCAAGCCAATAATTAATACAATAATCCAGTGTCTCACAATGCTTCTTAGTCAAGATCAGAGGGGTCATCTCCAAGGGGGATCTTACAGTAGGCATCTGCTACTGACCTCTGAATCAAGAGAGTAAGACCAATGGAAAAGTATTTGGATCACTTAAACAAGCTTTGGGTCACAGAACCTGGTTCTTATGGGTGACTTCAACTACCCCACACGTTCATTGAAAGAACAATACAGCAGCTCATGTCACCCACCAGATTTCTGGAATGTGTAGAGGACTGCTTCTTCCTTGTACAAATGTTAGATGTGCCAACTAGGAACAAGGCACTGCTGGCCCTGCTGCTCACAAAACAAGAAAGTCTGCTTTGTAATATCTCAGTTAGGGATAGCCTTGGATGTAGCAATCATAATACCATGGAATTTGGGATCCTGCTGACCATGCTGAAGGTTAGTATTAGAACAAACATTTTAAAGTTTAGAAGAGCAAATTTCAGCTCTCTCAGAGCTAAACTGTGAAGGATTTCATGGGAAGCTTCCATGAGGAAGCTAGTGAGCGCTGGGAGCCTTTCTAAACTCTCTTCCCAGAAGAACAAAAACAGTTAATCTCCTTTTAAAGGTAGGGAAGTAGCCAGAGCAAGAGACCACCTTGGCTTAACTGTGAGCTTCTGAGTCGGCTCAAAAGAGAAGCATTCCAGAGTTGGAAAAGTGGACAAAAACCTGTTGAAAACTACCGGGGCACTGCCAGGGTATGCAGAAATGCAGACAGAAAAGCAAAAGCTGAGCTCACACAGAAACTGGCCAGACAATGTAAAAAACAACAAGAAAGGGACAATTAATAGATGCAGACTGGAAATTACACGTAGATGCTCAGTCAGTCATTCAGAAACAACCCTCTAATAGGACTAAAGGGGTGACAATAGCACTACTTTTAATATGGAAGCTTGATATATGTGTTAATTTCATCAAATGAAATCATACCCAAAGCTACCAATCAAACTGGCTGAAAATCAAGAGTTTTTTCTACAAGTAAGGAATTCTGCTTTTCTGTTTGTATTCACTGCAGTCAGAGGTCCTCCTGACTTTCTCTTTTTGTTTCTGGTTTTGCTTCCTCTCAGACTCACCATTCCCACCATCATACATCTTACTGAAAAATGTGTGTTAAATGTGGATTTAAATTAGCATGCAGTGTGGACAGCTCAGAAAGGTTCTACAAGTATGCTGGGATCCTGATTCCTTCCTGACTGTTATTGGTACTTTAGCTGAACAGCCGGTGTCCACCGAGACTCTGCCCAATCCCCCACAGAGGGAGAAGGAGGAGGGAAGGGGGGGAGAAGAAAAAAAACTTGCAAAATCGAGGCTGCTAAGTTTTATATTTACGCACAGAAGAAAAAAAAAACTATAACCACTATACACACAGGGAAAACTAACAATAAAGACTACTTCCCCATGAAAGGTGTTTTCCTCCTCCAAAAACAGCCATTTATCCCATGCAACCATCCCAGAGGAGAAGAGAGGGAGTGGTTTCCTTCCCGTCTCTTTATATCTGAGCTGACATAACATGGCATGGAGTACCTTATTGGTAAAATATACATCAGGTGACCTATCCTAGTCCCATTTCCCTCCCAGGGAGGGTTACAAACCCACTACACTGACCTAGCAATGTTTCACTTCCATTTCTCAAAAAATAAACAGTGTGAGATTGAAAACAACAAATTAAGAGGTTTCTAGATAATTTTTTCCACAAATTCAATCAATGGTTGCACACAGGTGCAGTCTTATATTGTGTACTGAGAATCACTTGTCTGGGGAGAAAACTTCATGCACAGCCTAATTTCTGAGGTCCATGTCAGGTTGCTTTCACGAATCCTTTTGGAGGATTTTAGACTAGATTTATTGAGATGCTAATGATCACACTCCAGTATAACCAGGGCTGTGGCTTGGCTAAGCTACTCACTGCAAGCACCCTTCCACAGGCCACAGCTCTGGGCAGGCTGCAGCCACCAGGCACAGTGCAGTTGGTTGCTCTGGCACCACAGGCATCAGGAGCCCACCAGAAAGGTGCTGCTCCAAGAGATAATGCTTTCCCCAGAGAAAATGGAAAGACGCTGGAGAGTAAAAGCACAGCTGCCAGGTGGAACCACCCCTCCATGTATTACAGACATCACTCTGCTCTGCAACACAGGAGAAAGGCAACTCTTGCAATTGCTCATCAAACTATCACCAGTTCTTTACAAAATTTTATTTTACCTTGAATGTCAAGCATATTACCACTCTCTGACAGTAGGACAACAGAAAAACAATCCATTAGAGAAGTCACTTATGAAGCATCAGTTAAGTTCAATACAAGATTCTGCCTTAATTTAAGAAATGGATTTTAAATTGTCATAGGAACTGTGGCTTTGCTCTTTATGTAAAAGCAAGCAATACAACTCATTAGCAAAGCTTACAATGAAAATTACACACAGCTTGTTTAAAATGAAAAAGGAAACAGCATAACAAACATTGCAGCTGGTCAGCCACCAGCTAGACCTTTCTCCTTGTAAACCTGCTTCTTCAATTTGGCAATGCAGTCCTTGAGGAGAAACAGCAAAGGGTATATAACTTAATACTCCATTACACAGAACTGTTACATTGGGGTTGTGCAAACATTTTTTAATCTTTAATTTTGTCAAATCACAGCTACTGTATCATAGCCAGCTGTATCAGTCTTTCATTCTTTTTTTATTTTTAATGCTATTTTCATGTAAGTTGAATCACCCACATGGAACCTTTAAATCTTAAGTGGCTGACAGTACCATCTTCAATAAAACCTTGACCCTTGAACGAATAGTTCTACCCTTGCATTTCACCTCAGTTTTAAGCACAGTTGCATGGCAAAATAGGTGATATTTCTTCCATGATTATCCAGATATTTATCTTAATTTATAAGAATCTGATATAGGCTTTCGCTCACAGAACATCTGGAGCTATGACATATGAAATGTACACAAGCCAGTGAAATTCACACACATATGAAGTCAAAGCCAGCCACATTCTTTCCAAATCAAATACTGTGTATGCTGGCTGCATGTGAAAAATTTCACAGTAACTTATACCTGACCAATGCCATTTAAGACCTAATCCTGCTCCCAGTGGTGTTTCCAGCAATTTTGCAAAGGATTTCAGTGGTAAAAGGAGAATTATAGGACACTTAAATACTAAATATCAAATATTATAGTTAATTCCTATTAAAACTCTTTCAAAACAGATGATATTCAACCAGTGCAAGGTATAAAAAAAGTCATTGGGGTTTTGGAGTTTCTTGTCTAAAGGAATGTATAACCTTTGGGTTCGTTATTTATAATGTTTATAATATTTATAATGTCAGAGGTACTTTTGTTCCTGCTTATTGGATTATTGCTGGTCACCTTCCTGAGATTTGAAAGACCATAAAAGACAAGCACCATACCTATTCTTCTAAATTATCATATCACAAATTAATAATTTGGTCCTTTTCTGAATGGATCTCTCCCCACAATTACACTAAAACATAGTGATGGATCACAAATTCCAGGGGGTCCAACTGGTCCAGGCATTCCCGGAGTACCACGATCTCCATCTTTACCAGGCTGCCCACGCTCTCCAGGACGTCCTTCCTTACTCATACCTGGCGGACCTTCAGGACCTTAATAACACACATGCAATAAACAAATACATGACTACTGAAATAAAAACAAGAGCAAGAACAGATCCACCCCTCCACACACATCCCTGCTCTTTGGTGAAGTATGCAGATAAAGAAAACATTTCCTGAAAAAGACACTCCTTGTCACAAACTGCTTATATGTTTATATACACAACATGATACCTTACTAAGGTTTTTTTAAAAGCACACGGAAAACATTTTAAATAAAAATAGCTTTTAAAGGAAAATATAAAAATCTGCTTTAGCACACTGTTATACACACTGTTATAGCACACTGTTATACTTTACATAATCTGGAGCCACCATCACATGAATCAGTCCCCCTATTTCTATTTGTTACTCTGGATTTGGATCAGGCCCTAATATTTGTTCCAAACACCCAACTCTGCATTTTTTATACATACATTAATATTAGGAAGAATATATTCCCTCACTAAGCAATGCTTACATGTCACATAATCATATCAGGGCTCAGTTTTTAGATAATGGCTGATTTCAGGATCCATCTATCAAGAAACAGCAGTGTCTCAGGTACCAATTTCTACAAGACATCTTATATTAAATTATGTATTATATGACAATTTATAAGGGCATGCAAGAGACAGGCATTATCCCTAAAACATATATGGCAATTAAGATATGTACAAACTACCTCAGTTTTTCCCAAATCACACAAACACTTATTTGGAAATTAATAAATTATTAGCATGCACTGAATCTGCACAGCTGAACCATCCCTCACCTGGAGGTCCTGGGGGGCCTTGGATCCCAGGAACCCCAATTCCTTGATTGCCTTTTGCACCGTTTTTCCCTGGCAGTCCTGTGAATTAGCAAACACAGGTATATCTTTGCACACTACTTTCATCCAATGAACTAGGAAGTCAGCATTTGATAATATTTATTCAATAAAATACCTAATATTTCAAAAGCAAATAATAGGATGTAAAACAAGCATTTTCTTGTAACCCACACAGTGCGACTGAGTTCTAAATTATCCTAATTTCTACTGAATTTAGAGCTGATATAGCACTTGTTAAGCAGACAGTCACTATGAGCTGAGGGAATAGATGATAGGCAATTAAAAAAATTTGCTGTTATTGCTTTCCAACCGGCAAAGACTTTAAGAAGTTGTATGAAAGAAGTGTAAGTTATTCACTGTAGTCGGTGTGGAATACAGAATATATAGACAATCTTCTACAACATACAGCAGAATTAAATCTCCACCAAAGAAATACTGAGAGTGTAAAAATATGAGCTCTCTTACACTTACAACCCAGTGAATTCAGTTTCTTCATAGAGACATATACACATTTTTCCAACTCTTATGGAATAGTCAGACCTGTTAGTGAATGCTTCAGAGGAAAACTGCACATTCTCCTATTGGAGAGGAATTTATAAAAGCACTACAGGCAAATCTTTATTACATCCCAAATGAATCTGATGTTCTAGGTCACAGGTAATGTCAAAAAGAAAGTAAACATTTACCAACCATTTGTCTGCTTACCCTTGGCACATTACTAGTTAGCTGTATTTTATACAGCTTTCCTGATTATTTTGATCCTACCAGTTACCAAATTATGGACATCACCCAGTCTCTTTCTCTAGTTCCAGACTACATATGCATACTTAATATAAAGTCTGCAAATACATCACAGAAATCAGTTGGAATGCTTGGACAGCTGAGTTACCTGAATGATAAACCTTAGCTTGCTTAAAAAGAATCCAGAATGTTTAAGAAAAGCATAAAGAAAGGAGTAAAAATCCTTTTGAGATAAAAAGAACAAAAGGACAAAAACTCAGGAAATCAGGGGGAGTCTAAAAGTTGTCACATGCCAAAAATCAGTGCAGCTAGTAAGTAGCCAATGAATAAATACTGTTCCTTAAAATAGCAAAAACAAACAAGTTTGGAAGAAATGAAACTAGAAAACATGGAAATGCATTGAAATCCATGTCTAAGCATATTTGATCTAAAAAAATAATCTAAACACAGCTAGAAACATTTACATGAGACTAAGAAGTCTCTAAAAAGATCACAACAGTTTGACTACAGTAGAACTGAATACTAGCTGCCTTGTTGAGTTCTTGTATTTTCTCTTCTTCTGTCATGCGTTCTTCGAAAGCAGTGAAACATCCACTCTGCACCATGTTCACAACTACACTCTGTCATAGAAGCCCAACCAATTCTCTTACTCCACCCTGCATTAACCCCATTCAAAACTAGGAGAAAACCAAGTCACAAAGGCCATTTACACCATGATGTATGCACACAGTACCTCTTGTCCCACGAGCCCCAGGGCGACCTGGGATGCCCATCAGCCCTGGAATGCCATCATTCCCTGGTAAACCAGGAAACCCTCTTGGTCCTTCAGGGCCTCTTGGACCTGGTGGTCCTGGAAGTCCTGGGGGAGCACTTTGAGACTGACAATGGTTACAGCTTTGTAGTCTTCTACTCTGCAGGATGGCAGGCAACTGGGCTGAGAGAATTCAAACAAAAAATTGCTTAGAGTGTTGAAACAATAAAAGTAGTGCCCCTAACCACAAATACAAGATCAGTTTCATCTCTTTAGAGAACAAGATACCTTTAGGCAATAAGATGGCAAAGTATGGAACCTGTGGTGTGGAAATGTATCCACACCTGCAAGAAAACAAGTGATAAATCGGCAGTATGGAACTTGCTTTCAAGAAGGAGACTTTACAATTATCAGGAAACTTCTTTAGCACTTCAAACAAGGAAAAAAACAGTAAAGAGGCTTTCAAACTTACTTCTCAGTACATCTGAACACACCTGTCGAATAAATTCTTCTGAAAATTCTCGTGCCTGAATTGAACAGAGAACAGTTAAAACGAGAGAGATCATGCATTTCTTTGTGGTTTTTAAGGTACTCAAAATTACAAGTTTGAGGTCCTATACATACAGGTTTTCCATCTGATCCAGGTGGTCCTGGGGGTCCTCGATCTCCTGGCTGACCTCTGAGACCAGGAGGTCCAACCAAACCCTGGACACCAGATTCTCCTTTTTGTCCACTGATGCCTTGAATGCCTGGATCTCCTTTCTCACCTTTCTGGAATGAAAAATCCATGAAAAGCCAACTGTATCTTCAGCGATCATCTGGAAGCTAGGCAGCATCACAAAAACATGTTCTGAGAAAATCTTTATTGATGACCTTCATAAAATTAATATAAGTTGTCACTAAATATTAACTTGATATTGATGAGACGTATTGAAGTTTTGAGATTCTTTGGTAACTGTTTCAGATACAATTACCCAATATAACTAGAAACAAATTACCTTTTTTTAACTTTAAAGAACCATTTAACTTACAAATTACTATTTAAAAATTAGTATTCATTATTAACATATGGAAAAAAAGGCATTATTCTCTTTTTCATGAGAATTAGAATTTTTTTCACAGTATGTTAAGTTCCTTAGAATGCTGGAAAAATTAGAGATGAAATTCTGGCATCACTGAAGTTCTTGGAAACTTATTGTAATTATCAAGCCTTTGACCCCTATGTCTGTAGTATATAAGATAAAGGAAAAAATAGTTTGATTTGAGTTAGCAATTCTTTTGTTTTGTTTTTTTTTTTTTTCATCTGATTGGTAATAACTATAGTCCATTTGCTTCACTGGAAAAGGTTAAAACAATACTGGAAAATAGTTTGATATATCTTCATCAAAGCAATGGTTCTTCTATGTATGGAAACCTACTGCAACAGTTCAAGTGGAACCCTTTCCCCACTCTGGAGCCAACAAAACATCAGTACAATGTAATTTGGTATATGCCCAAGATTAAAGTCAGTATACTACATTTGCTCTCTGATGAGTTTTTTCCTTCCATTTCTGCACAGCTTCTGCATAATATTATCAGTTGCCTCAAAATTTTCTTTCACTCTTTACAACTATTTCAGATAGAATTGTGGGAACAGGACTATTATATATGACAAAACTTACTGAAACATATAATAGAAGTTTAAGAAATTATGAAATACTCGTGCATACAGTCTTCATAGACTTACACTGAATTTTAAATTATGGTATTTATAATATTTTGTTTAATTTTCTCTATTACTCATCAAAATTCTTCAGAATAAATCAGAAAAATTCAAAGCTTCCTGGCTTGGTCTAAATTAGTAACAATCCAGAATTCTCCACAAGAATTACTGCAGGGTAGCAAGCTTCAAATTCAGTACTGGATTATCTAGTTTTATGCAGAGACCTAGGCACTAAAATCAGATAGGCAGTTTATCCTCTTAAAAAAACCCAGAAATGAGACAGGTATCAGTCAGGTGCCTAAAAGTACTGCTGGAAAGATGACCTGAACAGCAGTCCATACCTTCAAAAGTTATACACTAATTCAGAACTTTTTCCAAAGCTGTAATAACATTTTATTTTTTTGATATTGTCATCTTGAATGTTGTAGTAACAGATAATTGATCCTCTTATTACATCATGTAGATTTGTACTTGTTCATTTCTTACATAATTACAAATTACATAATTACAAAGGTGGTTTTTCTCCTTTAACATGGTCAGCAAGGCTCAGAGATAAACACATGGAGCATATGTAGCTGCCTGTGGCTATACTAGAATACATGTGCTGAGATCTGAAAACCATTCTGTTCTTATAGGTAGAAGTTGTTTGGGTTTGGTTCGGGTTTTTTGTTTTGCTTTGTTTTTAATTACTTTTACAGCTATGGATGAAGTTTACATAAAAGACATCTGACTTGCAAATTGATCTATTTGAACTAAATGAGTTAGAAAGCATTAAGAAACAGTGAATATTGGGAAAATGGCATCTACTGCAGAAAAACACTAGAGGCATGAAGCCAGTATAAAAATACCAGGACAAAATGTTGGAAGCATCAACAGAAACTGCCTGAAGAACTTGCCAAAGAGTAAATGAAACTGCAGAGGGAACATTTTCTGCAGTATATCTTGGTCTTTTAATGGTCAACCACATCCCATGTGTGGCCTTGTTTGTTGATCCTTGCTACTGGAAAAGAAAATTTAAAAAAGAAGAGCTCAATAAGTGCTGAGAATTACAGGCTGAAGAAACTTTTTATTGAGGAGTCAGAGTCTAACAAAAAACATATTTTATGAAAATAGAAAATCAACTAATTCTATAGGTTTAATGAGTAAACACAACATCATTATACCTTAACATATAGTAAGAAAATTATTGAGTTTTTTGTAGAAATATATTATTGCCATGATTTAAAATATTTAAAGAAGCTAGTTCAATAGTACACAGTTTTGACAATTATTTAGCAAAACAATTATAAGTCAAACTGTAATTTAAGTATTTCATAGAATCACAGCAGCATGTGAAACAGTTTACATGTTAAAATGCATACAATTATTTAATTATCAGAATTGAGCTTCCACCTAATGTATCCAGCTATTGATATGCAACAATGCTTTAATGAAAAGAGTTGAACAAAGAAATCTCTAAATAAATTTGTACTCTGATTTCACTAAACAATGAAATAAATAAAAAATAACCAACAAAATCAACGTTTTAAATACCAATTTTTTAAAAAAATGCAATGCAAAGATTAAAATTTTGGCCATAAATATATATACATTAGCCAAACACAAGGGAAAAAAAAAAGAAAAAGAAAATATGGGACTTCTAAAAATATCCTGAAGAGTAACAAATGCAGCTTCTGACAAACCAAGAGCAGTCCAAGCAGCCTTCATAGAATCATAGAGCAGACTGAGTTGGAAGGGGCCTTAAAGATCATCTTGTTCCAACCCCCCTGCCATAGGCAGGAACACCTTCCACTAGACCAGGTTGCTCAGAGCTGTATGCAGCCTCGTTGTGGACACTTTCCCCTACGCCCCTCAAGTTTCAGGCTGAGCTGAGTTATTCTTGTATAGACTTACTAGTAGAAAGAAAAAAATCTACCCTGCATTTTCTGAGTCAGTCTCAAAAAACAGAAACCTCTAAAAAAAAATACTTGTAAAGGCTTTGCTAGACTCCTTTCCATTGGCTTTGAAATAAAGGCACACAAAGAAATCTCACTGGTGACAGTTAAAACACACAAGACAAAGAGCTCATCTGTGGAAATCCTTACTACAGACTTTTACAGAAGCTGAAAGTAGAGTATATCAGCAGAGCTCAAAAGGAATTAAGTAAACTCAACACTGTCATTGAATACAATGGTCTTGACCTCTAACTTATGTGCTCCAAACTTTCTGACTCCCCCAAAAAAGGGAAGGGATACAAGAAGGATCTTCTTTGTGGGTCCTGTTCTTTATTTCTATATTGTGCCTTTCAATTATTGGTTACTGCTGAATAATATTATAACACTACTCTGTATTTTTATGAATGTATTTTTATTTTGCAGTGATCATAGAATCTCTAGATTCTTTTTCCTTTAAGTATTTCCTTTCCTGAACCAGTTTTTCTCATTGTTTTTATTGGTTAGTTTGTTGGCTTTTTAATTCCCTTAAAATATATACTTGGCTTTAGTTATTTTTAAAAATATTTCATTTAACGAAATATATATTTCACTACATCTCTTTTTAACTAATATTTCTTTCTCTTCTCGATATTTCTCAATTAATTTCTCTTCTGTTGCTTATAGACATCTGAGAACAGAAGCAAGACTATAAACACACATTTTACAGATCATATAATTTGCAGAAACAAATGGAATAATTTTGTAATATTATATTTGTCATTACAAAAATATTTACCTCTCCTCGTTCTCCATTCAGTCCTTCTACTCCCTTTAAGAAATAACATGAAAAAGAATTTAAAAAGCAGGCTGAACCAAATTACTTGGCATCCTTTGTTTTCAATAATTAATCACAAATGGCAACTTTTAAAGATTCTGTGATTGCTATTGTACAAAAAACCCCCTTGCATACAATGATGAAAAATTTATACCATGGTGAATGAACAATTCATTAATGCCTTTAATATCATATACAAAGAGGATAAGTTGCGAATATATCATACATATTAAAAACAAACATAACATAGAGACAAAATCTTATTCACTTTAGAAAAGACAAAAGAAATAAAATGTTGTGTTCTAGTAAAAGAAAACTCCTGATTCTACCTGTTTAACACTGTCTTACTATGCATAAATTAATTTTAGAGCCTTTTAGAAACTCAGTGGTAAGCCAGATTTTGCATGGTAGCAAATGATTTCGGAGTCACTTCTGCCAAGTGCTTCAACAGTGTTACTGACCATTAAGTTCCATGGCAAGTTGGCAGTTCACTTTTCTGATACACTCTTATGTGCAAGGGAATCTGTATTGTATCTTTAAGAAGTCTTGGAGTCTTGAGAAACCTTGGAAAGACCTAGTGTTGTCTACCAGAAGATTTTTTTGGTTGCCAACCAAATCAGAAAAGCATGGGAAACAATTTTAGACTCAGTCTGCATTATTTTTTCAGCTTTCTCCAAAAAAAGCAAGCAAGCACCAGCAATTCAAGTTGCATCATTCTATGGGAAAAATAATGTTTCCTTTCACTATCACTTTGTTTTGCTCATGATTAAAAAAATAAATAGATGAAAAAATTGTATATCGTTTGCAAAAGGAAAACCCAGAACGTTTAATTTGTAAAATGCTAGAGTAGGACACTACATTTGTTTAAAATCAAAGACTGGTCTTTTAGTTTAAAGTGCTTCTTTTAAAAAAATCTGCTCAGCTTTAATACTGAACTACTGTTAACCTTCATATGCCTGAGAGAGTTAACTAACATACAGTCTAGATCTCCTGCCCATACTCCACAGGAATCAGCTCCTTCTGGCTAGACAGGCAGCTGTATCGATGTCGTAATTCAGAAAAAAGCAACTGTGGCTTCCTTCCAAGTCTAGCTTTAAATATGTACCTCCAACAAATACTTCTCTGTTTAGACACAACAGAGTATGCAGTTAACAAGTATTTATAAATACTAATAGTTATTTTCTGTGGTACAACAAGATAGCCAACTATGACACAATCAGAATACACTGGCCCAGAGTTAAAGAGAAACAACTGCATCTCACTGATTTGCAGCTGAAACAGGAAACATCTGTAATTTATGAGCCCAGAAGATGTCAATAACTCCCAGTAATGTCTAGAAGATAATGAACTGCATAAAAATGTAGCATGGTACATGCAAAATCTTAACATCGCATGTATTATTCTTATAACCTTTACATAAAAGCCACTTTGTGCTGTTATCTGCATTTTATATTATTTATAGCTATTTTATAAAACTATTATATAATTAAGGATTTAATACAATAATAAAAAAATGCACTTATGGTCTGTTTCTCAAGATATAATATCCCAGAAGCACAGAAACATGGAGCCTGGAAGTGATTTCCTTGGGTTCAAGTTCCTTTGCAGAACAGACGCAACTTGATCGACCCAACACACTGCCCAGACAGGTTTTGCCAAAATGTCTGTGAGCAGCCTGATCCAGTGTTTGACCACCCTCCAAGCAAAAGGCTTTTCCTCTAAAGCAAGCTGGGATTTTCTGCGTTCCAATTCATGTGCATTTCCTCTCATCCTTCTAGCATGCACAGCTGAGAAAAATGTGGCTCCATCTTCTCTACATGTGTTGTATTTGTTAATTTAAAGACCTTAAGATTGTTTAAGAGGTAATTTATATAACTATGTAATCGTGTGGTACATAAATATATTTCATGTGATGCAAAGACCTATTCATGTTGATGGAAGTAGTGTTAAGAAACAAATATGAATTGTGGTCTCAAACTAGGATCTCTATGGCTCTCTTGAACTAGGATCCCTATTTTAACAGTACCTGTAAGCCTGGATTTCCTTGTCTTCCTTTTTCTCCTTTCAGTCCCTTAAGAAAAGAAGCACATTTTCTTAAAATATACATTTATCTGGTACATGTAATTAAACTATGAAAAATAACAAAAAGAGTTAAACCCTAAAACATCATCCTAACCAGGACAAATCAATCTGAAAAGTTACTCTTCAAGAGATCAAAGCAGAAACTGTGCAAAAGAATACAATTTCTACTCTGAACATAGAGGAACCAAGTCAGGATCTGAGCAGTGACATCATACTTTTTCTTGTAGGTATTACCATGATTTTAGATAACAAGAAAGAAAATTCCACTTATTACAGTACAGTAGGTAGGCAGGTAGTACAGTAGGTAGGCCTGCTCAGGCCCTAGAAATGCAGCTGGAAATTCATACTGGGTACACTGGGCTGATTTCCATGAAGGAGAGTTACTGCTGCTATTCAAGCAAACTTTCTATGGAGCTTAATCTTAAAAAAAGTGCCTGAATTAACACCTAAAACTTGTATTAATAGCGTTGCCAGATGATTTCATTAGGAACAAAGTTGATATACCTGGATACCGCTGTCACCCTGGTTTCCTTTGTCCCCCTGTGAAATATCAGAAGAAAAGTCTCCATTTCAACATGATTCATCTCAAAGACATGTAGTCTGTGTTTAAATTTAACACATAATTACAAGACAAGCATCTAATAGCTTTTATTTATACTGAATCAAAACAAGTCACTTTATCCCCATGTACACAAAAACTGAGAAAACCCCGCAAAGCTATACTAAAAAAGGAATTTGTCATGGAAAGAACTATCAAAAAGAAAAGTGGATACTCACATACCAAGTAAAAAACTAAAAAATATGACATAACGAGGTGGAAAATCCAGCAGGATTTTATCCACTCCGTGCATGGGAGTGGAGAGGATGTAAGTAGGGAAGGAGGCAGTGTTTCTCATGCGTTAAATTTCAGCTGAATGCTAACCTCAAGTATGCTTGCCTTCACCCACATAGACTAGAGTATAAATAATTTCTGTAACACTTACTATAAACACACTGCATGCAGAAGTTACCCATGACAATACAAAGAAAAAGTATTTTTTGAATGGTAAACCTCCTATATTTAAATTCAATCAAAATATTTAAGGACTAAGTTCTACTTCCACCCACTCCTTTTGACTTGAAATGTTTATATTAAATAATTGGGGGGGAATTGACAATCAGATGGTGCAAATTGTACTCAAAAGTTAGTTATCTAGGTTTATCAACTTGACCGAACACCATCTAATTGACACTGGAGAGAAACAGTCAGTGCTTGAAAATTATTCATTCCAATTAACAACAGAGGTATAAAACACGTACTCTCAAAATGTGCCTTTCTCTCTTCATTGATTGAAAAGGAAACTTAAAGTTACGGGAGATGGCTCTTACTCTAATTCTGACCGCTTAAACCCTTGTGACTCTGTTCAAACAGACATGAATCAAAACATTGGGCCAAGAACATAGTAGCTCAGGAAACAAAGACAGATCTTTGGGGGGTGTGCAAAACTGCATTTAGTAAAGAAAAGAATTAGAATGGAAATTTTTGGCTTTGTTTTGTCAGTTTTCTTGTAAGAGCCAAACATTTGTGCGTTTGGTTGTTTTCTGGGAAAAAAAAAATTAGTTAAATGCTAAACAGTAGCAAAGAGGACATTTCGCCATGGCAAGTATTTTCCTGATCAAAAATCCCAGAACATAAGACATTTATGCCAGCTGTATTCGATTGTATTGTACTTGAATGTCAAATATTTTGTTGGTTTCAAGTTTTAAAATAATCTACAGCTGAAAGGCTTCACTTATACTGTCAGATGCCCAAATCACACTTTTCTTCCTGAATAATTCAAAAGTCTGTCATACTTATGACATGTAACTCCAGTCAACTTGCATCCTCATATAAAATGAATGACTTTTGCAAAAGCTTCATCAGTTAAAATTTAGAGAAGTTTCATAATTTTAACAAAATCACCTTTCATAAAATCAGCATTATTGTCTTGGTACATGTACCTTGCATAACCCTTAGATATTGAAAGTGAATATATAGTGATAATGGAACTAATAAACTATTGTTGTGACACTGACTCCAGTCACTCTTCCACTGGTCTTTTTGTGCTCTGCAAATCCCTGTTTCGAAACTGGTCAGAAGACTAACTTTTCTACATCTTCTCTTGGAAAAATGTAACTCAGGTTCCATTATCTCATTTATGTGAGATAACCTCACCTAAATTTGGATCTCTCTCTAGCTTCCACTGACTAGGGACTTCCTTCAGATATCTAAACATAGGTATTTAAGATGCTCTGTGCAGTGCAAGGCACCTCCATACTGACATGCAAAGTACTCTAGTATACCTAAGACATTTATACATGGCTGGCATATACAATACCGGACATACAGGAAATCTGTGCTCTTCTGGAGCAGGAGCTGAAGTCTAATGGAATACTTCTGTATGGGATTTTCATAAAACTTTAATTATAACACTACTCTCCTATCTTACTGCCTCTTTATCCTTAAGCTTTTCTTTCCCTATGAAAATGACATGCCTGATTCAACTCTATTTCTGTAATGCTGTATTGGGTCTGGCTGAGACAGAGTTCATTTTCCCCATAGCAGCCCTCACAGTGCTGTGCTTTGCACTGGTGGCTAGAAAGGCGTTGATAACACACCAGTGTTTCGGCTGCTGCTGAGCAGAGCTCCCACAGCATCAAGGCTGTCTCTCCAAATCCCGCTCCTCACCAGTAATCTTGGGATGGGCAAGATCTTGAGAGGAGACACAAATGCAGGCTAGGTGGAGAATGGATTGACAGCAGCCCTGTAGAGAAGGACTTGTGGGTGTTGGTGGACGAGAAGCTTGACATGACCTGTCAATGCGCACTTCCAGCACAGAAAGCCAATTGTATCCTAGGCTGCATCAAAAGCAGTGTGGCCAGCAGGTCAAGGGAGGTGATTCTCCCCCTCTACTCCACTCTCATGAGACTCCACCTGCATCCAGTTCCAGGGCCCCCAACATAAGAAGGACGTGGACCTCCTGGATCTAATCCAACAGAGGGCCATGAAGATGATCAGAGGGCTGAAGAAGAACCTCTCCCATGAAGACAGACAGAGAGTTGGGGTTGTTCAGCCTGGAGAAGACTCTGGGGAGACCTTAGAGCAGCCTTGCAGTACCTAAAGGGGTCCTCCAAGAAAGCTGGGGAGGGGCTTTTCACAAGGGTCTGTAGTGATAGGACAAAGGGGAATGGCTTTAAACTGATAGAAGGCAGGTTTAGATTAGATATTAGGAAGAAACTCTTTACTGTGAGGGTGTTGAGGCACTGGAACAGGTTGACCAGAGAAGCTGTGGATGCCCCCTCCCTACAAGTATTCAAGGCCAGGTTGGATGGGGCTTTGAGCCACCTGGTCTAGTGGATGGAAGGTGTCCCTGTCCACTACAGGAGGGCTGGACCTACATTGTCTTTGAGGTTCCTTTCAACCCAACCATTCTATGATTTATGACATAGCCAGGGCAGCTGACCCAAACTGACCAAAGGGATATTCCATACCATATCATGTCTGCTCAGCAACAAAAGCTAAGGGAAGGGGGAAGGGGAAGACATTAATTACTATGACATTTGTTTTCCAGAGAAACCTCTATGTGTACTGAAGCTCTGCTTCCCTGGAACTGGCTGGACATCACATACCGATGGGAAGTAGAGAATAAATACTTTGTTTTACTTTGCTTCCAAACATGGCCTTCCTTTTGCTTTATTAAACTGCCTTTATCTTTACCCACGAGTTTTTTTCCATCTTACTTTCTCAAGACCCTGTACTGATGAAGAGGGGAGTGACAGAGCAGCTTGGTGGGCACTTGACATCCAGCCAAGGTCAACCCACCACAAATGCCTTTACATCAAGACTTCATCCTTCAGAAGAAAATTTTCATGATGCACATATTGTTGCTTTAAATGTGTCCTATTCTCTAATAATAATGATGTGTTTAGAGAAAGGATTTTGTTTAATAATGATTACTTATAAGAAAAGCACTTCCAATAAAAGATGCAATTAAAAATACTTACCTTTATGCCTGGGGTACCAGGAATGCCTGGGTAGCCTGGTTCACCTGGAGCACCTGGTACTCCTAGTTCTCCCTGAGTAATACAATAGCTCTGTTAGTGATATGCTGTGCGCAAAAACATATATTGCATATTTTCTCAAGGCCACATGATACACTTTGGTTATGATATTTTGAAATTTTATAACTGAAGATAATTGAAATGTCTGGAAAATTTGTGAAAGGATTTTGAATACAGAGAAGCCACAAAAGAGGTTCCTAATTCTTAACCTCAGTTTCCCACTACCTATTTTTATTAATTGTATTTTAATACAGTTGATGTTTCAATATTACACAAAAAATACTATCTGAAGTAACGGCAATGTCTGCAGCTTTGAACTTAATGAGTACCTGAGTTACATTGCCTAAAATCTAGCATAAAATTAGTAAGAATAAGTAATCAAATGGATTCTGATGCAATTTGATGTTAACTACTGTTTTACTGTGAAACAAACTGCCTAGTAAAATAGTACATAAATCCCTTCTTTAACTAGAGTACTTCCAGAATCATATTTACCTTGGCTCCTGACGATCCTGGTTTCCCCTGAATTCCTGGTTCGCCTTTATCACCCTATATAACAATTATGTAAGAGTGTGGCTGATATCATTATGCTTTGTCACATGTGCTATGACCAGCAAACATAAACACACACTGTTGAGAAACTGACTTTTAAAAACAGGCACAGGTAGCGACTGAAAGGCTAAAGTTCTATTCCCTTATGGGAAGCCTGAAGGTGTAACTTTCTTTCAGGAAAGATAAGATACTGATGACAAAACATGATCCGCCAGCCTCTGCTCACCAGTCCTGTCCCTACCTGCCTCATTTCCCTTGCCCAATCACTCCATATTTGTGCATACTGACCTCACATTTCCATCATCTTATTTAATAAAACCCTGAGAATCCTAAGATCAGTCCAAGTAAAAATATTTATTGTTTTCACTTTTATTGTAGCCTATGGAATTAGGCATATATTCACCTTGAGGATTTTCATGAAAATCTAATAATTATTGACTACTTCATAATGCCCTTCAGTAAGAATGAGCTTATTAAGAATGATTCTCTAAGAACCAGTTTATACTGTGAATGAGATAAATACACAGAAAAAAGGCATTTTTCACCAAAAAAAAAATAAAGCTACTTAATTTTTAGTCATTTCATAGGTATTCAATCTTCTAGACAATAGCAAACATTGACCACTTAAAAAAATGCTACCTCCAGTATACAATTTTAAATAAATGCACATGTACTTCTGGATATAAAATAACGTATGGATGGAAATGGATCTAAATGTAAATACATCATTTGGGAAATGGATACTGTATTCCTAAATATTCTCTAGGACACACAATTCAGTGCTTATTGACCAAAACTCATCTTGGAATAAATTAAAAGGTTACACTAAGCAATCTGAATTTATTGTATCTATTTTAACTTCTGAGAGCATGGGTCAAATTAGTCCTTGCTGTTGCTGCAGTACAATCAATAAAGTTAAATCTGAAATAAATTTGGCTCCTTGGGTGGAAAAAACAGCACTAACATCATTTAACTCAATTAAAATATAAGTAAATGTAACATGGGAAGAAAGTTCAGATATATACTGAGAATTATCTGATTCCCAGCATTGCAGAACGTTTTCCAGGTCTGCAAAGCTGAAACAGTCTCATGACCATTCCTGCAATTGTTCCAAACATCATGGGATGACAGGCACCATTCACTGAGTTATATTAACCTCTCTTGAGACTGAAGTACCATAGAAAGTAATACAGGAAAATCATACAGCTACTCACCAATATTCAGTACACCAAAAAATTAGCTGCAAAATCTATAAAGCAGTCATTTATCCAAGTCACATTAACACACTTACCTTAGGCCCAGGAGCTCCAGGCAGACCAAGTGAGCCTTCTGGTCCCATCAAACCCTATTTATTTATGAAAAAGGCAGAGACATCTCTGTACTAAACTAGAGGAATAATGGCTTCAGTATAGTATTTATACTATACTATATAGTATTATAGTATCATTATTCTATTTCCATAATGAAATAAACAGGAAATACAATGTCTTTCATCATATTACTACACAGGCTATAGTTCTGATACAGTACAATGAATTATTTAGACCTTCTATGGTCTAATGAAGGGCTATGGTGCAATGAAAAAAACCCATATAGAAAAAAAGAACAGTGCTGTCATAGAACACTCCTGAGAGAAAAAAAATCTGCAACTCAAAACATTGTCTGTAATATGTCCCTTAGCTATAACTGAAAGTAGCACAAAAGCTTCTTGGTTTCAATTTAGTGTTTCCAAAATCAGCAATACTATATGTGGCATTTCATAATTCTCTTTCTTCTTTCTGACCATACGTCCCTCAAAGATTGCCAGGCCTTGACTCCTTTTGCAAGCTTTGTGGAGATTTATCAGGGGGGCCACATCTTTGCATCTTCTGCAGAATCTTCAGGGTTGAACTGTTCGTTCAAGAACCCAACAGCTTCTGCCATTTCATATCATGACACTTCAGCACATGTACAAAGTCAGAGCATCACTAAAACATTCCCTTGGACTCCTCAAATGGAATCATGTTGACAAAGGCATGTTTAGCTGTCTTTGTTCCATACATAAAATAAGAGCTAAGGGATGTCAAATCATCAAAGGGCTGGTGCTCTTAATTTCTGTTTAAAGCTAGTCTCAAGATGCATGCATCAATAAAAACAATATATTATCATTGTTTTATTTGTACTTGCATAAATACTCTGAAAGACAATATAAGAGTGTACTTTAGACACAGCATAAAACAAAAGCACAGTAATACAGAAAGTCAAACAATTAAATAAGGCCTGGAAATCTAACTTGTCAGAGACTAAATTTTATCAATTAGTCCAAGTGATAATATTTTCAAAACCCATTGTTACTAATGTTATTTAATCTTCGTTTTCATATAAATCCAAATAACCACCTTCCATTTAGTATTAAATTTTAGGAACAATTCACTCCCATGACGTTATCTCAGACCTCTGTCAAAGGTTACACGGAATTAAAACCATGTAATTTGTTAACACAGATTACAACTCAGCTTTGCAAAAAAAAAAAAAAAAGGAAAAAAATTCTTTATTTGCTAAAACTGAAAGGGTGTCTGCAAATAGAAGAGAAAATTCAGAATATCTGGAACAAGAAGTAACTCTCTGTAGCCAGGGTTTTCAGGATTTCATCAGTTTTCTGGCATTTCACCTCTGCTTTACTATTAACCACACATTAATACAGGTTAACCACTGATTAATTCAGGTTTCTTTGCTGATGTATGGTAAGAAAGTTCTGGTCACCAAAATTTTCCATCAATAAATACAGCAACTTACTCTTTAGGCCAGAGACACAGGTCTGTGAATACAAATAAACTGTATCAAGCACAAGACTAAAACTTGAGTAACTTTGCTGCCAGTGTTCCTCAGTCTTAAGACTTTTCCTACTCAGTCAATTGCACATGAAAAATCTAATAAACTTCAATTTTTCTAAATTAACACAATATCATACATTGAATAATTTCCAACACTTTCCTGAACTTTCCTGATGCTTGTTCTTACTTACACAGAAAATCAGTCTTCTTATCGAAGATGATGCAGCTAGTCTAGTGTAATCTATTATTTGGTAAAGAGAAGTTTACTATATCCTACCCCATTTCTTTCATAATTTGGAATAGAATTACAAATTCTTCTCCAGATGGATTAAAGTTTCTGAGGACTGCTTACACTCATAACCTAAGAGACTGTGTATTCCCATAAACTATTTGCTTATGGACTGCATTTAGCACCAACTTTGTTACAACAAGACTAACAAAATATTCATTTGGTTTTGTAACCTAACCTTGATTATATTAATGCTGTCTTAATTCACTTGCACAGGAGGTTTGCTTCTTCAGTTTTTCTCTTTTTATTTACATAGAAAAATAAGTTTTTATTAATTTTCATTTCAGTGTAAGGTTTAATTCAGTTTGGTTCTTTGAAATCAAATTTTATATTATCTATTGACCTCCTTACTTCTGAAATACAGCCCTCTTCATTGTGTGATCTTTTTTGCATTCCTTGAGGACTACCTTCCTTTTCCAAAAACCACTGTGAAATTACAATTTTCTCCTCCTCAGATTTCTGTTCTGTTCTCATTACTAACACGTTAATCAGTAGAGAAAAGGAAGCACAAGTATTGTGGGAAGGGATAAAAAATGTGAGTGGGGGTTTCTGGCTCCTTTCACATTGCCACCTCAGATTAGCCCCCTGTTTCAACTCATGTAACACACCGAGAATCTACCATCTACCACTAGATCACTTCTAGTTGACTCCCACATCAGTCCTTGGACTACAGAAGCAGCGTATGTTCATCAAAAATGTCCCCCGCTCATTTTATCTTATACAAAGTGGAAATACTAAATGTAAAGAATAGGTTTTTTTTATTAATGAATCACCTATGTGTATATATCCACACTGACATGCAAACATATAGTAGAAAAGGCAAATAAGAAAATATATTTAGTACAACCAAAGGTCAAGTATACATCTGCAGGAAAGGTAGAAATAAAACCCAGTTGTCCTGGTTTCCTTTCTTGCTCTTTCATTACAAGGCCATATTTAACTTCCTTAATTAAAAAAAAAATAGGAAGACAACTACATGAAATCAGCATGCTGCAAGAAGAAAACTTTCAGATGCAATATGAGAAAAGCTTGAGAACATAATCTGGAAACTATTAAAAGAGAAGAGCATGTCCTGAATAAAAATGAAGAACAATTCAAGGACATAAAATGTATCATTGCTCCCCTATTTTCCAGAGCTGACACTATTTATATTGCGGTAAATTAATAAATTGCTGGTGTTGGCAATGTAATAGGGATAGTTATTTCTGAAGAAGAACTTGTTACTGAATAATTTTCCCAAGGTATTAATAGACCATCCACAAGCTTTCCATCTGTTTTTTCTGGAACAAACATATTCAATGTGACTAATACAAGGAAAATCCCACTATCTTTTCTGGTTGAAATTCCCTAATGTCATGTAACATATTCAAATATTCCATGCATCAATTTCCTATTTAATTTATCAGGTGATAAAAAATACATTAAATGACTTAACAGGAAACAGGAATAAATTATTTTCAAGTATATCAAGAAGCAAATGTTATTTATCTAAATACAATTTGAAGAAAATATGGTAGGTGAATTAAATAAATATGTACACTTTGCAATCCCACACAGCTTTATTACAGCTGATGATATAGCCTTCCCTCTAGCATTTTGTTCAACTTTGCTCAGAAAAAATGGAGAAAAGATTTCCATCAATAGACAATAAAAATATTTTCACTGAACTGCTTTGTTGGCTTCCTGAGAAACTGAAGTTTCTTCTGTTTGGACTGGGCACGGACAAGCCCATACATGCACAACATATAATGACTCTCAAGATAAGGCAGTAAGTAAAAAAATCAAATGATCGTTCAATTATTGTCAAATATTACAACACTTATATATGCCATTCAGCTGCAAACCAAGAAGTGTTACCTATTTCTTCCCTTGACAAGTGATAACTAATTCTGTAGACTGAATACAACTGCATAAAATCTCCTTTACTACCATATGGCTCAATACTCTAAGAAAAACCCCAAATTTTTAGAAGGTTAAAGCCTTTCAGTCATGTAGTGGTCCCTTGTCCATACAGATAACAGCATCAGTCGTAATTCTCTACAGTATTTATTATAGCAGTAATAGTTTAGACTGATCTGCTTGAGGTTTAATATAGGCTGAAACGTAGGTTCTTTAACTAGTTAAAAAGTTGTAGTAAACAGCATACTTATTATGCTAAACTGTGTATCTCTCAGGAAACTCAGAAGCATTTTAGTCAGGAAAGAAGATAAAATGTCTCCAGCACAAAAGGCAAACTGCAAAAAGACATGTTAACAGTGAGGGTGATTAGTAATGGAACTAAATAAACATGGTTTCCTCAATAGAAGAGATAATTATTTTTTAAAGGCAGCATAGGGTCAACCAATGATGAAATTCCTATTAATTTAGGAAAGACTTGTAACTAGTTTTAAGTAGGTGTCCCTTTTGCTTTTAAAATTTCCATTTTTGAAGTCTATATATACTTTCACCAACTTGCAGAACAATTATTTTGCTACTGTGATTTCTAAAGGACTATAAAGAACACAGAAATCACCCTACGCAGACAGTAACAAAAACGTGGTAACCCGGACTGTCCAAGAAAAAATGAACTATTTTCAGTTTCCCTCATTGAAAACAAAAATTTCTCTTTAAGCAGTTTGGGAATTCAGTGATCTCAGCTATTTTCACAGTCTGTCAAAAGAGCACTATCACAAAAGCATCCTGAAATTCATCTTCAGAAATCCATTACACGCTATGACAATATTTAAGTCAGAATTAACTTTCAAAATAAATTTACTTCAGTACTTTCAAAGTCAATTCAAACCTAATTAATTCAGAGGCTAAATTCAGACTAATCTATTGCTGTATTTATCAAACGTGCAGTCAAGAAATCATAAATTTTAAATAAAAATGGGTATATAATACTTGTGGAGAAATTCAGATATTAGACTTAGTCTGATTATATTTTCCAACTTGAAAATGCAAGGTTGCTCCTGTATTTTCCATTGCTCGTTTGTTTATGACAACTAGAGAACGACAACACCAGAATTACTTGTCCATAATAACAAATTTTTGCAAACTTACAGTATCTCCTGGTGACCCTTTTGCTCCTGGTTGACCTGGTGGTCCAATTTCACCCTGTTTTTTATAGCAAGAGAAGAATTCTGTAATTAAAGTATGCACATTTAACAAATTTTTTAGATATTCTTTAATTACGCAGGTTTAGTAAGCTAGAGATTATTTCTCAAAGTATTATAAAATTAGTTTTGTTACTTCTGAAATATTCATTCCTTCTGAAATAGCTGAAATAAAACCTAATGATTTTTGAACATGCCACAAAGAATTTGGAGTATATCTCCATTCTTTTGTATTTGATGTCATAAATCCTCACTATGAAAACTCTTCTCTGAGTACAGACTGAACCCTTATTTTGGCATGGATGTATATATATGTGCAGGTTTTAACTGTGTTATGAACAATTAATACCTTTTGTCCTTTGAGTCCTTGATTTCCAGGGATACCAGGAATTCCCTGAGAAAAAAAAGAAACCTTTTAAATATATGGAATAGTTTCAGCAGAAAATATATGTCCTCATAAATTTAGCATTTGCCATATTATTTCGGTTCCAAACACGGGCAGAAATAAAAAATTTAAAAAAAACAAAAAAAACACCAAAACCCCCCCCAAAAAAAAACAGCCCCCCTAAAACCACTAAAAAACCAACCCACATACAAAAAAAAACCCCCAAAACAAAAAACCAACCACCAAAAAAACACATGAGAGAAAACAGCTTCAGCTGGAAACATGCAAACTATATAATCTGGGATAAAGGTGAAACACTAATATTCCATTGCTCCCCATTGCTTTCGTTCCAGGAGTCCGTGTCTGCCACTAGGCAGGCTCACAAGCTCCTGCTTGCCCAAAAACCTAGCCTGACACAGGGAAAGAAACCACTTTACATTATCCATAAGATTTCCCATCAACACTGCCTCCGTACAATCTTAAACATCCACTGGTCAGATTTTGTGACCAATACATCTGTTCTAGAGCAAGCAGCTGTCACAAGTATTAAGGCCATGTTGATGAGAACACAACTGTGATGGGCAGGACACGTCTCAAGGATGAAGGACCACCGCCTCCCTAAGATCTTGCTTTATGGTGAACTTGCCACCGGCTGCCGCATGAGAGGAGCCCCAAAGAGAAGATACAAGGACTCCCTGAAACAACATCTCAGCCTTGGCCATACTGATCACCACAACTGGTCTACTCTGGCCTCCAATCGGGAGGCCTGGAGACACACCATCTATAACGCAGCTGTCTCCTTTGAGAACACACGCAGGATCACTCTCGAGGAGAAAAGGCAACGCGGAAAGAACCGTGTCTTGCAGAATACACCATCTAAGGAGTCTTTCTGCTGTGCCTTTTGCAATCGGATATGTCTGTCTCGTATTGGCCTCATAAGCCACCAGCGTGCCTGTAACAAATGTAGATAGAGCCTTTCCCAAATCTTCATTTGCGAAGCCTAGCCATGAATGAATGAAGATTTCCCACATAAGTTAAAGCAAAAGTCCTGGTCAATAGAACCATCCGTATGACAAATCATATTTCGTTATCTAAAATACAGTGACTGTAAAGAGATAGTTATAGTTGTATTTGAGATACACCAGCTTCCACCTCCATAAATACTTGAAGATCTCTGCCATTCCCTCAGCATCTCTGCTTATTCAGCCCTATAGCATACCTCACATTTTTCTTACAGTGAGCATTTAATTGAACATAATTCAGCATTAAAACAAAACTCTGTGTATGCTTCAAACTGTAGTATATATTCAGTTAGTCTATTTTTTCTCTCAGGTAAAACAATTAAAATTTGTTGGACAAACACTGTTCTTATGGTACCATCATTAATCTGCAGCAAGAATTTGCTTTAAAGACTTTGCATTTTAATCTAACATTGAAAAGAATATGCTGCAGTGAAGACAAGAGGACTGTTCTAAACCCACCAAAAGAAATGCATTTTATGGGAAAAAAATAACATGAAAGTAACAACTGATAGCTTCCTTATGGATTACATCTGTGCAAAAGATAGTTCCATTCTTTTGCAGTTTACACCCACTTCTAGTTAATAATGACCCCACCAAGCAGAAACAGGTCATTGGTCAATGGCACATGAGTTAACAATGACAACTTCAGCATTTTACAGGTCATCAAAATTCCAATGTACCTATCATTTAAAAAAGACATCAAATAATGTAATAAAAAGAACTTGAAAACAATGCCTTATTCTGAGACTTCTACTCACATTATGTAACATAACTTTTCTTATTTAACTTTTGTCCAAAACTCTCCTATAGATCTTTTGCACAAATAGAGAGATAGGAAATAGAGCTTATTTGTCACTACATTTAGGAACTTCCAGACTCACCCATGAGTTCTCAGTATAGTTATTTAATATAACATTTAATTAATTATTTATTTCTGTAGCTGTAAAATATAAAACCAAATTATGATATCTGTACCTGTAATACAAAACAGAATTTCATATATGCTGAAGAAAACCACCCACTAGGTAGCAAACTTCTCATCCTGAAAGGATGTACCAAAGCTTTCCATGGTTACATCTCTATGCAATTTGGAGGGCTGAGAGAAGAGAGTTCCACATACTTATCCAACACAGCAAATGACTTACCACTACATAAGCATGCCTAGAAGAAGAAACACAATGTCCTGTTGAGCTGTGTTGATCTTTCTTGGTTAAAACAAATTGCTGGTACAAGACATTTAACTTTATATTAGTGACAAAGATAAAACTCCAAGAACAATAATTGCAAAATTAAGTCATATTTCCTTTCTTTTTCCCTCTTCTTCCCCTTCTGATTGAGTCTGCACTACTGAAGTATACAGAACTTAGGCTCTTATTTCAGTGAGAGCTGGTCCAGACCCTTAAAATTCTCTTACGGTTCACTGACATTCACTCACCTAAGAATGAATCTATCACTTATGCTGATGTAAGTGATTCCCACAGTACATGCGGTGGAGATTTTCAGTTACTCTCCACATGTCAGTTGGCACAAAAAGAGGAGAATGAAGTGCCTGATTTGGTCATAAAAAATGATATTTCCCAAAAGAATTATTTTTCTATGTAGCTTCCATGGTTCAGTAATTATAAAGACTAATTTCTATAGGATCAGCTCCCGAATGCCTAAAAAATTAAATTTGGTTCCTTCTCATGATCTATCTCAATCTATTACTTTCTTTTACATGGATAATCTCTGGTTATGCCCATTAGAATTATTTGCACTTTCTCAGAAGACAAGGTTAAAAAGTAGTTTAGATATCATGAGTTTCTTCCCTAACTTCCAGGTCAAAAGCCAAATCAAGCTTTGGAAACATATCTTGTTCCTAAACAGAGATTTCATATGCAGTACAAATCCTCAGAATCTGTGCATTTTTTCAGTCCACCATGAGTAATGAGGCACTTTTTTTTTTATGTGACTTTTTTTTTTTTAGGGTGACAGAACTAACTAGTTAGAACACTAACTAAACTGCCAAAGAAACCTTACTTTAATTATGGAAGAAATGTATGTTTATTTTAAAGTATACTGCAAAGCAACCACTTCGACTCCATTTGCAAGATAAAAAAAGTTTTTTTTTTTTGAAGAGTATATTGCAACTAAAATTATTACAAACGCATGTGTTTAATCAAAACTTAATATGAAACACATTCATCATGCAATTTTTCTGCCACTAAGGGAAAAACAATGTTTGGAACTGTTACAAATGGGAAAGCTGCCACTCACTGGGAGTAACAGAATCAATGCTATGGAATAATTCATGATTCACTGGCCTACAGAAAAAAAAAGTGCCTTTGGGGATGTCCTTTGCAAAGCTATCAAGCAACATTTTGTTCATATGAAATAAGAAAAGGGGTTGTAATTCTAAATTTTCTTTTCCTTGTCTTTCCAGAAAACACATGTTAAATGGTTTGTACTTATCATATATGCAGCTATAATACCAAGAAAATGCAGCATTACATTTCTAGCCAGAATAGCTAAAAAATCAAAGCATCTACTGTGCTGTAGTGATTTCTGTCTTTATATGAGTCGCATTATCTTTATACTTCCAAATCAAGAAATCTGCTCCCCTTTTACTTTTACATCCAACTTCATGTAACACATTCAGTGCTTCTTCACATTTAAAAATTAAGTTAATCATAAGCACAGTCTTCCTCAGCTGAAGTCTCCCACAACACTAGGACTTCAGAACACCCAAAAGTATGAATTTGTTTCTATTGTGATGATGAGCTTCAATTACGACACTTATAGAATTCTGTATAAATATTCTATTTTATCCCAGCTTTAGCAATTTAAATAAATCTTCCATTCTTTTATAATATCTGGCAGACAGAATGGATTTAACTGTAAGAGGAACATGGTTTCATAATCCCTGGAAAAATTTTCTTGTAGCTTTCTTTAATCATGAGGTGTCTATTTTTGTTTTGGATTATATCAAACAGATGGATTATCTTCCATGCAGCCCCACAAAAAATCCATTAAGGAAACTGCCTGAGGCTTTATATGCGAGTCAACGAGGTGTAAGCATTTTTACTTAAGAAACAAGCTACGTTTCTCAAAATACTCCCCACCTTTTTCTAGCTAGCATCATGGATTATTTGTATCCCCATCATGTTTACCTTTATGCTTGCAAACAGCAGAAAAACCACATGCAAAAACTTTTTCCAGAACAAAACAAAATCTATTTTACTCCTAATATTAGTATGTATTAGCTTATTCTATTCTTCATTTTCTGCTACTGTCTTTAATATTCCCCACCTCTTCAGTGCCTCATAGGACAGTATGGCCTACTATGCAAAGTAGGAGCTTCTAGGCTACAGGTAATATATCCACAATCATAAAATTCTATCACTGGAAGATGCAAAATTATAGAGTATTTCCAAAAGCTCTTCAGAGCAAACTGCTTTGCGGTCAATTCCCCAAGCAGATGTAGAGAACATTAGTATAACTATCTTTATGATCATCAGTTTTTTTTCTGATAAAAAGATGACTCTTCTAGTGTATATGCATTCTCTGAATTATGTTTCAATTCAATGATTCCTTCCACTCTGGAAAATCTGCAACTCTGCTTCTGGGAAGACACTAAAGGACATTACATGAATTATAGCAACAGAAGGAGATTCACAAACAACATCTATCTGTTCACATGTTCTCATGATCCCCTTAAACATCTGAAATATACGACTGTTTACGTATTACTGATCCTTACTTGAAAAAGCATACTTGATGATATATGAAAGTTTTACTGGAAGCATGCAAAAAAGTAAAAGTGTAGCCAAAATCTGGATGAAAGTACAATAGTCAAAATGCTTCATAAAAGATTACAGCAAATCCTTAATGATCTTCACAGAATGAAAGACATAAACCAAATTTAGATAATGTATAAAACCTTCTACCGGGCAAAGTAGCAAAATATATGGAAAACAAATTCAATGAAGCCCCATCTGCTACTACTGAGTAGTCGGAATTAATGACCAAAAAAAAAAGGCTAAATACAAAGAAGCATTCCTACAGACATAATGACTATCCACTAGACTAGCATAGCAGCTTTAAATTAAATTCAGGAAAGGAAAAGGCATTACCGAGATATCTGCAGTTATAAGACCAGAGTTTTCAAACACTTCAGCAAATCAGTCATTAGAAATAGAACACACATGTTAAACGTGGAACAGCGACCCCAATTGCATTGCCAACAACACAAACCTTGGAAAACTGCAATTTGAAAGCTGGAAATACTAACAGAAAATGAAAACTGTGTATATATTTTCACAGGCTGAAATTGGTGTTACTGTTTCTTGTAAACAATCTACAATATAATGTGAGTATCAGACCTATCAAATCTGTGGATCCAAAGGTGGGCAGACAAAATCAGAGCTCCCAGCCCTGCAGGTGACATGATGATGCCTTCCTGCTGCCTATCATGCTGGCATCAGCCTTAGAGACTGTGAAACCCAACATCCAATCTGTCTAAAAAGCTTACAGACTTCTAGAAGATGACGAACTGACTCATGTTTGACACACATGTAAACACACTGATACTCAAGCAGTTACATGCCTTCAAAATGCTTTAAAATCTCTCCACTACTTAAAGTATGGAGAAAAACTTATTACACCATTTGAGCACCTTTCACACACACGAAAGGGAAGGCTGAGGACAGCAGAACCTCCTCAAAGGGCAGTGACTGCTGATCTGCTCCTTGCACCCAACACGTAACCAACAAGTTCTGTTCACACAGGTCACACAGATGCAGAAGGACACAATTTTCGGCCATATCCCTTTCCCATAGTAAGGGACCACTCAGTTAAATTAACAGTGAGTAAGTTCAACAAATCATGTATTTTTCTTTTTTTTTTTTCCATATGGTGCATACTGTGAAATTGGTCACAAGATGCAGCAAAAGAAAACAGTAAAACTGTGTTCCAAAAAGGACTGTAAAATTCCTAGAGAACTGGTCCATTGCTGGCTATTAAGAAGGATGGGCCAGCATGCATTTTTGGCTAAGGAAGTCCCAAAAGCTCTGACAGACAGAATCTGGTAGTAAATAATAGGTGAAAAAAAAATCATTTTCTACACACTTCTATCCATTCTCAGAGAAAAAGTTCTGTGATAATTCCTTTAGTCTGAGTCTGTTTGCAGTCATTACCTGTTTAAGAAATCGCTAAGAAAAGTTGGAGCAGAGATTGGGACCACACCCTTTCAGAGCACAAAGAAAGAAAATCACACCTTGGCTCACACAGCAATCACTAAGACTAAATTTAATCACTAAAACCAATTACTAAAGCAAAAACTAATTTGCACAAAAAGAACCAAAGGTTGTGTCCCAAATGGTTTAAAAATATTAGCAGAAACATTAGTTAACCTTACAAATGGATTTAAATTCACTCTGATCGAAGATTGTTTAAGTTTTTGTTTTGTTATGAATGAGAAGCCAGATTGTATGTATTGTATGTATGTATTCTGACAAGACTTTCCATAGCTTCAATTCACAGTAATTTCAATATGTAAGGATTAAAAAATGAAAATACCCACTGTACCAAATTTTCTTACATTTTTTAGCGCTATATTTACTTGAGTGCCTGAGACTTGAGCATCAGCTTCTCAGTTTCACATTTAAATCTCTTTGTGGACAGGAACTGTCTTTGCTGCTTCCTAAAGTGAGGTGAACCAACTGATCTCAGTTACAAAACTATCATCTTCTTTATAGCAAAAGTATTGAGTAGAAGCAATACTAATGTGGTTTCTCCAATGAAAGGATTTTTAAGGCTCACAAATAATGCAGACGTCCTTTACTAAACTTCTCTGTATTTTCTCCTAACTCTACACTACAAAGTACGTGACAATCTATCTTCAACAATTGACATGACCCTGCACAAGAATAATGCAATGCTGTTGATCATGAAGGACACATGGAAGGAATATAACAAGTACTTAATTACGTTGACAGCCCAACTACCACTTGAACACAAAACTTAAAAAGAAGCCATACTTTAAGTTCTTTGTTTATTTTTCTCCTGCACATTTTCTGGAGAGGTTCAATTCAAATTAATTTAATTAATCTACAAACCTAAACTAACCCAGTCAAAACAAAAGGGCAATTTCAAAAGAAAAAGATCCCTCCTATTTGAGACAAACATTTAATGATGGGATAGTTTCATATCAAAGAACAACCATATCAAAGAAATAGACTAAATATGTCTACTCGACTGTATGAGACAAAATGAAAATTGTTCTGGATAATTATCAGAATACAGACTGTAGATTTGATGCCCGGATGCAGCGCTTGGAGCTCTGAAGGAGTTTCAGCTAGACTGCTTCATATCACCAGCCTGACCACGTGAGGCTGTAACTCAAACCTTCTGGGAGGACACAGGTAGAACAAGTCTTTTCTCTGGTTTCTTTGATGTTGAAGAAGAATGATAACTGGCTAGAAAACTGGCTACACTGTTACTACTCTGTTGAAGTTGGATCAGAGGAAGGAAAGCCAAAGATCCTTTTGGTAAACTTCTTTCTACTTGTGGTTAAGGAACTTGCCATAAACATGTTGGGAAGCACAGAATAGAACAGCCATGTACAAATGAAATCAACTGAAATAATAAATATTTATTGTCTGCTACAGTCTGAATGTCTTCTTTATTCATAGCCTGCTCTTTATGTCTGGGTTTTAAGTACAGTAATCAGCTGAGGGAAGTTTCTGTTTAGTCTTCAGAGTCACTGGAAATTACAGCACATATTTATCTAAGCTGTAAATGAAAATGCTAATTCTTAGTGTTCAAAGTGTATTATGAAGGGAAGACAGAAGTATTTAGGGGATGTGTTAAAGGTATTGAGACCTCTCTTCTTTTGATTATGCCCTAGCACGAAGATTTAAAGAGACATCATTCTTACAGAGAAGAGGGTACTTTCCCTAGAAACCTGAAACACCACATCTGCAGATGAGAATCTCTACAGATGAGAATTTGAATATATTTAGGAATTCGTCTTTGAGTCATACTAGTAAGATACAAATCACACTTTATACTACTGTTCTGTCAAAATGCAATGATACAAACCAGTGAGAATTGACACTGCATGTGCCTAAAAATGAAATATGAAATTGCAGTATGAGGCATTAGCCCCTATAGCATTGCCCATGACTATGTGGAATTACCAACGGTCAGTTTAAAAAGTTTAGTCTGAATTTTGCATTTATACACCATAAATGGGGGGGGAAAAGTCCTACATATACTCTGCTTTTATTCATCATAAATGATTAACTTAGAGCTAAAATTTTATTGTCTTAAAAATATTCAAAGACTCAAAACATTTCTATTTTGCATCGTATGTTAAAATAACACCAAAACATCCAGATCCATCTTGATTTTCCATAGCTTGCTTCTGAGGCCTCACACATTGAAAGACTGCACACTGCACATTGTGTAGTGATTTGCCACTTAGGACGTGCACGTTATCAATGCATTTTGCAGTACAACATGTTCCAACAGACATGACACTTTCTGTGTGATTACTGTTGAGCAATAATCTTGAAGAAAATTCCTGTGAATTACAAACATAAGTAATACAAAAGGCCATTCTTATCTGTGATCTGGCAAACTATATAAAGAGAAAAAAATGTATTGCATCTCGCTTGCTTTTGACTCCTTTTAAATCCACAAATGGGATGTTTACTGGTGAAATACCTTCTCTGTTACAAAAGAACTTTTTTTTCCTGTTTTTTGCTCTTTCTTCCCAATAAACTGAAAATGTTACTTCAATTATTTCAAATACTTTGTCATATCGTATTTTGGTTAAAAGGTGGTGCATATATAAGTAACTTGGGTCAAAATCATGTGATGATGCTGCTGCCCATGAGGGACTGTTGGGTACTTTGGCTGTCAGAAGTTCATTCAAATTCATAACCATTTCACTAAGCATTTTTTTTTTTCTGATCCCAGTAATAATCTTTCTGTTGAGAAATATACAAAATCTATTTTGTTAAAGATGTAATTTCAAATGTGTTATCTATATTACAGAAGGATTTGACAGTTCTTGACATGTTCCTTGAAAACTGTGGGAGTTGAGAAGGAAACTGTAAGGCAAGAATAAGGGAGAGATATTGTTGTTTTAAGATTAATCAGCAGATGTGAAACACTGTTTACGGGAAGTATAAACAACAACTTTCCTGGCACTAAAATATACAGACACCAGCCCAATATGCAACATATACATGCATATACACACACAGAGTATATTGTTATAATTCCTTAATTTAAGCCAATCCGGCAAACAATCACATTTTTAACTGATATCTGGGAGAAAAATTTCTGATAAAGAATACAGAATCAATTTGCAGTGCTGTGGATTTGTCCATTCAATTTCTCAAAAATCTCCACTTGAACAAGTCAAGTAATTTTTAAGAATGTCTTCTTTTTTTTTTTTGGTCCAATCAGTAGTATGTTAACTAATATACTTGAAATGTATCTGTACATCATCTGCTCAAAGTAACTTAAAAAAACTCATAAGAAATGCTTTTGAATAAGTAAGCTGATTTTTTCCCACTTAATCAAGTTGTATAGCTATAATGCTCAAATACAAACCAAAATCTCTATAAAAAGGTCCACTCCAATATTAACAACAGGAAAACCTAGTTTCTGGTGCTCAGAAAAAAGGTAGTGATATTTGTAAGCACATGCATATTGCAGTCTCTGCACCTGATACGAAGGCCTCTGTTTTCCTAAATGCACGAGCACGTAAATGGGCAAACATTTATATGTACTTTTGAGGAATATTATCATGAGAGATGATATCTGATAGGTAATGTACACATCTATACCACCAAGTTAATTCACTCTTAGTTTCAAACCAGATCCCTAGGCTCCATCTAAGCCAAGTTGAAAACATGACAGTTGAAGGCTGAAGCTACAGTATGAAGTGAGTATTATCATTCCCTCAGTGGAAAAAAACACAGGTGGAACATGTGTCTTACTCTACAGACAGTACAAGCTTATGTCAAAGCACTCATCTGGGAATTAAAGCTCACTTTCTGGTACAGATAACCAAGAAGTATAATACAAGCTTAAAGTTTCCATATAAAAATTTCCAATAAATACTGCAAATTATTTTAATGCATAGAAGAAATTAAACTCTTCAGAAGAACTTATGGTTTTGTGTATAAACAGGACTAATGCATTGGAATCAGTCATGGAATATAAATAAATAATCTCTACCGCTAATTTTGTGCTTAGAAGTAGTTACTGAACTCTTTAACAGTGCTGCACCTTCAAGTGTTCACTGCAGGACAATTCTTTCAAAATCACATTGTTTTAACAGTCTTTTTAACATATAAAAGATTAACAAATTATTAAGATATATTTTAACAAATGACAAGCATCTCTTTATCGTAATACAGCTCATCAAGTCAGTAGTGAGATTTTAAATTGGTACAACACATTGGTTAAAGGTATTTCGATCGCTGTGTTTACAAACCAGTTGCAATGGGGGAGGAATGCTGGCATCTGACTTCTATCAGCATATGAATTAGCAAGAAAAGTGCCAGGGTAGCCATAAAAAGGTCACTACAGAATACAAGTAGAAAACAGACTACTCTGAGTACCATTTATAACTATTTATAGCATATGCCATTCATGTCCATAGTAGGTTTACAACTAGAGCTCCTCCTATATTTCCTTACAACTTCTAAGAAATTCCCTTTGTTAACTTGACATTTATAAAATAGTCTTAAAGAAATGTCAGCAAGGTACACCACCGCTTCTCTGCCTGATTTTCCAAAGTTATCAAATAGAAAATGGCATTAACTGAAAAAATAAAAAATAATTTTCCCAAGTCTCTGTAGACAAAACAAAAACAAAAAAGTTACTACAATTCTGGAAAATTAATATAATTAATGTAATTTCATACTGTGTGAGAAAAGAAATTTAGAAATTAGAAATCACAAAGAACCGTCAGAAAGTGAGAATTAGATGGGTGAGAACTGTTAGCTTTACAACTTAGAAAAGGAGGCATTATTTTCCAAGTGTTAGGTCAGTGGGTCCAAGTTTCTTACAGCATTTATTGTGGCCCCAGTCCAGACTGAATTCAATGGGAATCTTTCCATTGACTTCAATACACTTCGGATCAGCAACTATACTGTCATGTTTTATATAATTTTTGTCAACTGAGAATAATAAAGTAACTCAGATTAGCCTGGGTGAAAATCTAGAAGTCTTTATTACCTGTTCCATTACAGCACCACTTTCATATTTATCTTCTGAACAGCAATTAACTCTGCTATAAACGTAGTATGGAATTAATCTAGTTAAAATAACTTGTCAGTCAGAATGAAGATAAATGCAAATAAAGTTGGCTAAAAATACATCCACCTAAAGTGAACCTAAAAATTATACTTGACAGAAAAACCTGCATTCAGTCTAAAAAAATGTGTTTGAGCTTACAGCAACCACTATGTAATTAATGAATGATCGTTGAAAGTATTACCCAGTCAAAGCTGTCATCTCCGCTTCCTCAAGTGAGAACAAGACTAAAAACATCTGTTATAGTAGCTCCAGCACTCAGAAAGTCATCAGCAAGACTCTTCCCTGTCTATTTCAACGATTCAGAAATTAGAAGAAGGAATAAAGATATAATAATGAAAAAGCTAATTCAATTAACCAAACCTACTTGGAAAGAAATAATGATGAATGGCATATACCTACCAAAATCAGCTGTTTATATATTAAAAAAACCACCCCAGTCAAGTAACAATTTCACTTCACTCATAAATGTATTTAGAGGTAAAAGCCAGAAAAAAGAAATAAGGTATTTTTCTGAGACCCACAAGACATCATCTGCAGAGAAAATGGTAGTTCGTACATCCGTTATGACTGTAATGCTGACACTTTTGAAAAGCAGGCCAGCAGAGTTCAGCTTCTACTATCAAGGCATCTCAGACTAGTGGATCAACATCAGATCTTAAACTAAGAATTTTGATAAACTCACACAACCAGTTTCTTGAATCTCCTGATCTCTTTTATCTTAAAAACTGACAGGAAATAATTTCTTCTTTATATACTACTTGCAAAGAGAGTGGTCCTTTATAGGACTGCCAAATTTAAGACAATATAAAATCAGAATGAGTATCTATGGAACATTTCCATAAATAATAAATTCACACAACACATGATCTTTCGAGCACCAGAAATACGACAGGATCTTTTTAATCTACCAGAAGATTAAACATAGAAATACAATAATTAGACTAGTTGCATAAAAAATGAAGTAACACTTTCAGAAAGAAATTTTTTTCATAAGGCCTATTGTATAGATACATAACAGAATTTTTAGGTTTGTTTTTATCTGAAGCATTTCATAACTCAGTATGTAAATGCAAATATAAAATACAAATGCTGAGTAAATGTCATCTTACTAACTAAAACTGGTACAAACCAACATAACATCAACATAAAGTGCATCAAGCAAAACATTACATGACACAGAGAGAAAATTAATAACGAAAAAAATTACTTTGATCTTCATGCCACTACATAACTACATCAGGAATCTTCTTTCTTTGGTTCCTGTTTTGATCAATCTCAGCAGGGCTTTAGATACAGTAGAATTACATTAACTTTAGGTTTGCTTTCCAAACATACAGGATACCTGGCTATATCAGTTTATTTTCAGGATTTCTGCTTTATGAATAAAATACTGCAACTTCTGTTGTATCTTGTAGTGTACCTTGAATACACTTCAAAAAGAATTCTACTACCATTACCTAGCATAAAACACAGATTTTTCCAGAGAATGCATTGATCTAGATCTGGCATTCCTGATGCAGTTAGGAAAGATTAACAGACAAAGTAGGAGTATAGGCATAACAGTGGGAGTCAGGTCAAAAGCTGAAAGTAGTGATACGTTGCTATCGTTGGCACAAATAAGGCCACATCTGAGGTCTTGTGATGTGACCTAAATATTGAGGGCAAACTCTACCATTTTAAGTGTTTGCAGCTGTATTTCTGAAAGATATGATTTCTGGAGAGTAAACATGAGCAGTTGCAAATGCTCAGACATATTACTTGTGGCAGGAGAGCATATGCTAGGCTTAGAAGAGTGCTACAAATGTCCTGCCAGCTTTACCCACAAGCACTCACTTCAGAGTTCCCATCTGCATAATTGTAAACACAAGGAGCTTCCACTGAAATCAAACTCTGACAAAACTCTACCTATGTTAAAAAGGACAGTCAGGCTGAAATTAAGCTCAAATAAATCTTGATTTATTCTATACTTTAAACAGTTGGCCCCTCAAAAAAAAAAAAAAGAAAGCATTTATCAAAACAGCTTGTCATCAGTAAGATCGATGACTAGCCACTAAACTATTCAAGTGACAGCATGGCCTTTTTTTGTCATCAGCAAAATGAGTTTGATTACTACCTTTACTAAATGCTATCTAAATTATTCTCTCCATACTGTCATGTTACTCTTACACAGAGTGGGTGGAACTGGGATGGTCTGGTTAACTTAAGTTCCAAATAATACTACTGAGGGAAAACAACCACATGACTTGGAATTATTTACTTAGCTTTACAACCTACTTTTTCCTGTTTACAACTTCGAGCATTAATAAGAGTAATAATATACCAGAAAGTGTTCTGCCCAAAAATTAATCACACCTCTCAAAGGCTAGAGGCAATAGGAGTTCAGGGGGTGCTCCATCCTAGTCAGTTGCCCCTTAGACGCTGCCTCAAGATGAGTTCATTTCACAACCATGCTCTTCTTGCTAAAGCAAAAGGGATCATAAGATGGCTATTTCATAAGATGACTATTTCTAAAAAGACCAGTTTAACAAATTAGGCTATGTCTAACACTAACGTGGCTGAATAGAAGAAACAGACTATCTGCATGTATGTTTGTATGGGTGGGGTATCCACTCAACCTGCAGAGCTGTTCCAGGGCCACTAACCGTGCATGTGGCTGGTTAGTGATACAGTCATACAGTTTCCACAGTACAACCCAAGGCCTGTCTTGAGCTTAGGCACCCTATTTGGCTATCACAGGGAGGGCACAGCAGAATTCAATCCCTCTCTTCCACATCAGTGCCATAACTCCTAGGGTATCCCACCAGAGAAGATTACACTGAATTCCACAGAAGAGGGGTGGAGAGGAGTCACTTACATATTACGCGTCTATTCAATTGTACACATTATGTTCCTTAATGTACACACTGGAGGAACAACAGGAACAATAGAAGCAGTAAGTTGCACAAGACATCCCTCATAGCCCTCAACAATCCATCCCACTTTCCAACAGATGACAGCCAATTACCCTCTTGAGTAGGGGTGCCCATATATCCCAAAGCTGAGAATAGCTTTTGTTTTCCACAGCCCAAACACACCCTTTTATCACAAAGTTGCCACACAGAAATGCCCTTTGCTCCTCCTCCAGGCTCTAAATAGATGGGAGTACTATGTTTACACATGCAGCCTGGTGCTACACCAGAGGCTGGTGTAGCTACATCTGGTGCTACAACAGAGGCAGATGAGCAGGGATGACTCAGTGTCTTACATTTCCTACTGTTTACCTTGAGGTAATTTCATGGTCAGCATTTAGACTTTTTGCTCTTCAGAACCTCCACTGACTATAAATGAAGCATACAACGCAATCTGACTTGCCTTTTAGGATTGTTTAAATCTTTTGTAGTTGCTTATATATTGGAAGTCTCCCTCTATATTACTTTGTGGTGATTTTCAAAGACTTCTTAGTAATTTTAATGTCTTAGGTCTGCCACTTCATTTCTTTTTAAAGCAAAATTATGGGACTTATGTGCTTACATTGCTCTTTAAAATCTTATATTGTGAAGTATTTATATTAATTTTAAACCAAAATATATTTCTTTAGTAGGTACAGGTCATACTTAACCAATGTTATCACTTCATTTCTTTTTAAAGCAAAATTATGGGACTTATGTGCTTACATTGCTCTTTAAAATCTTATATTGTGAAGTATTTATATTAATTTTAAACCAAAATATATTTCTTTAGTAGATACAGGTCATACTTAACCAATGTTATCAGATCAGAAAGAGAGCTGTTACAGTATTAAATACTTAGTTTTCCCTAGGTAAGAAATGCCTTTTCCTTTCCATTTTTTTGACTAATTTAAAAAAAAAAAAATCACAATGACCAACTAACTACTTTCTTTTTTTTTTTTTTTTTAAAAATTAAAAGAGACAAAACAAGGCTAGGGACAGAACTCATTTTTATCTTAACACATTTGTTATGGTGTACTAACAAAAAATATACCAAAACCCCTTCAGTTGTATTTTATGATTTTTAATTTCAGTCTTTTTTACATATGATGATACCACAGACTGTAAAAGGTTAAAATCCCTCACAGTTATTTGGGGCTCTCATTATATTCAACACCACAAAATTTCCATTGAATGTATAAAGCTGTATCTCCTCCTCTTAAAATTCAAAATGTAGCAGTGCTCCACCAACTGAGCTCCATTTACTGCTATGGGCCTACAGAAGGATTACTGATGCTTTGAAGATAGCAGGCTGTCTCTCACCACTCAAAGCTCTCAGTTATTTCTACAGACATCTTGGCTCATCTGCTTCAAGCAGCCTGATGGCCTTAAAGAGAGAAACAAGGAAACAAGGAGGACAAAGCCAAGCCAAACTATCAGATATAAAGAGGAGGAAAAATGAGCTGCCCTGAGGAGCTGCCCAAATATCAGTAGAGGAACGGTCTTTGGAAATAAGCAAAACAAAAATGCAGCAGCATGTTCCCCAGCTAAGCAAGAACAGACATACAGGTAATATGGACAGTGTAACAAGATGCAAGGAAGTAAAGACCAACAAAACTGGACAAAGGAAAGGGGGAGGTAGACAGTGAAAAAAATAAACTTTAAAAGTGTCATTAACAAGTATATGAAAGAAGACAGACCATGTTGTAGAAACGAGAGTTAAAATCATCCAGAATCTTTTCTTGTGTAAGTAATTATTAAAATCCATCTATAACATTATATCAACAGGAAAGAAGTCAATAATGAGATAATTTTATAACATATATACATATAAGTATATATAGCAGCAGAATAGTTAAGAATCCTTTCTTTTAAGGCATCTTTGACTTTAAGGGCTTGCTTATTTTTTTTAATAAATTCAAATCTAAAGACAAACAATAAAAGAAAATAAACAAGTACTTTTTAAAAAATGGGCATATCAACCAATTCCAATCAATATGAATGAAACATGAAGTATAACAGTCATTAACTAAAAAAACCCTCAAAACCTAAAAAACCTAATAAATCAGTACATAAGGATATGTTAGAAATTTAATCACTTACAGGCTCTCCACGATGTCCTTCTAGGCCTGGAGATCCAGGCTGTCCAACTTCACCCTTTAAAATAAAAAAAAAAGACAAAAAAAAAAATTTCCTTTGCATTATAAAAATAATTATTTCAAATACTGAATTATTATTTTTAATATAAGTAAAATGTCAAACGAATACACAAAATCAAGGTTTCACCAAATAAACATCTCTTGAAAACAGTTTAAAACACACTAAGAAGTGTTGTCAATCCAATATTTCCTCATGCTGTGTCCAACAGGTAGCTGTCAAATAGTTTGCAAAAAGAGATGAGAGACAATTGTCTTTTCAATCAGAACAGCAACTTCTGGTTGAAGAAATGCATAAAAAAATAAACTGCTACTGTCTAACTGTTAGTACAACTAATAGTCTGGAAAAATATTTCAAAGCACTTAAGAATACAGCAGTACCAGAAATCATCAAATCTTTATGCCCTTACTCAAAATATATACGATACTATTCTGAAAATTTGAAATTTTCAGAAATTCAGAAATTCCAGAAATAAAAGCACATAAAACAAATTAAAGATCAATTAAATTATTATTATCAATTAAAGATAAATTAAAGATCAATTAAAATATATACAAAATAATCTCACAATAATTAATTTAAAATTATAAAATACAGGACTGGAAGTAACAATGGGTAGCATCTGGGTTTCAAGCCATGCTTTTTCCACATTCTTTCCTGGAATGAATATTGTAAAAAAACAGGAAAGCTCCAACAGAAGTTTCCTTCAAAGACAGCATTTGTTACTGCTCTGAATTTGATTATAGACCCAGAATGAAACAATGTTTTATAGCAAGCAGATGCTGAAGTCAAGCTGACAAAATATTTCAATGAAGAATACAGCTTCTATTAGCTATATTATAAAATGAATAAAAACTAATGAGTATGTCATATTTTTTTGTACAATAATTTTTTTTACAGAAAATGTCTTTCAGTTTAAATGCACAGACGTTCACATAACTATTATACTGAATTCTCTGTATATTTTTTACAAGCATAAAAACAGATCAAAGTACTCTCCAAATTCATCCTTTAGCAACATAATGCTTCACTCTAAATGGCCACCAGTGACAGTTAAAATTTTATGCTAACGTTGTGTTGACTGTGACTTCTACCTGTCCGTGTTATCAAATACTGTAGAAGGAAAAAATTAATACCTAATTTTTTTCTATGTTCTATAGTACCAGAAAAGGAATTCCTCCACCAGCTTAGCTGGTGTACGTGTGTGCGTGCGTAGATATACATATATAAAAGGGAGGATTTGTTTGACGTAAATTCATGGAAGGTAAGTAAGCTCCTATCACGGACAACAGAAGTCTAGTCCGGACAATCAATGGAGGACTGATTCAGCTGATCAGCCAACAGAAGCTGAATTCCACTGCCCACACATAGACATTTGGTCATATTAGAGATACCCAAAGGTGTCTTGTCTAGGGTCCTACTCCCACTCCAGAAAGGTACTGTCTTTCCATAGGACTTATGTCATATTTTTCAGCTTCCTTAGGATGCTTTGGACACTAATACATTTCAAATGCACCACAGGCCTTTGAAGGACACAACTAAACTGGTACCTATGAGTCTGCCTTCTTTGACTCCTCTGGCATTACCACTTAGACCTGCGTTGACTTCAATGGCTACATAGGTAGCTAGTATGTCCATGGACACAAACTTTGAGTGTTTTAAGAATGTCTGTTCAATTGTCTTTGCTTGACATATTTGCAAGAGTCAGAGATACATTTATATTAATAAAGACAATTTGTAGGCATGTATCAATGGGATTTGAAGATGAAAATGAAATTAAGTAGGAGTATTTAAAACTAAACCAAGCAACAAATAAAGAAAAAGTCCTTTAGTATTGTAGAAATAATCTGCTCTTGGTTGCTGAAGTTAACTTAAGAAAAATGAGCAATGTGAATTTTTTTCCATAATTGAGATTTACAACTTCATTTACCAATATATTTTAGAGTGTGGTAAACATAAGAGCAGTTAAAAAAAAAAGCAGTACACATAAAACAAAGTTACTCCATTAACTTTTAGCACAGTCTCATTAGGCCTTCCAAGGAGAACAAATAAAACAGGAAATACTGAGTTTATCTACCATAAAAGCTAAATCTTATACATACTTTCTCAAGGCTGTTATTTTAGATGTTTTCTGCTAATAAATCTTTGAATTGCAGGATGCTCAGTTATACATTGAAGTTGGGCAATTTCCCGGATAACAGTGCTGTAGTGTTGCATGTAAGTCATAACTCATCCCTTTAGCTTCAAACTAAGACACTTAGGTATGCTATTCTATCCAAAGATGTCTAGGGACATGCAAGGGCACTAAGACCCCATTACAGTGAACAAAGGCTCAATTTAGCTACCAAATCACAAATGATGGGTGCTATTTGAGGTGCTGTAGGGCAGCCAAAGCTTCCACATTGGGCTGGCAGGTACCACCTAAAGGAGATCTATGCCCTTCTAAAATGACACTTACAGGTCACCTTGGCTACCCAAAGAGGATGAAATAAGACTGAAAACTTACTAGTAAAGTCACAAAAGTTATAGCAGTTAACAGTCAGCAGCTTAGTGACTTTAGAAGCTCCATTCATTATATTTACTAAGACCTTCACTCAGTTGTCACCACATAGATGTGGTGACAAATAAGGGTGATAAATTTTTCACCTTGAAAACATTCAAGGATGGAACAAGGTGAACAGTTGTGCAGTCTCCATTGAGGTTACCAAGACCCAGCTGAGAAACCTGGTATGGATTCAGTGCTGTCCCATTTGTGAGCAGGAAGCTAGTCCAGCAGATGACTGAAATTCCCCTCCAGCCTGAGAGAACAAGCCTGGGATGCTGCTGGATCCACTTTGTTGGCAGCTGCTGCCCAAAGGGTTTAGGTCTCTCATAGGTCTTGCACCACATCTCCCTGCTGCAGCAGATGTCACAGATATGCCAACTGCATCCCCAACTGCTCTAGACAAGCATGGTCACGAAATGGAAGACTCAGATCTTCAACTGAAGAAGACTCAGATCTTCAACTGAAGCAACAGGAATTTAGACAAATGCACTTAAAAGTACACTTGTACTTTTTGACACTGAAGTAACATCACTCTGGAGCAGTCCTAAATACTTTCCTTATTACTAAGAAAAGGAACAACGCTGCTGTTTAAAAGCTTCTTTAAGTCAATTCAACTGAACATTTACATTGCATATTATTAATTTTTTTTCCTGTGAACTTAAAACTGATACAGCTGAAGTCCACCTTTTCACAAATCAGAAAAGCGCAAACAAGCACTTGGCAAGAAAAAACATCCAGTGAGCTCACACACTGTGATACATTATACAAATATCGGATCCTGTAGTCTTTTTTACAGTACACAGATACTCAATCAACTTGAAAAACTGTTCTAAATTCAATATAAAGGGCATTGCACAGTGAAGAGAATATGAACACAAATATTCAAGTGCTTTCCCCTAACTTTCCTGTATCTCCCTTCAAAAGTAATTAATTATGTTCTACAGTGTATGCTTGTTTATAAATCTCATTAAGAGAGTTAGATAAACACAAAAGGATAAGGAAGACAACGGATAAAGAATCTCTAAGGATACACTCTTAATAAAAGATTTGCCCCGGCTCACAAAACAACCGAAAACAATGAAATCTGCTCACTGCTGCAGTAAACTTCTGCATTTCCTAGTACCACGTTATTTTAATTTCCAGTAATTCTCCACAGAATAAACGGGTATATTTAGACCAATAGCAATGCTATTGAAGACTTTGGCAAGATACGAATATACATTTCTACCTACCTTGAAACCAGGACTTCCCGGTAATCCATCTTTCCCATCTTTGCCAGGGTCTCCCTGTAGGAACAGTTACCAGTAATCAATAAGTGAATTAACATGCAAAAGTTAAAGACAAATTGTCTTCACAAAACTTACTGATCGGCCAGGCATTCCTGGAAACCCCGTATCACCCTTCTCTCCTTTTGAACCCTGAGAAAAACAGCAAACAAAAAGTAAGTTATGCTCAATGTTTACGCTGCAAATTTAGTATATTTAACCTATAATTAATGCATTTCTAATTTTGAAAATGTACAGGAGATCTGTTTCTTTCTTAGTACAGCCAGCTGTCAATTAATAACTACCTCGTTACAGAAACGTAACTATGTTTGAAAATATAGAAATGCTAACACAGACCCTCTTTCAAATTGCTTAAAACTCTAGAGCAATAAACACGTGAAGAAAATATAAGGACACATGAAAACGTAACTGTTAACTCTCCATGGCCAAAATGCGCTCTCTGCTTTATATAAATTACAGATTAAAATATCTCTCTTCATGGCCACTATAAGCCTCACTCCTTTCGTGTGCTCCTCTCCTCACTCCCCTTACTCCTCTCCCTTGCTCCTGTTTGATTATATATACATTTCTATGTATTAAAAAGTACAGACTTCTTTGCAATTATTACATATACCGCATACATGGTGCGTTATCCCATAGACGCATTTGCAAAAAATATATGCATTTTGTGTTACGTGAAACTGAATTACACCAACCCATTAACAGGATGAAGACAGTTCTCTAAACATGCAAATATGCAGAAAGCAAGTTTGATAATACTAAACATAAGTACATCCAGTAACAACAGTGAAATTTTTTTTTGAGTTACGACTGCAGAATTAAATTATCTGTGAATACATATTATAAAAATATAAATTATATTCCATAGGGTTCCCATGCCCCAGAGCTGGCAGCAGGGAAGGAACGTGAGAAGGAAGGAGAGCAGAGAGCTGTTGTGGACTGACCACCCCACCCTGTTCCCCATTCCCCATCCAATGAAGGATGGGAGTTGAGCCTGGAAAAAAGGCTCAACTGGGAGAGGTGTTTTAGTTTTTGTCTTTGTTTCTCACTACCCAAATCTATTTTACATGTCATTAAATTAAATTAATTTTCCCCAAATTGACACTAACTGGTAGGTGATCTCCCTTATCTGGACCCACAAGCTTTTCCATCTTATTTTCTCCGGCCATACTGCTGAGAAGGGGGAATGAGAGCGTGGCTGGGGACATCAGGCAGCCAGTCAAGGTCACCCCATCACAGATACCAATAACATTTTGCTTTAACTTATAATTACAAGTTCACTTGCCTTTTTTCCATATATTCCCGGCTCTCCTTGATCTCCTTTAGGACCCCTTTCTCCCTAGACAAAATGTGTGTGAACAAGTTAATTTTTAAAATAGAAGTAGTTATATAAAGATACATATATGAAGTATACACGTATAACAGACTCAAAACAAAGCAGGCAGAGCTACGTGTGATATAAAAAATATGCCCAAGACAGTAAACTCAAACCCTGAATTTTCCAAGCTCTCCTAGGGGGAGAAGCCCAGAATGTCCAGCACTGATGGTGAGGCAATCCACAGCTTGCAGGCTTAATGTTTCTGCTTTTTATGGAAGGTACTTTGTGATTCTGGTTGCTTAAATATAGGTAGGAACCTAAGTGAAAATTCAGTTCTTTGAAAAGTGCTGCACTTTTTTGAAGACCTTATTTGAAAAGTTTAAAACACAAATTTGGAAAAACTAAGAAATATATCCAGTTGAATACTAACATAGAAGAAAAGAAGATATGGTTGATGATGATTTAGAGAACACACACATGAACTAAACTTGCTAGGATAGACTAGAACTATCCTTCAAAATGCTGTCACCCAAATTTAACAACTTAAAGAAAATAGTATAATTATATTTTTATTTTTGACACATTATTTGTGATGAAGAAGGTTCTAAGTAGTAAAATCAAAGTAATTAATATAAAATCCCATAGAGCAGAACAAAAATATAAAAACAGTTTGATATCTATGTAATGAAGTCCCATGGCATGTATCTTCCCTAAATTTCAGCATCATATCCATTGATTTTACGTAGGTCATCTACATAAAATACACTGATAGTATTGTATACAGACTTATTTTTCCCCTAAATTAAACCATAGAGCAACTTGAAACACAGGAATACTGTAACAAGACATATTTCATTTCAACCTTTGGTGCTGGCATCCCATGTAATCCAGGAAAACCAGGTAGTCCACTGTCACCCTAAAAGAGCAAACATATTTTAAATCCTTGTATCTGAAATAGTTGTAATGTACTATAATAACATTCATATCCTCATGATCAACAAATAGTGGAAAGATGTTATGTACCACCATATCAACTTCATAACGTTCTATGATGATTGGTGAGAGTCTGTTGATCTTCAAACAAGATTCAGTACATAAAAGAAAAAAAAAACTTAAAACAATAATTAAATTTTAGAATAGATTTTACTGTAATTTCTGAATAAATCTTATGGGGATTCAAAAGTAGCAATTTAGCTTTAACAAGATGAAAAAAAGCTTTGAAAATCTCTGTAGGAGCTGTGATAATTCTACCATCCATTCCTAATCCCTAAATAAGGAAACTCCATAAACCTGTAATGGCTTTGCTTTGACCTGTTACTGAAAATATCAAAGACCTACCGACCTTATCAAATTTCTCACCAGCTTACTCTGCATGAGTGAAGTATTAAAAAAATAAGGAATTAAGTACCTTCTCTAGAAACCAAACAAAATTAAACCAAAGTAGACTGATATAAAACAACTTTGGCACTTTGACAAATGAGTTCTTATTTCTGTGGAAGACAGAATACACTTTGGTAAAAGCAGTTGGCAACTGAAAAGACAAGGCATATCATCAGTTCTTTTTATTGTTTTCAGAAGTGTTAGATATCAGGGATTCCAAACTTTTGCTGGTACTGTTGGTACTGAAGATATTTAACTGACAATTTGTCTGCAAGCTCCTTTGAACAATTACAACAAAAGGCTAAATTATAACTTGTCAGTACCTGACTTGAAGCAATAAAATCAAGCTTTGCTGCTTGTTTCAGGAGACCAGATTTACTTCACATAGGACAAAGAGCCAACCCCAAAATCATTTTTGGTCAATCAAAATGTTTTCTCTCTGTTAATGCCTAACTCTATATTAAACAATACATTTCGATTTGTTTGATCTATTTCAATCATAAAGAAAGAATAGTAAACTATGCTTGGGAAGCTGTTTCATGTAATATTTCAAGTTCTAAGGCAAAGGTTAGCCATGACAACATATCTCAGTGCTGTTTATCAAAGCCATTCATGTCTAAGCAGATATGGAGAGTTCTGTCATATATTCGCAGAAGACAGAAACACAACCACAGGAATGACAGCTTACAGGTTAATGCTATCAAAATATCTCTTAACAAATAAATACTGAAAACAGGTGGAACGGAGTTCAAAAAATCAGCAAAGCTTACAGAATCAACACTTTGTGCATCCACTGCTTCTTAATGAAAAAGATTGGAGTTCCAATTTCTACTCAGAAATGGTGACTCAATTATTGGATAAACTAAAACACTTGGAAATGGAAACACTTTTAAATTAGTTACTACAGAAACTTTACAAGTAATGGGATGAAATTAAGAGATGAAAATTTGGGCTGAATCTCCAGGAAAAAAATTCTAATGGCAAGACGTATTTTACAATGGAAAAGTTTCCTGAAACAGTGGTGGAAGCCCTATTTCTTGGCACATTTTAAACAAGGCTGGACTGAGCAATAGGAAATATTCTATCTGTCATAACACTGCACTGCCAGGAGAATAGAGTTTTTCATCAGCAGTATCTTAATTTCTACACATGGTCCAATACCCACTGATTGATAAGATTAACATCTAAAATCAATTAGACTGAGATGACTAAAGCACAGAAAACATAAGTACATTTTTCACCCCTAATCGTGCATTTGAGAATTCTGCTGAACAGTGACAAATTTAAGGACTTGTTTTTAATATTGGGAACTTCAGAAAGGAATTCTAAGACCTGTTGGGAAAACAAGCATTTGTTTTACAGAAAAGGCTTTTAAGTTTTAATAAACCAAAACCAAAATCATTTTTATCACAATCAACTTAGAACTTTTCTAAACATAGGGCAGAAATGTGGGCATGGATATTTACATATCAATGAAACTTGGCAATGCCAATGGCCAGTCTATTCTCTGTGCATCCAGAAGATCCAGAGTCAAGTTTATCCAGATTATCAGAAGGGAGTTACATATAAACTTCCACATCTGTCTGTAGCTCCAAGCTACTGGTTACACCTCAGCTAGAATTTTCCACAAAAAGCTTTGGTTTCAATTAGTGTTTTCTGATAAAAAGTGCCATCCAAAAATTCCTATGTAGGTCATCTGGATGCTTACTTAAAGAGATAAAGGGTGAAAAGAGTCAAAAAGAAAACCATTCTGACAGAAGTCTGTATTGTGCTTCCAGGTACCCATACTTAGATACACTTTTCTACATATATGTTATTCAGTCCAATGAAGTTGCTACTGGCAGTGCTAAAGCCTATATGACCTTTATTAAATAAAGCAGACCAGATTCAGAATTTAAATTTAGGATTCTTAATCCTTTCTTATTACCCTTCTAATAAACAATTCTCACAGAAGCTTCATGTGAAAATACTGATATTATTAACTGATACTACTACTTTTGTTTGTTTTTTTTTACCTTTGCCCCATCTTGTCCTGGCTCTCCCTTGATACCTGGTAAGCCACGAGGTCCCTAAAGTGAGGAGAAAAAAATGAAAACCAGCTCAAATACTAATTCAATCAGATATAGAACAAGACACAGAAATGTAACACAACATGACCCAGAGACCAATGTGTCAGCTGGCTGATTACAACATTTTTGTAATTGGACACAAAGGCAGAACCAAGCATGAAATGCATCCAGCATGTATGAATATGGCACGCCATCATAACCCATGTCTCAGGAGTACAGAAACTACTTTTTGTTCTAATCAAGGACAAAAAGAATGTCACGCAGGCTGTATTAGCCCAGGGGTGTCCCCTTCAAATGTCCATCAGACAGCCTTCACAAATGCCATGTTGCAGGCTCACTCCTGGCCCCAGCATTCTCTCAGATGTTTAATTCAACAAACTACCAAGTCCTTTACTATCAGCCAGACTGGATCGTGCCACAAGTAAAATACAGCACTGATACAACTGATACTGATACAACTGTCTCAGTAAGGACTACTAAATTTATACAACAAAGAAAGAAAATTAATTCTCCTCCATCAGACTGGACTTTATCTGAAACTTTGTTCTGGACATGTGCATTGAGGGTAATCCATCTCCATGACAAGACTTCAGATCACTGTTAGTGATTCATAGAAAAATTGAAGGAACTACTCTTTGGCTTCTGGATCAGGACAAAAACGTCTAAGCTGCAGCTGAGTCCATCTTCTACAGGCCTTACCTAGCACTGATTAAATTTGCCAGTCTAATTGTCAGCCTACCTTCAAATCATGACATCACTTGAGCCCTTTTTGAACCCCAACCTCAACTCTCAATAAAAAACAATGGATATTGAGAGAGACTTGGCAGGATTCGTCTCAGATCTAGTCTCAAAATCTAGGAATGAAACAGAAACTTACCTGAATCCCTGGAGTTCCTGGGATACCTGGAGTTCCTGCTGATCCCTGATATCCCTAAGGAAAAGAACCAAGACTTGTGACTTTTCAAAAGTCACATATACAAATTTCCAAACACCTATTTAAAGAAAAAACGATCTTCCTGCTTACTAGAGAACTGTTGTCACAGCCCTGTCATTGTAGGTCACAAATTTTAGCAACTGCTATTACAACCATATATTTGGGATTTACACTTCAGCCTTCAAAAGCTTTCATATCTGCATCTGAAGCTTGCAGCCTCCAGACTTTAGTTAAAATCAGTTATTTTAGAATTGTTACAAAAAAGCATAACAAACATATTGTTTTATTTTCAGCTGGGGGAAAAAAGAAAAAAGAAATTAATCCACATATGTTGACACACTTTTTCTCTCTCTCTCTCAAGAAAAACAGCTGAAAGATGTCAGGAGTTTTAAAGGCTTATTACTAGTTACAGAAACAAGCTTTAACAAATAAGGTATGTTCTAATTCATTATGCAGCTAGTTTTGTAATATCTCTAAATAATAAAAACTTCATTCTAAATACTAAGCACTTAGCTATGAACCTGAAGGTATATTACAGGCTATGCAAATACAAAAAATTATTAGAATGACTGGGACTATGAAAAGAAATACTAAATAATTCATAAGTTGAAAAGAGAATTTCAGGAATGCTTTACTAGAAATCAACATTGGCAGAACAAGAGAACCTCTACAGAATCCAAAATATATGTCTAAGTTTTGGTAGATTTGATTCAATTACTACAGCAAAGATAACCAGATTTTATGTAAAATGAACAAGTGCTTTAAAGAATCCTTTAAGAGAGGTAAGTTACTGAAGAATAAGAATTTCACATAGCTCCACTAAAAATATTTCATTCCAATGGAGAAAATTAGCTACCAGGAGGGATTTTTTTGATAAAACATTCAAAATAAGAGGAGAAATTGCTCTATAAAACTCTGAGGCTATTTGGCTCAGACATTTCAACAGGCAGACAAAACTAAATGTGATAAATCCCATGAAATGGACTATCCAATCTCAAATACCCAGAATTTGATCTTGATTTGAACTGAGAGAACTAATAATCCTATTTCTAAATGAGTTTCAGTCTTAAAAACTTAGCACAAAATTTAATGAGGGGATTACCACACTGGTAAAAAGGAGCTAATAGAACCTTTTCAATTCAAGGAAGGCAACATGTATGTCTGATATCTTCTTTAAATCAGTCAGAGCTTCCTAGGAATAATAAAAAAAGCTAAAATTATTTGCTGGGTTAGATACAAGAGAGTCTTTGCTGTGCTCTCTTCCCAAAGGCATTTGAGCAGATGACCGATGAGCCAGCTGGTAATGTTTAGTATAGAAGTAAACAGAATTCTAGGTCTGTGTCATACATGGATCCTCTATCAAGCATTCCACCTCCACTGCTCAAGGCAGTTCTAACAAAATCAGCTTTAACGTTAAATGGTATAGCATTCCCAGACTGCTCATAGGCCTCCCAGATAGCTGAAATAATTCACCAAACCAAAAAATGCCTTTAAAAGTGTATCCCTTTTTTTCTTCTAAAAAAAAAAGGCAAAAGGTTTGTATGACTTTCTGTAGGATATAATTATATATAAATAAAACTCTATTTTTATATTTTAGATCTCTGCAATGCAATTTCCCTTCTCCCTCTAACTGAGAAGGGGAAGAAGTAGAGGAGTACAATTTCCTGGTTGAACTGAATTTTGAAATTCACAACATGAATAGAGGATGGCAGAAGAGTTTTCAGCTTACAAAACTGCATATTTAGCTCAGAGCTACATACTGTAATGTGATTTCAACACAAATCAAACACAGTGTCAGTGTGCTCTGTTAATGGAAAGCTGGAACAGAGAAGATTCAAAAGGAAATTTGCAGAAAGTCACAAAAATGAGAATCGGTGTCTGGTAAAAATCACATAGCAATTGTCTGGACAAGGTAAAACCACCTTCTGTAAAAAGAAAACTGGATTTCATAAAAACTGAGCATGTATTTGTATCACTACTCCTTTGCAGTACGGATTATAAATCTATATGCTAAAGCCTACAAATTTTTTGCACTAAAGTCAACTCTTTAGTGCAAAAGAGTTTGCACTCTTTCCTAACCGCAAAGCCCTCAGTAGGAGTACCTATGTGACATACACACATATGCTGCAAGAACAGCAGTGCCACAGTTGCCACTTTATGTAAAAGGGACAGAAGTAAAAATTCCTGTTACAATTGACACTGCTGAGTTCAGGACTGAAGGTTCACTTTCAAATACAGCGAAAGTACTAAATTTGCCACAAAAAATAATACTTTTTATCTGGGTTTGGTCTTCTCTCATGAACTTCTCAGAACACACACAAATAGTGTGAGAAGTATTATAGTTAACTATTAATTTGATATGCAATTTTGAATCCAGTTCCCTAAACACAGGCAGCACCTGTCATTTGAGATTCTTTGGACACCCACCCAGTGGTAGAAGACAGTGGCACAAAATATTTGCCCACTGTCTTGCAGTATGGGCAAAACAAAATACCTTGCAGCATAAAAATCCTATACTTGCTGAGTAATGCGATAATTTAGACACCCTGTGTCTTTGTACCCATTTAAAGAGTAAATGTATGTGCCCTCACTGGCAATATCAATAACTAAAATCCTGCCAGGCAACAGAAATGACAGAAAGCACTTCATGTATTTGAATTAAGTGTTTTAACCTTTCTCTGAGAATTTTTTCTATCATCTAATGTTTTTGCCTCAGGTCCTTTCTCTTCCTTTTCTCAAGGAGTTTTTTTTTCTAACATCTCTAATACCTCACTGTGTCTGTACTCATGTGGCTATTGCTTTTCTTTTTCCTGCCTCTTTGGACACGTGGATCAGTCAAGTGGCCCTCTTCAGCATGTCTGTTTGGAGCCTGTGCCTTACTCCTTTCTCTGAGACTTTCTTAAGCAGTGGTAACTCAGGAGCTCAGAACAACAGTCATCTCTCCTCCCTCTGTTAAACAGCATGGCACTGTAGAAGGACTTCTGTGGCCAACAGGTCCAGGGAGGTGATTCTTCCCCTGTACTCTGTGCTGGTGAGGCCACACCTGGAGTATTGTGTCCAGCTCTGGGCTCATCAGTTCAGGAAGGATATTGAGGTCCTGGAGCAGGTCCAGAGAAGAGCAAGAAGGCTGGTGAAGGGACTTGAGCACAAGTCCTATGAAGAGAGGCTGAGGGAGCTGGGGTTGTTAAGCCTGGAGAAGAGAAGGCTCAGGGGAGACCTCATCACTCTCTACAACTACCTGAAAGGAGGTTATAGCCAGGTGGGGATCAGTCCCTTCTCCCAGGCAACTATCAGTAATACGAAAAGGCATGGTCTTAAGCTGTGCCAAGGGAGGTTTAGGTTGGATATTAGGAAGAAATTCTTTACAGAGAGGGTAATCAGACATTGGAATGGGCTGCCCAGGGAAGCGGTGGATTCTCCGTCCCTGGAGGTTTTTAAGATGAAACTGGATGTGGCACTTAGTGCCATGGTCTAGTAACCATGGTGGTAGTGGATCAAGGGTTGGACTTGATGATCTCGGAGGTCCCTTCCAACCCAACTGATTCTATGATTCTATGATTTACTTCTGCAGCTCACCAGAACTGTCTCTGCAGTGAAGCCCACACTGAAGCAAAACTGAAGGGCAGATCCAGCATTAGATCGGAAAGGTAGCTAAATGAAGCTTTTATCTACCAACATAAATTTGAGGGTGATTCCTGATCAAATATTTATTATCATGTAAACATTATTATGGGAAAAGTAAAGAAGAAAGTTTTCATTGGCTTGTATGTTGCCTTTTTTTGGGTTTGCCTTGTTTGGTCTGTTTATTATTTCTCCATTTCATTACACTTTCTTCCATTAGCTACTCCATCATCGGCCAAGGTTTTCATAACTCAGAGCCCCTACCAGTATATTTTACATGAGCATGATGTTCTCAAATACCTGAGAGGAAAAAAGATCCATCAAGATCATTAAATAAATGTCATAAATCCAGTTTAAAAATTCTTGAGCTTCAGAGTGTTGGGAGATGAGATGATGTACTGAGGGAGTATAACTTCCTGCTCACTGCTTAGTTGTTCATCCTTATCATATCATCTGCCTTTGGCTACTGCTGTCTAAACTACACAGCTGTAGGCAGCACAAGTTGGCATCAGGCATCGCTCCAATTTCAAAGTGGTAGGTCTCAGGGAAGCCATTACACAACTGTATTAGAATGGAGCAATTGTATTTCCTCTAATAACAACAACATCACAGTTTTACTGAGGAATACGTACTTTTCTGGAATTGAAAGCAGCATTTTATGGATGAATTATCAACTATGTCTATGAAATTTTCCTGAGAAAAGTAGCTCCAGAGTTTAGAACAACCTAAATCCCAGGCAAACCATGCAATAGCACAGGGAATTCTATGTATACATAAAAATATTATCCATTTTTATTCCAAAAGCACTGTTGATTTGGCCTTCAGTTGGTCACCAAATATGAAACTCTACTTAGTACAGCCGTAAAAATGTACTATATTTTTTAAAAAGTATATTGGAATGATGAGAAATTACTTATTATGTGAGGCTTTGACACCTTATGAACTTTCTGTCTACATATATCAGTAAAGTCAGTCTCATCAGATTAAACTGCTTATTTCTTGTAGATACTGTAAAGACAAGGCAAACAGTTCCAAACTTTCATGAATCAAACTAGATGGAATACTGGAAAATTGTCCAGATTTTCCAGCTGCATGGTTCACAGTTCAAAACTGACAAATAAGTGGTTTTTTTTTAAATTTCTTTCAACAGACTGATAACCTATCACCTCTATTAACCACAAGTTATCGCTGCACAGACTCTGATCCTTTATTTTTCCCCGTGAGTTTTTCCCCAGTACATAAAAAGTATCCTTTGGAATAAAAAATGGCTTTATGACCACACAGTCAGGCTGCAGAGCACTTTCAGGGCCAGCAATCACTCCAACTGTTTCTTCTGGACGAATAATGTCCATTAAAATAAGTTTGAGTTGAGATTCAAATACTATTTTTACCCTTCCACTTACTTACCAGTGCTTTTATCTTGACTAAACATTTTAATAATTTCAGGTTCTGAATCACATTTTTGATTGCAAAAACTGTATTTTCATTAATTATTATGCTTCTCACTTTCAGGTTTTTTTACAGTAACTTCAACTGATCCTTTCTGTATGTATCAGAAAATAAACAGAGGTGGCAATTAAAGGGAAAAAACAACATATGAACAAAACTAATAAAAAGAACAATTAAGAAATTATTGAAAATGAATTATGTTTATGTTCACCTTCCCAAATATTACAGAAAATAATTTTACTGGGTAACACCAGGTGAATAATTATGTTCTGGTAAGACTGAAGGTATTAACAGGAATTGTTTTGAATTTTTCTGGACTAAAATTAACTTTACCTATCAGAACAATCTAGCCAGTCCAAAACCAATAAACTAAATTTTCTTTGATGTTTTACCTAAAAAATCAGTTACATCACATCATCATGGCTAGGCTTCGCGAATGAAGATTTGGGAAAGGCTATATCCACATTTGCTACAGGCACGCTGGTGGCTAATAAGGCCAATATGAGATAGACATGTCCGACTGCAAAAGGCACAGCAGAAAGACTCCTTAGGTGGTATATTCTGCAAGACACGATTCTTTCTGCGTTGCCTTTTCTCCTCGAGAGTGATCCTGCGTGTGTTCTCAAAGGAGACAGCTGCGTTATAGATGGTGTGTCTCCAGGCCTCCCGATTGGAGGCCAGAGTAGACCAGTTATGGTGATCAATATGGCCAAGGCTGAGATGTTGTTTCAGGGAGTCCTTGTATCTTCTCTTTGGGGCTCCTCTCTTGCGGCAGCCGGTGGCAAGTTCACCATAGAGCAGGATCTTAGGGAGGCGGTGGTCCTTCATCCTTGAGACGTGTCCTGCCCAATGCAGCTGTGTTCTCATCAACATGGCCTCAATACTTGTGACTGCTGCTTGTTCTAGAACAGATGTATTGGTCACATAATCTGACCAGTGAATGTTTAGGATTGTACGGAGACAGCGTTGATGGAAGTGTTCTAAGAGATGCAGGTGGTGGCGGTAGATGACCCATGATTCCGAACCATATAAAAGAGTAGACAGTACAGTGGCTTTGTAAACACTGATCTTGGTACTTTTCTTCAAGTGTTTATTACACCATACTCTTTTGTGGAGTTTTCCAAAAGCACTATATGCCTTTGCTAACCTGTTGTCTATCTCTCTGTCAATCTTACCATCTGAGGAGATGAGGCTACCTAGGTAATTAAACTGCTGGACTGATTTAAGCTCTGACTGGCCAATGGTGATATGGGGATGATGGAAGACTTCCTGAGGTGCAGGTTGATAGAGAACTTCTGTCTTCTTTAAGCTGACTTCCAGTCCAAAGAGCTCAGCAGCGTCTGCAAAGCAGGATGTTAAACGCTGCAGAGCTGCTTCTGTGTGGGCCACAAGGGTGGCATCATCACAATCTTTTTTAGCATGATGCTCCAAAGGGCCACTGCAGACCTCGATGATCAGGACGGTATCTACATTCAATACTGTACTGATGGAAGCCTTTTCAATCTAAGGCGACTGAACACCCACACTAAGACCTCAAATCAAAAAATCAGTTACATATAGTAATATAAATGCATGCCTAAAACCTTTCTCAGAGGAAGTCAACATTTTGTTGACTACTTATACTGTTCAAAGAAAATGAATACCAGATAGGCAAACTGGAATAACTTCAGAGTAGAAAATAAAAATGCGTTTGGGAACAGAAAAGACTGATTTTGCAGGAAAAGTTTTTCACTCAAAAGCCACTTGATTAAAGATTGACTACACAACTACCTGTAAGCCTATGGTGCTGTCTGAATTAAGAGTTTGCTTCTCAGAGTTCCCCAGGTGATACAGCTAAACAGACTCATATGAGCACAGTTTTCTCAAACAATGAAAAGCACTGACAGCACAGAAAACATACAAGTCATATTAGCAAATACATAAGTAAAACAGAAAGACAGTGAGAGGAATCTGTTTTCCTGCACAGTGTATCTAAAGGGTCTCCCACCATTCACAGCTAAAAGCTTGCCTGGAAAGCACTCAATAATCTACTGTAAGGAACAATAATGTACTGGCCAGACCTGCAGATGATCTAATAGTTTTGTAATTATGTCCTTACAAAGAACAAGTGCAAAAACTGCAGCTGATATTTCAAAAACATTACTGAGTTAATAAAGTTATAGGATTTTGCTGTAAGCATTTCAAATAACATATGAACTTCAGCAAAGTGGTGAAATTTCTCCTTTAGTGGGGCTTTTTGATTCTCATTCTGAGATACTTTTGGTAATCTTTTTTATGTTCAGAGAATGCCCATCTATGCAAATTATGACTCACTCGCAGGAAAAAAGAAGCTGTAACTGCCAGTTTACAAAGTTACAGAAAGTCTAGAGTATCAATTTATTTCTCCTTCATGAGTCATGCTGTTACAAATTTCAGTGCCTACGGGAAAACACACAGCATTGAAGTAGAAACCTATTCATAAAAGTATGAAAGAGTCGCAACAAATTGTTTCTAGAACAATACTATTGCAGCTGACTAGATGCTTCAGAAATGAAGTCTTAGTCTATTTTTTAAAAGAGAGAAGGGAAACTGGCATTTCCCTACCGATACCCAGTGCATTCTGCCTTCGTTAAAGCTTACATGATATCGCTTTGCCAGAATATCAGACTTAGCTGGATTAAAGACAGCTCTGCTATGATTATCAATACTGCAAACCTCCTTCCAGAAATCAGCATGGTCAAACAGTGATGGACACCTCCTCCCATGCAACTCCAGGTTCAAACAGTCTGTATACCTGTCTTCTGTAGGAGATCAGAACTGCTCTTCATAAGCTTAAGCACCACCAACTATCAACTGAAAACTTATTCTGATTAAATCCACTTCCCCATCTTAGAATACTTTAAAACCTGTATGTTCAGGATTGTTTAGAACCAAAATGCAGTATTTTAAAGCACTGATAATTTCAATTCAGATTGTCTTCTCTAATTCTAGTTTTAAAAAACTCTGAAGGTAACAGCTATCAAAAGCTATTTAAGACCAAAGCAAAAGTATAAAAATGTTTTTATACCACAGAAAAAATAAGGATCTTTGCTTGTGGAACTACTGAAAAATTCATGTACTCAATTCTCATCTGGGCCATCATGGCCAGGTTTCAATATAACGTCTCGTATTTCAAACAGGGAATTATTCAGTTTTAGAAACAATTCCATTTGTAGCACTATACCTGATGAGAAACTTGTTTAAACATGTCTTAAAATGGCTCTTTGTAGTCCCTTTGCAAACACGTGTTTCTTCTTCCCAACACCCCCCCACAGCAACTGTTATCTCCCATGCAGGAGTGTCCTGGGAAAGGTGTCCTGAGGTGTCCCATTGGTCCTTTGTTTAACCCCTTCCTATTGGCTGTTGACCCTTTACCTGATGGTTTTTTCTGTGTGACCCTGAACTCGTGATTGGTTCCCCTTTGACCCTCCTAAAAGCCTTATAAACCCCTTCCCAACAATAAACTCTCTCTTGCCTCCTCTCCACGCCCGGTGTGCTGTCTCTGTGCCTGCCACGGAGCCACGTGGGTGGTGGGGGGAGGGGAGGGCACCTCTCCCCTCCAGGCTCGGGGCCTGAAAAACCCTGTCACTGGAGTCCCCTTTCCCCGTCCACCAAGACGTCGGAAATGGTTCTTCAGACGGAGAAGGAACTAGAGCTGGGCTCCCCCACGTCGTGGATGGGGAAAGGGAAACCCAGATCCATTTCTTGTTTTCAGTGCCTATTTTCCTGTCAAATTAGCTCTGCTTACAAATGGAATCATCACAATTAAATTAACCAGGTGCCATCCCTAAGAAAAGCCAACACATAACTAAGGAACAAAACAGGATAAATGTGAACATTTTATAGGGTACAGAATGGAGTTTTTTCTTTGTAATTGGTAATACTTATTACCCTGACAAGACAATATATCCAAATAAGTATCAATCTCCACTGTTTAGGTGGCATAGAAATGAATGTATTACTAGTATGAAAAATTCTTAACAAAAATTGAATGTTAGTTGTTTTTGTGAAGCCATCAAAGTTGGTGGGTAGTGCCTTGTTAGTAGGAATAATGTGCTAAAGTACTAGAATTGATAAACAAGGGCAGATTTGGTAAAGACTTGTCAATAGTTACAGTATCATCATTAATCTTGCCAATCTAAGCAGAGAAATTATTCTATTTTTAGAAGCAATTTTTTAAATTGTCCCAACCTTTTTTTCCTTTTCCTTTATTTTTTTATATAAACAAAATAGCTTCTAACGCATAGTAAACAACATTCTTAGAAAAGGAATGAGTGGTCAAGTCTCCTGGCTTTTGACCTGCCTTCTCTTAACACACCATATCACCACTGTGATGATAGAGACTGCAGGCTGCTAACGAACCTGTAGTCAACACAGAAGCTTAGCTGTCAATATCTTAGAGGTTTTCTGTTAGATTCAGAGACCTAATATATTTTTGAAATAAACCTTAGGCTACTTTTCCATATTTGTTTGCTTCTATTAAAATTTTATTACAACAAACAATTTTAACCTTGAAGACCAGACAAGCCATTGCCAAATCTGTCATTTTTATTTTAGGGACATATGTAATTCATCTACTTTCTTTCAGTCTTTATCATCCTAGTATCATATTAATGGAATGACAATTTAAAAAGTAAAATCTAGGGTAGGAGAAATATAAGTATTTTTATATGTTTTTATACATTTTATGATGTATGTTTTAACACATAATGTTCAAAATTGAAAAACAGCTATATTTTTAACATTTTAATTTATATCTATATATTTTGATGGACTACTTGACGTAGCCTACAAAGAAACTAAACATAGCAAGCTTAAACATGAGTAGCAATCCCTAAGAAAAAAACAGATAGGATTTTAGCTGCCCTGTAGTGCTTTCTAATGAACCAGTTCTTAAGGAGTAAAGACTGAAGGTGCTAAGTGCTGCAAAATTATGCAAAGACCAACAGGAGCACTCATAGCCTGTTCTCTGATTTAGAGCAGTACCTAACTCATATTTACAATACTTTAGCTTGAAACAAAAATAATACGATTAACATATTCATAGAACTGCTACATGCAGATAGCACTTAAGTGACATTCACAGTTTCAAAGAATGAAGACAAAATCATCTAAATCTGAAAATTTGGTATCCCTGGTGCCTGTTTTTTCTCCTGTTAATCTTACATTTACAATATATGACTAAGTTTTTAGTACTCACAGGCTTACCATCTGGACCAGGCTGACCAGGGTAACCATGATTTCCAGGCTGCCCAGGGTCACCCTATGGAGAAGCAATATGTTAACAGACAAAATATATGAAAGAGCACTTCAAAGTGCTCAAACACAGAGCAACCTTAACCCTACAACATTCCACAAAACAAGGCCACATACTTGCTACTGTGGAGTAATTCCTACAGTGAAAGAGAACTGATATTGTAACCCTTCTCTGGGAGAATTCCCCCCAGGACTTGGAGAAGTGAGCCCACACAGTTACAACGCAAGTTTGACCCATCATCTCAAATGCTTTCAAGCTTTTTAACATTTTAATCAACAGAAATAAAAACAATTTTCATCAAATGGATGAAATAATCTTTATTAAAATCTTGTTAATCAAGTACTTCTACTCTGAAGAAAACTCCCATTTGCTTTGTCTGAGTCTAATTCTTAAAACAAAAGCACTGGAAAGGCAGGTGCCAGGACTAAAATCTGCTAAATAATATAAACTTCTCCCCACACACTTATGGCTGTCTAAAAAATATAAGGTTTTTTAGATTTCTTCTTAAAAGTCCTTTGCAACTATTTTTATAACCTTTGCTATGATCATGTTAAAGTAAAAGAAAAGTTGGATCCTCAGAATTCATGTTTATAGCGAGAAAGCAGGAACTTCCTATTCAATATATCCTCCTAGAGTATTGACTTTCTCTGTCTATTTTACTAACAGCCTTGATGTGAGCTCAGCAAAATCCATTAAGACTTGATCTACTAAAACATTTTTCTTCTACAGGAGTGTTAAGCAGGTAGTGATGTCTTCAGCCTGAACCATCAACAGGTTGCAAGTCAGTTATAGCTGCAGAATTGTTATAAACAAGGAGGACATTAAAAGGGAAACAGGAAACTAGCTTTCAATGTGACTATGAAAAAACTTATTTTCACATATAAACCACAGAAATGTAACGCTGAACTAAAGGGGAAAGGATATAGAATAATGTCCCTTTAAAAATGCCTAACAGTTACTGTTTGCTAAATTAATAATAGGTTACCCAGAATTATTGTGATCCAAATTAAGAAGTCCAGGTTTGGCATTTGATCAATAATAAATCTGCTTTCAAATACACTATTTAAATGAGGAAATTTTATGCTTTAACTTGAAAAGCTTAAAATATCAGTTACTGTTTTTTTAAATTGTTTTGATTTCATTAGTTTTATTGTAGCCCATTAATATCACAAACACAGAAATAAAGTTTAAATTTATATGGTTCCAGAGTTCAGTGTTCAAAAGTTAAGAAATATCATAACTAAGATAACCTTTTCAATCTTAAATTGGTATCCTTTTCACTCTTTCTGCAGCATTCTGGGTTAGGCAGCATCTTGTCACCTGTATTATTCAGTTATCCCCAAAAAAATATTATACTGCAATTCTGCTGAAAGATTGCACATGAAGAAGCAGTCTAAAAAAATTGTATAGGTTACCCTAATTCTGACATTTCATACTCCTTCATACTTTACAGGAAGTAGTTTTCAATTTTTTTAAATGATAAATACTTTAGTCTCTCTATCTTATATATGTTGAAAAGAAAAAAAAGGTAAAAAACCACAAAAATTCTATTACATGAAATAATAATTATGATCTCCATATTGTGGATTCCAATTCCCTCATCAGAAATCTTTACCACTGTAACAATAAGCCTTTTGACTTGAGTTAGCTGCAGCATACTGTAACCTCTTATACAATGAGAGCAGAGGGTTTTTTATTCACTTGCTTAATGAAAGACAAGTGGTCTGGGGTTTTCTTGTCTACACTTGTAAGTTTAGCACAGTCATTGAGAAAGGTACTACAGCAAAATACTAGGGATTTAAGTTTGCCATGTTAGACATTTGCAACTCCAGTCTGGTTCTCATTTTCGCTCTTCAGCACTGAAGGGATGTCATCAGAACAGCTGAGGTGGAAGTCTCCCAGTAAACATCTATTTCCTTCTTTTACAAAGAAGGAAAAAAACCCTCCGAATAAAAAGACTTTTTTTAGCAAATCATTTAATTCTCAAACAACTAACAGTGCAGCATCATTAGTTGAAGAGTAGCAAAGAAACATAATTTTGCACCCATGAACATCTTCCTTAAAAAACAGAAGATATATTTGTTTTATTAGGAGTTATGGCAGCAAAACCTGTCCTTGAGGATCCTAATCACTATATTCATGCACTAGAAAACAGAACTAGGAGAATTTGCCCCTACTTTTTCAATCTGCCTAATTATGACTGGCCAACAAAAGATCTGAAAATAAATAAAATTAAAAAAAAAAATACTGTGCTCAACAAGACAGAATAAAGACTTACTTTGGGGCCTGGAGGTCCTTGCTTTCCTGGTGGGCATATGCAGGGGGCAGGTGTTGAGCCTACATCACTAGGACCATTCATGCACTACCAAGAGTTAAACCAGCCATCAAAACATATGCCAAAAGCATTCAACAAATATATCATAACATCATATGAAGTTGATTTTCCTTAGCTTGGCTTTACCTTGGGTCCTGGTTTTCACTCCTTTGTTCGGCTGGAACTTCTCTTTATCTGAATATTGCCCTCCAACTAATTTTCATGCATGATTTCACTATTTTATCCAGAATAAAAACAAACAACAAAGTACCAATACTGGGCTGATACCTCTAACTTTGTGGGGGTTTTTTCACAAATATTTTGTCATATAGTTTGATAATTTTAAATCTTGCAACATGAAAAACTCTTCTCCTAAACCAATTTATATTAATAATTTTAAGTGTGATCAATTATCAAATATAATCCAAAATACAGGTACATCTGTACTAAATCTATATGCAGAAGTAAGACTCACTGAATTCTTTTTCACCCAGGAAGTTCTTAGAGCTATGGGAAGGCAAAAATTTAACAATCCAAGCTACAAAAATGCAGATTTTTATTATCTAAACCACTTTCCATAACATTTTACTCATATTTTCTAAAATAACTAAGATTTTTTTACACAATGTTCTCTGAATGGAATTCTTTCCTAGAGTCAAATGACTGATCAAAACACAAATCCCCATTTTCCTTGCAATGGTACCAATTGGAATTTCAAGGAAGGTTAAGGAAACTATCTATATCAAGCCTTCAGACAAGCTCCTGGTCAGGGAGCTCCCATGAGCACCATGCGGGTAACAGCTACCTGACCGTGCGTATCCCCATCCCTTGGCAACAGTATCCAGCCCGCAAATAGGAGCAACTGAATCGAACTGAGAAAAAAAATCAGGCCACTTATTCTAATAAACATGCATTTCTTCAGAAAAATTATTTTGAATTTATCTATTGATGAGAGTTCAATTAATGGAAATCCAGCACTTTTAAGATTAGCAAATCTCTGCTCCCCTTTGAAAACAATTATTACCTAGAATAATAAGAAGCTTATATAAAGTCAAATACTACCTTAAACTGAGTTTGAGTAGTTTAGGATCGAGCCTACCTCTCCATTCTGAAACAAGAAGAAACACAGTTTAAGGGCACAGGAATAGTTGTAAAAAGCAAAATCCATTAATTCTGGATTAACAACACTATCAAAACCAATCATAACTTTAAGGTTGTAACTACCAAGATATTGTAATTCAAATTTTTAGACTTTCTCAGACTTATGTGCAGCTGCTATCAACACATATGAAATAATTTTAACTTATTTTGTTGTTAAGCTCAAAAGGAGCTACCAGTAGCAATATTTAAAAGCACTGACAAAATTAGAATTAATAAACCATGTCAATATTGACACAATTAATGTCTACGTTTGGGTCAAATCTCTTACCAAGAGTAACTTCTCATCAAAAAACTCCTCTGCTTATTCATTTATGTCAGAGAATGTACCAAAATATTTCTGCAATCTCTGATCTCTGCCTGAATTCACATCTGGGAAAACACAGAGCAGCACAGCAGCAAGGCTGACTGTTTCTTGCTGTCCTACATGACTGCATTAGACTTTGCTATCTATTGATTTTTTTTTTTTTCAGTATCTGAAACATCACGGAACAATCCATCCCCAAGTATTCCAGCATAGCAAGCACAAAATTGTCTGTCTTAATGGTTTAGCAGCTACCAGTAGCTGCACCATTACAGGAATTTTCTAATGGATGTAACCACCACAGATTCCCTACACACTCTGTGGAGAGAGACAGCTTCTTATGTTATCAATTTTCAGCATAAGGAACCTCTAGAGAAGGTCATTTTTCTCCACAGATCACAAAGGAGCTTAAAATTACTATGCAGCCAGGTATGCAGCCAGGTATCTCTAGGAAAGGGGATGAATTTGGGCTGTAATTAGTACATACAGTCTCTGCTTATTTCAGCAGCTCTGACACAACCACACCGACAGAATACAACCACAAAGTGCATATTCCTCCGTGGAGATCATGCAACATTTTTATTTTCTGAAAAAGTCCAGAATTTAATGGGTAAAGTCCAAATTTAACTAAAAACAACAGCAAGTGAAATTAAAATGTCAAAAATCAAATTTTTGGCTTGGACTTCTGGCCAAATAGCAGAGAATGTAAGATTTGACAGACTTTTTATTTTTTTCACTTGCTTTCTTTATGTAAAATATTTTTCATTTGTTTACTTGTCATATCCTGCTTTTAATTTGTAAAGAACAAAAAGAGATGTGGTGCAGTTAACTAGCCAAATACTGTATTTTGTTCGAGACTGAAAGCTAATTTTACAAAAGCGTTCCTGAAACCATTAGTTCTTGACCTACACAGTCAGATTTCAGAACAGCTAATAATCCAGCCACCTACTTGTTGCTTAATTGAAAGTTGTGAGCTTTTTCAAAAATAATTTTAATAAGGATGTTGACTGCAATAGACACACTGGCCCCAAATGAAAAGAAGAAAAACAGACTAGCTGGCAGCCTGTGCCAGTCTGGAAAAAAAATAAAATCTGGATGCTGAAGATTCCACAGTTCTATTGTCAAACAAGCAAAATGGTCCTGATACTAAATCAAATCACAACACAAAGAATATGGGCCTACATAGTAAGACACTGGTGGCTGATAATCTTTAGCACAGTTTTAGACACTAAACAAAGGAGAGTATTTATACATGCAGAAGGAATCTGCATGCATAAATCAATCTCCCGCTTTTATTTTGAGATGGAAACTGAATGCTTAAATTCGGCTCCAACTGTCAGACATGAACAGTTTCCAAAGCTGTTTGCACGTTTAACATTTTATTACATTATTAACTGTAAGTAAGAGGACAAAGAGAGGGTCGATGGATCCCCATAAGTTTCCTAATTGTGTATATAAATTATAAAATCCTGAAGAGAATTTTATTTTGTCTTATTCACAACACACTTCTGGAAATCTTGGCAACATTTCAGATAGCAGGATATTTATCATAGACCTCAGCATAGATATTTCTGACAGGAGAAAGTGATTTAGAAATACAGGTTTTTCAGTTATGTACCAAAATTTCAGTCTAAATGACCTGACAAGTAGCAAAAAGTATATCAGATAAGTTAAAAAGTCATATTTAATGAATTTTACACTATCATGACATAGAAGTTTTATTAATATATAATGTTTAAAATCTGAAATTTTAACAAAAGATCCTGAGATTCTTCTACACTGGTGTCAAATTTACACCATCAAATATCTAAACTAAAAAAACTTTTTAAGTGCTTTGTGAAAAATAAGGCTGAAAACAGACAAGGTTTGTGTCACTTGGTATTGCACAGGTAACAAGCATGTGTTTGCACCAGCTGAAAAAATGTAGTACTATTTATTTTAAGACTTCATTAAGTCAGCTTTAAACAGCAGTTTGTAAAAGCAACCAAGCAGTCCTCTTCATCTATCATACTCACAAATCCTGGGATCTCACAGACTGTTTCTCTATTATTTTGCTCTGGGTCACAGTAGATTCGCAGTTTTTGTATATCAAACTATAATTCAAAACATAAAGACTCTTTAGAGCTCTGTGTGTTCGCTACAGTTAAAAGTCAATTAAAGATATAGAAACATTTTTAGTCAGGCAACTCACGCACAACCAATTAAACATACTGTAACAGAATTATTTAAAGCAAAATAATCAATCCAAGATTTTTGTTTCTAAAATAACAGAAATCACTGCCCTTAATCCTTTGCAATAAATCCAAACATACCCAGCATGAACTACAGTGGCTGCCCGTATCATCACAGAAACAAGTTACAAGTGCAGGGAAAAACAACGTTTTGCTTTTTTTACCTTAACAGCCTAGGATGATGCTCCAGCACTGACTTGCCTGTACTAGATGTAGGATTAGTAATTTCTGGTGAAGCATTAGAAGCATCTCTGATGCTTAAAAGAATTTCATTTAGAGTTTAGCGTACAAATTAAATCTTTAAAAAGCTACCAATAAAAACACTGGCATCAGAAAAACAAAAGTTTGTGCCATTCTGCTTTGCTGCTATATTCCAAAAACATGAAACCTCTGTCAGTTTTTCTAGCATAAACTCTCGTGATTGCAAAGTGAGGAGAAAGAAACTTCATCAAAATTTCGTTTTCTCCCTCTTTTACGAGCATAACCCATATATTGATGGAAGGAAAGCACAGAGGAAATTCCCTGCTTTCAGACACTGTTTCTCCAATTCAGGCAACCACGTTGCATCACCCATCACACAGGATACATCAGTTGTGCTGAGTCCTCATGGTCATTTTTGTTCTCTCTTTAAGTAGTAGGATTTTGTATAATAAATTTCAGTCTACTGTAAATTAGAAGAGTAAGCTCAAGGAAACAGAATACGCCAATGTAATATTAATCTACAGTAGAATTACTGGATTATTGTAGTTTTAGCATATGCTTACCTGTACTGTTTCCTCCTTTCCAGAATACTTTCCTATTTGGGTTAGGCCACTGATGTAAATACCTAAAACGGGATGCAATGGCTTAGTTTCAATTTCTTGGCCATCTATCAACAAAGTTACAGAGTCTTCTGTTACTAAAAGACGAATTTGATGCCAGCCTTCATCAAACAAAATCTAAGGAAAACAAAGAATACAGAATTATTTTAAACAAAACGTCTCAAATTTAAATAACAATAAAACTGTATTTGAATACTTAAAACTACTGTTGGTGGTTGAGATGATCAGTGTTACAGGTTTTACATACAAATAGTCATAAACTGTATAGGCAAAAAAGTATTGCCAAGTAATACCGTAATTGAGATGACAATTAGTAATAATAAATCCCTATTTCAAAATTATTTTATAACTCACATAGATCTCTTTAGTCTGTGGTCTTGAACATGTCCAAACCTGTATTTGTTCAAAATATGCAGCCTGAACTCTTTTTTTTTCAGCAATGGTATAATGACTCAAACCCTTCAGATCACAAACCATGGTGAAAACAAACTGGTAATTGAAAGTTTTTTGACTTAATCTCTTATGAAAAAAAAGATGACATGGCAGAAAGGATCACAATATTGCAATGAATAAACCAGACAATACTCTACAAAACCTCAGGTTTCTAAAGCTTGAAAATCAAACAAATTACATAATTCTACAAGTAATAGAAAGCGAGAGATACCTTTAAAGCATTTATCTCACAGAGTTTAGAAATAAAATTCAACATGGGAAGGAACATCTTCTTCCTGAGTCTATCTATTAATTTCAAAAACAACCTAGTTCTTTAACCTAGCCTAGCCTAGATGCTAAATTGCACAGAGATTAATCCCACACTAAATTGGTATTAATAAGAGTAAACTGAAATACGCATCTTTCATTAAGTAATACATCTTTGTTATCTTTTTTAGACATATAGAGAGATTAAGTTTATTTGACTTAATAGTAATACACGCTATAAAAGTACCTCTGTTTCCATTTTATTTTCTTACATAGATTGTAAATAAATAAAAACAATGGCTCTCATTACAAGATAAAACAAACAACGGATCAGAATATATAATCTTTCCATTTTCCAGTTAAAGAGATAAATTATCATAAATGTTTATTAAATAAAAAGGTTAATTAAGAGCATATTGACATTTATATCATGCTTAGAGACATACAGCTCTAAAAAAGCCATGAATTCATTGTTTTCCATAATAGCAATGCAAGCACAGAGAAACACAAAAGAAAAAAATCACAAAAGTTGTGTTTTCATGGTGAAGTTCATGGATATTTGGGACTGAAAGAATGCGACTGATTTGTCACTGTAGCTCCCAGAAACATTTAAATATTAATTTTTTGACTGACTTGAAACTGAATTTTTTAACAATTTCCAGTAAGTTAAGTTTAACACAGCTTCTTAAAAAATAATAAAATTTATTTCCCTTACTAATAATTATAATAAAGTAGAGGAAATTTGGAAAGAAAAAAGCAAAAATTCTCCATCCAATAACAGAAGAATGAAATACCTCTCCCTAGGAAAAGCTTAGTAATTAAGACCTATTCCTTGGATAGGAGTCCTTCCTTCACAGAGGATTTAATTTGAAATTCCTTCAGTCTGACTTAGAGTAGGGATTCAAATGTAGGCCCTTGCTTCCCAGGAAAGTTGAACCCATTTGGTCATGAAGCACTCCAGCGGTAAATCCTTCCCACTCTTTGTCTGCTGAATCTCTGTTCACTTAAATAACACTCCCCGTGGCAGGAATGGTGATCTCTGGGCTGCATATATTCCTATACTGCTATAAATGCACGAGTAGAGACATTCAGTCCCTATCCCTCTGTCTCATCTGCAACCAAGACAATCCTTCTTACAAGATTTGAATATTTCACTGGAAATTATTGAAGACTGAAAGAGAACCTTCAGATTACACTAGAAAACAATACAAGTGGTTTGGACAAATGGGGAATAATGGAATAATGTGTATTTAAATAAGTATTCCAGCAGGAAGATAACATACTCCTTACCTTTACATGAGGTGCAGCAAAAGTAAGAACTTGGGTGCCATTTATTAAACTTGTTGTAGTGAATGATAGTGTTTTCTCTTCTCCGTTAATAGTGACTGATATCTGTGGTCTCTTATCCAGACTCAAAATTCTCCACAAATCCCATGTCTTTTTTACTTTAAATCTCTGAGTGGAAACAAACACATAAGATGGAGGAAGACCTTCTGGAAACACGTTCCTAAGTAAGGGAGAAGAGGGGAAAAAAAGAAACAGTACTTTAATATTCATATAAATCTTAAAATAACTCTCTCTCACTTAAAGCAAAAAAAAAAAATTACTAAGTATAGAAGTGTATTTATAAATTTCAATACCTGGTCAATTCTGAGAGGTCAACACGTGGTGTTACTTCATAAGCTTTTGCATTAGTTGTTGGTATTTGAATTCTCTTTTTAACCTTTTTCTTCACACCTAATCCTACAAGAATGTCAAATCCTTTTTCATCTCGAGCTGCCACTGGAATTCTTGTTGGACAAACAGATTCTGCAAAGTAATAAATGCAAGGATAGTTCAAAATATGATTTAAAACTTTCAAAAAGTAAGTTTCAACCTAACTAATTTTTTGTATCTGCCTTTCAAGAAATAAACAGAGAACTGTCAGTTAAGTACAACATGAGAGAAGTCATACACAGAATTCTCAGGGACTTGAAGCAAGAATACTAAGACGTATTTTACTGCAATTACATTCACATACTATTTTGAATTGTCACTAACTAGTTCATTGGTATTACAATATCTGGCTAATAAAAATATTGAATTTAATTTCTAAAATTATATGGTTTCAAAATGCTATAAAATTATAGATGTTGATTTCCACAGTGCACTAATAATTTGGATTCAGCATTCCCCCCAACTATAAAATCAGTTTGAAAATGGACAAAGGTAAAATTATCTACAACTGTTTTTTTCATCTTCTTTCACACGAAATAGACTCTGAGCTATTTTGTCTGTTACACTGAATCATAGAATCATAGAATCATAGAATCATAGAATCAATTGGGTTGGAAAAGACCTCCGAGATCATCGAGTCCAACCCTTGGTCCAAATCCAGTCCATTTACTACATCATGGCACTCAGTGCCACGTCCAATCTGCGTTTAAAAATCTCCAGGGATGGTGAATCCACCACCTCCCTGGGCAGCCCATTCCAATGCCTGATTACTCTCTCTGTAAAAAATTTTCTCCTGATATCCAACTTAAATTTCCCCTGGCGGAGCTTAAGCCCGTGCCCCCTTGTCCTATTGCTGAGTACCTGAGAGAAGAGACCAACCCCCACCTGGCTAGAACTTCCCTTCAGGTAGTTATAGACGGTGATGAGGTCACCTCTGAGCCTCCTCTTCTCCAGGCTAAACAACCCCAGCTCCCTCAGCCTCTCCCCATAGGACTTATGCTCCAGTCCCTTCACCAGCCTTGTTGCTCTTCTCTGGACCCGCTCCAGCACCTCAATATCCTTTCTGAACTGAGGGGCCCAGAACTGAACACAATACTCAAGGTGTGGCCTCACCAACGCAGAGTACAGGGGAAGTATCACTTCCCTGCTCCTGCTGGCCACGCTATTTTTGATACAGGACAAGATCCCATTGGCCTTCTTGGCCACCTGGGCACACTGTTGGCTCATGCTGAGCTTCCTGTCAATTAGTACCCCCAGGTCCCTTTCTGCCTGGCTGCTTTCCAGCCACTCTGTGCCCAGCCTGTAGTGCTGGAAGCTATTCTCACTGGACAAACAGTGAGTGATATATTTTCTGTGGAAATTTAAGTTAACTGCATGTTATCTCTGGTTAATTCTCTTTACACAAAAACGTTACTAGGCAGTGGACCTAAGCTGTCTCAAAAAAAAATAAAATATGATAGGAGAGTGAAATTTAATGCTACAGCATACGTTGTATTAGAATTATAAACTGATGAAAAAATTTTAGTTTTATTAAAATTATGTTAAACTAGTTGTAATAAATACATTTTCTTTATTCATTTCCCATTGTTTCTTCAGAAAAGCATAAGTTCATAGACAGGGAAGAGGTTAGGAATACATTCCAAAGAAGGGTTGGAGAGTTCTGTCATCTCTATGTGGACCAGCTATGGGCTAGAAAAGTCATGTCCCTGTGCCAGGGAATTATTAACTCAAAGGTCTAGACTGGCTCGTTTTTATAATATGAGAAACGCTTCATGACTTCCCTTTCCAACTAATCCAAGGGCACTCAGAAGATACCCCATTCTGGTGGGTGAGGCACGATATACAAACTCTAAGAAAATTCAGCGAATTGCCTGCACAAACTATCTGTGGTGGGAAAAGACAATCTGCTCTAAGAAGACGTGTCACAGGTACTTGGGGCAGCAGCAAGAAGCCACTTAAACTCTCCTTAGTTTTCTTTTCCTCCCAACAGCAAAATGACACCTGACTCCCAAATTAAAAATATGTTATCTCTCTGTTCTACAAGAAAGAATTGCAAGAAGTCTTCCTACATTTTGGAAATGAATGCTTCCAAAAGAAAAAAGGAAATACAAAGTCCAACACAACTTTCCTTCTCACTCTTCTCAAAATACAGATGCAGTATTTGAGTCAACATGATATTAAGTAAGAGTAATAACACTACTTTTTTTCAGGTTTCTTCAACTGTGCATTGTTATCATGGAAATATTTCTAAACATTTACTTCAAAGTTGAATAACGGTCATATCAGATTACAGATAATCATATACATATACATTGAGAAGAAAATGAACACAAGTGTCTCTTACCAGTTACAGTATTAGAAATAGGTGTAAAATCAAAAACTAAATGCAGAATTAGGATTATTTTATGTGAGAGGGCCATTATTACAGATCAATGACAAAGTAACTGTTCCAAACCAACACAAACCAAGTTAAGCATGTATAAAATTACGCATTAAGAAAATATTCTTTCTTTCTGATGGCATATTGAAGAATTACATAAAAAATTCCCAGTCAGGTAGACATTTTTGGGTCTTCTGGACCATTTTCTGGCAGGGCTATTTTGATAACTAACTAAGCCATTATACCGGATGCAGAAATCAATGGCAAAATTAAGAACTGTCTTCCATGGAAAACGGGGTCGTATTTCTAGTCCATAGTACCAGTCACATCAACTCTTGAGCCTATTCTGAAATTTTGTTGCCTCTTAGTATTTTTACAATTTTCATATGCTTTATTTTCCTTGCTAAAGCATGAAATAACTTTTTGATGTTAACTCACAGTATCTACCACAAAGGAACTTTTCTCTGCATCCTCCAGACATACTTTCTGAGGTCTGTATTGTTTTCTTTTAAATGCACTCCTGACACACAATCTTTTTTCTTTTTTTGCTATAGAATATTGATACTATAGGAACATTCAACTTTCAGAATAAATATTAAATATTCCTTAAATATTTGGGCATGTTTAGCAAGTCTTTCACCCTACAGGTACCCTAAAAGGCACACTCTCAGCAAAATCCACAAGCCCATTCCTAATAGCAATACTTGCTACAAGAACCAGCAAACCTTAGCCTCCTTTGTCCAGAAAGGAGATATTGTCCCTGTAGTCTTACACCTATGTTCATATGATGATGAATTTTAAAATGCCATACAGTAAAAGCTAGCTTTTTTTTAGATATTTAAACAGAGACCATGAAGAGAGTATTGCAAAATTTTCAGGTAGCTTCACGTGGTTGACTGCAGACAAATCATTGCTGCTTGGCCCTCATGGAACTTCCTCTCCCACAGTCAAAGTGAATCGTAACAACATGATAATCAGTAAATAAATAAATGAATAAAATCATTCACAACTCAGTATAAAATTTACAGTTTACTAGTCTTGCAGTTCACTTGCTAAAGACACTGCGGTTAGAAATGAAGCTGCCAAGTATGAGAGAGGCATCTCAGTGCTAATGTGAGGGAAGTGCACGACATCAGGGGGAAGAAGCAAAGGGTCACTTCAAGTGAAACAGTAAGTACATGTTTGTACAAGTAGCCAACATTCACAGATTACTGTGAAATATTGCAGCTGAATTTTAAAGGATACTAGTTAACTTAATTCTGAAATCTGATTAAATATAATGTCACTTCTAAACTTTATTTAAAGAAAGTATTGTGTTTATTTAGGGGAATTTCTCTCTGCATGAAGCTCTATTAAAGAATTTAGCTGCACTTAGCTAATTTTTGGACTGATCACCTTATTACATCAGCCACAAGGAATTATTATGATTTCATTTGATGTATCAAGAAATAAACACTAATATCCTCAACAAAAGTATCACCATATTTTTTCAATGAAGTCCATACTCAAACTGAGAGCAAACAAAAATATTTTCTCTTACTAAGTGCGGAAATATGGTAGAACTGAAATAGAACTTGCATCAATTCTTGATAATAAAATGTACAAAATAACACGATATAATAGAGTCTGAGTGATACATTTTAGAAGCAACTTGCTATCTTTTATATATATATGGGAAAGCCATTGTTTTACAAAATTAACGGAAAACTCAATGCAATAATGCTGCTAGTATTCTAAAGCTAAAAAGGCACTTTACCATGTTCATCTTGCCTAATTCTTAAATAAAATCCTTCTAAGAAAGATCATAACAGTTTGGTACAACTCCATGTGTTTGCTTCACCTGGAATGCTGTGTGCAGGTCTGGGGCCCCCTATACAAGAAGGATGTGGACCTGCTGGAGCAAGTCCAGAGGAGGCCGTGAAGATAATTAGAGGGTTGGAACACCTCTTCTATAAAGACAGGCTGAGAGAGTTGGGGTTGTTCAGCCTGGAGAACAGAAGGCTGAAGAGAAGGGAGACCTTAGAGCAGCCTTCCAGCACCTGAGGGCTTACAAGGAAGCTGCAGAGGGACTTTTCACAGGGCCTGAAGTCACAGGACAAAGGGAAATGGCTTTAAAATGCAAAGTAGTAGGATTAGATTAGATATTAGGAAAAAAGTCTTTACTGTCAGGGTGGTGACACACTAGAACAGGTTACCCAGAGAAGAAGCTATGGACGCCCCATCCCTGAAAGGATTCCAGGCCAGGTTGGATGGGGCTTGGAGCTATCTGGTCTAGTGGAAGATGTCCCTGTCCATGGCAGGGGGGTTGGAGCAAGATGGTCTTTAAGGTTGCTTCCAACCCAAACCATTCTGTGATTCTATGATTTTTGCCAAGAGTCTTCTGGGTTTTTCAATACGTACTAGAAGAAGTATGTATTCATAAGAACTCTTGTTTGTAATGGCAGGCTATTCTCTCACCTGTCAAGAAGAAATGCTAGATTGTGCATGAGTATCAGTTGCAATTGGAAAAACAACAAAGTAAACCCTATATTCTCAGCAGTATAAGAATTGCTCAACTGTTTTAGTGTTTCTAAACTTCAGCAATGAAAAAAAAATTAGGCTTAGCGCAAAAGGATACATATTGAAATTAAACACGTACTGGGTCAAAACATCATATCTTTCCCAAATATACCTCTTTGCATGACAGGGAAAACCACTCCAAAACTTCGGGGAGTGATTTTGATTTTGAGGCCAAAATGAAAGAAGATCAGAGTAAAGATTATCAAGTCCTTTAGGTTTCATTTATCATATATTCTGCTTGTGAAATTAAGAAATATGTGGACAGAACAACATTTTGCACACTTAAGATATTTTACAAGCACTTACCTTCACAGAGTTTCTGTTTTATAACTTCTTTAATTCTTGATATTGCAATATAATCTTCAACATAAAATACGTAAGTTGATGAAGGTTTGTTGGCAATAGCTTTAAGTTCATCCTCTTCAATTTCTGAGCCAACACCAATAGCAAACAAAGTGATTTTATTTTTCCTTGCTTCTGCTGCTACATCTTTGACTTCATCTTGGGACTTTCCATCAGTGAGAACAACCGCTATTTTTGTTAAAAATCTTGAAGATTTTGCAAAAAGATGGTCATAAGCAAACTGAATAGCTCTTCCTGTTCTTGTATTTCCTCCCAGATAGTGTATGGACTCCATTTCCCTGATGAGGTTCTCAGTGGATTCATGAGTTCCAAGGGGAATTTCAAGTACAGGGTAATCACTGTACTGGACAACTCCAACTTGAATAAACTTTGGCCCTATGTCAAAATTTCTTGTAATATTGACAAGCCAACTTTTGATTATTTCAAAGTTTTCTGGGCCAACACTGTAAGAGCCATCTAAGATAAAAACTAAATCCGCTGGAGCAGTTCTGCAACCTAAAAAATGATAAAAATCAAATTAATATTTTAATGAACACTTCCACTTTCTTCTTCCAGAGTAAATGTTTGTACTATTAATTGCTGTTTGCATTAGGATCTATATTGACAAATACATTCCATTTGAAAAAAAAATCAGAGGAGTTTATTGTTTGTGTAAGCCACACAGATCTAACCTGGTATCTGAAAGTCTAGAGACGAAAAGGAATTTTATGGAGTTTGAAAATTGCTAATATGGAGTAGTGAAAATTGCTGCATTGAGAGCAAAACTAGAGGAAAAAGACTTACCCTGAAAGTATCACGGCCAGAGGAAATTAATTCTTCCACATTCCTTTTATTCAGTCACTTTATCTTTCAAAAAACTACCTTGCTTTAATGTTTTCTTTTCTATAAACCAGATTTAGAGTACAAAACATGATTTGATGGGGGTTGAGATGCTAATTTTGGAGAATACGCAAGGAGGTCTGTCCCAGAACTGAGGTTATCTCAGCTTCCATCCATGGAATCTTTACTTTTCCTTATTCAGTTTCTCACATAACATTAAGATATTCAGAACATGACTTCTGAAGAAATGAAAATACAAATACTCAAGACATAACTTTAAATCAAGATTGGAGCTTTACAGTTCCATCTGCCCCCTTGAGCACTTCCAAGACACAAAGGAGAAATAAGGATATTCCCCTCCTAAAGGAGAGATAAGATATTTAAGCTGTTTCTCACATATGATAGGATTTTCACTAGGAAAATTATACTGGAAGAAAATCACCATCAACATCAAAAATGGATACTAAAAATTCAAGGTATTCTTTGAAGTGGCAGTTATCTGAAATGCAAAAATTAAGACCTACTTGCTCTTGTTTCCCCAACTTCAGCTGAGATGTAATCATGAAGTAGCAGAACTAACAGCATCTGAAAAAATGTTACGATCTGTGCCATGTGTATTTTATTCTCAAGGTCCTGAGATAAAACTAGATGGAAAAAATGAAAAGAAAATACAGTGTTATGGTATTACAAAACATATCCAAGCTTCTCTAGTTTAAAAACTGTGCATGAAGAACAACTCTGAATCGAATCTGCAAGCCCAGATGTGGCCACCCTGCAATGAATCAGTAGGTTCATTCACAATTAGGTTATATTCCCAGCCCTTGTCCAAACACTATCCCACTCTGTAGTCATTATCAAAAGACTTGACAGCCTGATTCAAAATGTGGCAAGTGTTTATGTATGAGGTACTGGTGGGGAGGTGTTACTTCAGTCTCAACCCACGCACCTGGCTACTTCACGAAGTCTGGTACAATTCCCCCTTCTCTACCACAGGACTGAGACTGTCACCAGGAGTCAGGGTCTCAGTAAGCCCCAGCCCTTCCCCAGCAGAGCCAAGCGCTGCAGACTGTGTACTGGACATCCAAGATTATATAAATTATATACATCTTCAACTTTTGATTTTTTCCCTCTGTTTATGTCTCCTTTGTTATGAGGGTTTATGAACTATAGCCCCCTGTGAAGCAAACATGCAATTTTGGTCTCATATTGCTGTTATAAATACTATTTGACAAATTTACTTAAATTAAGCTATGTTTATTCATTATGTTTACTGCAAAAAAAAAATTATAATGCTAAAAGATACATTTTTGAAGTACTGTATTAGAGGTCCATTAAGTTTAAGACTTTGAAAAAAAAGTATACCAAATCTCTTCCGTATTCTCTCTTCTCATACTTCAATGTAAAATGAAATTTTCAGGGTCAATATATTTCAATGCCCTTCAGTGTCACTAATGTGTTTTACATCTAGCCAGAAGAGGAATATTTAGTTTTCTGACTAGATGTAAAAAGACTTTGCTTTGTCAGTCATGTTAAATCTATTACACATAAGTTTACCACTAACTTTCTTGCCATTTTTTTCAGCCCATTTCCTAGAATTGAAATGCTTTCTTTACATAAGGCCAAGACTCCTTGTCTTTTCATATTTTTTCTTCTAGTCATAAACCGTTACTTATGCCGACAACAAAATGACCTAGACATCCACTTAAAAATATAAATTAAAATATTTATTACACAACGAAATTAGAAGTCCATCTATCAGGCAGGGGGGTGGGATGGGAAGAAGAGGAGAAGGGATGAAAATGTGTGTATTTGTCCGTTTTATGTTGCTGATCTTCACTTTTGAACTCTTGAGGATGCCCACCGCATGACCAGTAATCAGGTATTGGCAGATGTTCTGAAACCTCTGTAGTGCTGGAAAGACTGGTCTCCAAAAATACACCAAAACACAAATTAGCATGCCTACTGCAAATGCCTCTTCTTAAGAGAAGAAATAGATAAATGGAAATAAGAAACCATTTTCATTTCCAAGATTAGTTAAGAGTAAACTGAAGAGAATGCCACTTAATCACTATAACATACTGAGCAACCATCAAGCAGCCAGTAAGTTGTTACCTGCAACAAAATTCTACAGCAATTAAACATAAAATTTTTTCTCTGAAGATGTATCTACCTGATGTGATTTTTAGGAAAATGATATGAGAAAAAAGGATTACATAGTTGTGGGGCCAAGTTGTGGGGGCAAATAGAGAGGTAGTAATTTCAATGTCAGGTTCATTCATGGTAGATTCATTATCTGTGTTTGCCAAATAGAAGATATGCCACAAATCAGTAAGTTTATTTACTCAGGCATTTCAAGAAAAACATTTTCTTTTTCCACTGTTTATATAGCACTCATTCTATCTAGAAAAAATAATCTCCACAAACAACCTCAAAAAATGCAAAAAAGTCAATTTCCAGGAAACGCTACTCCTACCTAATATAATCACCCAAAGTTAATAATGCAAAAACATTGTTATTCTGTTATTAATCTCTCCTTCGGGTTACAGGTAATTGCAAGGTAACCCCATACTTTATTCATACTACCTTGTGTCAAAATGGGTGAAAAACCAGATGAAGCACTTTGGGGTCTATGGGATAGGACATAAGATGCACTGTTCCAATGATGCTACACAAATACTGAGATCATCTTCATTCAAACAGATTAAGTGGCAGTTAACCAATTTACATTGATTATTTCAGACAATGGTTTGTATGATTGATTATTTTAAAATCCCTTTCAGCCTTTTCCACGGCAAGTGTTTACTGAAGGGTAAAACACACCTCTCATGAGGTCAGATTGATCAATACCAAGAAGAACATATGAAATTAAATCTATGGGGGAATTTGAATAGCAGGTAACTGAAGGACAACTGCACGCTTTTAGAATATCAGAAAAATTTCAGCCCATAACTGAAAAAAATAAGACAGATTTCTGTACAGAGAGCACAATGCTGACCGTAACAAACTATAAAATCCTAATGATTTCTCCCACCAACAACTCAAAAGAAAAAAAAATTATAAGGAATAATTTTGAAAAAGAAGACTGAGCAAAATATCACAACAGTACATTAACTAATTTTTGCTGTTTGTCACCTCTGTGATTGTCTAAATGATTATTTGTGTAATACCCACAGAATTTATGTAAAAGAAAAATAAAAACCAAGCAACTTAGTGACTTCATTGCCATCAGTCTTCACTAAAAGGAGTACAGGGACAGTTACCATTAATATTGCAACTTCTTTTTTTTAAATTAAAACAGTATAATAAATTTTAAAAATTATTTTAACAACATGCTGCCTGCAACACAGAACTGGTATGTGCTCTGTCATGAGCACAGACACTTCAGGGCAGGTGGGGACACTGGAATCCTGCTCACTGGCATTGCTATCCCCTTTCACCAACCCTGCAGAAACCATTAATGCCTTCCTTAAACTGCACCAGCCCCTCTCATCTCTGCTCATCCTTCAGCAAGAACCTACCCACTGGTACCTTCAGGGATGAGCCTCTCACAGGAATGAAAGAAGCTACAGAAAAGAGGCAGATACTCAGAGCTGGGTCAGTGGCAAAGGGAAAGCAGGGGGCTGCAAGGAAGCCCTGTCCCTCTGAGGAAGGAGCTGCTCCACAGAAACACTGATACTTCACTGTGGGAGAGGTACATGTGAAAATAGCATCTACTGACTGTCCTACAATAGAGAAAGCATCATGAATGCTACAGCAGCCATCAGTGTATGTCTTTAATGCTGAAAGACATTACAGTCATGAAACTATGACATCACAGCAAGATTTCTTTTGGTGAAAACTGTGCTCCAACTTATATTTCTTAAAAAGAATCAGTAAAATAATTGGCAAAACAAGCTTATCTGATTCACAGAACCAAACTGTATTCCCTCGACAGATCATTTTTTCCATCTATTTGTGAGAATCCTTCTGTATTTTATTTACAACAAAGCCTGTAGTTGGGAAATTCATTTTAAATATAAAGCCAAATAACTATTTAGTAGTCCAAAATGGACTTACTAATAGAACCCAAAATTTAAACCCAAAACTTAAGCAACCAGTCAACGAGGATTCCAGGAACTATCCACTGTTCACTTCACTTGAAAGAAAATAATAATATAGCACTGCACTTTTAACAGTCAAAAGGGATGCCAAACCAACAGCTCCAGAGACCAAACTTCTGTTTCTTGTCACACAGTAATTACTGAACAGGCAACAGAAGTGTACTTGATATTACTTACAGGGAATACTTGCCCAAGTGTCTTATTTCCACCATGGAGAGGCCACCACTAATATCAGCCCAGGACTTCTCCACTGACATTGCCAAAAGCCAAAATTCATCACTGCTGATCATGTCCCTACTATTTCCAGTTTTTTTAAGAGAAACAGAGAAGAATGTTGTCTCTATGGTGGTCCATGGAAGTGCTCACTGCTTTATCCTCTGCCCTTGAGAGCTCTGCTGGCTGCTACAAGAAATCAGGGTCCTTGTGCCAACCTTTTGTTGCTGGAGCTGTAGGAGCTGGGTCAGATTGTGCAGGGAAGGCGCTTGCTCCTTATTTCCTCTGCATCTGCAAACAATAGCCATGACGTAAAACAGTCTGTCTCAGACAGAGGGATACCAATTTATGTAAAGGCCTCTGCTGATGCCTTAAGGTCCATCTGTTTTGTTTTTTTTGATTCTTCTAATTTTTATAAGCTTTATAAGTAGTTATATAGTAGAAGTAGATTTAGAAGCAGCAGCCCTTATTCCTTTACCCTTAGCATAGAAACTACACACATTCCCCAACCCTATCACCCCATTCCATGCTCCCTATATCAATTCTACCCCCGAATTCCAGTAGAAATGTTTAGTCTCTCTTTAAGATTAGGCTCTTCTGTTTGAGGACATCTAATCCTGGCCTGAACCGCAAAAGTACAGCCAAGAACTGGGTGAATATATGCCCCTTGTACTCTGAAGAAATTGATGATTGATGGTAATAGGGTCTTGAAAAGCCCCTAGCCCCAATTCCCCAGGAGTGGACTGAGGGTGGATCAGGGCAAAAGCCACAGGGTGGAAACATCTGGGATTGGACAGACGATATTATAAATTGTGACATCTGTACAGAGGGACATGCGCACGTCTTGTAATCTTTATGCCTAGGCACAAATTAAAAACCATTTCCTCACCTCCAAAACTAATTTGCCTCGGAGTTTTCTTCTCCCCGAATTTTCCTTAGGCAGCACTACTCTGAGACCCTGAAATGAGGGGCTGTAGAGTACACCCTATATTTTTGAGCGATTTTCATCAAGACTCAGACAAGTTGCTGTGCATGTCAGAGTATATGAAAGGTAAAATCCTAGCAATGCTACTAAGCATCAGGTCCTTGAGCCATGACCAAGATAGCAGTAGTGTAAGACTCTGTTCTCCACCAAAGCAGAGTTGGCAAAGTACTATTTCTCTCTTCACCAATGGCAGGAAAGATAGTAGAGTATAACCTGTCTGCATCAGCCCATGCCCTGTGAGTGCATGGTCAGAGACAGCTGACAGCCTCCCCAATGCACATTCAGTTTTTCTCACAGGTAGGAGTAAAACTCGGTGAAGTTTGGAAATTGTGGTTCATCAACTCACCCCCATGCTGTGTCATTTTAGGCAGCTTTAACCAACTGCACAGTTCCTACACCTTATTTCTTGTTTTCTTCTGGGTGCTGCAATTTTGCTGTGCAGCAGTGTTTGCACCAACAGAGCCACTGAACGCTGCTGACTGGGAAGGACATTGAATTTAGGTTTCCTATACAGTGGACATGTGATACAGCCATTACTGAAATCAGTAGACTCTACTCAATTCCTGAATGAATTCAAGATTGTCAGCCTGTTACAGATGGCAAAGGTGTGCAATTCCCAGAACAGCTTTGCTACACAGAAGTGCACAGAGGTTCAAACTACAGTATTTCCTGTATGTATGCACAGTAGAATAATTTCACATCCAATTGAAGTTTTCAGTAGGAAATTTAGGTGCTAAGGAGGTTAGGGAGTATTTCCACTTTGCATTTATGACACCTAAAAGCAGCACCTTCTGTAACTCAAAGATCAGTTTACTGATGTAGTCTTTCTGTAGCCCTTTTTTCAGTGACAAGATAAATATATCATTTTACTCTTCCCAGGAATACTCTCTGAGGAAAGTTTCCATTTAGAGCAATTTGAAATTTTACAGAATCAAAAATTTTTGTTCTTCAGTGTGGTTTTGTCACTATTCAAACTGGGGAATGGAGTTCCCCATTTCTTTTCTCTGAGAGTCCTGGTTTCTGTGCTGCATGAAGATTTCTTACTAAGAACTACACTGAAGAACTACACTGAAAGGAGGAGTTCCTTCTTTCACTTCTTTCCATTGCTAGTTACTGCCTAAGAAAGTAACAAATAGTATGATTTTAACCTTTCAAGCATTCTGAGAAAATAACCAGACTAAAGGTTATAAATATATTATCTAGCCTTCCAAGTATAAATTAACACTTCTCTCATATTGCATCACTGCATAAACATCTCATAATTCAACTAGAGATATTAGGTTTGGCCTACAAAGGGACAAATTCTAAGATATTACAACAATAATGACTGAAAGGACATACAAGAGATTCTTTGCATTTCCAAAAATGATGCAATACTACAGAAACTGTACAGCAAGAGAAAAGTAACCCTGAAAATTCTGATAAATATGCATTAAAAAATGTGGAAAAGTAATGCAATATTACATCACCTTCTTTTTATATTTGCTCTCAGTTTTCAAAATTAATGGGGTTTACAAATAAAATGTTAGGGCAATTTACATTTAACTATTTATTCCTAACTCTACCTTATTCTACCAGTCTTAAGCATTTGAAAAGTCTATGAGGTTATTCTAAGTCAGTTTCTTTTAGCAAGTAATTCATTTCAACCTGTATTTATTTCAACTTGGATTTCAGTCCATTCTGCATTTTTTCCATATCTTGTTCCTCTTCATTTGTTTTTTTGGTGGGCACAACTAATGAGATTATTATACTTGCAGACATTTAAAAGGGTAATAATAGCATTTCCTGGGAAGGGTGAGGCTGTGAAGACATCATTAATTTAGGCTCAATTTGCACATACAATGCAAGATTGTATGCAAGATTGTACATAAATGCAAGATTGCATATAAATAGATAAAATCTCCTACAGTAACGAGTACATCAGTATCCCATCTACCATTTCTTTCTATTTTTATGTTGGAACAAACTCTTTTGGCATAATCAGCAGTATAATTACATTCATACCAAGAGTGTTCTACAACATTAAACATATGACTACAGTTTTTATTAAGAGGGGTCAAGAAAGAAAACCATATGTTTAAGTTAAACATATTATGAGTTTTCTTTCGGCTTTAATAGTACGTACTAGTGCAGCAATGATGAAAAGTAGCTGTAAAATGGTTTCCTTCTGGTTAAGCAATAGCTGCATTAAGTCCATATAAGAATACATGGCAATACAAGTACATATGTAGAGTACAGTTTGATATATTTTACTTCCTAACCCTGAGATCAAGCAGAAAGAATTTACTGGATTCTCTTAAAAAGAAAAGGCTAATGGGGGTTTTGCTTGGTCTGTCCACCCCATTTCCTCCACCTTTGCTATCATTCTTTTTACAACAGTAGCAAGGGTAAGAGGCATAGTTTTGTTTGCCCTCTCTCTATAAATCTAAAAGCCTACCTGACAGACAGACTAAAGAACAGAGATCTCCAAACAGAGCTGGAGAAACACGCGAAAAAGTGAGGACAAACGTAGGCAGAGACCTCTTGCAGCTGAGTGAGTATATCAAGTCCACAGCTGCAGCAATGGGAGTTGTGCAGGGTTGATGGCAAAGCAATCTAGGTTAGCTGAAAGTCAATGTCCAAGTGCCTGCAGAATGTGGACGAATACTGGAAACCTCAGAGAAACATTAACATCACAACTCGTCCACATTTTCAGAAATCAATCTCACCTGCCTCCACACAGACCTCTGTGGTCCCTCAAGTTATATACTAGCATGGTCTCTTCCTGCTGCTCAAACATTATTTTGCATTTCCCCCTCAAAACTCAGTAAGGGCACTAAAACTACTTCAAGACTATTTTTGATATTTCATTCATTTTTGCCGCAGCCAAAATTTAAACATTTCATTAAAAATAGTTGACTTAACAGTCAAAAAGAGCATTGCCGAAACTACTGATAATGCAAACCACTTCAATCTTCACTCCAGAAGACATTTTAGGGATAGATAATAAAAAAATCCAATGGGCCAGTACTTTAAATGCAACTATTCTTCAACATGATTGGAATTTCCATGATTAGAGGTATTCAATACAAACAAAATAAACTCACAGGAATTAATACTACATGGTAAGACTACACTCCATATTTATAGCTTTAATATATATATACTGCATAAAGTATTATGCAGATTATATAAAGGAGCAGAGAGGATTAAAGAATTTACCATCTTTTCAGCAGATTTTGGAAAGAACGCTTTTATCAGCGGTATAAAGACTTTACACCAACTTCAATGCTGTACATTGAAGACTAAACCAAGCAGTTGATATATATCATAACCCAAGCAAAAAGACATTATATTTATTTAAGCAAATAATTCTCTTAACTGGGATGGGCTGACCATTTATTTTTCATATGATTGAGTAAACCACACAAACTCACAGATTCCCCCAGTCTACAGCAGAGAACATCTGTATTCATGCTCCAATATCTGAAGTCACAAAAGACTTGTATTTTTAAATCCAATTTATTCTGGCACTTTACATTTTGTTGGATTTATTCCCACTCCAAGAGAATGCTGTGCCAGGAGCCAGCAATTAGTTACTATGAGTTAAAGAAAAAGGAGGCTTACCACAGCATTTGAGCTACTGGACTGACACACAACTGACTGGAAAACAATATAAGATGGGCAACTTATGTAAGTAACCACACTTGGCATCTCAGAGTTCTGGCTGCAACAAATTAATTTGAAGTCTCCCTGGAAACCGTGATTTCATCCTGTCTAAGAAAAGCCTGTGCTGTTATTTCTCTCTTTATCAAGCATCTTGAATTCCACAGAAATTTCTCTCCTTGGACAGACCCAAGAAAAACAAACCAGCCAATCATTAGGATAAAATCTGACACTGAAATTGTACAGTTGAAATTGACCTTGCATGCGATAATAGGATTCCGCATAAGAAATGTTTCAACCTACTCCTACAGGAAATCCAAAAGTTCCAATTTGGAGCATGCACATGTACAAATAACTACGTTACCAAACAGAAAAACATAAAACGATTTAATAAAAATTACTAGCTGGTACAATAGTTTGGGAGAGCATTTTGTCTGCACTAAGGAATGTAGTGTTCAATTGGGCCAATGCCTTCTGTTGAGGCACACATAACTAGAAATTATATAAAATAATTATATATAATTACACATAATTATATATCATTTAGCAATGAAACCACCATAGAAATTGGCTCAAGTCTGAGAGAAAGGTACAACAATCTCTAACAAGTGTTGATAAAAAGAGGCATAAAGGCAACACAAAAATGGATTCAATCCAAATAAGAAATTCTAATGCAATTAAAAGACTACTTTAGGATTATGTCTAGTTGACAAAAGATACACAGAATTGCTCATCCAATTGCTGTGGTCTCAAAGTTCTCAAAAAGGCAAAACAGCCGAGGACTCAAAAATATTGGCAGTGCTACCAGATTCAGCTAGGTCCTGATATGTCAGACACATTTCTGCCAATAGCTCCTCTGTGGCAGTTTGAGCCACATTAGAAATCTAAAATCCAATTTCCAGGCTTCACTCACCCCTTCCCACAATTTATCCCAACACCGAAGAGAAAAACTTTCAGGCCAGAGGCTTCTATAGGGGAAGGGGGAAGTTGTATATATACATTTTATTTACACAAATAGATACTATACAAGCTAAAAGCAATTATATATATATATATATATATATTACACTTCTATCAGTCCCTCCAAAGCTTCTCCTTTTAACTTTAGTCCAGGAAAAGCCTTTCAAGGCTGATAGGTAACACGGTCTCTCTCTCGTGGGAGTGTTTAGGGAACCTGAAACACTCCCTCACCAAACTTCCAGTTGTTTGCTGCAGTCTTGTCTTCTTCATGAAGTCCAAGATAGCTTTGAGTCCTTTCTCCGTGGTTCTGTGACATTTCTGCTGTGTGATCTCTCTCTCTCAGTCTCATACCTCGGTTCTGTAGGCTGCTGTAATTCAGTCAGTTTATCATAGCGTCTTCCAAGTCAGTTTTTCAGCTGCCCCTGGTCAAACCTCGGCAGGGCAACTCCCAAGTCTCTCTCTCTGGCCCGTCTCCAATTTTGCCTGGGATTCTTCTCCGTGGCACCGAGCTGCTTCGTTATCCGCCCGTGTCCTGGCTCAGCTTCAATACTAAGCCTTGCATCCACTCCCACTAAACAGTGAGAGGGAAAAAAAGCCCCCTAGCCTTGGTCGCAGGCAGCTCGGTCCGGTTATACCCTGCCTCGAGCGCTCTGTAGCCCAGCTGCAGGGTGGGGGGGAGAGGGCCTGGCCTCCTCCCTCTTACCTCAGGTGCTGTGAGTCGCATCCCTCACAAACACTCACTCCAAATGCTGCCTCTAATCCTGCTGTGGGCCACAGAGCTGTGGGACGCAGGGCCCCCCCTCCCCCCTTGGAGGGGGAAGAAAGAGGAGGCCCTGCCACCCCTTCGGCCTTCTCACCCTCACACAGCAGCAGACACAGACAGAATTGCCAACATGTTCCGGTGATTGTGCATATATGATTTTTCAGCAGCAGTGAACAAGACGAACGGTGACTGGCCCTCCAGGGAACACTGCCCTGGCACCCAATCACCTCTGGGCCCCTCGGCTCTCAGGGGAGCCAATCTCAACCCATGACATCCTCACGCACTTCTTTCTTTTCCCCTTACATTTATTTTCCTTCCATCTTTTTATTTTTGTTCTCCACTTTTAAGAAAGGGAAGGTAGGGTTGGCTTAGCTGTTATTTGCAATGTGATGACTACAACATTTACCTTGAAAACAAGAGAGATGCAGTAAGAAATACTCAATAGGTGATTTAAAGTAAGTTTACTATGTGAAGGAAAGAAGTCTATGGGCTTCATTTGCATCCTTCAAGTAAGGACCAGCAACAGAAATAGAAATTATATTTTTCTGTCTCCCTATCTTTTTCTTCTATTCCTTTCTCCTATTTATTCCTCAAACAGATTTGCATTCTAGCACCAAGCACATTAGTGTTATTCATGTGTCTTTTTCCACAAATTATACTTAATGCTACTATTAGTTTTAATTTAAGCACTGTCAAATGCTGGAAAGGATAAGAATGATGCCATGGATGCCTGCTTTGGTCAAAGGTTTCAAAACTTTATTTGAAAGCTTGTTTTTTTGCAATTCTTTAACTGTCCTCTTTTTCCTTCATTTCCAGAAACATTCAATAAAAGGTAAATCAGATTAAGCTCTTTTTTTCCAATAGCAATCTGTAGTCACAGAAAAAGCTGATTAAACTATCTCTTCAAGCTTCAAAATTTGACGTTATTGTTTTACACAGTAGAATGAATGCTGATGAGAACACAGCTGCGTTGGGCAGGTCATGTCTCCAGGATGAAGGACCACCGCCTCCCTAAGATCTTGCTTTACGGTGAACTTGCCACTGGCTGCCGCATGAGAGGAGCCCCGAAGAAAAGATACAAGGACTCCCTGAAACAACATCTCAGCCTTGGCCATATTGATCACCACAACTGGTCTACTCTGGCATCAAATCGGGAGGCCTGGAGACACACCATCTATAACGCAGCTGTCTCCTTTGAAAACACACACAGGATCACCCTCGAGGAAAAAAGGCAACGCAGAAAGAACCGTGTATTGCAGAATACACCTTCTAAGGAGTCTTTCTGCTGTGCCTTTTGCAATCGGATTTGTCTGTCACGTATTGGCCTCATAAGCCACCAGCGTGCCTGCAGCAAATGTGGATAGAGCCTTCCCAAATCTTCGTTCGCGAAGCCTAGCCATGATGAGAATGAATGGATGTTCATTCCATTTAACTTAGTACAACAGCCTTCAGACTACACAGAAAGGTATAATGAAGTAAACTGACCTCTAAACCATTTGATTATATGTTAGCATTTTAACAACAATATATAAATTCACTGACATCAAATGAAGAAGAATCATAGAACAAATAGATAAAAAGGATTTTTAGGTTTTCCAATTCTGTGTTCTTTAAATGATAGGGTTCTTTTTACTTAGTCTTGCTTTAACTGAAAATATTGAAAAGTCATTCAAAAGAGGCTGTGATGGCTGAAGGAATGGAAATAGTAGAAATTCTAGAGGAATTTAGGACCTGGGCTAGTGAAAACTTTGAAAGAATTCCAGTTGTATTCAGGGGAGTTAAATCAAACCCTTAAGATTTTAAACAGTTTTTTGAGGGAAGAAAAAAGAAATTTAGTACATTCATGCTTGAAGGGGAAAACATAAACATTTACTGTTTCAAGTATATCCAAAATGTGGTACTTTGAGAAATAACTCACAGTTCCAGATATAGTATGATCCCAAGCAAAAATTAAAACAATGCACAATTTCCATGCCCAGCTGCTTTACCCCTGCAAGAAGACTAAAGATATTCCAGCAAGTATTCCTGATCACTTTCTTTACACTTACAGCCCAGTCTATGAAGACAATTATTTTTATTACATTTATAAAGTATAAAGCACCTTCCTAGTCTTAACCATATAGTTTTCATTCAGTCCACAAAACAACTAAGGACACGGTAGCTGAAGAGTTGAGCAACTAATGAATGGACAAATCACACCAAGAAGGTTTTGCAGAGGTGCAGGGTGGTCAGAAGGCCAGGGCTGTCCTGCACTATCCAACCCATGTCTCTGGGTTGGATATTTCTCTGCTTTCAGCATTGTTTCACACAGATAAATAGCATTATGAAAAAATACTAAGTAAGCCAGAAGATCAAACTTCTCCCTGGGTGTTGTAAATCACTTTCTGACATAGGAAAAACACCAGTATTTTCCAATGTCCCTGGCACGCATCTCAACAGGGAGCTGTTTTTTTTTTTTTCATTTTTGTATACTTGTTATTGTAAGATCCCAGATTAATTCCCTATTTCTACTCAAAAGCCTTGTAATTCTGTGGTGGGTCGATCCCAGCTAGAGGCCAGGTGCCCAACAAAGCCACACTATCACTCCCCACCTCAGCTGGAAGTGGGAGAGAAAATATACCAAAGGGCTCATGGTTTGAGATAAGGGTAGGGAGAGATCACTCACCTGTTACTGTCACAAGCAAAACGGACTCAACTTGGGGAAAAACTAAATTTATTAACATTCAAATCAGAGTAGGATCATGAGAAATAAAAGCAAATCTTAAAAACACCTTCACCACACCCCTCCCTTCTTCCCAGGTTCAATTTTACTCCCAAATTCTCTACCTCCTTCCCCCAGAGGCACAGGGGGATGGGGAATAGGAATTACAGTCAGTTCATCACACATTGTCTCTATCGCTCCTTCCTCCTTAGGGAGGGAAGACTCTCATGCTCCAGCATGGGGTCCCTCCCTTGGGAGACAGTGTTCCACAAATTTCTCCAACATGAGTCCTTCATACAGGCTGCAGTTCTTAATGAAATTCTCCACTGTGGGTCCTCGGTGGGGTCACAAGTCCTGCCAGTAAACCTGCTCCAGAGTGGGCTCCCCTCTCCATGGGGCCACAGGTCCTTCTAGCAGTCTGCTCCAGTGTGGGCTTCCCACAGGAACACAGGCTTCTTTGGGCATCTGCCTGCTCCAGAGGGGTCCTCGAGGGGCTGCAGGTGGATCTCCGCTCCACTGTGGACCTCCATGGGCTGCAGGGGCACAGTTGCCTCACCATGGCCTTGACCACAGGCTGCAAAGGAATCTCTGCTCCAGCACCTGGAGCACCTCTGCCCTCCTCATTTTTCACTGGCCCTGATGTCTGCAGAGCTATTCCTCTCACATATTCTCACTGCTCTCTCTGGATGCAGCTGCCATTCCATCCCTCTTCTTCACTACATTATCCCAAAGGTGCTACCACCATCACTGATGGGCTCAGCTTTGGCCAACAGTAGATCTGTCTGGGAGCCGGTTGGTATTGGCTCTGTCGAACATAGTGGAAGCTTCTCTCCTCAGAGAAGCCACTGCTGTAACCCTCTCACCACCAAAACCTGGCCACGCAAAGCTAATACAACTTCACACATACAAACATGGATGCTCTATTTTGTCCCAGCCCTTGAGCAACAGTGTATATTGAGGTGACTATCTATGGAATAGTGACACCAAAAAAACACAACATCTCTGAAGTAACCTACGTAGAATAAACTGGTGACAATGATTATTCTGAATGATCTAGGAAGCACTGCTGTTGTAGATATCCCTCAGTGCCTGCTAATAAACCTGTTTCTGATTATTTAAAGAATCGCCACCAATGAAGTAATTTAGCTCCTTGCAGGGACCGGGGGAAGAGGGGAAGGAGGTCAGGAGCACTGCTACAGGTCACTGAGAGAGAACCTAGAGCTCAGATGTCTGAAGGATTCCGCAGGACTCCTGGGTCCTGATGATGCAGAAACTGCATGTAGTCCTGGCCAGTACCGTTCTGGGGTTGTGGGAGTCTAAGTGGGAGACAGGAATAAAACCAATGTCTCTTCCTCTCTCCCCCAATCTCAGCCTCTCTACCTAAATGAAGAGAAAGTGCCCTTTTATTCCATGTAATTCTTTAAAATTTAGTGGTGCTTTTCCCCCTTTCACAACTAACTAGCTCTTCTCCTTCATTGTTCAGGGGTCAATGTTAACATGTTAAAAATATTCCCCACATCTTTGTGTGCTTGAATTTTCAGATGTAATACTTTTTAGTTGGATACATCACTCTGTATCATAACTGCCTAGATATCACATTCCTGTTTTATGACGAGCCTTGATGATGCTGGGGAGTGATTCTCCCACTACTAAGCCAGCAGAAACCTAAGTACCATCTCATCTCTCCCCATGAAAAAGTCCCTGAACCCTATAATAAAACCTTTTACCTCCTCTATCTTTGCTTTTTCTTTTATCTCTCTCCAGACAGTCTGGGCTACTGGCCACTTGTTTCGCTTAATCTTCAGACATTCATTAATCAGGTTTTAATAGTGCAATAGTGCAACTCCAAATCTCCAGAGCACTGTGAGAACTACATTCAAGACTGAGAGTTGTTTGGTTTTATAACAATTCCAACAGGCAGGGACATCCAAGTTTGTTATGCACTTGGAAATTCTTAGAAATCTCAGTGTTCAAAACTGCAGAAAATTATCCCTCAGCCATTGTAGACAATTCCTCACAAGCTGGCACCGTAAGGATGGAGTGGGGGTGGAAGGCACCATCCTGTTCCATCTTGCTAGGTTACTCATGGCAAGAAGGCGAATTCCTTCCTCCCACTCTACAACTATGAAGAAATCTTCTGCATATGGGTCAGAGTTATCTGGCCCCAAGGGATGAGATTTGCTAGTATACTCAGCAGTGACCCCGAACAGTCATAAGTACTCATCACCACACACCCTCTTAGGTTTGTACAAGGGAACCAGAACAAATAAGGCTCCGTCTTTTGAGCAATAATTAAATATTATTTACCATAGACTACTCTGACAGATTATGTATTTTACAATATTACAACCCATACAGTAAACAGCCAAAGACTTTCCCTTGAGGACATGTTTTAGCAGTGAACATGGTGATGGTGCTGGGTTGACAGCTGGAGCTCATGGTCACAGAATATGCCAAGTTGGAAGGAACTTACAAGGATCATTCAATCCATCTACTAGCCCTGCACAGAACCATCCCCAACAGTCCCACCATGTGCCTGCAAGTGTAGTCCAAATGCGTCTTGAACTCTCTCAGGCTTGGTGCTGTGACCATTTCCCTTGGGAGCCTGTTCCAGCACCCAACCACTCTCTAGGTGAAGTACCTTTTTCTAATATCCAATCTAAACCTCCCTTGACACAACTTAGGTAATTCCTTCAGGTCCTGTCACTAGTCACCACAGAGAAGAGATCAATGTCTGCCTCTCCTCTTCCCCTTACAAGTTGTAACTGCAATGAGGTCTACCCTCAGTCTTCTCTTCTCCAGGCTGAATAGACCAAGTGACTTCAGCCACTCCTCATACAGCTTCCCCTCAAGGCCCTCCAGAGCAGAGTGGGACAATCCCCTCTCTTGACTGGCTGGAGATGCTTTGCCTGATGCCCCTCAGAGCGTGTTTGGCCCTTCTGACTGCCAGGGCACTGCTGACTCATATTCAACTTGCCATCGACCAGGACCCCCAGATCCCTTTCCATGGCACTGCTTTTCCAACCTTAACAATTTTATGATTCTATTCTGCCTCTTTCATGCCATTCCACTTGCAGCTTTTCTGTTCAAGAAAACAGTGCAAACAGTTCTGCTCTTTGCTCTTTTGACATGAAAGGGCCTAGAGTTTCAAGTGTCACATTTCTGAATCAGCTAGCTTGACTTAAATTAGCAACAGGTGCATTAAATGGCCATTAGAGGTTAGAGCAGTTTAGGTAACATCTTTTCTTTCAAAAGCTCCCATTAATTTTTCCAGAGTAGTTCCCATATCTCAAAACATACAAGATATGTGTAACTTATTTTCCATAGAGTCCATTAAGAAATGTCTACTGTTACCAATATAAGTTGCAAAAGAACGAATAAAACAACATGGCACACTTATTAGGAACTATGACAAGCTGCTTACACTGTATATTAATGGTATCGGACAGGCCTGAATGAAGTGCAGGTCGTGCTTTCTTGAATAAACAGGTGTACAGCTCACCTTTCAGAGGAATACCACAAATTTTAAAAAGTAGATTTTATATTATCATAAGTTTTAATAAAAGTTTTTTTCAAAAAGTGAAAGGAATACAATATGTTATTATTTGTGCCAGAAATTTGACATTTCTGAAGATGCCAGATGTATTTTCAGACATATTCCAGAGTTATTTAACTTGAGATGAGCTTTTTTTTTTTAAAATGTCAAACTGGTACTCTTAGAAAATGTCAAATCAGTGCTCTTAGAAAAACAGGTAGATTTCAGGTTTGCTTAAAAAGATAAATTTATATACAAGAGGGAAATCTAATCTATTCTGTGTTCCCAATAACACAAAATCTTGACTATCACAGTGTTTCAGAGCAAATGCTTACAGTGTTTCCTGGGTTTATTTTGTCACTAGAATGACTTTGTATTCTGGCACTTGAATGACTTTCAGAATGACTGTATAAGGGTCATCTCTTTCAAAAAAAATTCTCCTTGGAAGAATCTCTGGGGTATAGCATCAACAGTCAAAGATGGTGTGTAAAACTTAAACTATAAAAAACTGATCCACTGACTCAAATGGATTTTCTTGCCTCTGGGCGTTATTCCAAGATGTGTGATTCGATTCTCAGTTCTTATTTGGGCTATATAATTGATCAGAATTCACAATCAATTTAGCTATAGTTTAGCCATAACAACTAGCAACAATAACATAATCCATAAGCATTGCCTTATATCTTAGATCTTTAAAATCAAATGCTGTCCTGTATGTTTTAGAATGAACTTGTTAAAGATGAACTCTATCTATGCACATGATTATTGGTTCTCAGATAGTACTTAAGGTGAAAAAAGGGAATAAACAAATAAAGAAAGCCAGTTTCTTCTCAGTCATATTGTAAAATAAACTTCCATGACAACAAAACCAGATTTAAAACATCAACCAGTGAAAAAGTTCTAAACAAACAAAAACTAGAAAATAACCACTTTAGGAAAAAAGTGTCAAAATTTCTATGTCACAAAGGTACATAGGATTATTTCCCAGCAACTGTCATAATAAATATTATTATTTTCCATGGTATCAAAATATTCTTTACATCTTGGCCTATTCATTTTCAGGAAAGAAAAGCTATTTCCTGTGTATTCAAACAAGAAAATAGGTTAACGATTTAAAGTGATTATATATTTACTTCAGGTATCAACAATCAGTGCTTAAGTTCTATTTTGGCATTAGTGTAGCAGAGTTTTCAGGATGAAATCACCATATAACAGAATTTTCACTGCACTTTGATTTCTGAGCAAGATTTCAAAGTTGTCCAACTTTTCAAAGGCATCCTCTAAGTAACTCTGCAGGAGAAGACATATATCACCCAGATCTATTTAAAAATCAGACAGAGTGACCCATGAAACAAACACAAAATTGCACATGGTCAAGTGTAGAACAGAGAATCAGGTTTTCTGCACATGAAATGCTCTGTACTGGACAGCTCCAGGATGCTTTTGTTGAATGCCTTTTACTTGCTACTCTCAGGTAGTATCAAACCATGAACTACTAATAACCCATGGTGAGTACTTAGCATAAGTAGGTATACTTATATAGAGAAGTAATTCTTCTTTGCTAGAAAAACCTCATCTGAGGGCAGATTAGGAAAGAAAATAAGAGATAAAATAAATGGAATGCTCTTACTCTTCAGGAAATAAAAATGAAGCTTTACTCTTGGTACTGCTTGGCTTTCTTGAAGACAACTATGTGCTTCTGAAAATTAGGTGCAGCTGTCCCCTCTTTTGAGCTCCTTAACGAAATCCTCTGCACTCTGGCTTCCCTCCCCTTTTTGGCAAAATTGTCAATCTTCATTTCAGCCCAGTCATGAGCACGCCATGGCCATGTGGGCCTCTCTGCACAGCAAATGGACTTAATTACAGGAGCATACAATTAGATTCCTTTCTCCTCATTGAAAATTCACCAGGGAATAGCAAACATAAACCTCCATTGTCCAGGACCTTTAAAAAGAATTTGTTGTTATTCCTATTCAGCAAATCTTCTTCTCCTTCCCTACCCCTTATTCCTTTCCATGGTAGTAAAACAGCAAAAAACACCTTTATCATTTTATTTTCTAGTATACTGCAAGGGTATATTTTTTACAATTTAATATACTGCTAGCATGTAGCTACATTTTATCATCAGTAATTTCTCATGGCTTGTGTCATTCTACATAGGACCTGAAAGATTCTCAGTTTCATTTTTCAGGGATAGGAAAAAATACCTCCAGGTCTCTTAATTGCCTTTATTTCTCCATTTTCTTTTTCTCTCAACTTCCAGACAGAGCTATTCAAAAAGCCGTTTAATTTATTTGGTTGGGTTTTTTAGGCTTGCCATTTGATACTCACTTCCTCTGCAAGTGACACCTTCTGAAAGACAAAGAGGACTTCTTTTCAGTAGGTAAGAATTTCAGTTTTCTTCTAGTAAGCAAGATAATTAGGTGTTTTGCCTCTGAAAATTCCCCTCCACATATTAACACCTTTTATTATTGCATTTCCACATGACCTTTCCTTTGTTTTAAGTTGCTATGAAGGGCTGCACTCTAGCTCCAAGGTTCTTGGCTGTACTTTCCCACATTGCTCTACCTCATGACTTGACAATGAACCCGATGGTATATCTCAGCAGGTCTCTCACCCAGTTCTGTTCCCTCCTAACGGAAATGTCATAAGCAGGCAGATACCATTCCACTTGGGGAAAGAAGGCACACAGCTCCTTACCGAGACACTGACATTAAGTTTGGCTCATATTCTGCCAACAGTGATCTACTTTACCCCTTAAAGTCCTGTGCTATCAGGGCCAAGATTTTAAGAGCTGGAGACTCTCATATCCAGCTCCCATTGGCAATCAAACCTCTGATAAAATGGAAGTTCAACATTATGTAACTTTCCCATGGGTTTTTGTCTTGGGCATAAAGTCTAACCTCAGAGCCACTTCGACAGAGTGCTTTTTTGTTTTGAAACTTTTCCCACAGCTGAGAAATAAATGAATTCACAAAGCTAACAGTTCTGCATGGTCCACTCCCGCCTCTACCATCTTCAAGTCATGTTCTGCATAATTCACCCACCCTTCAGGTCATTGCACAGATGCGTCCATCCCCTCTTCTCCACACAGGACACTGCAGCTATGCTTACAGTATCTGTTTTCTCCTCTGCCTTTTTATTTAACTGGAAGTATTATTCTATCTTCTCTATGTGCAATGAGGAAAGGGGAAACAGTAGAAAACCAAGGTCAGATCCCAAGTGCAAGTAAGGAGGAACATGCTGATCGGGTCAAGGAGAGCTGCAATTAAAGAGATAGTTATTTAAACAGCCTTGCTTACATCTCTCTCTAAAGGAGTCTGTCTGGGACGCAGCTCCCAGAGAGACACTCAGGAGATGCCAGGTGGTTAAAAGACTAAGAAAAAGAAATTACTACATTTGGGGACATTGAAGGTCGTAGGTACTTCACACAGTTCTGCACACTTTAGTGAGCAAGGGTTATACCACAAGATAGTAAACTGAGCTCAATAATCTGGTATTTTATAAACTGTACTGTTTGTATCAACAATTGTATCACATAGTTGTATCACTATGCAAAGTTATCTTGACCTCTCCACATGTGATACTGCAAGCTCTTGTGGCATTACGGAGATCATAAGGGGTGAGGATTGGCATTACCTACTGAGACCAAAGGAAGCACAAGTACTCTTGACAACAAAGACTTCCCAAGTGTCTGCTAAAGGCTGAGCCTAGATATACTCTTGCTGTTATACCAACTGCAGCACTCTTCACTTACGTGTCTTCAAATCACCCTAATTAGGCTCATTTTTATATGCCAAAACAGTTTTGACTGAAAAAAACTTTTGGAAATCATTAACTCTACTTAATGAAGAAAGTACAGATTGTTATATTTTGGAAAGTACAAGCTGGCATGCTTTAAAAATTGTTGGCTTAATTTCAAAGTAGAGCTCTGGGGTTTTGGCTTTTTTCCACTTTCTGTTGATGTAGGATACAAATCAGTTCAGGCAAGTTAGAACATGTTTTATCATCACCATGGCTCGGAAAATTTACACAGAAAAAAAGGGAGAAAAATACACAAAAAAATACCTTTGGGTAGAGTAAGTGTCTTTAAAATATACAAAAATGCTCTGACCTAATCAAATGGCAGTGTTAATGTACACTACAACCACAGAAGTTGGGACACTCTTCATTCCAACAACTCAGTTTCTTCCCTTCAAAGACAGCTTGAAAAAAAGACACTTTTCTAGCATGTTCCACAGATAAAATCTTTTTAAAATATCCTACAAGTTTTGTCACACAGCACATATAGAGCTGTGAATATGCCATGTCAAGACAGACACATTTAGAGCCCTCCAGATAATGTTCTCAATACAAAAACATACAAAAATTATCACTTTTTCATTCAACATCTTTTAGACCTACATACAAACCTGCACACTTGTAAATAAGTAGCCCACTTCTACCAGTAGATTTTACCTATGCCAAAAAAGATGGGGAGGGCAGAAACTACATCCCAAACTGCTGATTAGCACCTCGTATTTACACAGTACTTCTGACACCATCTCCAAGGACAGAGATGACTGTGCATGAGGCAGACTTGCTATACCTCTCTGCCATACATCTCTCATGTCACTCAGGACTCCACAAGAAGCAAATTTTGCTCTTTATGATTACTGATGCACTGTCCTCACCTCTGCATAGTCCCCTTACCCATCTTCATACCTCCCCTTACCACCTTCCCAACAGCCAGAACAAGCAACATTGAGATCCCCAGCCCTTTTCTGGGAGGTATTGGCAGGGGCCAATGAAGAGGGAAAGAAAAAATGTTAGCTTGAGAAAAAATGTATGGCTGCAGAGGTGACAAGAGGCACCCCACAACATGGGACAGTGCAGAAGATAATGAGAAGAACTGGTCTGGATGGAAAGTGTGAGGGAATAAGAGACTCTGCTGCCACAAAGCTCTGCCAAACTCTCCCTGTCCTAAAAATGCCCTGAGCCCTCTTCATGCCTCTGTCCCCTTGTCAGCTGCCAGAAGACCCCCCACCCCTAGTCCCACAGCCAAAGGGCCCTTGCAGTCACTTCCCAACCCTCCTGCCCCAGAGGACCTGTGATTGATCTCAGTGCCTCCTTGTCTTCCCCTCTGCAATCTCCATAACTGTCTCATTTTGCCACATCAGTATTTCTTTCTGTCATTGCTAAGAAGCCTCCAGCCTCTCTTTGTTATTAGTTCAAACCAGATCTTCAGAGCAAGCTACTAGAACTAACCACAGAGAGAAAAATCTTGGAATACAAAAATCTGAATTATGAAGAGGCCCTAAAGTATAAATATTCAAGGTGGACATGTAGATTTCCTATGAGTTAATGCAGTATTCTTAACAGGCTTACTTTGAACTGACCAAAAATTCAAGAAAAAATGTAAATCTCACTGGCATGAATGATAGTTTATTTTTCACCACATCGAGTTTAAGCAAACTTCCCTGCAATTTTTGCATGTTCATAGTTATGGAGAATGGGTCTCATTCCAGTGCCTGTGTGTTTTACTTAGAGCAGCTATTAACTTCTCACTTCTTAAAGCCTATTTTACTACAGCATGAAACACACTGATAAAAGATTGATTACTCAATCCAACATTGAAATTGTATATAAAATTCCAAAAGGTTGACATGTATTTACTTTGTACTCTTCTTTCCACTCATAGTATTATCCAGTATGATCAACACTACTCATCTCCCTGGTTTCTATCTGCTGTTAATCATGAATAGTGTGCCTGACATCTACCCTCGAAGGCTAAATCAATCAGTGCTGCATTAAAACAATGCCTGTGCAGATTAATGGTAACTTGGAAAAGTTTCTTTTGTAAGTCTCACAGTACCCCAGTACCACATAAACTAGAGAGAAGGAAAAAGTGTCTCAAGCCATTTTGTCTATGCCCCTACAGGTCTAAGTTTTCTTCTACCATATATTGCATTTTTCTGCAGCAAATCCAGTTCTAAATGATGCAACACGGGAGCCTTGCAGGGCTCAGCCTATTTTTATGGGCAAAACCAGGGAGGAAATGTCAAGCCTTGATTACTGGGGGGGGGGGGGGGGAGAGAGTGGTATTTACCAAAGCAATATATATTACCATGGTGCAGCAACCTCCTAACAATTTTCTGCTTATCCCTAAATTTTACTCTGGACTAGTAGTATTGGCTATTTACAAGTAGACCTGCCTGATGGAGCCATCTCCAATCCAAAGATCTGAGCTTGGTTGCCATGGGTGGTCAAAGAGGTGCAATAGATTCTCCAGGCAGAGGATGCACAGCAGCCATCAAACCCTACACCCCGATATGCTCCAGCCAAGGATGTGCTGCAGAAGGACAGAGTGCTGAAGCACATGTGTCTCTACCACTAAAAATTCCAGTTCTATAGGTTATGTCATTTTGTGTAACTGGGGAAGATAAACTCTCCAACAGCCTCCTTGTGACCATCACCCTGGCACAAATGGCAAAGTTGGCCTTCCACTCCTTTCTGCTCACCCTTCCTAAAGCCCACATCTTCAGATACTTCAGGTACCCACTACTGTGCTAATGGGCAGATTTTGCACATTTTCAACACACAATTTGGATCAACAGAGCTTTGAAATGTGTCAAGGGCCTCATGGCACTAACAAGCCTTTAACCGGTCCCTTCCCACAGCCCAGGAACCCATGTCAGCCCCCTAGGGCTGTCATCCCCTGCCCCAGCTCCCCAAAGCCCAACCCTGCCTGCCCATGGACCCCATAGAGCCAGGCCCATGTTGCAGCCTGGCCTCAGCCCATCCCCAGGGAGGTGCCTGATGTGCAGGGCTGGGGCTGCCCTGGTGCCCTCAAACATTCTGCTCCCAGCTGGGGCAGTGGGACAGGCCAGGCCCATCCCTGCCACCCCTCCATGGGGAGCCCCTGATGCTGTGCCCTGACAAAATTTGTCCTTTCTGATGATTCAGAGAAACTCTGACATGGTCCAGTGCAACAAATCAACATCATAAAAACCAAAAGCAAAACATTTTATAAGGCACATCTTGATCTCTTCAAGCACTCTAGCCTGCCACACCACTGTGGGTGTGATGGGAGGCAGCTGAGACTAGCTCAGTTGGTTAGAGCACGGTGCTAACAATGCTAAAGTCAAGAACAGTTTGATCCCCATAAGGGCCATTCACTTAAGAATTGGACTTGATGATCCCTGTGGGTCTCTTCCAACTTGGAATATTCTGTGAGAAGGAAAAAGCAGAAGATGCCCCAGGAATAGCACATCTTCAGCAGGTTTACTGGGCTCAGCTCACGTCATGCCAGGTCAAAAAAGAGAAAAAAGGTGGAAACAAAGACATGTTAATAATACAGATGACTAAGAGCACTGAAAAAGCATCTCTTTTCATAAAAAGACACCGGAAAGATTGAGCCAGCTTTATTCAATGCCTCTCTAAAATAGCAAGAGCAGAACACAGGGACACCAATTACTAACAAATAGAGACAACCTAGAAATAGAGGTTAGGCCTTGTCTGTTCCCATTCTTATAGAACAGGGATGTTCAAAAACCTTAAGTCATCCTTTTTGGGACTGAGAAGTTAATTTCACAAGTAGTTGCGGGAAGTAAAGAATGTGGTAAAATTTTTAATATAAATAACATATAAATTGATAATAACAACACAAAGAATAACACAATAAAAGAATAAAAATTGAGCAAAGCAGCAATATAATTGGTTGATAAACTGGGCTGATAATTGGACCAGGCAAACCCTTGTTAAATGCAGTAGGACAAATTACGCATTTCTAAGTATGTTTAAGAACTGAATTATATTCCGAGTAATTTCCAAGATAACGATCACAGCCAAGATACAGATAAATTAAACCAAAGCATTCTGCCTCATGGACTCCCTGAGAAACACTTGTATTACCGAGGATCTGAAGAAAACAACGTAATACAATTTGCATAACTGTACTTCAAAACTGACCTCAAATCTCCTAAAATTTACACATAAGCCAATTTACCAGTTGTGATGGTGCCAAACCAAGATGTGATGTTCTTGAACAGATCATCTATAACTGTTCTTAGACTTCAATGGCAAATGCAGTTTGAGCAGAAAGAAGAATCACAAAATCTACTATAAAAGCTTGGCATGTGAGTGAATTACTATAAATGGATTACTGAGCCATGTTTACCTTACAAAGCTGGTTCTTCGATATGCATGATCATCATCAAGAGTGCGAGTTCACAGGCTGGCCTATTGGTAGCCTCTGCCACCCATGGAGCCTTTAAGGGACCTGAAGAGGTTATTTAATGTCTCTGACAACAGGAAGCCACAATCACCTTTGTCATTAGGATTTCCAGTAAGTGATTGTTTGGACAATCAATGCTCAATTACCTGTACAGTTACACGGGACTTTCGCTACTGATTTAACCCAATGTGTCCTGCAGCAGCTCAGCATGCTGGTTCTTGTTATGTCTCCACTGGATGTGGAGAAGAGTTTGCTTCCCACCACTCTGCAGCAACCAATTACACAGCTCAAGATTGTTATCACATCTCTCATCAGTCTTTGCTTCCCTAGACTGCAACATTCCAGTTCTTTCACTGTCTTCCTATAGGTTATGTTCTCTAGATCTCTGAACACCTTTGCTACTCATCTCCTAACTGGTACGACTCTGATGGAACCTTGGTGTCCAGAATCCTAGGTAGTACTGATACCTGACACAGACCCTAAAGTCACAACTACCAGGAAGTGCAACACTCCTGTTATGCATCCCCGAATATATTTGTCTTGATTTTGCACATCTTTAACATGCTGGATCCTATCAAAGTCTTCACGCTGAAAACTAAATTTCCTAAGGAAACTGCTTAACACAGTTCTTAAAATAAATATTTTATGCTCATCCTTTAGTTCAGTATTATGCATTTGAATAAATATTTGAGTGATATTGTATAATTAGCACTCCCACAATAAATAAGGTTTGAGGAAGACTTCCAAGTTTACTAATTGTAACAGACTCAGAAGGCTTTCTCAGATGCCTGAAAGCTGGAACATTTTCAGAATCAACCAGTGGACTGGTTTTCCAGCATGTGAAGTTCTCAAACCAGAGACCAGATCCTTTCAGCACAGCAAGTAGCATGTACAGCTAAGCCTTACACAACTGAAAAGCAGTAATCAGAAATGGCCCACAGAACAAATTTCTCTTTCCAGGTACAGAAGCAAGTATAATTGCAGTTATTACAAACCCTTCTACTTTACCGATTATTCTAAAGTCTGTACTCTCTTGCCACAAACTACTGAAAAAGTTGATCCGCAAAGCCATTAACTTTGTGCAAGACCAACGTGATGAAAGAATAAAGCAGGTTTCCATACAGCACAGAAGGACATAGCGAGATATAAATGATTTCATCTCGTGCCAATAAACTAAGCAAGGATATCATGCTAGTCCAACCTGCTGCACGCACTGCAGTCAAGTTACAAAAAACTCCTCATCAGTGACACAGTCCAAGGTCAGCTCCCTGCTGACTTCGAAGGCACAATTTTCCTTATCTCAGCCCCGCGGCTCTCCGGCGCCCACGGTCCCCACGCCCGGCTACCGCGGGGGCAGCCCGGCTGCGGGGAGGTGGCAGAGGCCGCCCCGAGGGCTGCACCTGCCCGTGCCCCTCCCCGGCTGCCCCTCCAGCTGCCCCGCGGGCAAGGGAAGCCCCGCAGGGATGCAGCCCCCCGGGGAGCCCTCCTGCCCCCGGGAGCCCCGCTGACCTGCCGGCGGCCACACGTCGCCCCTCCGTCGGCCGCGGTGCCGCACCTGCCGCAGGCTCCCCTCGCTGCTCTGGTGCGGCTCTGTCCCACGCCCGCCCAGCCACGGCCGCCCCGGCCCCGCACCGCCCGCAGGAGCCGCCCCGCGGCAGCACCGCCCCCTCCGGTCCCGCGCCCTGGCACAGCCCTGCCTGGGCTCCGGCCAGCGCAGGACGCGGCCGGGTTCGCAGCTTGGCTGCTCCCCGCCGCACCTCCTGTGCACCCCTGCCCCCCGAAGTGCCGCCCCCGCCGTCCCGCACGGTCCCCGGTAAGGGGTCTAATAGGCTTTCCCCGGTTTGTGAGACAATGCCGACCGCCGGCTGCATCGGGGATTAGCAAACTGTTGGATGCAAGAGGGAAAGGCCAGTAGTTTGAAATAGCTTGGTGATGATGTCCCTTTCATTTCAGAAGTGCTTGGTTTTCGGAGCTTAATGCAAGATTTGGTACTACTTGGCCATGTCCCTCAGCGCTCCTGTTGCACGTGGTTTTACCCTTTATTAAGTGAACCTGTCCCACAAACCTCCAGTAATCAATCACACATCCCTTTCCTCTGTGTCTGCAGTACCATCACCCATACCAGAGCTCAGAAGCAGAAGCTCTGTTACCGTCCATTCAAAACTACTTCCTCCCTTCCCCGCACATCTTTGGACAACACATGCTGCAAGGTGTTGCAACCGAGGGATCCAGATCTAATCCTGCAGCTGCAAAGGCAATGCCAACATGGATATCTTGAATAAATTCCTACCCATCATCCAGCACTTCTTTTCCAGGTGAAGGGGAAAAATGTCTTTTGTGAGTCCTGGCTTCAGTGACTGTTGTGTTCAGGAGTCAGACTGGTGGGAACACTTTGGGAACTGGATGACCAGACAGTGAGCACGTGACTTTCATATGTGGAGAGGTGTTACTAAAGACAGGAGCTGGTGTCCCTCATCACTTTCACACAAAGTTCAGGAACCTCCCTACTTGAGAGAGGTGTGGCAAGCCTGCCTGGCACCGGCGAAGCAGTATATAAAACCTCTGGGGCCACTCCCTAACTATTGCTTATTCACAGGTTGTACCTAGATGATGTTCCTCATGTCTCCCCCTACACCTCCATGAAGGTTTAGGGGGAATCTTGGAGCTGTGTCACATGGGCCCTGTCCCTTGTGAAAGAATGCATATGGAGAAAACCATTCATTAAATAAATGCCTGCCTACAATGGGTCTGAGCCTGATAGGGTAGGAAGGGGAGTGCAGCTTCCCTAGTTCTCTGTGAATAAGACACCTACGTTAGGAAACAGTGTGGGTTATGGATGCCAGCAGTCCCAAGCAGAGGCTCCTTGCTCTCATACTCAAGGTCCTTACCCCCTCTGCCACTACCATTTTCAGGATTTGAGGTCAGCTTGTTTTCTTGATACTAAATGTGCTTCTCCAAGGCATTGTGGACTATTTGCACTGTGGGCACAGCAGTACCCACGACCCTTTCATCTATTTTGTGATCAGGGTGCACATTACTAAGAGACCTGATATACCCTCTTTCCATAGCTCTTTCCTGCTTGCCTTATACCCAGGCCTGCCTAAAAGTTTGTGTTTGCATAGTTCATTCAGCCAGGAGACAAATCTGGGTTCAAGCGTAGCCCTGATATGCTTTAACATGTTGTTTCTTTTGATGATTGCTGAACAGCAGCAGATTTTTGTGAATGAATAAGGCAGTGCCTGTGTTGCCTACTCACACACAAAATTCAGGCAAACACCTCCACACTTCACAGAAAGAACTGTCAACTTCCAGTTAAGTGCAAATAAGACAGAAATTTTAAAAATCATCCTGCTGTTGTCTGCCTACTCAAACACAGGAAAGGATCAAAAGATGCTTTTCGTTCTAAATTGTATCCCAGACAGGCACTATTTGGGCACATCTGAAAGGAATATCTTTGATAGTGATTCCTTGTTTGCCATCCTCACTCTGACCACATTTGGAAAAGTGAGCACTCAGCAATAAACCAATGTATATCTCAGTTTATGATGATGCAGTTTGATTGCTGTCAGTGAATTCATTCATATGTATGTGTGTGTATATATAACGCTAAGGGTACACAAGTGTATTTTCTGTATATTTTTTTCCAATTTAGAAGAAGAGCCTCTAAAAGAGAGATATTTAAGGGATTCTGTGAATGAATTTTCATAGAGTAGACAATACCTATTCTAGCTTAAAAACTTCATGAAAAAAATTAATAACTTTTAACAAACTACAGAGTACATAATAGCAAATGCCAACTCTAAAAGGGTTTAACTCTAACAGAATCAATATTTTTCAAAGTGTAGCATCTCTGGCTCATTGTTTATATGAAGAGAATATTTATATTGACATCAGTTTCCCACCATTTGTGTCCAGTGCGACTCCTTAAACATTAATCATTTATAAGCTTTGACTATGTTCTGATTAACAAATCTATGTCCTGGGAATCAATTTAGAAATGCTATATGTATAAACTTTGCCTTCAGCTGCATCTACAATTGAGTCTGAAAAACTGCAGTAGTAATGCAGCGATCTCAATTGCAACTAGCTGTCATATGACTTAAATCTACCAGTGATCACCCAGGCTTCACTAAAAATTCTTTTCTTTAACTTACACAAAAAATGGGATAGAAGGGTCAGTATTTTTAGCCCATAGGCTGTTCATGTTAGGAGATGATGCACAAAGTGGATGTGAACACAGCCCCAAGTAGATTGTTGTGTTGCCATTATGTTTATTCATTCATTTAGATTTTCCTATCATTAAATTATTAAAATGGTGAATTTTTAGCTGATTGCATATCAGTAACATTTTATATTGTTTCCTAACGATGAGTCGGAAGAGGGGGAAAACCCCATTCTTATGTAAAACATAAATTGATGTGGTGCCCAGTGGGGCCATGCAAAAATGAAATTTAATGAAAATGCAAACTAAAGTCTAAGGACAAATTGCATCCAAATTAGTCATTTTGAGGTCTCTGCTACATTCCTGTCTAGCTTCAGGCAATTAAAAATTGTGTCATCTTTGTCCCACGCTTAATGCCTTTCTTTGTCTCATGATTCTGTGGTTTTAAATTAAGTTTCTGGTTATTCTAGAAACAAGTTGCATTGGCCAAGGCTATGTAGATACAAAATTGTTTCCTTGTGGAAACTCTTAGACATTACACTAAGATAAATCTATATTACCTAAATATATTGAAGATTCAAGTTTTACTGCCTGAGATTAAGTCCTTTTCAAAACCTATTCTTCTGTGTCTATTGTCCTGCTGAAATAGAAATCACATTCTGTAGCCCTTGTTTTTCCTTGCTCAAGAAAAATTTTAATTTTTCCATTTTTTCCCCAGTGAAGTTTTAAGGGATAGGATAGATAGTATCATAGCTGTGCTGCATTAACTGAAAAGTTTGTAAAACATAAAATGTACATTAATAAACAGTTCATTATTACATAGGCTTGCTTCTGTAATGATTTGCACACTAGTAGCTTTACGTGGTGTGCATATTGATGTGTGTATTAGTGTTTGTATGGCATAGTCCTGAAGATATCAGTCTTGGAGGTAATGACTCATCATTGGAGAAATCATATGAAGATCAATTCTCCCAAGCCCCAATTAACCATCCACAATTTCCTCTTCTTCCCTCACAAAGGCAACAGAGGGCCCTCTCCCATGTCCTTCAGTGATCGACAGATGGAGCAGATGAAGCGGAAAGGTACAAAAGATTGGGTGTGAAACAGCATCTTTTAAATTCATATACTGTTCTGAATAATGGTTAAAAAACCCCACATACTTAGATTATTTCCAATTAATAATTTTCAGGTCATATAATTTGATTTACAAGTTAATTTACATCAACTTCTGTATTTGTTACTAGTGATCTCATGCAAAATATCTATCATACTATCTATCTGTCATGATGCTAATAATGCCAAAGTTGCAGGTTCATAAACCAGTATAGGCTATTTGCTTAAGAGTTGGACTTGAGGATGCTTGTGGGTCCCTTCCAACTCAGAATACTCTGTGATTCAAGATTAAGAGTATTTTTTGCTAGCTTCAAACATCATTTCTGCTTTTCAGGTTTGTCTGGCCTGAAGTTTCAGTGAAATTCTGTGCCTATGATTATTTTTATCCATCCCTACAATCAGCCAGTAAATACTAGGAAGCCAACCGGGAACCAGTAATCTCAGAGATAAGTGCTGATGCTGAACCAGCTCAATTTACACCTGTGTATGATAGATAATTCTCATGGGATCAACCCCATTCTGGTGAATACCAATACTTCTTTACACCTCAGCAGATGCCCAATACATAAAGTGTACTCACACTTCTGATAATCATATGCTTGCCTGTGAATGCCAAATTTAGTAAGAGTTTTGGCTGTCTTTAGGACACCAGGATCACACCTCACACCTTAATGAGGGTGCATTCTAGACAACTTCAAACTGTGTAAGTGTCGTGAATGAGTGTTTTAAGGTTGCTTAAGGAATCACCGGCAAAGGTATCAGCAAAACCAGGTTTAATATAAAAGCGACAGCACAACCAAGTTCTTAGATCACAGTGTGACCTGGAAAGGAGGAGTGGGGAGATGCAGGGAGGGGTGCATAACCACAGTAGGAAAACCTAATAAATACGGGACCTGTAGTAGTCACATCACTTAGAATTTATGCTATGGAAAACTAGCACTGCAAGACATTTACTTAATTATGCTGTCAGCAACCATATTACATTCTTAAACCATCTCTGCAAGAGCAGGTTTTATTTTAAGGGACAGAAATTCAACAACCTTATGGCAAACCAATGTTTCTGTATTTTCCATCAATTCTCCAATAAACGTACTTTGGTTTACCATATTGGCATAGTCAAGATTCTGAACTGAATTCTTCATTATCATGGTGAGAGCAGGGACTGGGGTCTGATAAAAGAGAAACTAGAGCTAATGTGTGAGAATAAACAAAAATAGTAGTTGGAGCCCAGGATTTGCAAAACAGAAGCTTCCAAAATCTCTGTCATTTAAGCTATTGCTTTAAAAAAATATGATTGAAGAGTTGTATTTCCATGCTTTAAGTGACAGCTCTTCATAGCTAAATGATGGTAATGTAGGTACTCTGAGCAACCGATACAAACACTTAAGTTGGGTGTCCACTTTAGGAATGCTGTCTCTTTACATAAACACTGAGGAGAGGCTTCTCCAAGGACATTTAGACTAGGTTTTTATACTTTATTAACAATACAATCTGTAATGAAGTTACATAATGTGAATAGCCCTCATGGAGAAAATAGGTCTTTAAAAAATGGGGTTGTACATTTGATTTTCGGTAACTGTAGTCATTAACCCAGAAGATAAGTACTTAAAATGCACAAAAACTTTCAAACTTGGAAAATTATAATTCCTTTGCTTCACTGTGTAGTGCTATGTTAGTTCAGTAGGCTCTTCTACACTTTTAGACCTTATTTTTAGACCTTAAACTGAAAGAGGGCAGGTTTAGACTAGATATTTGAAGAAATACTTCACTGTGAGGGTGGTGAGCCACTGAAACGGGTTGCCCAGAGAAGTTGTGGATGTCCCATACCTGGAACTGTTCAAGGCCAGGTTGGATGGGGCTTTGAGCAACTTGGTCTAATGGAAGGTGTCCCTTCCCTTAAAAGGGAGGTTGGAACTAGATGAGCTTTAAGGTCTAACTCAAATCATTCTATGATTTTCAGAGTACCACACTGAGCATAACTTAAGATACAGAAACTGTGCCCGCGTATATCGTTTTTGTTTAGTCCGGTTGTACAGAAAGTTCTCCCAGATAAAGTCACTCTGATTTGACATGAGAAAAAAAGAACAAATGTAGGATTACTCACAGATAGGAGACTGCACGTAGCAGATTCCAGTACTTGAGCACACTGTGTGGGAACTTATTGATTCAACAGCTGTCCTGTAACTCGGGCCCTTTGCAAACCACACCATGAGCTATTTTGTTCTCTTGTGAATTAATATAATCCATATTGATTAGCTCTGAACTAAATTTAGATGTGCGGTAGGCAAAAATTGTTTAAAATATATTTGCACTGGCTAAGACTCCAGATTTTTTCTGTGATGAGATCATTAACTTAAAGCAGCTTGATCATATGCAGCTCCCGAAATCTGATTTTGACCTTGTAAGTTATATAAGAATCACTCTAGGAAGTGCCTCTATGGAGAAGTATTTCATTTTAGCAGTGGTTTCACTGGTTTTGCTTTGGATATAAGGGGAATAAGAAGAAAATTCTGTCCTGCCTCAAAATGTTGCCCTGCCATTCACAACTTCTGCACAAAAAAAGAAACAAAAAAGTAAGTTAGGTAAGCCTAGGTGTCCTAGTTAGAACAGCTGGGACCGATTCATCACTGGATGGGTGTAGCCCAAAACTGTGTATTCTATGGCCCTCCATGCCATTTCCCAGAAACTGTTGTCGGGGGGGGGGGTGGGGTGTCTGCGAGGTGGGGGGGTGTTCCTGTCCTCATACCCTTTTATGGAATTCCCCGCTCTGAGGGAAGAACTGAGCATCCTTTTATGGAATTCCCCGCTCTGAGGGAACGACTGACCATTCCTGCCTGAACTGGAGAATATATAAACCTGGAGTTTCAGAACTTTTCTACCACTCGTGGGATCCAGAGGAAGACTGCAGCTCACCGCTCTCAAACAGACTGAGACCACCACCCTCAACTGGACTGCAATCACCACTTTTGACCAGACTGCAACAGCTCCCCCACCAGCAGGTTTTTCCCCTCTCCCTTTACTTTCGACTCGGTGGGGGCGGGCCCAAGGAACACCACTTTGTTCATGCCCCAGGGTGCTGGGTTATACATTTGGGTTTTGTGGGTTAAAACCAATTGCTTGTCTGTATAATTGTACTTATTGTATTATTTTATTAAATTGTTATTCTGACTTATAATCTCTCGTTTGAGTTGAGTTCATTTCCCCTGCTGGTTAACTTTTAAACCAGCACACTAGGATTTCTGGTCTAGCACATTCAAGAAGAATTGAAGCAATAAACAGCCTTTAGATAGTACCACATGTAAGGAGTGTGTTTAAATATTAGCTCCTTTTTACTCTTAAGTAGTAGATGATTTTAGAATGGAAAGGCTGTAACTTAAGTAATTGCCTAACTTGCTGTTTTTACTGCCAGCAGAAGACAGGATGCACAGGAAGGCAGCTAGCTGATTGGGCAATTCCTATAAGAAGAGTCTGTTCAAGAGATGGACTCTGAAGCCTGAGGGAAAAATCATTTTGTAAATGCCTCTTGGTGAAGAAAGAGAACACAGTGCTTAAATAATCATCAAGAGTAGCAAACAATGAACAGAAGCTGCATGGAAACTTCATGCACACAATTTTTTTTTCAGAGGCAAAACACAAGTAATTGTCAATGTAATCAGAAAATACTGAAGGACTTCAAGGTGCAGAAATATCACAAAAATGTTACTGGCCAGATGAGTAAGAAAATACCTTTCTTAACTGGCTCCAACACATGTGGTATAGGTGCAGTAGACTTCAGAGGCATCAGATGGTAAGACAGCCTATGCTGAGGATTGCCACCTTACAGGAAAAGAAATTCTGGGGTTGCTGGAGGGCTGGAAGCAGTTTCTGGAAGGAAGTGGTCAACCCCAGAGCTTCTGGATCTCCTGTAGCACTTCTCTACAGACACCATGGCTCAGAAGAGGCAGAGCTGTTGGACTGGTTACTGACCTGCACAGAAGAAGCAGTGCTCAGGTGGTAAGGTTGAAAAAATTACGCTTAATACTAATCCACTGCAGACAAGAAGAGAAGTGCAGCTTACTTTGTGTGCTTTATTTCACGTTAAAGTGTTTTGTGCTGTTATTGTATTAACACTTCTAATCAAGGTGTTTTGGGAAGGGATTTGAACCAACTCATGGGAATCTCCAGAACTCGAACAGAGTAAGGTGGTTTCTGGATAATACTTGAGTGCTCAGTGTCAGTATGAAGAAGCGTGACCACCTGAAGCAATAGCCTTGCATGCAGAGTGACAGGAGGACATTCTCTCATTACTCTCATTCTGAGCAAGGGCTCATAATAGAAAGATAATAAATCATCCTGAAAGTACATCTGTAAGACTAATAAACATTCTTTGAAACTGGGACTGCTGTTTTGCAGAACTTAGAGTCAAGCTGGATGAAGGACTGAGCTCCAAGGAAAATGAATGACCAGAAAAAAGTGCAGCTAAAGAAAAGGCATCATGGGGAGAGTGTACAACAGGGCTGGTGGTTCAGAGCTTCTTAGAATGACAGAACTCAAAAGCAGTGGAGCAGCACAAGAGTCAAAGAAATCTGGGAACCAATCCCACAGGACTGTCCATAGAAAGCAGTGAAAAGAAATGAATAGAGCAATTATTTTGTACCTTGTGTCCTCCAAGTGTAATGAAGAGCTGGGCACACATGATGAGGAGCAGAAGTAAAGCATAATTTATGGAATATTGCTGGGATGAAGCAGCCCCACTCCCATTGGATTTCCTAGCATATCACATAGTAGTTAAAAAGAAATTCAATTTCATGTTAGAGGATGGCTTGAAGCAATGATCACCATGACCTTCCACACTTGTAATTGTATCAAACATCTGATAGAGACATGAAGGGACATAAAGATTTCTCTTTACAAAAGTCTTCATTCACAAAAAGGCCAAGATCATTCACCTTATTATACAAGAGAAAAAAGGTAAGGAACAGAATATATTCACAGTTTTAACTCATTGAATACATGGTTATCCTTCAAGTTGAATTATCATTCAGAGATAGAAGGGGGAAATAAAAACAGCTGTTATCATAACCTGTGGATTGCTTCAGTGGTGCAGAATTCCATTTAGACTCTAATGCATGAGGGACATTTCAGATGTTTGTGAAGAGTATAATCCAAGTTTCGAGGATCAAAAAATGTCCCCACATCCTTAAATGACTTCATCTGTTCCCATAAAACATGGGTGGAACATCTGGTAGAAATGGAAAGTACTCCAAAACTTTTTAAGAGCCAGGGTTTAAATTTGTGAGAAAAAATGCTCATTTACAAAGGATCACACAATTTTCCTGGGACAAAGAGTCAGTGGTGGTGGGCTGGAACCTTGTGTCCGAAAACATGGAGAGTAAAATAATGGAAAGTTCCTACATTTGTGAGGAGGGCACGGTGACTTCTAGAGCAGCTTTGTACATTTTTTTTTACAAAGAAGAAAATCCAAGCTACTCTTCTGGACTGAGAAATAGTCAAAAGATTAATCCTGAAGAAGAGAATGACTTCTAAATTATGCTGTGCCTGGCTCATCCCAACTATTTGGCATATACCTGTGATGAGTCAAAGTTGGGGTTTTTTAGGTTTGTTCTTTAAAAAAAAAAAATTAATGGTTAAGTTCTACATGCACAGAACAAAAATTGTCAAAAAAACAAAAATTAGAGAACTACAAAAGTTCATTTATTTGATTCCTATGGTGATCCTCTATTTTTGCCATAAATTTACTTACTGGATACAGAACTCGCAGATACATAGAGCAGAGAATCTTGAGTGACTCCAAGGATGTTTGTGAATTCACAAGCTGCCTAAACATACATTCAAATTACACCACCGTGGTGGAAAAGTGAAAAGTGTTTAGTTATTTAGATTCAGCTACAGACCTAGTGAGAATAACCATCCCTACCTGGGGATGACTTCTAAGAATGACACTTTGTAAAGTGGATTTTCAGCAGCATCAGAGAAGGCTGTCAGCTAATCAAGTCATATGTGGTGCCTGAGCAGCTTTACTCTGCCTCCTCTAAAGAAAAGTCCACACAGGAAGTGGAAACAGTTGAACAATTTTAAGATAGATCCCATCAGTCTGAGTCCAACTACAGGCTAAACCAGTAATCAAGTGCAGAACCTGACGGGGTAGATGACTGTGGCTGCATGTGCCAGAGGGCAGACTATATAGATTCTTAAGGGTATCAAAGAAAAAAGTCAGTTTGAAAAATGGATTTCTCCTTGTTATTAAATGGTTAATGAAAGTTAATTAAAAAGTCATCCATTAATGTTAATTCCTAAAAAAATGATAGCTTAGGGTAAACTGAGGTCGCGAAAGTCAATGAATCGTAAACAGGGAAAAGAAATTCGTGAAATCATAGTCCCTACCCTAAATAATTTCCTTCAGATATTTGCCTAATTTACTCTTAAAGACATACAGCAATAAGGAATTCCCACTTTACCCAGGCAATATCTTATCAATTTTATTTAACAATATTGTCAAAAGCTTTTCTTCTTATCTAACCTTATATTTTTTTGTATTGTGTGTTATGTCCACTACTATTATCTTATTCACTTTTGACTTCAAAGGAAGATCATCTTTAATATTTTTTTCAGTATCCCAATCTTAAGACCAATAAAACAGTTCCATTTGCTATGTTCCTATATATGCAAATATCAAGTATAGAATCATAGTTTTCATCTTGAGAGCAACATTTTTCTCATATTAATTAAGAATTAATAACATTTAACTTTTTATCATGACCTATGTACCACTGTTATTAAAGATACAGAACCCAAAATGAGTAAAGGCAAAGTCAGACATTGCACAATATTGCACCTGCTCTATAGCCTAGTCAATACTACAAATTTATTCTTCATGTAGAGAAAGAATTTATATAGATGAAATCTAGCCCTGTTGAAAATCAGTGACAGTACTACCATATGTTTCCTTAGGGCTACGATTTCAGAAAGGGGGATGTTTTCCCTATCAATCACATTTGAACAGAAGTTCACATTCCATTTTTTTTCCTCCCTCTCCATCATTTGGTTTTTTTGAAGCAATCTCTTCTCTGCTGCAGGTATTATTTTCCTGGGTTTGCCTGTGTTCAGTGTTTTTTCAAAAACCTCTAAATTGTGAGCAAATGAGAAAATAATGTTAAGCAGCCTTACATTGTTACTTAAGTAAACTGCCTGGTTTATGTTCTAGCCTTTCATATAAAAGTTTTATAATTGCTAAAGTATAATAGAAGTTTGTGAAAAGTACTCCCATATTATACAATTTATCAAGTCAAGATATTATATATTTACTTTCTACTGAAAACTCATATACATCTATAAGTTTATATCAAATAAAGTCCAACTCTTGATTTTGAGTACAATCAATATGAGCACTGGGAATTATTCAAGGTGTGCATTGTCTTCCAGTAGAAGATTTTATAACTGAACCACAGGTTTTTTTATTTGTATTCTAATGCTACATGTTTAAGCACCCAGTTTTTATTAGGCTTCTCTCGCCAACTCCAAGAAACAGGCACTGGAAGTTAATTTTATATGGAATACTTCCCTTCCTAACAATCTGTCACCCATTCACTTAATTTAATGAACATAAAGACAGCTGTCAAAGTACAATAAACAGGGGAATAAGGATATCACAAAAATTAGATAATGGAGATTTTTGTCAAAGGATGTTATAAATTTAAGCAAATCAGAAGTGCTCAAGGCAAGTCTACAATTCAATGGGTATTTTTAACAAAGACAGCTGGAACAACTCCAGGATATCAGACTACTGGCATCTCCAGAAACAGCAATTTTTCCCTTTCAGTCTGCCTAACACACACAAATTCCCACTAAGTAAGTGGATTATTCCCCCTTCTCTTTCAAGAGCTAAACTGTGAACACAGAGCCAGAAAAACAAGGAAAACATGAGGGGGAGATAGGAAAAAAAAATCAGAAAAGTACATGAAATGGAATTGCATTTGAGGAACTACAGACTCCTGAAATGGCATGATGCCTCAGTGCTGCAAGGCTTGCCTTGCTCCCACAATGGCTCGCTGCAATGGCTCAGTGATTTTCTGACTCCTTTTCAAATCTGCTGGACCCTGAGTGGTTCAGAGAACAGGCAGGAGTTTTCTTTCCAGTTCTGTAGTTTCAAGTGCTACTGCTCAAATTATAATCAAGACCATCCTGTTATTACACAAGTTTCAGCAGTAAACTTGTGTCTCTAGCATAAAATCTGATCGCAGTGTCTTTGGGAACTTGATTTCTGGAAACTTAGGAAGTGAAGCAAGAATAATACTTTCCTTCAAGATCAACAGATAATATTCTTGTCATCATCACTGTTTATTGCCCTTTGACATATGGGAAAAAGATGGTAGATCATGCGTTGTGTAACACTGAGCTGTTTTTCCTTGGTAGTACATGCACCATGCTAAACTGGCATCAAATATTTAAAGACATGGTAATTGAGAAGTCAATACTCAGCTTAAATGTGTTAGGATGGTCCTTAGAGAAGAACAGAAGTGAAAATTCTTTTAGAAAGGATGCAATTTTACATCACAATACACTGAGTTCTACCTTAACCCAAGGAAAGAAAAGGGATATTATGCATAGAAGCTGAAAAAAACCCCCAAGCCTAAACACCAAATTGCTGTTATAAATGAGCCAAATGAAGGTGACTGCCATTGCAACTTCTCAGCAGCCCCAAAGGCAGGGAGGGCAGGCAAGATGTGGAGGTGGAACTGCAGGGTGAGTCATCCTGGGGTTCATTTATGGAAAGGTCAGTGGGGAATGGAACAGGGACCAACTAACATTACTCAATTGCTCTGTGAGTTAACATTTCCCACACCCTGGCTTTTTTTTCCAATTCCAGCATGTCCTTCCACTCAACATCCTTTATTTGGAAAATCTAGACTGTTTGCTTGGAAAATGTATATGCTCAAGTTACTAGAAGCACTGCATGTCCAAAGCTAATGTCAGCATAATACAATGTCCCTAAGACCATAACTTCTCCTGGGCTAATAACAATAGCCCATGAGTACTCTGTTCATTTTTATATAATTTAATGACAATTAATGACAAGGTTGGCTAAACCTTAAGTTTCTGCTGTTTCTTTAAATGGTAAAGGGAAAAAAAAAAGAAAAATAATACAGAGGATAATAAAGATAATTCTGTACATTCCACAAAAAAAACAATAATTTCTATCCCAGCAGATGAGTGTAGCATGTCTTAGATTTAATTTTCCTTACTACAGAAAGCAAAGGTGAAAAATAAATATATTTGACTATATGATATTTAAATACAGCAGGGTACTCCAAACATATATGTTTAAAACAAAAAAAGATACCACAACAAACAAACAAACCCCAAATACTAGAGCTCTCTTCTTGTATATTTAATGTCTTCAGGGGCTTTTTCTTTGTATTTTAAGACTGTTAAATTGGTATCCTCTTTTTCTGCAAGCAAATTTTATGATGAGCATTTTACACATCATCAAAATTAAATATTGACAAAATGTGCTTAGGGTTAATTTTCTGAGGTGTTTTAGTAATATTCCAATTTCCATTCAGCTTTCAAAACTGGCATTTTCTAAGTGATAGCCAAGAAATATTTTGATTTTTTTTTTTTAACAGTGCTGTGGTCTTACTGTGCCAGAACTCCCAGAACTGAGACTGGCTGGGAGAACTTACTCCTGCCAATAAATTTGGACCTGAATAATGCTCAATTCTTCAGTGAGTGTGCCCAGCAGACTAACTTTCTTACTTTATATCTGGCATAAAAATATACAGACTATTGAAAAACATCCTTCATTCCCCCACTGCTCTTACCTCTCTGTAGCAGGATTATTGCTCTTCAGTAAAAATCCTCAACATGGCAAACACCTTACTGCATATATCACACCTGTTTGCAGAACACTTACTTTTATTCAGAAACTTCTGATTTTCAAAAGAAGTTATGTATAAGATTTGTATAGAATACAGAATTTTGTGTATTTCACTGTGCATGTTCAGTGAAATCATATCTTCATATTTTTGCTCAAAGATTAGATAAAATATAGCTATAAGCAGTTTTGTCTAAAAATCTATACTGTGCTGTCAGAAAAAACATGTAAACTTTCATAATGTTTTGTACCTCTAGCAGTAGCATTCAAAGTGAAACAATACTGCCATAATTAGTTATAAAAAGGGAGTAAGTCATGCCAGAAAAAGATTCAACAGTCTCTTTCATCCAATTCATTCCAGAAATTGCAAAGTTTGGTGTCAAATAGCCTGGGCCTGATATAGCTGACCTCATTTTAGTTACTACAACTTGGCATTCATTGTCCTCTAAAGAAATAATACTAGAAATATGCTATTGGGAACTACCCTTGTAAATTAAAAGCATTTCAGGTCAATTGTCCTACATGCAGTGAGACATAATCCTCCAGATGCTGAGCTCAACCCGTCCTACCACATGCTCTGCCCACCTGCTAGGCAATACATTTTTCTGAGAGCCACAGTCCTCACAGCCTCACATAATAAAACACATAATAAAGATGTTCTTGAGCACTGAATTTAATAGGGAAAAAATATTCATGGAGAGTAACCATACTGCATCATTCTCCCACCCAGGCAGTGCAAGAGACCAAGAGCTCCAGAAAGAGCAGAGAAGGGGGAATAGAGTGAGTTTTGAAGCAGGACTGTTTGGAGAGCAGTGAAACAGGCAGATATAAAGGACAGATTTTGGCAACAAGGCCAAATCCTCCGTAAAAAAATCCTAAACAGTGACAAAACTAGGTATATTTCTTTCTTACAGATATTGTAGAGAATGCGTTTAAAAAAAAACAAAAAAAACCAACAAACAAACAAAAAAACAAACAAACAAAAAACCCAAACCAAAACAAACCATAAACCAGGGGCTGAACGAAAATAGTATATTCTTATAAACCCTCAGGATCTCTTAGGTCACTTAGGATATGGGGACTTTAGAGTGGACAAAGGAATTATGTTCTATTATCATAACAGGATGCACACACATATGTGAAGCATACTGGATAACAATGTTAACTTGGCTTGGACTACTTTTGACAGAATTACACATAAGACAGGAACATGTAGACTGTGCTTTAAATTTATTTTTATCACAAAATTTTCAAGGATAAAACTTACCTCTTGGTTCTTAGTTGCTTTCTAAGTCAACTAGTCCGTAACTCCTACTATTTTCACTGTGCTCACCTAAAACTTGTAGGCTACTCACCATACTGGGGTGCGGGTTGTAAATCACTATTAAATTTATCAGCTTCCCTCTATGTCTCTTAACTAGTTGCCCACTATTTTACAACTGGTCCAACTCCTTAAGCTGACAAATCTGCCTTAAGTTACAAACCCAGGTAAGACAAAGGGACAGCTACTGGTAAAAGTGATCAGCTCAAGGACCTGAATCACCTGGGAACATGCACCTTTGGAAAGGATTTTCATTGTCCCAGTACTAAAAATTTCTTTTACATATGGCAACACTGGAGTAGACAAAGGTTTAAGACACCTCCCTCTGTAATTTTTCCAAAGCAGTAAGTTCTGCTTAAGGAGGGAGTAGAACAGCAAAGCCTCCAGCTTCACAGCAGCATCCTCCACCCAAAGGCACGGGAAGAAAAAGGTGGGAAGGCAGGGCAGGAAGGGGAAGGTGCTCTTCCCCTCTGAAAATGCTCTCCTGTAGTTGGTGAGGGGGAAAAAAAGAAAGAAGGGATGAGAATGTGTGCATGCAGAAGTGTATTTCTGCCTACACAAAGAAAGGGGAAGAGAGTACAAAAACCTCATGTATTATCTCACGTGATATATTATTCTCAAATACATCCAGCTCAAGTGTCAGATTCATATAGTGCTGCCACAAAACAGTTTAAATAGTGGGTAGTATTGTATGTCCCTCTTATGTTCCTTATGTTTGAGTAGGTTTTTTTCTGATCTACTTCTGCCACCCAGTGGATAGTTTGTATGAAAATTCTCCTTAGTGTTTATTTTGAAAAACGTCCTAGAAAACATGACCTTTTGTGTGTGACTCTGAGCAGGTAGCTAATATCAGGGTCTCAGTGAGCACCTAAATACCCTGCAACATAAATTTCAGGGGCTTTGGTGTATTTTTAATACCGTGGCAGTGTCTTCCCTCCTCACCCCCAATATGGTTCTTTTATTCCTCAGTTTCGCAACTTTGAAGGAGAGATTAAAATACTATTTTGCCATACAATGCATTGTCAAATAAAACAGCAGCTCAAATATCACAAAATAAGAACACCTAGAGCCACCCACTGAAGTCAACACCAGGTCTAAAAGCTGTGCCTAGGGCAGCATTATCTACTATGTGCTTTGTATGATTAACTGAAGCAAAGCTGTGTTATAAGAAATACAATCAGTCTTGAACTGGACCTTTCCTAACATTAGAAAATTTTACTTTCCAATATGGAAAATATTCCTATGAAGGACATTTTGCATTAAAGTCGAAATGAAAGTCATCTTCCATCTAAAAGGCTTCTTGGAACTTATAAAACTCATATAAATCAATGGAACAACTCTAGCTGTTACTTTATCTTCCATCACAAATAACAAATTTAAAAAGGGAAGGCATTACAAAAGATGCTGAACAAGGTCAGGCTCTGAAATCATCACCTAGCTCAGCAAATCTTTATGTGTAACTAGCCATAACAGCTCTTTTATGAACAATTTAGTGTGTACATGACTAGGACTCAAAAACAAGCTCATAGTAAGTCTCACTTTTTTTCACCCATTACACATTCAGACAGAGGTCACTCTATGGGCTGAACTTTATGCTCAGATGGAGAAAATGGAGATGTTAAGACTACCATTAATCTGAAGTACAAATACATATTGCTCTCATCTCCATTCTCCCAAATGAATAATAGAGGACAGCCTTTTTAGGAGAAATCATTGATATATGCCACGGTCCGAGGGGGGATGGGGCCATGACACAGCACTGACGGGTCCACAGACAAGGTAGAGGTACAACTGGAATACTTTATTGAGGTGTGACGAGGTTTTATGGGTTTAGGCGGGGAAAGGGCTAGAACACGGGGTGGAGCATGAGACAGACAAACGGGGGAACAAATCGGAGTAGGGACACAGGCAAAGGGGGAGGAACATGGGAGCAACCGGGGAAGGAAAGGGCGAATGGTAACTGTCTGCTCTCTGCAGCTTCTGCAGCCCATCAGAGAGGGGAGCGGGGAAGCAGGGAGCAGGCAAAGCTCATGGCAAGCCCGGGCATGCCCAGGCTGTGCACTGTGTATTGTGGATACAATGAAACCACATAATAACAGTAAAGTCCATATAATAACTGTAAGGTCCATATAATAAAGTCCTGTCAATTGCTCTATGTTTTTCTCCACACCTGGAACCTCTCCCATCCTGAATCTTGTTCCTTCACAGGTATAGATCTGATCCCATTGCATATGCTTAATTTCGTTTATGTATGTACATATTTTTACAAAAACTGAGTCACATAATGCAGTTTTATTTTTACTAGCCGTCGGTCATCAGTCAGTTGAACAGGTTTGTCATAGTTTTGCAGAAGACTGGCCCTAATGCACACCTTGAAGGTGTGTGGTGCATCCACGCTAATAAATAATTTTTTCATCTTATTTTCTTCAGCCAACCATCGCATCACTCAATTTGACTCATTTGTAATTTTTGCCTCCAGAGTGGAAGGAATTGCTCCTGCAGCATTGCTGAGATGAGATGAGCTGAAGATAGCAAAATACATTATTCCTGAAATAAATGTCATTCAGTGCAGGGCACTGCTAGCACACACACAGCTGTTCAGGGCAGACTACACTTTTCTTACTTACTTCTCTGACTTCTGCTTGATGCAGAAATACAATCCTCCAAGACAGATACCTTCAAAAAACCTGAAAAATTCTCAACTGCCTCATTAAAACAACTTGAAAAACCCTTCACTCTCCAAGAGCCACCCCCCTCCTGTACCTTCCTGAACCAGCTGATCCTTCTGGCTCATTGATTCCTGATGCTCATAACAACAGTCTCATGTCACTTATAGAGATGTGTCTCGATTTGCCTTGCATCTCCAACGGGAAAGTTTGGAAATGGTTGTTAATCCCAGCTTCCTCTCTCCTTTGATAGTCTCACTGAGAAGAGTGATGTTAAGAAGATCAGAACAGAGGGATGTGTGCTAGCGGCTAAAAGGATTAAATCTCCATTTCCCTTTGTCCAGTAGCTTCAAGTTTGTGCAGTTCATCAGGGAAAAACTTTAGCTTAAGTTGGATGATAGATCTAAAGCTCAGCTATCATTTCCACGGCAACAGATCTGGCAGTCAAAGCAGTGAATGAAATAGCCTCTAGGTTTTATGAACTTAACCCTTCCTGAACCCCATGGTCTTGTTTCTTGAGATCTCACCATTGTCTTCACCATGGGCTGTGGGGGAATCTCTACTTCAATGCCTGGAGCATCTCCTCCCTCTCCTTCTTCACTGACCTTGGTGCCTGAAGAGTTGTTGCTCTTACGTATTCTCGCTCCTGTCTTCTCTGGTTGCTGTTGCCTAGATGATGTTTTTTCCCCCCTTCTTAACTATGTTATCTCAGAGGGGCTACAACTGTCACTGATGGGCTCAGCCTTGGCCAGTGGGTCTGTCTTGGAGCTGGCTGGCATTTCTTTTATTGCACAAGCTTCTAGCAGCTTTTCGCAGAAGTCACCTCTGTAGCCCCATCAATACCAAATCCTGGCCATCCAAACCCAATAAATCTGTATTTGTTTTCTCTGCAGGTAAACAAATTCCCTTGGTTCCTGTTGAAGGAAATGGAAAACTCGCTTCAGCTTTAGTTCGGTGAGAAAAAAATTAAGTATAACCTTACACCAAATAAAGTCCTTCATGCTCCATGTCACTCAGTGCTTCAGATACACTTAGATTTGCGAAATGGGCATATTTTTGTGTCCCAGTACACTTACTTTCTTGCCCAGGGTATCCAAGAATAATATCCTGACATCCTGGATAAACCATCTGCACGTTTCTGCAGAGGGGGCAGCTGCTGACATATTTCTTCTTCATGTTGTCTGCAAAAGTTGAAGTTTGTTCTAAGAAAATACTATCACACACTTCTAATTATATGAATTTCTAGAAAAAGTAGTTCCTGTAGTTAAGGAGCTTTAGAAACATTAGTAAAATAAAGTAGAAACAGCTCCATCAAAAAACCCCACCAAGATTCCACCTAAATTTCCTCTAATTATCTGGTTAACAATGTTTGGCTATACTACCCTCTTCTAGTATCCAGCTAAGGCTGAAATTATGCTTATAGTCAAATAGTCAAGTGTGGTTATTTTTAAACAAGGCTTTTACAAAAATAAAAAAAAATTACAAGAAATGTCTGTGATCTTATCTAATTGGTTTAATTTCCTTGTAAAGTTAAATTCAAAGCCAGAAATCTTCCCTAATGCATTTTCACTGGCGTGAGGAATAACTGTTTGCTGGTTTTATTCCCATTCTGATTCTTCTGATGTGTTCATTATAATGATTTCCTGTTGTGTAAGCTCAATTTTTATGATATTTTAGCTCAAAAAGAACAGCATAACCCCCAGGTAGTCCCATGGATGGAGCAGTGCCAGGCAGACCGCTGGCTCCAGCAGCACCTTTCTTACCGGGGTGGCCTTGGCATCCAGTCTTCCTTGTCCTGCTTCGTCCATGGCACCTTCAATGTCATGCAGTACTTTGTCTCCCTTCCTAAACAACTAACTCAGTTTTAGTAGCACTTTGTAAATTATGGCTGCCAAACACCATTGGAGCAGTTGTTTAACTCTTCCTGGCTTTATTCAATTGTTTTTGCAAGGAATTCATGTGAGATGAATACAACAGGATTAGAGAGAAGGGAACAAACAGATCAGAACCATTACTTTACTTGCAGTTCCTTCTGTGCCTTTTCCTTCCTTTAAAATAAAATAAAAATGTTGGTATTGCATTTAATTTCAAAACCCAGTTACTTCCCACTGGTTTACCTATGAGCAAGTGTAGCCAATATTTTACAGTTTATTAGTATCTTCGCTGAGATCCAAGCAACCTGCAAATTATCCATCATAATGATGAAGGTAGTGGAGGATGACTGATATTTTATTCAGAACATTTAGCTGTACAAAATGAAAAATATAATAAATGTATATGGTTGGCAACAAAATACAGGAGAACAGCAAGTGTGAAAAGCTCATAAAAATTATAAACATGAAAACAGTTAAACCAGTATTTTGAGTTTAAATCCATTGCAAGCATGCATAGCAAACTATCTTTTCATCTCTTTTAGCAAATATACCTGGAATTTTCCTTAGAGCTAGAAGGAAACTTCTTGCATAGAAAACAATTAGAATAGCATAAATGCTACTTTCTTTTTTTTTTAAAATCTTATTTCAATTTTTCCACCTCAAATTATGTGCTTCTTCTCTCTGATATTCATTAAGATAATGCATCTAGCTTTTAATTGGCAAGTTTAGATTGTAAATGTCATAGCATTTTAATACATACTGTATTTATATATTTATTTCTGTTACTTGATATATTCTCTTTCATTTGATATATTTGTTCCTATTACACATATGGGAAAACCTGGTCTCAAAATGTACTGTGACTTACTCAAATCTATTCTTAATTCATAACTGGCTGTCAGAAAACAAGAATTCTTGAGTTCTTGTCCATAGGTTTTAGGCTACAGCATTTCAAAGAAGAGATGGTGAAGATGGGCATTATTGGACTAAAAATTGAATTGAACGAACTGTTAGATATTCAGGACTGTATTATTCAAAACCAAGAGGTATCACTCAGCCTCAAGCAAAAGATTTATGCCCTAAATGAGGTTGTTACAGCTGTGTCTATGTCCCCAGTTCAAGCAGAATAATCCTTTCCACAACTCTTTTGACCCCAGTTTTCAACTTACTTCCTGATCCTTGCCCTAGTACACTGTGAAAAATCCCAGAAGCCCACTGCCTTACAGGTGTGTGCACACTGGCAGCACAGCACAGATGGTCTGTGTGTTACGGACTTTTTTTTCCCTACAGCCACATGCATTTACACTTAGAGATTGGACATGTTTCCAACTAGCTGCTGATTTGTTTTCCACTGAAATGTATTTCCTCTCTGCTTTAACCTTACTTGCCCTGTGCTTACTGTACTGTAAGAAAAAAATGTCAGAGAACTGTCTAACTCTCCATTTAAAGCAAAACCTTCTGAGAAACTGTCTTCATATCTTCTGTCCGTGTCATGTCTGCTAGCCCTGCAAACTCTGCAGAAAGCAGGAAATGAAAATTAGGCTAGTTGTATTTTGTTGCTGCTATCCATGTTAATCTAAATGCCAAGCCTCACACATATTCATGATTGATTGCAAATCTGGCTTACCTGATTGCATGTAATTAGTAGCAGTTTAAACTCACAACTGCCCCAGGGAGATGTGTAAGTCCTGGAATTCCAGGAATTGTTGTCATTCCTTTCCAATCAGTTGCTCCATACTTACATACGTATTTAGGGATCTGTCTGACTTCTGTGAAACCAGCTACCAAAGGAAGACAATGCAAAAGTTTCACTCAAACACTTTTTTCTGTGTATTTGTTTCAGTGGCTTTGGTGGTCCATCTCACAGTGCCAGCCAGTATGGAAAGCACAGTTAGCATATGCTTCTCTCTGCTCCTCTTTCCATTGCTCCCAGAGCACATTCAGCTTAAGAAGCGCCCTTCCCAAAGCTATTTCAGAGGCCAGTGGCCACCTCCCTACCTATAAGAGTGCACTATTAGACAGCTCCACAAAGATCACAGCAAGGCAACTAGTTTTTCTGTATCTGTTAGCACATATACATATATGATAAGATCCATTGAAAATTCAAATCTAGATTAGAAGAGAAAGCATACATCAATGCACACCTTCTGTGAAAATGAAACAGACTATCTCATAAGGGACAATCCCGAACAGACCACGGAACGAAACATCTCCAAATTACGTCTGTGAACATCTGTTCAAGAAAAATGAGCAACAAACAGATGGCAAGCAAAAATTAACTCTCCTCAAACTGTCACAGAAGTTGAATATATCCAGAGCATTTGCAGATTAGCAAACTCTCTGCTATGAGCAATAAGAACAGGCTCCCCAGTGCAATGTACAGCACAAATTTCAGCTGTAAAGGACTACAGTAAAAGTTACCAGAGTGCCACAGAATGCCTAGGAGGGTCCAACTTCAGCAACTGGTGACAACCTGTTTTCAAATCCATCCCCTCCCTGCCCTCTCCTTAGCCTTTTCCAGTCCCATTGCCTTTTGGAGGAAACCAACTTTGTGCCAGATTTACATAAAGTGATAAAAATGTGCGTGGCCAACAGATACGGAGTTAGCTAATAAACAAGGGCAGCTATGGTCTTTGGTTGCTAAGCTGCTTACAGAATTTGGTGGTACTGTATTGTATTTTATTTGTATAAAATACAATTAAATAAATCAAAATTAAGAATTCAGACTTTGATTCTAAAAACTATCCTTAAGGGAGCATTCAGCAAAGACACAAAAGCAGTAAGCTAGTGAGGGACCATGCAATACATGACTTAATATTAACAGCCAAATTATTTACTTTAGGAACTTCTAACAACAAGTTTTGAACAGTGAGCATTTCCTAACTCTGTAAAGTGTATTAAATGCAGATTTTTAAAGGAGAGGGGGCAATATGGTGCAATGCCAAAAGGAAGCTTTGTCATCATCCACTGGGACTTTCTGCCACTGACCATTCAAGACTCTGTAGTGTCCTGACCAACTTCCTACACCTGATTTTGTAAACACAACCACTGCCATTTAAAAAAAAACTTTTAAAAGTGAAAGAAGGACTGCTGCATATTTTTTAACCTTTTTCTTAGCAGTGTAGATAGCTAATAGTTGGGGAAACTGAACAAATAAAGTAGTGTTAAAATATGCTTTAATCCCCATTACTATAGGTACTTCTTAGTATGGTAAACCACCAGGCATATTGAATCACACGTTCATGAACTGCAGTAATTAAAATTGTAATTAGATACTCATCATGTGAGACTATAACAGGAGTAGAAAACAGTGATCAATAGTTCACATGTACAGCATGTTGCATTGTTAGGAGCAATGTTTCAGAGAATGTAAGTGGTCAGGCCCTGGTCTTCAACTTCCCAAGCCACCAAGAGCATCAGAGCCCATTGCAATGGAGAACCACACAATACTGGGGCAGAAACTCTTGAACAGGAACAGATGCAAGCTGGTAAATCCACTTACACAGCGCTGCACTGTATAGATTGAACAACTCAGGTTCACAACAAGAAAGTGGAGTCATACAGTGCTGCCTCCAGCTGCCTCCAGCTGCCTCCTTCTGCTTTTCCCCACAGAACCAATCAGCCAGCTTCCATACAGCCAACTCACCTGTCACTCAATTAAGAATTAACATTAAAAACACTATTTCAAAATTAACACAAATGAACTTCAGATATCTCTGTATTCCCTCAGTGCTGAAATTCTTATATTTTGCTTCCATTGTTTTATACAGTTGTCTTGTGTTTTCAATTAGAATTAGGTTGGATCATAGCACACTGGATTATGACCTCCCCTATTTCCTGACAGAAACTCACTTGCATACATATATGTGGTTATGTACATGTACATGTATGCAATATATATATGCACGTACAAATATATAAGATGCACGTGCATGGACAAGTATACTGCCTGCATGGGCAAACCCGGCACTTCTAGAAAGCATAAACCTGCTAGTACAGACAGACTCTGATCTGTGCATAATCTACAGATGGGGTCCAAATCGGATGCTTTTCACATCCAGCACTTGCACAATGCAAAATTATCTGAGCTCACAGCAGCAGTGGTTTTGCAGGGGGTTTTGACTGTGTTGCAGGTGTCAAAAAGTCAAAAATGCTTCAAGGCTTTTAATTCTGACTACACTAGATGTGTCAGAGACTGAAGAAAATTATTACTGGCTCAAAACAACTCAAGTGTGGGGTGGGAGAGATGAACTTGGATATTATTTGCTCTAATTAGGAGTTATTCTTTGGGTATGGATTTAACTCTATCTATGTTATGTATTAAAATATGCAAGAGTATTGCCAGAAGGATGTCATCAAATTTTAATATACGTTATTGCCTTGTAGTGAACATTTTACAGTTTGCTATAAAAGTTTTAGACCTTATAGCTTAGTATCCCCAAACTCCCATAAACTCCATTTCTTCTTGATCTCCCTATCCGACTGAATAACAGCTGTCAATATTAGACACAAATGCATTACCTTTCCCCAGAAACCTTCACCAGTAACATAGCACACTGCTGTAGAGACTTCATTGCAATTCATGTATCTTTACCTTCCTATAATGCTTTATATGTGCTGCTCTGGAGTTTTCAGGTTCACACACAGTACAGCCGTGATTGGAGTGAATCAGCAATACACAGCAGCACTTTTGGGAAAGAGATGAAAAATGCTTCTACATATAAAGACAGAGAAAATTTCAATCTCTCTATTTTTGGGGCAGAAAAGAAGAAGATAATACAAAAACCATGAGTAAACAAAAACAAGTTTCTGAAAGTCATCAGGAGAAGCTCATCGCCAGAAAGGTGAAATTCTCCAGAAGTCCTGCAAGAACACCAATTCAGTATTCACTCAGTGAGAACAGAGCTGTCTTTGAGTCACTGGTACCACCACTTGCACACCAAGGCTTTCCCTTCCATAGGACTACTACTTTCGAATTTGTTTCTCAGTTTTGAAAGCATGATTGGCAATCCCTGCAGTGGTAGGGAGACTCGCTGCATAACAAATTAGGGGTGTTTTGTTATGTTTTCCAAACAATTATGTAACTTTGAGCAATTCCCGTATTTTCATACAGACAGTTTCTTAGCCTAAGGTTCTGCGGATTCTAAAGAATTTATGCAAAGGAAGCATCTAATATTATTGGTAATAAAGTTCATTCTCCTCCCCCATGCTTTTATATTTACCATTTACAGATAAAAAATTCCAATAAAAAACTTGAAGAAAAAGTGACATAACTCCTTGTCAAGGTACTAATTTTCTCTTTAAAAGTTAATGTTAGCTTGCTTGGTATTGCCACAGCCAGACTTTTTAAAACACACAGAATAAAAAGCAAAATATTCCATCCAACGTGGAGCTTTCTCAGACCTTTCTCACCTTAAATAACTACTGTTGCTTGAAGAAGAAAAGTGTTGTCTATTAAGGAAATTAAAAGAAAAAGTAATCAGAGACCCATGAAAGTAAAAATCCACTAAAATTGTACAATTGTCCCACAGTTCTGACAATTCTATACTCTATTGGATCACTTAGAACTCTGCTAGCAATAGATAATTGTGTTGTATCATCTTAAGTGAATTTATTATTGGTGAGTATTATTAAATTACCACACTGAGGCACAGCCCTTTCCCTTCACCTTCTCGTCACACCCTGAGGCAGAAGATATTGCAGTTTTACCTTGTTTTTCAGTACAGCCCTGGAGACACAAGTAAAAAGTGCTGCCATTACCAATCCTGGTAGTGATTCCCATAGCAGCCTATATCCTGAATAACACTCAGGGCTGAGAAACCTGCATTTCTAGTGCAGCCTACAGCATCGGCCAACTGTGACAGCTAAGCTTGAGAAATCTTCACGTCACACGTGTACGGCATGAAACAGCACAGTATAGATGAGATCAGGTACCAGAGCAGAGGCTATCATGACAGTGATGATTAAAACTTCTCAGCTTCCTCCATGTACTTTTAGGTCTGGCTGCTAGGATGACAGCTTGCTCAGAGTGACACCAGAATGCTTCAGTTTGGGAATTTATATTTTTTTTTCCCCACAGAGAATCAGAAGTGTATGTTGATGTCTTAATGAGTGATTAAAATCCCAAATCCCACAGCAGCTATCCTCAACAGGCTACAGGCCTTGCTTCCTCACGGCTGAGAGGAGCCACAAGTCCTACACAAGGCCAAGTTTCTGGAGCCCAGGTGCTTTTCCACAGGCAGAGAGGAGAGGTGTGGGAAGCCATTTGTGATTTGTCATGGGATCACAGTGCACAGGCAATCAAAAAGATTGTGCTGACCACCAGATTTTCATTCTTAAAGGGTGCAGAAAAAATGTGCTATTACTGAAGCCCAGCACAGACAGATGAAAGCATGTGCACACTGGCTTTGCTGCCCTGCTTCCCACCCTACTCACTTCAAAGCTGGCTTGGTAAGAGAAGGGTGTACCTTGTTTTGGTATTGAAACTGAAGCATATTGCTACTATAACTCTATCAGGCTGTCCTTTTTGCCCTTGATAGTTGTATTAAAAGAAAAATGGGCTAGAGAAGGGAATCAGCAGCAATTCCATGTGGACATGACAAGCTCCTAGGGGACTTCAGGTTGTGTTTAAAGGTTACCTGGTGGCTCAGGGCTCCATGTCTTCGCAATCTACTGCTGGCACACTGGAACAACAGGTTTCCAGCAACATCGAGTTCAGTACTTTCTCTACACCGCCAAAGAAGATACATTATTTATTTTTTTGAGTTCTGATTTTTATCCAAAGGTAAATTTGCTGGCAAATGAGTTTCGGTCACTCTGCAGGCTGGGGAGTGATAAGCAGTGGAGTGCTGGCAGGCCTTTTCTTCACCTGTGAATGGGAAGAAGATTTTGAAGGCAAAGCCTGTGCAGGCAGGGAGGAGGCAGAGGGAAGTGGAGAGAAACAGCCCCTGTCTATGCCAAGTGGAGGCAGACAGCTGGGATTGCAGCATGCAGCTCTTGGGAATGGCACTTGGTCCTGGCTTTGCTTTTGTTTTTGCTGTGTGAGGAACTGCAAAGCTGCTTCTTCTCAGAGTGCATTAGAAAGGCTGTAAAGTCCCATAGCAGAGCTGCCTCTTGGCAGACACTGCAAGTGCAATCACCTAAATGTTTTGAGTCCCCCACAATTTCCACATCAAGCAGGACCTCTGCAATTACTGTTGGCTGGGCACCTGCACGCCCCTCGGGAGGTGACCTACCCAGCACCAGGCTGGCTTGCTGGCACAGCAGCTCTAATCCATTCCCAACTACTAGTCCCCTTCTGAGCCCTCTCCACAGGCAGCACTCACTATAAACATCAGCCTCTTCACTTTGACAAAAAACATCATAGTTTCCGAATGTTCTTGCTTTATATGCCAAGTGAGTGGAGGCCTAAAACTTGCTCTTTCTGTCTATAAGCTAATTTCAGCTGTGCAGTCATAAAAAAGCAGCATGTTCTTAGATAACACAGACAATTAGGGGGAACTGGAAAGCTAATATTAAATAATCAACAGCAAAAGCAATCATGAGAGGAAACCTGCACTGCCAGGAAGAGAGCACAGCCTGGCTGTACTGGGAAACTCCCAGCAGTCTTCCAAGCAGCCTTTATCTGTCTTACGGTGATTTTCATATTACTGTAAGGTTACCTGAGAGACACATAAAATAATTACTTTTAACTACATATGCTATGACATTAATTAGTAAACAAACCCATGAGTAAAACAAACCCACAAACCAAACCCCTACCCCTATTCTGCTCCTGACACACCTTGTCACCATGCAAGCATGGCAGCCACTCTGTCCATCAGCCTAGTGAAGCTTCTGATTTCATGCAGCCTCAGACACTGCTCTGCCACTTAAACTCATCCCTCCATTTTATCCAGGACCAATAGGTCCCCGCACAAATAAGATTTCAGGTGCTGTGGAGAAGCTGCAGAGTCTCCTAATCAAATACTGACTAGAAGGCAATTACATCTCTGCTGATTTCAACAATAAATTAATTTTCTTTTTCAGTTGAAAGTTTAGGTCAAATATTGACTGTCTGCAGCTTTATCAGGAATAGCATTCTTTATATTAAAAGTATACCACCTAATTTTCTTCTAACTCCATTTTCTCTCTCTTAATTTCTTCCATTTAGATCCACAAAAAATATTCAAATTAATACAGTAAACGCTTTCACAAATTCCAGGCTTGGTTAGTAACCACAACACTGCATTTGCATATAGAAAGGATGCCACTACTACACAGAATTATGTGACCTGTTGGTGGTCAAAGCATGAAAATTTCCCTCCTTTTTGAGCTGTATGGTCACCACTAGAGGGAGGAGTTGGTTAAATACTCTAATTCCTTCTGCGGGAAAAACACTGACTAGTTGTAAAGACCTCTTAAGAGAGATTACGTAATAAGAAAGAAGAAAAACAAGTTTGCCACAATTAAAAGCTCAATTGTTTTACCTCCAAAAATCAGGGTTTTTTTTCTTATTTCTATAAGATCAATAAAGGGAGCAGGAGGGAGGGCAGCAGAGAACCTGCCTGAAGATTGTAAAAAATTCTTAGTAAAAGGGTCTGCTTTTGGCAAACTAAAAAACAAAAAAAACCAACAAAACAAAACAAAACAAAAAAGAAACCCCAACAGACCAATCCAAACAAAAGCCAACAGCAAAAACAAAAAACCCAAACAACCCAGTGAAAAGTCTCACCAGAACTAAAATAGAAGGATACTGACTGTAATGGAAATAAGACATTCCTTAAAAATTACATAAGGAGCAGTTCGCATCAGGGATGATAGAAAAAGGTTCACTAGTAGAAAAGGTAAATAAACTCTCAGAAAAATAACCAACTAGTGAGTCCCACCAGTGAACCAGTCAACATCACACACCATCAGGTACCTGGAGGAAGCAAAGAGTGACCCAACTTGCTGAGCCACACACCAAAAGAGGACTCATCAGCTGATGGCTTCAGTGGCAAAATATATTCATTTCTGCAAGTATTGCTGCCCTCACTTTTGGGGATAGAATGGACCAAATCTAACAATCAAACAATAATTTTGCATTATTTTCTTTCATGCTCAGTGCTATCTTCTGCCAAGACCATCAAAAGCTTTCCTTGCATTCTTGACCGTCTGAGCATGAGTCTTTGATCTGGTGTGGTATAGGAGAGCCCCAGAGGTTGCCTATCTGTCAGGACATGAATGACAACAAGGTCTTTGCTGTTAGAATTGCTGACTTGCCATAAACCCCACCCAAGCCACAGATTGCCTTTCACAACCTCAAAGGCTGAAATGATGGAATACTCAGATGGGAAGCCCTTTGGGTAAGCCACACTGTAAGAAAAATACATGTAAGGGCTGTTAGAATCTGCCTGCTGACAAATGCAGAAAAGATCCATTCAATAAATCACATTATTGTTTTCACATAACTATTTTAATGGCCCTGTAATGCTGCAGAGGTACCCACATCAAGAAATGTTGAGGAATACGTTTTAAGATGGGAATTTAAAGGATTTGACTGCATGAGGCTTCCTGAGACTAATTACCCATGTCTCTGGAAACTTCAAAGAAGAAAAGGTCACTATCTACCTTTTATCTTGGACAAACTTCTGCAGAAGACACTAGGGCCACTCTGTGGGGCTGTGAAGTACTCAGCACTGCTCTGACAGCTGTGCAGCAGAGCAGGCTGAGACTACCAAAAGCAGGTTGCCCACTCACCCGATCTTCTGAGGTGGGTTGACTTCCAGCACACCCAAAGCGTGTGATCTCAAGGTGCTTTTATATGTATTGATTGCAATTAACACAATTATTTGTTTGTTTAGTAGTGCCTTGTCTCCTAAAAAAAAAAAAAAAACCCAGAGAGCTCGATTTATAACTTAGGTAGAGTTTTTCCCATGCTGCATGGTAGGATTTCTGTAGTGGTCTACCTTTCATGAGACGAATTCTTCAGCTGTGCCTATCTAACTTGCTCCAGACAATCTGAATCCCTGAAAAAGTTTGAACATCACAATTTGGAAGTATTTTTATTACTTTCATTTGTTTGATGTGGGTCCACATAAACTTGCACTTTGTAGACTTTTCTGCAAATCTGTTTGAATTTGGTGGTGGAATTGTTGTTTACAGGTAGCTACTTAGCCAGAAACACTGACCTTCTGAGTGCTGCCAATAGAAAATGTAATTGTTGTGGTTATTTCCTGGATTATATTTTAAAATTGTCGGTTTTGGCAACTCAAAAGAATGAAGATACTGCTCTTCTTTCCAAGAAGGTTTAAGGCCAAGGTTATGCATAACTCTGGTGCTGGTGATCCCCAAAGGGGTGTTGGCTGTCGCAGAGGAAGTCAAATAAAGACAAAATTATGGACCTGCTTCCTCATTGCTTACTAAAACTGGAAGTTTAGAATGGTTTTAACAGGAGAACACATAGTCCCAGCTCCTCACATTTTCTGAATCTCCACCTAAATTGATCACTTGATTTCTCCTTTAAGAAAGTTCAACATGATTTTTTATTATTTTCCTTCTTTTGACTACCTGGTACATTCTACAGAAAATGCACTTTCAAACCAACAGGCTATTGGAAGGTATTAGACATTTCCTTCCCCAGCTCTAACAATGACTTCTTGTCCTGGGAAAAAAAGTATCTGCTCTTCACAATTGCTTGTTCCATAGGTAATTAGAAATAAAAGGGGAGTGTTTTGTCAGGAAATGTGTTTCTTATCCAGCTGCATGAAACACAATTGCATCCACTTGCTTAGTTTATGTGTAGGCTTCAGTTCTGTAAACTTAGCTGCAGTGCCTCTCTGCTGCAGTCCGTGGTGCCTTGCAGACCACAGGCTGTGGCAGCACTGACTTGGCTGTCGAAATCTTGAAGCCATGCATAGAACTCAGTAATCGTGGTTTTGTACTGATATCCAACATGTTATACCAACTAAAGGAGATTTCAGAACACATTGAAAGACCCACTCATAGATTTAGAAACAAATTCGGTGGATTAGTTTATAAAATAGCATAATCTTTGGACGTTTTCTGTTTATTTTCATGAGAAAGAAAACTATTTTAAACTTAAATTGTATCCTGAATGAAGGTGCAAAGCTGAAGCGCAGCAGCTAGTGGAACTCATTGATAGAGCTTTAAACTAGCTTGGAAGGGGGAAAGGGACAAAACCAGGATGACCAGTGATGAGCAATGGGATGATGTGCCAAAACTTGAGGAAAGGAGCACGAATGGGATCCCTCAATCTGCCTCGGGGTGTCAGCTAGTGTCACACACCTAGTGTGGTTCCTACATTAGTTCCTACACCAATGCACACAGCATGAGGAACAAACAATAGGAGCTCAAAGCTTTGGCCCAGTCCCAGAAATTTGACATCACTGGCATAAGTGAAACCTGGTGGGATGAGTCTTGTGACTGGAGTGCCCTGTTGGATGGTTACAGGCTCTTCAAGAGACGGAGAGGTGACGCTATGTAATAGAAGGGATAGAATGTATGGAGGTCACAGTTGTCAAAGGCACAGTGGAGACCCTCTGGGTAAGAATCTAGGGGCAAACAAATAATGCACATATTATCCTAGGAGTCTGCTATAGACCTCCCAGTCAGGACGATGACACCAACAAATTATTCTTTGAAGAGGTAAGGGACACTTCCAAATCAACTGTTCTTGTCCTTATGGAGGACCTCAGCTTGCCAGAAATTAACTGGGAGCATCACAGAGCTGGTACAACCCAGGCCAGAAGATTCCTAAAAAACTTGGATGACAACTTCATGTCACAGGTCCTAAGGGAGCCAGCTTGGGAAGGTGCCCTCCTTGATCTGCTGCTTGTCAACAGAGTGGATCTTGTGAGCAAAGCAGTGCTGTCTTGGCCACAGTGAACACAAAGCAATTGAGTTTAAAATCTCTGTTGACAGGAGGAAAGTGCCAGCAAAATCTCAACTCTGGACATGAGGAGAGCGGACTTCAGGCTGCTCAGGGAATTAGTAAATAAGGTCCCCTGAGATTTTCTTGCAGGTGCTGGGGTCCATCATTGCTGGTCACTTTTCAAACATCACCTCTTATAAGGGCACAGGAGCAGGCAACTCCTAAATGTTGGAAGTCAAGCAGGTAAGACAGAAGGCTGGCTTGGCTGAGCAGGGATCTTCTCTTGGAAATAAGGCAAAAAAGGAAGGTGTATGCCCAGTGGAAGCAAGGTCAAGTGACATGGGAAGAATAGAGAGATGCTGCTTGTCACTGTAGGGAGGAAAAACTGTGTGACCAAAGCTCAACTGGAGTTGAAGCTGGCCAGAAATGTGGGGGACAATAAAAAGAGTTTTTTTCAATATGTTAATGACAATAGGGAGTATAGAAATATCATTGGCCCATTACAGGATGAGGATGGTCACCTCACACACAGGGACAGAAGAGACAAGGCAGAGATATTTAATACTTTCTTTGCCTCTGTCTTCAACACGGGTGGGGGTATCAATGCCCTGAACTGGAGGACCATGACTGTGAGAATAACCAACTTCCAGTCAACCCTGAAACTGTGTGGGATCTGCTGCTCCAGCTGGATCCCTACAGATCTGTGGGGCCTGATAGGATTCATCCCAAAATCCTCAAAGAACTGACTGATGTCATCACAAAATCTCTCTCTCGATAATTTTTGAGCAGTGTTGGGATCCAGAAAGTCCCAGCTGACTGGAAGCTGATAAACGTTGTTCCAGATTTCGAGAAGGGCAAGAAGGAGGACCCTGAAAACTACAGGCCTGTCAGCCTCACTTCAGTGCCTGGTAAAGTTATGGAGAAGATTATTCTGGGAGGTATTGAAAAACACCTGAAAGACAACACTGTCATCGATCACAGCCAGCACAGCTTCATGAGAGGAAAGTCCTGCTTATCAGAGCTTATTTAATTTTACAATAAGGTAACCCACCTAAGCTGATCAAGGGAAACCAGTTAATGTCATCTTTTTGGATTTCAGTCAAGCTTTCAATAGTGTCTCTCACAGGATCCTTCTGGGCAAAGTGTCCAGCACACAGCTGGATAAACACATCGTGGTGGGTGAGCAATTGGCTCATGGGTCAAGCACAGAGGGTAAGAGTGAATGGGGGAACATCAGACAGGTGACCCAACACCAGTGGGGTTTCACATCTTAAGCCCTGTGCTCTTCAACATCTTCATAAATTACTTGGACGCAGGACTGGAGGACAAAACTGAGAGGAGCTGTCAATTCCCTTGAAGGCAGGGAGGCCCTGCAGAGAGACCCCAACTAATTAGAGGACTGGGCAATCACCAACAAGGTGACAGTGCCAGATTCTGCACCTGGGATGGGTCAACCGTGGATGTACATACAGACTGGGGAATGAGAGGCTGGAAAGCAGTGCCATGGAAAGAAACCTGAGAGTCCTGGCCAACAGCAAGTTGAATGTGAGTCAGCAGTGCTGTGGCAGCCAGGAGGGCCAACCCTGTCCTGGGGGGGCATCAGGCAAAGCATCGTCAGCTGGTTGAGGGAAAAGGATTGTCCTGCTCTGCTCTGCACTGGGGCAGCCTCACCTTGAATATTGTGGCAGTTTTGGGCAGTACAATATAAGAAAGATATTGAGCTGTTGGTGAGCATCCAAAGGAGGGCAATGAAGATTGTGAAGGGCCTTGAAGGGAAGCCCTATGAGGAGCAGCTGAGGTCACTTGTGTTCAGCCTGGAGAAGAAGTGACTAAGGGGTAACCTCATCATAGTCTACAACTTCCTCATGAGGGGAAGAGGAGGGGCAGGCACTGATCTCTTCTCTGTGGTGACCAGTGACAGGACCCGAGGGAATGGCCTGAAGTTGTGTTGGGGATGTTTAGGTTGGATATTAGAAAAAGGTTCTTCACCCAAAGGGTGGTTGGGCACTGACCAGGTTCCCCAGGGAAGTGATCACAGCACCAAACCTGACAGAGTTCAAGAAGCATCTGTGTATAGAAAAATGAAATAAATACATGTGTATCTTGGGGGGAACAAATGGTATTAGGTTGAAGAAACATCTGCAGTAAGAAAGCAGCAAGTACCATCTTCCATAACTAGATAGTTTATATAACACCTCCTCATTTGTTGGAAAAAATAATAGAATTTCAACTAATATGTATTAAAAACATTTCAGAAGTAGTATAATTTAGCCCTCTTTTGCTGAGAAGTTAAATATTGAATGTATCACTTAGAGATTACTGTGAAAGTCTGTTCTAAGAATTCAGCTTTCTGCTCTTTTATAGACTTTCACTAGAAGACTAGTGTAGCTCCTTTTTTTTTTTTCACATGGTTTTGATGGTTTTTCTTTCTTGTTTCCTGAATTTAATTATCCAGACATGGGTTGTTTTCTTCTGCATAGGAAGGTATGGTATGAAACAGCTTTATTTCTTGTCATTCTCACCATAAGAACCAGCCTTAAAGCTACTCATGCCAGGAGGAGTTTTGCTCTTAACTTCATTTTTAAAAGATAAAGTTCAAAATTTCTCATGGCAAAACATATCTCAATTTGTTCGACTGCTACCTACAAAGCTTACTTTAGGACTGCAGGGAGGTATAGAGCAGACCCTTAGAGAGAATATGTAAAGGTCAATGAGTTTCCCACTGATCAAATCGTTTCTATTCCTTCCAGTTCTGATTCCTGTCACCAATCATCTGCAGCTACCTCTTGTCAGATTCGTGGTGTTACGTTTGCAGTGGTAAGATCCGCACCACAGAGGGCTGGTGTGTTACACACGTGTGTAACATCTGTGTGCATATGTACCTCTTGGAAAGAAAAAAAATGACTGGTCAGTGCCTCCAGGAATATCCTCCAAAGGATCCCCTGGACATGACATAGAGACAGCTGAGGCATTTTAGAGTGCTTCCAGCTGGGTAACTCAAACTCTGTATTTGAGCACAGCCATGCCCTTCTCAGCATCAAGCCTGCAACTGCTGGGTTTTCAAACAGCCAACCCACATTATCATCTTCCCCATCAGCCTTTCTCTGTCCATTAAGAGAAAAAAAGTAGAGTTGTAAAGAGATATGTGTGTATTGAAATACACAAATGCTTATCAAAACATGGATAACAGCATTAATATGATATTAGGAAGTTGCAGCAACAATAACAATATGCATATGGAGCACAGTGCTTTAAACACTGATAATCAAATAAATAACAACACATAGAAATCACTTCCTAAAATAAAGATCAAAGGACTTCTCAAAAGCTATTTCAAAGCCTAGCCTAAAATATTCTATTAGTATACCCAGTTACTTTTATATCTCTGTATTTTTAATACAAGGAAATGTTTATTATATCACTTCATAGTTATTATTAAGTTATTATTTGCTAAAGTATGTGTATATTTACCTTAAAAGACAGCCAGCACATTTTTTACTTGATACCTTGGGGGAAAAATGCTTTTCATATTCCTATAACAACATTTTAAAAATCTTATATGAACTGGAGTTTAACCAGTTGTTCCTTTTTGTATTCCAATTTTTCTGAATAAAATAATATGTTGTTATGAAGAAAAGGGAGAGAAATCACATGCAAAAGTTGCTCTTAACACAGCTAACAAAATGCTGTGCTTTAGTGGCAGCCAGGAAGAACAGCCATCTGGGATGGATATACTGCGATGGGTAAAATTTTTGCAATACAGGAAAGCAACATTACAAATACAAACAAGAAAAAGCAGATCTTTGACATTTGGAGACGTAGTAAGGTAAAACTTGAATCAGGAGAGTAGCAGCATGGCTATCAACTGGAATAAAATAAATCTAGCACTAAGTAGCCTTCAAACTAAGGCTGGAGCTGAAACCTGCACTGTCATAATCCTTTCAATTATAATACTCAGCAACTGCAAATTATGTGAACATTTGAAAAAAAACGTGGGCTATCCACATACAAATAGCTACCACTAAGTTTCACAGAATCATAGAATCACAGAATATGCTGAGTTGGAAGGGACCCACGAGGATCATCGAGTCCAACTCTTATCCCTGCACAGCACCATCCTCAAGAGTCACACCACACTCCTGAGAGTATGATCAGGGTTTGTTTATCGTGGGGTTAATTTTTGTTGTCTGATAACAACCACACCTAGTTTCTCGGACTGAAAACAAACAGATTAATGTTTCTTGTTCTTGTTTCCACTTTCTCTGTTTCATACTTGAATGTCAGAACAAAATCAGTGGTGAAAAGCTTCATAGCCAAACCCAACAACTGTCCCTTGCAGGAGTGGCTCAGCTGGATCTATGCTCTTCATTAAAAGGATGGAAACATAACGAGTTCCAAAGGAAATACTCTGTCACACCGTGTATCAAGCCTGTGGTCGTCAGAAGTCTCCCATACACAGGAAAATTCCCAGCCTTAGGTACGTAGTGACTATTCCAGGCTTCTGAGTAACTCCAGTTCTGACCCATGTCCATGCAAGTCTGCTACTTCTTTCATTTTTTTGCAAATCCCCATCCCTTCCACAGCTGTCCTTTCTCCACTTCCAGAAAAATTTTTTGCCCTTCAGCCCCAGTGACTGCCTTAGTCTCCCATTTTGATAAAGTGGTTCTTCTATCATCTCAAACATTATTCAAACTAGAAAATATTTTGATAGTAAATGTTTCTAGATACAATACTGTTATTAGTCCTCTGCCAAGGACTACAACAGGCACAAAGTTTCTAATGAGTTAATGGCAAGGTCAACATGACATCATTGATATAAACCCCAGAATTTATATGTAATAGCTAAGCACAAAATCCACCCACAGGCATAGATTCCTGCAGATTCCTCACATTCATAAACCAAAATATTACAGGAGTACAGAAAGGAGGAAATCTTTCCTATTTCCAAGTGTCTATTACTAAAACTCCACTTCTGTATTGCTCTTTGTTTATAGTAGAAAGAGTAAATCCCTTTGTAGTCTGAAATCACATCAATTTCAGATCCCCGCCCTCCCTGGCAGCAGACGAGTCACTGATATACCAGGCAGATTGATCTTTATATTTTTCAGTTTAAAATCAAAACCATCCAATTTTCACTTCAAAAATAACACATGTGTAATGTTCACTTCACGTAGAACACAGAGCCTCAATTACATCTGAAGTAAAAGGATCCCAGGGGCACCCATGTTTGCTAAAGATATACTGTTGCTGGTCCAGTGGAGGGCAGCAAAATATTTACTAAAGATATTCCTCTTTTAATGTCCTCATCGCTGAGTTGTCCCAACAAATGACTTCATAAAAACCTTGGAAGACTTCAGTACTCCATTTGGTTTACAAGACCTTACATATTTGTTTATTTTAGTAAGAAGTAAGTTTTTAGAATATTTGAGACTATTTTCACATCAGAGATCATGCCTTAAAACAAACGATGCTTCCTGTATAAATAACTTTGGTGCTCCCACTCTTCCCAGAGCTGTATCAAGAGGAGGAGGCTACTACTGCTCTGCCTCAAAGCCACTTAGTCTGCTCTCTGGAAAGCTTGTGTAAATTTACCAATGGTTTAAATGCGACTGCAAATCTCCAGCACAGCTGCATTGGCATGCTGATCATCCTGCATCATTCACTTGATCTGAGTACACTTTATCTCAGGTTTTAGCTTATCATAAAAGGGAGTCAGCAGTACTAATGTAATAGTTTGAAGATTGTCCTAAGATGGAAGCCAAATTAAAAAAATAAAATATTTTAATGAATCTGTTAATGGATTTTGTATAATGTATAATCTGAATATCAAATATATCAAGTTTACATTGATTTTTCATGAAAAGCTACTGATAATAACCTTCCATGTAGTGACAGACTGCCTATAGAAAGACTGCTAGAATAAAATAGAGCTTGTCTGAAAGTCTTTAGTCTAAATCCCAAGAAGTGTAAAAGGTCTTTAGTTAAAGACTACACATGTGTTTTACAGCTTGTAAACAACTCACTGTCTTCACAGAATGCTTGGGCTATCCTCCTGGAAGTGAGCTCTCCTACTGCTTTTTGTAATGACAACAAGGTAGAAGGCAGAACAAAGAGTCACCACAGAATGGTTTGGAGTCAGGAAGGGTACAGAGGCAGCTGCATTGTGCCTCCGGCACCTGCTCGCACTTTATACTGAGCTGGCGATACCTGTGCCACAGAGCGGCTCCAGCACTGGAGTTCACCCTGGTAGGAGAGGGGAACAGATGCTCACTTCTCAAGGGTGACAACTGCTGTGCTTCTGGCATTGTTTTTAGGCGGTCAGTTCAGGAGCTCAGGCTGAAATATTGAGGAGCACAACACTGAGAACAATGTACACATTATGGACAGAAATTTGAACCATGCAGGGGATTTTTCTTGGCAAATACTGGCAAAATCCAGTGTTTTAAATGGTAAATGAAGCAAAGAGCTATCAGCTCTTTGGTATGTATGTATGTATGTTCATTCATGGCTAGGCTTCGCGAACGAAGATTTGGGAAGGCTCTATCCACATTTGCTGCAGGCACGCTGGTGGCTTATGAGGCCAATACGTGACAGACATATCCGATTACAAAAGGCACAGCAGAAAGACTCCTTAGATGGTGTATTCTGCAATACACGGTTCTTTCTGCGTTGCCTTTTTTCCTCGAGGGTGATCCTGCGTGTGTTCTCAAAGGAGGCAGCTGCGTTATAGATGGTGTGTCTCCAGGCCTCCCGATTTGATGTATGTATGTATGTAAGGTATGTATCAGTAAGTGCTTAGATAACATAGTAAGCACACTGGAGAACCCCCCCTACACCATAAAAGGGACTGTAGGGAAAACACAATGAAATCATTCCAATTATATCCCTGGAAATCCAGAACAAAGTAGCCTATGCAAAAGTTGCAATTCTCAGAAACGGAAAAGGTTTTGCTGTGTTTCTCACTAAGAGTTTGGCAGCTGATAATACTGTCTACAGTCAAGTATATACAGTGAAAGTGAAGAAAATTATCATGCAACAGAACTGCTGAACTGCAAAGAACAGGGACTGCAGCTGGGGGATGCAGCAAGCTACCAGGGCTCTCCTGCAGCACTGTCGTTCACCCAGCTACAGAATATTTGTAGTTGATGCTTTAGACAAGATAAAATTCTTGATAGCTCAGTGAAAATACAAAAGACACAGATCACTTAGTGAGAGGTTGGATTTCAGCCAGGAAAGGGGAACACGCTGACAGGACACACACACACACACACAGAATTTTACGGAGTGTTATTCCTAAATTAAAAGACTTCTAAAGTAGCATATTTCAACATGAAACAAATTACCAACTTCTCTTGGAGCTGGATGAACTATCCATAAGAAATACTTACCTAAGTAAGATGTCAGTATATACAATACATCTCCAGTAGTTACAATGCACAAAGTACCTGTATCTACATTTAATTATACTTCATGCTTGTACCTGACTCTGGCAAATTATTTTCACTGGCACATGCAGTAGTAAATGTAAGTACAGAGCACACAGTGCTCATAGAACAAGCACCAGCACCAGAGTGGAAATCTTGCAAAAGAAAAGTGCTCTGCTCTACAGCATGCAGGGATTGACTGAATAACTGTCCCAGATCGTGTCACGTTTGTAAGGTCACCGGGGCTTGCTGAAGAACAAGAGGACAACCAGCATGGGTTTCATCCAGTGCAGTTCTTCTCAACTGGAAAACATCAATATTATTTCTAAAGCATATGGAGCTGTCTTAAGTGGTTGTTTACAGTGGTATTTATTGCTATGGAGCCCGGTCAGATGGAGAAGTTAAAAGGAACAAAGCCGGAAAATGAAACAATAGCAAAGAGAAGGAGTAGCCCAGTGCTCACAATAACCAGGTTCACAGATGCAAAAAAACATCTCACTGACCTAGCTCCCTGGGACTGAACTGTCCTGCCAAGGTTGTCAGAGAGACACCCATGCAAAAACTGGAGCTGGTCTTTGCTTTCCAGACTTGCTGGCTTCCCACCAGCCCTGGGAGCATCACCCTCACAGTGTGTTCCCTACTGCTTTGGCTGTGAGATTCCCCTTAGCTTCTTTCTGCCTGCTTACTCTGGCCCTTTTATTAGCACTGAGAGCCACTAAAGGGTCAGGAGAGTCTTCTCAGGCTTGTCAAAATGCACAACACTTCATAGCACTGCAATGAGAGTGAATACACAGTTTCTTCACAGCTGGAAGCCTGGCACTGCATGCTGTGGTGTGCCTTATCTTGGCTATTACCTGGCCTGGTTCCCCAGTGTCTTCCCTGCATAAAAATGCCAGATTACCTTCACCATATGCAAAAATATGAGAGATAATGCCTTTTATTCTTCTACTGGCTCCTGGTCCCCATCTCTATGACTGACTCAATGCTTTCTTCTTATGTTTCTCCTTTTTAATTCAATATTTTTGCCAGGGCAGTGGGTGGCTCACTTGGAGCAACAGCTCTGACCTGGAATATAGCAAATTGACTGTGATTTAAAGTTCACCTATAAGCAGAGTTCTGATCAGCCCAGAACACATAAAGCAAAGTCTAAATACATTAGCTTTTATGTATGATAGCCCTGACATCGCAGACTTACCTGTATTACTTCCTGGGATTTTCCAGGGACAAACACAAAATATCTGCTAAGAGCCTCTCACTCATAACTATCCCTTTAACAGGGGTTGTAGAAAACAAAACAAGAATTATTATCAAAGGTAGCACAAGGTACTCTTTTCCTGCAGTGAGAGATTAAACCCACTGGAAAAAAATACACTAGGTACAACTACATCTTAATAAACAGCTTGTGAAGAGCCCAGAAACAGGCAGTAAATAAGGTAGAAATAAGACACTTCTTGCATTTGATGGATGTTTGGACAGTGTAGCATGGTTCTGTTCAGAAAAATACAGTTTTCCTGTCCAGCAACAGGAGTCCAGCAGGGCCAAGGACAGCAAGGAGGCAACGAGGGCTCCTGCCCTGGTACAGCAGCTCTTTACTGTCCTGGGCTCTGCTTCCTGAATTATACACAACAGTGGCAAAGCTGCAGCTGGGAATAGAAAAGTAGCTTGCCAAGCAAGGGAGCAAACGATGGCTGGGAGAGAGGCACTTCACAGCTGGGACAAACAATCTGGGTATGTGCAAGAAACCAAGAAGCCAGAGGTCCCGAAGAATGGCAGTAGAGCAACAGGACACAATGCCAGCTCTGCAGGGACTCGTGTGCTAAATGATGGTCAGGGTCTCCAGGGGGGAGGGAGAGAGAGAGATGCCTATCTCACAGCTTTTGTACAGGCTTGAAGTCTAAACTGCAGAATGGCTCCTTTGTCTCGGCCCCTCGTTAGGTCTAAAAGCCATGAGGCATGCAGCCAGATGGCCAGGGCAGCTTCCAGGTCCGGGCAGTGGGGGTGGGGAGAGGAAAAGAAGGAAAGCTTCATTCCTTAAGTTTGCACTGATCCCTGATGCTTAGAGAACAAAACTCCGGGGAGCGCACACAGCCTCAGTGGGTACCTCAGTCTCTGACAGTTAGAAGGCAGAGGCACTCGCACTCACAAGCAAGGAGGACAGCTGGGGATGCACCTATAGACATATGGTCTTAGCTGCTTAAATCTGCTTTGAGAGATGTATGTGATTTCAAAGCACAAATGGTGAATGGGATCTCCATTTTCTTACCATGACACAGGCATGCTAGGAACAAATATAGTTTTAAAAGAAAGACCCACAACCTTACGATCCCTGAGAGCCATCACTCAGGGAGCTGCCCAAAATAGAAACTGTGTAGTGGGTGCCAGAGGCAGTGAGGCAGCATAACGAAGAAAATGGATGAAAAACAAGTGCTGAGCAACAGAGAGGTATTTTTGTATTAACCCTGCCAAATGGATTATTTATACCCTCATCTTCTCCTGTTGGCATGACTGAGCTTTTTAAAGGAAAGTTACAGTCAGTTTCTTCTGGTTATTTAATGCGGTAGATAAGCAGTTTCACCAACCTCTGGCTACCATCCCATGCATATGGATTTCAGGATAACTCTTAAGGAAGGCAGAAAGTGACAGTTTACAAACAGATATTCTGGGAACAATGGGGCATCAGGACTATCTAGACCGTAAACAGACTTTAAGCAGTAAAACTACATTAAACACTGAAAGTGTGTAACTTCAAGATAAACATCCATGGCATGAAATGCTGGTTAGAGGAACTGGATCCTGGAAAGGAGTGGAGATGACCCAAAGGGTCTTTGCTGTCCAAGGGATGTCAGTGAAAGTTCATGGGAGCTGGGTGCTTTGGCATGAGCACACAGAAGCACTTGGAGAACAGAGAAAAACCCAAAGCAGCTAGACTGCAGAAACCACCCTGAAAGCTTCAAGGCACGTCGTCTCTATCTTGAACAGCAGCATCTGACCAGCAGCACCCACAGAGCTGACACCTACCTGCAGCCCATGCCTGCCTTCATATTCCTCTTTTTCCAAAACCCTGTAGCCCCTCTTCTGCATTACCAAAATCCAGGTGTCACTCCCTGAATTACTGAAACCACCTACAAGCGATGAACAACAGCTTCTGCCTTTTTCTCATTAGGTCTGTTCATGTATTGGTGGAAAAATGGTCATCCTCAAATGTCCATAAGAGACTATGCAGCTCATGACTGAACTGAACCCTTTCAGTCAAACTGAAGTATGTATGTATACATAAATAGTATGTATGTATAGATATTTATTTTACAGAATCCTAATAATGGGTTCCTACCACCTCCCACTTCTCCTTTCAAGAACCTCCAGTGCTTGGCTGTCTTTACTATTAGAATAGTTTATCTTCCCTTCAAATTTAACAGAAATCTCCCCTACTGCTTCTTCTTGCACTTTCCCCACTGGAACATCATATATTCCTTCCTCCTTAGAGTATTATTTAAAATATTTTAACAAACACTGTTATCACACCTCCCCTCAGTCTTCTTTTCTCTAGACTAAACACCACCAGTGCCCTCAACTCATAGGACATGATTTTTTTAAACCTCTATCATTCTTTTTCTTTGCTTCTGGACTCTGTCCAGTTGGTCGAGATCTTTCTTGGAAGTGCAGTGTCCACAGAATCACATCTGAAACTTTACCAATATGTTAAATGCTAAAATAGTCACTTTGGACAGCTCATTATACAGTACCCCTGACATTACATCTCACTGCTGGATTCGTAGTTTTTAACTACTGGGTTTTTCCCCTTCAGGCTTTCACCAGGGAAAATACAACTTGGGATGTTACTAAGGCAGTTGGGGAGAGCATTACGGACTCCCAAGGCAGAAATCTGATGGCTCTGTGTAGAACACGAGGTCAGATGCCAGGGTAGACTTGAGGTGCTACCTCTTACTAGTTTATACAGACTTGATAATGAATTTGCACTCATAGCAATGACTCATAGCGAGGTGCACAATGCTCTAGCACAACTATTTCAGTGAGAGTATTTCTGTTACTATTATAGTACTTTTTGGGTTGTGGGTTTATTCTTTTAAAACTAGAATTACTTCTTGAGCACTAAATTGCTTCTTGATACATTGTTAAAATTTATACCAATAAAAAGCCTAAGGAGGAAGAAGTACAAATAAAACTACTTATACACACAAAAGCATATGCTGGGACAGATACGCTGTTTTAAAATGGTAACAGTTTCCTAAATTTGTGAGGAGAAAGTTAAGAGTATGAAACAACCATCACCATAACAATCACAGAAAATAGTATAGTACACGATTTAAGACTGATGTTTAATTATTTGCTGTAATTAAACTTGCTATAATTAAATTAAAGTTGTTTAACTAATTGTTTTAAGTATTTAGTGGACTATGTGGCAGGATCTACAAAAAGTCTTTAGTTACCTTTCTTGAGTACAGAGATCTGCAAAACTTCCTCCACTGCAGGTTTGTTGGTTTGGGGGTTTTTTTCCCCCTAATTTTGGTATGAAATTTAGCATTTAATTGCACTTTTTAAGTTGGCTTATAATTGCCTACCAACTTTTTCTCAGGGAAGAATCTGACTCATACAATCTGGCATCATCATCCCCCCAGGACTGCACGTTTGTCTCAACCAGCCCAGCTCTATAATAAAAGCTTTTAAGGTTTTTCCCTTTCTTGGTTTGTCTTATTCTCCTGACCCACCTCCAAAATTTCCTTCTTTCTGGCAATGCAAGAGTGTGCAAAATCTGCACAACAATACCCATGTAACCAACCTGCTCTTCCTCACAATATGTAGACTACACAAGATATTACTTGCATCTAATTTTGCAACACTTGGAAAATTACCTACATTTCACATCCTAAAGTATCTTCATTCGCCCTTGTCAAAAAGGCAGGTCTCTTGAACTTATTCTGCCTGGCAGTCAAATTCTTGTAGGCTTTGTACCAAAGCCATTAAGCTGCTTTGTTTTCTCATTCACCATGTGTCTCTTTTCTTTTTGATCTCTGCTACTTTCTTTCTGGTCTTGTCCCCATTTATGGTCTTTTTGGTCTTGGCCACATTTCTAAGTGGAGATTCATGAGGAGCCTGAGTCAGAGTTTAGAATTAGCAAACAGGTGGGTTAGTGGACATTGAGGAAAGATGCTTGTGGGAGGGAGAAGCATGATACCTGCATTAGTCACACCATTAACATCAACACTCTTTACTAATTGGTTTGTACCAGATTACTCTGGGAGTGGGTTAGATTCCTGGTTTTAAATTGTTGCATACCCTCACATTCTAACTTTAGAAACTGGCTCAGTTACATAATGTGAAGTTCACACAAAAAACGCAAAGATCTTCCAAACTTGGAAGCTGCAGAGAGCAACTGCAGTAGGCAACCCACCCAGGTCTTGCACCTAACCCAGGAGACTTGCAATCACACAATCATCTTGTCAGAGGCTGACACAAAGAGTAAGGTTTTAAATTCTTAGCTAAACCTACAGAATCTCTTGAGCAACAAATTTAACAAAAGAGAACTAAGCTGAGTAAGCAAAGAAAAAAGGAAAACTTATTTCCTTCAAATTTAATTTGGGGTGCTTACTCCACAGAGAGAAAGGCATCTGTGTTGAACAGGCTGGAGATTAAATTTTCTGTGGTCAGCATTTAGCATCGAGTCTCCTCTGAGAATAAATTTCATCCAAGGAAATGAGGGGCTGCTCAGGAGAATGAAAACCCTTGATACTGTATGTAGAAGGAAGAGAAAAAAGGAACATGTTGCATAGACATCAAAATGGTTTGTGGAGATGGAAGGGCTCAGCACAGTCAGCGCAGAGCTGGAGCAGACTCCTCCAGCAGCACATGTGGGGTGTCCAGCTCCCATCTGACAGTGCTCCCAGGGCAGTATGCCCCCAGTGCTAAAAGTACATTACTGGAACAACCCTGTCTCTGCTGGTAGCAGCTGAGGACAGGGGGATTGGTGCTGTCTGTGCACCAATCAGACCCTCAGGAAAGGGTTTGGGGCACATCACAGCAGGCTTTCAGCCATGCTCCCTGGGGATGGGCATCAGTGCTTGGGAACCACTGGCCCACAGCCCGCTGTGTGGCTGTTGTCTTGTGCAGGCAAAACGCACACATAGATGATCCACTTCTGGGACAAGAGAGATACTGATAGCTGCTGGTGGTACCTGTGCTAACAAGCTGCTTCAAGGATAGTAAGTGTATCAATAGCAAAAAATTGAAGCCACCCATGAAGAAAGAGGTGTCTAAATAACCAAGGATGCCAGCAACACCTTAGGATGAACTGTCAAGCCATTCCACAGCCTGTAATTTCACATTTTTACCCAAATCCTAGATGATAGGGCAGCATAAGCCCTGCTTCCCAGGAGCATTCAGTGGTTTTGCACAGAGCAGCACTGCACTTAATCTGTCATCCAAATTCTTCGTTGTTCTTGGAAAAGTCACCAGAATACCACGGGAGCAGCTGGCCTAATTGCTTCCTTTCTTTACCATCTATGGATGCTTCTGTCAACCTAGCCTCCTTTACTGGACTGGGCTTCTTTACAGCTCCTGACCTTTAGCCTCATGAGAGGGTTTGAGACATCAGCTTCACTGTCCACTTTCCCCTATAGTTTTTCCACCACTCTCTGCCCATCATGGTCATTCAAAATAGTTACTCTTTTCCCCAACTCACCCTGCTACTCAGTCTAAAGTGCTGTTTATCTGAAGAATGGTTTGAAAAGGTTATTTTCTTTTTCAATCAGTCTAGTGTTCTTTTTTTTTTCCTTCAGCTTTCCAGGTATTTTTTTTGCTTGACAGTTGAGTTTCATGTTAAATTCACTTTTAAATTCCTAGAGCAAAAAATACTTCTTTGATGCGAAGTAGATATAGCATAGAGATCACCAAAGTCCTATGAGCATCCCACCTCCTTCCTCATTCCTAATATTCTGCATTGTTTTTACCAGTAATCAGTATCTAATCTAATCAACATCTGTAACACCTCTGGTAGAATATCACTCCCCACAAAATAGCATTAGAAATAGCAGCAGAATTACTATAGAAATAGCACAGCATTAAGTCATTTGCTGGACACAGAGCACAGTTAAACAGATACTGTTTTTCTAGACTTCGTAGTGGCCTTAATTAATGACCAGCAATGAAATTTTTATAGTAAAAGTTTTAGTTACCTTAAGCTCTACTTTTCTTTTTAACTCCAAGAGTAGACTTGTTTCAGATCCTCAGTCCAACTGCACCATGATCTGATTCCAGCAGAGAGGATATAGCAGTCCCTTCAGCCAGTGGTAGTGACCCTTCACAATCAGTTGGGATTGGGATGACTGCAGCATCCTTCAGTTTTGGTAATTTTATCTCAGTCCTTTGAATGCCAAAAGAAAAGTGGCGAATCTGTCAGCAATGCAGATTTCTCAGGCCTTTCTGCATGGCCGGTGAAATTGTGCTTAGAAGATTCTTCTGACAGGAAGGCTGTTGGAAATTGCACAGGACAACTACAGCATACCCATCAGGACAGGACTCCCTTTAGCATATTTGAATAGAAACAATATAAATAACAGAAGATAACCGCAACCATTTTTTACTGAGTACTAGTTAGAGGACTTACATCTGCACTTAGCACCTGAAAGCTATAACAATTGATTTTTGTAATGCTGGATCTTTTTTCCCCACAGCAACCACACCAGAACAAGGCAAGTTGATACAGACAGAAGGCATACACTTAAAAAAATAGATAAAAGTCAAAAAGTAAAGAAAAAATAATTAAATATACACTGGTGAAGGAAAGTACTAATCAGAAATACAGTGTTAGTGATCCCATAAGACTCTCCATCTTCACATTTTTCACATATTTAGCTCGATAGCAGGTTGCAAATGAAGGAGAATGCTTGTGAGACAAACCAGCTCTCATACCAACAACACTTTTTCTGGGTATTTCTAAGAATATAACTGGAAAAATACAAGTTATAAATCTGGCAACATAACTAATTTTATTTTTAGGCAACACACAGTTCTTAAAAACATCAGTTGTAATGGAAATTTCTTTATGAGACCCACCTTTGCCCTTATTTATTACATATGTCAGTGGCTAGAATAAAATCATTTTTCATGGGTTTATTCTATTAAATTGACCTAGAATAGAGTGATTTTAATCTCTGCTCTTTGCTGGTAACATTTACAATGCATCACATGGGCTTATCTCCTTATCTCCAATTATGCTTTTGATCCTACTTTTCTAAACATCAATTTCATTTGCCCAATCTCTGTTTCCTGCAGCAACCAAGATTACCATTCCTTCTGCGACATCTCTACAAGGGAAGGATTTGTATTCACAGGAAACACTGCTTCCTAATGGAAAATGGTTTTCCCAGCCATGCTTAGGTAACTGAGGTGCAACACCCTGCCAGGCAAAACATGATCTCTTCCATTTGAAATGATCTTTAGGCTAAGCAGATATATACAAAAAGCACTAAACAGAGGATCCAAACACAAGACTTTAGTTTCTCTAACTATTATTTCTGAACTCTGCTGAAATTCAGAACTTCATTCCTAGAAATTATCATTGCTCACATTTTAGCAGCAGAATTGGAGCAGCTCAAGTTGTGGATGATTTGCAGCTGGATACCCATGTTTTTTTACAAACAGCTGGACCGTTGTACCCCTCGAACTTTGCGGGCTTAAGCTACATCTAAGAAACATCCTCAATGTTAAGACTGCAGAACCTGCCAGAGATGCAAAATGCCACCTGCAGCATTTACCCGATTTATTTACTTTAATCCCATATTACTTGGCGCAAGGAGAGATGTGTTAATTATCCAAGGTTTGTTCTGGTATCAGAAAACAAAAGAGTGTACACAACTCACACTAGAATGGGGGGAAAAAATGAACATTTTCCATTAGCAAATACGAAAACAAGTGCATCTTTTGTTTTCTGTTAGAACAGGATCCAGATCAGGCTAGTTTATATGACATTCCTGGAGGAAGTATGCAGCATATCTTATCAGATCTAGGAATGAATCTCTGAAACTAACACTTGCCACAAGTGTTAAGAATTCTTTATTCTCTGTACTCCAAGGGATTTTTTTTCTAGTTTGCTGATAAATACTATCTGACAATGTCTGAAATCTAAAATTCTCTGCTTGCAGAGGGATGACACTAAGGATGGCTACATCAGCCTCAGTCATGTGAAAACCTCATCCCCTCCATAGCTGAGTGCCATGCCCAGCTGGCTCCTGTTCTGGCAGCTGACTAGGCTGCCAAGGAGCATTAAGAGGCATTTTGGGTTTTGTCTTGCAAGATCTCTGCACAAGGACTATTCAGCACAGAGGCACTACCCCAGTAATCACCCTCTCTAGTCTGTGTTAAAACCATTCCATACAAGCCAAAGTACACTTTAATCAGGATTCACTTCCAGAGCAATCCTGTTAGCTTAATTAAGTCTTCAGCATTCCAAGAAAAGCAGTCGAAAGGAGAGCAATCCTGCAAGCTGGGGGAAGAACCATCTACCCTCAGCTTGCCCCTCCAAAAGAACTGATCTAGGATAACAAAATGCTTCTGCACATAGCAGCAAGACATGAGATGTGTGTCAAGCACAAGAAAAATGGTTACAAAAATTCGACATGACAGATAAACGTAGAAGACATTAACAATAGCCAGTTTTTCATAGCCTGTTTAGATCCCTTGGATAAGAGCAGGCACTCGATTAACCAAAAATTCTAGCCAATAGCTGATGTTATTTCAGCATTTTTCAAATGCTTCAACTAGAACCTTGTCAAAATAAATGGTGGATTTGTCCTGTATGTGCTTATATGGCAAGGTTGATCCATGCTGATACTATTACAATGTTGTAAAGCATAAAATCTAGTTAATGGTTTCTGCCAAACCATGAATCAGTTGCAAAATAATGACCTGAAGTATGTTCTTTTTTCCATTCTCTAATATTTCTTCACAGCACAACCCAAACAATTGCTCATAATTAAACTGATTGGAGAAGCAGACACTGGCAGGAAATACACTGCTGGCAGTGTTCCTATAGCACTTCATTGTACTGAATTTAGAACAATTACATCAGTTCCTTTCATTTTGCAGAAAAAGAGGAGGGGAACTGCTTTTTATCTTTTGCTCTCTACAAGCAAAATCAACATTTATCAAATCTCCTGAAGCAGATTTGCTTATTTTTAATCAACAGCATTAAGTGTATCCCTGCTACCTTTTCCCACCCTGTTTCACCTTCTTTATGGATGCTTTGTATTATTAGTATCCATCCGGGTATTTTTCTAGGAAAGCATAAGTAGATTAGCTTTTAATAATGGAAGGACAGAAAATGAAGCATATACAACAAGCAAGCAAAGGTACAGACAGAAAATGGAGTCCACATTTAAAAATAACATGACCTATGACTTCTTCCACGTCTATGGAGCAAGAGTTGTGTGCACATGTTGTAGAGCAAAATGACATCCCGCAGCACTGGAGGGAATCTAAAGCCAAATTATGCTCTTGAGCAGACGTATCCAGTTCAAACGAAATTTGAACAGAGACAAAGGGTTTGCTGATACCTGTAGAGACAGGCAAAAGAACACTGCATAAACTGTCCCTTCACCTTCACAGTAGTTTTGGGCACCACACTAGTCTTAACTCCCAGCACTCTAGGAACTTTTCTTTCCTGCACAAATCTGAAAGCATTCAACTCCATTTGAGTACTATAGCTCACGGCTCTGTACATAGATAGTAGCCACATTTAAAAGGTGCTTTAGCCAAATGAATGACCTGTATCGCAAGGAGTCTCGTTTTCAGTTCCCATGGCCACCTTGACAGAACAGGCAAGGATTTATCTTCATTCTACTGGGCAGCTCACAAAGTAAGAGGATGGGGTATTCCTACAGCAGTTTCTTGCTCCCGGTGGAACATGTGCAACTTTGGGCTTGCAAAAAGGCCAGTCACAGTCTGGCAGTCAGTTAGATACTCATGTATTCAATTAAAGTGCTTTTTCTCTCGCACATGCCCAACGATGTAGCACTTCCCATGAGTGGCTGTGAATAGATCTTTGAAGAGGTTCTCACAGAATGAATGTACCTCTGTTTCCCCCAAGTGCTGAATAGAGGGCAAACTTGGTTCAGAAATATAATCTATATTAGTATATTTATAATAAGCAAGATCTATGCATTCATATCTCATTCTTTATCGATGCAGACTTCGAAACAAAATCCAGAGTGCTTTTGGGCAGGGGGATGGGGAGGAAAGTACTTGTGAATAGAGCACTGTGCAAGGAATGAGGAAGATATGGCTTGCAGTGCAGTTTGCCTTAAGAAAATCCCTGTGTTTCTTTGCCCTTCTCTTTCATGGTCCTGTCTTGTCTACCTGTATTAACAGCTCCCTGGGAACCATAGCCATGGCTGATGCTCCTCAATTCAGTAGTACTATAAATATCAAATATCACTAAGAATGAGATTTTGTATGTTCTAAAGATGAGGTTATAAGTCACAGAATCAGTGAATTGCTGAGGTTGGAAGTGGCCTCTGGGGATCATTTAGCCCAGCCCCCCCACTCGGAGGATGGCCAGCTACAGGACTATGTTCAAGCAGGTTTTTAACATCTCCCGAGAATGGCAACTCTACAGCTTGTCTAGGCAACCTGTTCCAGCATTCAATGTCTTCACAGCAAAAGGTCTCCAAGTATTCTTCCTGTAGTCCAACTTGCACAGGATACCACTCAGAAGAGCCCACCTCCACTCTGCCCCAATCAGATAAACATCTCATTTTACACAAAATACTTCAGTCCCTTCATCCCTATGGTAATTTGCTGGGCTCCCTCTAGTACCTCCATGTCTTGTACTGGGAAGCCCGGAAGTGGACACAGCACCCCAGATGTGCCCTCACCAGGGCTGAGCAGAGCACAAGGATCCCCTCCCTCAACCTGCTGACAATGCTTTTGCTAGTGCAGCCCAAGAGACTGTTGGCCACTTTTGCCACAAGGACACACTGCTGGCTCACAATCAACCTTGTATCAACCAGGAGCCCCAGATTTCTTCCTGCAAAGCTGCTTCCCAGCTGGTTAGGCCCCAGAATATCCTGGTGCTTGGGGTTATTTCTTCCTAGGTACAGGGTTTGTACTTCCCTTTGGTGAACATCATGGTTCCTGCCCACTGTTTCTCCAGCTTGTCAAGACCCTCCTGAATGTCAGCAGAACCCTCTGGTGTATCAGCCACTCCTCCCAGCTTTATATAATCTACAGAGCAAGTTGTAGACCCAAATAAACATAATGTGGATTGAACTAGGAGAGGTTTAGACTCAATATCAGGAAAAATTTGTTCACAGAAAGATTTTTCAAATGTCGGAGCAGGCTGTCCAGGGAAGTGGAGGTATTTAAAAGACATGTAGATGTGGCATTTCAGGATGTTGTTTAGTGGTGGACTTGGAAATGCTGACTTAATGGTTTGAGTCAATTATCTTAGACAACTTTTTCATCCAAAATCGTTCTCTAATTCTTTAACAGAAGCAGAAGTACATTTTGACCTATCCCCCTAATGGATTCTGGTTTCATGGTTTGCACAGTCCCAAAGCTGCTGAGGCCACCTAGACTTGAGGATCACGATCAGGTCACCCATCAGAGGCACAGAGGGGCCACTGTGCAGAAAGGCCATTTGTCTTGTTTGTGCTGCATCATGCCATTCTCAGTCACGAGGATAAATCAATTACACAGGAAAATGAAGGAGAAATAGCAGCTGCTTATTATAGAAGTGCAGCAACTCAGATACAAGTAAAACATCAGCATTTAAATTGTTTTTTCATTTTGTGATCTCCTTTTGCAGTTGATTTTTCTGTAGAAGAAGTAGGATGCCTACTTTCTATTTATAACTTTGCTGGGAAAGATTCAATGTTTTGGTTTTATTAGAACACTGTTAAAACAGAAACATTCCAGAGCCCAAAACTGAAAGATAAATTCATATTCGTGTTTGTGTTTCCCTTGAGCCTGTGTTCCCTAACAGAAACACTTGATGGGCAAAGTGTAGTGTAACTTTTGACTTGTACATTTGTAACTAACACATCCAATGCCTTCTCCAGCAGATAATACCCTATGAGTAAACACTGACATTTAGCTATTTTTGAAATTAATCATAATTTAAATTTCCAGAGAAGCTAGGATGTATTTTCTGACAAGGAGTTAAATTTAGTTTCCTAAACAGACATAATTAAATAATGATGTGCTTGAAAGAGAGGGAAATTCTTCTCAGTTTGAGGAGTTGATGAAGACTATTGTGTGCCAAACCAGTTTCCTGATTTGCCAGCAAATTTCCTGAATATTCCCAGCCTAATTGCTTAATCTGCTTCTCTGTTTCCTATCTGCAAAGGTGGCATATTCCTGCTTCCCCTCTTTCCACTCTTCAGATGTAAAATGGTAAGAGCAGAGTAGCACTCTAAAGAGGTTACAGTTACCAGAACAAGGGACCAGCAGTGACACAGTCACCATATGTTTGTATTTAGGACCCTCCCTAAGAGGGCTGCACACTTCTGCCCTGGAGATGGCTTTGGTACATGCTACCTTTAGAAACCAGATGTATTTGAGCATTTGCTCTTTGGACCACGTTGTTCAGAGTAGTTCTAATTTCACCAAGAGGTGTTTTTCTGCTCTCCCATCTCATCTGCTTTTTAATTTTAAACATCTCTTTGTAACAAAACTCGGGTAACATGATATCTCTAACATAAGAGAAAGTTTGGAAGTACACAGAATACTTACCCCATTCTAAATCAACTGCCTGTAGGCCTTAGGAAAAAAAAAAAAAGAGACAAGAAAGAAGTGTTTCAGTACTTTATGGATTCCATTCTCCAGGTGAACTATATGCTAGGAAGAGATATGTATGAACAGGAAAATACACCCTAAGGCAAACCATTAAAGTTAGACTTGCACCTACCTGGGATTTTTCAAAGTACTCCTATATATTGACTTTTGCATTCTCACATTGCTCTTTACTTCTTGGTTTCATTCACCATATTTTCAACAGAAGTACTAAATAGTCTCACATAATTTTTCCACCCAGAACCATGAAATCCAGGAACAAAAAAACAACCCCCTCTGAGCAAGAAATGCCATCACTATTCTGACAGCTTGGCTTGTCATCACTGTCAATACAGCTTTAGTGATAGAGGAAAAGTGCTGGCAGACCGCCATAACCACTTCACCAAACCAGACAACAAAGAGTTAGAGATTTGAGAGGATAGTCACCACCAGAAGTGCTGGAAACAGAACATGTTTTGTTATACTAGTGTTTATTGGAAGCATAGCATCACCAAAGCATTTCTGAGGCAAACCAAGACTAGCCAGGAAACTATCCCATATGGTATTTTTCATATTTCCAGTAACTTGACCTTTTTTTTTTTAACTACAAAATGATCACCAACACAAGAGCTTTATATTGGCTTCTTACAGAACTGTGTCAAAAATACCAGCCTAAGAAATGCCCCAATATCATCCAGTCTGATACTCTATCTTGCTTCTTTACACCATTTTGCAGCATCCCTCTAAGTAAACCCCCCCCAACGTTGTATCAGCTTGAAGAAGCACTGTTCACCTCCTGCTATACTGCCAGAACAGAGAGCCCTGCCACAGAATAGCTCTTGCAAGATACATTAAATCTGAGACTCCTTGGGTTTTTTTGTCCAGTCTCCCCTCCTGAAATACTAAGTGAAGAGTAACCTGGACAGAAAACACAACTAAACACTGACTTTAAAAAAAATAAAATTAAATGGAACTTGATTTTTAGCCATCTTTCTCCAGGCTTGATCAAGTCAGTCCTAAACTAGCCCCCCACCCCAATGCTCAGAGCCCGAAAAGCAGCTTTGTGCTGCGGTACTTGTTGCTCACAGTTTAATTGACGTGTCTCTTGGCTATTCCTACTTGAATTGCACACTTACTTCACATTTTAATTAGGAACTGTGCTTTAATTTGCTTTTTCTTTGCAGTGACATTTTATCACTCTGATAGAGCATCCTCGGACAGGATTGGAACTGAGACAAAACCTTTTGTCTACAGGCACATGGATTTCAGCCTTATTTCTGCTATTCTAAGAGGCATGATTAAATTATACTATAATTTTTTCTGACATGCATTATTAGCTAGATCTTGCCAGCAATAGACACAGCTGGTGCTCCAGTCTGAGACTACAGATGTGAGTTTGCACAGCCCAATTTATGACAAAAATGTTTTCTTGCAAGTTAATATCACAACTCAGTGATATCTTCTCCTCATGGATTTTAATCCAGCTGGTTTTATCTCCAACTGTACCTTCCAAACCATGTACACATCCAAATGATTTCAGTTTGATAAGCTGAGGCAGTTAATTGAAAAAAAACCAACCAAACCAAACCAAAAAAAACCCAAAACACCACCAACCTGCAAAACTGAACTCTCCAAATCGTCACTTGATGTTAACACAGCTGCCTAAAATATTGCCCATCCAACAGGTGCTTCTGAATGTTTTCCACACTTTAAACAATCACAGCCTGCATAATCATTGCACAATTAAATATTTTTTCGGAGTTTTTATTTTCTTTTTTTAACAGTCAAATGAGATCACTGTGCCTGAGTTCAAACTCCCTCAACATCATTTGAGATGAAAATATTTGCTTTTATTTATGTAGTATTGGAGACCACATCTTATACCCTAGAGTTCAATAACACAGCATTCAGGGCCAGAGACTGACTAATAATATATAAAGACTCCTTGAAAAGACATTCCTAGACCCAGTAGGCCATATGTCTAAGACAAGGAAGAACTTCCTTAATCTCTGCCATTTTGATTGAAAAACTCAACTCCAGCTGGTAATACCCCTTTTTAATTTACATTTTGCTATTTAGGAAATTCCTGACTAGTGGTTTACTTCTATTAGTGTTTCACAAAAGCACGGGCTAGCAGGGGGAAATACACCCTCTTTATCACAGCTGTAGCAGAAGCCTTGTTCTCACTAAACCAGGCCACCAAGCAGCTGCCTGCCCCCCCGTGCCAGCCCTGCCCATAGACAGACCACAGACATATTTTGTTACTCTCTGTCACCAGGAGGTCAGTTTCCCCCAGTTTAAGGCATCTTTCCTGCAATGGGGGGGAAGAGGTTGGTTGTGGCAGCCTGATGCCGCTCCAGCCACCCACTGCCTAACTGACAATTTGGGCTGGTACTGACCAGGGTTATTTTATTGGATGAGATCACTGCAACATTTTTGGAGAGCCATGCGCATATCATTGGAAACAGAGTGGGACCTCAGAGGACAAAGGAGCTTTCTCACGTGGAAATCTTTAAAGCTATCAAATATTAAGTGCTCGTTCAAGGGCTGAAGTTTCCACTGATAACTAAGTAGAGCTTTTCTGTTAGTGAGAGCTATATTAAAATTCTTTTGCATCATTAAGAATAAAATCCTCCTCAAAAATCTAAAAAGATTTAGTAAGTCCTGATAAGCCAGAGGGCATAGAGGGGCAGGAAAATCAAAAAAAGAGAGAAATAAATGCCCTGAATTGCGTGGAGATAAAAGATTATTAAAGATAATTTCTTCATTAGTTCATCTCTCAGGTAAACACAGTATGTGTATAAAAAAGAAATCCTATGCAGAAGTCTGTGTTGGTGAGGCGACCATTTCAATGGACTAAAAGGTTTCCCAGTGTCAGAAAATGCTGTGGTCAGGCTCACGCTCTTCCCAAGCATCAGCAGAACTAATGAGGCATCACCTCCCGACAGTCACCGCCAGGTCTCTCGGGTGAGGAGGCAGCTGTGCCTGCACAGGGACCATAACCAAGAGGTTCAGCCCAAGTTCAGGAGCTGGGGGTTGCACACTCTCCTCACCATCTGGCCACAGGAAGCATCACTTTGCCTTTTGTTACAGAGCCACACAGATAGGCTGAAAAATTCAGTTTGCTCATTTTAATAGGAAATGCTGCAGAGATGGTGTACAGTTCAGAACAACTGTATCAAGTATTTGCAAATATACTCTGCAAGGAAAAAACAATAACAATGCATGGAAACAGCCTTCGCTGCTAGTGTCTTGCCTTCCTTAGGCTTGCCTAGCTTATTTGTTGTTTATTACATCTCATTGTATTTTTACAGAAGATATTACATTTGCTTTAAAATGAATATTTATGTTTTACCCTTCAGTTCAAATATATCAAACTGTGCTCTGGATTAATTGGTGACTGAATGGATAGCTATTCAAAGAAATAGTTACTTAATTATTTTTAATTTTCTTCATTCCAAAAAGGGCTATTAATGCATGGTCACACTCAATTGTGCTTATTTAGAATGCAAATAGGAAAAAATAAAACCACCAAAAAACAACTCCCCAACAACAAAAAAACCAACCAGTAGTTGGTTCACATGAAAGTGATGAATAGGTCATGTCTTTTGGAAAAAACCCTTTCTGTTATCTTCCTCTGATCCATAGGACACTTGAAAAGAGGAGAAACACGGCAACATGGTATTATTTTCAAGGACTTCAGTGTTTTTAATGGTTTAGGTCTTGAGGGTGTGCATGGTCTGCCAGTGTCCCATGAAAGATGTGTTCACTTCCACTGGTGCCACTGGATCCCCGGAGGACGAACGATTTGAGAACTCAAAGGAAACATGATTTGCAGCTGCCTCACAGAGATAGATGTGACAGGGAGCAACACAGAAACACACTGCTTGTACCTGTGTTTGCTGCCAAAGGAACCCAGGAATGCTCAAAATCTCCTGAAGTATGAGAGTGATAACATGACTGGATTCTCCACCCATCTTACGGTTTGCATTTCCTGAATGGGACTAGAAATGGTGCTAAATTATATGATGGCCCATGCTTTGCACATCCCTAAAATACATTTAACGCAACAAAAGGGTTTGTAAGTAGTAAAAGCTAGCAGCAGAACTTCCAAACCACTCAAGAAAATCCCATTCCAGAATAAACTCACTAATTTGGGGTGGGATTCATTCTACTTGAATTAGCCATTTAAAGGTTAGTTGGCCAAGGCTGAGCTAGTCACTGTGGGATCCCCAGCATCAGTGGAAAGCAATGCACACCTCCCAAGAGGCATGATGAATCACAGAAACACAGTGATGCTTTTTTCCAGAGCACCCTTCCAACATTGTGCACTTCAGGAACTTCTGAGCCAGCATTTACAGCTTTGTGTTAAAACCTGTCAAGGGCTCCACTGCAGAATTCTTTGCTCTGTTAAAACCGACCACCTTCACCTATGCTGTCTTCCCTAGCTTTCAACATGCTATTTACCCTCAGTAAGACCTTTCTTCTGATCCCATAATGCTTACTTCTTTGAGAACTTGTTGGGGTTTTTTTTGCAAAGTCATGTGGTCAATCTCAACCCTTGTCCACACTAATTGATTTTTGAAAGGATGTCCATGTAACTTCCAAGGCATGACTTCTCTCCAAAAGCTAAGCCAACTCTTCCACTGTATATTTATTCAGGTTTCTACTAATATCTCATTTACGATTGCTTCTATCATTTTTCCAAGTCTAAACTCATCAGCAGTTTCCATGAGCTTACCAATACCTTTTAATAAAAAGCATCCATTTTATATTAGACACTTTTTAATCCTCTCATGCTCACATGAGACAAGAGGACTCCAGATAGCAGCTTAGCTACTTCAGCCTTTGGTGAAGCCTGCCTACTCCCTTTACCTTCTTTCATTGTTTTGGTCTATAAAGCTTCAAATCAGTGTTGCTGAAAGTCACGTCCCCTCTTCTGATCAGCAAACTTTGAGTTTCCCAATATTTTGGTATCTATAAGCCTGTTTTTCTCATCCTCAGTTTGAAATGACTTGTGTCCTGTCCTATGCTTTGATCATCGGCTTTTAAATATAGAGATATTTCTTTATCATATGAACTCTGTGCCTTTAAAAATAGCCCAGACACTAAAAACTCTTCCATAGATCATTAGGTCCCCATTATTCTGAGTAAAGAAGAGAAAGATCCTAGAGGTCTTTTCCAACTTAAATTATTCTATGATTCTATGACTTGGAAGAGTCATAGAATCAAGCCTCAAAAAAAGGAAAAAAAATTAATGGTGTTGGATATTTTTCAAAATGTTGTAAAGATCATCATGACCCCCACAAAAAGCTCCACATCAGCTTTCCCTGTCAGAACAGAACTATTACCACTCAGTCTCCTCCTCCCAGAGGAATAAAAATTATTGGAGATGCTGACAGGGCCTGATTTATGGGTTTGGGTTCTTACTCATACTCAATTATCCAAGTTTTAAGAACACATCTATTAACACTCTCATACTTAGCCAGAATTCCAGCTAAGTTACACAATTCACCTTTACCATGCTTTCTTCAACCTTCAAATACAAAAACACAGTTGGAGCACCCCAAGCTGCAATTCAGACTATTTGAAAAATTTCAGTTCAGAAGAACTACTTAACCATGAAAAAATAACCCCCAAGCCTCCTTTAGCTTCAGGTCAGATACCACTTAATTTGCAACAGCCAAACTCTGAACAAGTCTTAACAGAAGGACTTAAAAATACCTCAATACTATCAGCCAGTAGCACCATTTTCATGCAAGTTATGTAGAATTTAAGCTGTTGCCTCATCCACTATTTCTGAAAAGCTCCCTTTTCCTCGGCAATGTTCCTCTTTCTGAGAAATAGAAATTCTTTTTTATACAGAGATGAGTAACCTACCTGCATTTAACCCACCAACACTACTGGAAAAAAAAGCAAGAAACCAAGCCAACCATTCTCCCACCTCCATGTCTGCAAACAGGTGATTCAAATTCAGCAGAAAGAACTATTAGGGAAGCACATTTTCTTTGTTCTATAAAATTCCACTCACCTTACACGAGGATATAAACCTCCAAACATCATCACTCCCTTCTATAGCCCACAGTCAGAGCAAACATCTAGCTAAATGCCTCTAGTCTAGGATGAGCTCAGGTGATACCATACAACCTAAGAACTGGAAACACCTGGAAGCAGTTAGGGCAGCTGTACTGAGATGCAGCAAATGAGGCAATGCTGATTTTCCATCCCTGTGGTTATTTACAAAATGTTAATTTTGTATCTTCTTTACACATAGAAACATATCTAGTGCTACAGCCCCTCTCTCAGTGCTGACAGTCCTGTTGGTCCTACGGCAGACATCAGCAGCTACAAGTTCAAATTCTGCTGCTGACTATGGTATGGCATAGCTGCTTGCATCAGAGTTTATTTTTAAGAAATGCTTTAATTTTTAAATTAAGATTGCATATAACCTCATCCCTATGCTTTTGTGAAGAGATGTGCTGGAGGCAAAGCCTGGATTACTGTCATCTATTACATTAACCCGTAAGTAAGAGGCTAACAATAAACTGTAAACAAAGCTGAGGATGCCTAGGCCAGGAATCTAATAGTGAATCATCTGCAGATTTCAGAAAATTCTGTGGACACTTTCCCAGTTCGAAGGCAGTAAAACAGAAAGGCAGAAAGCTGAATATGACTGAAAAAGTACAGGAGCCTAGAACTGAGCCAGCTTTTCCAAGTGCTAAATATACATTATTCACTTAACAATATCATTCTCATAGCCATAGGCTTTCCAACCCTGCTTCTCTCCCCATCACCTCTTCTTCACTGTGCAGGAGAATCACAGAGTATACACAGAGTCTAGGCCACACTAAATTGTCTTCTACTTATGGTCATCCAACAGGTTGGGTGAATTTATGATCAACTCCTGTTGTTAAAAGGAAGGTAATAAAAGGGAGAAAATACATCTCTGATGACAAGGTTACGTGGAAACTTATGCCGCTGAATAAGGTGGGGATGTGGTTGTGGGACTGATCCTCCCTCTCTCATTTATGCTGGTACCAAAAAAAGAAAGGCTTTTTAAATATAGGAAGATGGAAATCGAATACCACTTCTTTCTTTACAAAATTAGTTCACTAAAACTGAGCTACCTATCACTTATTGGTAAGTGCACAATATGCCTTTTTCATGAAATTCTGCTAATTCATCCTTGGGTCACAGATGTACAGAGCATCCAGTGTTTATTTTCAGACTTTTGTCAGTATAATCTTTGTAACACAGGGAACAGAATTTTGGAAAGTCTCTTAGTTTTGGGAGTTCTCAGTGTCAAACTAAAGTAAATAAATAATTTTTGGAAGAAGTTAATTAAGTAAGATATAACATCTGGAGACAGATTTAGGGTTTCAACAGATTTCCTAATCCTATTTAATTTACTATTAATTGGATTTCCAATAATGGATGATTCTCTCCATACAATAAATGAACTTCACCACTTTTCCAGTTCCATCCTCCCCTGTTTTGCAATCACCAACAAGCCACAAACCTCATCCTTAGGTTCTTTTAGCTGGCATTGGATTTCTCAATGGCTGGTCACAGCTCTAATATTTTTGTAAAGTTACAATGTAGCGGTACAAAAAAAAATTCCATACAGTTGCATAATTAATGAAGCATTATAAATATATTTAAGCTAAGACCACAATATACAAGGTGCTTCAGGTACATGCCAACGCTACTTGAAGCGTGGCAGTGTGTAGAGTGAGCTGCTCTGTACATTTATGATACAAGGAACTGAACTATGTACATATTCTTGGCAGAGGAGTTTGATTTGTCATCCCTATGCCCTCCATCAGTCTTATGGTTATAAAATGCACCAAGAATGTCACAGTGGGCACCACCTCTTCCTACAGCCCCTCTCCATGCAAGTGCCTAAATCCTATCCTTTTCCTTTCTCCTGCTTACAAGTAGAGATGCTTCAGTGATCACCTCTAAATGTAAACAACTATTCAAGGGTGTTGGGGGTTCCAAAAAGTACTGAAGTCATCCTGATCTATTTGAGTGTTCTAGGAAGGCAATCACTGGACGAATAGCAGCAACAGAAGTGAAAAATGGAAAGATAAAGCACCACAGCAGAGACCGACATGTTAGTAATCACTAAACACATGTGCCAATTCCCAAGACGCAGCAGGACTGGTTAGTGATAATTTTCCACAAACCCTTGTTCAACTCTGTGTTGGAGAAAACCCTGACACAAATGGATTTTGATTGATTCAATTATCTTTCAAGTATTATTTTGTTTATCTGTTTCTTATAAACTGATCATGTGAGTCAACTTGTGAGTCTGCAGTAAGCTCTTGTGACAACTCAGAAAATATCACCTGAGTAATACTGCCAGTAAGCGTTAGCAGCAAATGCAGCTATCACCAATACCTGCATGTGATCAATTGAGCTTCTGTTTCATTGTCAGCATGTTGCAGGACCAACCATAAACCAGTCCTCCCCTAAAATTCCTCTGCTAAATGTACGTCTTTTTCTGATATATGAACAGTCAGGTTTAGTCTATTTGGTCTGCATGTTGGCCATATTCTACCAGAGTTTTCTCATATTATCAAAGGGCATTTGAAATTTCTAGGGATTCTGTCACTACTTACCACAGCACCTACCCAGCCATGCTATAGCACTCCCATTTGAAACTGCATCTTTTTTCCAATGAAATTGAACTATTAGTCCTGTCAAAGAATTCTTGAATGGCTAAAATGTTTCATTGACTAATAGAGCAAGTGAATTACTCTTTATGCCTTTCAGACATGGTATATAAATGACAGAAGTTTAATATGGAGAAAAAAATTGTTGACACACAATAACTACATATAATTTCATGTGATTCGATATGTGCAATTTAGTGTTTTATTAAACAAACACGGTAGCTAACCAAAATCTGATTGCTGATAATGGGAAATAACATTAAAGCCTGTGTTCCTATGGTAATTACTGGTTATCTGAAATGGTATATGCCCTAAAATATAACACAGAAAATTACCTTCCTGTGAAATAAGAAATACAATAGAAATAAAGTCAAGGGACATGTTTATTTCGGAGCTTTCTGCAAGCAAAATTGCTTTGATACAAAATGAGTTCAATGATACAGTGCTACCATCCACTCAAGCAAAAGAAAACCTCACATTTACATGAATGCACTTCATATTGATATTCTTACAGAATATATCCAGAATGTGTCTGGCCTCATTGAAAGCAATGGCACAGAAATGCTGCAAGGTATTGGAGTATCATATTATTGGCGAGTGCTTAATTAACTCTGTGAGTTCTCTGAGAAATGCTGTATAAATAAGGGTACTGTGAATGTGGGTTTGTATTACTTAGTAGTTTTGATGTACATCCTTTAGTGTTTGCTTAGTTAGCTCAAAACGTGTAATTGTGTCTTTTGGCTTTTAGTATTCTCTTTTTCTTTTTTAAAGAAAAATCATGAGGTATCCTTTACTGTTAACTAATGACATAGTGAAATAGGCCTATTTTATTGAGATTGCAGAGACTTACTGTACATTCAGTACACTGTACATTCGGCAATTATTTTTAGTGTACTTTCTACATGTTACTGTGTACAACTGTTAGTTTACATTAGAACTCTTTCTCTTTCTCACAGGATATGGCAAAACCAAAAACAAATCTGACAAAAATTATACACATAAAATAAGAAGACAAATACACAAATAAGGCCATCTGCAGAATTAAAAATCCACCTCTTGCGATATTTCACAATAATTTCTACATAATATTTTACATCTTATGAACTTAAATATTTAATGCAAAAGGAAAAGACTTTTGTGGAGCCAATCATATTATCTCTTCAAGGACTTGTCCAATTTGCTGGCCAGTGGCCTTCTCTGGGGGGTTGGAATTTTAGAAGGCTTGGCTGATCCTGGCCGAGAACCTGCTCGGGGTGTCGGTCTGCTTGTAGCAGGAACAGTCTCTGACATATCTGAGCACACAGACTGGATTTCTGAAATGTCAAAGTCAGATGCGTCACTGCCTCGGCGGCTACTTGACCTGCTGCCAGCCTTGCTTCCTGCTCGGCTACCAGGTCTGCTTGGAGTTCTTCTGGTTTCTGGAAAGAGAGAAGCTAACCATCAATATTAAAGGTAAGGTTGGAAAAGATGTGCAGGTCTTTCCTAGGTCTTTAGCAAGCCAAAAAATTCCTTATTGTACAAACTAAACTTTAGACCTCTGCCAGGCAAGCTAAATGATGCTGCATCTCACACTCAACAGAAGGAAATTCAAGATCAAACACTGATACATAGTTGATTTGTCACTAGCACATCTCATTAAAAATGCATTATCCTGGTTTTCATGACTTACTAGACATGCATTGTACCTTCACTCAACAGTCAGAGCCTTTCTTTCCCCTGCCATTTTCTCAGCTATGAATTGAAAAAAAAATTACTATCTGGTCTCTTCATTCTATCATGATTTCTCAGTATATGCACCTTGGAAATGCAAATTAACATCCCAATTTTTAAATGTGTACCCCTCTTTTTTAAAAAAAAAATCAAACTCACACAGTTGAAAGCTGCAACTAAACAAGGGCAGAGTATACATTCTCCCAAACAAAGGGCTGAGTAAACGAGCCCTCAGTAAGCCTGCTAAAGTAAAAGCCTGCCCAGACAACGCGCCATGAAGAAAAAACCACAACAAAGAATCTTAAACAGAAAATCATTAATGTGGTTTTTCAGAATTTTCCAATTACTTATTAAGTATTTTTGATCTTCACAAATCTGGTTCCTTGCATGTGTGAAGAACTGAAATATTAGGTGGCTCATTTTTTAAAATCACCTGTAATTTAAAAGACATGTACTCTTTGATCAGGATTTCCCACTGCTGCTGAATATGCTTTGCAGAGCCTAAGATGAGAGGAAAAGCCAGCAGAGCTATCTTCTGTTCTAATCATCCATCCTTCTCCCTTATGCAGAGCTGCTGTAGGATCCTGGAAGAGCACAGCTTCACTGCTTTCTATTTTCATATACTGATTTAAAAATCTGTATGGGCTATTCCATTAATAAGGTCACCTACAGCTGCTCCCTGTAGTTCTTTCAAAAGAAATGGACGAGTAATGATTAAGTGAACCCTTTGCTCCATCACAGTTGAGCATAACTTGAATACTGCGAAGAACTGGACCCTTTCTTTTTAAGTAAATGCTTCTTCCCCAGTTCCTCAGGCAGATACATTGGAGATACCATTGTCAAGAAGATTGCAGTTACAAATTTGCACATCCAGAGCTGAACATAGCTGCTGTGCAACCATGTGAACGGAGGACCATTACCCTGACTATGTGCACCCTCAGTAATGGGCAGACAGTAGGACTTTCACTCCTTCCCACTCTTCTGACATCTCCATCAAACCCTAATGTGACTCTAAGTATTCAGGTGGAAAACTAAGCAAGTGCTAGATCAAGCTCTAAAGTCAAGACACTCACCTGCAAACTGAGCTCTGACTCTGGTAGCTGCTGTTGACAGGATGCCACTGTCTTCTCCAGATTGGAAACCCTTCCCTGATAGATATCCTGGCAGCCTAAGCTTACTTCCTTGAATTGGTGTTCCCTGTGCAAAGCAAAACACAATAAACAAATGTTGTTTTCAGCTGAAGATCAGGACTGGTCATAGGTGGTACATAGCTTAGAATATGATCATCGTAACATTCACTGTAAATCTGAAATACTGGTTTGAGCCACTATGGACATTTTTCGTGATGTGAAGTTTTGAATGTTCCTTCAGCAGTTTGTATTTGAAGTAGCCAAATATAAAAAACCAAAGAAAAATTATTTTTAAAGTTTGTTTAAAATTTTGTTTGTATCATAATGCATATAAAGAAAGAAAAAAGCTACCTTCTTATAATTAGTCAGGCACATAAGATTAGTTGATGGTACATCTTGAGGTTTTATGTCTGCATAGCTTGACTTTCCACCATTCAGACTGTGGTTATAGGTGATGAATACATTTGTTTTGCCTTCAAATTATTTTTATATTTGAAACAAGGCTACCAAATTTCAAAAACCTTTTGCTAAGAAAAAAAAACAAAACAAACAAAAAACTCAACCCCTAAAAAACACAACCAGAAAAAAGGGCATAGGACTAATTAAAACAGTTTCAGTTGTCATTATCTGTCTTATATTTTCTGCAATTTCTCTACTCTACAGTCTTTCCCTGCCTGCTTTCTTTTTTTCTGAAATAAAATGAGTCTTGATTTACAATCTGTCCCAAATCAAAAAATTTCTTTCAAAACCACAAGAATTAAATCCTCATATCTCAAAATGCATATAACACACTAAATAAAGTGTATGCAAATTGGAGAAAAACTACAGTATTCACAGTAATTAGCACAAAAATACTAAGTAAATATCCAAAATATAAAACCAGACCATGAAGTGTGTTCTGTGCCTTTGATCCCCATACCACAGTAGGTAGAATTAGGTACTGAAAACCAAAATCCAGAGAAGTGTGTTGGGAGCTGCCTTGAGCTAAGAACCAAGCAGAGGCCTGGCAGGAGCTTTCCTGGCAGCTGCCAGCTCAGACCATGTCTGGTGCAGCTGAACAAAAGAACACTGAGATGCTAGGGAACAGACAATCTGCTGGCTTCAACAGTGGCCACAATGTTAAACTTTCTTTAAAGCCAAATACAATGCTTGACGTTCAGCTAGACACACCTTGGGTATCTCTCTGTTATAAAGGCACTGCTTGGGAGGATAAGGAGAAAGGGAACACTTTCTATTACCTCCACTGGAGCTGCTGCACTCTGGGCAAGGCATTGGGGTAGAATCACTGGTGTGAAAAGGAAAATAAGCCTGTTCTTTAGTTTTGCCCTAAGCCCAAATGCATAAAAAATATAAACTTATAAAATAAATAACGGCTCTTTTGGGCAGAAAATGCTGCAGAATGCCTCAGAAATCCACTGCAACTTACCCCACCCTGACCATTCCATTTATAATCTTAAACCACGGTTGTTTACATAAAAGAAACTCACTGAAACTACTGGCAGTTGTAAGAGCAGATAAGAAATACAGTGCCCCCACTTGAAATCAGGCCAACTGCTTTCCTGTCATTGTAATCCAATGAAAACAACACCTTCCCATGTCTATAAACTCTTTAAAGTACCATCAATTAATCTTTCAATGCAGTTACCAGCTAAGAGATGAAAGAAAATACATGAATATATTAGAAACTGACAACTGACTAAACTCTGTGCTGGTAATTATTCTAAGCAACAGCCCCGTGTGCTTGAAGTGCTGTAAACACAGACACACCTGCAGTGCACAAGTAACACACACAGAAGGAGGGAGTGAGAAGTTCATTGTGCATCTTTGAGCAAAGCCATGCTGAGGTTATGTAAACTTTACACCAGAAGGTGTCACAGGAATAGCCATAGGCATCAAAGTGCAGATTTGTGAAAAGCAGATACAACAGAGTGGTGGTAGCAAAAGGTTTCCCCTCACTGAGCCCTCCACCTAACTCAGGGCAAGAGTAACTCCCACAAATGACACAATGATACAGCTGCAATCTTTTCACTGACTGTAATGACATTAGAGGAGACACTTTGGCTCCAAGCCCCTTCGAATTTTGGTCACACAGCCTAATTGCCAGCACAATCCTAACTGCTATACTAGCAATTCCTACGTAAGTCATGCTGGTTTCCTGTTAAGTCATCAAATAGCAATCTTATTAGAGCAACGATTGGTCACTACCCCCCCTAAACAAAACTTTCTGTTGTTGGAAGCAATTTATTAGTGGTTTTGCACTAGAGATCATGATTTATTAATCTTGTTCCTGCAGTTCAGGAATATTACAGTATTTTATGAACCCAAAGTAAACAATTTTAGGAAGGAAACATGTCAATTATATTAAAATGCCTTTTTTTTTTTTTTTAAGTACTTTAAAAAAAAAGATTTGGGGGAAAAAAAGGGAAGAAATAATTTGACAAAGGTCTAAAATAAAGAAAATGCATTAATATGCACAGGACATTGCAGCTCTGAAGCACTGAAACTCTAGCAGCTGTTAGTGAAGGGACAGTTTTAGTGAAGGAAGGTCATTAGACTAGAATCTCTGTCCTTACTGTACCTCTGCAGATGACCCTTGATAGTCTGAGGATTCTGATGGCTTAGAAGGAGTTGATGTTTTGCTGTTTGTCAACCATGGTTTACCATAGTTGCGTATTAAATGATGGGGTGTCTGTATGAAACAATGGTAAATCAAAATATGAAGGACAGTAGATGGAAAACAATGTCATGGAGAAGGATACCCAGGCCTTCATAGGGAGATCAAATCTCATAGTAGAAATAAAAACTAAGCAGAAGGAGTTAATGACAAATGTTCTCAACCAAAGAGATGGCAGAGCTTATGTTTTAAACAAAACGGAGAAGTTCGTTGCTCTTTCAGAGCAATTCCCAAACTGCCAGTTAGCTCATGTGACACCTTAAATGTAGACTTCTTCTATTCCCATATTGCAAGCAAAGAGTAGAGGAAATACATTGAAAAGACTTCTCAGATCCTCCCCAGACTATGAAATAAAATGGAGATACTTCTTCCCTATGAGCTAGGGAAAGCAACAATATTACTTGAGCAAGGAAAAAAACCAAAAATTCAATCTATACCCCATTTGTTAACTAGTGCAGTTCTGTACGCTTCTCCTTACCTTTGGTGTACTTGTAGCAACTCCCTGTGTGGCAGCTGCCTGGCCAGCTTGACTTGACAGAGAAGTAGATCTGTTGGGAGAAGCACCTCTCGAAGAGGGTCGTGATCTACGGCCCCTTGGTCGGAAAGCTGCCATGCTCTGACTGGCACCATCTGCCAAAATGAATTTTTCACGCAGCTCCACATTTGTCCTCCCTTTAGCTGCAGAGAAAGGTGTTCCATTTAATCAGATATGAAAATTGTCACAAGCCTGTTTATGGTCATTTTTGCCATGCCAACTCCAACACATTTTACCAATAAATAAAATGCATTATTGTGTAATGCATTTATTTTGGACACAGAAGAGTTATGTGCAGAACTCGCTTATTCTAACACTTTATGCCAGCAGGAATGAACCACTGTCAAAGGAAGTCAGCGTGATAATGGAATGCTCAACGTGCTAAATCTTTGTTAATCAACCAACTATTAATACATAGACACAACCTGATGAGCAGTTTTGCTATCTCTACAGCTATTTATAATAAATAATACTTGCTTGGATGTTCCAGGAGAAACAGCTAAGTACAACTTACAGGAAAGCAGCAAATATATTTATTCAAAACTATGAAGTTATGTAGTTTGGCAACATGCAATGATGAACATAAAACCCAAACTATGATGAGGTAATTGGTGGCTAAGCACTCACACACACATACAAACACACATATGAGAGGATGTTCCGCATGAATAGATGCAAGACATGTTAGCGTTTAACTGTATCAATGTGAATGACAATTGTTTTTGAAACACTCTTCAAGCGTGTCAAAAAATTAGCTTGCAAAGCACCAGCCCACGTAGGAACATGTTAAGCTAAATATGATGGGTGAAGCACACTGTTAAAAGTATATATATATATTTCTATCTTAAAAAAATGGGAAGGAAATGAAGAGAGAGAAGAAGAGGAGAAGGAGACAAAGAGAGGGATTTGCCAACCTATAGTAGGCTGAGTGGTAATTGAAGAGTTTGATTCCGAACGTAACATTTTACTCCCGTGATGATGAACTAGAAAAAATGACACAGGACATGGGTCACATTAAAGAAAATCGTTAGCAGGAGAAGAAATCAAGTACAGCAGCTGCATATGCAAGAGACTTGGAGCACCAGGCCAAAAGACAGGACTTGAGCAAAAGCTGTCTCTAAGTGCTCTGAGGCGAGCTCTCAAAGGTTTCCTATGCCAAAAGGAAATAGTGCTTTGACAAACAGCTACAGTCCCAAATATACTTGTGTAACAACAGTATTTATCTGCTGACATAAAGAAGTAATATAAACTAAAGTGATTTTATATAAATAGGTGCAATACTTTTAAAGCTGCTTATGACAACAGTTCTTTAAAATGTGATTTATCTGAATACATGAGGAGCACTTGGTGGAAATTAAGATTTGCTAGGTGAAGAGGTCAAGGAAAAGTCTGAACCTGCACCACTGGCATTCATGACTAATCTGCATCACTGACTTCAACCAGACTAGGATTAGGTACCTATGTACAACATCCACCATCTGGATGATTTTATAGAGCTTGGTGTTTCTTTAGACCCACTGCTCTGCTCACTTATTTCCAAGAAAAAGGAACGAAGTACTATAGACAATACTAAGGATAGTAATAAGGAATTCCAATAAATTAATTAGACAGTTATTAAGTATTATATCTCTCAGCGTCAAACCAAGAACAAATTGCAACAGTCTACCCCGTCAATAGGCCTGAGAAAAATGTTTGGGATACAACAGAACTAACCAAGATAACCCTTCAATGAAGTCAGATATTTTGAGGTACACTTCATTTTTTACTACCCTGTACTTTTGAGGAATAGGAATAGAAAGCTATAAAGTAAGGATTGCTCTGCAGGCATAAATGACTTTTCCATAGTGCAAAATCAGATGCTAAATTTCAGGTAGACTTGTGGTAACACCAATAAATGTAATATTATTCTTACATTTAATAAACAATATATGCAATAAACTGGAAAGCAAAAGGACTATTTTTAACCCTGCTAAAAAAGTCAGATATGTCATTGTAAAGTTAGGACAGTGCTTTCATGATACCATGATGGTATGGGTTTCAATATCATAAGAAGTTTTGTGGGTACCTTTCAAGCCTGTAGACAAAGGTTTTTAGTGGTACACTGCCAGTCCTTACAAGGGTTCTGTTCATTTTGCATTTAATAGGGGGTTTATGGTAGCTTCTTTTTGGATTTAACACCCTTGACCTAGCATGACAACTGTTGCAAATACAAGCTCTCCTCTCTCTCGAGGTCTGTAACACAAACCTTCCAAAGTAGAAGCTATATGAGATGGCTGACACTGGAGAAAGGTCTACAAAACAGCTGTGTCACTGTCTTCACTAGCTCATTTGCCATTCCTGAACCCTTCTGTGCTGTTCTCACACTATTACAATATTGATTATTACTACATTCTACAGAACTCCTAAGAAGTAAAAATGAAGTAAATTTAATACTGCAAGTTAACAGGACGGTATTACCTAGCTACAGAACATCAGGTCACTGAAAATAGTGAACATTACTTTCTGCAATTTTACTACTCTGGCTGCTATTTGACTCTTCCACTTCCTTCACAAATGGATTCTCTCCTGTCTCCAGCTGTTCCTCCAAGAACAGTTCCAGACAGCCTACTTTCCCACTACAGAAGTGAGCTTTCCACTGCTGTGTACTGGGAATATAATGCACCTGATACAATGTTCTGGAGTGCACAGTGATAGAGCGCTCCATGCTTCTCTGGAGCACAGGATCCTCCAGACCAGAACAATTTCCACTTGCTTTGTATAAGGCTCAGGGCTCTGCAAAGTGGTTCTGGGGAGGATGCCAATGAAAAGAAAGGGTTACAAAGGCAGAGACTGAAAGACTAGGCGCAGCTACTGACCAGAGAAGTTTCTTATGGTGGTGGTGGTGGTGTTACTCATCAATTAAATTGCCTTATTTTGATTTATTGCCTTAAAACTTCTGTCTTGTTAAGAAGGTTTTATTGTAAATTTCTGTGTCCTACTTCTGCCAAGTCATACAAGCAGCTTACATGGCATAAACTCTATCTGGGCTAAGTTCAACTCTTAATTAGACCACTTTAACACTGAAGGAACTGTGCAGAAGACACCACAGCTATTCCAGACATACATTAGTGCAACCAAAGAGGATCTCAACCATGGGATTTAAAGTTTACAAAAACGTGACATTTAGTGAGATGATGTTTACAAGAACTGGCATTTTATACAAGTCAATCTCCATCTTGAGACAATGAATGGTGACTGCATTCAAATAATAATCAGCAGGTTCATTTTAACAGTTGCGTTACATACCCCGGCAAGGATCATTTTTCACTAAGAACTCATCCAGTGCCATCCAGCCACCTCCAACACGAACCATGACTGTACTCCTTAGGATACGAACAAGGCGCAGTTGTTGAGAGTCACCAAACTGCAATAAGAATCAAACAACAGTCTGAGGTTCTCGGTCATTTAGATGCAGTTTAGCACTGACAGGTTAAAAATCAGACACTTAAAAAAGTTTATTTTGATATTTAATTATTAGTAAATGCTAAAAAATCAATTTATTTATGCAGATTATTAAAGCTGTTAAGATTTCAAATCAGATGGCACTGCACTAATACAAAGAAGATGGCAGAATGTTAAGAAAGAATCTCAAGTTTAATTTTATGCTTGATTCTCAAATGTTTGAGGTCATAAAGGAAGCAAAATTAGTAATACATTATTTAAATGGTTACAGTCTGGTTTTGTGCAAATTAATGAAGACCTATTTGCATTATTTCACTGATAAAATCTTAAGCATACTCTCTTCTGCAACAGTCTTGATTTTTAATGATGTCAGCTGAAAGAAAGGCAGCATCACTTTAAACAATCAGTATGTGGGCTGGAAATTCAGTGTGTTATGAGTGTTGCACAGTCCTATGAATTGATTCATTTGTAGGAATATTTTCAGATATAGCACTGACACTGCTCACCTATAGTAAGGTGCATGTGAGGAAAGGAACATTAAAGAAGCAATGAATGATTGATAGCTATCATTATTGTCCTTTGTTATACACTGTCACTCCTCTGTCTACACATCAAGGTTCCTCACAATTCAGAGACGCACAATAACCTGTTTCATACTAAGTTCTGGTATGAGTCCATTTTTCCTTTGGGCCGATGGCCAGGCTTAATGAATATTTTGCTCCTGAAACCTGTGTAACAAAACCTGTACACAGTACCTCCATTTAAAATTGGATCAAAGACAACATGACCAAAATGTTGACCTCACAATCTCAAGAAAACTAACCAGAATTCAGTATTTTTTAGCCAATGCCACTAAAATATTTTTATACCAGATCATCAGGTCAAGTGCAGTGCACTCTCACGCAAACATGCAGAGCACTCGCTAAAACCAACGGGGGTTGAATGCACCTCTTTAAAACAATCTCTGACCCTTGGAGTAGGCTGGCCATAAATCAACTGTACCTACTTGCTCCAGTGAGGGGACTGAAGTGCTTTAAATGCAAACCACACAAACGTGCTCCCTACTTGTTAGATGACTTTAGTTGTTTGGTACTACTTAAGCCAAGAAGAGAGAATAAGTTTAAAGGACTATTACTTTTAGGAACCAAACAAAAGCAAAGTTTGCTGCTTAATTCAATAATAAATTGTATTTGCGATAAATAAGAACATTCACGTGATCATTATCTGTAAAGACTTTTTAATAATGGATTCAATATGTGCCAAACAAACAACCATTTTATATATGGAGATCAAAGTTTTTAAAAAATGGCATCTAAATTGATGCTGTTTATTTTTATTGCCTTGATCCTACTGAGAATTTTTTCTAGATTCTGAAGATTAGTATCTTTTTTCTTTTCTTTATTTTTCTTCCCATCCCCGCTTAATTATTCAGTTAGACTCCATCAGGCAACTATATCAAGGGTCAAATACAATGTCCTTTGGCAACTGCCCACCTAGCTGCTGTTAATTCAGACAGTGGGGCTCCTGGAAAGTAACACAAGGCATTTCTTCTAATGGTAACTCAGTTAATTTCCTTCTTAAAATAGCCAGGATACCAACTTTCCTTAAACAGTATTTAACATTATTTCAAATAATCAGAGCTAAAAGCATAAGGGAGTTTAAGCTACAAAAAGTCCTGTTCTTGACAACAGTCATATAACGTCACTGTCACTAGAGAAGCCTCAGCTAACTTCCTGTGGCTGCTTTTCACCATGGTACTGTTCTGCACCAGTAAGAGATGCTCTCAAGAAATGCTGTATGTTTCCCAGATCTGAGAGTACAGATGGCAGATAAGAGGATTAACATAATTTCAAAGAGTCTTTTAAAAGAGAGACTTGTTCTATATGTGAAAAACATTTTCAATTATTGTTTAGATATATTGCTTGAGGCATGTGGTAAGATTATCCACTGCTCTGTGCTTTCCTCTATACTTCAACAGCCTTTGCAAGTAAATAAGAGTGCGCCCACATTTGCAAAATCTTTAGATTTAGAATGGCTAACGCTGTTAACGCTAACATACCCAGAATGTATTACACATATTATTGTCTTTTTAAAAGCATAAGATACTAATGGTATCTAGTTTGCATAACGTATTTCCATTCTTACCAGGCAAATATGATTTAGCACTTTCGGAGGCTGTGTATCAGTATGTATCACAGGAATAAGTAAGGACTGGTTAGCATTTCCTCTCTGTACGGCTTTGGTATGACTCACCAGTGACCCAGCTGACACAAAGAATGTTTAAACACAGCTCCAGTACATTACAGACTTGCCATAGCTCTTTGAAAACACTTTGGGAGAGGGAGTAGTCTAAACTGGAACAGCAAGTTTATTTTGCCTATTTCGAAAATACGTATTTAATGATTTGTGTTACTACACAAAATACCACAAATCAGCCAGGTTCTTAACCAATCTGCTTGATTCTACCTCTTTTTTTTTTTTGCAAAGATGAAAGTATTTTTTATGTAATTTGCAATTAATAACTGATATGACTCTGGGATCTGATTACCACAATTAGCCTTTAATCAAATGGCCTAAAAAAGATATTACAGAATTTTGAAGGATTCCACTATAAAGCTGAAAACTGATTAGATAATAGTAATCTCTATAATTACAGTTTAAATGCTCAAGATTTTTTGCTGTGGGAATTGCTGCTGACCATTATCTGGTTCCTTTAAAAGTAATCTCCTTAATGAGAAAAATTGCCAAAGAAAGCAGGTGAGGGATTGTAGAGGAGGGATCCTGAGACAAGGAACGCTCCATAGCATTTAAAGAAATACCACAGCTGACCAGCAATGAATTAGCTGAAGATGAATGGATGGCAAGTAGACTGACCATTGCAAGCTTAAATCACTATGCGTTAGAAAAAAAAGAAAAAAAAAAGGGGGAAAAATAAAAAAGAAACTTCATAACACATTCCACTGGTTTATACCTGATTTCCCAGGAAGAACTGATAAGAAATGAAAAATGGAAGAAAGACACGATTAGTTTACAGGAAATTCTCTACATGACTCTAGAACACATGCAAACTAACACATTAGACACTCTAAATAAAGTATCTACTTGAGGGATGAGCAGGTAGCTAGCCATCCAGAGACTGAATATGGAAAATATTCAAGGCCTCTGTTTCCTTCCCATTGCTGTTTCTGTGGTCTTTTAAAATAATCTACAAGTATCTATTAATCTCTCTTAGCTGAATATCGCATATTCCACTTGAAATTGTTCTGGTTTTTGGATCCAGGAGTAGCAGATCTTTTTCCACTATGTGATATTTATTTTTCTTTACTAAAATCGTTCTGCAGATATCTAACACTTTGCCTAACCTTCAGAAGTATGTGTGTTCCAATAAAATGACAAGAGAGGGTAAAAGTGATTGAATACACTTTGGTAAAACATTTTTGAAGTACAACACAATATCACAAGAAAACAACAATCACTGTTTTCATTAAATTAATGGAAAATCAGCTACAGTTTAAACATTTTGGGTATCCAGGCAAAAAGACTGGCTTCTAAGGAGACACTGTTTGTATGTATTTATGTGTGTGTGTTATATGCATGCAGTTAGCTTTTAAAAATTCCTTATAATTAAAACCAGCTTCAGTAGTTTCAGCAAAAATAAATACAAGCAGCAGCATTTTTCCATATTTTTAATCTATATGTTCTAATAAGAGAAAAAACCATAAAATGTAGACAATCTTAAAGAAAAGATATAATTGCCATAAAAGATTCCTATAAATCAATATAGCTTAATTCCTTGCATAAACCGTGTCATATGAAGAAAGCTGAAAGAACTGAGGTCCTTAAAAGACTTACCCTGTACTTATTATCCCCGATCTGTTCCACTTGAAACCGTTTTGCACATTTACATTTCGCTACCTGCCTTGTAACCTGCAAAAAACCACAACTGGATAATTACTTTTCTGTAAATATCACATTTCTAAAGACTTGTGTACCTAGTAAACTTCAAATTATATAGGAGTGAAAGTAAAATGAATTATTAAAGAATGTGACCCCAGTAGAACAGAATGCAACCTAAGAAAGCAGAGAATGTACCTCATCTTCAATTTTGTCAGCATCTGTGAGGGGCTTGTATGCATCCTTATTTGGATGAAGAGCTGCTACAAATTCATAATAGTCAATATATCCATCATCATCTCTATCAAAAATGTCTGCAACAGCACTCATTTCAAGTCGGCTTGTTGGGAACTCTGCAAGACAAAGACAACAACAAAAGCTAAATTTTTTGGCTTTTCAAACCCATTACAATGAAAGGCTTTATTGAAAATATTAAAAATATTAAAATATTAGGCATTTGGTGACAGATAATGTCTATCCAAAAAACCCAACGACATTCAAAAGAGTGAAGGAATCTTTCTGAAAAAAAAAAAAACAATCTGGATCTCCAGCGTTACCTGGGTACTGGATTAAAATGAGTATCATAGTGTGGCTTGAAGACAGACACAGAAGTGAGTGCATAGATTAAACTGTAAGGTATATTTTGGGGGTTTTTTTAACATTTTGATCTTCAAAGTGCATAAAATACCACAAATTAACAAGACAAATTATTAGTGAGGACAGGTCAAGCAAGCATTTCACTGCTAATTAAATCTGGAATGCAAGGCCTTTCCAAAGCAGACCCATGCATGGTGTTTCATGAAATCCTTCTTTAGATGAAGTTCACCGCAGCAAAATATTAACCTTCACACAGATTCTCAATGAAATGGTGAAAGGAAATTTCAAGGTGATGAACAGTGATTATATCATGAGGGTTTAGCAGTCATAACAAATTGATACCAAGTTAAAGGGGTAAGCTATTTAACCTCTCGGTGATATGTTTTTTTTCCCATGAGTTTCAGTCACTTCATGCAAAACAGCAATGTCCGTGTAATTGCATTTCCTAAAGCTGGGGGAAAACATATAGACAGTATCCTCCTACTGACTAACTGTGAGATGCTAAAAGCAGCCCAATTCCCAGTCTTTACTGTTCAAAGCAGAAGTGTCCATGATTTGAAGATAAAGGATTATTTTAAGAAGTAGGACCTTATCTGTTATGAGCCTGTTGCTAAAAGGAAACATGATCACATACAGACATGATGTGGAAGACTTATGTTACCACCAGCTGTGCATAACTAATGCATACCAATCCATCAGGAAAGCTAGGAAAAGTCCCTTCCTAGTTTGATTGCTTGGCATTTTGACCCTTATTATATAGGTATATGAATATTGTCATGGTTTATGGAAACACTGGTTTCAAAAATTACATGGTTTCCTTCTATAATTGAAATTATCCAATGCAAGTTCTTTGATAAAAATCATATGATCATATGATCTGATTTTGAAAATCATCTGTAGGTTCATTTTACTACTATGGTACATTTTACTATTATGACTAATAAATGAAAAGAAATTGTTGAAGTAGCTACTGTACTGTAGGAATAACAATCCAAGTCCAGTAAGCCAGTAAACTGCTAGCTAGACAATAATATAAATCTGTCATTTGTAACTTGATTCCCAATGTAAAAGAACTAGAAAGTTTCTAGAATCTAGAAATATTTTCAAGTAAAATAATTATAAAGTAATAATAATTAACAAATTCAAAAGGGAAATCTGCAACCTTTTAACACAATAAACCTTTTAGTGTACGTTATATAGACAGTAAGACTTCATGAGATGTTTGTTCCAAATTCAACATAATTTTAAAACTTACTTGAAGAAAGAATTCCATCAATAAATTCCTGTCTTGTAATCTTTCCATCTTGATCTTTATCAATCCTCCTAAAGAAGTCCATCACACGAGACTTCTTATGGTTCATCCATCGCATGTATTTTTTCCTCCAAATATCAAAATCAAAGTTGGCGAATTCTCTCAGCTTAATAAAAAACAGAAAGAATTTTTTTTCAGCTGAAATCCATCAGTCTAAAACATCAGTGAGATAGAAACCATCTGCGTTTTGTTGAATAACTAGTTCTTTGAGGACCTACATAAACATTTTAAATCTCTTAACTCTCCTCATTGAAAATGATGACAGCCTTTAAAGTACACTACAGCACATGTATCACAGTGTTTTCAGTTAGCTGTGTCATACAATATAACACAACAGATATGGAAGTTGTTTACAGTATTGACAATTTAACCCAGGGTAAAGAATATTACGCAAAATGTATGTATATTCTGTACAGTCCTTTTCTGACCTCTTCAAGTCTGTCCAAAGCATCATTAAGTTTTCTTCTCCTTTCCAAGGCCAGAAGCCAAACCTGCTGCCATTTGCTGACTAAAAGGTTTACCCGTGGATTCTTGGTTTCGATTTGTGCCTGGGTTGCTGATGGATACATGCCTGGTGTTGGGGAACGCTTCCCTGTTAACACATGATAAAATGCATAAGTCTCACACAGTTCAAACAAAACAAACATTCACATGGAGGCTACTTGACCCTCCTAAAATTACTCCTTCCTGTCCCAAATAAGGAGATAATATCCCGATATGTAATGGGATTTTTTTCTTTTTTTTTTTTTTTTTTACCATTTTTGGGGAATGATCAAATGGTGGTTACAGTTGCTTTTGTCTAGCCAGAAGCAGCCAGTAGTGGCTCCACTGCACGTGTTAAATTAAATCTTTGTAAATCTCTCAGAGTTGCAAAGTAAACAATCTGATTTTAGAAGCAGGTTCCATGTATGGGTAAGTATAAAATACAATGGGTAAGTATATCTAAAAATACAAAAAGCAATTTCCTCACTTGATTCACTTTCCATTCAACTTCACTAAATACACATCTTATTGGATTCATATAATTCCATAGACAGAGCACAATTTTGGCACTAAATCTTTATGGGAAGTTGTTTGCACTTTCAGGTAACAGTAGGTTTGCAAAGACTCAACGTGTACTTGCTCTTGGAAGTTTAATAGCACATGAAAGGCTGCACACTTTAAAAATAGGTATTGATGAAGATTAGAACAAAATTTAAAAATACATGTCTGCCACGAGAAATTTCCTCACAATAAAAAATGAGAGATAATTAGAAAATCAGCCAAGAGAACTTCACCGTTTCATTCAAAGCTAATCAAATGTATCAGATTATTAGCAATCTGTAAACTTTATAGATAAAGCAACGGTATGTGTGACCCTCCCCAAAATACATCATTACTTACTGCCTGCTCTCCCCTTATCAAGGACAGGAATATGAGATTGTACTGGCGTGGGTTCAAGTGCTTTTCTTTTATGGGTCTTTGTAACTTTATCCACATCAGGTTGTTTTCTGGTCATTTCCTCCATGAATGTCTACAATCAGATAGAGGTGATATTAATTAACAATACACAAAAGTAACCACAGGAATGAAAAACATATAAAAAAGCTAAACAACAAAGTTATAAAGAAAGGCACAGAAAGACACTTATAATGCTAAACTCACAAAATAGACACAGTTAAAGGTTTTGTAGATAAGAAAAACAGGCAGTATAAGCTTTTAAAACCACTACGCCCTGGATGTTAAAGGAAGCCTAAATCCAAAAACAAGCCTGTCAAACTCCTTTATTAAATGTATATGGTGAGGTGCTATACAACAATATTTTGCCTCTGAGTACTTGCTGTTCAGACCGCAGTTCATAGAAGTGACACAGCTCTGGTGTGTAAGCTGGGATAAGTCTGTGAGCATTCACTGCACCAGCAGCTCCCTCTGGTACTTCATAAACAAGATTTTGAAACCCAATCAGTGAAGCCACACTGCAACACTAGTTCTAAGGTGGCAGCACTGTAATATATTTCATGTGGGTTTTTCTTATTATTATCCTTCTTCCTCTGGGGAATTGTAGGTTTGCTTTTAGAACAATGTGACACTAAATTTTTGATTGGTTGTTTTTTTATCTCTGTATTGAATAAACTACAAGCACATCGTACACATACAAAACACATGACCGACTATCTGAAAAGGAATTCAATTATGAGAAAAAATAGTTAAGGAAATTCACACCTGATTAAGAATCCTAGCTGAGATGTGAGCACCATGTAAGCGACACTTAACATTCCTTACCTGATGTTCAGCTATAAGTGCTTTAACTTCCTCAATCTCCTGGGGGATAACCTCTTTATCTTTTTCAGTTAGTGTGGTCTCTGCCCACTGCAACCAGGACAGCAAGGCTTCCAGCAATTCCTGGTTAGCAATAAGTCCAGCCAGGGCTCCTGCCAGTCTCTGTTGATGTTGTTTAGCCCATGCTACAACCTTGATAAAGGAACCAATGTGTGAGTAGGTGCACATCTGAAATTCTTCACAATGTATTTAAAATTTCTCTATTGACTGTAAACCCAGAGCTACCTCTTAGGCCTATTGATGTTTGAACATCAAAGGTGTTAAATGTAGGGGCTGATCACTAAAGGTAGCTAGGTAACTAGAATTCCTAGTTCAACACACTTTTTCCACAGATATTCAGGATCAGGTGCTGTTAAACACAGTAACTAGCACTTTCAGGCAACATATTAAGAATTTTAACAGACAATATGTGTAAGTTTCTGAATCGCAAAGGATTTGCCATCCATCTTCCTCCTGGGCACTCTTAAAGCCATACTTCACTAACACCAGCATTTTGTTTTTCTTTAAACTTAATATAAAACAGAAAATACCACCTTAACAGTTGAGGGTTTTACACACTGCAACCTACCTGCAGCCACTTCAATAATTTGAAAATCTCTAGATTAAGAATACATTGGACAGAAATCCTCCCTGATGCAATTAGAAAATCCTTCACATTTGCCCTGTATTTTCTGTCCTTTGTAACTTTTAAGTTTACAACTAGAAACTGTTGGCTTTCCTCACTTGGGAAGTGTCAGACAGTATTTCCTTTAATACATACAAACAAGGAAGCTTGGCCATCTGCTTTAGTTCTTAAAGCCCTGCAAGTTTTGAAATAAAACCTAGGGAAACATGGCATTAACATCCATCCCCATAGGTATTTTAAATGTTTAGTTCTCAACAGCTGGATCTTTTCCTCCCAGTGTAACTACCATATTAATTGTCAGCTATGTTCCAGTCAAAGATGGACTGCTGCAATGAAGATGGTTTGACATATACTGACCTCTTCAAACCTGGCTCTGATGATTGTTATCCAGTGCTTAATGGTGGTGATGGAGTCTGGATGGCAGATAGCCAGAATAGCTTCTCCCATACCTGTTGCTTTATTCAGTTCTGCCTTTTTCTCTTCCAATTTCTTCATAAATTCCTAAAGCAGAGGTAATAATTTCAATTAGATGCTGAAAAAATTTGCAAGAGAAATCCAAGTGCATAATCTGGACAGTCAAGGAGCCTCTTGATTGCTCAAAAACATTCCACTTGCAAAAGGCAAGTTTAATTTGCATGAGAAAAGCTTAAAATGTTTAAAAAGCCTATTGCACAGAAAGTACTAAACACAGCTCTAAAACCTTTATCCCGGCTTGCCACTCCTTAAAAGCCTACCACTCTCTAAACACTTGGAAGACACATACCCTTATTAAAAAAAACAAAGGAAAATCACAGCATTTAGAAGTGCTGTAAACGAACTATATGATGGTTAGAATCACTACCGGCAACATTTCAATGACTTGGTTTGTCAGTTACAGAAATCCTTCATAATAAACTATCGACCTCCTAGCAGAGGCTGGAAATGTCCAACTATAATTACACGCTCAGACAAGATGACAGAGGAGTTCAGGAGCAGCTATACTAAACTAACACAAATGTGAAAACTCAGCAGCTGAGGGGGAGAGACACAGCAAGAACAGAGACAGCTAATTAGCCATCTGTTTTCAGAGGCACTGCCATGTGGGAAAAATCTTGTAAAAGCAAAAGGATGTTTACAGTTTTAGGCATCCAAGCTCATAGCCATTGTTATTCCTATGATGGCAGGACCACAAATGGGTGCAGGGGGGAACCAACAGGAAAAAAACTGAAGGAGGACTTTTGCCATCCTTTCTATAGCTTGCATTGCTTCTATTTTTTTTTCCAGCCTAAATGTTCTCTTAGTGAGAACCCTTAACTGGAACTGCCAACATCTCTCAGTGTCTAGTTGAATTTTTTTGAGCCAAGTCAGATCCTAGAAAATTCAAAATCACCAAAACATTGTAAAAATAGATTCTTCAACAGGTCATAATGACATTATTCTGTGCCTTAACAAAGTATGAAACAAAAGTGTAAAAAACAGTCTCTTCAACTTTGTTCTAGAGGGCTGGAATATGTAGGCTCCATATTTAAAGAGATTTGATGTTAACTGATTTTGATTTAAGCTTAAATTATTGTCAGAGTTTAAGACCCAATCATAACAGCAAACCTCCTCTCATAAAAATGTGAGTCCTTAGAATATTTCAGTTCAACATAGTTTTGGAAAAGTTGAAGTGGGTTTTAATGAGATTACCAAAATAAACCAAGGCCAGGAGGAGAATGAGCAACTACATTGCTTCCCCTGCCCAGCTATACTAGAATATCTCAAAAATTAAATCTGTGATGCATTACATACAGCGTATTAAGCTTTCCCTCAGTAAGGGATGAACTCAATTGTGTTGAGCTCTGTGGCAATCCAGTGATACAGACACATTAACAAGAGAGGAGATGGGATGCTTCTCATTCAGCAGTGCAGTGTATTAATCCACTATAGATCTCAGTCCCCAGAGAGGAGGACGAGTGACAGAAATCTCTGTCTGAGATAGTAGAATTCACTAAATCATGTGCATTATTCAAGAAAATAAAATCAGAAATAGGCAAAGATGGACCATTTGGATAAAATATTGTCGAGAAGAAACCTTTCAACACACAACTGAACACAAATGCAGCAAAAGTATTTTACAAGAACAACAGTGACAAAAGGAATATATATTTCATATTTATGTAAATAATTTCAATAACGTATTTTTATATTAATATTGCAGCATTATAATACATAATGGTATATGGTGTAAAAGGAATACATATTCCTTCTTCCCTGATTTTCTGGTTTTTTCTTCTTGAAAGCTAATGTTATAAGCTTAAAAGGAGAGATCACTTATTCAAGGAAGACCGAGTGAGTGGTAAAGCAGTAGTGCCATAATCTCTCTTAGCTTAACAATTTCTCTACTTCTATTCTTTAGCCTTTAAGAAGAAAATGTGTTTGGGAGAACCTCTTACAAAGCCTACTAAAAAAATTTAAGTACAGTACAGCCACATCTAACACTGAGGCTGGTTGTGTTGTGCTAGCAATCATCCTTCCCAGCTGGGACAGGGTTTCTCAGAGACAAACTTTGCTTTGCTTTGAGGTTCGAAGTTATGCTTCAGCTTTGGCAGCACAATTTGGAACTTTAGTACAGAACTGTTTTGTTAATCCATCTACAGTGCAGAAGAAGAAATTTAAGATTTTTTTTCTTATTATATTCTCCAGCTAATGAATAGTACCCAGTTTCCAGGGCCCTAAATTAAAACTGACAACTTTTTCAAAACATTGCATACTAAGTACATTGAAAACTCCTTAGTTAGGAACTGTTAAATAGTTGTATCTTGCATGCACTCCTCTGCATAATAGCATTACCAAACTCAATTTAAACAGGATGCTTTTCCACTCTCCACTTTGTAAGTTTTGCTCTAACTTTCTTCGGAGCAATGATGAACAAATCCATGCCTTAAAATTGGTTCCCTAACACTGTGCACACTACACTCTTGGAACTGTTACTACTGCACTTACAAGTTTTGCATGGGCTTAAATGTGGATGTTTGTAGCCTCTTGTTTGGAGAGTGAAAATATGACCTCTACGCTCTTTAGTTAGGCATTTTCCCATTTCATTACTGCAAAGTTAGTTTGATGGCCCACAATCTACTTTCTGCAGTACCTATGCCACTGCAGTATTTCAGTACCTAATGCTTATCAAGTATGACAGCACGCTGTTTTACCATGACAAAAGGTTAATGGATGATAACATCATTCTGCTGACATTTACAAATGACCTCGAAAGAAAAGTATACGCCAATTTGATCAATGGTGCTGAGACGATAGATATGCTTTTGCTACTGTAGCCATCTGTGTTGTAATTGCAGGCATCATATACTGCACAGAGGGGTTTGAATCTGTCTCTAAATGTTTACAGCAACTTTCTAAAGGCCCATTATTTCCTCAGTAAGCCAAGATGACTCAAACAAGAGCCCAAAACCAGTATAGACATTAAACTATCAACTACATTAAATTTCTAGATTCTCTTTTATAGAAAGAGTTTCAAAAAACAACACTGGATGCTGGATATAACTACATGGGTGTGGTAGTTTGGTCTAGGCCTTCCTTGGTGACCAGTTTGTAACCAAGGAAGGGTCCAGATTTACCAAGTATTCCCTACGATTTTTACGTAAGCTGGGCTATAAGAAGAAAGGAGGAAAGGCCTTCGGTCTCTTTCCTTCCGGCGGCTTGGAGGTGCAGGTTCCCTGCTGATAAGTCTGTTGTGTTGGGGAGGGAGGCCTGGTAAGGCCTTGTCAACCTTGGGAGATGGAGGTTGCCACTGATCATTCCAGCGTGACTCTCCGTTGTCCCAGGGAGAGTAGTAAGATAGTTTTTTTTTTTTGTCAATTCTTTTAGTTGCTAGATGTTGGGCTACTAATCAAGATATATATATATTTTATTTTGGTTTTCTTCCTTTTCCCTTCCCCCTTCCCTTTCCCTTGTGAAATTGTATATATTTCAATTGTATATAACTGTAACATAAGTGTAAATATATTTATATATATATTGCTTTAGCTGTCTCTCTCGTTTTGGTTTTTCTTGGTTGTTTTTCTCCCTCTTCTCCCTGAGGTTTGGGGCGGGGGGACAGACTTCTTGTGGTAAGGTTTGGAGACTTGGCAGGGAGCCAGCTTCAAGCCATATCAATGGGACAGACTGCCTCCTTTCTTCTATTTTACCCTCTATCAGACCAATTAGAATGAAGAGGATCCTTTTCATTTTCTTGCTTACCCTGTGCTGCTCTATCAGTGTACGCAAGGCCTCTTCATCATCTGGAAGGATGCCATGGAAACGAAGAGCCTGCTCTGCCTCTGCCAGCCACTCCAAAAGGACATGAACAACAGAGTGGAATTCTTCTGCCTGTTAAAATACAAAAAGTCATGGTCACTCATGAGGGGATCTGACAGACACGCTGCAGCTTACCCAAGGAGACTGAGCCCACATTTAAAATCATTAATCACACAGCAGTACTGGCACATTATCTTTCCATTAAAAAGTCAATGATATACAGTAATACATTTTCATAACTGTAAAAATAGCTCATGCTTCTCAAAAAATTATAGGAAGCCTAAAAGCCTGTTCATGCTTTTAGCCATCTGATTTATAGTGTATTTGCAGCTCAGTTGTGAATGTCATGCCTTTACACTGACAAATTACAAGGGAGGTGCTTTGCTTTCAGGGACCAGCTGGAAAGATGAGAACTGTATTTTCTGCACAGCCTAAATCACCAGTTAAGCAAAATGAATTGACAGCCTGTGGGAGAGTGACCCTTTTATGTCTAGAAACAAGAAAGATTCACCTTTGGGCACAGCCATATTCAGACACAATTAAAGTTTGAGGTACCTTAGGATTGTGTCTGCTGAGAGACTGGAGAGCTGGACAAACCCTGGGAAAAGCAGAGCAGGAATTTTGTACACAGTGGATACACTGCTATTGGAGGAGCCCCATCCTAGCATCAGTCCAAGCTAGTATATCTTCAGAGAGCTGTACATCCATATTATCTCAGGTTTGGAAACAATACAGATAGATCTATTTGTTTGGGATTGGTACCAGACAGTATTGACATACATAGACTGTTCTAACTCCTGAGTGCACTTAGCACAACTACTTTTTCTGCAATGTAATTCACTTTGCATTGTAATTGTGCCAATGTAAACAAGTTCAATAGAGAAATTTACTTCTTTCCAATAAGGCACAAAAAGCATAAATACGATTGCAATCTCCAGCTTCTTGTGAATGGGGCATAGTTCTTAATCATCCTTCATGCTTGACTGCAACTTCAGTGATTTCCTTAGATGGTAAGGTCTTTGAAACATTTGTTTTGCATTTGTGGTAGAGACTAATAATAACATTAATAATAAATGCTAAGAGGCACTATTTATGTGCCGTGGTAAAGGGATGGAGACAAGGTAAGCAATGCATGAGCAAGAAATTAGTATTTTCAAATGAAATGGAAGTGAATGACATTAAGTGAAAATGACATTAAATTTTTGGTAACTGGACTGCAAGATATTTTCACTAGTTCTCACAGAGTACACGTAGTGACAGTAGTGTTCCTTACCTGCCGAAGAGCCTGTTCCAGTCGTGTTTGCTTGGATACTGACAGGGCACAAACTGTCTCCCAGCGAGTGCTTAGCTCCTGCATTTGGACTTTGACCCAGGAAGAGTCATCACGACTGCCTTCTATCAGCTCCCTCGCAGAACGCTTCAGAGCCTGGACACTACTTGTTCTTTTTCCCAGCTCCTTCTGGAAAACCTAGGCACCACCAAATATATTTGAAATGTTTAACTCATTGAGGCATACTTATGCAAAAAATAACAAAAAACTACTGGTTATGAGAAGAAATCAAATAAGAAGAAATGTTCATATTAGTAGATGGAACAAGCTCCAGTTACATAAAGGAAGCTCTTAAAAGAAGATACGGCAATTATAATATACCATGCCACTGACTACAACTTACTTGTGATACACAATGGGATTTCAGAAGCAATTGCAGCATATTGCAGCCTAATTTTTATAGACAACCCATGTTTCCAAACACTTTTTTCATGAGGGACGAAATCTTCTCCTCAGTGGGCAGGAGATACTGAAAGTCAGTGGTGGATGAACAGAAGGACCTTTACCTCATGATCTTCCCAGGCTCCAGAGCTCTGCCTATGTGCTGCCTTTGCAATACAAGTGACTTCAACAGTCATTTCTTCTGACATACTGAACTGCAAAACTGGGATTCAAAGGCAAAGTCCAACATCTCCTACTTACTCTCATCTCCTAAACCATTTCAGTAAGAAAATAGTGCAGCTTTCCGATGCAAGCTTCCTGGCTCATGGTCTAGTTGAAATCTGTGCATAACTTAAGCATTGCAACTACTTTGCTTGATAAATATACAGCAGCCCCACAGGTCTGAAAGGCTGCTGCAGTCATGACAAGTGCACTGGACATTTGGTTAACAGATGGACTAAAAAAAGAGCTGTCTGCCCCAGAGTTTTCCGGTAAAACAATTTTTGCCATCTCTTGCTCATAGACACACATTTATAAACGCGTACTTGTGATTTGACATGATATTCATAAATACACAGGACAGCACCATTAAATGGACTATCTCAATGGTAACTGGTGTCAATGAGTCACTAGGAGCTGTCCTCTTTCATGTATGTTTTATAGCATTTTCTATTGTTGATTACGTTTGTGTTACAAAACTATTCCATATTTCTAAAAATTACAGAATAGTCAGAGATAAAGACAGCATTAAAATGTTACGCTTATGAGCAGTACAGTAATTAAAAAAGTATTTTTGGAATTACCTTGTGATTGTCAATCAGGTTCATCACTAAATCAATGTCTCCATGTACTGGCTGATCTTCTGCTAGTTGAGGTTCAATTTTGTATAACCAGTCAATGAGAGCTTGCAGAGCATCAGTAAACTGTCCCGAAAATAACAGGGCTTCCTCCAGTTTATTTTGCCTGGGAGGGGAAAAAAACCCCAGAACACACACACAAAATAATAATTTATACATTTTAAAAAAACATTTTCAGCATAAAATAACAGAATCATAGAATCATGACAGTTAGAAAAGACCAGCAAGATCATTAAGTCCAACTGTTAACCCAGCACCACTACGTTCACCATAAACCATGACCCCAAAGTGCCGCATCCACACATCTTTTGAACACTTTCAGGGATAGTGACTAAGTCACTTCCCTGGGCAGACTGCTTCAATGCTTTACAACCCTTTCAGCGAAGAAATTTTTCCTAATATTCAATCTAAACCTCACTTGGTACAATTTGAGACAGTTTCCTCTCATCCTGTCATTTGTTACCTGGGAAAAGAGACTGATCCCCATCTGACTACAAACTCCTTTCATCTAGAAAGCAATAAGGTCCCTCCTGAGCCTCCTTTTTCCAGGTTAAACACCACCAGCTCCCTCAGCCACTCCTCATCAGACTTGTGCTCCAGACCCTTCACCAGCTCCATTGCCCTTCTCTGGACACACTCCAGCATCTCAAGTTCTTTGTTGTGAGGGGTTCAGAACTGGACACAGCACTCAAGGTGTGGCCTCACCAGTGCCGAGTTGTCAGAGACTGAAATATTTAATGACTTACACATTCTAAGATCACCAAAAGACTTTTGCAAACTGGAAAGAAACAGCTGCTCACCCAGCAAAGCCCACCCCTCCCTGAACACTGCCAAAGGGCCTTCAAATCAGGTAAGGGGGTGCCATTGTCCAGCCATCCTAGATGCAGATGAATAGCTGAAGCTACAAACTGGATGTCCAGATAACGGAAGAGGCAAATCCTGCGAAGTGGGACAATCCCTCTTATCATGCCAATGTCTTCCCTTTACATAATTCTGTACATCTAGCCTCGGCTATGCACGTCAAATATCGGACCATGATGGATCCTGAATGATGCTGACACAATATGCCTATTGTGTCAGAGCTGCAGCTGCAGCTCTTTTACAAGATGTCAGAGAATCAGTGCCATGTCCCATGATACTATCCACTGTAAAACTCCCCGCCCCAGGGAGGTACAAGGCGTTCTCATCTGAGCTAGAAGTGTACAATAACTCATAACATCTTTGAGTTTTGGCGGGGGGGGGCTTCTCCCAGCCCCAACGGATCAAGACCACCACTTCAACCAATAGACATGGAAGCTGCAACTATCAAGTTTCATAGCTGGATCCTGTGGGTGGTGACTATATATAAGTCTTTCCATCCTTATCCTTTCTTTCCCTTTCTCTCCCTTATGTATTTCCTTAAGTGTTATCTTTATGCTTTAATATTGTTATGCTTTAATAGCACTATATTGCTATGCTTTATTGCTATAGGTGCTATAACATTGCTGTGCTTTAATAGTGCTATACTGCTACGCTTTAATGTTGCTATATTGCTATAGATGATAACACCCAAAACAGCAACATACCTGTTCACCTTTGAAACAAAATTGTTCTAAAATAAACCCTACATATGTATGTTTACAAACACAGATTATTCAGTGTCATTTCACTCTAATCCACCCCAAGGGATTTATTAATAAGAACCTGGGTTACCCTCCCCTTCTGGAGCAGGGTGCAACACGAGTACAGGGCAACGATCGCTGCCCTGGTTCTGCTTGCCACACCATTGCGGATACAAGCCAGGATGCCATTGGCGTACTGGGCCATATGGATATGCTGCAGGCTAGCGTTCTGTCAACCAGCACCTCCAGAGAACTTCAGTCAGTTTCCCTTTTTAAAGGACTCTTCCTTCCCCTCCCTCCCCCTCCCCTTCTTCCATACCAAAATGAAAGCATGCATTTACAGTATTTTACTGCTTTGACACTCTTAATTATCAAACAAGCTAGCCACTCAGGTTTTACTTTTACACAAAAAAACCCAAAACAGAAGCCAAAAGAATTTTCCTAAGCATTTCTCTTATTTGATTAATAATTAGAGAGTTTTCATTTACCTTTCCACTGACTTTCCACAAATTGTATCCCACTTATCCCTTAGTTCACTCAGCATATCATCAAGTTTCAAATTGTCATCAGCCAAGGTGGTTTTCTCTTTCAAGGAACGTCCAGTTCTATTCGTGGTATCATACACAGAATGTTTGGCACCAAGAGATTTCTGGAATTCCTACACATACGGAAGAAAAGGAAAAAACCCATATATCATTAACTGCTTACAGGCCATTGTTAATTAATTTTTGACATACTATTTGCAATGTTAATTGTAAATGTTGCTGCAAGAATATTTTAAACTTACTGCAAAATTTCTATGCTAGTGTCACAGTGCACCTGAAATTACGTGGGGCCTGACACTGGCAGACCCCTGCTTTTTGTCCTTCTCTGGGAATGTAGCTCTATGCCTACTGGAATAACTTCCACAAAATCCCTCCTTCGGTGAGGGCAATGATTCCTGTCCTACCATAATATTCCCAAATTTCAGCAAGGGGTGCCTGGTAGTGAAAGAACTGCTACTTTGGGAGCCATTAACTGAGCATTCTTCACACTACATTCTTACAAACTAGGATTTCAAGCCACTTGTAGAGCTCTCCAAGAGCTACAGAGGTTATTCTGGTTTAGCTCAACATGGGCAAGCTGGGAAACCTCCAACCACAAGCCTTTAACTCTCTTAAGGTTGAAACATACTATAATTGGGAACAACTGTATGCCACAAGTGTAGATCCAGGCACAAGAAGTCAGGTGACAGCCCCGTAACTCAGTTTGTGCTAGAAATCAAGATCACCAGCAGGTTTCTGTGCCCAGGGACTTTGAACAATGGCAGTGACACAGCAGTTGCATCTGCCTGCCAGCTCTGACAGGTCCTTCTGCACAGACCCTCTGGAATTAACCAACTGACAGAGTAAATAACTATATAAAGGAACACTTCCAAAAGACAACACCAGCTCAACACAGCAGCTTTGAAATGGCAGAAATGCTTGAAATATTTTATTTCACACCTTCATGAACCACTAGCAGGAAATCAGTTTAAAAAATCATAAATCGCAAGTGTGCTTTAAGGAAACTCTTATATATAGAATCAAGTATTCTTTTTTCCCCCTTTTTTCTGTTACAAAAAAAAAAGCAACATTTGCTTTGTAATTTAGTTTTTCCTCACTGTCCTTTTGTTTTCCTCATATAAAACAAGGAAACAAACTTCAAGAAAGAATATAATTGTCAAGTTAGCACTAGAGTAAAAATAAATAAGATATTCAAAATAACCAGCTTTTTATAAAAGTTCCTTCAATATAAACAATACGTCTATGCTTCTTTTATTTGATGGGGTTTGTTAACTACTTAACACTACATGCACAGTGTTACTGGATTTGCACCAGGAAATACAATTAAATTGTTGCCAGAGAAGGATCATACAGGAAAAACAGATTTAAAGGTGAGCAAAGGGTTGCAGTCATGCAGTTCATTCCTTGAGAGACTACATCATATCTTCTTTCATTTGATTTCACAGGCGTGTAACTGAAAGTAGATTTTAGTTTAAGCTGCCAGCAGCAGACAAGTAAGTTAATTACTGAGATTACGCTCATCTAGCTACCTTCCTTCTAAGGAAGATGGGCACATACAGATAAAATTAGCCAGGTTCATATAAATTTACTGTAAGGAACACTCAGCATTAGCACAGGAATAGATTGGGTGACCTAATATTGCTTTTTCCATTCCTGACTCCTAAAAATGAAAAAAAAATTCTGATAAACAGACCATGAATAACCCCCAAAAGTCCCTGGCAACACACTAGATATGAGTGAGAGAGAAAACATATTATCTTGGCTTTTCTTTTTCAGGGACTTTTTTTTTTGGCAGTAACAGCTGGCAAAAAGCAAGTCCAAATTATTGCTTACAGCACGCATTCAATTTGGATAGCAAAATCTTTAACTAAATGGAGCAAGGAAACCTTCAAGGCTGGACAGAAAAGACAAAGACAGACACGGGGTATTATGTGGGAGTGGAAGGAAAAGACTCAAAATACAAGGAAGGACATTGCAGTGCTGGGAGGTTTGACAACTCATTAAAAAACAATTGAGTTGATTTCTTGAGGGGGTGGTGTTTGAAGTTTGAAGTTACAAAGTTCACAGAACTCCCTCTGTCACACACATTCATCTTTTTTCCTCCAGATCACCAGTTTCAATCCTTATGTCCCTGTAGCACATTTCATCCCATTCCTTAACAAGATTCGAGCAACTCAAGCAGAAATGCTCTGCAGGCATTTTATATGAAAGAAGCTATATCAATGACAGAAAGGATGAGTCTGCCAAACCACGTGAGGAAGCTTGGGTTCATAAAACCTGTAGGTATAAGGTAAATATCAAGTTTATCAAGTTTAACATTTCTGAAGAGGGGAGAAGAATACAGGTAGGAGAAAGTCCTGAAAGGACCTCAAAGCAAAGTCACAAAGTGTTGACCATACTCGTTAGGTAAATATATATATATATGAATATATAATGAAAAAGAGGAGTGAAAGGATTAGAAGATTAGGAGTCAGAGGAGACAAGAAAGACTGTCCTAACAGCAAGATTCCCCCTTGCCAGTTCCCATCACCAACTTCAAATTCTGGCAACAGCAGCAATCCCAAAACAAACTGAAATTGCAGAGTCAGCATAACAGAATGTCAACGTAGGTTTTATCTAAAAGTTTTAACAGCAAACACAGGTAAACTACTTTTGCTTGACCAACAGTCAGCTTTCTCACAGACTCATGCAGTAACAAATCACTAATATACATGACAAAACTTGTTGGAGGTAAGAGCAATCACCAGAAGCTACAGCAAAAATAAAAAGTTAGATATGTAAACTTTTGGGGATATTGTGCAGAATGAAAACATAGGAGTAAATAGAGAACCATAAAACTGACATGAAAAGTAAATATGTGCCAAAATGTAGAAAATGAACAGTCTTTCAATACTCTGTCTCTGATGAAACTGCTCCATGAGAAATCTTAAGACACAATCATATCTCTGAGGATTCTATCACTCACTCACTTGGTTCTCAATAATATATTATGCCAGACATTTTAGAGAAGTAAAAATGAAGACTACTTTAGCCTGTGCTAAAATGAAGACTACTTTAGCCTATTGCTCTGTGTCTGCTAAAATTATCAAGCTTTTACATTATCATTACATGTCTGAAAAGCCAGATGAATGAGGGAGATTTTTACATTTTCACCTACAACAGCTGGGTTTGTGAAAAGGTGGTTTCAGAATTTGGAATCCCACGAAGAGAAACCACCTGTGCTATTAATAGTGTTACTGTATTTTCTAGGGGATTTCATTATCATTTCCACTTGACATAAAAAGCAACTGCCAATCGAAATACAAGATTATTTTTCAGTTTTGAATTCATTCTGCAGTATTAAAAGGAAAATCTCAACTCAAATAAGTGGATGGTAAATTTTTGGTATAAATACTGAAAGAAAGCCCCTTCAGAAATTCCTATTCTGAAATGGTATAAATCTGCTTTGCAAAGTTTCCATGATCCTGTATTATTGTCTTTCCTCTTCATTGTTAACCATTCCCCCACATATCAGGTACTGTGAAAAGTGTTTGGTTTTTTTTCACTCGGCCCCTCTTAAAACACCATTTAATTTGATGTGAATAAACACTCCATTGCAGCGAGGCCACAAATCTACTTACTTTGCTGATTGATCAGCACAAGGCTGATAGACTTACCTACATTTCACTTGGCACTTTGCATTTCATGACTCACCTTATGCTGTGCGAGCTGCATTTTTATTTTATCAGGGTCATTTGCAATTTCAAGATCTGAGTCCAGAGATTTCTCCGACTCTTCCAGCCATTCCATAAGTTTGTGCCAGGCTTCATGGAACTAAAGAAAAGTGAGATTTGCATGGATTTTAAAATTCACTGGTTCATAAAACAGTTCAATAACATTAAACTCCAACCAAGACTGGCAGACTTTGACAAGATTTGATGTGTTTTTTCTCCCTGGTCTCTTAAACAGAACCAGTTAAACCACGTGCCCACTGTATTTAGCTTCCCTTCTCCTAAGTGAATTAGCAACCTTTAATGTACAGGATGTGCACACGTAGTATGCATCTGTCAGAGACATATTGGTAACATCTGTTGATGTGTTGGCCATTTAGATTTCTACATTTTTAGTAATGGATAGTAAATACAGAAAGAATGGGGATTAGCTATTGCTTATATAGGACGATAGCAGTAAATCACTGGGGAAAACTTCTGTCTGGATGACTGCCCAAGATTTTCCCTGTAACACCCCTGAATGCTCTCATTATATCAAATGCTATCTTGACGGGCAAGGAACAGATTTTTGATCTTCCTTCCTGTTTTGATGAAAAGAGCACTTTGGGGAAGGAAGCAGGGAAAAACTAAAGATTCAACAAGCTTTCACAAAGTGGCATCCCTTTGGGTTTTCATTTTCCTAAGTTGGTCATTTCTCTCTCTTTTGAAAATTCTTCTTGCTTGGGCTGCCTACACATGAAAGCACAAGAAACTAGTTCAGAAACTTCTCAAGGCTCCTAGACCCTGTTGTTCAGGGCTGTTGATTAGGCCTTGACACTGGTAGCCTTCAGTACTCCTTCAACATTCTACATAGAAAGTTGTCATCTTAATAACACTGTATTCAGCTTTGTAAATGGATATTGAGATGAAATCCATCTCGTTGCAGAACTGCTGGGTGTGGGAATGCACAAGAGAAATGGTTGGAAAATAAGTAACGTGATTGGCTTATGGGCTATTGCTCAGAGAACTTCTTGCTCTATGAGCTGAGTGGTGGTAGTGGTGAACACGGGAACATGGTTTGGCTGTGAACATCACCAAATCTTGAACGATCATGTTCACTTGAATAAAAAGAAGCTAGAATTTCCTACTGCCATTTAAACAGATTACATTTCTCTCACACATTTTGTATCTTCTCATTTATCTTTCTTGGTGAGGGAAACATGTATCTAAGGAAAAAAACATGAATGCTTCCCAGTGAAGAAAATTGTGAAAAAAAATCCAAAACAACACCTCTCCAGGTTCATAAGGAAATAAATGGAGATATATTATTACACAGAAGATATTGGTTCAGTAACTAACATAAGAGATTGAGTGATAAGTGATGACTAATAATCAGGGCACAACATAGACCCAAGATGAAAATACTAAGGAATATTCCCACAGATTAGTGAAAAGGGGTCATCACATTCTTTAAAATATATGGGGTTGATTGTGAAACTTCTTTCTGAGGACAGATGGCACTAATACACATCTGGAATCCATGCTGTTACTTTCTTCTTTCAGACTGTCCTGTACTGCTGACAGAAGTCACTGCTCGGGTTGAAAATGACGCTTTCACCTCCCAAATGAAGTGCTCTATGATTGAATCACAGAAATTGCTCCACTAACTCAACACTGTCTGTTACACTAAACCCAGGCTCGCTTTGTAAGTGCTTTAAAGCACCATATTTGTCAAGAATCTGGACGCAATTACAGCTAAGTTCAAAGAGCTGTAAAACAGCTGTTGTCCCATTACCTGTTTGGCTCTTTTCCTTGCATCATCCAAAGCTCTTCCCCTTTCAACTAAGCGTTGAAATACTTTTTCCCATCGGCTCTGTACACTAATAAGCAGATTCTTAATAAGGACAACGTCCTGTTTCTGGCTGAAATATTTCAAATGTGTTCCAGTTTTGTCCAGTTCTATGATTTGATCTCGATGAGAGTTCACTTCTGTGGCAAAAACCTTGGGAAAAAAGGGAGAAAATTACTCAATACTGTGTTGCTGGGTAAACACTGAAAAAACTCAGTCTGATAAAAAATGATATAGTGAAAAAGACTATAAAATGTAATTTTAAAACAAATTAAATGTTTCTCCGAGTGCCAGCATTATAGGGTTCATTTGGACATTGTTACAGTATCTCCACAGAGTGGGAGAAAAACATTACACATCTGTGTCTTTACATACCTTGTGTTCATCAATTTGAAATAAGACAGTGTCCAAGATAAGACTTGGCCGAGAAGCTGCAGTTAGAGTTTGCTCAGCCTGAGTAAGCCAGTTGATGAAATCTTGAAGTGAGTTGTGGAACTCTGTTGCTAAACTGAGGGCTTCTTCCAGTTTGGTCTGTAAAGATAGGTCATACTTTAATAGCAGTTGATACTGTGCAGGGGCTTCGGCCAAGGAAGCCATTTTAGTTCAGCACTTTACAGTAAACCATTTTAGTTGAGCATTTTAAAACACTTTTCCAACTTAAAAGTTTCTGAGTTTTAAAATAACAGCCTACATTTGAGCATATTCAAGGAGATGAACAGAAGAGTAACAACAAAATTATCTATGACAGATGAATAGAAAATACAGCACCTAGTATCAAAATAAATTTTTTCACATTAGAACATATCTTCTACTACTTAATCCTAATGGGACATTAGGATACTAATGGATTTATCAATTTCAACACAAAACCAGTAAAATCTCAGAAATCTAAGGTGGCAGTGCACTTGAAAGAGCCTCAAGGAGGTCATCCAACTTGCACTAAACAAAGAATAAGTTTTCCTAGACCACTTCTTTTTATTAAAGCTCAATTGTCATTTTGGTGTTGTCACATGTGTGGTGCATATCAGTGAAATTATGCTATTGTTCTGTTAGAACAGAAGGTAGTCACTTGAAGTAAGTGGCAAAAGGCCAAGAGTTTGGGAATTTTAAGAAAAAATGGATAAAAACTAGAAAAAATAACACAGAAATTCTGTACTGAGAAGGAGGTAAACTTGAGTGATCATTGAGTCTCTCCTGTCTACGATTATTGCAATAAAAACTGGAAAAGCCCTAGTCCTACTACATGAGCATTAACAGTATCAGTTAATGTATTTCTATAGAACAGACTTGAGCCATTCCCATCCATCTTCCCCCTTCCAAGTATGGGTAATTAACTTCTTGAAACTCATTTTTCTCAGTACTTTCTAAACATTCTGCCTGTCTTTACAATTGGTTTTAAATATAAAAGATCAAGCAAGTATGCACACATAAGAGCACTGATCATTAACACCCTTAAACACATGATTTACACTTCCATTTTTATGTAAAAACACATACTTTTCTTTCACTGAGCTTTGTTTGCACAGATTCCCATTTTTCTTTTAAGTTATTTATGTCCTGCTCAACGTTTGTTTCAGTAGTCTCTGGGCATCTTGCAAGCATTTGCTGGCCTTTCTGCATTAGACACTTATATGTCTCCTCTTTGGCTTCAAAGGCAGCACAAAGTTCCTGAATAAAGAAAGCACCAAAAAACAAGTAAGGTAGAAATTCAATACTCTTTCTAAATGCCAGTATACCATTTATTCCTCCCCCAACATTTAGTAGGTACGATTAAGACTAATAAAGGAAACATATGTAATTCATAAAACCCCAAATGAGCAAAGAAAGGGCCCAGTTCTTCAGGAAATGAGAACTTCTATTGTGTGTCAATGTCTTCTCTGAGATCCAAAGCTTGGCAAAGAAAGTACTACGCACTTATTACACAAGAGTTGCTACAGCTTGGTTGGTTTAAAGTCCATCTGTAGCCAAAACACAAGAAGTGTCAGCATTACATAGTGTGCTGAAAGCCCAGACCTCCAACATACACCTTCAAAAGTGGGTGGGACAACTTGGGAGGGCTGTTCTATTGTACGTTGTCTGTTTTGGCTGTATCTTCCTTCACTTGTTAGGCATGAGCACTGAAGACATTCCAGACACAGAAAACAAGCTGGAATAATAACGGTAACATATGTTTTACCTGTTCACTATTTTACTAATGATGCATTTTTAACCATGTTAAAAGTAAGCTGGCAAGAGTCTGGGACCTCTCATGCCTCACTCTCACTCAAATGGGCACATCCAATATTTCTAACAGACAAATCAAAATGCACAAAGTTGCTGCAGATGCCCAAATGACGAATGTCTTCCAGGAGGTGAGGAATAAACGGCTTGCAAATAAGAGGAAAATTACTTTTTCCTCTGATTCCCAGGAGAAAAGCCCAAACCAAACAATTTCTTTGGGTTGAGAGACAAGGTACACAGGGCTTGTACCTGATCAAATAGGAGGGCAAAGCAGGAAGCAAGTTTAATCATGAGCTTAAGATTTTGACAGGACAGAAAGCTTCTTTGTTTTCTTTCTAAGGACTGTGAAAAGTGGTGTCACCTAGTCTGCTTCCTCCTACACTCCCAACCTTCCTAGAATATTTCTGGTTTCCATAACTCCACAGAACATCTTACTGTCCCGCAGCACAAGAACCCCTCAGAAGTAAACACAAGAAGCACGGCACAGGTGAGACAAGGCAAAGCAGGCGTAGTTCCAAACACAGGGGCTGGGCTCAGCCTGACACAACGGCCCATTACAGTGGTTAATTTTGCAGTACAGTCACACTCTCCAAAGGGCAGAAGCAATTAAAGTTATTTTCAGGAAGAAACTGAGAACAGTGATTGTTTTAAGAAAAGGAGAGGGATGTTCTGAGCAGCACTGGGACAGATAAAAAGGCCTCTTTTTAAGCCCCTTTCCTACTGGTGCCCTGTAACGTCTCTTCATATCTTTTGTTTTCCTGGAGCTGCCTTAGCTGGAAATGCAGCCAAATCTCAACTCCATTTGTGAGCTAATTATGATTGAGGGATCTTTTATTCATATCCGTAGAAACAGGTCTTATACACAAGAAGATGGTTCATAACTTTATTTCCAAAGAGAAACAAATCAAAACAGTGCAAAACTTCCTCCTTCAGTTTCACGTCAGAAATGGTTTGTATCACTTAGGACCAAGTTTGAATTTGGAACTTATGATGACCAGTAGTCAATATGACACTGGCCTCAACATTTCAGCCACAAAAAAATAAAAGAGGGAGAGACAACTAACATATATATGCACATAAGGTTTAACTAAAGAAAAATCAAGGTCTTTATTTTAAAGGTTGATAACAGCCAGTGCCTGAAGTTATACGATGGCCACCAGTATAGTAACAATCTGTTAAAGTGTTCATGTACAGTTAGGGAATGATTGTACATCTAAAATACATATTACTGGGGACAGCCAGACTTGGTCCAAATATAATACTACATTCAGTTTAAAGGTCTTTTAACTAATCAATCTGTAAGCATTGTAGGTATAGAACATTTGCATAGCAAAAGAATTGAAGTAAAGAAAATTCTGAAGCTTTCAATGGAAAAATTTTGGGTCCTGATCTGACTATGTCCAGGATGAAAAAAGCAAAGAGTTCTGCTGACTTTCAGGGAATTGTAATTATATCTCACCCTCACAGGGAATAAAAAAAAAAAAGCTCTTTTCTTCCTTTTTTTTTCCTTTAAGACAAAAAGAGAAGGATCAGAGGGGTTCAAAACCACAGGATTATTTCTGTGTTTTGATCTAGCTTCCTGTTATAACTGATTTTAAAACTGTAAATTAAGTTTCTTTCTCAATTATAGTTACTGGCAAATTTTGGCAGAAAAAGAGGAAGGAAAAAAAATGTGCCCATGTTGGTGAGCAATGACCTTTAGCATCATTCCAAACTAAAATCTTATTTTTAATGCTTTGACAATGCAGCATTCTAATGGAAACTGTGTCAGGCATATTCGAGTTCAAGGACAGTTCAGTAAATACCACTGTTACATCTGAGCCAGGAGTTCAGAAGTTTAGATCACCAGAAGTTTATATCCTGGCCTAATGGCATAGCATGATTTTACATAAATGGAGCACTATGAACCACTTTCCTTTGAGTTAAGAGATCAAGTTTAAGTGTCTTTTTTTAAGCTCTATGGTTCTATGGTAGCAGAGAAATCCATGGAATGTTTCTTAAAGAGAAAGAAAGGGAATAATTCAGGCATCCTGGTCAGTTTGACATTTCTAGTTAAAGCACAGGCTCTATGAGCCAGTAGCCCTTCTTACTTCTATGCTAATGATGTCAGCTTTGGTTAGGTAAGGAATAAAAGATCAAGTCTCTTAAGTCAAGGTTCAATAAATGTGGGCCGCTTTTAGGTTCATCTTCAAATCTTACAAAAAGCATTAATTTACTTATGGGGTCAGAAGAGAAAAGAAATCACTGAAAAATCTGCAAACATCTTCTATTTTATTTGTCTATTTTATTTGTCTCAACACGATTAATGGTTCAGCTTTGGGCATATGTCCCAATAGACTACTAAACTACACCGGAAATAAGTGCTGTTTTGAAGGTTATTAAATTTTTATAAGATACTGTACAGACATGGTGATATATAGAACGTGCTCCATATGTACCAAAAACACTCTTGAAAGATGGTTAGTTCTGAAATACAAATTGCAAAGCATTCTAATACTGATACTTACCATATGTGCATTAAGCTGCTCTCTTGCTGTTTCTGGTAAGCCTCCAACAGGTTTAGATGCCAACAGCTGACGTTCAGTGTCTGTCAGCCATTGCTGCAGATCTTCAACTTCACCATGGAAACCTTGCGCCTAAATTACACCATATCATTTTAGACCTTACTTAAAATGTTCTCCATTCTAATACCAGCTTAGGTGCATAAGTAGACTGGCAACGTATTTAATCGGATATTTGTAATGATCAAATGAAATGAAAGGGGAAGAAAAAAAAAAGAAAAAAGCAGACCAAAATATAAACTAGCTCGATTCAATCTGAAGGATAAAACCAAAAAACATGGAAATCTTGAAAGCAAGCTAAATAACCTAATGTGAGACCAACGTTTTCCCTGAATAATATACCAATACAGAAATTTCACCCTTTAAAAACATGTAGACCAAAAGCTGAAGTCTTGTTTCAGCAATAAAAGAGACAGAGGCCAGCTGCAGAAGATACAGCTGGATTCAAACTTTCTCCAAATTCAGGGGTATCCGCATTATGGTTTTGATTTAGGCGAACTTCTAATACGTGTATCTATGTATTTCATGTAAAAAGACACTTTTTCTGAGTTATTTCTATATTTGATCATTTCCTGTTCACCTGGATCAAGGCACTGTCCAGCTGCTGTTTCCTTTGTTCTGTTTTTTCCAACAAGTTTTGCCAGCGCTGATTCAGGAGTTCCAACTTGCTCCGTAAATTACTTGCTTCTTCAACAGCACTCGACTCAATCAGGTCATTTCCTGCTTTTTTAACAGCTTCCACGGTAGACTGATGAGCTAAAACATCATTTTGTAGCACCTACAATTGTAACACAGCATGTAAGACTGGCCATGTTGGTAAATTACTGAATGAAGGCAATCACAGTGACTGAACTAGTTGCAGTCCAGTGACAACAGTTTAACAACAGCACAGGTATTAGCAATTAAAGCTAGTAACTAAGTATCTTGGAAAAAATAATATATTCCCTCTGAATACACATATTTCTGAAATTATCAAAGGTTTCCAGTAGCCCTAGGGAAGAGTTATTTCTTCACTTTTCTTAATTTATGACATGCTTTTCTTTAATATGATTTTTCTTTGAATACTATGTGCCCACTGTGCTCTACAACAACTTGACTGCCACAATATCTTTCTATGCATTTCATGGCTCATTTCACATGAGTCAGCGTACTAGGACACTTGAGCTGTGCTAAAATCTGGGGTATGGTTGTAGTACTAACACCACACGAGCTTTTCCATCTGCTTAAAAACCCGTTATCACCAACCATAGTAAAACCACACAAGGCAAAAAGGACATTTGGGAAACAAATCCTGTTTTCAAAAGGACAGGGGAGGAAAAGAAGGTGTTAATATAGAACAAAAAAGAACAGAAAGAGAAAAATAAATAAGAAAAATGTTTGGGAGTGGAATGGTAAACCCTATCTAAGAAATTCAAGTTCATGGCTACTGACTTCTATTGGGTCTGACTCAAACTTACCTCAAATGCTAGCATATGGAAAAAATATAAAGCTAAATATAAAGGAATTGTAAAATAATGAAACAGCAAGTCACAAGTAGCCCTTGAATACAAAATATCCATCACATTTACTTTAAGTCTTTTAAGCTAAGCACTAGAAGATTATTATTATTTTATTCTCCTAATGGTTAAAAAAGGGATATTCACAGAAGCAGATGCATCTTTATCCCTTCCTTCCTGCTGAGACTCACTAAGAACAAGGTCTATTCTTTCCGAAGTTATTCAAGGGATGGATGTTTTTCCAGGCTACCACAGGATGCACTACTGTGTGAACTTTCTAACCTATAAACTCTGTATTATGAAAAGGGAAGTAGATTCATTCATGTGTTTGCTGAAGTCCTTCATCACAGACATAAATGATGTCTGGATGCTTCTTCACTAGTAAAACACTTCCATTAGGTACAAATATAAAAGGTTCATGGAGCAGAACCTGGTTTTGTAATTCTATTTACTTTGTTTTGAAAGGGCCTGTTTGTAACAGTAGTCACATAGGCCATGTAGACATTGTGCTCCGCTCAAATTCCAACTAACCACACATAAGCCTTCAGAAGCTGCATAGCTGCATTAACACAGACAATGAAAATACCTTAATTATCTGTGTACTGTCAATTTCAATCAGTTCTTTCAAAATCCAAAATGAACTCGGAATACTTTTCGCATCATATGCAGGCCAAAAATTAAATGGCAGATTTAAAAGGAGAGGCTATATGAGATTAGATTAAAATCTTCAAACCTAGAAAGAATATACCATCATGAACCGCAGTGTCACACAAAGAGGTAGGGTAGATCTCTCACTCCTGGGAGATACTCTTCAAAACACAGAAATAGTGGAAGCATTCTTCCATGGGCTCCAAAGTCACAGTGATGAGTAAAAATACTAAACCAAAAAACTAAAAAGTTAACCCTACATTGTAAGTAACAAAGAAAAAAAGATGAGGGGTTTAGAGACTTTCATAGAAGCATTCTCCGTGTTAGCTGGACCCAACTGACATACAATTCTGCCGAATTCAGAACAACAAATCGCTATGTTCTGAGAAGGAAGAAAGAACCAGAAATCTGCAACAGTTGTGCAGTTTGTGAAACCTGGCTTAAACAAAAATAATCAAGGAGTTTATTGCTTCATGGAGAGTAGCAGGTGCAGTAACTTTTGAGTTCCCTAGGTCAAATGAAGGTGATTAGAGGTGGAGACTGGGGTGAGCAGCTCTTTTTTGGCTAAAACCTATGCCACTTGCATAGCATATGCAAGAAAGGAAGGAATGTGGAGGAGTAAGAGGAAAGATACTATTTATTCCAAGCCTGCATTTCAGCTATAATCCACATCTTGGAAATTTATGTAGAGAATTATCAAGTTTTACAAGACTCATCCCGAAGATAAATATCAAAAGAACATTTCAGTTAATATTCATTATAATTACATACATGATGTTTGGCAAGTTCAATTTCAATAGCCTTGGGGTCTCCACCCACGGGTTTCTGTTCGTTCAGTAGGTCTTCTGTATGTGTCAGCCATGTCAGTAACTCATCCAGGGCATGCTGGAACTGCCCCAAGGCTAACAAGGCACCTTCCAGCTTGTGCTATAGTAAAAATAAAATTTACCATAAAATAGTTTCACAGTGCTATTGAATTGTCTTATATTACCATTAGTCACCATAATCCAGAGCAGAGTCCATGCATATGATAGCATAAAAACCAGGGAGAAACAGTTATCCAGCAAAAGCAACTGCTTTACAATTAAAGCTGAGTCGGCAATTCCACTGTGAAGCCTTACATTCCAGGCTTAAATTCCTGACATTGGAAGAAGCCATGCAACTAGGGCAGAGTTAAGTTTGAAGGTTCTCTCATCAGGTATGTCAGTAGTTTTTCATCACTAAAATATAATTTCAATATAAATGCAATTCGGTGCATGACCTTTTTAAAATCTTGTCTTTGTCATGGAATGATTCAGTTTAGAAAAAATAGTACACTACAAAGCACTGCATCTTTAAATCTCTCAGTTTGATAATATATGGTAAGAACACTGAAATAGTTAAATATTAAGTTGTTGGGGGTTTTTTCAAATGCTCAGTTCAGCAGCTAATATTACTTTTGCCCATATAAACATGTTTTCAACTGCTACCAAACAAAATAATAATGATTCAATGGGCACTGCTGATAGAGAATTTAAAAAGGGTTTTTTTAAAAAAAAACATAAAAACTCTTCAATGAATTGTAAAATTCAAATTCTATTACATATAGTTCTGTAATTTCCAAACTAAAAGGAATGTGTAAATTAATATAAACATTATACATAAAGATATTTTTGCAGAAATCTGAGTCATGAATAAAGCCCCCACCTCCAAGCATATTTACCTGTCTACTTATAATTTTTTCTTCTAGACTGTCCCACAATATTCTGAGCTCTGAGAGAGGGTCTTGAACCGTGTGCTTGTCACTCTCCTGTGTTACCTTCTTCAGCAATAGTTCTGCCTGATGGTTTAGTCTTTCCATTTCTATCTGCTGTTGATAAGCTTCTGTCTTAAATTGCTATGGTAAATAGAAAAAGAATACAAATAAATGTATCACAAGTAATTCTATAATTCTATGTTCTAGCTCTTGTGACTGTAATGGGATAATGCTTTAAACTTCAAATGGAATTATTCTTCAAAAGAACTGAAAGCAATTTTCCTTTACTAGGACACCCTCTTGTACACATAACTTGTGCAGCAGTCTGAATACAACCTGCACACATATGTTTTTCTGAACTATGTAAGGTTATGATTCATTTGAAGTTACACCATAAACGAGATAAAACAACCTACCCACAGCCAACAAAATCTATAAGTGAGCAACAAACCCAAGAACATTCTCTGATCGTTATACATCCCTGCTTTTTAAATATAGCATAACAGCCTACCAGTGTCAGAGGCATATTCAGTCACAGATCCAGACCCATGCAGATAGGTTTCTAAGTTAGCCTGAAAATTTTATTTTCACCTTACTCATGTACTGGGAATGTCATGACCTGTGTGAGCATTTTAGATAAAGCCTATAATGGCAGAAGCAAAGCTTTGGAGGCATTTGCTTGGAGCCTCAAAGAATCTGTTCTCGTTAGAAACCAGAAAATATAAAGGTCATAGCAAAAGAACCCTGTACATAATAACCTTATAGCTTTTGAAAGAGAATGAATGATGCCAAAAGTATTTCTGGGCTATCAGATTGTATTGAAAAAAAAAATGGTATTTTCACCAAAATTTGGAATAGATTTTAAAATTAAGCACATTTTAAAACGAAAAGTTTGCAATGAAATATTTGAAAATTTTCATAGAGATTCTTTTTTAGCAGAAATTGAAAATGAAAATTGCTTTTGACCCTCGAAAAATACTAAACAGTACAGAAAAATGCAGACAGATGTAAATATAAAAGAAATAAATCACTAGTTCATACCTTAAGTTCCTCAGTTTGCTGCTTCACTGTCTCCAGATCTGTTCCAACTGGGGACATAGACGCTAACTTGCCGCCAGCAATGTCTACCCAGTCAAATAGTGCCTGAAAATCACAGAAGGAAATTCAAGTGTGAGCAGAGAAATACCGTCATGTTTGAAAGTTGTATTAAGTAAAATATCAGAACTTTTTTTTTTTTCATTCCAAAGAAGGTATTGCTCTGCTCTTTAAAAGAAAATAACTTTCTCAGCAAAAACGTTTCTTTTGCAATACAATAGAACAAATGTCAAGTATCCATGTAACAATTACAGGAATGTACAAGCTGCAAGACTGAATGTACAAGCTGCTGCTTCTATTAGCAGCAACGTTCTCACAGAATTATTCCTGCTGAGTTGCACTCTACTTCTTGTGTAAAATCTGCAATTTTTATGAATACCCTAGAAGGTAAATACAAGACAACTCTGTTCTACAGTTGTTTGGAGTGAAAACGGAAGGTGGTAGATAACATGCCTTAAATGAGGATTATAAGCAAACTGTTTTTGAAGAATGTTATTTGTGTAAGAAACATGGAACTACGCATTCAGTATATATTAGGTGGTGAAGGACCATAACTGAGCTAGAATGAATCTCCAAAGGATAATGCAGTTATAACTTAAAAAAATAAGTGACATCTCCCCAGTTCTGATGCTTTGTGGCTATTTCTTTTGCTCCTGATACAGTGCAGAACCCCAAGGATATTTCACATAGATTAAGAACAGCTGCATCAAGCTGCGTAATTGCACAGGATAAAAACCACCTCTGCTAGGCCCTTTTCCTCCTGCCTATTATGTGTAGAGATATCATTATGAAGAAAGGCTTAGGACAACTTGTTGAACTTGCCCACTGCTACACAGCTCGCTGAGAAAAGGAGAACTACCCCCAACACACTCAACACGATGAGGCAGCTGCAGTTAACAATACGTCCACAATACTTTGCATATTGTCTATTGAAATAAGCGCAAGACAGCACTTAAATTCAGTTCTTGCAAAGTACCAAGCTTGTAGGATGTACAATGTACAGTCAAAGGAAATAGAAAGCACTTAAACCAATGGCTATTTTCCTAATTGTCTAGTCAATCTCTGCACAGTATGAACATGGGAGAACTTGGAGAAAAATACTAAGTGAGGATGCACTGCAAAACAGGCATGCTGCATTATTTTAAGCAGTGTTCTGCTGCTTGATCTGCACCAAATACAGAAGTAACTGCCCTCAGTGTCATGTGAAATTTAATTTTAATGATTTTAATGAACCAAAGAAGACAGTAATTTCACCAAGCAAAAAAAAAAATCAAAAAAACTCCAACAGCTCATAAAGAGAAAAGACATAGAATCAAAGAATAATTTGGGCTGGAAGACCTTTAAAGGTCATCTAGTCCAACTCCCCCTTGTGATTTTTTTTTAAACTTCATCAGTTGTAGGAAGTACAATGTACAAGACATCTTAAAAAAAATGAAAAACTGCTGGAATATTTACCTACAGATTTAAAAAGGGAATCATCTTCTAAAGTATTGTGATAGGATAAATTATACTGAGTATAATGGTCCAGCAACATTATGTTAATAATATTTTTTGCCTAAAATATAGAAACTTGACTAGTTGACCTACAAAAGAGGTGGAATAAAATTCAAGTCCTTTAACCGTCCTCCATTCAAAAAAAAAATAGCAGCAAGCTAGTATATGGACTTGTAATCTGTTCCTTTCAGATCATGAAGATGTGTTGCAACTTCAACTTGCATAGCACTTGCATAGATAGTGAAGCACTATCACAAGAAAATGTGAGCAGGATTACTATGAACGTGTGCTATCAAAAACCCTCTGTTCTTATCAATAAACAAGGAGACATTAATTTTTAATCTAAACACAGTGCAATATATGGACATGGAAAACACACACGAAGAAAACACCCCAACAGATTTATTCTTTAATGCAAAACCCTCCCCAACAAAATAACCCCAACCAATCTTGAGAAAAAATACCTGCCTCCTGAAGAAAATAGTCACTACAATCAGAGTGATACATTACTTGTGACCTACCTAATCACATAACATTTTTTACTACAACCACATTAAATACCATTGACTCAAGAGTGGGTTAGGTATATCACATCATCTTACCTGCAGTCCGTCTTGGTATTGAACAGCTGCCTGCATAGCTTCAGCAAGCTTATCAACCCGTTCTTTCCATGTTTTGTTTAGGGCATCCCAGGCAGAATTCAGCTGCAAGTAAGTGCAATTTACTCCAATGGACAGAAGAATTTTACCGCTGTGTAATAAGCATTTACTAATTCTTCACTGATCAATAACACTAATTAACTAAGCATGAGTAGTTCGTATTCATTCCATACTAATGCTCTTGTTCTCCCTATCACTGCATATCTAGTTTCTTTCAGAATTCACTAGAGGTTCTGGATTACAAAAGCTCTGTCAATACTGATTGAATATTTTTATTAACATAGAAATTATAGTTAAGAGAGGAAATACTACTAAATCATTTAGAGTAGCATCATTATAATAAAAGTAGCTTAAAAAAATAATACATTGCAGAACACTAGAAAAATTAAAAGTACTTTGTAGTCATCCAAACAAGATTGTCTCGGTTAAGATATCTCACTGGGCATAAACCAGATATATCCGAAATTTATTCTAGCATTACTTTTGCAAGAAGTAGTCATCTACCATATTAATCAGTGAGTATTTAAAAAAAAAACTTTCACAAAAAAATCAATGTCTGTCTTTTACTAAAAATCAATGAAATAAAACAGTCCATACATTCTAATCTAATCTAAGATTCATTTACTCAAAAGGCAAACCTTACTTTACCATAAGAGCTTCAGGGGTGTCTCACTTTTGCCACAAAATTTTTATTTTCAAAATTTGTTCGGGGCATGGGGAATATACCAATTTCAGCTGAACAAGCATCTCACGTAACAGACCTAAGCATATGCATTTCCCATACCTCATCTATACTCTTGTTTACAATAGGTTTGTCAGGCTCTCCACAAGCAGCTCTAAGTTCAGAGCCAAGGTTCACAACTGTTTCTAGTTCTTCTTGTAGTCCATCAATTTCTTCTTTAGCAGCCTACAAAGAGAAAAAAATCCAACACTGCTATTACTAAATTTAATAATCTATGTACAACTTGCTTTCAAGATGAAACACAGCACAGTTCCACCTTTGTTTTCTTTCAGGTCACTCGGACTTATAGTTGGACACTTAAAATACAAGAATCCCTTTGCAGTATCAGAGTGAAATCAGCTGACATCAGTCTAAATTGTAACAATGGCTTATGATATCATTTTGCAGGAGATGGAAAAAATAAACAGGAAGTTTTAAATTAGATTTCTTTAATCAGAGTGTCTTCTTTGTCAGAGGTTATCATTCAACCTTTAAATCTTTAACTATCAGCATAAGTAATTACAGGCTTAGAGGATAATTCATAGAGCATAATACATTTGTACACCTTTCATTTAGATGTTACATAGTACTCAAGGAATCTAAAGTATGTATAACTTTTAAGAGTCTTGGTGACATGGTTATTATACATATGTTTATAAACAAATAAGGAAATATAATAGCAAGCACATGTTGCATGCTTATTGCAATTAAGCACTGATACATGTTATTTACTGTAGACTCTTGAGGTACCATTATTGTAAATTTCTACAAAATTATCCCTCTTGGTCTGTAACAAATAATATATTCTCCTGTGGTATTTCATAGTAATTCTGTTTTTCATCTGCATACCATAAATAAAGTACTTCAAATGAACAAATTACTTTCTACTGACCTCTGCAGCTTCTTGCTGTTGCTTGACTACAGATGGGTCAACTCCAGGTCCCTCCAGTTCTCGAATAAAGTCCTGAGTATCTTTAATAGTAGCTACAAGAGCCATATGATCACACCAAAACTTTTCAGCTAGTTCCATTACATCCAACAGTTTGGCCTCCCTTTCCTCAGTCAAAGTCTGGATGTCTTCCCAAACTAGGACCATTTGGTCCAGTTTATCTTGAACAGCTAAACAACAAAGGAACTAGATTACTACGTTGGCAAACAATTCTTGGTCATAAATCTCTCTAGTTCTACAGCAAAACATATGTGTACATTTTTAAATTTAGACTCTAAAATTGTTTCTTTATAGGAGTCCTTATAACGTTAAGTGGAAACAAACACTACGGCCTTTAAAAATAAAACAAAGGTCATATCCACAATTAATTATTTTAAACGAATGCTTTGCTTTTATAAATCTTTAGCAGCTTCTCCAGAAGAACACATTCCCCAGATTAGTGGTCATCAGAAATGAAGAATTTTATATGCTGCAGCTTACTGCATTTCCACTACATGAAAGTTTCCTCAGTCTACTACCTTTAGCAGATATATCCTTATCAGTGCCTTCTGAGCGAGCAATCATTTCCTCCCCTCTCTGTTTAAGCGTCTCATACACTGGCTGAAGTTTTTCCAGATCCACAGATACATTCTTATTTTCACTGATTTGCTCTTTAATCTTCTCAACCTCTGCTGAGATTGAAGGTGGCTGCCTCAGACGTTCAGCTATGCGTTTCAGACTCTCAAGAGTTGGATCTATCTTGTCATGAAACTGGGAGGGGGGTAAAGGACAGAAAGAAGTGGAAGAGAAGTTAGAAAAAAAAACTCCAAACACAAAAAATGGCATCCGAAATTCTCTTGGAAAAAGGTGCTTTAAAATTATCATCTCTATCAAACATATATGTGCAACTTGCAATGCCCCCCCCCTCCTGGCTCTTTTAATATCTAAATTGCAAAAATAACCTTGCAAAATGGTACCTCCTGTCAAATTTAAGAATTTTACTATTAAGTTGGTGTTCAGTCCTGAGACACTTCCTCTGAACTACAACAGAATCTACTTGCACTTAGTCCTGTGCAATTCATAAAGTAATGGTAGCTTATTTCAGGGAGAAATGGCTTTCTGATTTCATCATTTAGAAAGATATTTGCCTTACAGTTAAATACATACATTTTCCTGTTACAACCAACATACTATCGATTAGGGCTTGATATGTGAGGTCATTCAAAAAGACATTTCTCAGTGGACAGGTAGTGTTTGCTCGTGCAGTAAAGATATGTTACCTTCTGAAACTAAAAGCACACAATATTGTATATAGTATATTCAGCCATGTTTGACTGAGCCCAGGTAGGTGCTCAGAAACTGAATTACAGCTGTGTTAATATGGTTCAAACTTTGGCATAGGTCCAAAGTTAGCCTTTACTAATATGCTTTTGGATTCACAGAGATTCCTAAAATCTCACACCACCATGCCCCTTTTTGAATTAAAGAAATCCATAAATTGCGGGTGCATTTAATGACCCTCCAGGATCTACAAAAAGCACTCCTGACAACACTTGGGAAAGGTGCTAGAAACAGCACAGCAAAACAAGATTACCTGATGTGAACAAATAGCTACATCCCTTCTATTCAAAGGAACATAGGCAATATAAATGTAATTACTTTTTCCCACCACACAACCCACTTCAAATCAGATTCTGTGACTAATGTTATGGCACTCAGTGTTTTTGTTAGAAGTGTGAATGTCATACAAGCCAGCAAAATGTGTTATGAAAGACAAGTAGCCTTCCCACATTCAAGACTTCTGAAAAACTGATTGTGGTAACAAAACCTTACAAAAATTATAAAAACTGAAATTAAATTGGCAATATTTAGGTCTAATTTTAGGACATATATTACATTTTTAAGTTGTCAGTGCATTCAGTGGCCCTCCTTGTACTCAAGCTCAATGAATGAGACAGTGTTTTAGAACTTAAAAGGAAGAAAATGCAAGTAATGACACCCTCTCATTCTACCTCAATATGTTATGCCCTTCTGTTGATACATAATGCAATTTAATATAATTTAAAACCTGAAGAGTTAAATAATTATTTTTCAAGGAATGTCTAGACAAACATTGACGTAGACATCATAGTACAGGGCTGTGATAATATATATTTATGTATCTTAATAAAAAAAGAAGATTATATATAATTACATTCTGCAGACATTACAATGTTTTGCTTTGCTATTTGCATATACATTTAGGTATATAAAATGAACCATAAAGTACTGCATAAATAATTAAGTATTTTCTCAACATCTGATTATATTTTAGGTGTTACCAAAGAATGCATTTCTAATTCTTGCTTTCTGTACTTAGCCAGTACAATATGTTGATGTCTATCACATACAAAACAGGGACTCGAATACTAAGTAAATATCTTGATTTTCAAATAGGCAGCTCCAAATATGGGGAGGACCAAGCATTTCTGACATAGAAAAACACAGGATCTAAATAATCAGGCATCTTTCAGAGGTATGAATAAGGGTTGTTTAAAATGCATATACATTTTATATATATATACATATACGTGTATATATACATATGTTATATACATATAACCAGTTCAAAAGCAGGATGACATCCGATGTCACTTATTTTTGCCTCACATTCTTAAACTCAGTCTCCGGGGCCTAGGAATATGACATTAAGTATAACGACCTGACAAAAATTATTTACAATGTAGACTCGATAAGCACTTCGAGGTGTATTTCTTTATTTAGTATTTAAGATCTTAACAGAATATAGCACTTAATTTCCAGTGAACAGGGAAAAAAGGGGAATTTCCTATAAAAACACTAGTATAAAACAAAGTATTTTTATTCAGGTTTTTGTATGGGTTTATGTACAAAGTTTTACCAAGTTCTTTTCTGAAATTTGGGGTTGAGTAAAAGAAGTTCAGTGTGGATGTAATGGTAATTAACCCAATATTTAACAGTAGCTAGAGTGCAACACCTGACAATCCTCTATTTAGGTTCATTTCATAGGCTGGTGAAGCCAAGAAATGAAGATGCTGCATTTGTGGACCTGACCAGAATTTTATGCTGATGATGTTTTGTGAAGTCTGACTTTGCTCGTAATACTTTTCTGTAACAGTTTCAGTATATATTACATTAAGTTCTTTTGGGTCTGCAGTGAAGAGCATATGCTATTAACACTGCTAAACTACTCTCTAGTTCCACTGGTAACTCTCCGCTAACTTCAGCTACCAATTTCTAGAAATAACTATACTCAAATTAACTGATCAAAAGTGACATTCATTTAAAAATTAAGCATCAGCTACTAACAGACCAGTAAGAGAACACAAAAGTGAAAATAAAATCCCACATTTTTAGACTTCTTGATTTTTTACTTCAAAATTAAGTAGCAATAACATTTTTCAGTTGCTACAAAGTCATAATACTGACCAATATATAAAATTATAACCTCTCAAGAAATATAAAAATCAATGCCATTAGCTGTGATATGAACATTCGCAGGTCATTAGGTTGAAAAATCCAGGTGAAGCAGCAGTTTAGTCTTGATATATACATATAAAATGACAATGTGTATTTTTCCATTGAATGAACCCAATTATATTTTAAACTTAAATTGATACCTGGGTACACTGAGAAATGGCTTCATCCAGTGCCAGTGCTCGCTTTTTGACATCTTCCTTGATTTTACTGTAAAGGATGTCAGCTGCCACATATTTCTCTTGGATAGAAAAACCTTCTCCTGGGCTCAGCTCCAGCAACTGAGGCCCAGTTTTGTTCATCTTATCTATATGAGGCTTGTGCTCAGCGATCAGCTCACGCAGTTGCTATAACAAATGAAACAACTTATCAGTTTCTTATGCTTGCACCACCACATTACAACTGTCCACACTTCCAACACGTCCAGCTGGCAAGAAATTCTAAACAAATACCCTTCATCCTAATATAAAGCAGAAATAAAGTTAATGACTGCTTTGCCAGTGATCATTCCCATTCCACAGAGAGCTATCCAGGCATAAAACATCAGAATTAGAGACACGCTGGAAATGCCTGTGCAACACTCTGGTAGGACATATGATTACAGGTAAAATATAAGATGCTAACTATGCATATGATGCTAACAACAGACAGTCCTCATCATATTTAGTACCTATAATAACAGAAATGGCAACAATATTCCAGACATGGGCGTAACACCACCACATGTATACTTTCATGTTGATACTGGTCACTTGCTGCAAAGCCTTTCATTGAGGAACATCACAGAAAGAGGTACTGGCATTGCAAGAAAATGAATTCAAATTATCTTTGATTTAAGAAGAGGAAACCAGCACAACGGAGAGTCAAAGAAATAAGTGAAAGGACAAAAGGACATGGAAGGGTGATCAGTAGAGACTTATCAACCTAGTTTAGCAGTCTCTGGCCACAAGACCCCTCTGTCTTCATAACAGCACTATTATTTTACTGACACGATGTTTAACAAGTAATTAGTAAGTGAATTAAATTTGACCTCATCTGTCTACTGCCTCTCATCATCCACCCCTGAAGTTAAAACTGTGCCAAAGATTGAGCAGAGGCTTGTGGAAGTGAAATGTCATAATGTGTCTTCCAACTTGTCTAAGGGTTTCAGATTTTCTTCCTTGCGCCCATAGAACTGACAAAAGGGAAAGAGTTTTTTTGTGGGAATAGCCCCATCCTTCCCTCATTTTATTTACTTTCTCATATTTTACCTCCCTTTTCAGAAAAATCCACTGTCTTGCGAGGCACTGTCCCTCTCAGTGCCGTGAACTTCATGTGTTCTATCCTATAGCCCCTGCGCAGGGACATGAGAGGCACATGTGCTGTTCCTCCCAGCTGAGAGTTTGTTTAAATTAATGAAGACACAGAAAAGGGCCTATATCAGCCTCAGTGTAAATAAATTCTCTTCTCTTCAACTACGGTTCTTCCCTTAAGAAGAAATCCTGATACTGGCTTGCTTCCTTGCTCCTCCCCAGAAGAGCAGAAGTTGAGAAGACTTAAAAGACAGTGACCACAACTCTTCACAGTCCAAACAGCAATGAAAATATAACCCTCCCTTGATTCTAACTACTTACTTTGAATGTAACTCTATTTGTATAACTTGCCACAAGAAAAATAATGTTGATTAGCAGAGAAGAGGAAAAGGAGAAACTAAGAATAGTTTTAAAGTTTTTAGAAAATAATTGCATGTGTTTTACTTTTGAGCACAGAGATGATTTGACACAAGGCCACAGGAGTGGACATTTCTGGGTCCAAACCTTATGCTAATACTCTGCCCACAGCTCATTTCAAACCAAACTGACTGCATATTACTCGCACAGAATCAAGTCTATGAATTTCACAACTTGGAACAAAGATAGTCATCAGTAAATACATCAGAATAGAAATGTTAAGTTGTCAATTCACACTGAAAATGACCTTTTTCCCTTCTTCTTCTTTTTAACAGAACAATGAATGATTTGGTCTTCTCCATGATCTACTATTGGGTAAACAATTCCAGTAAACAAGTGTTTAGGAGCAGATTACATGTTAAGAGGGCCTAACATTAATCTTCTAGTTAACAAACAAATCTCAGCTAATGGCGTAGCCCGGGAAAACGCAAAAATAGAAGCTCATCTGAAAGGCCTCTCATAGAAGCAGCACGATTAAAGTAGATGAGGAACAATCCTGCAAGTAAAGCAAGCATGATATGGTTCGTGGTGACTAATCAAGATAGCTCGTAAAGCTCATGTTATATAGCTAGTCTTAACAGAACTTGTTTGTTCATTCTGGACATAATAGGAAGACAAATGAGTGAACCCAGTGTTTACCAGTACATAAGACTGGCACATTTCATCAGCTGGTCTCAGAGTAAACAAGACTCTGAAGTCAGCGTTCATCCTATCTAACTTGAGTCACTTAATTGAGGCAGCTAAAATAATCAAAGAAAAACTATGCTAGCAGGGAGAGACAGGTATCTCCAATGGCCATCCAGATTTTGCATCTGCCAAAACATGCAGGATTTTAACCTCAGTGGGATACATCTGATTCCATGTGATAGCAGTAGTCACTGTTAAGATATACTAATTTTTATCCCAGCTGATTGTATATCCATGTAAGAGAGCCCACACAGTGGCCAGTCTACAACACTGTTGCCTCTATTTTGTGATGTTATGGTAAACAATTATTTGTTTTAATTAGTACATAACAAACATTCTTGACATTAGAAATTATTTGGCTGGATCCAAGCAAGCAATTTTTGGCTCTGTAATTGTCCATCTTCCTGACTCAGGTAAGTGTAGTTTCAATGTTACGAACAAAATAAAAGCTAAATTTTTTATATGTGTATAAGATCAACACGTGCATATCTGTATACTGACTGTACCCCCTTTTTGTTTCTTGCTCCAACAACTCACGCCTGTTCTTTTTGTTTATGGGTTTGGTTTGTTCCAATACTAACATTAATGTGTACTTTTAAATATACTTCTTAACTAATAACTAACATGCTCAGTTCTCTCAGTACAATGGTAATTTTTTTCTCCTTTAGCCTTCTTTCATGCTTATACATCATTTGCTGCCTTCTCCAGAGACTCTTGTTTGCATGCACAGTTTGGTAAACAGTACAGCAACGATTGAAAATATATTTACTTTGTATTATTATTTTAAATAATAGTGTTTTTTCAACAGAAGAATATCTGTTTGGTTTTTGAAGCATTTTGCAGAGTACTCCACAGTTTTAGCAAAATACTTCCTGGGTTTTGACTCTTCATTTTTCAAAACTGGCAAAATGCTTACCCTGTGTTCTTCTTGTTGTTGCTTTAAAGTTTCATATTCAAGGGCTGGTGCAGGAAGCTGAGAGATGATCATTTCCGTTTCAGTTAACCATGGCCAAAGTTCTTCGTAAGTCTCCCAGAACTGGTTAACCAGGGACTGAGCCCGTTCCAGCTGAAGGTTTCTCTCTGAGTTCATTTGACAGACTGCATCATATTTCTGTAAGAGGCTTTCCATTTTTTTCTGTAAAGTAATATTAATAAAAAAACCCAATGTATGTTTTTCCATGTGTCCACTACCTTAATTTCTAAACGGTCTTTGATAATTATAGCACCAATTCACAGCGAACCAAATTTTAGTTTTGATAATGTTTTTACAGTATCGGTGTTTAAAGTGGACAGAATCAATAATGTGGCAGATCAGAATTTGGCAGAGTACTTGCAAAGTATTTAGAATATATTTAATGATACTGTAATTTACAAATAATACTTCACCCATAGGGCTTCCAGTCAAGCTGCAAATGATCTGACTGCAGATCTTAGCCCCACTTCCTTACTGCAGATGCTTATATTCAGTGACACTTGGCAGAAATTAAGTTTTCCACAGCATTTCTGAATCAAAGCAGCATGAACAATACACAAAATCTGTTGGGCTGCTGGGTTTGGGGCTCTTTTTTTAATCTGGCAAGAGAATAGTTTATACTGTTGTGCTTGTAGTTCACAAACTTACAAAAGCAACCATAAAACATTATTTTCGAGGTTAGCATATATTACTTAATGAGAATGTATTAACATTAATAACATAGATAACAGCAATAGAACTATAAGGTTTAAACATTAAAAATCTACTGTATTTGGGCATGTGATAATAAAAGAAAGTATCAACTAGCCATACATTTTTCCTGTGGAAGACTGCCCATGTTATCAAGTTTATGAAATATTATATATATGACAATGCGTATAAATCCTTGCCTTGATAAAACTAGACATATAAGCAAGCCTTTGAATTTTTTTTTGGCTGAACAAGCTATTCTTTCCTTTGTTATGTCTTGCACATAAATTAAATAAAGAGATGCTATCCAGAGGATAAAATCTAGTCTAATACACAGATATACAGTATTTTTGACAAATAAAACTATTTAATAGAGACTCCCACAAAACTGCTCTCCCTTATGACTACAGTTTCATAGATAGAACTTCTCATCTATTTTAAATTCACTTAGGAGCAAATCAAATTTATTCAGAGTTCTTGCAGCAGAGAACAATTACTGAAGCATTGCTGTTCAAGGAGGGCGGTCTTCGGAAGGACTAAATTTACACAACATATCCAGCCTCACCGTAATTTAGCAAAAAAATCCCAACCACACAACTAATCCTTCTTAAAGCCAACAGCCAACACAAAAAAATCCATCTGTACATGTTTGCAGCCCCAACATTAGGCTCTGTGTGTGTGTGTAATAAACAAAGGCATAAGAATGCCTTTCATGGGCTGTGACAGTCAACAGGATAGAATAATCTTGGCAAGCGAGGCCTATACGGAAATCAGCAGAAATGAAAGTAAAAATTCACACTGAGGTGCACAGCCATTGAATTCGGCACAGAAATGCACACACCCAGAGCGTCACTGACCTAAAAGAATTCAGAAGATAAACAGCCAGATTCCACACACCGTCCCAGATGACTAATACCTCTTCACTCAATCATCTATAGGCTAAAATACTATTTACCACAGATGTCTAAGATGATAAATGGGGCTACAAATTAGTGTCAGTACACAGTGTTTGCTCTTTGAACACCCTGAAGGAAGGAGAGGGATACACAGCACCATCTTCTCTAGTACTACAATCCTCTGACTAGAAGTGATTGTAATTAATGCTTTCTCATTAGTATTTCAAACAAGACACTACAGGAATACTTCCACTTGTATATTGTCTGCATATCTACCACTGTAGCTGCAATTTAAGGAATTTTACCTTCATCATCTGTTTCTCTTCTTCAGTGCATGTTTTCATAATCTTATCCCCAGATTTAACAAGTTCATCTATGGTATCTTTGTGCCTTAGAATCTCCATGGTAAAAGCCTTGAAACACAAGAAAAAATGGTTAGAATAAAAAAAAAAGTATATGGAGCAAAAACTGGGTTTTGAAGTTCATTAATTATGATGGACTGAAAATTAAATCATGCCAGTACATTTTCTAGATGGAGAGTGTGCCGGCCAATAATTAACATGACAGTTGGAAACGCATTTCTTTTACCTTTTGAACTTGCAGCTGAGCTGTGGTCTGGTCTTGCTCAAGTCTAATATCACCCAGAGACATCAGTTTCTTTTCTGTTTCTGCAATCCAGGCAAATTCAGCATCAGCTGCTTGATCAAACTAAATGAGGGAGACATGAATTAGTTCAGCAGTTCCACAGACATGAAATTAGAATAACTGTTTCAAAAATTTTAAAGACTAGAGAGTATACTTTTGAATTGTTAGAAAGATAGTGGCTCACTTTACATTTGAGGTTTTTATATAATGAAATACAAAGCCCAAAATGGTTCTAAGGGATTGTAATACAAGCATCTTAATTCATTAGAATGACAAAGCAACAGAAGCAAATACTTTTTTCCAAAGCCTACAGCTCTCCAGCAGTCATAAGAAAATAAAAAAGGGTTATAATCTCAGAATTTTAACTAGACTGTTTATTTTCATTTTATTCTACTTTCACATGTCTTTTCCATCTCTCTGTTTATTATTATTGCTAGTGTTGCAATTATCCTGAGACACAGATATTTGATGTTACCCAATTAATCTGAAGAGCTGCTTTGGTATTAAATGATCAAGGCAAAACAATCCCAGTTCAACTAAGTCAGGGCAAAAAACTCACTGAATTCAGAGAAGGCAGGACTTCATCCAAAAGTAGACCTCAGATTAAATGCAAAAATTTTTTGTGAGCATTTAGGTGCATCCTTTCCTAAATGATTAATTTCTGACTACAATTACTCAACAATTCAGAAATTACGTCAAAGCACTAACGTAATCAGAGGACTTAAAGGACCTGTTTCTTACTAATTGGTAAAGAAGAGCATGAAGAAGAGTGTGTGGGGATCTAAGTCTTCTGAAATCTAAGACCACATTAAAAACAAAAAAAAAATCACGCATTCTCTCTTCAGATCAAGTTTATAGGCATGCATCTTAGCATACATATGTTGCAGCTCAACCAGGGTAGCTTTGAGCCTAAGCCATAGAGAAATATTACATGGATGTATCAGATGCGCAATGTAGAAACTACTAAGAATTTATTTTTTGAATTAGTTAAAACTCTGACCCCCACTGAAATTAGCCGACATTAATATGGCCCTGAGTTATTGTAAAAGTCTATCAGGACATTTTAGGTCAGAAGCTGCTACTTGTGTTTATTGATACTGACACTTTCCTCAGAAGTCTCTTTCTGAACACTCTCAGTTGCACTTGTCTTGAAATATGCTGGTCTTGTGGCTGTAGACTATGACAGCCTTACTCCTTAACATAGCTGGAGTTCACTTTAGTCACTAAATCAGACTTGTCTTAATAGTCAAACATGAGTTCCACAAAAACAAAAGAAGCGGTTCTGAGATTTCATTCTTTATGAGTCAATCTTTTTCAGCCTTTATAATCCATTTGTTACATGAAAGAGCACAACATTCTTTTTCACTATACGTCATTTGTCATTTAAAGTAAGAGAAAGTAAGTTTTGTCCTAAATATTGTGACTTCCTAATACAGGTATGTTCTGAAACAATCGGTAATATAAACATCAGCATGAAGCACATGTACCACTGGTAGTTAAAGCCTGGTTTTAGAAACTAGAGTACATAACCAAGCTCTTCAGAAGCCCATCTATTTATGACATAAATGTGGAAGGTAATTTCAATTGTGTTAGATGTACAAACTAATTGCAGTGTGACTACCTGGTACACAATATTCACGGGTATGTAAGTAATACTGGAAAATATTTAATGGAAATAACAAAATCAAGGCATGACAGTGAAACTTCTAGGTTAAATAGAACCAAGAAGACATAGAACTCTAAACTCAGTTTTCTAAGGGTAATTTGTAATGCTTAAAAACAACATTAAGGAATAAAAAGCATAAAATTGGTACTCTCTGAACCCAAAATTTAAAATGTTTTCTTCCCCTTATGCATGACAGTTACTTATAAGCCCTTCAGTCACTATGAAATGATTTACTTAATCCCATCCAGTTTAACCAAGCATAGTTCATTGTGGTACTTTTTCTTCCAGTGAGGAATGACTGACTTCTGAATGGGATGATGCTGTGATTTGCTCCATGAATGCTTTCTAAAGCACTCTCTATGGCTGCTTTAGAGTGAAGAACAAGTAAGCCAAAAGTAGAATATGACCTTGTGTTTCTACATAGCACTCCTTCACTAGGGGATCCCAACCAATGCTTTCAGTATTGAGAAATGAAGATTAAACCATGTAGCTAAATTTCTGCCTAAGATAAATCTATCCATCTGTGAGCATTTTGGTCAGGTAGTTAAAACCCAGGATATTGCATTAGTTCTATTAAGCCTTCCAGCTTCCATTCACAACATGAAGCACTATTAACCGTCCATATAGCCTACCACATTTCTAACCTTGGGCCAGTAACATCTAGCACAAAGCCCACACTACTCCTATTAAACCCTCGTGCTCTTACCAGCTTTGCCCTCCACCCAAAACTTCTTAATAGTATAGGCACTTGAACAAGTTGCACAGATCAAGTTTACAAAAACACTAGCTTGTCCAAAAATGCTTTTTATTTTGCATGATCTAAATGGAAAGTAGCTTATCCTTCACAGGAAGCGCACTAAGTCACCTGATACTTATTACAGGATATAGTGTATAGGAGTTTATTGTGGTGATGTGAGTTGGCTGAAGTGGAAGTTAGGGGTATGCAGGATGAGGGTGCAATGCGCCCTTGGAACACTAGCTAGTGGAATAGCAGCTCTGGGCTTTTCATGCCTGAACCTGAAATTGCTGAACTTGTGCTAGAGGATGCTACATACTCATGGAATTCAAAAAATCTGAAGGAGAGCCAAAATATACTCTCCTATCTCACCCTTATCCCTCACTAAATAAAAAAAAAAAAAAAATCACCCTTCATTTTTGAGGATTTGGTTAGTGAGACAAGATAATATTCATAGCAAAGCCCTTAAAAAGAAACAAGAAGTTATTTTTAACCTCAGTTAGAAGAAAATCTGAATTACTGCCAGTGTCTTTTAGTCGGCTTTCGGCAAACATTGAGATTATCACACATGCTTTCTCCATGTCCTGTTGAAACTGTTTATGGGAACTATTAGCAGAAATAGAAATCTCCAGCAACATTTTTACGCCTGAACTGTAGGCAGACACTGGAAAACGATACATTTATAAGCAGGCTTAAATATGAGATTATTTAGTGATGAAATTAGAGCTCAGTTCCCAAAGTGAGAGTCTCTGTGCATGTACAGAAACCTCCACATATTAAATAACTCAGTTTTTGAGTCCCAAGAAAAAAAGCACTGTAGACAGGAATAAAAGTAATTGTTATATAAATCCTCCACTACAGTTTGAATAAGATAATCCAGCTTTTAACTGTGTAAAGTGCAGAGGAGCTAGACAATCAGCTGATGCTAAAAGGTGTGGCAAGCCTAGAGATATCAGTGTTGCATCCAGTAAAGTTGGCTCAGGATCTGGACCATATTTTACTTAACATAACATGATTTACAAAAGATGTGGGCCATTCAGTTCTTAATTAAACAAACTCCCACTTAAGAAGCCACAAGATCGTTAGAGCAATTTTTGCTAAAATACTGATGTTTGCACCAACAAAGAGGCAGAGAACTACAACAGTGTACAGATTGACAGAGTTCTGGTATTCGTATCTTAACAATGGAGTCCCATTTCATTCAAATGGGCCTTTTGCTGCTCAAGCATAACAAGTTTTGGCAACATTATTAAAGGACATCTTTCATTCAGGTACCCATGGCCAGAGACTGTTACAGCCCAAAGAACAGTTTTCAGTACCTGCTGGGATCTCAGGATGGCAGCATCAATCTCATCCACCTTCTGAGAGATCGTGTCACTCACTAATCTGTAACGTTCATTGTCCTCTGTTATCATCTTGTCAAGCCCCTCTCTGGCCCTCCACGGCACCAGTTCCAGGAAGGCACTGCCAACTTCATTCAGAGTGTCCAGTAAGCCTTTGTTGTTCTTTGCTTCTTTTTTCAGCTCCTGAAAAAGGCCATTTAAAACAATTAAACCATTTCAACATGGCAGTTTGCACGTGTTTTCATTCTATCAACTATGAGTCAAGAACTGAAATGTTTTACACACAAACCAAAGGGATAAATTACCATACTTATTTTTGGCTGAGCTGTATTAGCTTTTTGATACTGTAAGTTGTTTGACAGAAAGGTGGGTGATTCTTAATGAGAATTTTCAACAGAATCTATCCTAAATGCATTTGTCCAGTCAGTAAGACTGTATGAAATTCTTTGTAATTTTGTAAGTGTTGTTAGTACTTCATGAAGCAACCAAAGAAAGTAAACTTTGGTTTAGTAAAGATGGTTGCAAACTGCAACTCCATAATGAAGTAAATCACCAGCAAGTGAAACCAGCATGCATTATAGCAAAATATGACGAATTCAAGTGATTTCTTAAATGAACAATGACTGGATCAAATTCCAAGCACATATTTACACAAAGGAATGAGTCTTTACCTGAACAGAACCCTCCCCACTGTGGTTTCATTTCTTATATATATAAAAAGAAATATAATGGATTTTTTTAAGCTTCCCCTCCTCAACATTTTCCTTACTATGCAGCTTATATTACATTTTTTCTTTTTCAACAAATCTAGTTTAACAAAATCAGTAATATATTTAAAATGCTGAGTTTTTTATACTTTACAGAATTTTATCCATGCCACAGCTAAAGAACCAAAATAACTCATAAGCTGTCAAACAAAGTTTTCCCAGTATTAGGCAGCTCCTTGAAAAAAACAGAAATGTTGTGCTTCTCTTGTGCTAAAAGTAAACCTCAGCCCAATTTCATTAGTGATTACAAAAGATGACTCTGGAAAGGGAGTATGATTGTTAACTACTGCAGCGTTTAGTCAAATGATCTGATACCAGAATCAGTTATTCAAAAAACAACTTTATGTCTAACATAAGTTAACACATAACCTTTCTGAACCACAGAGCAATAAATATTACACAGATTCTAAAACCTACTTTTTGTCTTTCTTGTACTTGGCTTAATTCTTCACCCTTGGGTATTTGAGTTTCATAGGAGAGTAACTCCACCTCTACTTCATCAAGCCATTTGCTGAGTTGCTCATGAGTTGAGTGCAGTTGACCTGCAAGCTGCAGAGCCTGCTCCAAAGTCTTGGATACATCAGAACTCAATTTCATAATGTCTTTGTACCTTGCTTTAATGCCTTCCAGTTTATCTTGAACTATGACCACTTCATCACCTAAAATATGAGAGGGATGTTATTTCCCATGATCACAAATATTAAAAAGAAAACAAAAAAGAAAACAAAAAAGAAAACAAAAAAGAAAACAAAAAAAGGTACCAAACCCCAAACCCCTCAGTATTTAACTTATAAAATAACCCAAACAACACAAGGTCGATCCTCAACTCTTTTAAATTACCCTACCATCACTAAAGTCCACAGAGCTACAAAGTTTACTTCAGTTCAGGATTTGTCCTTCTGTCTTTTTTCTGCTTTACTAAACTATTAGAAAGTAAGGAGTTAGATCCAATATTTAAAACAAATGCTCGTTAAAAAAATTCCCCCTTAAATTCACAATACTTCTTATAAAAGACAAAAAACCTTTTAAAAGGGGTATTGAAAATGCGAAGAACAAAAATAAAACAACTAGACTTTCAATTTCAGTAATATTTGACATCACCATACACCCTCCTTACTGTGCATTTGAAGCACAGATCAAAAGGCTAAAAGCAAAAACAATGTATTGAAATTTATTAGCCTATGTTCAGATGTCATTATAGAATATGCATAATGTCTAAGTTTGGACATATATATACAAACATATGTATATCTCAAAGAGTTCAAGAACTTCAGAAGTACAGGAAAATCTGGACAGATGTTGATCTACAAACTGACACGTATAGAACTGGAATGCAACTTTTCCCACAGTGTTAGCTCCAGTGGACAAAGCTTCCCTCTTGCACTAAAAGGTAGTTTAGTATCTTGTTCATCTGTGAATGCCTGCAGGGAATTGGCTGCATCCACTGCCAAACAGCCTTCCATTATGAGTAATGCCCATAGCCTGCTATTAGGAATGGAATGCAGGTTCACTAGAATAATTTTCCACTAAAAATAAAAAAGGATTCAATGACAAAATTCTCTACAGGCAAAAAAGGACTTTTGCTCACGTACATTAGTGAACAATTGGCCCCAAAACATGCCCTAGCTTGACCTCAAACCTTTATTAAAATAAACAACTATAATTGCTTTAACCAGCAAATATGAACAATATTTACAAGTTTCACTTTAATTTTCTCTTAAGGACCTGCAAGTACAAGGGAAAAAAAGTATGACAAATCATAGTTTTATGTAAGTTCTCACCTGTTGTTTGCTTGAGAAGTTCTAAGCCGTTTTGTATAGCCAAATCAACATTTTGTTTTCTAAGAAGAATCTCTTCCTGAAGATCCTATGACAAAAGGCCATTTGTGTTAGCACAGACATAACAAAATATTCTTTTTTGGAATAAGGATATTGACATTTTAAATCAAATACATTAATGAAAATAAATGAAGTATGAGAATATAAATAAAATTTTAAAAATAATTAAATAATAAATGAACAGAAATCAAAATACCAGTAGTTCAGTGTGCTGTTTCTCAAGCAATTCTGTGCTGCAGTCTTGGACTGACAATCTGTTCAGTTTATCATGGATTTCATTCAGCCAGTTCATCAATTCAACTTCATCCTCCCCAAAAATCTGAGCATTGCTGTAAGCTTGCTGGAGAAGTTCAGACCTGCTGTTGCTCTTCTCTTGAATTTCAATGAATCGAGCCTGAGAAGAATCTAGCTTTTCCTGCACCATATCTTTATCTTCCCTGGAGCTCATAGTCTTTAGAGACTGACCAGCACTAATGGCCTGATGCAAACTCTTATTGTGAGCTAGGACATCATCTTCTAGGGCCTATATTTTATTTTAAATAATGAAAAGTAATGGAAAACAAAATGAGAAAAACATAAAAGAAATGTGAGTGGAACTCAATAAAAACTGAATGAAAAAGGACATATTGCCAACATAAATATGTAAAACTAAAACTACGGGAAAAAAAACAAACCAAACAAAATCCAGTATGGTAAAACACCGGTATTCTGCAACAGTTTTGACAGTTGTGCTTTACAGAAGCATTGAAAAGAATGACAAAAGCAACTGAGTGGTTTGTATCTTACTTTATGCTGAGCAATTTGCTGCTGCAGTTTGGAGGCCTGTGTTCCAATGGGTTCTGCATTTGCAAGCCTCTTCTCTGTGGTGCTCAGCCACTCCACCAGTGGTTCCAGAGCTTCGTGGAACTGCTGCGCTACCACCGAGATGCCTTCCAACTGACGGTTCCTATCAACAAGCCAAGGGAATGGTTATTTTCTGTGATGAAGTAAGTTTGAAACAGTTAAAAAAAAAAAAAGTCCCTTGAATCCTTTGCAAAAAAACAGAAATAATTCAGTCTCATTGTAGGAACCAGTCATCAAATGAAACAGAAATATATCCGTGATACTCAATGAAAAGCAAGGTAAAGTAAAAATCAAATAAAATTTAAAAAAAAACCCCAAACGCCTCAGAAGGCATTTGAAACTCTTTTAGCCAATATACCAGTTTTGCTAATAAAAATAATATAACTTTATTAATACAGTTTTTGCTACAAATAATCTAGCACTCCATTCAGCAAAACATTGTTTAATACTCAATTAGGATAGTTCTCAAGTTTCTAGCTGTCTTAAAGCATAAAGTTACACTCTCTTGACTATTATGCATGTCTTAAAGTTAGGCAAAGCCTTTACTGAACCAGAACATACTGTCATGCTTCCTCAGCATTGTAAAATATCTTTAAACATTTGTTCAATGATGTGAACAGAACTATTTGGCTCTACTTTTGCATCTCTTGTTCTGGATAAAAGCTCTCAATGAAGTTAGTGAAACAACATTAATAAAGCACAGAGACTTGACCTCCAAAATAGAAAAGCAGTATCTAAAACACTTCTGGTTCATATTACTACATTTCAGAGGAGACTCTTGATTAGAGAAAAGTCTTCTCTACAATCAGTGTTGAACAAATGTCATTCAAGCAGATTTATAGGAGAGATTTGTCCTACATGAAAAAATCACAATATTGTCTTTCAAATGAGGATCTTATTCCAGAAAAAAAGCTGTGTTTATATGTGCTTTCCAAGGCTTATAAACAAGGTAGACTTGAGAGACTTAGCCATGAACACTCCGTGAAGTATTCTATGTAGTCTTCAAAATCATCCTCAAATTCCCTCTTCATTTCCAGAGACCAGCCAAAGAAAAATGGAGACAAGCTAATAGACGGCTTCGAAAAAGTTGCAATTTCATTTGTAATTAAATATCACCAGACTGGGAGAATAATATTAAATTAAACATGACATTAACAATTACCCCAGCTAATGAGTCATACTCCTTCAATAAAAAAAAAAAAGAAAGAAAAAAGGAAATAATGGTCTATTAGTGGTTGACTAATTAAATAATCATATTATTAGTACGAGGTAACAAAACAGGTTCAACTAAAGAGAATGAATAGGAGACAGAAACAAGTTCAGTGCTTCTCTAAGCGCCAACACAACCATTTGTTCTTCACTGTAAAGCTTCACTGTTCACTTTAATTCATTTTTTTCAACTTTCCAAATCCTTTCTTATTCTCAATTATATGTCTTTTTCAGGCTACTTCTTATGCACACTCTTCTTCTCTCCACTCTGAACAAGGCTGTCCTTATCAAATCCCCACCCAGAAAACATGTTTAGTAAGCTTTTTAACACAGACTTCTTCAAAGACACTTTACAGTTCATAATTTTACAGGTACTTTATATATTGACAACTCATAAATGAAAGTCTTTGTATGCACAGATACTACGTGTATCGTTTTTGTTTTCTTTTTTTAATAGGAACTTGAATTGGTCTACAATGTCTTTTAAGACACAGTGTATTCTGTGTTGCTAGAATATATCTGTATACTTTAATGGTCCTTTTTCTTCTTGAAAACTAAGGGAACCCCAGCACCTTGCATATATCAGCAACTGACAGTATGAGGATCTGTAAGTTGCAGAAACTAATCACGAGGTGACATTAAACAGAAAAAAGGAAGAATTGAGTGTCCCCTCTTTGTAGCAGCAAGTCAGGATTCTAAAGTTCCAAGAGTATAAAATTATTATTTGTTAAGTGTAAAATTTGCACTTAATTCTACTGCAGAACAGGTTACTGCATCAAGAAACTTGCATTCTAATTAACTGACAGAGATAAAATGTCCAGAAGATATATATCCAATTAATTCTAGCAGATTGTTGCATCTTAGGCTAAAACTTTTTTACAGACTTTTGGTCTGTTCAAGTCACTTCTCTCCCCTTTTCCCTCATTATATCAACATCAAGACACTACAATGTAATGCAATAACGAGAATGATACTACTTCACACTATAGAGTTCCACATGCTGCTCCTAAACATCTATGCTATTTCTACATTTTTCTTATCCATAAAAGAACTTCAAATACCTTGTTTCGGCTTTACTGAGCAATGCATCCCACCGACTATCCAGGAAACTCAACTGTTTCAAGATTTTCACTCTATCAGCAGGCTCTGCTGACTCTGCAATTTTCTCCCCTTCACGCTTGATTGCCTCAACAGTAGGCTTGCGGTCATCCAGCAACCTCTGGAGAAGCTGCAGAGAAAGCAATCAAGCACCAGGGTATTAAGAAACATTGCAATAACGCAAATGTAAAAACAGTAGACTTCCTGAAAATCTGTTAAAGACAAAAACAAACAAACAAACAAACAAACAAAAACAAAAAACCCAAACAAAACAAACAAAAAAACCAAAACCACAATGCCTATACTGTGATAAAAGCATGAACAATGGTAATCAAAGAGACACACACACGCCACACACATCAACCTCTTCCCCTCCCCAACACAGGCTCATTTTAGTTTCTCAATTGTTTTCCTAAGAACAGCAGTTTCACAAAGCCCAATCAATATCCCTGATTTCTCTGGGCTAAATATGTGCGGTAGCCCAAAAAAGGAATATACAGAGGAAAGAGTTCTACTTAATACCATTGAGCAAAACAAGCTATTTAGAGTATCTGTTACATTTTATAGGAACATTCATGAAAAAGCTGCATGTCCTTCTAGATTTGGCATCACAAAGGTAATTCTGACACATAGAGAGAGAGGAAAATAGATATAAAAACTACTGTATAATCAACTCATCACTTGTTTGAGGTACAATTGAGTTCACTGATCTAGTATGGTAAATCAACTCCTTCGTGAAGAATAACACAGACTGCTGCCTACAATTCTCCCTTTCTCCATTCTGTACTTGTCTTTGGTAACACTAACATTTTGCATCTGCAGATATCCCAATATGACAACCTGTACTGACCATAACTTTATATTAAATCTGTGGGTGGTAGTGGACCACACAGTCCAACTGCGTGAACTGTATGTTTTATCAGCTACATTAGCATTCTTTTTTCTATAACCATTATTAAAAGTTGCCAAAGTTGATGACAACGATAGTACTTATACATTAGCAGAGGCCATTTCCCAACCGTGTTTCAACTAACTACCAACAACGATCACATCAGGATCAAGAGCCAAGTATTTAAGTCTGTAATCTGCAACATCATCTTGGAAGTATTACAATGAAAATTTACTAGTTTTTATTTCCTACTTTTCAAATGGACAAATGCTGGATTTTACGCTTGCTCTTTTTCCAATGGACCTTTAACAATCCTTTCCAGATAATGCTAATAATTCTAACCAGACCTCAGATTGCACAGCATTACTCTTTATCTTATGTCCCAGAAGATAAGCACTTCTCCCAGCACTGGACAAAGTCTTCAATTTTGAACAGATGGTTCCTTTAAAAACCTCAGCACACTCCAGTGTATTATAATACGCTTGAACAAATATTATGCTTTGTCAAATACTGGGAATTTATTCTCATTGATCCAGTGGAAGGAGAGATATTCTGAAACCATTTCACTTACTTTCTGTTCTTGTATTTGGGCCTTCACAACTTTGAATTCAGCAGATGGTGGTTTCTGATTAGCCACAAGATCTTCTGTATCAATGAGCCAGCTAAGCAGAGATTCAAGGGCATCCTGAAATCTCCCACAGTGGAGGAGGGCTTCCTGCAATTGTGCAGCACGCTGGGCAACCTAAAAAAAATTGGAGGATCTCACCTATTCTTTTTATTGCTATGAAATAATTAGCCAAAATCTGTAGAACATCTGTCAGTATCACTAACAAATACTCTCATTTCTGTAACTGTTCATAACACTATGTCACAATTTAGCATTAATCTCCTGGGTCTGCAGACATCCAATGAAAAGAAGAGGTTATCTCCAAGTAAATCAGCCTGCTCTAGTAATTCCTTACAAGATAGTCCTGTTTTATACAGCTACAGTATTATGAAGTATACTGACAGGATGTTTGTGTTTCAGATGGTCCCTATTTTCCTTATAGAAAGAGCAAGCCAGGAATCCAAAGTAGCAACTCTTAATAAGGAATAATAATGCCATCAGTGGGAAGAAAAAAAAAGGAAAAGAGAAGGCAAATAGGTGAACCACAGGTATCTGTGGTTCTGCTGCATCACTCCTTCAGGAAGAGAGAGCAGAGCAAGATGAGCACCATTTCTACTTCCCACTGTTCTCATTTTCCAACAACAGCTACTGCTGGAAGAAAACTCCTGAAAAGCACAGAAAAACATCTACAGCCAGTTTTCCAAAGCAGTGGTACCTTCTGATGTCTCAAGCAATAAAATCCTTAGGGTGCTATAAACAAGCCACCAGTCACACAACGCTGGGCTGTATCGCTGCTCTGTGCATTGTGCAGGTACAACAGTGTACCTGAGCATACAAAACAGAGTCAAAAAACATGAACAAAGACTGAAAGCTGGACTAGATGATCTCCAGGGGTCTCTTCCAACCTCAACCATTCTGTGATTCTGTGAGTCTTTCCTGAATAAAAATCCAGGACAGACCTATAGAAAGTTTGACAAAACCTTATAAATGACAGCAATACCTCTGGCTACTAGTGATACCTTATCCTTAGACTTATGAACATAGTGATTGTGGAAAGTAAATATAATTCATATCCTTCATGAATATTTAATTTCCTGTATTTTAAAAGATGTCAGCAAGCAAAGAATCAAATGGCAGAACACAACACAAGCAGAATAGTATACAAAATAATAACCTTCTTATTAAGTGTCTTCCACCGGGTGTTGACATCTTCAAGGTCATGTTCAAGGTTTTCTGTGTTGGTACTTTTAGCAGCACTCTGAATAAGGCCTTGGCCTAACCAATTTACCTCCTGTTGTTTTACTTGCAAGGGTTCAATTTCTTCTTTCTGGAATACCTGCAGTTGAAATCCAAGACAGAGAAGAAACATGATATCTTCTGACATAAAATGCACCTAGTGTTTACATGACAGTATGCAACAAAAAAAATCTTAAAATCGTTGTCTAGAAGAAAGGAAGCCATTCCTCATGAGGACCTTCCTAAAAATATTAATAAATCTAAACAGAATAGACTTAATCTAAACAGAGCGAATGAAATACACCAAAGAGGGGAAAATGGCATACACTTCCATGAGTAATTTTAGATAGAAGGGAAAGGGACAGAGAAAAAGAGGGGCAGTGGAAGTTTTGGGGGGTAAAAAAATGGCACAGACCAAGAGAGACAATTGGGCATTTTTTCCAAATTAAGACAGAAGTCAAAGTTTAACTCAAAGAACCAGTGAAGAAAGAGATATTTTAAGGTCGGGTTTAGGAGATTATAATGGTAACAAGGGAGGAGGAGGCACTACAGATGCCGTTGAACCAGTATCCCAGCAGACACCCCAGGAAAATGGGCTTTCATTCAAAGGATACTCTTGCAAATTGCCAGGGCTTTGACCATGCCCAACAGCAGTTTGAGCAGTTTTCTGTTTGCTTTATTTTACTCTTGCAGGTATTTAAGCTTTTTTAGAGCCAGATTATTATAATTAGCAAAAGCAGTGTAAATCTCCATTTGTATTCACCAGCATTAAGCTGCACTGACACAAGCGTCAATGAGATCAGAAAATGGCCTGAAGCCCCTGAATTAATTACACAGGCCACTGAAAAATAACCAATGAATAAACAATGCTAAAGAATGCTCAACTTTTGACCCTAAATCCTTCAATTTCTATAGCAGCATTCATTAACAGTTTTAGTGTACATTTAGTGCATTCAAAGCAACCTTTCTTAGCATCCTGAAAAGCAGGGATCACTCTGAAAGTACCAGCAACTCTCCTCTTTTGCACCAAACACAGTGCGGCAAGTGACTGCTTTTAAAGCTGCAGACCTCAGGTGGCTGAGCACACTTCCACCAGCTTGACAAGTCAATCTAGAGGCTACAGCAAATACCCTAAACATGAGGGGTAAAACAATTAAGAACCCCTAACAGTTTTGTCCTAAAAAAAGAAAAAAAAAACAAAACACCCCCTCCCCCAAACAAACAAACCCCAACAAAACAACAACCATCCCCATCCCCCCAAAAACTCTTAAGACTGTGGTTACATGAAAATTGAGAGTATGGAATGAGTTGGCTGCTCCTAGAAAAAGGAAAACGATTGTGTTTTTCTTGACTGTAGGGTAGGGAGGAGGCAGAATAATATTTCCATACAGAATAAATAACAAATTCTTCTTTTATGTGCCATAAAGCCTCATCTTTTGAGAGAAACATCCTACCACAGAGAGGACTGATCTCCATAATCTGCCCTTTAAAAACGCACACATTCTTTGTGGAGAGAAGCTTAAAATAAATTACAATTATTGCTGAGGCCAAAGTTTACCAGAACAATTTAGCAACAAAGCTTGAAGTATCTCAGATTTCAACCAGAGTGGGGAGAAAAAGATTACAGACCCGACAAACACCCTTTCCTTATTACAAAGTTTCACTTACTCTCTTACCTCATCCACCACTCACAAAGCACTGCAAGATTCAGTGCTTGTAAAATACTACCGTAGAGTCAGATTTGCTTTCTGGCATGCAAATGCAAAAGGCAGCTCTCAGAAGAGGCGGTGAACCTTTAATCTGACTGCTTTGGAAACCACAACTATCTGATACTGTTGCTTGTACCTTGATGAGTAAGGCTGTTCAAGCTGAACACACGGGCTGTAGCTGCCCTTGAATGGCATTGCCTGTAGCCACGCTCTGTACAGACACCGAGCATGGAGGAGGCACTCCAGTCAGGAGTAACAAGCACCAGCTGGACAATAAATAACCCTGCTCAGAACAACTGGAGTAAGCACCCCTCTCAGAATTTGCCCCCAGTTCATTTTCCATACTGACCATTCCACCTGTTTTGGACACTCCATGTGTGCTATGCAAATGACACTGATTACTGCATCTGCTTAATTAATAACAATAATAATAATAAAGTTACAGTTTGGCAACAACAACAAAACAAAGTTTTAAACAAATATCTGTAAGGTTATATTACAACTATTTCACAAATCTGTGGATTTTTTTTTTATTACCTTATTGGACAAGAGGCCATTGCAGACTCTATCCAAGGTATCTTGAATGCCAGTAGTCCAGGTATTGCCATTTCCCCCTGGAAAAGCTTTTGGGCAGTTTACAGTACTATCTAATTCAAGCTGTTGTACAGAAAATGCCATTTCATTTGATCCTGTATGTGCTACACTGAATTCCTCCGTTTCAGATAAAATTTCATATTTTGCAAAATCCAAGTCACTAGTATTTACAGCAGCATTCATATAATAAACATCTACATGAGGAGGTGCATCATCCACACAATCCTCCTCTACCGTTGTGACTTGCATTTTAGTTTTTTCATTAACTTCATATGCATTTTCCATTTCATTTTTGCCAAGGCTAATACCTCTTCCATCACTTCGAAGAGGATCTTCATGTGACAGAGGTTTCTCTTTGAAACCTTGTAAGTGAGAGTATTTCCCCCCCATCTCTTCCTGATCACTCTCACATGTCTGTGCATTGCTTTGTTTTACTTTTCCAGAGGGTAAAACGTCATGCAAAGCCAATCTGCAGCTTTCTTTGACAGCGACATTCGTGCTTGCATGCAGTGGGGTTTGCTGCTCTCTGCAAATTGCTGGGATATGTGGTTTGAACTGACCTACTGCATGGATATCTTCTGCAGAAGATAGACTCCGTATTTGAGTTTGATCCCCTGCTAAGAGTGTATCTTGTTTATCTTCTCTTTCTGTTGGAGGGCTGCATAAACCAGAATCATCCTCTTCCGAGGTAAGAGAATTTGTACCCCATTTGCATTTGCCCAGTCTAGCTGCCTCTGACATATCAGCAGTTTCGTTAAAGGAGCTTTCACTTTTATTAGTGTAATCTGAAAAGTTGGGTGGAACAAGCATTCTCCATGATCGTCTGTGCTCCTTCTTTTCTGTGTGAGACTTCACTTTGGGTAATCCAGCTGTCCGAATTATATCACTGTTCAGTTTAAGAGCATCAAAGATCATTTTTTCATCTAACTTGTTAGCTTCACGGCTTCGGAGCTCAAAAACACTGGAAGAAGTAAGGACACCATTGGAGCACAAAGTGCTGATGTCCAGTGTTCTGTGACTGTAGGGTAAAGTCCGGTCTGTGAAATGCCTCGAAGAGAGGCTGCCCTTGGAGCCCGAATCAATCTGTTCATTCAACCGCACAGTGTCATAGATAGACCTCTGGGGAACGTAGCAGTCCTCAATATTTAGATCTTCATCTTCTTCCCCTTTGCCAACACATGGAGGATTCTGGCGTAGACAGTCTGGTCTGCTAAGTGGCTTCCCCATCTCCAAAGTATTCACACAAGTACACCACTATACCTCTCTTTTCATGGATTCAGGAGAAACATTTAAAAAACACTAGCAGTCTGAAGGAATAGTAAACTTGCCCTTAGCATAAGATGCATAGACCCAAAATATACATCATAAGATATGAGGTGGCTGAGGTCATTCATAATCAGTGCATCCGTTTAAATGTGACTTTACCTGGATGTGAGGTTCCACACCCCCCAAAATATAAAGTGCTTCAGTTAGAAAGTAACAGAAATTTTCCAATGTCACAGAAAAACAAATTATAGCAAAAACCAGCAGTAGCCAAATATTCTAAACATTCAGTGGAAGTCTTCATCTATTTTTCCAGGTCAGCATCTGTATCTAAAATCTCCCAAATAAGTCTTCCAAATGAACAGGCATTACAGAAGGCAGTACATTATCTTCTGTAGATGACTGCTTAACTGTAATCCATTTAACTGGTTTGCAGGGTCCCATCTCCTTTATAAATAAAACATGGTGCAGCAACTTGTAAAGACAGAATCCACAGTGGCTTGTATAGTCCTGACCAAGGCACGGAGAAAATCTTGGGGTGCGGGGGGTGGAAATAAGTTAAATCCAGAACAGTAAGAATAACAAACCAGTCCTTTACTTTTTTGGCAGTAGCTATAAATAACCTTGATCTGAAAGGCAGCTTATCCTCCTCTTGTACCAGGCTTGTCCGTGGTGCCTCCACAAGTCTCAGAAGAAAACATCACTTTCCAGCAGCCAAGCCGATGCGTCCTTTGAGCAGACCGTCGGAAAATGAATGTTTCAGACCGATTCTCCCATCCTGGAGAGCTCTTTAAGGCAGCTGCAGAGCAGAGCAAGCGCGGCGCGTCCCCCGAAGGCACGGCAGGTTTACATTCGTCAGGTCCCGACTACAAGCTGCAGCTAGCGGGCTGCCCTCGCTCCCTCCTCCTCATTTCTGAAGCGCAGCTGCGAAGAAGCAGGCGAGGGAGGGAAACCCCCGGCGCGTCCCGCCCGGCGCGGCCGCCCAGCGCCCCGGCTCGTCCCGCTCCGCGCCGCCGGGAACGCCCCGCGCTGCTCCCCCGGCAACATCTGCTACCGGCCCGCCCGCTCCCGGAGCGCCGCTCGGGGGGCTCCCCCCGGGACTCCCCTCCCTCCGTCCCTCCCCGCCGCCTCCTTATCTCCTCAGCCGCCCGCCCTCGCCTCTCGCTCGGCGCCGCGCAGGGGGCAGGCAGGGGCAGGCGGAGGGAGCCTCGCCGCCCGCCCGGCGCTGACATCACTCCCGCCCCAGCCCGCTCCTGAGCGCTGGGGGAGCGGCCGGCACGGCTGCTTTCCCGGGAGAAACTCTGGGGAGGAAGCATCGCTTTGAGTGCCGCCCGCACCCCATCACCCCGCCCGATAAAGCCGTCATTTCAGTGGACGCCTCCAGACCAAAGTTACACTGAACTTTACCTGCGTATTATTAAAAATAATAATAATAATAATAAAAAAAACCAGAGTCGTCCCGTGTTTAGATTAGGTGTTGGAATAGTTGCACATTGCTCCATCTGACATGCAAAGTGAGACGCTCAGTCCAGTTTTGACTCTCTTCAGTCTGGTTCCTGACTCTAAGGCAACAGCTTAGGGTGGCATCGGCTGAGAGGGGAGCCACCACCTGAACAACCCAGCTCCCACCAAAAGAAACATTAAAGTATTGGAAAAAAAAAACTATATCGGCAAGACTTTTTTTTTCTTTTTTTTTTTTTTTTAACGGGATTTATTGCAGCCCAAAACCAACCTATCAGGACAAAGATTCAAGTTTTAAATACAGTTCAACACTTTGCACCTACACTTCTAGCTCATAGTCATGGAGCTGAAGGGTTGGGAGACTCACAGGTAACTTACCAACAGTACAGAAGGAGCTGCCATGATCCAGCAGCTCTGCTCCAGTAGAAACCATACCCCTAATGACCTGAGCTGCTTGTGTGACTGCAGCTATCAGTTACAGGGACAATTCAGACCTCAGTTTAAGGACAGCATATGGCACTTAGTGCTAAAACAGCCCAGTGCATTCACTACAATCAGCTGGAGCTTTCCGCATTAAGCAGCAAGCAGAATACACTGTATGCAAGAAATACAAACACACCACACCTCATGTTTATTGATTTGCTTGATAAACAGTCAGCTACATATCAAAACACTAACGTCATGCAAGACAAATTCTCTCTTCCTCCTCTCTGGTGAGCAGCCATATAACATTGAAATTATGCCAAACAGATACTCACTTCTGGATTCTCTACCTGAGAAGATACTATAATGGCAAAGATGAGAAAAGCATTTAGAGGTCCTGTCATCATGGCTATTCTCAACCAAAACACCCACAAACAGATCCTTACTGAATTCAGAAAGTGCTGCATCATTTTGTAGGGGAAGTATATAACTGAAATTAGTTTGTATTTGTTCAACAGCAAATTTTATTAACAGATAAAAAAATACCATTTTTCACTGTTTATACTGAAAAATTTCATATGACAGATCAGTCACTGTCAAAGCCAATACTTCAAAAAAAATTTAAATAGTTGCTTATAATTACCTTTGCTTTTCAACAAAGACCCTAACTGCAGTAGTTAGGAAGGTTTCAGTATCTTATTCCAGCACTTGTAAACCAGTGCATGGATTATGCAACATTTAGCTCAATAAGAAACCTCTGATTATTCTTTCAATATTATTTGCCTTCAAAACGAAAATCAGAAGACAGACACGCAAAACTAAGAAAAGACATACAGATGTGGCATTTAGGGACATGGTTTAGTGGTGGACTTGGCAGTGCTGAGTTAATGGTTGGGCTTGATGTTCTTAAAGGTCTTTTCCAACCTAAATGATTCTGTGATTCTATAACATAAGCCAATTAAAATCTTAGTTCAAGCTCATTGGCAGGAATACTCAGGCTAGCTAAAAATTCCCACAAAGCCCAATTAGACAGCAACCTCTAATTACTATATCTACTTTTGTTCAAAAATAAAAGCAAAAATCAAACGAACTATATACTGATGAAAGCTGTAACAGTGCCATGTTGGTTTTACTAAGAAGAACGCCTTTTAATGGCAGTACAAAGAATTGTGCAAAGGTTTCAAGCAAGATTCAACTTTGGGTTCTTTCTCTATTTCAGAGAGAAACTAGCTGCAAATGCTGCTTCCACTGCAAAAATCTTAGCACTGTGCAGCTACTGAAACCCAGAGTGTTCGGTTCAGTCCATTTGCACAATTCTTTTTTGTTTTGCTTTTGAAGAATGGTGGCAGACTCAGTGTACCTCAACAAACCTAATTTACTGAAATTTCCTTTCAGGACTAATCTACACATTGTGGTACAGACTTTGGGAAAAAAATGTCTTACAAAGCTGAGTGAATTAGCAATTAATTTTGTGTGGTTTATATTGAGACAAATTCTTCATTTGATTATACTCTTCCTGAAGTGAAGTAAGAGACATGGTTCTACTTTTAAATTAACTACTCAGGAGATTTTCATTTACAGAAAGCAAATTTTGTATCTGCATTGTAAATAAACATTGTTTAACACTGACAGTAACAACTTTCAATTTAACACTCTATACTGACTGGAATAAGTAGATTACAAAGAAGAAATATAAATAAAACAAGTACGCATATATATTTAGATATACATATACAATTCAAGGCCAGTTGTGGGTTTTTTTTAATATGCATTTTAACATCATGTACTCTTTGTACATGAAAATTGGTCAAACCACATAAACCACCTCTGGCCTATTACACGAGATCCTCCCCTGAAGAAAGTGAAGATTTCATGCGAATACACCTATACCAAAGAACAACTCTTTTGCTTTACTCTTGAGGAATAGAAGTTGATTGTAGTTGACCACAGAAGTTAAAGCCATAAGGAGCCAGACTGTGTTTTTGTGGCCACAATCACATTTTCATGTTGTGTATGTTTGCGTACGTGCACAAACATGAGTAAATACACCACAAGTGGAGCAGGATTTGTGGGAGCCAGTCTTCCTACAGTTTGCTGTCTCAGGTAGAAAGGTAAAGAGTATGAACAGGTAGATTACGTACTGTAATTCTGATATGTCCCAGTAGCACTGACATCAAGTATTAGGAAAGTTGATCCTTATCCTCCTGCTATCATTCTCCCTTTACTAATTACATCCTCACCTAATAAAATTTCCCATTCTGATCTCCCTATTTCCTTTCTTCAAAGACTCCTCACTCTGCTGCTTTATTTCTGCATTTGCTCTTCATTTATTTAAACAATCCCTTCATCTTTCCATCTTCCTCTACCTCCTGTTTAATGGCACTGTGTTTTTACTCATAAGCAAAAGCATGGCCTAAAACAGTTGCTTCAAGCAAAACAGATTTCTAAGCTTATAAATATCTAACATAAATACAATCCCAGAGTAGACTTCTGGATATAAACATGTTGCTATTACTGTTCTTCTTTGTCTCCTCAGGTTTTTTGGTCTTCTTACCATACCAACTCTTGTGTTATGGGGACACTGTCTCCCCACAAGTCTGCACAGACCAGAGAAGGCTCTTACTCCCAACCTGTACAATTGCTGTGTCGTTTTCAATGCATAAACAAACTACATCACTGACACAACACACAGGGAACTGGGTTCTTCTACCATCTGCTCATCAGGCTGCTACCTCCTAGAAGCATTGTTCTTTGTAGACAAAGAACCATATATTAACAAAGACCTGAAGCCGCACCTGAAGTTTGAAAATGTAAGAAATGCCGTAAAATCTCAAACTGGCTACAGCTGAAATCCTGTACAGTCAGTGTAGGCAAGAGCAATCACAGCAGGAGCTGTTGTTATTTTCCGTTATCCAAAGTGTTTTACAAACCATATACAAAGAAAAGCCATTTGTTTCTTTTTGAATTTGAGACAGACTGGCATACAATTTTAATCCTCCCGGTCTAATGGAAGGATTTACTATGTAACTATTTGTTCAAGATTTTCATCTCTATTTATGCATTCCAAAAGATCATCAAAACTCACAGTAACTTCCATTCGAAATTCCCAGATGAAAGTTTTCTGGTTTAGTTTTCCTTAAACAAGGAAAATGCACCCTCTGTTGGGCCAGGCATGTAATGACTGGCTGCACAGAGTGCCTGAGCCTGGTATTGGTACCAGGGGACAGTGTGAGAGACACCTGCATATGATGCGAGCAGGAGAATGATTTGCTGTGCTTAGTGGTAGAGCTCAAGGAAGAAGTGGAGAGGCTAAGAAGTATTAGGGAAAGTGAAAGGGAAATAGACTGGTGGAGTCATACCCTTTCGACTCCAAAGGAAGTCCAGCAGGAGACAGTGAAGCCCTGCCCCTCCTGCCATCAGGCAGATGGAGCAAACCAACTAGATGGGGGGGGAATGGAAACAGGTCCCCAATCGGAGAGGTAAAGGAATCCCCTCCCGACCCCCATCACCTCCCCAGGTGCCCTTAAAGAACAGGTCTGAGGCCCTGGACCCAGTCAGGCAGAGGGCAGTCAAGAAGAGGATCTGTCTAGAGGGTCTTCAGGTTGTACCCCATCTACCAGACAGATACAACCACAGCTATAAAGAAAAAAAGAAGGGTAGTTGTAGTTGGTGACTCCCTTCTGAGGGGAACTGAAGGCCCTATATGCAGACTGGACCCATCCTATAGGGAAGTCTGCTGCCTTCCCAGGGCCTGGGTGAGAGATATTAGTAGGAGACTCCCTGAACTAATCTGGCCCTCTGATCCACTGCTGCTGGTCCAGGCTGGCAGTGATGACATTAATGAAAGATGTACCAGGCTAATGAAAAAGGACTTCAAGGTACTGGGTTGATTAGTTATTAGAGGGACAAGAGCACGGGTGGTGTTCACCTCAGTTCCTGCAGTAGCAGGGATGAACGAGGAGAGGAGTAGGAAAACTCACCTTATCAATAGGTGGCTAAAGGATTGGTGCCACCAGCAGAATTTTGGTTTTTTCGACCATGGGGCAAATTCTATGGTACTGAGCCTGCTAGAGTTAGATGGGCTTCATCTATCTAGCAAGGGCAAAAGGACTCTAGCCCATAAATTGTCAGGGCTGATCAGGAGGGCTTTAAACTATGTTTGAAGGGGGAAAGGGTTGAAACAAGGCTCTCCAGAGATGAACCTAAGAGTGGAAAGCCAGAGTTAGAAATGCTACCAGCAGGCCAGCTGAAGTGCATGTACACCAATGCACACAATATGGGTAGCAAACAAGAGGAACTGGAAGCCACTGTGCAGCAGGAAAGCTGTGATGTAGTTGCCATCATGGAAACGTGGTGGGATTACTCACATGACTGGAGTGCTGCCATGGATGGCTACAAGCTCTTTAGAAGGGATAGGCAAGGTAGGAGAGGTGAAGGAGTGGCTCTGTATGTTAGAGAGACTCTTGACTCTGTAGAACTTGGAGTCAGTAACGATAAGGTTGAGTGCCTGTGGATCAGAGTCAGGGGGAAGGCCAACAAGGCTGACATCCTGGTGGGAGTCTGTTATAGACCACCCAATCAGGATGGATGAGGGTGATGAATTATTCTACAAGCAGCTGGCAGGCGTCTCAAAATCGCCAGCCCTTCTCCTTGTGGGCGACTTTAACCTACCGGATGTCTGCTGGAAACTCAACACAGCAGAGAAGAGGCAGTCTAGAAGATTCCTAGAGTGTATAGAGGATAATCTCCTGCTCCAGCTGGTAAATGAGCCTACCAGGGGTGGGGCCTCGTTAGACCTGCTGTTCACAAACAGAGAGGGGCTGGTGGGAGATATGGTGGTCGGAGGCCATCTGGGGCACAGTGACCATGAAATAATCGAGTTTTCAATACTCAAGGACGCAAAGAAGGCCATCAATAAAACTTCTACCCTGGACTTTTGGAGGGCAGATTTTGGCCTACTAAGAAGACTGGTTCAGAGGATACCTTGGAAACAGCCCTTGAAAACAAAGGGGTCCAGGAGGGATAGACATGCTTCAAGAAGGAAGTCTTGAATGCACAGGAGCAGGCTGTCCCAGTGTGCCAAAAGGCAAGCCGGCAGGAAAGACATCCAGCTGGGCTGAACAGGGAGATTTTGAAGGAAATGAGGGGAAAAAAGAGAGCTTACCGACTATGGAAAATAATGCTGGCTACTCATGAAGAGTTTAGGAATATAGTTAGGTCATGTAGAAAGAAAATTAGAGAGACAAAGGCACAATTTAAACTCAATCTAGCCACTTCTGCCAGGGATAACAAGAAGTGCTTCTACAAATACATCAGTAGCAAAAGGAGGGGCAAGGAAAACCTCCATTCTTTGTTGGACATGGGGGGGAACATAGTCACGAAAGACGAGGAAAAGGCTGAGGTACTTAACACCTTCTTTTCCTCAATTTAAAACAGTAAGACAGGTTGTCCTCAGGACAATTGGCCTCCAGAGCTGGTAGACAGAGACAGGAAGCTGAATAGCCCCCCTGTAATCCAGGAGGAAACAGCGACCTGCTGAGCCACTTGGATCCTCACAAGTCTGTGGCACCAGATGGGATCCACCCAAGAGTAATGAGGGACCTGGCAGAAGTACTCGCCAAGCCGCTCTCCATCATCTACCAACAGTCCTGGCTCACTGGGGAGGTCCCAGATGACTGGAAGTTGGTGAATGTCACACCAATCCACAAAAAGGGCTGCAAGGAGGACCCAGGAAACTACAGGCCTGTCAGCCTGACCTCTGTGCCTGGCAACGTTATGGAGCAGATCATCCTAAGTGCAATCACACAGAACCTACAGGATGGACAAGGGATCAGACCCAGCCAGCATGGGTTTAGGAAGGGCAGGTCCTGTCTGACCAACCTGATCTCCTTTTATGACCAGGTGACCTGCCAGGTGGATGAGGGGAAGGCTGTGGATGTGGTCTATCTGGACTTCAGCAAAGGCACTGACACCATCTCCCATAGCATACTCCTGAAAAAGCTGGCAGCCCACGGCTTGGACAGGGGCACCCTGTGCTGGGTCAGGAACTGGCTGGAGGGCCGGGCCCAGAGAGTGGTGGTGAACGGTGCTGCATCCAGTTGGCAGCCAGTCACTAGTGGTGTCCCCCAGGGATAAGTGTTGGGCACAGTTCTATCTCATATCTTTATTGATGATATGGATGAGGGGATTGAGTGTACCATTAGCAAATTTGCAGATGACACCAAGCTGGGAGGGAGTGTTGCTCTGCTGGAAGGCAGGAGGGCTCTTCAGAGGAACCTGGACAAGCTGGAGAGATGATCTGATTCCAACGGGATGAGGTTCAACAAGGCCAAGTGCTGGGTCCTGCACTTTGGCCACAACAACCCCATGCAGCGCTACAGGCTGGGCACAGAGTGGCTGGAGAGCAGCCAGGCAGAAAGGGAGCTGGGAGTTTGGATTGACAGGAAGCTGAACATGAGCCAGCAGTGTGCCCAGGTGGCCGAGAAGGCCAATGGCATCCTGGCCTGGATCAGGAACAGTGTGGCCAGCAGGACCAGGGAAGTGATTCTTCCTCTCTTCTCCCAGGCAACCAGCAGTAGGACAAGAGGGTATGGTCTTAAGCTCTGCCAGGGGAGGTTTAGGTTGGATATTAGGAAAACATTTTTTACAGAGAGAGTAATCAGACATTGAAATGGGCTGCCCAAGGAGGTGGTGGATTCTTTGTCCCTGGAGGTTTTTAAGATGAGACTGGATGTGGCACTTAGTGCCATGGTCTAGTAACCACAGTGGTGTTGGATCAAGAGTTGGACTTGATGATCTCAGAGGTCTTTTCCAACCCAGTTGATTCTATGTGTTATGACTGTTTTCCAAGGTCATCAAATTTTAAACAGCATAGCTTATCGAATCTTGTTATGAAGGTTTGGTTTTATCATTAAGTGTCAACTAATGTACAAGTCATACAAACATTTGAATCAATATTAGATTGGAATGAAACCAAAGCAGCACAGAATATTCGGTGCTACCATATAGCCATTAGGAAATTTATGATCTTCTTCAAACACTGCTTACATCTATAGGATTTATAAATCTTTCTAATGAGCACTGGAAATTCATTTATTATAACCTAAACCAAGCAAATATCTGTACTTCATTTCAGCACCAAAGCTCAGTTAACACTCACTATCACTGTAATGCATTTTTTTGAGCTGGACAAGGATTGCTTACTGCCGTATTATAAAAGCTACACACAGAAGCTCCACAGCACATTTTGGATAAGGAAGCTACAGCAAACTCCCAGTATAACAGGGGGCTCATTTTGCCTGTTGTCTTTTTAGTAGGATGTTTCTAGGTAAGTGAGGTTTTTACCTCAGTGAGGTAAAACTGGCCAGTGTATCAGAAGACAAAATGGCAAAAAGTAACATCTTAAATCTACATATGCTGAAGCCTATACCCATGTGAAAAAAAACCCCTAAACTACTCAGAAGAGCAAAGTGAATGTGGTCTAGTATGTGAATACTGGAGTCTAAAATTCACACCACTGAGAAGAAAAAAGTTGTGCAATACATGGACATCAAATAGAGACAATACACAGTTTCCCAAAAATAGAAAAGGCAGATGGATTACAGAGGGTAACAAGATAATGAAGAGAGGTGAAGAAGGAACTGGAGTGCAGGAACTAGGAGCTGGGATGCAAAGTTTGCAGTATCTGCCAAGCTGTAGCAAAGGAAAGCTTTTGAGGACCCATGAGAAGACACTAATTTAAAACAGATAAAAAGCATACAGGCAGAACAGACTGCTGTAAAACAAGATTCCTCCAAGGTCTGCATGTAACCAATCTCTTTCCCTATGATGTTTAATAAAGTTGTATTGTGGTAAAATACTTTATAGTATCAAGAAAGCAATCTTCCTACCTTGAATGTATTCAGCTGCTGATTAATTGTCTCTGTTTCCATTCCAACAGGACCTTGTGACTCTTCATGTTCTTCAGCTTTCCCAAGCAGATTGGAAAATTCTTTTAGCTTACTATAAAACTCCTCAACACGGCAAATAGTATCCTCTACTCGATCTTCCCTGGCTTTTGCTCTGTCTAGTAGCTTGTTGCATTGTTTATTTAAAGCTTCCAAGTCTCTCTTTATACCAAGAAGATCAGGAGAAGCTTCAGCTTCTGTGGCTAGCATCATTTTACAATTTTTATTAGCATTTTCATTATTCATTATAAGATCCTCCAACTTTTTCAGGAAATATTTTAAGTCCTCTCTCTGTGATTGCAATACCTTGAGATCTCTCCCCACTGGAGCCATGCTATCAAGTTCATCATCAAACTCTGCAAACTGAGAGAACATCTCTCGGATGCTGTTTTGGAAATGGCCGATTCCCTGAAGTTTTGTCTCTAAGAATGAGCACCTATCTTCAACCTGCTTGTTCACTGCAGTGTATTCTTGCTCCAAAGATTCAGCTTGGAGCAAAAGGTCAGAAACACCTGCTGAATCAGAAGCTTCTACTACCAGGTCTTGGGCAAGTTTTTTTGCTAGATCGACATGAGGCTTTAAAGCCTGCAAGGCTTTCTGCTGGGCCTGCATCATTGTCAGGTGTTTGTTGCTGAATGACTGAGGTCCAAGTGAGTCATGAGCTTCCAGATGCTCTTTGGCACTTTTAAGCTGTTTTTCAGTTTCCCTGGATGATTCCTGAAACTCTTTCAGTCTTTGTGCCATATTTTCCAAGCACTCTCTCTTCTTATGTAACTGTTCTGTAACCACATTCACATTCTGATTCAGCACCTTTGTTTCTTCTTGAACAATTTCTTTATCTGTTTGACTTGCCCTGAGCAAACTTTCAGCAGAATTATTTAATAGCTCCACCATCCCATGGTGTTTATCCAGGTCCTTCTGCCATGCCCTCACCTGAGCAATAGAATTCTCTATTTCAATAGGGTTTATGCCAACTTTTAATTCACACAGGTTGCTTTGGCACTTCTCTATCCATGGCTGCAGATTTTCTACATGCTCCTTGTATTTGAAGGCTTTCTCCAGACAATCTGTTAATTTATCTTCCCTTTCTTTTACCTGTTTATTAATTTCATCCCAGTTATTTCTGAGTGTAGCAATTTGGGATTGTAATGCTGCTTTATCAGCTCCTTGAGTCTTCTGTAAAATACTTTCTCCTTCTGCAACAATTCTTTCATATGAACTAATCTGATCAGTCATTGTCTTCTTAAATTCTTTCTGCTCTTCAATTAGTGATTGCAAGACATCAAGTTTGGCTGACACAGGACGAGCCTGGTTCAGCTCTTCTTTCTTTTTGCTTAGCCAGGTCTGAAAGTCCTTAGACATTTGCTGGAACTGATGAGAAGTGGTGTATGCTGACTGAAGCTGCTGAACATGGTTATCTACAAAACAGAAGACATTACAGAGATTCATTTTGTCAGATCTGCTAGTATTCAATGGAAAAAAAAAAACTAATATTGATTCTATTACAAAATTACATAATCATTAAAGTAAGGAAAGCTGGTCCTTTGAATGTGGTGTTTGACTGGCAGACAACCAAGTCAACGAAGCTTTTTGCAAGGGACAGACTCATGCCTGTAATACAGCAGAGCAGTGAAGGCATTAGAACATGAATCAAACAAGGTAAGCTTAGCCAATCTGTGTCTACATGAATTCCCTTCAGGCAGATTTTGGGGGTAAAAACCACACAATCGTGTTTTATGGTATTATGAAGTGTAAGCACAGAGAATATTAAGTGGTCTAACCTAGTAGTGTCTAACTCATGGCCTGCAGGCAATATGTGTTCTTAGGAAGATCCTTCGAAGTTCCTTGCGACCAGAGGAAATTAAAAAGCTAAAACTGAGGCTGCTAGGGACAACAAAGCATGATATCACTTGCTCAGTTCTGTGCTCACAGGGTAAGGGAAGGCTGCAGACTACATGCCCCCTTCTGTCACAGGCAGTTTTATACAATTGCCACTGTGTTTCTCCAAGACATTAAGGGGTTCTTGCATAAAAATTATGATTTTGCCTTACATCTGCCCCAATGAAGTTAGATAGCTCAATGAACAGCATCCTCTTTTGGTATTCTAATTCAGTGAAGGTGAGGAAGGAAGGAAGAGATGAGAAAAGAAGCCCTGCTACTGTACTTGAAATTCTCTCCAAAACTTTTCAGTAGAGATCCCAAGTAGTGTTCTTATTTTTTCAAGGTACGGGGACTCTCGCAAATTCTAATGTACAACTGCTTGGGGAATGGACTAGATAGAGAGCTGGCATCAGGCTCAGTTAACTCAATATCTCTATCATAAAGTCATGTTTAACTTTATGCCTTAATTACTATTTTTCTTTAAGTAAATACTAACCTGATTTTTGCTCAATATCCTTAAACAATTTTAAGATGCCATCTAACTGTCTTGTAAGTTCTGCTTTCAAATACTCTTCCCCAACTAGCGTTGACAGCTCTTCACAAAGGGTTTGCGCGGCATTTATATTCTTCATTTCCTGTTCTATTTCCTCCTTCATTTCTCTAGCAATTTCCAGTTGTTGTTTCACAGCATCAGGTTGTGTACTCACAGCCAGGCTGCTGCTTAGCTTATTATCCAAGGCACTTAGCTTATCAGATAGACTTCTGAGTAGACTTTGATACTCTGTGCTTTTCACAATGGCTTGGTCAATTCGGTCACATCTCTTCCTCAGCTGGCCAGTTAGACTGTCCCATTTCTGTGCCACAGCTGTCAGCTGCTCTTTTACAATTTCATGTGAGGGTGGATGTTCACCAGGTCTCTTCAGAATCCCTTCACCAGCCATAGTTAACTGCTCATATTGTGGCTTTCTGGTGTCAAACTCTTTAAGCAGAATCTAGAAAGAAAGAGAATTTTAAAAAGCATTTACCTCATGAGAAAAAGAAGAGAAGTGCTTCTGACAAAAATTATGTAGAATTTGTTGTAGCTAAGCTCTCTAATCAATCTCTGACCTTAAAAGCCAGTGAAATAAATGCACCTTCTACACATAAACTGTGTTGTTTTCAAGCATTTACATCAAAGAACCAGAAAAAAATGAGGTGAATTTACATATCATCTAATGGAAATTCAACCAGGAGATACAACTAAACAATGAATTCTGTTAATATCACAGTAATTAAGTAACCACACCAAGTAAAGTAAATGCTTTTTAGTTTCAAGCAGTGTCTCCTTTCCTAGACAGTTTTGGTATTTCTCTTAAGATACAACTTCAAAGAAGGTGTATTCTGACATAATACTGCAATGTATTATTAAAGCACAGAAAATACGTGGATAATTCACGAAATTACTGAATGTGTACTCTGAGACCTTTAAAGTTTATATCACTGGATTCTGGTATTTTTTTTTGACAATAAGTCACAGTGCTTGCAGAAGAAGGGACAAATATAATGCTTTTACTTTACAGAACATTCCAAACCCTTTCTTTTTAAGTCATTTAGGTTGAACTTTTAAGGACTGTTAAGGGATACACTATGGTTTTATGCCATCAGTCTAGATTTTTGAAGCACTTACAAACCAATATTGAGTCATTTTCACATAATCTTAGAACATAGTTCATGTTTTAAGCACTTCATTTTAATCAATAATTATATTGCAGCTTTAATAATTTTTTTGCAAAAAATATGGTTTTTCTCATCAGTTTAGATTACCTGGCAGCAATAGAAATGTTTGAAATTAAAATTTCTACATTGTGCAACCTCATCTGATTTCACTTTTGTTTCTTTTGTCTGCAGTTTGCTGTATTGCTGTCAGCAAACTGCTCCACTCTTTCATTATACTTTCTTCTGTCTTTTACACCCTTGGCCTCATATCTATCCACAGTAATGCATTTCACTTGCCTTTGTATTTTTGTTAGCTACTGGCACAGTCAATTGAATAAAATCTCAAAAAGCTAGTTCTAAGCCTAGACTGTAATAAAGAATGACCGTAAGATGTCAAATTAATAAAATTCAAAGGGATATTTTCATTCCACTCCAGAGAAACCACACTATGGTCAAAACAAAAAAAAATCTATCAGAGGATCAGTATCTTCTCAACATTTTTTCCTTTAGCTGTACTGATCTCTCTTCACTCCTATGATAATTTTTTCTGGTAATTACTGTAGTCAACTATGACTTAAGCTGATAAACAAATCTAATGGATCACACTAACCACTATCTACTCTAGATGCAAAACAGTACTTTGCTAATAGAAAAATACCAGAAGAAATGGAAATCAATAATGTATGTTGGCACTACTCACCTGAACCTGTTGCTTTTGTGTATTCAGCATATTAGGATCAATTGATAGTGGTCCTAGCACACTGACCATCAGCTCTTTTTCTACAAGCCAGTGCTTTAGTTGGGCTTCTGCTGTCTGGAACTGGGTCAGGTAGTTTGATGACTCCTCCAGTTTTTGTTGTCTCTCAGATGTAACTTGATTGAGCTCTTTCCATTTGGAATCTAACAATGATAATGTTAACATATTGCATGCATATTCTAGCAGATGGGTTGTCAGACAGCAGACTATATATGAAACATAAAGAGAGCTCTCTCATAAGGCTTTTTGCTGATTAACTCCAGATGCCTTATTGCAGTGACTCGGCAAATACATCTTTTAACAGTCAGACCCATATACATTTGGATGAAGGTCAGACACTTGTGGAATTTTTAGACCAATGAATATACAACATGTAATAAAACTGGACTAGCATATTACTAAATGAAATACCCCTAAATTTAGGCTTTGGTCTCAAATGACATTAAAGCCAGAGGGCTGTACTCAGTTATAACTCAGGTGCCTGATCTAGAGAGACAAATCTTCCTTCTTATTCAGTAAAAAAACCTCATACCTTTATAAGGGTTAGCAGAAACCCTAATTCAGGCTTCAACTTTGAACAGCTGTCTGAAAAAGCCTAACTCTTTCAAACTTTTTCAAACTCTCTCAAACTCTTTCAAACATCTGCTTTCAAAGCCTGTGGAGATTACCTGTCTCATTTAGACATCTAAACAAGGTACCTAATGACAGGCAATGAGAATACTTCTGCACATAGCTATTTCAAAAGTACTGTGTGAGCTTAGGTTCACATCTATGCCAACATATAGTCTTTTCCACTTGTGGCAAGTGGCTTCCAGAGGAGACATTGAGTCTTACAGTCTTGCAACTTTCCCCTTCCCCTCTGTGAAACTGTCAGTGCTTGCTCAGTCAGCTCTGGTATCTTGCTAATTCTCCCTGTCCCTGATCTTCATCTTTGGTTTTTTCAATTCCTTTTTGCTGCTTCACAGTCTTTGACCTCTGCTCATTCTGTATTAATTCCCTTTCAACATTACAAAAGATCTCTTGGAGATCTCACCTGCTACTTAAACTTTTCAGAGTTTCACTTAAAACAGGACAGACTGGAAAAATCCTCAGCTTCGAAGTTACTGTTGGTGTAGCTATAGAAATGCCTATCACTATGGAACAAGACAGACCTATAATTTATTTAAAATATGGCAAACCTAAAAAGAATCTTTAAAAGTTTATGACAATTATGCACGGGAATATCTCAAAATCTACTGTCCAAACATGGTCATTTCCTCCTTTTTTTTTTGGCAAAATGTATAGAATCAGTTTTAGAAAACAGCAAAAGGCTACCAAACCTACCAAATGACAAAAGCCACTAGTTCATGGGGAAAAAAAAACATGTAAAAGAGCATTACCAACAACTCTAACTGTTCTTTACATGAAATTAGAATCGACTTAATCTGTTGTATTGTGTAAGAAGAATAAAACATGTATCTTGAGCAGCAACTGGTCAGTCAAGTTTTAACTGCAGATAAAAGGTAAAGCCCTCTAAAGCAGGGAGTCAAGCTATAGCCTCTCTCAACTGCACTGATACAAATGCAAAGCCTGTGGACATCACTGTCATTAGTCCAGATCTATACTCCTGTTAAGGGAGTTATTTCCACAGGATTTAAGGGGTAGGAGGGAGAAAGATACTAAATATACTAGTGATTGGTAATACATTAAAAAGTTCGTAATAAAACAACTTCCAAATCACTGAGCTATGATACAGCTTTACTGAAGTACCTATTTTATCCAATGTTTGTCTCCACTTAGGTGCCTCGGGAGAGTCAGAGTTCTTCTCCAGCAGCTCTGTTACTTTGTCCTTTAGTTCCTGCACTTTATTAGCACTTTGCTTTAATTCAGTTTCAAAAAGCTGCAAATTTAAATGATAAAATAAATAAATAAGAGACTAAAGAGGAATGGTAAAGTTTGAAGTCCTTAATATTGAGATGCTAAGCATGAAGATAAACAGTACATATCTAGCACTTATATACTACTTTTCTGTTATGAATCTCAAAACACCTTATAATGGTATATGTTGCTGGTCAAATTTTTTTGGAAGAGAGAACCTGAAAGACTTAAACTACATTAATAATTGTTGCTTAATTTGAACAAGTGACAGAACTAGAAGAATTCAGATAAATAAGTTCCACTAGGTCCCATCATATTCACATATATTTGGAACCTGTTAATGTACAAAAGGCAAACTGACTACTGCAAAGCACAGTTCACAGTAGAAATAACCCCAATAGCACCAACAGAGAGGAGTGTGGTGTGGCCTCATTACCTCAGTAGAAATCCTGCTATCACAGACAGACTGTTTCTTGTAGATCTCCTAAAACCATAGTTTAAAGAGAACCGTAGCTTAAAGTGAGGTCTAACAGGAGACTGACATGCCTCAGCAAATCCTAATTCATGATGTTCTTGCAGACAGAAGTGAACAGTTCTTACACAACCGGCAAAGGGCTCTTATACGAATGTTCTTAAGTAACAAAGCTTGCCCTGGAGAGCTGCTTTTTAATTATCCAAAACCCACTAAAATAAACACTGAACAAACTGTACTTCATTTAGAACTTCTAGTAAAAGGTCCAACTGCATTAGATGACTCTTGCCTAAGCACTCATTCAGTTTTCCAGATATTTGTGAATATTCTTCCATTACTACACTGCTCATGTTAGCTTTGCATAGTCTCTGTTAAAAATAAAGAGCTAGTTTTATTCCACACTTAGTCTGAATTTTAAGATTGAATTTTATCCAGCTCTGAGGAAAGTTGGTAGATGTTCAGATTAATTTTTAAGGATGACCTGCCAAATATAAAAGAAACTCAGTTAAATCAAATTCTGTTCCTTGTTTAAACACAATCACAAGCAAGGAATGAATTTCCCCTATGCATTACATTTCCCTTTATAGATGAACCTTTACATGTGTAAACATTGTCCTTCATTGCTAGGGAAGCATATGTCTCCAATGCTGAAACAGGACAGAAGCCTACTGCTGATTCAGTGGTTTTCTCAAATCAGCTAAAAAGTGGGGAGGAGACTGTTGTGCAGCTATATAACTTAACAAGCATGACAAGGCTGCTGAAGAGAAACACTGCCTTGGAAGAGACATAAGCTGCTGCAGCTGCAGAGACCAGGAGGTCTGTGGAGCGTCAGTGAATCAGCAGCTGCAGAAACAGCTTTTGGACAGATACAGCCCTTCAGATATTACAATTAATCTAGTATATACCTTTAAACCTCTAAGGAGATCAAAAAAGTTAATTGCATAATCAATAGAGCCTCACCTATTTTAACTGTCCACCAAAATTACTATTTTCTGACCTGCAAAACTGGTTCTCTCTGACACAGTGCTCCTTTCTCCACTGACACAGTTTGCCAGATTTGCTCTAAGCCTGACTGACATGGTTACTAGGACCATCTAAATACTCTCAGCAACATTAAGCTAGGCTGAGATATCAGTTATGTCATAGCATCTGCCCAATAACCAATAAAAAAGAGTATGTTTTTGAAGGCACAAAGTACCTTATGTTGCTCAACTTGGGCTTTAACCGCTTCACTATCCGTTGGAGCAGCTTCCCAGTCTGATGCAGTTTTATCCATTTTTTGCAACCAATGCATCATTGAGGTTGATTCTTCCTGAATATTTTGCATTTTTGAAAGCATACTTTCTAGTTCTGAAATCTTTTCATTCAATAAAACTCCCAAATCTTCATAACTGTGATTTACATCAGACATAGCTTGTTGAACAGCTGTCAGTTCTGTAAAAGGAAAAATGCACAAAAACTATGTTAGAAGTTACAAGCCCTTCAAACAATATTGCCTGGACTTCTAAACAGTACTAGTTACAGTAGCTAATAGTCCCCCAAATAAGAAGTTGCTGAACGTGTTAGAGTGATTTCCAATTCACTCTAAATATGGCAACACTACATCTGAATGAGCTAATGTAAGTTCCTATTTGCAAGGACTTCTCATTTCACAGAAATCAGTTTTTCAATACATACAGTTATATAAACACCTTTCAATCTTTCTACCCATTGTTTTTTTAGTATTTTAAGCACCAATTCCCTGACAAAAAGTTGAACATAGCTAGGCTACAGTTCAGGTATATAAAGGTCTTATGTAAGTTCCTTTGTCACAGTGACACAAACGTATATGAAATGGGTGTCTTTGAATACATATACTTGTGTATATGTGTGTTGTGAGTGCTAGTGGGTGTTAAAATTTCAAACCCCATAGACACGTATTAGGCTTTTCTCAAAAGCCATGTGTTATATCAAAATAGCTATCCCTGTATACATTTATAAAAGTATATCTTGAGTCACGAAACACAGCCAGATTTAGTCTGTCTTCAAAGAAAATAATGATAGGTATTGTTATAATTAATTTTAGTATCATTCCCTAGTCAATATAATTTTCTTATGTGATGGTGATGTGAACAAGCAGATTTATGTACAACATTAAAAAAATACTTCCATATTTATCAGCAATTGGCAAGTACATTTTTTTATCACATGCTGAAATTTTTACTGACCTTTATTTTTCAGGAAATCCTGAGTTCCTGGAGCTCCTGCTTCACCATTTAATATTGTGCCACCTGTGGATCAAGAGAGATGAAGTTTCATGCTTACTCCCACCCAGGAAGACCAACCCCCAGCACGGCATTTCCTCTTCAAAACAGCAAGATACATAGCTATTACTACAACATTAAGAATAAAGAATAAAGCTCCAGCCACCTAGTACCATAAGTGGTACCGCATATGCACAGCATATGCATTGCACGTGCATATGTTCATATGTGCTTAGGGCACCTTTACCCACCAGGGAAGTGGCTGAGACATCATCCCTGGAGGTATTTAAAGGACATGTAGACATGGCACTAAGGGCATGGTTTAGTGCTGGACTTGGCAGTGCTGGGTTAATGGCTGGACTTGATGATTTTAAGGGTCTTTTCCAACTTAAATGACTCTATGGTTTACCACTGTACCTCTGCACAAAAAGCTCTTGATACCAGTTGGATTAATCCCTCCCTATATTGTCATAAGCAAGACTTCAGCACGTGCTCCATGACAAGGATTGCACAGTGGAGTCCTTACTGTTAGACTTGAAGTCCTTACTGTCACTTGGAGGCAGCCACTCATCCAGACACCGCTACTAATTAAAATAATTTCAGAGCCTCTGGAACCAGAGCTACATGAGCTTTCTAAAACATTGTGAGACCACAGAGCTGGGGCACGTGATCATGCGCAGAGAACTGCAAGGAGAATCACTTCCCGCTCTCCTGCACATATGTATTCCCAGCTGAGCAATTAACAGAGAAAGATTAATGGTTTCCTTGGAAAAGGCTATGCATCCACCCTACAGTACCAGCTGGACAGTGAGGACCACATTAGTGGCAGCTGGAGGATGGCAAGAGAAAACAAACCAGATAAGAGAAGTCACAGGCCCCTGCCAGAGTCTTGTAAATCTTCATGCTCTATTAGCTCAACTTTAGTATTTTTAACTGTGCTAAAGTGAAACACAGTAAAGCTCTTGTCTAGGAGGGCAAATGCTCTAGCCTGAAGGATTACAGCTGCTCTTACATGATAGTTATTTAACTGTTTTTCTATCTGGATGTATAGAAGTAGAGAAAGAGGCAGAGGAAGGAGCCCAAATAAGGTTCCGAAATGTTCCTTGAAAGATTTTTATTAAAAGTTCAAATAAAAATGAAACCACAGGTGGCTACTGAAAAGAGATGTGAGAAAGAAAGTGTTCTACTTTTTCCCACTAGGTATCCTTTGGCAGTCCCCATCCTCCCAGTGCTTTGCAGATGACCAGTGAAGGCCAATACACTTGAATTTATTTCCAGACCTAGTCAGTTCAAGAATTGACTGAAAATGTGCTTATGGTCATTAAAACACCCAAGGTAGCACATCCTTGAACTGTAGCTGGAATGATACTTAGAAGAATAACTCGTTTCTGTAGAACAAATTAACATTTAACACTGGAGTACAGAAAATCGTGAAAATAGATTTGCTGCCTTTAAATTCTGATTACCAGTAAAAAAGAATTCAGCTGAAGGTCCAGACTGAAAAAAACATTTTGGCCCAGGAAAATCATGCTGGGATATGAAGTCACTACCCTTCTGTGCTGTTGTTTCAACTAAAACACTGACTAGCATTAATTACACTATTATATTGGGACGAGTAGGTTTGCCTAGGCTTACTTTTTAGGTAAATCATGTCCTCATTACTCTTCTAACAAAAATTCAATGACTCTGCGAACCCTTCTGTGTTTGCCTGGTATCACAGAATAGCCTTCTGGCCATTAAAGAGGTACCTCTGTGCAGGTACATCAGTGTTTGCAAAAGCAAGGTTTGTATTTCTCCTGCTTGCAGACTTGAAGACAGTGAAGCACTGAACACTGATCAGAGTAAGTCAACTTCTCAGTATCAGAAGCTTTCTGGGGTGAGGTGAAGGCAACTGTGATACTGTTATTTTGTTCATTATCTGAGAACAACATACCAAAGTAACAGCTTTAGGACCTGTTAATCATTAACATCAGAGCACTTTTACACAATTTTGGCAAAGTAAAACAATTAGAATGTGTGTTGAATTACTACAGCAATTAGACAGTTTGAATGAGAATCACAGCATACAATGGTCAGAAGAGACATAGCTAAATGACTTCTCACGAGCCATAATATTCAGAATGCTAATCCAAAGGTGAAATATTTTAATTTTTGTCTTAAAGGTTTTAAAAATTCCTGAAATACAAGGCTTACCTGATTATACAAATGCATACCTGACTTGGCAACTGCTCTCAGTTTTGCAGGAGAAGTCACAGCAGTAATTAGGTTACACAGCAACGTTCCTCTGCTATTCATTTTCTGCAGTTCAGGTGCTTTTAATGTCCATTCATCTTTTAAATTCTGGTTAAGACAGATAGTAATTTGATCATTACAAAACTGATTTCAGACTTAAAAGATTTATTGTAAAGAAAGGAACAACTCTGCTACTTGGGAATCCCCTGCAAACATGCAAAGGAAATGTGAATGTAAATGCAGACTGCAAGTTCCCTAATCCCAGTCACTATGACTGCTTACACCTTAAATCTGTACTTTAATGTTTGTAATAAACCCTTTAGTTCTTTCAGCCAGATTTCACTTTTCCTCTACAATAGCTTACCAATGTATCTTCCAAAGGTTTCTTTAACTCTTCTGTATTCAGGGAGGGTTGTGCTGCTGGAATTCGTTCTGTGGTCTCTTTTATCCATTTCTTTAATGATTCTACAAGGAGCTCAAAAGTATCCATTTGTTTCTGACAAGATGATACATCCTCTTCTCTAGACAATTAAAAACAATTAAAGGAATGGTAGTATTCCATCTGATAATTAAACCAACTGATATTATCAATCCAATATTACTATTCCTAAATTCAAAGTGTCACAAAAGCTAATGTTAGGGATATAAGCAGAAGGTACAAAATCTAGTCTTGCTGTAAAGGTAACGTATATGGAATCTTCTATAATTTCTCCAGTTTTCCTTTGCAGCTTGATGCCAAATGGTACTCTAAAGCAATATGCACAAGCAGCAATTTCTGTTCTATCAGAGAAGGGGAGAAGGGTTTTCTTAAAACTGCCAGGACTCCTGCAAATGCCACAAAATTTGAAAAGTTACTTGTCTTTACAGTCCATATTTGTGCTCTTGAGCCAGACAGACTAACAGCAGAGGCATTTGCAAATAGAATCTTTCTCTTTAAATAAAAATCCCTCACTTACTTTGGTTAACTGCAGTCTCTTGAGATTGCACACAAAAGGATAGCAGTCATCACAACATTCACACTATGTTATTAGCCAAAGCGGAAACACTTTGATTATTCAACTTACTTTTCCTTTATAGTCTCCTCTACCTCTTTGAATTTCTTAGATAAAGCATTTACTTTTTCTGATACCAATGCTTTATCTCCAGGAAGAGCATGGAATGAAAGTTCTTCAAGAAGCTGCTTCAAAACTTCCAGATCCTTCTTGTGTTGTGCCAATTCTACACTAGCTTCCTGCAAAATAGGATTACATTCTTCATACTAGACTTAACAATCACTAGTTGAAAATTAAACTCTTGATTTTAGCTAACCAACCAAAGCTGGGAAAAAAGCATGCCTTATTTATTGTTCAATCACTTAGAGGAGTTAGACTAAAAATACACAATATATACAAATTGAATGCTACAGTACCTGCATGTACTGAGACACTTCACTAACATCTTTTCTTGGTGCCTCTGTCTCACTGAGGGCCTGGTTCTTCTCATCTAGAAATGACTGAAGTTTTTCTGACAGACCTTCAAATAACTCCACTTTAGTCTTCAACTCCTCCATTTTCAGAAGCTTCTCTCTATGCTTGTTACTTGCTTCAGAAAACCGTCCTGCAAGTTCACTCATTTTCGCTTGCAGCGTGGATGCAGTGGATGGATCTGCTGTTTCCGTGAACTTCTTCACTTTTTCATTCATAGTGTTTATACTGCTTTGGCGACCCGCAATGTCTTGTTCCAGCATCTGAAACAAACAGAACTGCTTTGCACTCCTTAAAACTAAATTTTAAGAAGTAAACCTGGTCCACCACATAAAGCAACAAATCAGTACAGCTAGACCAGCAGTGTAGATCTATTTCAGCTACAAAAATCCTTATCTGCAGTTTTACTTCACATAACAGTCCTCTTATCAAGTATTTTGAATCCATTAAAGGTGACAAACTAAGATTTTAATTCTTTCTTGAAATCTGCATTATGAAACATATGTTTCTTCTTTCAAAGAATGCTACTTACAATGCTTTTACTAATAATATCCTGAATAGCAGCAGAATTCAAAGGCACTTGTTCTTGTTCCTTAAGGCTCTTTTCAACTCCTTCCATCCAATCCAGCATTTCATCCAAACCATCTTGCACACTTAGGGATCGTGTCAGAGTTACTTGAAGCTTCTCATTCCTTTCATTCACAGATTTGGATAAATTGTCATACCTCTCCACAATACCATCTGATAAAGAGAAAATAATTTCAATATTTTCCTCTAGTCAAACTAAGCTTTTAACTCGTTTTACCAGTTCTTACCAGTTGAGTCAAAAATTGCTACATCAGAATGAAGAAAAAAATATCAGCTTCAGTCACTAATAATGCAGAATCAAAGATCAAAATCCTCAAACAGAGCAAAGAAACACACAAGACAAGGGAAGTGAGGGAGCAGCTTACAGCTCTAGTGCCCAGCTTTAGAAACTGGTTCCAATGAAGCTCTACCTTAAGACAGTTGTAGACTGTTACCAAGAACTAAAACAGCAGGTTATTAAGACAGGTCTTCTACAATTATGTCTCTTGTGTTATTGTGAGAGCTGAGAAGTTCTTCCAGATGTTTCTTCCTTAGACATTCAACACTTTCGAGATAACTCTCTGAAAGTTACAAGCTCCATATATCTCCTATGGAGTTTCATCACCAGCTCCAAAGAGACAAGCCTACAGTTGGGTTTTTTTGTTGTTCTGCAAGTTACTTTTGGGATTCCAGTAAGAGATAGTTGTGTGATAACACAGAGAGAGTCTTCAAACTTTAGACAGTGGTGAATGTCATGCTGTGCTACTTCTCACAACTGATAGGGGAAAAGTATTGAGTGTAGGTGTTAATGTTTTGGTGGTGGTAAGGTTTTGTTAGTCACAAGTTTTTTGGCCTGTATGAGAAGAGGCCAAGGGCTGCCCCATGAAAGACACAGATGATTTCAGCCAACTACAGCTGACCCGCCAGAAGGCACAGCTGATCTCTTCAGCCAAGCTGGTGGTGCCTCTCAAAAATGTATTTAAGAAAGGGGAAAACACTGCATGGGACTGAGAAATGAGGGAAAAGAAAGTGTGAAAACCAGCCCTGCAGACATCAAGGTCAGACAAGAAAGAGGGATAAGAGATGTTCCAGCTGCTGGAGCAGAGATTCCCCTGAAAACTGTGGAGGAGCATGCTGGAGCAGATAACAACAATGCAGCATGTAGACCACCTCATGCTAGAGGAGGTGATTATTTCCTGAAGAAACTGCATCCTATTATCCCAAAAGATTTCAGCCTGTGGCGAGGTCCCGCACTGGAGAAGGGGAAACACATGAGGAGGAGAAGCAGACAAGAGAGTAGCTGCTGCGGACTGACCACAGTCACCCATTTTCCATCCACACTGCACTGTTTGGCAGGAAGGATATGAGTAGTTGGGAAGGAAGGAGTGACAGTGAGCCTGGAAAAAAGAGTGAGGTGGAGGATGGTATTGCTGTAATTTGTCTTTGTTTCTCACTTTCAAAACCTGCTTTATTTGGCAATAAATGAAAGTTAATTTTCACCAGGTCAAGTCTGTTTTGCCCATGACAGTAATTGGTAAGTGTCTTTATCTCAGCTCACGGGCTTTTCCATCTTATTTTCTACCCCCATCCGCTTGGGCAAGGGAAGTGAAAGAGCAGCCAGCCAAGGTCAACCTCATCACAGTTAGTTTCTTAAAGTCAGAAGGAAATAATTCCTCAGCTCAGTAAACTTCAAATAACTGCTTGGAAATAGGTAGTTAAAGTAATGTTTCTTGAACCTGAACATGCTCCTTCTCACTGAAGAATTTATGATCCTCAGCAAATCACTACCTTTGCTTGGCAATCCCTATTTCGGGGAAAAAAAAAAGTGCAAAAATGAAATGACAGCTTTTAAGTGAAAAGCATATGGATCAATGTAGGAGAGAGACCAACAATGAAGTTGCTGTGTTGCAATGGCTTATGACTCAAGAAAACATGGACTTGAACAGTGACACAAGAATGTGGAAGCTCTGTATTTTGTCTCTTCCACAACCTGCATGCAGACACAAGTGATAAAAAGAGGTATTAAGAAAAGCAAATATTTTACCCAGAGTTTTCTGAATCTCATCTTTGTCTGGTGTCAACTCTCCCCTTGTATCCAATAACACTTCAGCAGCTTTTTTCAGTTTTTCTACAGCAATTTGGTGGTTAGACACTTGTCCCTGAAGAACCTGTAAAATTTCACTATTATCAGTTATGCTTTTCAGTACAGTTGATAGTTTCATTTGCAAGGTATGATACATCATACAACCTAAACTTAGTGCTGGGAATAAACTAATTCAGTTTCTGGCCTCTCCCTAAGAAAAATCCTGATGGGTGGCTCTGAATGCTGTTGACCTTCTGGCCCTTATTTAGTTCATTCACCATCTTTTTTGTCTTCTGTTTTAGAATGCTTGTCCGACTCAACTGATTTCTTGCATGTAACTTCAAAATGTGTCTTTTGATTAATTGTTTCTAAAGACCACTTGTACAGACTCCATATAATAAACATATTTTCCAACTCAGCATCCGACAACAATTCAGGGGAAAAACATACAGTCAGCAGCAGCAGTTACACATTCACCACAAGTGGTATTGACAAAGGATCAGGCTGACATCATAGTGTAAATAGGAACAGCTTGAAACAATATGATTGCCTTCACAGACAGGAACTTCCTGGAGTCAGTGTCACTGAATTTTTCCTGCGTTTGTCCATCTAACCAAGGAACACATGTTTAGATACTAGCACAGCCATGATTCACTCCAGAGTCAAAGACAGTAAGGATGAATCAACTTCTAAAAGTGGCTTTGTCTCTCCACTACATCGAAGTACTTTAGTGTAAATAATCTTTAAATTATTTTAGGCCTCTGTGCTAGGTGCATCTCTGTATGATGTACGTTTGTTTTTATTCACTTGCACGTTATGCAAGTCCAAAATGAAGGTACTTCTCATTTATTTTTTGATACACACTAACTCAGTGAATATATGAAGCAAAAGGTAAATGCTATGTGCCCTGCCAGGACAAAGAAGACATGTCAGTGCATTCAGCAATGGCCTCCAGAGCACAACCAGATCACAGTACATCTTGCTGACCAAACTGACACAATGAATCTCAGAGAGATCTGGAGAGGAACTTCCCTTACACTAGTACTTGTGTGGAAAAAAAATATAAAAGAAAAAGAAAGAAAGAAAAAAAAAAAAAAGATGTACCAGAAAACTTTGTATGCTGGCAGAAGGCAAGCAAGCTGATGCCAGAGGCTCTGAAGAATATTCTGAAGAACAGTTAATCCCCATAAAAGGATTAGACCTCATCATGCTGCCAAGGTCTGTGTCTAGCTGGGTTATCAGCTGCATGTGTTGGCTACAAGGGACAGCTTTAACTTGCAACACCTGACTTCTTCAAAATACTCTTTGTTTTGCTTTCATTAATTGGCTTTCTTTCTTCAGCCTCCTGTTTTTTCTCTTCCTTTGAATCTTTTGACAAGTTGTACCCTCTCCCTTCTTCCCAACTCATATTCATTGAGTGCTCTTTTGTGTGGAAACTAATCCATTTAGACATTTCATAAAAAGAACCCCAGTACTCACTCCTTTTGTATTACTTCCATGAAAATTTGCATTATAGAGAATAGAATTCACTTTGGCATAAGGAACAAAAAGTTTAAATGAACCTTCGAATTGTGATTGGTGTTATTCTTCTCTTCTAGCACTTGGAAGCACAAATGTGCCTAAATTGTTTCATTGTTACAAGTCCAAAATTTACACTTTTAATTTTGTTGTCTTAAACATAGCTGTTATTTGTCTCCTTTTGATGTCATGCACCAAAGTGTTGGGCAATTGCAAATGTGGATTTGAAAGATACCATAGGTAAAGGTAACTACTGCTGAGGCTGATGTAAGGGAAATGGTTAAAGCATGGGCTTTCCAAAAGCCATTGACTATGATTTGTCAATAGTAAACATATCCAGCCTGCACTGATACTCCACAGAACACAGATAAAACAGTGAGGAAATGGCGGTCCAATAGCCTTGCTCACTGAAAAATAATCTTCAGTTTGTTTATATTATAGGTGATGGAATGTGTTTATGAAAATATGAATCAGTTCAATGATGCCAGAGTGTATGAAACTTCATATAAATGACCTTACACTTGAGTTCCTAAAGCTTTCTCTAAACCTACACTTCATGCAGCTAACTGCAGTTTTACGTTCAGAAGCTCTATCACTAACTTTTTTTTGCCTCTACTAGGATTTACATAAAGTCATGAGTTACATGCTCAGTGGGGAAAAATAAAAAATACTGGTTCTCTGTGCAGTGCAAATTATGTTATATTCACTCTCTGCAGGGTATATAACACTGGATGCCACTTAAGCAGGCAAATAGACTACTCACATCACACTGCTTATCTGGTATGATCCCTTTCATAATGAAGTAACACACAAATGTGAACAGAAAAAAATCAAGAGTCACAGACAACAATCAAATGGACTTCTCTATAAGGAACTCTATCCCAAGCCCTACTCCAATAGCCAACTGTAATCACTAAATCCTATCTTATTCAAAAACTTTCCAGATTTTGCTAAGTGATATAAAACACATCTTGCTTTCACCACTGCTAATACAGTCTTGGTACCCCTTTTTCTTTTCAGTGCTTCTCAGGTATCACCCTGGACTGCCAAATTTCAGAACCAGAAAAGTTGCATGCCCACACGAAGGGCAAGAATTTGGCCTGCAGCCACTTGGGTTATATTAGATCATCCTGTTTTTCAGACAAAAAGTAGTTCCTTTTAGGAGAAAAGTATTTTTGCTTTTTAAAGCTTTTCACCTTGGTTTCTTCAAGTTGTCTTTGGAGATTTTTGGGATCCACTGCAATTGGCTCTGATAGTTGTTTGTTCACAGCTATTTCAGAGGCCTGGAGACCTGACAAAAGTCCAGAGGAGGCATCTTCATAATGCTGGTATTTATCCACCAGGTCTTTAAGGTTATTTCCAAGGATGCTACACTAAAAGAGTAGAAAACAAACAAGCAAATACCCAGGCATTAAACTGTGTGCTGCATTTCATACCAAAGTCATACATTCCTTCCTTCCTGAAATACTGCATGATTTTTTCCTGCCATCATCCCACTGTCTACCTGATTTCTGAACTAAGACATGACAGCTGGAAAGGCTATGCAGGTCTTCCCAATTGTGCTCCTGAAAGGTGATTTAGGATCAATTTACCGATACAGGTGGGAAACTGCAATCTAACCCATAGCACTAGAATAAGAAGAGCTTCAGGAATACTTTTTGATTCACCAGTGTGAAGATTCTTTATCAGCACTCTGACATCAATAATGTAGCCAGTGGAAACCACAAAAAAAATCAGGAGAGATATGTACATTCATTAAAATACAGACAGTGGAGTATTGCTTTCATAAATACTTTACCTGCATAGTGAATCCAAAGTGATATGGCTCGGTACTGTACATATGCTTTGTTTTGGTCACTTAAAAATCTCATCAGAACAAGATCCTATTAGTCCTATACATCAGCATGCCCCAAAATGTCTACAGTGAATTATCATGTAAAAATGTCAGTGGAACTCTTTCAGACTTTCTGGAGATGGTTTCACAAGCAAAATATGATTGTATCAAGTCATAATATTTACAAACTGTTATGTTAAATATTTATACTCTGAACCTTCCAGGCACTTTACTTTAATGTTTACATATGGTACTCGGTCTCCATCTGGTGGGCAGACATAGAACACAATCATTTACATAACCAGTTAACCAAGAACTGACTTTAAGATTTCTTCAACACATACACCTATAAAAACATGTCTCACCTATGTGCAAATGCATATATATATAAGGAAAAGCAATATAAGTATTTATTAAAAGCAAGAAGCTTTTACAAAAGGCAAAAAGGTTACTATAAATTCATTTACCACTTAGAAGATCTCACTAATTGTGGAAGATCTCACTTTTTAGAATTCTGTCCTTCAAGACTTGAAAAGTCTACTTTGCTCTGGATAATTACTGTCAAATATTTAAAGTATGTCTACTATAACTCTACTAAATCTACATATGGAAAGGATAGAATTTGTAAGTTGACAAATACGAGACCAAAAATCAAGCTGCTGGTGTAGTGTTTTTATGTGCATAAAAAAAAGCTCTCTGAAAATTTTGCAATGAAATCTTTACATTCATACTCAAGACTAATCCAATAAACCAACTGCAGAAAATCTAACAAGCTTTAGCTTCCCTGTTCATACAAGTTGAATGGGAAAATGAAAACGAGCTTTTGTAAATGAAGAGCTACCTTCACATACCGAGAAAACAAGTTTTACACTGTTTTTGTAATCAAGCAATCAAATCCATCTCTTTACATAATTTATACTTCTGACAAAAAAAACCTTAAAGAGATAAAAATTTCCAGACAAAGATGGCCACTGTTGCAGACCAACACAGTACCAGTGGACACTGAAGTTCTACTAAGGAATTTGAACCTATGATCTTAGAAAATTATGAAATGGCATGGTCAAAGGATATTGACAGCAACTCTCTCTTAAATGGTTCAATTAATAATTATCCCAAAAGTTCAAAATTCTGGAATATTTTCAATATTGAACAACGTGTTGGTTTTTTGAAATTTTGCATGTGAGACCAATTGGTGATGTTTGTCTAATTCTACCAGACAGATTCTATACATGAACCAGGCACAGAGAGATAGATTATCTTCCCTCTTTAAGGTGCATGGAGGATTTTGCATTGCTAATTACTCATTAGTTAGAGACTAATCTCAGATTGTTAAGGATAAAATGTTTACTTGGCAGAGCAGCAGAAAAGAATTTCTATCTTCAAATGACTATGTTCCTGCATGCCTAGTGTAGACAACAAAGGTCACATTGGGACAAACTACTTCAGGATACAAACCGATTTGAAATTTTGCATATTACTCTTGGTATAGTTCCTCTCTTTCTGCACTCATTTTATTAATAGGAAGCCAAGTAAATAAGCAGTTGTAGGAAATATTTCAAGTAACATAAAGAAATGTTATCCATCTAAAAGTATTACAATTTCTTTCCACCCCAAAATGTTACTCAGACATCCTGTACTGCCACAAATTCAGAGTTTGTTAAAGGCTGGAAAGAACAATGAAGAAATCTGGTTCCATTTGTCCCTTATAACATGAAGTAGAGAATTTCATCCATTCAGACGTTAAATAGTCCAGCACTTGACTAAAGCAGATCTTCTAGAAAAGCATCTTGTTCTGTTATTTAACTTTGCGAAAAAAAGAATTTACAACTTCCCACAGTGTTTGTTTCATCAGTTAACTCCTGTCTATACAAACTGCTAAATCAATTACAGTAGTCTTTCCTATTCAGTATAAATGAAACTTACTTTAGTATAGAGGGATTTGAAGCGATCTGAGGCACTATCCAGTTTATTTTGCACTTCAGTGTACGTTGCTGAAGTATCGATACCATCTTTGTCAACCTTCACACCATCTCTTTTGCTACATGACCTTGCAGCATCTAAAACTCTTTGTCCAGAAATTGTAATATACCGCAAATCACCTTTGTGAGATATAACATCTTCTGAAAAACTCTTCTGCCTTTTCAGTTTGACCATAATACCACTGAAGTCAGAAGCCCCTGCCTCCAAATTGTCAAGTTCTTGTTCTGCCTGCTGCAGCCAGGTTTCAAATTCACTATAGTCTGCATCAAATTTCTCCAGTTCTTCTCTTAGAGAATGAGTCAATTTCATTTTCCGTTCTGATTCGGCTAAAGCAGTCTCATACTGAGCCTTCAGCTCTTTCATGTTCCTTTGCATCTTGTCTTTTTCTTCGGGGGAAAGGTAGTGCCCTTGTTTCTCCAGCAGTGCTTGAGCAGACTGAGTTGCTACTATGATAGCTTGCTGCTGTGAAATAATTTTCTCGTGTTGAGCCTACAAGAAAAAGAAGAATAAACTATGACCAGCACCTTCTCAGATGGTTCCTTAGAAAAGGATACACAAAACAAAGTCTATCAAAATGATAAAAGGCTTTTCTAATTTTCATATTATTTATTAAAAGCCCATGGTTTTTTCAGTAATTTAAGTCACTCCTGGTCATCATAATTCCATGCAGTTTCAAAATTTTACACAACATTCAATGGTAATTTTTGCCAGACACACAAGCCATGACTAAATGGATGTCTTCAAATAATCACTGCAACTCAGCAATACCTGGATGTATATATAACACAAACATTTTACCCTATAGTTCTAAAAGACAGCACTGTGGAGCAAAACTAGACTTTATCAATCTCTTTAACCTTTTTCCCTAATATAAATTATTTGCTTATTACTTAGCATATATGGTAGTGTGCTCAGTGTAATATAAATTTTCCTGTTTCTCTGTCTCAAAATGGGATTTAACAAATACAGCATTCAAAGGTAGGTAAATCAAAACTGTCCATTTCCTGTTACTTATATTGTAGCTACCATTACAGACAAGCAGACTAAAATGAGTGAAAGCATCAAACATAATACAGATACTTTCTCCTTACACTGAGTGAACAAACATTATTACCTGGGGTTTGAAATTTTGTTTTTCAAAATCAAGAGGAGTGATTCTTATCAATATAGTTAGTCACAAAGCAAGTCCTTTTGACATGCAAAATCAAGACAGAGTCTATGCATGTAAATTTTTCAATCTAATAAAAAAAGTTAAGCCACAGGAACTAGAACAGTATGACAAATAAAAACCATGATTCAAATATATTCTTTAAAAAAGTTCTTCATTCTTGAAGGTCTTACATTCTCATGTAAAATAGTGATGAAAATAGACTGTTGTTGTTTTTTTCAGTAGGCACTAGGTGCAAAAAAGAACTGTCAAAAAAGTGGAAGTAAAAACATCATGTACACAAAACCAAAGTATCTTATTTTCTTAGGTTGCTTTGGGGGGTTTTGGTTGGGGTTTTTCTTTAATATGAAAGGAAATCCAAAATAGTATCAGCTATAAGCATAATAATTTTCATTAAAATGTCCATCAACCCACACCTAAATGTTCTGGGTATCACGCAACAACCGGTGAAGTATGAATTGGATACTGCCCCCACTTTGGGAGAAACCCTTAAGGCCATACAGCAGGTGAAAATTGGCAAGGCAGCTGGGGTTGATGGAATTCCACCTGAAATCTGGAAACATGGGGGCCTTGCACTCCATGCTAAATTTCACGAGTTCGTACTACACTGTTGGGAACTAGGCAAACTACCATCTGACCTTTGAGATGCAGTCATCATCACCTTGTATAAGAAGAAAGGAATTAAATCAGACTGTTCAAATTACCGTGGTATTACTCTGCTCTCCATTGCTGGCAAAATCCTGGCAAGAATACTCTTGAACAGACTACTACCTGCTATAGCAGAAGGAATTCTACCTGAAAGCCAATGTGGTTTCAGAGCCAACAGAAGTACCACAGACATGGTATTTGTTCTCAGACAACTGCAAGAGAAGTGTAGGGAACAGAAAAAAAGTCTCTATGTAACCTTTGTTGACCTCACCAAGGCTTTCGATACTGTGAGCAGAAAAGGTCTGTGGCAGATTTTGGAACGTTTAGGATGTCCCCCCAAGTTCCTTAAAATGATCATCTCACTCCATGAGGATCAGCACGGCCAAGTCAGATATGGTGATGCACTTTCTGAGCCCTTTCTAATAACTAATGGTGTGAAACAAGGCTGTGTTCTCACACCAACCCTATTCAGTCTTTTTCAGCATGATGTTCCAAAGGGCCATGGCAGACCTTGAGGATCAGGACAGTACCTACATTTGATACTGTACTGATGGAAGCCTTTTCAACCTAAGGTGACTGAAGGCCCACACTAAGACTTTAAAGCATCTTGTCCGGGAGCTGCTTTATGCTGATGACGCTGCCCTTGTTGCCCACACAGAAGCAGCTCTGCAGCGTTTAACTTCCTGCTTTGCAGACACTGCTGAGCTCTTTGGGCTGGAAGTCAGCTTAAAGAAGACTGAAGGTCTCTATCAACCGGCACCTCAGGAAGTCTTCCATCATCCCCATATCACCATTGGCAAATCAGAGCTCAAATCAGTTCAGCAGTTTAATTACCTAGGTAGACTCATCTCCTCGGACGGTAAGATTGGCGGAGAGATAGACAACAGGTTAGCAAAGGCATATAGTGCTTTCAGAAAGTTTCATAAAAGAGTTTGGCGAAATAAACACTTGAAGAAAAGTACAAAGATCAGTGTTTACAGAGCCATAGTGCTGTCTACTCTCTTATATGGTTCCAAATCATGAGTCATCTACCGCCACCACCTGTGACTCCTAGAACGCTTCCATCAACGCTGCCTCCGTACAATCCTAAACATCCACACGTCTGTTCTAGAACAAGCAGCAATTACAAGTATTGAGGCCATGTTACTGAGAACACAGCTGCGTTGGGCAGGGCACGTCTCAAGGATGAAGGACCACCGCCTCCCTAAGATCTTGCTTTATGGTGAACTTGCCACCGGCTGCCACATGAGAGGAGCCCCAAAGAGAAGATACAAGGACTCCCTGAAACAACATCTCGGCCTCAACCATATTGATCATCATAACTCGTCTACTCTGGCCTCCAGTCAGGAGGTCTGGAGACACACCATCTATAATGCTGCTGATGCTTTTGAGAACGCACGCAGGATCACTCTCGAGGAGAAAAGACAACACAGAAAGAATCATGTCTTGCAGAATATACCACCTAAGGAGTCTTTCTGTTATGCCTTTCGCAACCGGACGTGCCTGTCTCGTATTGGCCTTTTTAGCCACCAGCGCGCTTGTAACAAACATGGATAGAGCCCTTCCCAAATCTTCGTTCACGAAGCCTAGCCATGATGAAATGTTCTGGGTTTCTCAACTGTAAGTCAACAAACACCAAAAAACTGAGCTATTATTATTTTAAATGCTTCCTTACCTGGAAAATCTATTTTTAAAATGGCGCATTGTGATTTTTTGTAACTCACCCTTCTGAATCCTTCAAATACTGCTTTGCCCATGTGTTAAAGTTATGAGGAATGAAGATAGTAATTTCAGTAAACTACCATTTGCAGCCACTGGCAACCAGTGTTTACAGGTGATTCCAGGGGGATGCATAATTTGGCTATCACAAAGATTTTTGGAAAAGTCACATAAAGGGTATGAGTTCACATTGCTACTTTTTGCATTTTATTTACCTGCATTAATTTCTCAAAATACAAAATAATAATAGCCTTACCACAAAGATTCTTTACATTGAGCTGCAGGAAACAACTATAGTAACAGCAAAAAAGCTAATAAATGTGCAATACATTCTAGCTACTGAAATTCCTACCACTATGTATCACAATCTTCCTAGTGTCTGTTCCAAAGCCCATGACAGAACAGATGAGATTGAATTTACTTACGTTGAATAAGAACTAATATGCTTAGCACGTAAATATTGAACACATCCAGTAAAAACAGTACCTTGACTTTCTGATACTGCTGGTTCAGATTATCATCTGTGCTTTTTACTAGTCCATCCACCTGAGTTTCAATGTCTGGCTGCATTTCCAGCAGATTACCATTGACATCATCCTCCTCTCCTTCCAAAACTTGCACATCTCCTTCTTCAAAGTGTGTTCCATTCTGTTCTATAACTTTCTTAAATCTCCGGCCATGCTCCGCTTCCTTATCCACATTTGATAACCAATCCAAAAGATTTTCTATTGTGTTTTTGCTTTCTTCCAGCTGTTCTATGGCTGCAACCTACATTAAAATTTCACAGTTTCAGTTTAGAAATCATTAAGCATCACAAAATATCATATGCAAACAGACCATTTAAAATACATTAACATTAAAGAGAATTTTTGATTGACATAGAAGTTGCTGGTTTTTTAATAAGAAAATAAACTAGCAGTTCATTAGTTACCCAAATGTTCATTAGTTACCCTACAGTTTATCAATATGTGTTGGGTTTGAGTGGCCAGGTTTTGGTATCGGGAGGGCTGCAGAGATTGCTTCTGTAAGAAGCTGCCAAAAGCTTCCCCCGTGTCTGACAGAGCCAGTGCCAGCCAGATACAAGATGGGCCCATCACTTGCCAACGCTGAGCCCACCAGTGATGGTGGTAACAACTCTGGGATAACATAGTTAAGAAGGGTGCATGAAAAACTGCAGCCTGAAGAGGGGTGAGAATATGTGAGAGTAACAACTCTGCAGACACTAAGATCAGTGAAGAAGGAGAGGAGAAGGTGCTCCAGGAGCTGGAGCAGAGATTCCCCTGCAGCCCATCGTGAAGACCATGGTGGGGCAGGCTGTCCCCCTGCAGCCTATGGAGGTCTACGGTGGAGCAGAGATCCACCTGCAGCCCATGGAGAACCCCATGCTGGAGTAGGTGGATGCCCAAAGGAGGCTGCGACCCCATGGGAAGTCCATGTTGGAGCAGGCTCCTGGCAGGATTTGTGACCCCAGGGGGGACCCACACTGGAGCAGTTCCTGAAGGACTGCAGCCCATGAAAGGTACCTAGGTTGGAGCAGTTCTTGAAGAACTGCCGCCTGTGGGAAGGACTCATCTTGGAGAAGTTCATGAAGGACTGTCTCCCATGGTACAGACCCCACAGTGGAGCACAGGAAAAGTGCTGAGAAGGAAGGAGTGGCAGAGACAATGTGTGATGAACTGACTTAACCCACATTCTCCATCCCCCTGCACCAGTGGTGGGAATGAGGGAGAGAATTCTGGAGCTGAACCTAGGAATAAAGGAGGGTGGAGGGAACGTATTTTTAAGATTTAGTTTTTATTTTGCATTATCCTATTCTGATTTGATTGGTAATAAATTAATTTCCCCAAGTCAAGCCTGTTTTGCCCATGACAGTAACAGGTGAGTGATCTCTCCCTGCCCTTATCTCAACCCACAAGCTTTTCATTACATTTTCTCTCCCCTATCCAGCTGAGGAGGGAAGTGACAGAATGGCTTTGGTGAGCACATGGCATCCAGACAGGATAAACCCACCACACAAGGGTAAATTGCAAGACTAGTCCCACAAGACATGCAAAAAGTTTGAATAAAGGTATGAAGTGGTTGCCTAAAAACCTTTTCTGTTTCCTGCTTAATCACTGTTGTCATAGCTTTATCAAGTTCTTTTTTGGACTCTTCTGCCTTCTGGCTAAGAAGCAAACACTTTGTCTTAGCTTCATTCAGTTTCTGCTCCAGAACAGTCTTGTCTTCTTGTGACAACTTTTCTCCATTCTCTTTCAAAAAGGTTTCAGTATTTTTCACAATCTCTGCCAGTGTCTGGGCACTTCTTCTCATGTCTTTTTGTATCTCCTTTGAGAAAAAAGAAAGCACATAGAAGTAAGTAAATTATTCACCAGATCCGTCCAATTAACTTTATTGGAACTCTCTCTTTTCTGGGGTAAGCACCATACTGGTCCTTTCTAACTTGGGAAAGTATATTATACATCACTAAACTGCAGATAGAATTATTAAATTTAAAGACATCAACATCTGACAATGTTCTTGTGGTTCAATCTTTTTTTTTTTTTTTAAATTCCAAGTCTGTTGGCTTACACTGTTATTCAGACTCAGGTCACTTTTTTTCCTTTATTTAGAAGCTAAAATATTGCATTTCCTTGATGGAGAAAAACATATGTCTTATGTTGTAGAAATCTGCTACATTGCAGTTAGTGAGTCTCCTGACAAATTCTTTCCATTACTATCCTAACAGAAAGCTGCTAAAAATAAAGCAACTGAATAAAAGTTAGAAAATTGCAGTTGTCTTTCCCAGTTGGAAGTTTTCCCATACTTTTTTTGTTTTGTTCAGGCCAGGAATGGCATAAGAATACTTTTATTTTAGTTTTAATCAATCATAATATTTTAGTCTCAGAAGAATGTTTGCATCCATTGAATTTCACAGAGGACAGATACTTAGTTTCAGTTTATCCAAAGCAGTTTTCCTAGACTGCCTCCCAGTTATCTGAGAGGAGCTTTAATTATAACAATTATGCTGTTGAGCACATTCACCCAGTTACTGAAACAATGACATTTTTTATCTTTATATGCAGTGTAACAATCTTGGAGCTGCAAGACAGAATATTTGATTCTCATTCTAGACTAAGGATTTTGCAGCAATTATGGAATAGAGTTAGGCACCTAAAACTGCAGCTCATTTTAACACTTCAGCAAGTATATTAGAAAGATTTTCCTGGGGACACTGACCAAGACAAGATGCTCCTTTGACTAAGATCTCTGTGCTCCCTTTCAAACAGCTCACTGAGGAGGAAAGCTGACTTGACATATAAAAGACCTTTTTTAACATCTATTCCCTCTTAAGACACACTTTTTCAATGGCAACTATAAGAAACCAGACAGAAAATAACAACTCGTCTGCTAGGCAGTCACAGATGATCGGGAAAAAAAAAAAGGCACCATATGCTGCATCAGTTCTTCACTCCCCTAGATACCCCATTTAGGCCACGAATTCTTAAGACAGGTAAGAGACACCAAAGGGGTATGTATCTTTCCACTAACTATAAGAAAACTTTGACAAATTGGATGTATCACTTTGAAGAATAATAAAGCAAGGCAAGATGAACAAGGAAATTTCTGCCTTTATAGATTACTAAACGTGACTCGGAGTTCTACAGTATAGCCAACTACTACTAGGAGAAGGAGGAAGAAGAAGAACACCAAGTCCTTCAGTTCTTTAACTATCACAAACTCAATATCAGTCAGGACATAGTCAAAGCTTATAGATTACTGGTAACAGCTGAAGAGCAAGGAAAGCAAGCAAACTGAAAGGGCTTTGTTACATGAGGATACCAAAGATATTATAAGAAACACTAATAAAAACCAGAATTCAAACCAAAACAAGAGTGAGGCAATGGAAAGCCTCAGGCAAGAGAAAGCCTTGCAGCAAAATTTTTCAAAATACTGTGAACAGGAATAAACACACCCTGATACCAGTTAAAAAGCTGGTTGAATTATTTTAGCATAAAAAACTTGTGATTTTATCACATTTGACAGGAACAATCTGAAACTAATATATTAACAAAATTCATGCCTGCTTCAAGAGTGCTTCCTTAAATGTGCAGCACATACTCTTTATTCTGGTGTCTCCTCATTTGGAAGTTTCTGTTCTCCCACTGGCACATACTGGAGTGTAGTCACGGGCAGCAGTTCAAATGCAAGCCACTAAGCCTTTACTTTCCGTAGGTCAAACAAATCTGTTTTATTCTCCTCTCACATGACAAGTCTTGTTACTCAACAAAAGAGTCTAGTCACTCTCCTCTGCACTCAGTCTTCTTTAACTTCTCTGACTAGAATTGTGCCTACCTCCTGTTTGGTCTGGCATTGTTCCAGCTCAGCCTTGCTGTCTCCAATAACAAGAGACTCTCGCTGTCCAATGAGTTGATTTTCAGTCTGCGTAAGCAAATCACAGATTTCCTGCAGTTTCTCTTTGCATTCCTGCTGCCGTTCAGCCACATCCTACATTAGAGCCAAGTACAATTGAACAATAAAACAAAAATTCCTCACTTCAGGAATCAATAGACACACTAATAAGTATTAGAATATCTTTGAACATCAATATTGCAAAGCAATAATTTTAAAAGTATGCTGTAAACATGATAGCAGTGGTACAAAGAGCAAGATGAACATACAGAAGTTATGGATAAACCTCAAATATGTTGTAAGTAAAAGAGACCATGTTTGATGGAATTGCCCAATAGTAGTCTGGCCATGCACATATGTGAAAGATGAAATCTCCAAATGACAAGAGTGAAAATCCAGTTTCTTAACCACTTGGAACCTGTGATAAACACTATTAATTCTGAAAAAAGGACATCAAAACAGAAGTTAGTTGTGAATGTGAGTTAGCTCTTGTTGGTATGCAAAATATGTTACCTGAATAGAAACTTTTTAAGCAGTACAGTAGGACTTTTTAAGCAGTACAGTAGAACAAAACATGCAAGCTCATTATTGTTACAAAATCCTAGAAATCTTATCTGTGCCTTTCCTATACTCAATTTTATGCTTCTTTCACAAAATATGGTGGAAACAAATGTTCTTAGAATGGCAAAATAATACAAAGTCTACAGAATGCTAAGACACTTTTCATTATGCATAAAATGGGGGCTGAGGTGGTGATTCTGAGTCTTAAGAGTGCTTCTGTAAGAGGAGATGTAGTTATGCTGCAGTATCTTATCAGTCTCCTTTTACCCTACAAAGGCTGCTTACACTTGCCAACTGCATCCATGCCAGCTGAAGACGTAACCATCACAACTTGACTCAGAGCTTTCCCAGTGCCCATGCCTAGAACTGCAAATATCTTGGCTGATTTACTCATATGTTTGTCCCTCTAACCTGTCTCAGTCAAAACAAGCCATGCTGGCCAGGATTTTAACAAATCTGGTTCTTTAACTATAAAGATAAGCACACTACTATAAATATAAGCAGACAACCTGGCCAATTAAAGGAAAAGAAAATCAAGACATAAGTGATAAGCAATGGTGTGGTAGTAAATTCAGTGATTAATATAGCTCAGATCAATTACTGATATAGCTGCTAAAGAACCAACACTTGTGAAAAATCTCAAGTAAATTTCTCTCATGGCTACAAAGAGCAGACCCGTTTCTGTCCATAATCTAATATGCTGTTTCTGTGACTATACCAAGAAAGGCAAAAATGATAATTCGCCAAACTTGATCAATACCAACTTTGTAGAACTACGAATGTATCTGTAGTAAAAAGGGAAAAGATAGGAATACACTCAATACTGCATGCTGGTATTCAAATTCCTCATCCATAGACAAAACACTTAGTGCACATTTACACAGAAAAGCAAACCTTCTGAGCACCCAGCTCTTGCACTGCCTGTAACTGAGTCTCTAAACTTTCCACTTGAGAAGTTATTGCTTCCTGTGCTTCCTGAAAAGATTTCTGGGTGGTATTTAAGAGCCTCAGCAGCTGTTTGCTCTGACTAGGAGAAAGATCTTCAGCATGTTCAGAAATGAAAAACTGAACATCAAATGCAGTGGACTCCAGTTGCATTTTTTCACAGCTGAACTCTGCAGCATTGTTCTGTAAATGAAGTGAAGGGAATTACTAGCAATGAAGAAAAAAGTCAGTACAAATAAACCACAAGTATCCCTATCAACTTTTCTTAGCCTCTGTTCCAAAATGCTTTTGCTAGACAGTTTGGCCACAGTAAATCAAAACTGAGAATCATTCTGATGTATTCAGCTATGACATTAGAATTTGTGCATGGTTTCTCTCAGGACAGTCTGTTTTCAAGTAACAAATAATGTGATCTTGCACATCGCTATTTCTTTCCTCTCTCATGGATGTCTCACAACTGACTGTCATTCAACTATGGAAGATTTATGGCAAGTTAGGTGTAACATTTCAATGTGCTAGGTCTGAAGACCCAGAAATGTCAAAATACTTACTTGAAATCATTCTTATTCTTAAGTTCACAAAGAGAAGTCCCATTCCTAGCAATGGGGCAAATTCTGCCAGTAGTTACATATTGTGGAACCCCTATGAGATTATTATGTATACCAGAACTTTATTAAAGCACATAAAAACAATTAAAATAAGTTTTATTCATACATACAGAGGTGTATGAACTTTACTAGAAATTTGATCTGATTTGTTTTTCATGATGATAAATTTATGGAGTGTGTAATGAAGGGACTTTTTATCCTAACTTGTGTTCTCACATATAATGGATTTGAAAGGTAATTAAATTTTGGTAAAGATTCTGAACCTTATGCATAAAGATCCAATCACTGAAATATGTGTATTATAAATTAGATTTCCAAAAGTTTCAGATTTACTGTAACGAAAGTAAGTAGAACCAATAGTTTTCTCAGTAATCCTAACTTTATCAAACATTTTTTGCAAGGGAAAACGCAAATCAACAAGATTTTATTACTGGATTATCAAGTAGTTGTTTCTTAAGTAATTACTTCTAGCCATCTGTTTAAGTGATAAAGATTAATGAGCCTGAATACAAAACCTAGCTAATAATTCATAGTAAGGAGCAACATTTATCAGAAGCACCAACACCTGCCATAAAGAATACTTACTTTAAATAGCTGTAAGCTTCTCTTCATCTCTTCTATATCATTAGTATTCATGGTGAAGTCATTAATTATCTTACTGTTCTCTGTGATCCAGTCTGAAAATCTCTGCAGTTTACTTAAAAGTTGCTGGTGTAATATTCCAAGCTTAGACTGGAAAGGGAAGTTGTATATTTATTTGTGCTCCTGGAGTCTAGTCACACTTTCTACCATATTGAATTGAATCATACATGTATTTTTATACTAAGATGAAACAAAAGAAAGCAAAACCAAATTCCTTCATTTTAGCCCAATTACCTTGAAAAAAACCAAGGTAAAAACATACATTGATAAAAACATACCATTTCTGAGTCAACAGCATAGAGTATTTGTTTTGCTCGTTTCGAAGATGTATCACAGACCACCAAAAATGCTTCCTGTAAATAGTCATAGCTTATCTTTAGCTCTTTAAGTTTCTCTTCTGGAATATCCCTGTTACAAAACTTTAAGAATTCTTCCATTGACTTCATGTCCTTTTTTAGGACAATTGCAAACGTAGCCAGTCCTGATTCAAATGACTATGAAAAGAATATATATAGAATGGATTAAGTTACTAAGAAAGACATTTTAATCTGAATTACATTAATTACATTTTAAGTCTCTCTTTGTTTAATCTAAGGCCTATTCCTAGCACCCATTACTGAAGTACAAGCATAAAGAACACTTTACTTACCTCTAGCTGTTTCAGTTCATTTCTTAGTATTTCCAGGTTGTTACTAACAGGCTGCTGGTTATCTAGGTGGCTTTTCATATCTTGAAGCACTGCCAAATGTCCTTGTATTTTCTCTATTAACGTTAAACATTGCTGTAATCCATCAAACTGAAAATGAGTTTTAAAAATAAGAGAAGGTTTTCCAAACTGACAGAATTGAAAATTAGCAATAAAAGTCCTTGGGTTTATTATGATTAATTTTAAATTTATCATTTAATTTTTCAACCATTTTTCCAGTTCAATTATTCTCTCTAGCATTTGGAAGGATTCATGCAATTCCTTTAATATAGGACACTGAGAACATATCAGCTGTTGTTACTCACCATGCTAGTGTGGGCGTCTTCCAGGACTGCTTCTTTTGTTTTGAAAACAGACTCAGTAAAGCCTATGGATGGGCTGTCTGTCTTCCCATGCTCCTGGTCACTTTTCCAAGCAACAGTTGCATTATCTGCCAATGTTTTCTCTTTAGCAATTTCTGATCCAAACTCTGATTGTTCTGTTGAGAAAAGAGTACAAAGTCCACCTACTTTTCCTTTATCCTCATGTTCTGTGGTGGTACCAGCAACCTGTGAGCTCATAAGCAAACCAATTATCAGCTCCTCTAACTTGCTTGTACTTTCATCTCCAGGTGAGATTTGAAAAATCTCCAGAAGTTCAGAAATAGTTGGCTTAGGAACAGGAGTTTTCACATCTGTTTCATTCCTCCTTTTATCTACATCAGTCATCTTTTGCTTGCAGGATTCCTGCTTCAGAATATCATGAAGAAGATCAGGACTTCTGTAATCAGGCCAAAGCAATGAAGGAGCATCACTGTCCTTGGGCTCTGTACGCGGCGTGGTAAACATTAATGCAGTTCTACCAGAACTGCTTGTTTGCTTGAGATTTGACCCACTAGACTTTTCACTCACAAGCTGGGTGCTTCTAACCATAGTGAGTAAATTTTGCATTAAAGTTTTGGTATCAGGGTAACTTAAAGGTTCAGCTTCCTGCTTGCAGTAAGCACATCCCATTTTCAATTTCCTTTGTAATATATTCTGTAAGTCTTCCATTAGTGTGTCAGATATTTCTGGTGATTGTGAAATACCTTCCTTTACTTGAAAATCTTTGCAGGGTCCCGTTTCCTTTTGCAATGACTCCATGGACATTTGGTTTTTGAAACCATTTCCAAGGGAGAAAGTCTCACTGGCCATGAAATTTTCTCCCTTTTTGTTTTTCAGTATCTCATATTCGTTCTGGGCACCATAATTCAAGTCAGCTCCTATGCTACTCAGAATTGCAGAAGAAACATCAGTGGTATGGGTAAGTCTCCCAGAAGATAGCACTTCACTTCCATCCCCTGATTCTCTGGCATCCTCAATACTTCCTAAAGCATCTGGTTTTATGGGGGAAATTTCACTGTCATTGCTGTTTCTGTGTTCTGAAGAGCCTTTAAGAACATTGGCAGTATTTTGACAGATAACTCTCCCTGTTTCTTTAGTTATGCTAATTTCCTTTGGTTTCACTGTATCCATTGGAGGAAAAGAGTAAGAGTTAAATTCACTTGAATGCATTTCGTCTGTATTTAGCAGAAAATCCTTTTCAATCTCTATACCTTTTTTCTCTCTTTCTGTGTCCTCAAAACAGGAGAATTCAGTTTTATCCAGTTCTGAATGGCCACCTTCTTTTATGCCTTTTGTATATTGTTTTAAAGAAGGAGGAATGTTAGCATCTCTCCTCAATTCATCTGATCTCACAACTCGAATGTCAAAGAAAGCTTGATCAACAGTTACTTTTTCTTTACTCGCAACAGAAGTTTCTCTATCAGCTTTAATTACTGATGCATCAAATATTTCCCCAAGGCTTTCCATCTGAATGGGACTTTTACTTAGTCCCATGATATCACATTCCTCTATAATATTTACTCTATTTTTACTTTCTGAAAGAATTTCAAAACCCCTTCCTACTTGACCATGCTTCCAACTGGTGACTGGATCTACTGGGTCCCTAAGTGAGCTATCATTATCATCATTCACGTAACACATATCTATAGGGAATTTATTGTCCATTTGGGATGAACTTTCCTTTAGTTGTTCCATATCATTTAATACTTTTTCCTCTGCAACTACTGCTTCTTTCTGTCTTTGCCCATGATTTGAATCTAACATTGGCATGCTACCGTTGTCTTTATTCGTGCTATCACTAAAGCATTCTGAGAGAAGCAAATTTGACCAAGTACTTTCATCATTATCAGTAGCTTGCTTTGTTGTCAGGTAGGCTGTTACACTGACATCAGATTTCACAATACCATCAAGAAGCTGAGAACCTGGAACCTTAAGCCGTGTTTCATTACTTCCTTCACTTGTAGAGAACGCCCATTTAGTGCCAAGGGTATTTTCCAACTGAATAGGCTCAGTACTATCTTGTGACATCTGTTTATTTTTGACATAAATCCCATATTCATCTTCTGTTTCCTGATGTCTGTCTTCTTCGCTTGTACATGAAATATCAACATATCTTTCCTCAGAAACATGTGACATTGATTCACATTTTCCTGAAGATAGATTTCCATTTTCATGGTTAGACTGGAATTGCGAAGTATATCCTGTCTTGTGGCCTAAAGAATAGCAACAGTCATCAATATTCTGATTACATTCATTGCTTCTTTCTACATCTCCTAAGGAAATTAACAGGTGGTCACCTTTATCTACACACTGATGATGTGAATAAAAAATATCCATTTCATCTTCACTGTCAGAATCAGTGTCAGAGTCATCATAACTATCATAATCCTCCTCAGAATCTTCCCCCTCCTGTGTACCTTCAGATTCGTCCTCATAAGAATCACTTTCTGCTTTCATTTCAGCTTGCTCATTTCTGTCTTGTACATCTGCTTCATACATCTCCTGTAAAGAACTTATGCCTCCCTCCTTTCTTCCTTCACTCTCCACAGTAACCGGTAACTCTTGCTCCTTCTCTCCAAAACTTTCTTTTCTTTCCCTTTCCTCCTTAGGGATTCTTCCCATGGCTTTGGCACTTGCAGAAGCTGTATTTATGCTCTCAGGTTGCCTTTTCTCAAACACATGGACATTCTCTTTAGCATTAGCTCCAAGTTCTTGAAAAGAGGTGGTCTCTTCTCTTAGGGCTATTAGACCACCTCTCTCCTCCAGAAAAACTAATGGAACTGATCTTCCAGCCAGTTCTGGCTCTGGTGTATCATCATCCCCCAATTTCAAGGTATCAAACCCCTTATCACCTTGAGAAGTGTCAGAGGAATCATCATCATCATCAATTTGAGGAGTATTATAGACATCACTGTCGTCATCATCAGCCTGAGGTGTTTCATAGGCGTCATCGTCATCCTCATCAAACTGAGAGCTGTCATCTTCAGAGGCTACCTCACCACACTCTTGCTGCAAGCAGGTACTTTCAAGCTGTGGAATGCCATCACTCCCATCTACTGACGAGTCAGAACTAGTGTAACATGGCACTAACCTGTGGAATGTAAGATCACTTTCTTCTACTGTCAGCCCTTGTGCAGTGCTGTTACTGTCCCCCATAGCTGGTCCATCGTGTATAACAGTATCACCACCCAACAAAGGCCTGTGGTGCATGTCTCTGCTGTCTTCTAGACACAGTTTATTCTGAAAATCAATACAATCCTCCAATGACGGCCTTCTATGTATATAAAGATAGCCCTCTAGGGATGGTCTGTTAGGTACATCAGCATATTCCTGTAGAGGTTGCTCACTGTATCTATTGTCTTCGAACTGTAGTGTGTCACCACATTGACTAACAAATTCTTCTGGAAGTCTATATACAGTGTCTGCACTGATAGATGAACAAAGACTTCTCTGAAAATCGTCTTTCTTGTTGTTATCCAACACCATTCTGCTACTGTCAGCTTGCAATATGTGAGGCCTGTATTCTGTGCACCTTTCCAGCTCTCTCCAGGTTTTCTTATCTGACAAATCATCCACATTCAAGGAATTTTGTAGGTTTTTATCACTCCTGTTTTCATTACCCAGACTGTCACCCATATAAATCGCTTCCTTCCCTGTTTCTGAAATAAGACTTGAATTGAAGTCATTTGGAAGATACCCCTCAATACTTCCTGAATTTGCCTGCTGATTGTTATGCTTATACAGTTCTGTCCACTTAGAAACCTCCAAAAAACCTCTGAGTGCATTTCTGTTCATGGAATTTTGAGTGTTACTTACTACATTTCTGAGTTCTGCAGGGAGAGTTAACAGCATCTCCTGTGTATATTCTGATTGCTCAGTGTCAATAGCATTGCAAACATCTGGTCCACACTCATGGAGATCTTCTTGTGAAGGTATGTAATTCCCCAAATCACCAAACTGATTTAATTTCCTGTTTTTAGAAGCATTCTCAACACCCGAAAGGTCACCCTGAACACTGTCTGCTGACTTTAGGTTAATTCCTTTTGAGCTCACATATTTGTTACTTAACTCCATTTCTGACACACCAGCATTGTATGCAGCACCATCACCTTCCACCAACATATTGACTGCTTCTTGCAGTTGTCCATCATATAACAAAAGTCTTCCTCCAGTGTTTGCATCCATATAACTATTTACCATCAGGTAAGATATGAATAGATTCTTAGCTTGATCTAAATTATGACATACAGGGTCATCCGTGCCACAATCTTCATGTTCCTCCTCACAGTCATGAAATACAGATTGGAGAAATTCATACGTTGATAACCATTTTGCAGCATTTTTACAAGGGGACTTTAATTCTTCTACATTGGGCATTTTATCTGGTAAAGTCACATTGGTCAAAACAGATACAGTATTGCTATCTATGATCCCTGATTCTGCAGCCTTGTCAAGACTGATTATTTCACAAGTTTCTGGAATGTAAAGTGCAGCTATTCTCTTTCTATCATTCAGTATTTTGAATGCCAGCTCATTTGTTATCATATCTTGGTGCAAAGAAGTTGATACAGGGAATATTTCACCAGTGTGAGGCCAAATTAATCCCACAAAGCCCTTCTGTGCTTCCAATAGCAGCAGGGCACTGGTAGATGATATTAAGTTGCATTGTACAGCTTCATCAACAGTCAACCGTTGTCCTGAATTTTGACAAAGGATTCCACCCGTCTGAACCTGATGTGTGAGGATCCCGCAAGCAGTGTCCTGATCTATCACCCCTTGTCTCATGGCCTCTTCCACAGTCATTCGTTTCCCCGAGTCAGGGTCAATGATACCTCCAGACATTAACTGAGCACCCAGCATCCTGAACATTGTTTCCCGATCAATGAGCCCTTCATGAGCTGCCCTCAAAATAGTTATCCTCCTTCCACATTTGAACACAATTCTACCTTTTTCTAGTGGTTTCACAGGTAGGAGTCTTAACCCTGTTTCTTCATGTATTATGCTTCTATGAATCATCTGTTCAAGGGAAATTTTCTCAGCACAGTTGGGGTCTATGAGATCTTTACATGTGTCTTGTCTTTCCAGGAGTTTTGCATATAATGTTGGAGAAATCAGGTTTCTCTGGAAAGCACTCTGAAAAGTCAGCTTATCTCCAGTAGATGGCAAAATCAAATACCCACTTGAAAGCTGATTCTCAAGAATTTTAATAGCCAAAGGTTCTGAAATTAGACCTTGTTCTAAAACTGAAACAACTGGAATATTTGATAATGATGATTCTGAAATAAGCTTTTTTGCATTACTTAATTCCTGCAACTGCAATAGAATCTGCTCATCAATTAAGGCATGAGCTTTAGCTTCTTCCAAATCATAACACACTCCTAATTCTGGAGAAATGATTCCAGAAAAAATCAGCTGGTTCTCGAGCAATCTAATTCCAGTATCATAGTCAAGAAAACCTCTTAAAATAGACTGAAAGACTGAAAAGACTTCTCCAGTAGTTTGATCAATGACACCAGCAATGACTTTATTCACCTAGAAAGGAATATAAAAGAGAAGATATCAATATTTTTGGACTGTATATTTTAAATTTTCTTTTGATTTTGAATGCATGATAAGCAGAAAAACATGTACTTACCAGGCCTGGAGAAATGCTGTGAATGTTAGCAGCTCAAATGCGCAAGTGATCTATGTCAGTCACTCAATAGCACACGATGTGATAAAAGATTTAAAATCAACATGCATCTGTGAATTGAAAACCTATGCTTTGCATACATACATAGGGTTAGTGAAAGATAATAGAAGATATGATCGCAGAGTGAGCAAATAGAACATATACCTGAAAGGCAAATTTTCATGCTATAAATGTCTTGTGAAAGGTTAGAATATTTGGAAACAGTATGTGATTCAACACAACCATGCTATTCATGTTTACAGCATACAGCACTTCTGTATATACACTCAACAATATGGAATCAGATACTCTAGCACCAAATATTGCATTTAGTTTGCATGAAAAGCATGAAGTCAGTTCCGCAACATTATTTGAACTCATTACACAGACACTGCCTGTATATGTATATGAGAACACTCCTTTGCAAGATAATTTTTGAGAACTCCATATTTAAAACTAATATCCATCAACAAATGTATTTGTAGTGCCTCAGAGCTAATCATGTGTTCCCATTTTCAAATGTAGAAAAATTTTAAGAAAAACTGAAAATCGACCTCTTCTAGGACATTTCTGAATGATATATGGGAGAGATTATCATGTTATTTTATGGTGTCATTTTTGCAGCAGAAACGCAGGTTTATTTAGCAGTCAAAGAATGGCTTTTAAGAGAAGAGTTAAGAGATGAATGATTGTTTATCTTTCTTCATGCAAGGCACACATTATTAAGACTCTTCACAAAAGAAGTCTGATGAGTAGAATTCATGTGCACAGGTGAGGTCACACACAGTATCTTACAGAAAATACATAACACCTTCAGTCAACTAAATCTCAAGTTTCTTCCACACACTGTTAGTTGCAGCTTCTTCTTTTGCTGATCATGTGGGGTTCGAAAACCATGCAGTAAAACTCAAGAGAGACTGAAATCTAAGTTTCTATCTTGTTACCTTTTCTTCCATCTTTTCATCACTCAGATACTGCGCTTCCTGCAGCTGCTTTAAAGCTTCATTGGATAACAAGCTGTAGCTCTCCTGGAGAGATCTGACTTGCTTTTCCATTTCATGTCTTTCTTCATCGGTCATTCTATTATGAAAAAAGAAAGGACCTCTTTGGGTAATTCATAACCTATTGGGAGTGATCTACCTACCTTTACTTAAAAGTGGGGCAGAAATTGGTACAAGTAATCTGGAAAAAATACAGCCTAATTATGGAGATGGTCAAGAAAGCTACAAACTGCTTGCAGTTAATCAGGAAAAGAAGCATTTAACCTTTGCATGTGCCTTTGTCTACTGATTCTCAAAGACAGGTAACAAAACTAGCAAGCAGTCATGAGACATTTCAGCAAGTTAATATCTTAAACAGTTTTTTTTCAGACACAGATGAAACAACCTTGTGACATATAGTTCAAGTACTAATTTGTTATGAATCTGTAAATTATTTTGACTCCAAATAAAAATTCAAATATCTAATATTTTTAAGCTGACCAGAGTTATATAAAACAAGCCAAGTTCTTGAAATTGACAAAACTGCACCAAGCTTCATCAAACAGGAAGGCACAAAACTCCCAAACTCACATACTTGCACATGAAATGCAACTGGAACTGTAATACGAGGACAGGATTTATTTTTAACCAAACAGTATGTATTGATTCAATTAATTTATATTATTTGAAAAATAAAAAATGGCATACTTATCACTGTGCTTAGCTAAAAATGACTGAGTAGTCTGCAGAGCTTCAGCTATTTGTTCTTTCTTGGTTGACATTTCATGCAGGGAAATCTGAAAAAGAAGCAAACTGTGTTCAAGACTTAACTATGTACATAAATAAAACAAACAAACAACATAGTATTTTTATCTGGAACTAATCTCAATAATGTAAGAGTTGGATTTTTTTAAATACTGGCTATCCTTAGAGCAATATTATTGATTATGTAATTGTATCATTTACATATGGATAAGTCATTGTGCTGTGCCTTTTCATTAAGTAAGCTGTTTGTATTAGAAGACTATCAAGCAAAACAAATAGAATTTATTTTAAAATGTTATTTGTATGAAAATTAACCAATCATTTAAAATCACTTATAGTTGGCACAGTTTATAGCAGCTTTATAAAGGTATGTGTACAATGGTCATGTTCAAGAAGTTGCTCACCAAAATGAAAGATAACATATCTTTTTTAACATGTCTTTTCTAAAAATGTATCAGAAGACCACAAGCCTTCATGAAATACAACATCAGAGACAAATGCAATTACTTATTTATTTATTAATATTCTCCCTACTATCAGTTCTGCCATCCCCACTAAAGCACTCATTGTGGCAGGGGAAGTTGTGGGAATTTAATCTTTTAATTTTTCTGAGAAACTCCCTGCAGTCATTTTGGATAAATAAAGGCAAATTATCAAAGGTTAGTCTGCAGGCTGGAGATACGTTCAATGTAGATGCTAAGAGAACTTCAGCAAGGTGCTTGGGCCCTGCATTCACCTGGGCCTGGACTCAACCAGTTCTGTCCTTGACTGCATTGTGTTAAAGGGCCTGAAAAGTCTCACTTTGCAGTCACCACGAGCAGGCCACGATCTCACCACTTGTGCTGCTTGTACAGGAACCAAGAGAAGCACTGTATGCACTACACAAGAACGTGATGAGAGCAGGCTGAGGTAGCCAGTGGGGTCACAAGTTCCACTTTACTCAGGAAACCAGTGTTGCTGCGGCTGCTGTGTTCACCCTGTCACCATTGGTACCAGCTTCTCCTCCCAGAACATGGCTACACCCCACAGCAACCATAATGTATTTCAGCTATCAAATCACCACTTTCGCTGCTGCTACCTCAATAGGTTGTTTCACAAGAGAAGCAAACACTCTCAGCAAATGCCCATCTTCCACAGCAAGGGAGCGTGTCACGGAGGAAGCCAAGGCAGCTAATTCACAGGTTATTCACTGAGGGCTCAGGCTGGACAGGGGAAATGACACCCACAGGTAGTGTGGTAAACTGAGATGCCCTAAGGATTGAGCACTGGCTCAACACTGACAAAGGTTTGCAGCATTATCATTAACAAGGGCAGAAAAGGAGCAGCACTGAATGTTTTTCCAAATCCTGATCCTAACTACTAGTAAGTTAACAATCAGTATGCTCAAATCAATACAAGCTTACTTCATCCTAAATATATAGGCACAAACTCAGAGCTTGCACTGCTTCTCTATGAACAAGCAGTGTGCTGGGTCTGGTGGCCATCAGGACTGCAGGTTTGCTGACCTGCCCAACAGCAAGCTTGATTTACACACACGCTGCTCCAGTGTGTCTAACCAGCACCTGCATGGGTCATCAAAATAAAAACACAGGAACAGGCTGCAAAGAGGGCCAAAATCACATGTGCAGGACCACACATCAGGTCCTATACTGAGGTATGTGGATAAGACACCACTCTGTGCCTGTGCTGCTCACTACGCAGGCAGACCTTCACCAACTGAAATCTTTTAGGTGTCACTAAGCTATTTCGTGGGACAAGCCTAGGAGGGGAGCTCCTAAAAATTATAGGAAACTTCACAGATGGAAATTTATGGTCAAAGTTACAACTGTACACAGTGACAATGTACCTGTTAAATAAATACAAAGGCTTCAAGATGGGCCACTTCAGCAGCCTGTAGTGCGACAATAAAAGCCTCAGCCAACAGCTGCTGTACTTCCTAGGACAGCAGTTTTTACTATTCCTTTAGAAGACCCATCTGAATATCTTTTCAAAAGCAAATAAATAGAAACCTGGCTTTCAAGACCGTCGTAGCAGCTTCCTCCTTCCTGGTGCCCAAAGCGCCAATCTGCCAAGATGCACTGACCCTCTACAAAGGCTGAGTTATGGTGTGCAGTGTCCAGTTTCTCTAAACTGATATTCTGCAGTGTCAGAATATATCACACACTAGATCTGTAAAAAGCAGTGTGAACTTCTTCCTGAGTAACATGCTTGTGTCCCTAAACATTGATGTTCACGTACCCAGCCCTCCACTCACAACCAAATGTGAAATTACACCTTGAGGAAAATGTGGATGGACATTTGCAAGAAAAAAATTATTTATGGAATATTTTGGCAAAAACCTAAAAATACATCTGTGTACCTGCTGCTTAGGTAAGTCTGTCTTTTCAGCCTTTTCTCCTTCTTCTTTGCTGAGTGTCTTGCTGAGGTTTGTTACCCATTTTAGTAAATCCCCAGCTTTCTCAACATGTTCCTTCTTTTCCTCTTCCATTGATTTCTGAGGAGCGCCACGAATTGTAAGAAACGTAAAAGTAAATTGTTGAAATATGTGACATTAACATCCATACAAACACAACTCTACCATAATGCCATTATTATCACATAAACATAAAATGATTTCTTTTTATTTATCACCACATGCATTACTATGACACTTTGATGTAGGAACAAAAATGTCACATAGATATTAACAAAATAATACCTCAAATGATTTGTAATTATGATAAAGGTGCTTAATCATACACACATACAATCATTATAAAATTATTGATAAAAGGAAAAAGCATAGCTATCCAGCCATTACTCAGCAAATAAAAATCTAAAAAAAATTGCATATAAAGTATCTTTGAATTGCTGCCTTTGCATTACCCTCAGGTGTGGATATGTACAGCCAGCATAGGATAACAGTATTTTGCAATCTATGCACATGGATTACTAAATTACAATTGGAAGAATACATTGCCTTTATGTCTACAGAAACAAGAACAATAACAGTAAAATACTGAGACATTTAATTTTTTTCTGCACAGAAAAACATATTCCTTTTCATATAAGTACAACCTGTTAGTAGGTGGACATTTATCAATACTGAGAAAACATGCTTAAGCCCTTCCATGTATCACAAGTAAAAATAAAGGCGTTTTATTTCAGTGGACTTTTTTTATTTGATATGCAATTGTAATTCATTTGCCTATTAGAGCATGAAAACATTTCTGAAGAAAAAAAGTTACCTGGAGCGAGAGAAAAACTTACAACTTTATAATGTAAGTAGCCCAATGAAATGAATGAAATACCAGTGTGAGAAAAAGTACTTATGCATGTGTGTTTACTGTACTGCAGGTTTAATCCTTGTATATTTTATTGCCACTTCTGTAAAATAAATGATATCTACAAACTGATTTGTAATATTAAATTAAGTAACAGGTCACATGAAATACTGCACTGTGTTCATTCGCAAAATGGGCAATTTCTTTCAATCTTTAATGTAAGGATATGATCCTTGTCTCACCTAAATCTACCCACCTTGCACTAATGTTAACTTCACCAACTTGAGTATAATTTCTCATTCACACTACCTGTATGTAGGTAATGTCAGAGAAGGCCTTCAGGGAAAGACTGAACACATAGATTGCATTCTGAAATTATGAATCTGCCTGTCTATAAATTTCAGTTTTGCAATACGTAATATCTAATTCCAGTTTCAGTGGTTTATACTAATAAGTGGTTTGTAACAATTAGTTTTACAGCAATTCATTATTATGCTAGAAAACATTTATGATTGTCCACAAAGGCCACCATATTTCCTTAACTTGAATGAGTTTTAAAGCAGGGCCCAAAATGAGCACTATTATCTTTTGTCCACTATGAATTATAGTAAAGACTGGAAATTCCTGTTTTCATGGGCTGAGTTGCTTCTAACAACCGCAGTCCAGTGTGGCAATCAAAAACAGCTCTCTCTAAAGCTTCTTTATAGGTTATCTTCTTCTTAGTTTTAGGGCATGTTAAAACTTTAGCATGCAATTTTTCACCCTTCATCTTTGTAGCTGTGACAGCATCAATAATACCACTCTTAATTGCATCTTCCATTGTTAACCTGGAATGAGACTTTGGATCTATCAATCCACCAGTCAAGTACTGATACTCCAGGCAGCGCATGCCCATTTCTTTGTCTATGGCATTTAAATGCACAGCTTCAACAGCTGACATAACAGTGTTCCTTACAGGATGAATGATCCCAGTAAAGATCAGCTCACACTGCTGGATTTGCTTGGCACAAGCATCATCAATTAACTCCCTTTGCAAAGCTTCTGAAACACTGTACTTTTTCCCAGTAAATGGATCAATTATACCTCCTGTACTAACCTGAGCTTCAAGACATCGAAGGGCAGTAATTCTGTCTACCAAGTTTTTACGTGAGGCTTTCAAGACTGGAATTCTTTCGTTGGTTTCAGAAAGCCAGAACCCTGCAATAGGACTGTTTAAATCTTTATTTGGCTGTGAACTGCTAACTAAAATATCACCAAACTCATTAACTGTGATTAAGCCCTCCTTATATTTATCAACTGATGCTCTGTCAATTCTACCTTGATTTAAGGTCTCCTCAATATTAAACTGTACGCCAGTTTTAAGATCTGTAAGCAAAAGAAAAGAATTCCCATCAGAGTCAAAACACGTAGACTCCTTCCAATCAAATTCCTGTTTCGAAAGCTCAAGATATGTAGCTTTATCAATACATTTCTTTTTATAAGCCTCGTATGATGTCATTTCAGCTCCTGTGTTGACATCTACTACAGAAGTTTTATGACTTTTCTCTGCTGATGGGCTGCTTATTTTCCTTTCACCAGCTGGAAGCAGAAAGCATTTACTGCTTACACTGAACAAACACATTTTCAGCAAATCACAGTAGTACATAGCTTTCCTGTTATTTGGATTGTAAAAACATTTTGCATTACTAGAAGGTTCATGCAAAAATTTTAAAATTGTGTTATTAAGCAAGCCAAGATGCACGGCAGTTTCTGGAGGTACACGAACACTTCTTACAGGATCAATTACCCCCCCACTTGCAATTTGAGCCTCAAGGATATTTTTACCTTTTTGTCTCTCTAAAAGTCTAGCTTCCACAGCCTGAAACACAGAGAGCACTTTCCCAGAACAGCAATAGCCCAAAACAGCTTTCTCTGCCTCAAGCAGTCTACTCTTGAATTCACTATCTGCAAGCCCTCTAACAACCGAATCATCAACAGAGAATTTCTGACCTGTTGTGGGATCAATGATGAAACCAGTAGCTGCTTGGGCCTCTAAAAATGCTAATGCCAGTGCTTTTCCTATGATTCTTCTCTTTGCTGCTAAAGCAAAAGAGAGTATCTCTTTGCTGGATTCAAGGTACAGCCCAGCTATAGCTGTAGGTTTAGTTAAAAATTTTTCAAGAGTTTTCTGAATCTCATCAGTAGTTTTCTGCCCTGAAATAAGCTGCTCAGCTGTCAGCCTGTCTAAAAGTTTAACTTCGATCAACTGTCTGGCAGTTACATCATGTCGGAGACCTTCAAATTTAATAGCATCATACTCCTCTGTAAAATATTCCTGCTGAGTAGCATCATCAACAGTTCTCAAAATCTCTTCCCCTAAGAAAGAGCTCATCTTTGCAAAGTCTTCTCTCCTAAACCCTTCGGATGTTTTGTATTCCTCAAACATTCTTTCTTCATTACCAAACGTCTTGTCATTTTCTTGGTTTAATGTTGTGAGTTCAACATGCATGTCATAGTGCTTGTTCTTCACTATCTGTAAATAGGAATTTTTTGACAGTGAGAAATACAACTTCAGACTGTTCTGTACGTAATTCACTCCTAAATCCACCACCAGAGAAATCAAAGGGAGAACTTGAATGCAAGTCAGAAAGGAGAACTGCTACTAGCATTAGAGAGAAAAGAAACACAGATAGTTAGAGTTTTAAAGTGCATTTGCCATTTTAAATATTTATTCAATAACAGGAATATGACTAGACTAACCATCAATAACTGTTGTTGCTACTATGTGAACCCACTACTGTTAATCAAAGCTTATTTTGACTAATAATGATAAAATGGTGTAGGTGAATTTCTATTTCCAACGCAAACTTTTAAAATAATGTTTCTCAGATATTAAAGAATCTGGTACTGAGGTCTAATGAAAAGCTTTTTGTGTTGAGTAAGAATGAAGGGGTTCCCTTCACCAAGGTAGGAACATAAGAAACATTAGAGTAGTGATAAAGTATAACTAAAAACAAACAAACAGACTATAATAAAGAGCAGACTAGGAAGGCAAATCCTCACAAAATGTAGTGTGTACCTCCAAGGGATGCAGTTTTACCACTCCTAATTCATGTTTTGTGTCTTCTCCATGTCTAATAGTTTGTCTGGAACTGTGTAGGTTCCTGTTTCTCAATGTGTCCTTTTCAGTGGTTCCAGAAATTTGGCTTGCTTTATCAAAAGTTATGTGGAACTGTGTACTCATTTGTGAAACAAACTCTGTAAAAGACTGTGAGCTTGAATCTTCTAATGATTGGTTTATGGTTGACATCTGGAACTGCACCTCTCTCGGTATTTTATCATCAGCACTCATGTACAATGTATTTTCTTCTATTTGATCAGATTTAAAACCTGATCTCTCCTGTTTCTGCCTTAACAAAGGTGAGCTTGGTTTTGTATGTGGAGGAAGCTGTTCAAATTCTTTAGCTGCAGCATCACTCAGGTAATTGAAATCATTCCCTCTTCTCTCACAGTTCAATTTAAATCCAGAATCTTGGAGCTTATTACTTTGCTGAACTTCATTCTGTAACAAAAGAAACCTGTGTTCACTCTCCCTGACCTGCAGATCCATTTTCTGTTTCAAGCTCTCAACCGTGCGCTTCTGCACTTCCAATTCTTCCTCAAGTTTCCTGCACTTCTGGTGATAGTCCATTTCAGCCTGCTTCCCTTGCTGTAGTTGTTCATGACATTTTTTAAGCCTTTCTTGCAGATCTTCCATTTGCCTCTTGTACAACATGATGTTTTCCTCAGCCATATGTTTTTCCTGCTGAAGAGCAACACATTCTAGTTTCATGCCAGAAATGTCCTTTTCTGTGATGCTATGGGATTCTAGTAATTTTTCAACTTTTTTCCTAAATTCCTCTGCAGAGTGTTTAAACTTAATGGATTCTTCCTGAAACAGAATCATCTTCTTGCGTGCCATCTGTTCGTCCAGAGTCTTCTGATGGAGCTCATCCTGCAATTTTTTTAATTTGCTACTTAAGTCTTGTATATGAGTTTGTTGTAGTTGAATCTTCTGCTCACTCACTCTCTTTTCCATGGCTAGAGCATTCATTTGAGCATTTAAATTTTTAACCTCCTGGTTAATGGTTAAGGTGGAAGCACTTTGTTTATCACACTTTTGTTTATATTCACTAGCTAGGTCTTTTGTTTTTGCTAGATCAACTTCTAGGCCTTTAATTTTACACATGAATTCTTGTTCAATTATTGTTTGCTTGTGCAATTGTTCATTTGTTGTGTGCAATTGTTCTTTGAAACCATCTGCTAGGGTTTTTAATGCCTCATTTTTCCTCTGAATATTTTGTTTTTCCAAAGCCATCTTCTCTGATTCAGATTGAATTTGCTTCATCAGTAGTTTTGTTTCAGTATTCCATTTATTAAGGTCCTCTATCTGTCGTTTCAATGTTTCTGACAACTGATTGCTTTTGGCTAATTCATTCTTAAGCATCTGAATTTCCTGCTGGTTTTCTTTCTCTACTTTTGTTTTTTGAAGCAACTGTTCCTTAATTTTCTTATATTGGTCTTGAAGATTATTTGCTTCTCCTTTGCATGACTGTGTTCTGTGTTCAGCTGCCAGTTTCTCTTTTTGAAGAGAACTGATTTGTGAATTTAAATGTTTGATAGTGATTTCAGTTTTTGTCTGTGATCTGGTTAATTCCTCTACTTCTCTTTTTAGCTGTGTCTTCTCTTGCTGAACAGATTTCAGCTCCTCCTGATAACTGATCTTAATTTTCTTAAGATCCATAGCTTCTTGCATCACCTCTTCAGCTTTACCTGTGGCTCTCTGTAGCTGCCTGTCCAGTTCTTTCAACTGTTGCAAATACCCCTGCTCTACTTGGTCTTTTTCCTCCAACCTAATTTTTAGGCATTTAAGTTCACTATTGACTTTATCTAGTTTTTCTTTTAATAAACGAGACTTTTCTTCTGCTGATGATTTTTGAAGCTCAATTTCATTCAGTTCATATTTCAGGTCTTTAATAGCTTTATCAGCTTTTTTGTTAGCAAGGGTTAAGTCATCTATCTTCTGTTTAAGCTCTTCTACTTTTTTGGCTTCTAGTTTCTTCTGGAAACTTGTAATTTCAGAGTCAGTCCTACACTGACTGCCCTGCCCAGCAGTGAAAGTTGGCAGGGAGGTTTCTCTAGTTACAGAGTATCTTCCTTCAACAACTTTCCTTCTAGCTTCAGTTTTTTCTCTTTCTTGCAGCTTTATTTCTGATAGGTTCCCTTTAAATTTAAGATCTTGTTCCATTTGCTTGATGAGCTTCATAAGTTTCTCCTCTCCATCTGTTTTTTTCTTCAGCTCCTGCATTAAGGTTTTTTTTTGTTCCTCTAAATCATAAAGATTAGTATCTTTTCTTCTTAGAAGCTCTTCCAAGTTTCTTCTGGTAAAGGTACTTTCTTCTATTTGATTTCGAAAAGCACGGAGGTTTTCCTCCAGTACACTTCTTTGAGTCTCTGCCTGAAAAATGAACTGCCTTACACACTCCAGCTCCTGCTCTGCATCTGCTTTCTCTTTCTCCATGCTCTCTAGATCTATACGACACTGCTTTGCCTCTTGCTCAGCCCTGGTCTTCTGAAGACAGATTTCTTCCATGTCCTTTTGCTGCTTCTTCCGCTCTTTTTCTGCAGCTTCCCTCACTTTAGGGAGCTCCTGTTCCACTTGGATTTTTTGCTTCTTCATATTCTCCAACATCTCCTCAAGTGTTTTTACCTTTCCTATGAGTTTTTTATTCTCATCAATTGTGTCACTTTGCTGTGCCATTAGATCTGAATATGCCTGACGTGCTGACTCTTCCTTGTTCTTTAAAATCTGTAAAAGAGTAAAGATAAGTTGGAATGTACTTTTTGTAATGCAACATAGGAAACATATTAGGCTCTTCGAAAAGCAGAAGGGAAAATACTTACTCATATATAAGGTACGTCCAGAAAGTAGGATGAGCAGTTCCCACCACCATCACCTTTTCTTGAAGGCTTCAGAAGTTACCATTAGCCAAATATGAAACCCTTGACAAAGACATTCACAAAGCAAAGAGGTCCTGAAGGCTCTCATTTCAGTCAGATGCCTCTTAGCAGTAAGCAATGCCAAACAGCTCACATAGGCTTTCTCTCCAAACAAATAGGCAGAGCAAACAGTAAGCCAAACAGAGAGTGCAAGAATCCTCAAGAAGAAAAGTGGTCTACCATTTGTGGATCAGTTCAGCAGAAACTGGATGAAGGACTAGGGCTTGCAAGCAAAAATAACACACACGTTCTGAACTCCCCTCCAAGAACAGAAACAGTGCAACAGCTCTAGAAAGAGAAGTATATAAACCCCAGCACGTCTCTGATCCATAGTGTGCTCCACAGTCCCAATGCCTCCACTGGTGCAGCCGGGGGACTGGTAAGAGCACAGCTGCTCTGCATTGTAAGCACAGAAGGATAAACATGGCAATCAGGAAAATCCTAGTGAAAACTAATTGGCTAGTAGTCTCCGTATATCAGCAGATCCAGGGCAAGTCTTACAAGCAAGATGTGCAATCACCAGTAATAATATGGTTGAAGCTATACATACCTTGTCCTCATTAGCACTATTATGGTGTTATAAGATACCAAATATGAGCTAACATGAGGTAAGAACCCCTCTATATTCCTATGATCATAAAAACAGGGCATGAAGGGTAATTATAGCAACATTTTCAAACAAACAAAATGTCAAGTTAGTTAAAATTTGCCAGATTTACTTGATTCTTCACATGATATATGAAACATTTCCTAAAAGGCTAATGCAAAGGCAGCTTCCTCAGTTCGTCTCCATATTTCTCTGTATTAAAATTTTGAACAGCCCCCAATGGAAACAAAATGTTTAAATTGATTTGTTATCAGATCTCTTATGCTCCCATAGACACAAAATCTAATGTATTATGCTTGAAAAAGAAGAACTAAAAATACAGATACAGTCACAACCTATATCTTCTTACATTTCATTTTTGCTAATCAACATGGCTGAGCATCAGCTGGGTGGAGAAAAGGATGGCAAACAGTAACACAAAATAAATATAAAAATAAATGTCTAAGAATTTTAAAATTAAGCATCTCAAAATGCACAGTAATTGATACATAATTTGCATATTCATTGTTTAAATTATGTTCAATCAACCTTAAATCACTTGACATATTTTGAGATTCAAATGTTGATTTGGATTGATTTAGAATCATTCTTAGATTAACTGTTTCATTTGCATTGCATAAAAATTCTGGTACCTTAATAATAGTTGTGCTTCTTTTCTCTTCATTATCTTTGTCTCTTTTTTTTTGCTTTTCTTTTTTTTCAAATGAGGGTTTTTTCCCTAATTTTTCCCAAAACGTATTCTGGAGCTTAGTGTTTTTTCTGGGTACATTTGTGCTATGACCCTCATCTCTACCGATCATTTCTGCAACTAGCAATAAATTTTTACATTTCTGACCCTCTTCTAACCTGTCTTCTCCACTCTGCTTCTTCCCACTTATATTTATGTTGCCCAAACCATAAATGTTGCCCTCTGATATTTTCTTCACACTTAGTTTCTCATTTTGACTCAAAAGCTTTTTTGTTAATCCATGTTCTGATAATGGAAAATAATCCTCTTCTCCAAAAATAATTTTTGAGAGGCTAAAATCTGCATTTAAATCACCAGCATTTCCTATCAGTTCTGTACCTAAACTTTGATCATTCTGCACTGGTGACACTTCAAAATCTAATGGATAAGATTCAGAGACTTTTTCTGCACAATGGGTCTCTGAAATATTTCCTAAAGAAACAGTTGAAATTTCTTGCATTGTACTCTTGGCTTCATTTGGATTTAAATTTGATTTTTCTAGGATTTTGTTTTCTACTAGGAAACAACTTTTATCCAGAGATTTTCTCTGCAGTTTGACAGTATCTGTTTCAACATTACAATAAACATCTAGATTGCTCATAGATTGCAAATTTAACTTTGTTTTTTCACTTCCACTGTGCACTGTCAGCTCTCTGAAAGAGGATGCAACTTTCTCTAAAGATGTTGCATCCCTTGCACCTGAAAGAGAATCACCTTTTTCATAACACACTTGAAACTCTCTGTCTTCAGAGTTAAAAGTATTGTGGCTATTGCTTTCTGTAAGGCAATGTTCTTTATGCTGACATTCAAAATGAGGTGAAAAATGTTGCTGTTTGTGAGGGCTGATACCAAGGGCATGCTTTCCAGCTTTTGGAGTGACTTCAGCTTTCTTCATTGTTAGCTCAAAATTAGTTTCTGATTGCAACTCACATTCTTCCTTTGTTGAAACATCACTCCCTGCCTTTCTTGAATTCTTTTTTCCTGTGGTTTTGTGTATAATTTCCACTCCAGGCAACTTCTTTGATATTCCCTCTGTTTTCCATCTCTCTCCATTAACAATTTCCTCATTTAACATTTCACCAGGATCATTATTCACACTCACACGGACCTGAGTTGAAACAAAAAAATCTTTTCTGCCATTTTTTTCTTCTTTACTTTGATTACCAAAACCCCTTAAACTCTCCTGCTCTCTATGTAGCTTATTGTCTCTGTTGCCACTAATGCTACTTTCTTGACCACTGAAATTTAAAAGTTGCTTTAATATTCTATCAGTTTTGATTTTATCATATCTGTCTACATTTAATTTTCTTCTGTCAATTTCCAATTTATTTTCTGTGTGTTCAGGTTTACTGGAAGAGTTATCTTTTTGCAAATATTTCACATCCATCGTGCATTCATTAGGTTTATTTTCCTCTCTCAATTCAACAGCTTCATTGCCATCCAAACGTTGAAAGACTTCGGCTGACTTCACAGGTTGCTGGAGTTCACTCTCTTCTGGTAAACTCTGAGCATGACAGCATATGGATTAAATTGAGATATCACAGAAAGCATCTTATTTTTTCCTTATTCTGTGCATTCTTAATGCCAATACTGAGAGTTAGGAAAGAAGATTGGCATGAAAGAAAATCTTGGAACAATCACAGACTTCAAAAGTCTGATCCCAAAAGAAAACAAAAATATCATTCCTCCTTTGAAAAGTATTATTATTTTTCTGATTTGCTACTCTGATTGCAAAGAAAAAACCCATCATATTATTTTGAGACTGGAAACCTGCTTAAGTTATCTTCAAAGAAGCTACCAAAAATTTAGAAAGCTGCCAGGGAGTGGATGAGGAGGGAAGATGGGGAGTATTGGATTTCCAAAAAAGCAGTCCTGGAGACTCAGAGCAGACTGAAACTCAAAACGTTTTGAGAAATTCCATTTGTTCTTGAAGAACATGAAGCCTATTGACATTCACAGGTTTCCTGATCCTTGTTCTTTGCTTGACTTTTTATCTTTGATGACATTAACTTTATAAGTCATACTAAATCTTCAGTTATGATGGTTACTTATCAACAAATATTATATATTTCCATCAGTTTGCTCCACCACTTAATGCACAAAGATGCAATGCTGTTAGTGTTACAGTTGGTTCAGAGGTAATTTAATAGCAAGAAAAGCCAATAAAGACAAAGCCAGCACCAGAATTATAGAACTCTGTTTTTTTCCTGTAACAATAACATTAAAATTTATACCCATATGATAGTGTTCTTCAATTTAATCTAATTTATAAAGTTTATACTAAAATAATGTAGTCCTTAAAGAATGACTATATATAATCTCTTCCAGAAAGAAAGACTTCAAAAGAAAGTGAAGAATTCAGAAGTATTTTTTCTCAATTATTTGGAAGGTTGACTCTCCAGGAAACATGTATTTTGAATACTCTAACTTCAGTAACCTACTCTTGTTAATAAGATTCAACATGAAGTATAAATAAAATGCTGTTTGACCCCAAGGAAACAATGTGGTAGAAGGACAAACAGAAAAAAGTATCTGAAAATGTCAAAGACATTTCAGAAATTAATTAAGAGGGCATCATACCTCCCTGTTAAAAGAACTTCCTTACATGTTGTTAAGTGGACCAGAATGCATACTATGGAATATTAAGAGGCCTACACAGGATATCAACAGTGCATGCACAGTAAGTTTGTCCTCATCTTAATGTCTGCATTTATACAAAAGATCAAGCCCTAATATATTAAAGTATTAAAATTGAATGTATGTAACTATGTCTCCATCAGAATTTAGTGAATCACATGATCCTTTTAGCTGGAGGAACTGGCAACATGTATGGATGGTACGGAGCTACATTCCTGTATAATGTGCACTACATAACAAATTTTAGTTTTGTGAATCATTCCAACAGGTATATTGCTGTTTGTTTGCCTAGATGTTCTATTTGTTTGGTTGACTGACAGGGAAGGACCTACCTCTTCCTCCTCCAGTCTTTTCAAAGAGTCACCTGCAAACTTAATGTATTGGGTCATCAAGGTCACCAAGGCAGTATAACGAGTCCGTAAATCCATGAACTATAGAGAAACAAAGGAGGGAGAGAGGTATGACAAAGGAAAACGCTCCAATTAACCTCAAAATAAGTGATAAACAGTAATCTAGAACCTATCCCAATTCTCATCTCAAAATTCTGATTGTGGAATCCAAAGTCCTAAGTTTGATTCTAAAGTTTAATGCCATCGACAGGGTCCACTTGCACTAATAAATCATAAGGATCTATGAGGAGATCCATAAAGAGAAGAAATAGAAGACAGTGTTTTGACTTCACAGTCAAAACTGCCCCTTATAAGAGGGGCAAGCAGTGCTGGTCACTATTCCTCTCTCTTACAGTTATCAGAGAGGCAGATTTATCTTTCCCACCCAAATGAGGCTAATTTGCCTTGGAATCTGTCAAAACGTCCAGATCTGGTAAGTTTTACCTTAGTCAAGATGAACGCTGACCCTGTTTACTGTGATCAAGGTCCAGCCCAGAGGTAGTAATGAATAGTTTTCCTGAGGTAAAATTCTCATACAGCTTTTTATTATTTGGATTACTTTTGTTCATCAACTGCAATATACAGCCTTGTTGCCTAAATACAGTACAATGACCAAGAGAATATTTATCGTATCACATATAGAGAAAAAAATAATCTTGCTTGGGTTATCCTATTTAATAATTAATAAATCCAAAAACCTACCCTTGTGTTTACGCTGTTTTAAGCAAAGACTCACATTTTCCTGTCACAAGAAATCCATTTACCTCTTGAATAATGAAGTCTGATGAGCTTTGTATTCTTCGGCGCTTCACTGGAGATTTTTGTTGGGAGTCAACCATAGCTCTGTAGGTCATGGTCTGTAACTCATAGTCCTGTAAAAGAGAAAATACACTAAATGATTGGCATCCCACGTGATACTGACACTAAAACAATAGGATTACAAGTGTAATGTTATTTGTTACCTTCACAGCAGCTGAGTATTGCTCTGAATACTTCTGGCATTCATCTATTTTGCTTTGTTTCATTTCAATCTCAGAAACCAGCATCTGTAAAATACGAATCTACATTTTTATCTTAAAAATTTATTTTTATTACTATTATAATTAACATTTTTACTTTATCTGGCATCATCTAACATAAGTAGATGCTTATCTAACATCTAGTTTATCAAACATTTAATATGCTCCTATCCATGCATGTACAAGTAATTATGCTCTGAGCTTCATCAGATTTATGGTACAAAAGAAGTGAAAAAACCTGCCAGCTTTAATGGGTGGTGAGTGAACTTAAACCAAAATCAGGAATACACTATTTCATGCATATAATTTGTTATTTTGTCTCTTATTGAAGTTGCATTTCCTTCTTGCAGGAGACAGCTGTTAAGTGTAGGTCTGCTTCCATGAAAATATTTCTACATCCATAAATACCAAGAGCAGTACTGAATACAAAATTATGTGATAAGAAGAGTCCAGAATTTTTAAGGTTTTGATCTTCTTTGTAGATTTGAGGACCAAACAATCTGGTCTATAAAATTACAATCATCAGTGATATACCCATGGCTGCATTATTAACATAAAATCACATAATCTCAGGATTACTTGGCATTTTACAGTAAGGGCTGATGGATACAAGCACCTCATAATAAACAAGACTGACATCACTGGGTTAAACTGATATTATAATTCTTTGGTCATTATAGCAGTGCTTTTCCACAAGGACATCCCTTTCATACCTTATGTTGGTTCAACTGTTTAGCCAATGCTTTGCTATTTTCAGGATGTATTTCTTGAATCTTTCGCTGAGTATCTTCTACTTGTTGAATCCAAGTGTCCAAAGAATTGTAAGTATCTTTATAATACTTCAGAGATTTATTAATACCTTCTAAGTCACGCAACCTGATTTTATTTTAGAAGATAGGTAAAGGGGGAGAAGATGATTATTAAAGACAAAAAATGCAACTTTAAAGGGTTTGAATGCCTTAACTCTGCTACAACTCACACTTTAAACATACTAAAATAAAACTCAATAAACAGCAAATTCACTTCTCAAACACCAAGACTCCCAGCTTCATGAAGCCTTTTCATTTGTCATAAAGGACATCCAGGAAAGATCCTACTACAGAAGAAGCTCTGGATATATCCCTTATTAGTGTGCTCATCTGCTTGAAACTCAATGAGCACAGGAAAACATAAGGAAGAGGGAGGGCTCTGCAACAGCAATCAATTCTGTTACAAGAAGTGAGAGTATTTCAAATGTGACCTATGGGACAAGAAGAAGTGTGCTGTGCTGGAGTTAAGTAGCAGTAGCATATACTTTGAGCCCACAAAACAACAGAATTACACTAAAACTGAAGACTGCTAATGTGCAAAAGTAATCAATCCTGTATGGCCATTTTTAAATCATGGGTTTGACCTGTAAAGACAGTTCTGTGTATTCTTTCAAATTCATTTTCATACTGATAGAAATACTGACTTCTTCTTTCATGATCCTTATACTGTTACACATTATCATGGTGTGATTTTGGCAGTTGCTCTGTGCAGAGCCAGGAGTTACACTTGATCCTTGTGGCTCCCTTCCAACTCAGGATATTCTAAGATTCTACTTAAAAGATCATATAAATATGACCACTCAACACTGCAGGATAAACATACTTATTACACAACTTTTTAGAGTTTGACTAGGAACGAATACTTGGAATCACTCTAGCGTTGTTCTCAAGATACCAAAAAGAGCAAGCAAAGGAAATTGTATTACTTAGGTTTCATACTTAAGCATGTTTTAAAGCTAATAACCATGAAAAAGAGAAAGGATCATGGTAACTGCAGCCAATATTTGTACATATTTTTTGTATAATGATCATCAGTGTTAAGCTGGTAGGAAGCAGCAGAGATAACATTTACAGAAAGCAGCCTCTTTACAGCTCTGTGCTGCAACTACCACAGTCTGTCTTGTTTACACCAGAAGCCACTATGCTTTAAATGCCATTTTTCAGCATAGTCTATTCAGGATGGAGTCCTGTGAGGAAAGCATGTGGTTCATGTTTACTCTCTGAGGAAATAAGGAAATTTCAGTAACTCATAAACCCACTGTTTAATCATTTAAATTATGTTAAACTATCAAATGATGAAAAATTAACTAAATTAGTTAATTGCAAGTGAAAAACTTCAGTATTGCACCGGAATGGATATTCACCCCTTAGAAAAGAAGGACAAAAATGTGACAGGTTGTTTTGTGAACTTTTACATCAACAGCACTACCTTCAATGCTCTTGTTCAGGTTATCTAAAATGACAAACTGAAGTACATTTTAAAGAAAATAAATTCAGACTGTATAGTACAGACTTCCTCAACTTCCTTATATTTTGTCCTTCAGTCTCTTACAGTTCTGCTTCCTTTACATATAGGAAACAGAACTGTAGAGGCTGAAGTCAAAAGTATTTCCTGGAAAGTCATGTATGGACATCTCCTTCAGAACTACAGGTAGGTGTGTTCTGCTGTATCTGCACATCTGTATAGGCTTGTGTATTTGAGTAACATTTTTCAATATCAACTTGACAGTAAAGGTTTGAATTTAGAGCAACATCTCAACTGGATATTGAGGCTGTGCACACACACATATAAAAAAAAAAAAAAGAGGCACTTCGCCAAAAAGTTATTGCATCAAAATTATCACAGAAGTCAATGGAAGCTAAGGACTTCCAGACTTAGCACTTGAATCATCAAAAGCAAATTAACATGAGTCCAATCATAACTGATGAATCACTTCATCAGTTTAGCCTGGCAGAACTAATTATGAGGAGAAACAGATGGTATTTCCATAGGACTGCCAGCCACTTCTGTAGGCTTTTTCTGTTGTTTTTTTTGAAGAAGAAAAAGAAAGAGAATGTATCTCTACTATGTATCGGTAAGTTGTAAGTAAATAATCTTGATCATCTTTTGGTGCTTAATAGTCACAGACAATGCCTGTTGAAAAGTCAGGCAATGATGTCAGCAGCACAAAACAGGTATTTCAAAAACAGCTCAGAAAACTATTCAGACCTGTTTTAGTATGAATTTCTGATTATTTTTCCTCAGAAATAATAAAACCAGTATAGAACATGAACAATTTATAATAAAAAGTTACACAAACCTATTTTCAATTTGACAATGAACATTTTGCCACCTCTCAGCCAACTGGTCCACTTTTTCTTTATGCCAGTCAAAGTCAAGATCACGTTCCTTGTGCATTTTAAACATCTGATCACTGATCATCTTTGCCTTCTGCAGTTCATCCTCTAAGGCATGGAATGTTTGTCTTTTTTCATCTACTTCAGATCTCCATTGCTAGCATATGAGAAATGAAAAATTGTAAATAACTCATAAATTATGACACTATTTTATAAATTAGTATTTTACATGAGTAAAATGTATAAATTAATCAATCAAAATGTTTTAATTAATATTTTACTTCTGCTTGCTCAAATACTCAAACGGTACCAGAATGGGTCTGTAGCAAGTAATAGCTATAAAATGCAAAATAATTCTGAGTAACAGCAACCCCTAAGACACGTAGATCAAAACAGAGCCATTAAATTGACACAATTACTTCATAAACTACATCTTTCAAAAAAATCACTAGGTAGATACCAATCACTCTAACAAATAAAAGCATTACTCATATTTTGCAATATCAAAATGAGGTATATACAGCAAACAAAAAATGCTTAAGTTCAATCTTTCCATTTCTCAAAGATATATGCCCAGCTTCCTAGGAAAGCCTGATTAATATACTACAGCAGTAGTAGGAATGCTAGTGTGGTCATGTTTATATAACATAAATATAACTCTATGTTTATGTTACCTTACGTATATGCTACCTTGTGAAGAGAAAAAATCTTACTGCAGCATTAACAAGTGCCACGCTTGGAAGTTCAAATACTTCCCAGCATTTCCTAACAGCAGGAACATGCTTTCAAAGTATCCAATTCCTAATGCTCTGAAGTAATTTTTTCTGAGATGTCAATCCCAATGAAGGCTAAAACTAAATACACACGCCAATTTTTGATACACTATACAGTATAGCATAACCAAGTCAGGTGTTACAAGATAGATACTTTTTGTCTTATTTTTTTATTTGCCCATGAGAAGGCACCAGCAAACTCTTACCTTTAATGTACCCATCAGGTTTTCAATATGGTTTTTGTCAGCCATTACTGCCTCTTCTTCACACAACTTAGTTTCATAGTGTTTCACTAATGATTCTGCAGTTTGGGTGTTCGTCAGGACCAAATTTATAGTTTTTAATCTGAAAAACAGTAATCTCCTGTTAAGTGAACCATCAATAACAACATTCAACACACTTGTGTTCTTCAGTCTTTTCATATCATGGGGCACCCCTTTATAAAATGTTAAAATATTAACTCCCGTTTCCTAGATCAATATTATTCATACTAATATCTTCAATTCATTTTGAAGAGAAAACTGTGAACTAAAAGGTGTGATGAAAGATACCATAGTACATACTTATCTATGAAAATGGAAGACATGGAATAAACTTGATTCATGCTTTGAATAACAACATTGAGCTCAGAGCGCAGGGTAGGGACTGAAGGTGAACCAGCAGCTTGACTGAAAAACTCTTCACATTTATCTGTGATGGCTCCCAAGTCATCCTTCAGTCGATCCAGTTCTTTCTTCAGTTTCTGTAAAATGAAAGGTGACTGACAGTGCTTTCATCCTACATCAACCTGATACATACTCTACATATCACTATCAGTACAGGTATGCCCTTTGCTTGCTTTATGTGGACAACATAAAAAATAATGAAAGGAAACAAATGTATAATAGGGAAACTAACAAAATTTATTATCTGGTGATTTATCAAATGGTGATTATCATCACCATTTATCATCTTCTTTTTCTCATAAACCCAAGCATAATATTGGACTCATCTTTACAAGATGCAGTGTAAACCTCCCTGGCTACACTCAAAACGCCTGCATATATTTGTTTTTAAATAAAACTCTTTCCCTAGGTAAAACAGACTTTCTCAAAGGCTCACCTCTTGCTCTGAAATCCTAAGCACATTTTCATGTACATCATCCCTTTCCATTGGTGTTCGGATCTGTCGTATTAACCGCTCCTCACAAGTCTCTAGCCGTAGTCTGATATTTCTGACTTCAGAGATGTACAGATTGTAAATAGATTCTTCCTGCTCCTCTGTTGAAAGAAATAAGGCACATGTTATAAGCAAAGTCATCATGTCATTTTCAACATATTGTCTCATGAAACACTTCATAAAGTCTTCGTTCTACAAGGGCTGGACTCAATGATCTTTATGGGTCCCTTCCAACTTGGCATATTCTGTGCGATTCTGTGTGAAGTCTTTCTGTGACTGGCTGAAATGCCATCAGTTTCCATTGGAATTTTGGCTATAAGGAAAATTTAAGGGACCCTTAATTTTTACTGTTATTAGATCATCTCCTCACCCATGGAAAACTTTTGTCTGTGGCCATGCATCCCAGGCACAGGCATCACCCCTATGCAGACTTTGCTAAACTCAGTGACTGATTCTCTCAACCAGTGATATCAGGTACCTTAAATTCTCTCTTTCCAGTGCACAGGGTAACACATCTTTCCTGAAGTGCAGTGAACTATGCTAATAAAGCAATCAGCTTTGCCCTACTGTATTTCTTTAAATTACTGTTTTACTCAACAGTAAATCAGAACAGACGTTTTAAGCTTTCTATTCTCAATGTATTAAAAAGTACGTTAAGAGAACAGTAACTACAAGCATTCTGTGAAGCTAGGGAAATACCTAGGATGCTTTTCTTGCCTTAACAGTCTGAAAAAAGTTTTAATTCTGTTATGGAATCAACAAAGTAATCAAATTGTATTTCCAGCATTCAAAAGCAAGAAAGGTAAGACTAAACAGTGAGCTGTAAGGCACGTAATAAATTCTTGGGTGTAAATTTTTTGTAGTACTCTATATATTAAGTAACACAACAATATTTGGTACACAAGTTAATATATACAAAGTTAATACAAAAATTAGAGCCTCAGTACAATATAATTGTGCACATTGTGAAAACAACTCTCTGTTCAAAAGAATTGAGGCGATAACAATATCAATATGATAAAACAGGTCTCAGGATCAAGAACTAAAATCTCTTTCATGAGGGCATCTTTCTAGCACACTAAACTAAGTTTTACCTCTTTCTGCAGACTTAAGAAGCTCTTGATAGTATTGCTTGCAAACATTAACCTCCCTTTCCAGCTGTGCTGTATCGGAGCTTGTAAAGATTTTGGACTCCTGGCTGTCTTCCAAAAAATCATCAAAGCGGGACTGCAAATTGCTTAGAACCTGCTGATGTTCACCTGGCAGCATTGTCTTTATCTGCAACAGATTATAAACCCAAAGCACAGTCAGAGATGATGCATCACTCACACAGTTCCCATTTCAAGTTACAGATATGTACGAGAATGAAAAAATGCATTATGGAGGAATGAGTGTTCAGCTGTCCTCAGCTTGAAAGACTAAATGTTGCTTCACAGTTGTTCCACTGTTAGTCAAAAGTTGTAGCATGAAGAAATAATGGCCATCTTCAGGAAGATAAACCTTAGCCTAATGAAGCTAATCTTCCCATAAATGCAGAAAGGTAGACTATTGCAGCACAAAATGCAGAATTTAGTTACTGTTCATTGCTTTCAAGAGGTCTCTGCTCACGACAGGAGACCAGGCTGCGAGCAGTTTTCCTAACACCACTGCTCTGCTCCTTCCCCAAATGTAGCATGGCCACTGCTGCCAGCTAATCCCACAAGGAAGATGAGGATTGCTGCAAATCACTGATTATACACTTCCAGGAAGTGTATCCTATGACTTCCCAGCAAACGGTTAAGAGCCCTTCCTAGTCATAGCACATACCGAGGCAACATTGCCAGCTCTAACAGCTTCAATTTCATTTGTCAGGTAATGCCAGGACACCACACTCTTCATGTTTACATGTGACTCATGCCAAAGGGCCAGAACATTCTGAAATTGCTGTTCAATCCTGAAATATGAAAAAATTCCAACTTTAGATGAGGGTAACATATGAAAAAGAAAAAAGAAAAAAAAAAAAACAAACCACCCTGTAAGATATTCTTTTAACCCAAGCTTCATATAAATTAATTTTAACAGAAAATAGACAGTTTTGTTTTGTCCCTACCTGTTGGCTGTATCTATTGCTTCTTTGTTTGGTGGAGGAACTGTAAAGCATACAGATGGAACCATGGCCTCATTACCACTTGGGCTAATGACTTTCCATTTAGCACGATGGGAGTTGTTTGCTAATACACACTCATCATCTTTGTAAATAGTTATCTAGTATTAACAGAAAAGCAGAATAAGTTGATGAGCCAAGCATTACGAAATAATCGTACAAAGCACTTCTGCAAACAGTGTCTACAAATAAGCAACAGAACAACAAAACCAATGTTCCAACACAGGGATTTGCTCTTGTTTACTAGGGTGGAAGAAATTTAGAGCCCAGCTTTCTCTAGAACATGGTAATTAACAAAACTTTAGCTGAATTTTCACATCTGTAATTGGTTTGAAGAAACTCAAGTTTCTAACCTCAATTTGTCTATAGTCACAGATGGCTTTAATTGGGATGGATGTTTTGAGTACACAGTCAGGGTTTCTTGGCTTCAGCTGAATTATTGCCTTTGCTCTCCCCACAAGGCCTGCTACTGTGCTCTTATACTGCAAGAGTTGTTCTTTTTCTTCCTAAAACAGTTAAGAAAAGAATACGTCATAAGAGATGGCCAGAATTCAGTGTTGCCTCTTTGATCCTGTTAAGCTTTACTTTTCCTGACTTCTACTGTGTATCTTAAAAGTAACACATTTTACAAGAACAAAGTATCTTTCTGTAGCCACTGGTTTACCACATCTGGTATTGTAAATACAGAGAAATACATAATACTGTGTTTAAAAGTTGTGAAAAACAGTCTTTGCAAATGGATAAATACAACTATTTATTTATAAGTTCTGACAAATGAACTATTTTCCCTTCACTTTAAATGAATAATCTTAACGCATTTTATATCCAACTATAATTCTACACATTTCTGGTTTCATTGTAACTCATGTTAATAGGGTCCTCAAATTCTTACCATAGACTCCTGGACAAGGTCTTCCAGCCTATGAACACTGCTTGATCTATCACAACTGTATTTTCGGTATATGGTATCTTTCAAATTCTTCAAATATTCCATGGCTTCTTTGGCATCACTGAAAAACTAGGATGAGATAAATACCAGGGTTATTTTTAAACAACCTAAAAAGTATACAATTAGCTACACCAAAGTTTATTTCAAGTGCTGACTTTTTAAAAATAACCTTTTCTAGTTGCTTGAAGTGACCATTGCACCACACATGCAGAGAGATTCAAAACCTCATGTCTAAATGTACTCTTCAAGAAGGTACACACCAGTTATTCTTGGTACATAAATTCTTACTACATTTATTCTGGTACAGTTATTCTTACTACATAAATGCAAAATTAATTGAGCAGTTATTGAACTTTAGTTAATTACTGTTCCTGAAATGGAAAAATTTTCTGAAGTCAAGCTTTCTTTGGAATTACAATTACTTTCATATATAAAGAATATAGTGTAGAAACTAGCTGCAAAATCCAGGGAGCAGAGGGGCAAACATTTTGTGTAGAAAGGGAAGTGAGCTGCCACACTTGACAGTTCTGCCTGGGCATCTGCACCCCCAAACTAGGGTCCTGGTTAAGCACAGTTGGGAACAGAAATGCCCTGTGACAATCCTCACCCCATTCTGTCCCTTAAATCTCATTCCTTAAATCCAGAATTCCCACTTCTTATCCTGACCAGTAGGAGCAACAATTGCTTTGTCTTCTACAGTGGCCTTTTCCTCACTTTGGGCTTCCATCCTTCTCAATCCAAAGGAATCTTATCCCAACACCACATCCTTTTTATTTTCAGTCATCCAACCCGGAAGACACTAAAGATTACTCTTTATAATTTAAATATTTTCAAAAAGTACATTTTTTAAAAGCCAAAAAAACTAACAAACCAAAAACTCAGTAACTGAGTTCTGCATCATTTGCTGAGTGGATGGATGATAATCAGGCAAGCAAATGGGCGTTTCATTGGACCTGTCTGCTGTCAGGGTGTTCTCTGCTCCATTTATTATTAATACTGTACATTCTATTTCCTTCTGAGAAGTCCTGGAATAACCATTTAGAATATGTTCTCCCATCCTCCAGTCTACATCATCTGCAGAAGCTGTATTAACAGCTGTTGTGCACAACAGGGAGAGAACATGGCTTCTTTCTCAGAGTCTCCACCTCCAGCTGCATCACCGAAAAAAATCTCAGGCCAGATTTTTATCTGCTGTGAACTGATATAACTGTAGTGAAGAAATACAGGCATGGTAACACTGTGGGACCATAGCTCATCATCTAATGACTGTACATGACAAATGTCAATTCTACAACTACTGTGAGAGAACAACTAGCACTTCTGGTGGAACTTTTGGACCATGGACATAATTTAAAACATTTCACAATTTTATTGATTTACTTTCTTACCTCAAAATATGCAGCATTTTCTCTCAAATGTTGTTCAACACAGTGACAGAGCTGGAGAATCCAGCTCCATTGAGTCTGCATTGCTGCTCTATAGGCCTTTAAGGAAGAGAGAGATATTTTAAAAAAGGAAATTACAATTAAAACTTGAATACCTTTAGGAAACATGAAAGCAACATAGCAAACACAAGAAGCTAAACTTGACCTCCTCACCCTGGAAAAGCAAGCTGCAGCAAGGAAAATTCCAATTAGATGTGAGGAAAAAAAACTCTGTCACTACAGCGTAGTCAAACATAAGAAAACTTGCCCAGAGGGACTGTGAAATCACCATCCTCTGGCCTGGTCAGAATTGGGCCAAACAAATCCCTGACACTGCTTCAAGCAAGAGCTGGAGTACAACTCCAAAGGTTCCTCCAGTCTAAGCTCATCTACAATTCTGTATCTCTATTTACTCAATCAAAATAGATGCATTCTTTCCTGGGCATAAATCGGATATTAAAGTACCACTGACTGCACAATTAACAAAGAAATAACCAGGACTCGCTGCAATGGATAACTCAGTGTGACACTCGCGCAGGAATTTAAAGCGCCTTCACCAGCAGGGGGCGCTCTCGCCCCCAGGAAATCAGCCACAGGTTTCGGATTTTAAATTTCCATTCTCAGGGAATTCAAAACAGCTTTTCCATTGGCTTCAAGGAATTTCAAAGTGATGCATTAATGCATAGGTTCTTCTGTAGAAAAGGATTTTTTTATTATTATTTTTAATAAATATCCCAGTGTAGCATTACTGGAGACAGCATAACCTGCACAGTCATTGTCACTGCGGTGGCCGGGTTTCATCATATGCATCTTTAATATATTAGCATATTACACTGATAGGAAACCATTAGAATAGCATATACTGTTAAGGACTAGAAATCCCCACATTACATAAAAAGTCATTTATTATTGAGAGAAGGAAGGAAGGGAGTAGTTTTCTTCAAGTTTCCAATTCAGGAAGATGCGAACTCACTGAGCTGAAGAACAATAAAAATCCATTCTTTCTGACTTTTTTTATTCCTATATAATAACTCAGCTATTCACTGTTTCAATGTTTACCACCTACTGTCTGTATCTACTCTTTTCTTGAAGATCTACAAGTAAAAACATTTTACATTCTCCTTTGGAAACCTGTTATGACCCTATAACAGCTACAGTAAATTTTCTGTACATAGAGCTTGATTCAAGCCTGAAGTAAATCACATCACCTGGTCATATTTTTAACATCCAAACAGGTTTCATAATTCACTGACAAATAAGTTATGAAACCAACTCTAAATCATAATAGGAACGTGCAGGTAGAGTAAACGACTAGAAAAGCTCTCACTGAAACTTCTTTCAATCCAACAGGAAAGAAACCACATAAGGACTGTTCTGTGCCCTTGGTCTGCTAAGGCAATTTGTATCAATAACACTAAAAGCTGCGTGTGTGACCAGAAACATCTGTACAGACCAACTCTGAAAATTTTAATTTTAGAGTTTAGGGGAATTTCATCTAAGCAATCCAAGATGTATCCGTAACTTTATAAAAGTGTTGTTATTTTTTGAAAACTGGAATACAGATATGACAGAGATGCTGAAGAACAAAGAAAAAAAGGCCCTTTTATTTAGAGTCTTGTTTAATTTCATCTGTTAGCACTTCCCTTCTTTTCCCCCAAAATTAAGCTCTGTTAAATCCCAAAACTTTTGCTGTTTCTGTGTTGTTTTTACTAACTTACTTCAATGGTTAGCCTGGCTGGGTGATTTTCAAGAAGCAACTGTTCAGCTATTTCTTGTACTGATTTTATAATTTCTTCTTTTTCATCAAGTTCTCTCATTAATTCCTTTTTCCAGACAAAGAAAAAAAAAGTATTAGAAATCTCTTAAATTATCAAAGATTACTTAATTATTCTCTCTGGATTATACTAACAATACATACTGCATGATATTCCTTTTTTCTTGTTATATTGGAGTTTCTCTCACTCCAGTCATATGCAACCTCTTCCTCTTCTTTTTCATTCAGCCATATCAATTCTCTAGTAGCACGAGACACAAAATTGTGAAGAGTATCTAGATGCCTTTCCTGATTTCTCGATGTGTTCTTTATTAAAAAGAAAAGAAAAATATTTACAAGAATCAGAATTTAAAGTTCATCCCTTATGAGAGATTACGTACACTTAAAAGCTGGACATGGAAGAGGAATGATGAACTTACCAGGAGCTTTGAATACTGACTCTCCAGTTTGTGCAATTTTTCCACATAACTGAGTTTAAGAGGAGCAGTCATTTGGATCTGTATTTGGCATATGAGATCAAAAGACAACAGAAAGGTTAGATATGTTAAACTGCTAGATCTCCTGATTTCATCAAAAGTCATCCAGAGATCAGAAGTAAAAGTAAGACTGTGAAACCCAAACATAGTTCTAAAATTCAACATTAGTTTATGGGTCACCCAGTGAGAAATTAACCAAAGAAATAAAGAATATGGTGCAGTACCTCACTCATTTTGGCTTCTTTAAGGCTGGATTCAAATTCCTCAATAGCTTTGTGGACATTTTTGTGATTTTCCAAATGGCTTTCAACACTTGGCAAATCAGAACCCCATTCTGTTCGATCAAGTTGCACCTTACAAAAAGAAAGAAAAAATTAGCCATGTTCTACAAGAAGTAAACATAATAATTAAAAGTGGACTGTTTCCATAAAGATGGGTACCTGCATTTCTTCCACCCAGCTCAATAGGTCCTGGACAAATTTCATGTTCACCTCTTCTTCTGTTAAATTCTGATCCACGAAAGCTGATTTCATAAGAGGTTTTCTGATTTGCATCAGTTTGAGTGTTTGCAGAGTCCCACTGTCTACTCCTGTCACATAGCTCTGGATTAACCGTGGAGGGATGCCTGGTGGGTAAGCGGGAGTGATAGTTGGTGTCAGTCTGGAAGTAAGACCTGATGAAAGGCCAGATGTCAAGCTGGAAGAAGTCAAAGTAGGTGTTAAACCTTGGGTCATTGCAGCATTTATTTCAGGGGTTAGGTTTGTTGTAAATCCTGAGTTTAAGCTTTCGGTTATTCCTGATATCATAAGCTTTGTCTGCTCTGTGGTCAGTGCATGCCCTTTGTTGTACACAGAAGAACATTCAGTCCGTAAGGCCATCAGTTCATCACGAAGTTTTGCAACTCTATTAAAATAAAATAAGAGAAAAAATAAATAAAAATAACTTCAATGAATGCTTATGATTAAGGTTTATCATGCTGAACTGATTTGAATAGTGATTTGAATTCACATGACCTCTTACACTTTAGTCACACTTAAATATCTATAAAAAAGCTCTTCTATCAGAAAGTACAGAATATGTCAGCTTATACTTCTATACAGATAACAGATGAAGAAATCAGGCAATGACTAAAAAAATCAGCATGGTATGGGCACTAACATGCACTATACACGATTCCAGTGAACAATCAGCAAACCAGAAATCTTACAAGATACTACATGTTGCAGTAGATCAAACACTTGCAGTTCACTGCCAAGGAGCTATGTGCTTGATCTCAACCAGTCCAGGACGGATCCTGAAAAAACTTTAGAGCCACTTCTTCATAAAACTGAATTATGCTGTTTAAATGCTTCTTTGTGCCAAGACTGTACACACTGCCACATATAACCTCATGTTACCTCACTTATTACCTGTTAATAAACCTATAGGTATCACCTAAAATCTTGCCCCCATTTAAAAAAAATCAAAGTTAATGAATTCTAAACACATTTTAGGTACAATAACACAAGCTAACATCTTTACACACAAATATCTAGTAGACATTAAACATTAAGACATGTTCAGGGGAACTACTTCATTTTCACAAATAAGTACAAACAGTTCCTCTTGTCTTCAATATTTGTGGACAATGTACCCACCAAACCACCTGATATTTGGGGGGTGCCTAGTGACAGATTGATAAATTTATCCACCGACAGAAAGAACTGAAAATGTTGTCCATAAGGGGTATCCACACTTGGGACATTTACTTGTTTACATAAACACACTGTAAAGTACCTTTGAACAAGCTGGTCTGCTTGATAGTATTTTCCATCAATAAGAATTTGGGCATCAACCACTTGCTGACGGAGAAGGTTCTCAGATTCAAGAATATAGCCAGCTATCTCTGCTTCATGTTGGAACTGGAGCCCTGACTCTAATCGCTTGGTGTCCTTAATGAATAAGAGAAAGTCATTAAGCCTTGCAGCTAAACCAAAGGGAAATCAGCTGTAAGAATTTCTGATTATTTTTTTTTTTTGTAAAAACTTCTTCTGATCTCGAAACAATTGTGAAGGATTTTATCTAACTACTGACAAAAAGAGAAGGTAACACAACCTACTCTAGGTAATTTGTGGTATTTTCTTGAAGACATGCTATATTAACAGTACAACAAAAACAAAAGTAGCAGCTATGAAGGTTGCATTCAAAAATCCTTAAGAGTTTTTTTTTTTAAGTAGCCATTGTACTGCTATAAGTTTATGAATACAGACAAGTAAAATCACTGACTGACTTACAGACTGCAGAGCATTCCGGGCAAGTATCAGTTTATCCTCACAGCTCCGGCTGTCCCGCTGAATTCTGTTTGCAATCTGCTGCAGCATTTCCAACCTAGGTGATGCCAAAGTTTTTCAGAAAAATCAATAAGTATTAAAGTTATTTATATTTACCAATCGTGTTGTATGACTTTAAAAACAAACAAATGAATCAACAGCATCTAACACAAAGCACAAATACATATGCCAAGTTACCTGTTCCCTTCTAAGGTTCCATTACCAAAGCTTATACAAGATTTAATCAGCGTGGGACCACAATTAACAGAAAGGAAATTCTCGTTAGAATCAACGCTGGTTTGAGTACTAGTGCTGTTGCTAAACAGTGAATCGCTGCTATGATAGCTATAACTACTGCTATTCATTTTTACATCCAGAGCACGGTCCTTCTGGCTGTTTACATTTGCTGAAAAATGAAAAGATAAAACTCCTACAAAATGTACAGCTTCTAGGGATGTAGTTCCACTACTGGCTTTTGAAACACCTAGCACTCCTCCTTTAAATAGGCTTGAGTACGCACATTCAAAACCCAGCAATTAATATTCTGCCAGCTTTTCAAAGGATTGTACCTGGGGCTATGTATGCTACCTTGCTTTTGGCTTCTCTGCCTTGCAATAAAGTTCTGCAAGTACAGACTAGGCAGCAACATCAGGGCGTCTCTAGGAAACAGACATGCCAAATATTTTATTTAAGTGTCACTAAATAACTATAAAGCCAAGTAAGAACTAAAAGAACTCTGCAGTGTTTCTCACTCTTCAATGAAAAGTTTCAAAAACAAGCAAAGTGTGAAATCCTCACTCAACAGTTCAGTACAAATAACTTCTAGGTTGGGCTGACTCCTTTTTCTTCAAACAGAAATGCACAATAAAACTGGGAGAGTATCATGGTTAATCAGCTCATAACAATACAATCTGAGACACCTGTACACCATCCAACCCACCATCACTACTCCACTGTCCAAGCATGCATGCTTACTAACTGCCGTCTCACTACTCTGTCCTGAAAATTTCCTCTTACCTTCTTCTCCATTCACAGACAATTGCTTCTTGCTGCTTTGACCACAAAACAAGTAAGAAAAATCCGATCACTGCTCTTTCCTTTACATTTTAACTCAGAACCTGGGTTAGGGGTGATTTTTTCAGTATTTCACCCCCTGCTTTTAGGATTCCTGAACAACCACACCCACCCCACAAGGTGACTGTTTACACAGAAGAGCACAGCAAAGGCACAGACACACCCCTGCTGCATGCCAAACTCTGCTAGTTTTGCAAACTAGAACTGAGTCTGGCACTTTCCTCACTGACATCATAATAAGTTTGATCCCATACATCAAATCTGGCCACACATTGTCTATCCGTGTTGATACTTTCAGATGTGTTCACCAGACTTATAGGCAAAGTTTTATTACTTACCAAATTTCAGTATTACAGGTTACATTTTTGCCACAATCAAATTTCACCCCAGGAGCTGTATTAACACCTCATATTAATGAGATGCACTAATAACCAATACAACAGATATGGATGACATTCTTGTGCCCAGAACAACGGATAATCTTAACTTGGTGACTAAGCCAGAATAATTTAAAGCAATTTTCTCTCTCATTTTACAGGGACCACCACGTGTAGTGACTATCACCCTACGATCTGTCACTCTGTTTACCATTCCTGAAATATGGGAAGGAGTTTAGGTTCACATTTGTTTACCTGTGCTCCATCCATATGAATAAAAAATAAATAAACTAACATCATTTACACATCTTCTCAACAAAGATAATACAGCTTTCTGCAAGTATGAACAGAATTTCTATTGGTGAAGCCAGACACTAACTTCGCTTTTGGCATCTTGGGATAGATTAACCTACAAGACCTAGCAGGCTGTATTTCTGCTGCTTCTTTCCGGTATTCTGCTCTGCATAAAGCGGACAACCTCTGTATTGCAGGGGACAACTTTGTATTCCTCTATAGGAACTTGTTCCATAGTAGGGTGCTGTGAATCAACACCTCCCACTGAATCTGCTGTTTCAGTCATGCTCTTGCTTTTGTAAGCATGACACATATTTAACTAACTTTGACTGTCATTGGGATCTTCTCTGGCTGAAATCTGTCTCTTTCTGAGGAATTCCTATACAATGATCCAGATTCTTCATACCTACTTTCAGGTACCTAGGAGCAAGGAGAAGGATCACCCTATTGTCACCAGAAAGTCAGTGACAGGATTCTCTAGAAAGTGATTCAGATCTTAGGTGTGTCCTTTGGATGCTTAAAGTTAAGCAGAATGAATCCAGACCCAGGTGTCTATATCTACCCCCATGCAGAAGCCCCAAAAAGAACTTAACTTAACGAAAAGAGGGTTTTTCTTAATTAATGAACAGATGACACCTGTGTCTGCCACAGAATTTAAGAAATTCCATTAAAAACGAGAAATGTTCTCAGACTGCATCAAGAGTTTAATTATGCTCAGTAATCTGCTAGTATACTAGTATGTTACTACGATGTACAAAACGGTGTCACACATCCTACTACCATGGAATACGACTATGCATTTTGCACATCTAAGTGTTTTGTGTGCTCTTGAGAACAACTAACTCAAACAATCTCTAAACAGGATGTTAGCCCACAAAGTTGTGCAGCAAGTGAAATACACATTTCATGTAAAGGATGAGGATGGTGCTTATGAGACAGTGAACTGATATAAACCCAGCTCTGACTAACTGTACAAAGAAAGTGGCTATATTTGCGTGTAAGTGCTTTGATGATCTGAGGCACAGATACTGTTCATCTTGACCATCTGAGACCACAGAAGTTATTTCTGTCTGGACCTGCCTCTATGAAGCAGGTAAAGAGCTTCAGGCCTTGAACAAAAGTAGAATTACTTGACCTAGTAAAATAATGTGGAATTTATCATGGAAGAAGGTATTTACAAATTTCAGTATGGGTTAAAACAACAGAAAATATATTAACCAAGCCTGTCCAACGTTCACTAGCGTACCTCTCCACTTCCGGTCGAAGAGTCTTCTCTCTTTCCAGCATGGCAATAATAAGCTTTCCCCATTCTTTTTCTATATCATTTGGATGGTAGCCTTGAGAAAGTTTGATGCGTCCAAATTCTATCCAGACCTTAACAATTCATACATATTTGTTATTTTAAGCCACAGAAAGGGAACTTCTATACATTTCAATGCATGCTAAAACTTACCTCTAGCAGTTTATATAGACGTTTAATTTTTGATTTATCTGTCTCCTTTGGTGGAATTTCTGTTTCTTTAAACTGTAAATATTGATTATAAAGTGCCTACAGAAACATAAAAAAAACATCGTCAGCTTTTACTTATAGTTAATATAGCCTTCTTCTCTAAACCCTCTCCTAATATTCTTCACAAGCTTACCTTTATACCGTACTACCACAGTTCTACAAAAAATGATCAGTGTCAAACTAAAGATTTGCTTTTGGTTGTTCATATGTTAGTAATGTATTTATTTACTTCGAAAAGGTCAAGAAGTAGTACTGTTCTAGAGTTGCTTTAATTGAATAAATCAATAAGCACATCATTTGTTCAAGCTTGTTTTGAGTCAGTAACATAAAGTGTAATTCCAACAGAAAGTTTAAGTCATCACATCTCACCTTCAATTCCACAGGATTGTTGGGAAATGTTCTGTCAGACATTATCATGACATGGTGTCTGATCCACTGCATGAGGTAGTTCACCATATTCTGATATTCAACCCATTTGACTTCAACATCCTGCCAAAGCAAAACCCAGATTACAGAACAGACGAAAATCATCTGAGACATCATTTTTGCTTCAGCTTTGAAGACTGAGGTCTTCACACATATAAAAAAAGATTTTGAAATTCTGCAATTCTGAAACAATATTGACTTGCTCATTACAGCCCACTTAAAGTTTCCAAATATATGATTTGGTCCCAAATAATTCCACTGAAAACACGGTATTTTCTAGGTTAGTAAACTTGAGATTGATAATAATCAGAGAGGCAAAATGTATACATCCATGACTGAAAAGTAAGAACTATGAATTGATCTTTTTCCAACTTCAGGTATATTGTTTTTAGTTAAGCTCTTAGCACAGATATTTTCATGTCCACAATATGAAACAGTTAAGACTCTAAAATCTCAACCTAGAAAAATCACGTCAAAGAAAAGTGTGACAGCAGTCCTATGGAAGATCCAGCTAACATTCCGGATCTGAAATCCAGAATTTTATTAATGAAGCACAAGTATTTTTCTCTTACTTACATTTGCACTGATGCCTTCACCACCTTCTGGTACTTTGGGAAATGCATCATAAAGTGATGACACATAAGTTATTACTGACTTCTCATCAGGTGAGGAAACATCGACATCTAAAAGAGCAAGACAGAACACCACTTTATCACATAGTTGTAAGAATGCCCGCAAATATGCTACAACCTGCAGGCAGATTGAATTTTATTTTAATGCTAGGGGTTTTGCAACAAAGCCCTCTGCAACTCTCTTACCTTCAGGATCCAGAAGTCTGGCAACACCAAGTTTTTCTGCTACAAAAAAAGCATGTTCTAAATTTGCAAGGTTGCTTTGAACAGCAACGGTATTCATGTCTATCAGGTCCGGCCTGTCAAATAAGAACAGTAACACTTGGTTACAACTCTTTACCAGTTTGAAATCACTGCTGTATTGGTAAATCAAACCAAGAGCATGGATGGATACAGCAACAGAGTTTTCATTAAAAAGGATTTCACTAAAATCAGGTGAATAGGCTGAGGTCACTGCTAATTGAGAAACACAAGCAATTACAACACTGTCACTTCTCTATCTACAAGCTAATGTTTCTATCCATCCCTTGTATCCATCTCTATTTTCTTATGCATATTTATTCATGTGCACTGCCATTGTATTATGACGCCTTGTCCTTTCCACTGCACTTGGGGGGTGTGCGTTGAACTCACTTTTCTCTTTTACACAAGGGAGTTAATTTCTACCGCTTTTACAAGTTTTTAGTCATTCTTCATCAAATTCTTCACCACGTGTCAGAACCCACAGAGTAAAAAAGTTTAGTCACAAAAAATATCACTTTAACCTATTCCTGATGAGCTTTAAAGTCTTCAAATGGCAGACATTGACATTGAAGCCCTGCTTTCAGTTAAACACTGCTGCCAGTTCTCTTATAGAAAACTCAGCTCCTTGCACTTACACGTTCACACCTTCATCCTGCTAAACTCCACTGCCAGCCACGATACGTTTGTTTTAATGGAATGCTTGTCTTAAGCCAATCTTACCTGTAAACATTTTTAAGGCCCAAAAGTATTATCCTGTACCAATTCTGTATCAGCATCATTGCTTTAATGTTTTAAATTAATGTAAAGCTTCAGAATCACAGAATATGCTGAGTTGGAAGGGACCCACAAGGATCATCAAGTTCAACTCCTGGCCCTGCACAGGACCATCCCCAAGAGTCACACCATGTGCCTGAGAGTATCATCCAAATGCTTCTTGAACTCTGGCAGGCTTGGTGCTGTGATCACTTCCCTGGGAAGCCTGTTCCAGTGCCCAAGCACTCTTTGGGTGAAGAACTTTCTTCTAATATCCAACCTAAAACTCCCCTGACACAACTTCAGGCCATTCCCTTGGGTCCTGTCACTGTCACCACAGAGAAGATATCAGTGCCTGCCCCTCCTCTTCCTCTAATGAGGAAGTTGTAGACTGTAAAGGAGGTCTCTCCCCAGTTTCCTCTGCTCCAGGTTGAACAGACCAAAACTACTGTTGTCCTTTTAGCTTGCTGTGTAGGACTTGGTTTTTAGATTTTGCAGTTCTCAGTGCAGAGTATGTTACTCTCTGCCTCTTTCAGCACTGGAATTCTGTTAGCCATAACACCAAAAAGGAAGGGACTTCCAAAGATGCTGAGCAAAAATTCATCCCACTGAAGCTAACTAGAGCCACAAGGGTCTGAAACCTTTGCTATTGAAATCCTACACTACTGAAAACCAGACTCACAAAACACCAAAAGAAAAAAATATGGCATACAACTTTTAGTGAAAAATTCAGTTCTTTAATTTTCTCATTTTTGTTTCTAGAGAAAATATTTTCTTGGTTGTATGTAGCAGAAGCTTTAAATAATTGCAACAGAAATAAAACTGTTAAATATCACATTGTTCAAAATTAATGATAACATTTCATTTGGCAATACCCCAAATTCCATGGATAACAAAATAGTATTAACTTTGGGAAACTCAATACAAGCTCATCTTTGAACTAACTACAAGGACACTGTAAATAAAAATCTATTGCTTTTCAGCCATTTAGAATCACTGTTTTCCTTGTGCTTTTTTGAAGACAAGCCTATAGGACAGATGGTAACACAGAACCCATTATGTCTATAAAGAACATTTAATTAATAATAAAACTTTAGCAGTGCAATATAATCCTTCTAAAGCAGTGGGACTTTCCACTTCCAATATGCTTAGTGGATGCATGATCAAGCTTACACTATTCTTCTCTAAATTTCAGTGCAACAAAAACAATGCAATGTAACCAATACCTTCCATTGCTAGCAGCACAGAAAATTAATGAAAAATAAAAGACAGTGTTAGAAAACTGAACACTCCTGTTTCAGCCATAATAATAGAGATGGTATGAGTAATAATGACTGCTTTAACAGCAGTTTTGAAAAGACAATCAGGTTTCTCTAAGTGTAACACTGTTGGTTTGGTTATTTTTTTTCCTCCTGCCTTCTTTAAATTTGTTTCACGCTTGATAAAAATGTCCCAAGAATAATCTTTTACACTGCCTGTTCGATTGCCAACTCTCAGAACATGAAAGAACAAGTTGTAAAGGCCTTGACTATTCCCCAAAAACAAGCTGCAAGCTGCAGAGACACTGACACAATAATCTCCTTAGAATAAAGCTTTCATTTAGATGAAGAAGAGGTAACATTTTTCTCACTGTGATATGGGTAACAAAATCAATAAAAAACTACTGCTCTTGCATAATACATCATTTTGCATTGGTGCTGTGGCTTCACTCCCCAGCTGAAGAAAAGCCTACTTTGTGAGATGCCTCCCCATCTTTTAAACATACTTTCCCATCCCTGCAACTCCTACCAGAATATGGTTATTCCCGTTTCTCCTTAAGAACATAGAAAAACTGCAATGAGTACTGCTATTTTCAGTTAATTATACATTTAGCACATAGCATACTGAACTAGATTAACTGGTCTATATTTCTCTAAAGTCTTGATCTAGAAGAAAATACTACAGAGAATGGCATTCGTGTCTGTCTTAATAGTGCTTGCCTTCGGTTTTTGGAAGCAGACATAAAGCTACACAGCTGACTGAGAACTAGCCTACTCATGGGTTATGGAAGGGCAACGACAAGAATTATGACTTGAATGCTAAAGCACCTGGTACTGGCCACAGCAAATGCATGCTGCTTGGGGCCTAGGGCCTACCCCTCTGCAGGTCACCCCTTCCTCCTAGCAAATAGTAGAGGGATACCTTGCAAAGCCACAGGAAAAGGAGCTTTCCTCCCAGAGCTCAGTAAACGATGTTTTTAGCCCAAGAAAAATGCATCCAAAAAACATGGCTCAGGAAATCAGATTGCCACATTGTTCCTTTTGTTTAGTAGTGGGGGGGGGTGTCTCAATTTAAAATAGAAAACAATGTCATTTTTATGTGCCGTAAGCTTGCAGAGATACCTGTCCACTAAATGGAAATACTACTAACTGTTGAAATTGCTGTTGAGACGAGTATCCTTCTAATACATATTTATTTAATTGTATTAATTGAAGTAAACATTAGATTTAAAAGCATCATCTATCATGGCAAACATTTTCATTTTTTAAGGCTCTAGCAAAAATACATGAATTTTTTAGAAGCTATTTATCATGTATTATAAATATATTTTATATCAATTTGAATAGCACTATTAAGTGGTTTTATGTTTAATCAAGAACAAATTAAATTAAATGCACTTTAAGGAACATTCAATGACTCTACCTTCTGTCATAATTGTGTGAGTCATCTTATGGAATATTTTTCAGCAGGCTGGGGCCTTGCCACGAGAACATGTACATAAACATCCCAAACACTAGTTGAGTTGGAACATTGCATGCAAAGAAGATGCTTCTGCTGCAGCCACACCTAAGTCAAGGGGTTTGGCTTCTACATTGAGAGTCTTTAATCATTTCATTTATAAAAAAATTGATGCCTGCCATTTGAGATCTTAGTGTAGGTGTTAGAAATTAACACAATTTGTATCAGAAGTGGGGGGAAAGGTGTGATTAATACCACCTCAATTAGGATACTGACAAAATTATGATCAATTCAAGAAAACAAATGCCTAACACCACAAAGACAAGCAAGTAACCAATATCTGCAGAACAGCATAAAGAAATTAAGGGGGTTATAAATGCAAGTTACATGGTTCAAATGCAAGTTTTCTATTCTGCAAAAACTCCTTGAAATCAAAGAGTTGTACATAATAAATAAAGTTAGGTACATGTAGATTTTCTCATTGCCAGAGCTTAATACCTAGCAAAACAGTTCAATATCCAAACTAGCAGCTACAATATTTGCCCAACAAAACAAAAGATTAGATTTGACAGGGATTTGATATCTCAAAATGGAAAAAGATGTTTAACTGAACTTTAATTTTCCCAGTCAATGATGAAGAAATCACATCCTTCTCCTCACTGTTCCGGGATGACAGTTGCCCAAGTTACAACAGTGTTTAACTTTCCTAAAGCATAAATATACATGTCAGAGGAATATTCCACTTGAAAATACTCTTACTGGGTTCAGAAGGCTGACAAGCCTGAAGTTATTTACATGAACCATCTAAGCTGTTTAATCTGCACAACCCTCTTTCAGTCAAAAGTCTGCACACTGCCTGAGTAATACCTGATATTAAAGGGTATTTCATTCTTAGCTTATATTTAGCAGAAATACCAATATCGTGTTACCAGCAGAACTCTCAAAGAAAATATGACTGAAGATGCAGTGAAGTGTATCACATCACTATAGTCCAGTTAGCTTTTCCACTGATGCAATCAGAAAATGCTTATAAAATTAAAAAAGTACTTTGTTTCATTGATCATAGACAAATGAAAAGGATGTGTGCCAGAAAGACTCATGCATTTTTCAGGGATGGGAGGACTACTGGAACAAAATAAAGACCATGCCAGAATACACAGTCATAAAATAAAATTTGAAAAAAGACAAGACAGACTTCTGAAACAGATAGGATTCAACATGTATTTCAGGAGAGAGCACAAGAAATATATTATCATCTATTCTGAAGATTTTGGTTAATGGCAGAACATTGCAAAGAAGGGAATTAGAAAACACAAAATGGTTATGTAAAGTCTTGTTCAAGACAGCTTGCCAAAGATTCAGAAAGACTGAGGAAGCAACACAATGAGAATGACTGCTGGACTTCAACTAATACATATTGTTTTTGTGACCCACACACTTCTGTGGATGCCTCATGTTTGCATATGCAGTGCTCTGTACACTGCCATAACCATGAGATCTAATTTTAGTGTTGGAAGTACCCTTTCCTAATACATATGCCTACCATATTTTCCTGATCCTTTTTGAGAGATGGTCTGATCACTTAGAGAGAAGAGGAAGAGGAGAGTTTCTGTTCAAAAATGGCAAGGAGGTATGACTTTGTAGCATTGTAGAGGAACAGATCTCCTTTATCATCAGAATCAAGGACCGCAATGTGTACACACAGCATAAGGTTCTGTAGCAGGTTTCTTGGTGTCAAAAACCCCATCCTGAATCACTACATCCTAGGCTTCCCCCCTCTCAGAAGCTCTGGATTCTTTACAAAGCTGTGGATTTGTCTCAGAAGGATCTGTATAGAAAACAATCACATGAGGAGTTTTTTTAGCTTAGTTTTGCTAATTGATTTATGTTTAGGAAAGATACGTTCAGACTCAGACCTCGGTACAAATGTGAGCACCAATTTACATGCCAACATCTGCAACTGGCAAAAGTAAGTTTTGAACCAGATGTCCAGATGTCTGAACTAGGTGACCCTTCTTGCCTCAAGCTCTTTGGCACTGGTCCAGGGGCTCATGGGTCTGGCTAGATGGATGGTTTTGCTCAACACTCACAAACAACATTTGAGTAAAAAGCTAGAAAACTAAACATGAAAGATACATCACAGACCTAAGTGTGATGAAGCACCTAAATGAAGAAGCTGTCCTTCAGAGGAAATAGTCAGTCAAAAGACAAGCAGGACTTCCAAACTATGGTTACAACACTATTAAGTGAAGTTGTCCAGAAAAGGAGTTGCAAAGAGTGATGCGCAGGACAGGTCTGATGAAAAGTAATCAGCCTTGAGCATTCACAGGATATGTAACTATCCACTGTCACTTTTATTAAGAATAGTTTTGGTTCTTTTTAACAGATTCACCCAGACAGGACAAGAAAGAACAAAGAAAGACTTGAGAACCTCCAGTTTTTATACTTCCCCAAGATCACAAGGTCTCTATTACATATAAATATGAGGATGAGGAAAGTAACAAGTGGTGAGATTCAGCTTCATATCCAGACACTGAAATTTCAGTGTCTATATATATATTTCACTATGGTCAGTGGAAATCTGGCCAGTACATCCAGTGCAACCTATCTAGCAAGCTATCCAGAATCTAAGAGTTCCTTCAGAGACACCCAAATCCACTCATGGTATCGAGTAGAAGTTTTGATAACTGCACACCTGCCATGAAGCGTTCTTCTTCACTGAACACACATGACTTGAGACTGACGCTCACAGAAAAATAAGCAATACTGTACATTTTAAACTCAGAATTGCTTAACTGGATCTCACAGACTTTATACCAATGATTACTGCAGTTTTGTTTAGGGCTTCTTGAAAATGTTCTCATTCAATTAATACAAAACAAATTCAGAAAGGCTACCAAATTTTACTACAGTAATTACAGAGAAGCATGGTATGTCACACCTGGTAGCTCATCATTCAACACCTGACTGGAAGTTTAACGGTGGAAACCAGTGCAAAGTATTCCATGAAACCCTTGTCTTGGCCACCTGACACAGACTATTTGAAGTAATTTACATAAATATTTTATGACTTTTTAGAAATATCTCTTAGGGCGGCGAGACAGGGAAAATATTTCATGTAACTTCAAATGTGAGACTAAAATGACTGTTCAACCATATTACGATAACATCTTCAATTACCACATGAGATGGTGATACAAAAATTACTCCAATGCATCAAACCAGTGGGTGAAGCTGAGCAGTGTCATCATGGCAACACGTCAGAACTCAGAGAAAATTGAAGTTTTCTAATTGAAAACTATCATTATAGGAAAGTTTTATTCTTACAACTGTAATAAACCCAAAAAGCATGCTGCTGCATACAGTTGCATATTATTCGTTCAAGTATGAGGCAAATACTTATCTCAAGCTCCACAAGTCCCTACCATCAATATCATACAGTATTAATGCATTTTGCATGATCATTATGACTTGTATCCTCTTTCTGGTTTTGTCTTGTGTTGATGTGACAGGAATGCCTGCACTATACTTGATTTTATGTGTCTCTACAGATTTCGCTCAACACTTCTATAAAGATGAACAATAATGCCTTTTTATTAGCTCAAGAGTTGAAAAATTTTCATGTGATCTGAACTCTTCAGCTCTCCTTTGTATATTTTTTTCATAATTTTTCACATAAGTTTTCAGATACAATTAATGAATCTGAAAAATGTATTGCCAGTGATGGTGCAACAAGGGTATACTATTTACAGATACATTTCCTGTCTGTTCTTCAGACATCCCAACATATTATATCAAGACTTCCAATTAAAAAATTAATGAATGTTTTAACTGCACTAAACATAAGGAAAACAAAAACCATCAGATGCCCTAACTTATTAATTTAGCCCTCAGCAATAAACACAGCTCATTCCTTCTACTGTGTATGCCCTTCATTTGATAAGCACTGAGTTTAATAAACCTACTGAAGCCTCCTGTCCCACCTTTGTTACCACTGCAAAACTTTACCTGTAACATGCCATACCAACTGATTTAGATAAAGACACAATTAAGACATTGTACTATCAAAGATCTATTAGTTAAATGTGGAGTTCAGCTTTAGCCATGCAAAACAAACCCTAATCATAACTTGGCAATAAGTTTGCAATGTAGGTTTCGAGATCAGTACACACATGAATGAAATTAGAAAGGACCTGTCAGTCCTTTCACTAGCTTTAAAAACAGATTTTACATTCTCTTTGTACTAAGAGTTGTTTCTGTCATTACAAAACCAGAAAGGGTGCAGTAACTTTGCCAATTTTTTACTTAGAATAAAATTTAAATAGGAACAAGGTTCACAGCTGTTAACCTCAACCCACACTGTGCAATCTACAGAAATAATCATAAATAATGGAGTGTTTGAAAACCAAAAAGACAATGAAGAAACCCAATCAAATTATTTTTCTGTTCTGCATCCTAGGAATACCCCCTCCGGACCACAGCAGTGACTGCTTGACACACTGGCTTCCCAGTGGGATTAATACAGTTACCAACAAGGAAGAACGGTGAGGTACTGCAATGAGTTCAAGCAATTGCCTAAAGGCTCCTTGTGCCATCCTGCCTTGGAGGCAACCATTTCTCCGTGTGCCATAAATTTGCCAAGGCATTGCCTGAAGACCAAGACCTCTCCCTGTGCAATTTATCATGGGAGCATATGCTCAGACACCATACCCTTTCAGATAGAGACTTCCAACACCCTTAGATGTCTTGGTCTTGCAGATCAAAGAGTAAGAAACACACGATACACAAAAAACTACCCTTTCAATCCAAAGCTTTACTTTTCGCTTTTTTCGCATTTGGCCTAGGCAAGAGAAAAGTTTTGATTTCATCCCAACATTTTTTTTTCTGACTTATTGCAAAAAGGAAACTGTTATTCAGCTGCTACTTAGCAGTAGGATCCAGTACAACATACACAGGGATCATTTTAAGTCCGGATCTGAAATTAATCAATCCAACTGACTGAAAGTCTTCCATCTAATACCCACTAAGGCTAACCACCACCACAACACAAGATGTTAAAATTGCAGGCACGCTTCCAGCACTATTTTAATAGTGCCTTTACCAAGTGCCATCACAGAATTCTTCTGAGTGCATCCAATTAAACTGCAGCTGAGGTAACTTTCTATTTCTAAACTCATGAGAAATATACTCAGGCAAGTAATATTAAAAGCATGTCTGCTTGTCAGTATTTTTAAGCATCTGCAATGCAGTTTATTTTTCCCCAAATTGCCAATTCTTAACACCAAGTTTGCTTCTTCTACAGAACAAAAACTACTGAAAACAGAAAGAACCACACTCTTCAACAGTGAGGTGGGTGAGAAGGGAAAGCACCACAACCAAACTCACATTTTCTTATTGTTAAAGCTGGGTAACAATAAATTACAAGTCACAAAACAGCAAGCCAAAACTAGCAGACCCACCTAATCTCTTTATTTAAAACATATCCCTTAGCATTTTAAGGCTTGACACTGTGTAATATTTAGTTTCTTTCTCAGTCATCCCCCAAGGGTGTTCAACGTGTTTCAGCAAATTGAGGCATTACTATCCCTCCCCTTAAGGAATGTATTCATGTCAGTACCTGATCGGTTGCAACATGTTTTAACATCAGAGGGATGCCATATGCAATGCCAGCCAGGAGTTAGTGTTCAACTAACTCTACATACGTAGCAAATCATCCTGGGTAAGGTTGAAATGGCTTGTTCTAAACCAAAACAGTTATTTAGCAGGCAGGAATATAGCTTGCTCCCTGGTATACCACACTCCGAAAAATATATCCACTTAGTAATTCTGAAAGTATATGGAGTTAGTATAGAAATATTTCAAAAGAAAAGCTCTGTGACCCTCTCTCACTTTATGTAGCATTTATGGAGCTGTCACACTGCTACTTCCTCTGGGAACATGCTGCAGCATCTATTCCTCTTCCTCCCACATGAAGCATTTAGTGTACCTACACTCTTTCCATGCTACATTCACTGTTAGCCTCTCTTCCTCTTTTGTCCAGGAATAGTAGCCATCTTCTCCTCGTTCACTCTCTAAAACTGTATGCAACTTAAAACCATAGGCATCATTAAGGTTTTGCATAAAGCTTACCAATAGCAAAGGCTCCTCTGGATCAGATCCCCACATTTCTTTAACAATACAGTAAAAAGGCATTTTTCTTGTGCTCTATCAGCACCTTCCCTCTATGCAGCATTTCTAATACTTTAAATTCTTGTAAGAGGATGCCAAAATTTGAAGACAATTGTTTGCAGGTGGTCTCAGCAAGCCTGGGTATAGCATTACATGAAATAACCTCAATTGTTTCCTTGTCTTAAACCCTGAAAGACTACAGTCCTGCTTGTTTATCAGACTGCTGCTCAACCAAAACACAGTTTACCCCTTTTTCTCCTAACTAGTCTTTCAAATTTGGTATGGTTGCTGAAACTCACCTAGAAGTCCAGACATAATTGGACATGTCTATGCTGAAAGTGTACAGAAGGCAGATCAAGGGCCCATGACCTTTAATTACTAGTCTTTCCCATAGCATGACCATGGCCCATTGTGATCACAGTCTCCCAGGCAATCCATGAGCCCAGTTCAAGGGATAACACTGACCTAGGACTCAAGGGGCTGCACTCTGTATGGGGGACCAAAGGAGAGTTCAGCCATCCAGGCACCAGCCGGGCTGTATCACTTACCCTCAGGGCTGGAAAGCAGGGTCTAGACCCACTTCATTTACTAGAACAGACCTAACAACTGGGACTAGAACTTAAAAAACATGGCCTTATTTGAGAACTAAGATTGCAGGGCTTCCTGAACACATGCTTTTTCACCACGCTGGCACCACTGGGGCTACTCATTAAATGCTATTATCTAGTTACACAAGCACATACTACACCTGCTGGAATTCCTTTTGTAAATGCTTAAAGCAAAATTACCTCTCTATTATAAAAGCTGTGAAAATACAAAAATAAAACTTAAAAAATAAGTGCACACATTTTTACAAAAACATACAGGTATGACATTAATCTTTTTCTGTCCTCCATACTTCATCTTTTTCCTTTAGAAAGTAAGACGAGCTGGTCCGTCTGTTCTCTGAATATCAGTAGTCATTGTCCTTAATGAAGTGTCTACAAGTAACATTTAATTGTAAATCTTACAGTTATTATTTTTGCTATTTCTTAAATTCCATTTTCAGACACTTTTTAACCGAATTTTCCTGTAGTCTGTAGGTACTAAAGGTTCAGGGCAGTCTGAGATCAGAAAAACTAGTTTGCTACTTTGGTATGTTTATTTGAATTTGCTTTACTTTGAAATAAATGCATCTGCAAAGCATAATGCAGATCTATAACTTAGATTACTAGTTCCAATCTGGCATGCAACTCCTACTGAAACAAGAGTAGCCTTCACTCCATAGACACAAACTGTTTCTATATATAGGGGGTATAACTGGGATAGAGTTCTAAAAGATCAGTGTTTCTTTTTCCTGGGCAAAAGGCATGTAGAGAGAAAAAATGAAAACACAAATCAAGAGCATTTACCTAAAACACAGCCTAGTGACTAGAAATACACAAAGTGATAGAGCTGCAAGATGAAGATCCCAGGGTTATATGGCAGTATCTCCAGTAAAATCTGGGCATCACATGCTAATTAAAGTCAGCCTCCAACCTCTAAGTCTGGCTGACAAGATTTTGCTATGTGTATAGAATGGCACGAAAGAAACATCATGTACTTTTGAAACTGCCTCAAGTCAGATTTCTTCCAACACAACATATTGAAGCAAATAACACACGTCTTCATTGAAAAATTAAGCTGTAAGAGGCAAATGATAAAACATATGAGACATACAGCATATTTTTGAATCTCCCGGATGTATCTGTAACTTTCACTAATGGCCTGATCACATACCTGAAGAAAGGTGTGGAGGTTCAAAAAAGAGTGTGAAAACTGATATATTTAAATAAAATCATACCATTAACAACTCTGGTAATGTTCAGTATTAAAACTCACTTTTTAATGTTATAATTTGATTTGGTCTTTCTATGTAAGGACAAGTATTCCCACAGAACAGAGTAGATTTAGATTAGATGTTAGGAAGAAATTCTTTACTATGAGAGTGATGAGGCACTGAACAGGTTGCCCAGACAAGCTGTGGATGCCCCATCCCTGGGAGTGTTCAAGGCAAGGTTGGATGCAGCTTTGAGCAACCTAGTATAATGAAAGGTGTCCCTGCCCATGGCAGAGGAGTTGGAACTAGATGATATTTAAGGTCCCTTCCAACCCAAACCATTCTATGATTTTATGATTAAAGCAAAATTCAGGGTCTGCAATGGAGCCCCCCCCCAGGCAGTTCTTCAGGCCAGCATGAAGCACAGTTCGTTTCCCAGGGATTTAACCATCTACAGGATGTAAATGGAAGCTTTATATATACTCTTCAAAAGTTCAGCCAAGTAATCTTCAATCTTACCGTATAAACACAAACCGCTGGAAACTGTTGAAAACATAAGGAATCTTCTCACATGAGAATAAATTATTCTTTTCTAAATTTGGGGGGGGGAGAAAATAAAGTTGTATATGGAGCCAAATACCTCAAACAGAGCAATTTTTTCCTCTCATTTCTGTTATTCGTAAAATTAGTTTCCAACTCATTCATACTCTTATGGGAAGTAAGAAAGTAACTGAAGACCTTTATAGTGATGCCTCAGAGCTTTTTGAACTTTTTTAACTTTTGCAGATTTTAGAAGTAGTTGTGTAGTAAATGTAGATTTGAATGTAGCTGTATTGTATCCCTTATCCTGTAGCATAATGTTTACACATATCCAACCCTATTACACCATGTCATATCAATCCCTCTAAATTCCGTTAGCGTGTTTAGTCTTCTTTTCAAGGTAGGATTGTAGAAAAGCACCCTAGGCCTGGACCAGAAGATATCACACAGACACAGCGACTCTGTTCAAGCCCATAACTTTGGAGGAGCTCCAAGGACTGTACGCGTTGCGAAGAAGATGAATGAGGAAGAAGGGGTCCCAAACGCCCCCAGATCTAATTCTCAAAGGGGTGTGTCATGGAGCAAAACCGGGGGATGGGCAGATCTCGGATTGGATGGACCTTATTATAAAATCAATTGGAACCACTGCCTGGGTGAGCCCGCTGCTATGTGTATTCCCCTGGCCTGAGGCCTAATTAAAGGACCCACTCTCTTTATCTTATACACTAAGTTGGCCTGGAGTCTTTTTCTCCACAGTCTCTTAAGATAACAATAGAAAGCTCTGACAACCTAACCCTTGTTGCTCAACAGGACAGAAGACAAATATCCTGCACTTGCTCAGGAAAGCAGGTGACTGACTTCAGTGCATGTGATACAGCACCTGCACACTGCCCACATCCCTTGCTTGACACTGGATGGGGAGCACTGGCAGCATGGCTGTGGGTGCAGGAAGGACAGGGAGACAGGAAGGTAGCTGGATCACCTACTGAACCCACCAATCTCTGCCAAGATGCTGCAGTGCGTACTAGTTAGTCATGACAGGGAAACCCTGGCCTTATGGGGCTTCTCCCGTGCTTCTTGGAGGGAACAGGGAGATATGACATATCCATGCACTATTCTTGCAGTTCTGCATCGTAAATTTTAGCTGGCTTGCACCAAAAGGTACTGGGATCCTCTGTCAGTACAGAAAAAAAAAAAGAAACAATTCTAACCCACCATTAAAAGCAGGCAGACTGCCAGCTCCACCAAAGGGAGAGGCTCCCTGCCTGCTGGTGCATGACTCATAGCCCAGCTCATGGCCCAACCCTTCACAGCTTCAGCAATTTCCTGAAGTCTTGAAGCTGGTGCATACTTGCAATTTAAAAAAATCACTTATGCCTGGAGAGGAGGTAATTATGACCTGCCACTCCCATCCTGTCACCTAGAACCAGATAGTGACATCTCCCTGTCTCATGGGCAACTGACTGTGGGGATCATTTTGTTCTCATGTAGCTTGTGTTCTTGATGGTGCAGCCAGAAAAGGCCTCTCAGCCTTGGTGTCAGGGCTGCGAGCATGGGGTTTGCCTGTCTGCAACCAGGTTCAGCTGAGAGGCACTGTGGCTCCTATCCTCTGAGAGCTGCTGGTGCTCTTACCTCTGGCTTGTGGCTGAGCTGTGGTCCCTACAGTGGTGCAGCCAACCTGAGAGCAGCGCACATGCCAGTTCAGCCTCAGCACACCCCCAGAAAGGTCCCTGATGCCGAGGGCTGGGGCAGCCCTGGTGCCCCCCTCAGCTGGGGCAGTGGAATAGGCCCTGGCTGCCAGGCCCTGCCCTGACAGACCTCCTTGGGAAGCCCCCACCGCTGTGCCCTGGCATGGGTAAGCGTGTGCTCTCTATCCAACACACAACTTGCTGTGGCTCAGCACAACTGCAGTTCTAGATACATGCCTGGGTATTTGAGCCTTCTGGTTATTACTGTCATAGCACAAAGTGTCAACGCTCTTAAAATTAAGTCCAAGACCAATTAAATCCCTTCCAGGACTGGAAGTCGTCATGTCCCACCTGAAGAGCCCCGTCCCCCATTCACAGAGAGTAGATACTCCTCCCAGCCCAGAGTGCATAGTGCTTCTCTAGGGAGAGGTATCTCCAGTTACACAGAACACCTGGTGCAGGGGGGTTGCCACACTGCACCACGGCTGGCAGGGGTGTGTTCCACAGTGGCAGCATCACAGTCCCACCCAAGCAGGCACAACTGCTCATCCACCCTGATGGAGCACACCAGCCAGCAGCATCTGCAGGATGCTCAGCCTAGATTCTGAGACCACCTGTGATCCACGAACTGGAAGTTACTCGAACAGACAAACAGAAATGGAGAACCACTGCCAAAAATGTGCTGAATTTTTTAGTGTTTAAGCTACATATTGCTCAGAACACAAACCAAGCTTTAAAAGAGCTCTCTGGAGTAAAACACTGTAGTTAAAAATATCAGATGATTGTTTGGGAAGATCATTCCTATCTTGTGAGCAATAGCTGGAAATTATTATCTCTGTTTTAATGGTACAAAACAGCAAAGGAAAGAAACATAGAAACTCACTAAAATCAGTGGAAGAATCTCACTGATTTAATCAGCACATGGAATCCAAGAACCTGTAACCTCTCACAACAAAAACACGTTAGATAAGCACGGTAAACATTCCCTGGAAGGACACGGGATCCTTATGTGGAGAAGTTATGCTTACAGGAAGAAGATAAGCTAAATGGAAACTGGCACAGAAGCACATAAAATGGGGACTCTGCTCCTCAACCAATGAATCATTTGCTTTGTGCAGCACACTTATGTCAAAGGTGCTCGTCCTTCCCCACTGAAACACTGTGAATGAAACTCATGGAGCAACACCAGAAACACTGTTCCAGCAAAGCAACTCAGACATTAACATTCATACAGCTGGAGGACAGAATTCAAGTTTTTCATTATTTATTAACTGATCTGTACCACAACTACTAGTTGCTGAGCTGTAAAGGCTACACTGCTCTATGTAAGATGTATGTAAAGGCTACATAGCTCTATGTAAGATATGAAGAAGTTCTGGAAAATATTTTCCATTATTCCATCTCATTAAACTCTTCGTTTTTTTCTCTCCAATCTCTTTGTATATTTCATATTGTTTATTTTTACAAATACTTGTCTGTGCTATGTTCATTCTTTTGGCTGCTCTGTCCTGAAGTAAAACAGTCTAGTCTTTTGCCAGCTATTTCCTTTTGTCTTGCCAATGTTACTAAAAGAGACTTTCTTGCTGGCATGCACCTCCTCCCCGACTGGCTACCCAGAACAGAAGCATAGTCAGAAAAAGACCTCATTGATTCAGATGCAGCTTAATTTTACCACAAAGTTATGCACTGCCACAGCTAACTTCTCTGGGACTTTGAGCACTATACGTGATGCTTACAGCCTTTACACACAGCCTGTGACAAAAAGGTTGCACCTGCTTGACTCGTCTCCCATTTTATTTCAGTGTCCTAATCCCTACAAGGACAACATGTGTGTTATGTCTGCCTAGACTTCTTTCTGTGGTTGGCCAAGTAGTCTCATAAGAGGAAATCCAAGAACAGAATAGTCTGCTGCAGGCTCTGTTCCCTATAGCTGCATGAAAACACACCAAATTTGGCTTTACTAGGGACACTCTTTCACCTTATACCAAGGAAATTGTGTACTCTTAGACTTCCTTATGATATGCTCCAGGGCATACAGTACAAACTACATATGCTATGATAAAACCCAGAAAGTTTTGTGTAGTGAAGGACAAGTCAGTACACACTAATTAGGCCAGCAGCCAGAGCACTCTCCCATGTGGTCCTCTAAGACACAAACCTTCTTATTCAGTTCAGGAACCAAAAAATACACAATAAGACAGAGATGCTGCCAACCAAGAGGGAACACTGAGCACAGCAATGACTAAATCTTGTTCCTCTGACAAGCTAGATACCAAAGCCAGCTTCTTCAAGAGAGACCTGTTCTCACTTCGAACCCAGAATTAGAAAGCCTCTCCTGTCAGCAGACATCTTCAGTTATATTTCAAGTTAACATACTGTATCCTTTAGCCCATAGTCACAGCCAGCAGTGGCTCTAACAATGCCTGCTTCACTTTGTAAGAGTGTAGTCACACAAGCATACAGTAGCACAAATCCCTTCTCAGACTGAGAACATTCAAGCCAGCCATGAGAATACTCTGCCATTTTATAGGAGATGCATCTCAGAGTGGATCTGGGCTTTAAGCATAAATACTGAAGAAGCTCTATATTCCACGGACATGGTAAAGTCATACAAGGAAGAATCCAGGGATCTCAGACATATCCCAGGTCATGCAGTAGTTGATGGTTTTTCCCAGCAGCACAATTGTGGATTTTGGTGATCAGTTCTGCCTTACCCTACCCTTAAATATCATTATGACAAAAAGGGACTGTGGAGAAGATTGAACTCTGGGACCATTCTTCTTAGCTGCTTGGAGATGCCCCATGAGAGATGAGTAGGATTCATGAAGATACTCATATGAGGAAGGAGGGGCATGCAAAGGATAACGAGGCATCCTTTGGCAGTAAAGAGCAGGAAATCGCCCAGGAAGAGTCAGTGTCATCTCCACAGCTGTTACAGGCATAAACCATAGAGCCCCCTCTATGTACACTAAAATGCTGCACTTAATAGTTTCTCAGAGAACAAATGGAGTACTTGCCTGTATTTATGAATGATGGCATTAAATAATCTTCCATCACGCCAGCAGGTAGTGAAATTTTCACAACGTATTCCAGCATAACCCTCCGTTGTTTGCTGCGACCACAGGAGCAGTCTCTCTTTAGCAGACATGTCCTCTGACTCTCCAGTAACATGGATATCAGATATCTAAAATAAAGTTAATATAAACATTACAGTTACATCTAACCCATAATAATATTTAAAATATTGCAGGAAATCACTGAATTGCTGAAGAATTTATTGTCTGTTATCTTCATATATGAATATGATGATTATTCATGTACTATATTAACACTTTCATATTTTATGCTCACGTACTCTTAATGTCTTCAATATGAAATACAAAATTCATAGCTTCACAATTTTCTTCAGTTAGCCAGTTCTCAGTCTCCTAATTTCTGGGGACAATATAGCATAATGCAAAATTCTTAACTATGTCTATTTTATGAAGATAATATAATCTATTTTTATGTATAATATCTATTATACATAAATGCTATATAATTATTTATAAAATGTAATGTGTTTTAGATGTATACAGTCCCACCTGTACAATAGCCATATTTACATTATTCATACACTTCATTTAGCTACAAACTTCCTCTCTTAAAAAAGGTTAATTTATAGTATATGCTGTTCTAAAATTCCATAACAAAACAGTCATTTAGAGTGAAAGTTGATAATAAAAGCTTTAGGACAAAATTTTCTGGGAAGCATTTTACAAATTACTGAAAGACTGACAGATTATCAATAAAAATTTTGTCTGATAAAGAAAGCTTGTTTTCATATTATTTAGGTATTATCAACATTTCTTACTCTGAACATGACCACTAGGTAAGCTCACTGTTGAAATTTTGGACGGCTAAAACATTAATTGAGCTCATTATATGAGTATCAACAGGTTGTACTATTTAAGGGTTATCAACTTCATGTCAGGGAAAGCAAGCAAATACTGGGAATTTTACATTCAAATACTAATTTATAGTACATTAAATTATAGTACATTAAATTTTCCCCTAATGAAGTTCAGTCAGTTTGCTTAGAAAACTACCACTGTATAAATATGTTGTCCTTCTTCTAAGTGACCACCTTTTACCACTTATCCAAACAAGAAGAGATAATACAGATTTATCATGAAGAATGCTAGGAACCCAGGTACTATAAGGCACTGTATAAGCACCAAAGTACTGTAGCTTAGCCATTACAAAAAGCAGGCAGAGGTGCTTAAGCAGAGCCAAGAAGGCTTGAGACAACACAATGGTTTGTGGGTGGACACCAAGGACCTCTGTGAGCCCACCTGGAAGAGGCTGCCCTGCCACAAGCATACACCCAGCGCTGCAGGGAGAGACAAGTCTGCTCTGGCTCTGGAGCCAGCCTGAGGCCAGGGATCAAGGGAGGTTTGCCCATAGACAACTCTGGGTGCTCAAGTTAGCTGCAGAAGAGCCTTAGCTTGAGCTGTGCCAATTCCAGCAATCCTGTTCTAGTGTAAACAGTTATGTTCATGAGGTCAGATGGAACGGTCATAACAATGTCTTCTGGCCTCAAAGTCTCTGCACACAAATATATCTTCTGTTTGGGCTCTGACAGGGGGAATTCCAACAGGCTAGGCTGGAAATTACAGGGTTTTCTCACATTAGAGCCACACAAAACACAATGCCAAGAAGAAAGAGATGTAGCTTGCCTACTGATGTTGCCATGTCACTGCCTAAGATGAGGTGGTGGGAAGCAGTAGGAAGGAGGTGACTAAAGGAAGAGCCTTGAAGATCTCAGGGCAATGGAGCTTCCATAGTGCTCACTACAATTTCTGGTTTACCACCTTTCACACTTTTAGGCAATGATGAGCATTTACAGCTAAACAGTAAATTGCAAGTAAATTTAATGTAGGAAAAAATTAATTTACATTATTTTCTATTCAAGTATCCACAAATCACAAGTTGTGAATGCAGTTCTTCAGATATGTAGGTAAGGGAAAAATACAGGCACCAATGCTAGAAAGCAAAACAGTTTTAACTGTTCAACTAGCACATAAATAACCTCAGAAGATTTGAGAGCATTTTTTTGCATCCTATTGTCTCCAGTTTCAACACTGCAGGTTTTTAAGAAAGAAGAAAGGAAAAAATCACCTTTTCTTGTTCAAAACACAGAAGAGAACACATGCAGTTGTGATTGTTTGTAAGTTTTTAGATATCAAAATCCTGCAAAGAGTACTACATGAAATTGCAAAAAATACAGATGGGATGAGTTGTGTATGTGAAGATGACAGATAATCCAATGTGGCAGAAGACCAACTTAAAATCACTCTGAAAATTTTATTGTAAAAATGCAGGGAACTTATCTGTAGTGTAAGACCTTTTTTCTGTGGGTTAGTTTTATTGTTTGGTATTTCAACGCAAGAAAGCAAACCAAGTGTTGTTTCAGTAGCTTTAGTTTCTATTCATCACAGAACAACCAGACCACAATATAAACCAAGTCAACCATTTACCGCTTATCCGGACAACGCTTCTGAAAGAGATGATGTCATCTGGAAGTGCCAGATGTCTAGCAAAAAAAAAAAAAAAAGTTCCCCAAACCCTATATTTTTTCCCTGTCATTTTCAGAGTCTTCTGTGTATAATCCTTAATTACCAGATTTTTTAATATACTGTAGCATGAGCAAGCTAACAACATAATTTGCTAATGGCCATTCCTTACTGCTAAGTTCAAACGCTCAGTCTCCTTCACGGTTAATTGACCAGGGATGGCCGTGTACATTTCAGACTGCACAGAGTGCTAACACAGCATATTTGAGTGCACATTAGATTCCTCTGGAAACAAGTAATTTCAAACATCAAGGCAACTTCTGAAGGTCATACTTGTATCTGTTGTTACATACACAAACACAAAGCGAACATTTCTTACTCTGAACATGACCACCAGGCAAGCTCACTGTTGAAATTTCGGATGGTTAAAACTTTAATTTAGCTCCTTAAACAAAGATCAACACGTTTTTGATCCAAAATCTTTCAAGCACCATTCACTACCCTGGTTAGCCATTTGAAGAAAAAGGAATAAACTAGACTGGGTTTAAAAACTGAAACTGCTTTTCACTCATGGAGGTAGCCCATTTCACTACAGGTTAAGGAACACTAACATCAGCCTGAGACCTGAAACAGCCTGAGCACTTATGTTCTCTAAATAAAGTATTTCAGATTCCAAGGCTAACATTTGAGACTTTCAAAACACGAAATTAATATTTTTTAAAAGTATAAAAATACACTGAGGGAAATGGTGAGTCAAAGGGCTATATTTTATTACACTTACAAATATAAGCTCTACTTTGCAAGATGCCCTAATAACTTGAAACTACTTAACAAGTAAAATTCTACCACCACAAAATAAGCTGTCAGAGAGAGGGAGAGAGTGTGCACATCTTTCCTTTGATAGCCCCATAAGGATAGTATAGATACTCATTCACAACTGTGCATTACCATCAATATTTCTAATATCATTTTCCATAGCAGAAAAACAGAAGGACTATTAAATTATGAATACTAGAACAGAAAATAAGTTAATGGGCAATCAAATCTTCTACTAGTCAAATTTGTCCTTCCAAACAAAGTTTGCATGAACCTTTCATATCTCACAAGCCTATCATTTACTCGCTGTAAACTGTTACTAGCGGACATTTGTTCATTAAACATGGAGCAAATTACTGAGTTTGCATGAGTTTTAACAATTGTTTGCTAGAGATCCAGTTCTCCAAATTATCTCAAAGCTTGTGAATTAAAAGTTATGCAAGAGAAAGCGATAGAGGTAATTCTCTGCACATCCCTTCTATTTCAGGATCAAAGTCTTAATTGGCACTAAATACTCTCTTGCTTGTCACTGGGAGAACTCATTCACTTCTGCTACGGCACATGCTTTTTCTCAGCCTGTCAGTTCTCTTTTCATCACACAGTATGCAAAATCCATACATCAAAAAGCCTCAAGCTCTTTCCTTCCACTGATTTCAGTGCTATAGTTTTGAGCCCAAAGAGCAAGGTGGAGAAGACTTTCCAAAAGAAATCAGCAGTGGTGCTGGATTTCTGTGATTCATTTTTACACTGCAAATAGAAGACAACCAAAACTCATATAGATAGTAAGATGTCTTTCCTCTGATTTCATCTTATCCCATATGTTTTGAAACAAGTCTAAACTTGACTTAAGGTACTTCACTGCACAAAAATATATAATGGGATAGAGATGTATGATGTATACATGTACTCAGATGTCACCTAGTCTAAACCAGAAAATTGCAAATACAGAGTCCAGCTTTGAGTAAAACTCTTCAAAAAATACCAGATGAGTTGAAGCAGATAGGAAGAGAAAATAAGAATGACAAAGATCTAAAAATATGTGACCTGTTAGGAACACTGAAAAATTATGTTTATTTAGTCTAAAGTAGGGAAAACCAAGGGGAGATGTGATACAGTCTTCAAATATGAAAAATGCTGTTGCAGAAAATAAAGAAAATAAATCAACTCTTCTAGGAATAGGGAAAAAAGTAATGATAATAAGCATGAGAAGCTTCTGCTAAAACCACTTTTCAATAGAAAAGACAGATAAGCAATAGAAAAATCACTCAGAGAATATGTGAAACCACCAATAAGGCAGACACAGAAGAACAAGTGTCAGTCAAGAATGGTTTTCATTAAGTTATCTTGCCTTTGGGTACAGAGATCACCTAGATGAGCTGTCCAGAGTCTTTCCAGCCCCAGTTTTTTAGTTCCATCAATGATTACAGATCTCCTTCATTCATGAGCATTTAAGGCGGATTACACCTGTTTCTTTTGAGTATTACAAGGAAGTAAACAATATTGTGCCAATAAAGCAAAACTCCTGACTTTTGCACCTTTGCCCTGCAAATCACATTCCAGAAGACCAACTGGCATTTCTCTCTCATTTGACTGTTCTACATGAATAAATAAGACATGATCATATGATGGTGGACATAGTCGGAAGGTATCTTGTTATCTTACAACTATTTGCAATGACAACTGCAACAATAAACAGAGGGCTACTTAGCCAGAGGTATTCCACTGAATATGCTGATCACAAATAATCTAAGTTTTTTAACTTAAAAGCAAGTATATTGCCTTTAACATGACTCTAATACATGTGCTTGGTTTTTTTTCTTCTTGCAGATTATTATTAGTCTTGTAGATGAGGTAAGAAAAACACTGCATCAAACCCTATGTAGATGCATGGCAACGAAACAGCTGAGGAACTTGCTGCCAAGACAACAGTTGAATACTGGAAGTAGATGAATGATTCTGTTTACATATTAGATTTTTTTTCTAAAAAAATAATTTGCATCCATAAATCAGAATTGAAACTATCTTGGAAATCAAAATTGAAATTATCTTGGAAAAACAGTTATACTGATAGATAATATGATACACTAAGTCAAATTCAAGAGAAGCTGACAACCACCAAAAACTGGTGGTAACACGAGCTGGTACCTATCTTTTGCTGATACTGAATGAAAGCCATGGCTTGTTTCAACACATGAGATAGCAAATATCACAATGGCAGTATCCCCTGTAGAGAAGTTGAAACTACAGCCTTGATTTTCTCTACCTGCACTGTGCTAAAACAGCACTGAGAAGGGGAGCTGCTGCAGCAAGCCTGTTTCAGTCTTCATTCACAACTTCTTGACCTTAACTGCCATCTGCTCTACTACAGGCCTGAGTTAGAACAGTACCAGAGCACATCTTCCTTGAGGAATTCACCATCCTGTATTAGGAACAAGGGCTGTAAAAATTAGGCCTCAGCAGAGAGTAAGAAACTTTTCTCAAAGCTATTAGTGAGCAGTCAGAAGCAATGCTTCAGAACACCCCTCTAAGCTGTTTTGCAAACAGGAAAACAGAGATAATGCAGTAGCATATATTTGAACATAAAATCATATTTTTTTACATGAATAAGAAACCATGCCACAGAAAGAAACTCAAAGAATATGTTTCAGTACAGGGGACTATGCTGTTTCAGAGAGTAAAACATCATATCTCTGTGGCAGTGCAAATCATCCGGCTGGACCAATGAGTTTCCTGTGGCCTCTGTTTGAAAAGCCAACATGCTTTCCATTATCTCAGGCACTGTGTAAGCTAAGACTAGATTAGTTGACAATCTAAGTTGACAAGGTGAGGGAAGGCTACTGATCTCTGTAATTATGGCAAAGAAAATAGTAAAAATTGAGATTGGTAACTGCAAACCTTGTGTATCAGGCTGGTTGGTAACAGGAAGTTTGTGGATTTGCATAAATAACAGCTTTACTCAGTATATAAAAGACAGAAATGTAAGACATTAAAATGCTTGGTTAGTTCTCAAAAGCAGTCAGAAAGAAAGTGATCATGACTTTGTAAAGTAATTAAAGTCTGTAATCTAGTTTTTCCTGTATTTGTTTACAGGTCAAACCTCAGTGCTCTTAAAATTACTTACACTGAGAATCTTGGGTTGAGAAAGAAACTGAACCGAAAGTCAGACATTTCAGTAACTGAGGCATTTAGCCTTATGTGTCAGTCGTTTTCATATTCGTATCATTATGCAGTGTTTTCTCAACATCAGTGTTGATGTAGGTGCTCAACAGAAATCTTTTTTTCCCTCCCCTTCCTCTGTGGTAACAAGAGTTATACACTTGGTTGGAGTAATAACTGCAGCAGTATTAGAAACTGTATTACTCTCATTACACAGGAAAACACAGCCATGTTTGGCTGAACAGAGAAGGCCTCATACTCTCTTACTCAGCAATGACTTTTGTTCAAATCAAAGAACATTCCTAAGCCCCTCCTGAATTCCAGCTGAGATTAGGAGGGCAAAGATCTCCATGTGTATTAGGAGGCTATTTGTACTAGTGTGTACTGTGTGTTGTAATTGGGTGTGTTATCTATGTTTAAAAACTAAGCTCAGACGAAGTATTGTTTGATTTCTGTTACAAAAGGAAATTACAGAAGCAACAGAAGTTTAGTTAGATCTTTGCCAGAAATAATACCTTCGGCATATGCCCCTTCCCTCTGTTCACTCAAGTCAAAGCTCAGGTGTCTCTTTTGAGAAAGGGGATTCGGCTTAGGACCAGATCCTGCTATTGGCATTTGATCCACACATACAGATTTCAGTTGCTCTGATATATGGATGGAATTGGTAAGCATGGATACCAAAAATTTGCTTTCCTTCAGGTATTCTGCAACTAAGATCATGTTTTGGTTTCTTTTATTGTAAAATTAAAATAATCCTACCCTTAGAGGAATATGGAATTTCAATAATTAATATTAATAGGCCATCTAGACAGTTTGGGAGGAAAGATCTTTTAAAAGAAGTGTAGAGAATTATTAACATGATTGGTGTTCACTTGTTCTATTTGAGGTTGGCTATGTAGTTCTATCATTCTTCCGTTTCTACTGGTCTGAACTAAAAAGAATTAGAAATATGCTTTTCCTTGATACAAGACCACCAAGAGTTGGTAAGAAAATTTACTGCAGATACTGAATAAGAACTCTCTAAAATGCACTCCACCTTCTAGCAACATTTTAACATGAAAATCTCCTAAATTAGGAAACAGATAAAACTATAGACAGAAAAACAGAACAAGAATATATCAGTGCTCCTTAAGTACAGTAATTAATTAGCCTTTGAAAAAGGTCAAGTGATATGTTCTGTCCTACAACTAGCTGTAGTATCATAGCATGGGTAAAAGGTTTATACACAGCAAAGTGAAGATATTTTGTAATAGAAAAAATATTGTTCAAAATCTTATTCTGAGCTAACTTTCAAAGATAATGTACTGTGCCAAAATATTTACCTTGCTCCTGTTTGGCGGAGTGCTAAATAATGCCTTTTCTTTTGTCAATTGGGAAGGCATAGCATCAGGATAAAATCTCTTTTGTTCAAGTACTGTATCACTTTTGCTTTCGGAAAGAAAGTGATGCAACTTTGCAGACTTACTGCTTTCTGAAATATCTTCAGTGATCCTGCAAGAAGTTATGTTTAACTCAGCTTCTTCATGTTGTCTGCCTAAAGTGTGGATAGCAGAATCCAAGGTAGTTGCTTTTCCATAACAAAGACCACTAGATTTCTTCAGGAATACTAATTCTGTCCTGTTGCCATCCTCTGAGTATTTCCTTTTCCCTATACAGTGTTTCTCTGAATTCCTCTTGTCTTGTTTCTTTAACCATGACTCTGTTTCATCATACTTGGTGAGCCTCTGATTATCACCACGAAAGCTCTCCCCACAAAGAGAATCACTCTTTGCTTCACCTAGTAAAACTTTTGCTTTAACAATATCAACTGAAAGGTCTGTACTCACAGGCAGAGCATTACCAGCCACTGTCACTCTCCCGGGGAAGGAATCAGCCAATCCCGCACCCTTCGGGTGAATCTCAATGTTTGCTGAAATCTCCACTTCATACTGTCGTTTTTCTTCATTTTCTTTAACGTACACTGAACTTGATCCCTCCTCTGTTGATTTCTTTCTCCTTTTTCTTCTGAAATATTTTCTTCCAGGAGAATGTTTATCTGGACTTAAGGGAGCTTTGGCAGGATCTAAACACTGTTCTTCCTTTTCAGCCCTCACACATCCACAGACATTCCCCATTTGGCTTTCTGTAACTCACAGCCGCACAGCCTCATTCATTCCAGTATATATATATATACACACTTAAATCCTCCTCAGAAAGTTAAGAACTGCTGTTGACACTGTAATTTCTTCCAGACTTCACATCCATCCGCCTCCGTACGTAGCCATTTTGCTTATGAGAAATGCACACGCAATAAACTCTGTGGCACGGTGCCCAGGCAGGGCCTGTGTCTGATTAGACACTGTGGCTTATTTCTGGCCACCAATCCTCTTAAATAAACATCACTGCTTCAGCGTTGGGCTGTAATGCTGATTGCTTTTCACAGAGATGACATAGCATTTATGAGCAATAGAAATTTCTCACATGCCTTTTAACTTCTCGTTTCACTTAGCAACTTAAGCAAGATAAAGTAGAAAAATATGTAGCAACCTTTGAAACTATTAGCTACACTCCAAATCCAAAAGCAAGCAGCACAGTAAATAGCAGGGATTTAGGTAGCAGATTTGTTTTGCACTTCATATGTTTTTATTGCATATCCAACGATTCACAAATGGGAAGATTAAACCGAAGGATCAGAAATTGCTCTGACAGCTTGCTGGAGGTCAAATTTTTATTTGTATCTGGAGTTTTCATAGCAGCTGATGCGATTTTTCACTGATTTGTCAGCTATAAATAACCTGCTGCTTCACTGCTATCATACAAGCACAACAGCTTGCTCAGGGCAGTGATGCTGTGTACCAGGGCTGAAACTTCGAAACAGAGTTAAATCTTCTGGCAGATAAAGGTGAAACAAATCATAAAAGCTCATTTATCTAGAAAACTGACCTTAAGATTACTGTTTATAAAAATGGAGCTTTATCCTTCTCCCATGCTCCTGTAAGGCATTTCTATGTAGCTCTGAATGTAACAGCCAAGAAGCACCTATGCCTAAAACTAGGTAGAAATACGCACTTTGAAAACGCAAGCAAGTCTAATCTCCAGCATACTTTGTTTGGAAAAAATCTTTTTAAGCTTCTGCTTTTTGTTATGGATATGTGAAATCTACTAAAACCAGCACACATCAACAAGGGCAGATGTGTATGATTTCTCATGCTGAGAAAGAACTGCCAAGTGACTTGCCAGGCATTATCAGGTGTTACCATTGAGTTTCCCAGGCTTATTTGGAAAGGAATTGCAATAACGAAACCCAGAGATTTTATCCCCAGGGGTCAGTTCCACTGAAGTTTTACTAACACATTTTACTAACAGGATCTAGAATGAATAATACAGCAAAGAACCAGGATGTGTCTCCAAAGAATTTCCAAGAATACAGTTGCTCACCGTTGCCTACTCTCAGGGCACTGAGGTAAAATTTGACAGTAATGCTTAGAAAATTTTGTACTGTAACACTACAGAATACAGTGACAGATGGGCAGTTATGTACAAGCACAATGCTAACGTTTCTTTTCAAAGTAAACATTATGCTATGACTCTTTCATTACCTCAGTTTGTATTTGTAGCATGCTCAATATAGAGATGCACTTACGATATTTACTCCCTTTACCGAAAATGAAAAAGCTGTATTCTAGTTAGCTTAGAAAAATTATTTTGGAAAAGTGACTTTCAGCTAAGGCCAGAGGACTCATTGATTTGAAGCACACTTCCACATGAGCCTGAGTCGGGTCCTGATGTGACCACCCTTAATTAACAGAAAAATACATTAAAAAAAAAAATCTTTGTGAACTACATCACTGTGTTTGTACAAACAAATGGCTTTTACACATAAATATATACTTCTGTTTCTTCTCTCTCATCGGTAAAGATTATTCAGGACTTTGCAGTGCAACAGGCCAAGGCTAATTTCATTTCACACAAATATAGTTTCTGTTTTAACAACAAGATGTCTAATAACAATAAGATACGGTTAAAGAGATCATAGCATAATAATATTAAAATATATTTAAAAAATACTATCTTGGTAAAGCAAAAATTATGCAAAATGTTAAAGACAAGTGTCCAGTATTTGAGTGACTGACTGCAAGTCCTCATGCTGTCTTACCGAAAATGTATCTAAACAACCTACCACAAGTACATTGCCAGTGTTCGCCCTCCACAAACTTTACAGGGGTTAAGAACTTGCTTAAAAATACTTCAAAATTTAAATTTCCAAAGCAAGTATATATTTAAATTAATACACATGAGCACCGAGGCTTCTATATTAGACTATTTAACTGAGCTTTAATGAAGTGTGACGTAATATGTATTTCCTTTAAACTGTTTACATCTGTTTAACAGTCAGCATTATACCACCTTCTTTCAAAGAGAAAATGTTCCTAAAGCACTCTCTGTTATGTCCAAAGTCCTGTAGATTCAGTGGCACACTGACTGTTGTAAAAAATTTCAAATTAAATGTAATTCAAGATAGGTCAGAAGAAACATATATTTTTATTTTACAGCTGACTATCGCATTTTGTAATGCAATCAGTAATTTAGAAAGTCCCTGATATTGCATATCCTCTTTCATTAACACCTTAGATTTTGAACACTTTTCCTTAAGAGTAGGTAATTCAATTTTTAAAAAAATTGGGTGATTCTGAAGTAGAATTTAAAAAAAAATGAGACAGCAAAAATAAAAGAATCAGTTCTGAAACACTAGTTATAAGACCAGTGCTCCCAACAATCCTGCCTTACTTCTGCATTACAGGTCATAGCCGGTATAACTACAATAGTCTTGGAATTTAACCATTTCTAAATATTAGCTAGGAATAAATCCATTCCAAGTATACCTCTAGAGATGATTAGTAGTATTTGTGCCTTTTGATCTTCCTAGAAATAGGTAAGAAATATGTATTTTTGAGACTTAATAATCATTTTAACAATACTTACCAGCTGTTCCAGAGAAGGCTATCATCTCTCTATTAACAATTCTTTCTGCTATTCCTTTTTTTTCCCCATTAACCAAATAGTACCTTTATAGTCACTTTAACTTTTTAAGTAACTTGAACCAAAGTGCTCTTGAACAGATAAGGACAACAGAACTGATAAATTACATTTTTATCAGTTGTTAATTTTTTTTATATAAAAACCCTAAGCAAAATAAATTTCCATGTTAAGGGAAGATGATGATAAATGAAAGTGTGAGTAACTAAAGACAAAATGACCACTTTCAGCTAACAGAAATTCTATAAAGCAATATATCCAAAGGAAAGAGACAGAGGTAACATGATTACACTGCAGACTCAGAAGAGGGAAACTGAAATTTCTTCTAAAACCTGTCTGCTAGAGCATAGACAGATGATATTTTAAAGCATCAAAAGACACTACCACTGAAGCCTATGAGAACCATCACAACATAGCAAAGACCACACCAAAGGCTTTGTCTCAGACACCTGACTAGAACTGAATAGAAGCTCAGCACTAGTTTAAGCCAAAGATCCAGATGATCAAAGCTGTTACAAATACTACCACGGATTGTTCTGTTTCTTTCTTTTTTTTCCTTTTTTTTTTTTTTTTTTTAAACAAAATCCCCAAAGATACAAACTTATACCCACCAATGCTGCAAAGTTTTACGGGGAGATTAGCGAAAAACTTTTTCTGGCACAAAACTCCCTAACATGAATAAAGGATTAGACCAATACTTGTCTGCAATTTGACCTTAGAGACTGCTTAATCACAAACAAGAGGTTAAGATTAAGACATGGCAAACAAAAGATTAACACTGACACATGAAATAGCTCACGCTGATTTGTATGGGTTTGCATTTAACCATAGATATTTGTAATTTGTCAAGCACATCTGTGACTGGGAGATGCATTATGTTCTTAACATAGGACAGGTGCATTACCCATTATAGTGGCAATGTTGTTGAATATCTGTATTTGTTAGTCTGCAAAATGATGAGACCATTCATCCTTTGTACACTGCTAATTTATACTTTACCATTAGTCTCAAATAGTTAGCAATTACTGCAAAGGAGAAGTTATACCACTTTGTCAATCAAATCATGCCAGGTATCTTTTACCAAAAGCTTCCTAGGAACACATTTCATTCAGGTAGCTTTGTATCTAAGATCCCTTTACCCTCTTTTTTGTGTGTTTATGCAACACAGCAAAAGCAATGGAGCATTTAGCATAAATGGGGCATATCATTTCATGGTACTAAAGCAGCATACCAGATAACCAGCAAGCATTTTGTTGCACAGCCCTAAGGTCACATGCAGAATGACAGAGAGATAAACATAAGCCAAAGAGAAAGTGAAAATTAAAGTACACAAGATAGAGAACAAGGGAAAAAATAAAGGCTTGCCAGCACGAACAATTATAATTGGAGCTGTTTGAGCTGTACTGGCAACCACTCCTCAAACTCTGAAAGAGCTCTTCAGCTTTTAGCCAAACCATCAACAGGAGAGGTTTTATATCCAGTGAGATGGCTTACAAAAAGAGGAATTTGATCCTTGGCAGTTTTATGGCATTAAGGACTCTTAATGCTTCTCACCCTTGCCGTGTTTCAGATGAGCCTCAGAAATTCCAAGAACTCGTTTTCTTACTTGAGGGTTAGCACGTTTGGGTATTTTTAATAAATTGCTGAAGAATTCCAGAAGAGATAACTAGGAGTTCAGTTGAGAAATAAAATACCATGAGAGTATACTCTACCAAATGCTGAATGGTGGGGAATGCTTCCACAATGGCTAATGACGGGTAATTGCAGCTGCCAGGTGGAATACGCTTTATCCTACAATGACTTATAGTCATAGACTGGACAACTGGCCACATAGCTCCACCTTTAAATCTTTGAGAAGATCAAATCTTGAACTGTTCTAGTTATTTTAAAGCAAAGGCAGACTAAACTTCAATCCTTGGTCTGCAGGGTACACAGCTCAGGCAGGGCAAGATTTAGAGTCAGCTGCCGCCAGCCATCTATGGCCAGCAGAAATGGTTGCTAGAACAGTGAGTGAAGGCCAGACCCAGATCTCTCAACTATACATGGCCACCTCAGGAAAGAAAGCAGCATGTCCATTGAATGGTGACACCTAACATGGGATTTAACAGCAGAGCTGCTGAAGCAGAGGAAGGTGTACAGGTCCCAGAACATCACATTATTCCTCCGTCATCTGCACTTCATTTACTGGAATGGGCCACCAAAGCTGAGCTGCCTCCTCCTCTGGCCACTCTGCATGAAGGCCACAACCTTCATGACCAATGCAAGAGTGCTGCAAAACTACTACCTGCATCGCAGGCTCTGAAAACCTATCTGCAGAAAGGGGTATCAGCAACTTGAGAAAGGGCTGGGTAGTTGTTCTTTATCTCAGCCAAGTCATCTGCAAGCAAATCTACCCTTGTTGCCCAACATTGGTAAAAGTTTAACTGCTGATGCTGGACCAAATGAATAGACTGCCTGGGGGCAGACTGATCAAGAATAAATTTTTCTCAAAGGTTTATAGAGAGTCAGCAGCAAAAAAAAAAAGGATTCTCTGGCTGGCAAGAGAAGTGTGAAGAGGTTACATGTGCCCCAAGGAGGCCTGAAAGAAAGCACTCATCTGGCTGGAGGGGGCTGGACAGTACTGTAACATCTGGACAAAAACGTCACTGAGCAGAGGCCTTGAAAAGCACCATCCTGCAAAGAGGTCTGACAGCAAGGAGCCAGAGAGAGTGGGGAAAAACATGTTTCACAGCAGTTTCCGAGCTGGAAAATGATGATGAAACTGAAATAGAAAAAGTCTATTAAGTCATGACTTCAAAGCTTCCGAATTTTTTAAGGCCTTACTTTACAAAGGACTAATTTTAGGTGGCTAGAAGTTAAAAGTTTCACATTGGTTTGGCATGCTTTTTTCAACCAAGTGAAAATTATTCTAAATATTTAACATTTGTTAAACTAAATAATGCTTTCAGTGGTTTTGAAAAGAAATTATCACCAATTTTTAACAAAATTAAATCTTACTAAAATTGTGGTTACATACTGGGGACAAATGCTGCTTCCATCTATAGTTGGTCATCTCCAATGTCATCAGTGAAAATATACTGGGTGTTGAAGGAGTCCATTAGAGTATTAATTTGGATATTTATACTTACAGCTTATGATTATACAAAAAACTGTAATCTGATTTAGCATGTTTTACGGGTGCCAGGAAAATAACTTACAACACTTACTACATTATGAAACTGAATTTAAACTAACCCACATATTATTACAAGCATATTAAATGCATACTTTGAAAGCTTGCCTAAATCCTAGCAGCATACATGTCTTGGGGTTTTTCAATATCCACAGGACAAATTATTTTATAACACACTCAACTCAATAAACCACCATCTTTTCCGTATCTTTTACACAATTACTTGGGACACAGAAGAATGTACAATTTCTGGACTTGAGTAACTGCAGAAGTCAGTGGTGTAACTCAGAACAACATTTGTATTTATCTAATTATGGGTACCAAGTCACAAAGCTATAACTATCTTTAGACATAATTCAGATGCAAGAGAAACATAATCCTCAAATGTGTATTATCTTTTATTTTTGTTCATCATGTCTTTCCCCTAAATCATTCCTAAATTCATTCCAATAATCAGAGGGATTTTCTATTTTGCGGAAATATTATCCTCCAGATAAGGACCATGACTCAGAGAATCAATAAGCCACAAACAACAGCCAAAAAAACCCTCTGGCATCTCGACTACTTCCCAGATTGCAGTGTTATTAGAATACACATAAATGATGTGCAACAGAGCCAGTAACATCACACAGCAGTTTCTTACGCTCACTGAGAAATTAATTACCTTTGCAAATGCTAAAAAAAATTTTAATTGGTAATTCAGGTTAAGACATCCCAGCACAGGTGTCTACATATTCATGTTTACATGCTAGCTAGGTTTTGAAGAGACCATTTTATCCACTAGGGGCAGGATTTAGTTTCCTCAACATGGGCTTCTGAAACTCTTTGAGATATCCTCCTATATCCCAGTTGGCTTCCAGCTACAGGTCTGGAAGAGTATGGCTCTCTCGCAGGTCTGGTGTCTCATCAGAGAACCCCTCATGCATATCCTGGATAGTCTAGCACACCTCAGATATCACACAAATGCCATCTGTCTTTAGGAAACTAAATCAAAAGCCCTGGGGATCTTGTTAGTACAATCAACCAGTTGAACAGCAGTGTTTCACACCCTGAATCAGAGACATACGGAGAAAGTCAATTAACCATCTAGAACATTTGTAACACTTAGAACTACCTAAGATATCTACATGGGGATAGCATATACAGCACAAGACCTATGGAAACCTGCTTCCCACTGCATATGGTACTGGATATGATGTGTCACATCAGAACACACTAAGCACCTATACTGGACAACTGAATAGCTCTGTAAGTGCTCTAGGCATCTACTTCAAGTGACGTGAAGTGCTCCACCAACCTCACCCACCGTATTGCCTAGCCCTCCAGGCATCAAATCCACTGCTAAACATGTTTACCACAATTTAAGAAGCAGTTTATCCTGCCTGCTTTGTCTCTTCCCAGATGAGAGTGGGTTTCCCATAAGACCTATATCATGTTTCTCATACTTGCATGGCTGTCTCATAAATCTCCAACGACAGAGACATTTATGTTTAGTCAAACAGAAGGAACCTCTAGTAGCTAGTTAGTTGACTCACTCTCTAGGCTATACTAAACGTATAGACTAAATCTCAGATTATTCGAGGTTCAGATTATCAGATTATAGGGACAATTTAGACACTTAATGCATAAGAACGTAGCTCCCCATAAGCACCTGGACTTAGGTGTCTTAATGTCAAACTGAATCTGATCACAACTTTCCTGATAACTAGAGGATTAATCCATGCACACTACATTAACAATGCACAGTTATTATCATGAAGGTTTTATCTCTTTGTGAAGACTCTGCTGTTAGACTTTTCTGTTCAGACTTTTCCCTCATTTGAAATCTAAGTGAAGATAAAAAAAATACGTGAGGTGTTAAGTATGCACATTCTTCTGAACTTCACATTCTGAACCTGAATTGGCCATGTACAGGTGTCAGTGACTGACACCAAATTACCATATTCTTCAGAAGAAGTGGTATAGCAGTAAATGTCACGCAGGCACTGCAGCCATTAACAGCAAAAAGACAGAAAATATTTTTTGTTAAAATTCTGTTCTTCAGTTATTTCATATTTACTAATGAAGTTTGATATTTAGTCAAGAACCACTATTCATTCTTAAAATTATTTTTTTCACAATTTTTTAAAGATATTATTTTGTTAAAAAACTGATCACCAAGAGGGAAAACCCCTTCCTGGTGTACATCAAACACAGCAGAAGAGAGGCAATCATCCCAATGCACTCAGAATTGGTGCAGCCTCACCTTGTTAACTGTGTGCAGGTCTGGGCCCCACAGTTTACAAAGGATTTGAATGTCTTTGAATGTGTCCAGAGGAGAAAACAGAGCTGGTGAAAGGGCTGGAAGGTATGTCCTAAAAGGAATGGCTGAGGACTTTGGGTTTGCCTAGTTTGGAGTAAGGGAGGCCGAGGAGTAACGTCATTGCTTTACAGCTTCCTGAGGAGTGGAGAGGGATGTGCTGAGCCCTTCTCCCTGTTATCTAGTGACAGGAGGCTTGGCAATGATCCAAAACTGTGCCAGGGGAGGTTTAGACTGGACATCAGGAAGCATTTCTTTACTGAGAGGGTGGTCAGACACTAGAACAGGTTTCCTAGAGAGGTGGTTGGTGCCCCAAGCCTGTCAGTATTTAAGAGGCATTTGGAGAGTACCCTTAGCAGCACGCTTTAACTTTTAATCGGCCCTAAATTGGTCAGGCATTGTATGTCCCTTCCAACTGAAATAGTCTATTCTGATAGATCTGTAAGATCTGAATTGTACTTGCAGACATTTAATTGGCAATTATTGTGGTCAAGATATAGTGAAGTAAGTGTGTTTCAGGTACAGTCTAAATGTTTTAACGTATTTCATATGGAGCTGGACACCTTACAGGAGAAAATCCTTGTTACACCAGCTCACCTAAACTAGTTCTTTTATATAAATGTTTTTCCTTTTCATTAATTTTTACAACTGTAACTAAGTAGTAGCTCTAACTTTCACTACTTTTTATAAGCACCCAAAATTGTGCCAGATGTCCTGTGCTTCAGCTAGTGAAACACAGTTTCAATTCTGCAAAAACCTATTAATCAGGTTCAGAAAGATAAAATATACATCAAGTAAAGGCTTAAATTCCACTAACAGCTTCTATTAGGAAGTTCCTAATAATCTTTATTTCTTAAAATACAGCAACATTCAATCACTGCCTAATTCTGTATGTCATACTTAAATATATTTAAACCCAGTCTTTTTTCTCTCCATATAACTATGTGGAAGCAAAGACTGACACAATTAGGGGAGCTCTCAGTCTTTGCTACTGGCTAAGCTGTGCACCCTGTGCACCCTGTTTAAACCAGGGCCCCACTGTCCCTATTCATGTTTCTGCTCCTCGTTAGGATCTGCAGAAAGGCACATGAGATCCTAACATCCTTTCTGGGTTTTTCTTTTTAAGAAATTTTTTTCAGTCATAAATCCAGTGTGGAACATTCTTAAGTGAACCATGCTTTTTCTGTGTGATTGTGTAAATTTCTGATCTTTTAAAATGCCAACAGTGCAGGGAGTTTATCGCTAACAATGCTGCAGTCACTAAATGGGAATTATCTGTCATCTGAATTACATCATCCACAGCCGTGGCCATTATGAAAGCCTCGTTTTGAGGAGCAATTTAACACCACACACTGTAAGGCTGCATTATACTGTACACAATCCCGCCAGTGTACAACAACCAGAGTGCCACCTAGTGTGACCTGCACTACCATCACTGGGGCTAGAAACAGATGCTGATGTGTTACAAATTGCTCAAGGAGGCTGAAAGCACTGCTTGCTAAAATACTCATATCAGCAGAGAAATTCAGATCCTGAAGAAAAACAAGTATTTAAAACTTTTTAATATATTTTAACACACATCAAAAGAACTCTATGGAATAAAACAAGACCTGTTTGTCCAAAAGCTGGAAGGAATACATCAACTATCATCTTTAATGATGCTCAAAACTGAAGCTATTTTTCTCTCACTCCACAAACAGGCAATTAGCAAATATCTTGAGGTTCAGTTTACATTATAAAATAAGATATATCATCAAAACCTTCAAATATACATTAAAGAAGAGACATAATCTATGGAGTCCTGTCTAAGCGGATGCGTTCATCGTAACTGTATGCAAGAATATGACCAAAAACATACTGTCAAGCAAAACTAGGCTTACCTGAAAGTGCAAAATTATGGTCCATATCAACCCCAAAGTCAATTTGGGATTCCCGTCTGTTATATCATCATTTCTGATGTTAACCAGTTTCACCTGCCATCGTAGAAAGAAAATACAGACAAAATTGAAATAAATATGCCACAAACGCATACTGCGTTACACAGGTATGATTGTAAAGGATGCACTACTCATTTCCTGAGCCTAGTCTGTTGGGGTTTTTTTAATTCTCAAAAGCAGAAAGGAAATGCATTCTGGCTCTAAGCAGCCTGCTAGGAATTGCCCTCTCCCACTCACATCAAGCTGAGAAGATCCTCAGCTGTCACTAGGCCAGCAGATCTGCTCCCCATGCCAAGTACCCTTTTCCTCCGTTCTTGTCAAAAGGAGAAGGTATGACAAAGCAGGGAAAGATAACAAGAATATAATGATCTGTAGCTGGTGTATTAGTCCCAGGGCAGTGCTAAGCCCTGGGAAGTTACCACTGTCTTCCTTCCACCCCACACTTTCCTGTGCCACAGTAAGAATTTAGCAGCAGGAGAACTGGCTTACTAAAACACAATGCACTGGCTTAATAAAACTAAGAATTTAGTATCACATTTAAATAACCAATGGTTTAATGACAACAATTATTATCACTTATGATGCTGTACTCAATCACAGTGCTATAAACAAGAAATGGTTAACAGGATGAAAACGAAAGCTGCTATTATTGCCACTCCCAAACCTCGCACTTAGAGTGAGTTCAAGAATTCCATTTTCTTTGTCATATTTTAATAATTCATTTAATTTCTCTATTTGTATTATGTATCCATATAGCCTAGCAGTTAAAGATGACTCAGCTAAAAGGCATTTTATGCCGACATTAGTAAAGTTACATGCACATGCTTTTGAACATATACCCTGTTATCAATTGAATGAGCAAAGGCGTGTCCTCCTCTTGATTTGCCACAAAATCTTAACTGTTTGGAAGGAAAAAAAGTGCCGAACCACCCTATCTGCAAGAAAGACAGTGTATTCCACAGTCTGTTCTGGTCTAATTCTCAAGTCAGGTTTCAAAATTATCAATATGTAGGATTTCTCTGCCCTGCAATCACAATAAAGCATCGGTTTTGGAGGTTATACAGCCAACCTGAGCAAGTTATCTCCTAAATATGGTTTAGAAACACCTACCAGAGGGCTGAAACTTTAATCAACTGCAAGTCCTACTGACAATTTACCAAGAAGACCAAAGCCCTACAAGCATTTTGTACTTTAGAATACAGTCATCTTCACAAAACCATAAAGCTAAAGAAAACACAAAAATCCTCAGATCACAATCAACAGCTGTGTGATGGAGTCTTGTGGTTCCCATCAACACACACGTTCATAAACATGGGGGTGATCTGACCCTATATCTCCTGCACTTTAATATACATGGTCTGCCGTGCATAAATAAGGCATGGTGCAGCACAAGTGCTGAGGTCTTGCTGCATAAAAATATCGGTGTGACCATCATTTCAAGTAACCACTCATTTACTTTGTAGTGTTATTTGTTCAGTGGCTCACTTAGGTTAACAGGAAAAGTGTGCTTTGAACTCAGCAAAGGGAGATTGAGTTCTCAGTACACAGATACTCAGTGACCCAAAAGACAAGTTTGCAATTTCACTCAAAATACAAAAGGGCATTTAGTTTTATAACCAAACTAAGTATCTATCTATGGTTTGCTAAGCATAGATAAATTCAAACCTTTGAAGTAGCAAATAATTATTTTTTTATATCAACCAATCAAAAAGCAGATTCTCAGTGTCACTTCATTGGAATGGGATGAGATGGATAGGGAGGAACAGTTTTTCCTTCCATATTTTGGATATTTTTTTTAAATTGCTGTTTTGTGAAGGGAGAAAGCAAGAATGCTGTAAGCATTTAAAAGAATCTAAAAGCAGTAGCAGAAAACCACTTAGCAGTTTGGATTTCAAGTGTCTGGCTTAAAGGAGATACAGGTGAAATTAAGACTGAATCTTTCACAGTCCAGGTAACTCTGATGCCTTTCTACAGGACCAATTTTGCTTTCATCGGGATCAAGGTTTGAGATTTTCCCAAAACAAATAAAATCAAAATAAGGAATTCCCATACAACATTCTAATTTCCTTGAATCTGCATTTTGCACTATAAATTAGACTTTGAACAAAACTGCAAACCAGCTAGTGCCTGGGCAGCATGAAAGACAGTTAAATTTACTATAAGCAACTCCTTAGGATCTCACACATAATTTTCTCCTCTTTAATACCACATATCACACAGAGTGTGTTGTTATTGCTCAGAGAAGGGTGGTGCAAAGTTACCTTTGCCACATCTTGCTTATCCATCTATGACATAAAGCCAAGCCTACACAAGCAGCTCTTACACAACATGCATAAAAGACGAAGTAGGACATATTTTTTATTTATTAGCTATAGGTGACAAAATTTTTATGATTTTTTTTTTTTCTTAAATTTTCATCATACCTGGCGTTTTTTCAAATAGTCCAGTGCAATTTGGACGTTCTGGAGTCTGTGAAAACGCATCCGACCTTTTTCTCGGGGCTAAAATTGGAAAACAATAGTTGTGAGATTTTTTCATTAGACAAAAGAACAGTCTGATTTAAAAGATACCGTGTAGAACATTTGAAGCACTGCAGTTTTAATGAAATCAATACCTTTGGTGGGAAAGTGTGCTTTGAATGTTTTTTTTAACTATAGTTGAAGTTTTTTAGCAGAGTAGATAGCAAGAGAGATCAGTGGTTCCCAACTGCAACTTTGATCCATGCAGGCTGATAACCATTCCCTGTAAAGTACTATTAAGGCCAAGAGGGCTACTACCTACAGAAACTAAAGTGCAATTTATTATTATAAAATATTCACAGTGTGCTAAGCAAAGCAAAATGTAAGTAATGTCATGGACCTTTATATTGCTCTGACAAACTCCGTGATGGAAAAGCTTACCTCTGTATGCAACTTCATGACTTAATGGTATGACTGCATAATCACTATGATATCTATACATATTTATTTAAAGCATCTAATAAAGATAGTATCTTCCTCCAAACAGAATAATACAACATATACAGTCTTAGAGTGTAAGTTTAAACTCTTGACTTGAGTAGAATATTTTAAAGCATGAAAACAACTAATAAATCACTCTTCCCAAAGCAAAGTCAAAACCATCAAGAAAAAAAACTGTAAAATAAGCACAAGCGGTGTGTTAATGGAAAAAAATGGCAAAACTGCATGCAGTTAGTGTAAAATTACCAAGAAGAAGAACCACACAGAAAACGCATACTTAGCTGTCACAGATCAGCATGGGAAAGCAGTTAAACTAATATCAACATCATATCCAAATCCTTCTATTCTTCCTTATTTCAGATTTTTCACAAACGTTCACAGCAATAAACTGAAGCAGACTATAATTGCTAGAGAACAGCCATGAATATGAGTATTTCCTCAGATAATCACCGCGAAACACACCGATAAGCCCAATCCTTCCTCAACTGCCTTTTTTTCCCCCCTGTGGAGTATGAGATGCTTGCCAAAAAGAAACAGGGGAAAATGGAGCTGAATAAGGAGCAAAAACTGAAACACAGAATTTTAATTTCCATTATATAATCTTCTATTTAGCCCCTTGTTTTTCACATCAATAGCTCAGAATCAAGCACTGCAGTCCTTGTTATCAAGTAGCTTCTACAGAGGGAACAAAGGACTGCAGACCTGGAACTTGGGTTTTCCACAACAAAGAAGGTATAATAAATCCCCATCTATATAGTTAGGTATAGCATCTCAGAGGGGAAATATGTGTTTTTTAAAAAAGTGTAGCCTTTTGAGTTATGTTACACTCCAGAAAAAAGCACACAAATTCCACTGAAATCACAACTGCAACACAACGCACGGGAGCCAGGGAGGCACTCAGGCCCTATGACAGCAAGTTGCTTTAGCAAATGCCAATGATGCAAGGTCTAAAAAGGCATGAAACAGCTCACTCGGACTAACAAGCACTTGGTGTTTTACACTTTTTAAGTAGATATTTCCCTTCTGGATGGACAAAATACGGTGAAACAATAATTCGGTATTTATTTCAAGAAAGATAAACTCTGCAAACTATCTGTATTCTTAGTAGCCACTACCCAAAGCTGTCGCTTAACTTCTAATCTATCTGCTTTGATAAAAATAACTATTACATGTGGTAAATTTTAACAAATAGATCTGTGCATCTGAATTTTCTTATTTCAAGATATTATCCAACATTATGTCATGTATACCACAGGCACAGTAGACTAGTGCTTCTAATTAAGACAAATCGATATTTTGCTATTGACTTCACTAAGAAGAGCCTTCAAGTCTTTGTCTAAATTACTTGTATATGGACAATACTATTTGCAAGTTTAAAAAAAAAGTCTTAGTTTAACAGAATTATGGTAATTCCCTATCTATTATTAAAAAAGCTTATAACATCTCAATAGCATTGTCCAGTACACATTTGCGCCATGTTTTTTTACAGTTTAATCAAAGAAAACAAGTAAAAAATCTTGAACATTTTCATTTCAGCTGTTCACAAAAAGGCTAAATCAAAATTTGTCTTTACCATACCTCCGTCACGAACACACATATCCTGGTTTACCAACACAGTTTCTTTTGTCCTTTCTACAGCCGACTACTGCAGCACATCAAACTACGAATTTGCATTAGCAGACACCACACTTCAAACACTACATTAGTACAGTTATGGGGGTCGGCACCTACCCCCTTATCCTCATCCTCCACATCCTCATGCTGTTCATTTGCGCATGCTTCTGTTGAACTCACCAACCGTAAGGTCTTCAAAAAATCTCGCTCTCTTGGCTAATGAATATAACAGACGGGAGACAGGACAGCAAAAACACAAGACAGACCACAAATGAAAAGAAGAGCATGAAAAGAAGAACATAATGAAGAGAACAAATACAAAGCAAGGGAAGTAATGCTCACAAAGAAAGGAAATGACACCTGAGGAGTGTGTTAGACAATTTCAGGGACATTTTATCCTTGTTATTTGTCAGTTACTCCCTTTAATGCAAAAAGATATTAAGCATCCAATACTTGTTAAAACAAAAATTGGAAAGAAAAAGAAAGAACAGAAAAAATAGTGCATTACCCTACTAAGAAAGAAGTCTCTCTGACCACAAGAAATGAAGAAACAGATTGCATTCTCCCACAGAATTCACAGTAGTATATTTTACCAAGAGAAATATAACTTGTGTCTTTGGTATCTGGTCACAGATTACAGAAAATATCAAAGAAACCTCCAGCAGTCAATACACAATGAGTTAACAAACAGAGAAAATGCATAAACAACAATATGGAATCATTGCATGCTGATCTAAAAGCTTACCAAGGTGTCTCCAGAAAGGACTTCTAAAAGTGAGATCAAGTTATGTCCATCTCTTAGGTCTTCATATAGGTCATTCACATGCTTTCGAACCTGCATAGAAAAATGCAAAAATTAAATACAAGATCCCCATTTATACCTGAGAGTTCACACTCATATTAGCATACATCTTTTAATATACAGATAAACCTCAGATATACCTCAACATTGCTTTCTAAATTTATTCACATTCATGACAAATTTACAAATCTAAATCAATTTTAATAGGCAAAATTTACTGCTACATCTGAACTCACACAGTTCTATCACACCTTATATGATTTTAATGAAAAGAAAAATAATATGAAGTTACAGGTAATGAATGCACATAGCAGTGAAAAAATCAGTATCTGACAATTTAAATTATATCAGATACCCACCTCCTAAATAATGACAACTAAGACAAAAATAGCTAGATCCAATGAATTGTAAAAAATACACACGACATATATCTTATCATCAGCATGCACGTTCACTGCAGTCAGGACAAAAGTAACATACTTTCTGGCCTTAAACTTATTACTAATCAAAGCATACCATCCACCAATTAATAACATGTATTGTCACCTCAGGTTTCCCAGTACTTAGTTTTCCCGACTCACACATCCGCCTTATCCACCATACCAAAGAAATATGACATTAGGTTGATCTAGTGAAGCCAAAGACATGCACAGCCCTTCCCACCTGCCATGCCAGTGGCAGAGGTTAATGCTTCCTACACTCAGCACCACCCTACCACGAGGAGACACCAATGCAAATGATCTCCTCCTGTGGTGTCCCCTAATAAATGGTTGAGCAGGGTTGATAACCAGCAGACTCTGCAAGGCCAACCACAAGTGAGGGAGCAGGTACAATGACAAGAGACAGCCAGAAGCCCTAACTTTTCTGACAGGCACAACAAAGCTGGGAGATGTCTGTTCACAGGCCAACTTCTTGTTTCTTAGCATTAGCTTAAATGAAATATTTTTAACAATTTCATCCAGCGGTTCTTTGAACGTGACAAAAAGGACCTAATTTTTCAGAAGAGATTTTTGACATTGCCAGATAGGGCAGAGGTTGAGGGCTTCCCAGCTATAATTTAATGTGAGTTTCCAGGTGCTCCCATTGAACCACCAGACTTGAAGCTTCCTAAGCTTTGAGAGAATAAAATGCAACATCAGAAATTTTCTTCTTTATCAGCTATACCACAGATGAGCTGTACTTCCAATATGAGATCTATGGGACACTGACTGCCAACATTTCTATATGCATGATGAGGGCAACAAGAATCAAGCCAGATCTATGATGAGGGCAACAAGAATCAAGCCAGATCTTTGACTTTATATGAGAACTCTGTTTACCCGACTTTCAGGGGAATTTCTGTTGAATAAATAACTGTCTCCATACCTAAGCTTATTTTCATAAATGCTTTTGTGTTCTCAAGTTTTCTTACTCCTATTTTTAAGCATGAAATTACCCTAAAATCTGTTTCATAAAGACCATGATCTTAATTTAGAGTAGTATCACAGCATATTTATGCTTGTGCTGAAGACTAGCCAGAACAAGTCAATTCGAAGACTGTTCCATAAGGAATTACAACTGATGTTTTCCAAAACACTTATACAGACTCTGCATAGACAGTCATGTTACAACACAATATTCTTATATATATATATACCTAGCTTTACAAACTCATGTACATACAGTATCATTTTAATTTTAGTTATGAATTTTTTAAAAAATTCTGCAAACAATTAGTGTAAAAAAAATTCCAAGAGAAAATTTCTCTGGTAATACTGAAGTACTGTTAAGTTGAACGAAGAAACAAAACAGGTGTTCTGCTATTACATCTCTGGTGAAAGGCAAGAAAAGAGAAGCCATGTAAATCACCGAAGTCCCTGATACAAACAAGTTGATCATGATAAATGCTTAAAAGATGAAAAGCACAAGGGTCTTTAATTTTTAACCCAAAACAATTGTGACTTTTTAATTTTACTTTCAAAGAACTATGCCAAACTGAGTGCTAGGCTCTTCCTGACAAAAGTAGGCAAGTTTTTTTTAAGATAAACCCTGTGAGAGGGTTGCCTGCTAAGTCCCTCAGGACGTATCACTCTCCACTTCCCTTTGGAGAGCAGAATCCCAAGCCAGAGCAGATTCACAGTACAGGCTGGTGGCCAGAGGGATGGAAGGACATCAGGTTAAGGACAGAGGAATGGGGTGTACATCTGAAAGACACTGAAAGAAGTGTCTGTGCAACACCTAGTCAACGCCTACAATCTTTTCAACATACAACTCAGGGGAACTGCCCAATACGCAGGTATCTGAATTGTGGGATGAGAAAATATTACCATTTCTGGTCTGTCTGCTTTTATTTTCCATTAGATGCAAGATGTCTTGCTATCCTGCTAGTTTTGCCTCTCACAGCACACATCTGTTGACCTTCTGTTTGTTTCTTATGCTCTGAGGTTTCCTAAGTACTACAGAGACAACCATCTTCCCCAGTTTATCTTTCTAGAAATCACAGACGCTTCAGAGATGAACTCACACTGGTTATGAAGAAACTGGCATAGAGCTGTCAACACAGGAAAACCAGCAGTACACCTTATATGTCTGTCTTAGTTCTGCCACTGGCTGACACTTACTGTGAAGATTAATTATTTAGGACATACTACGTCAGTCATCCTAGTACAGCACAACATAACAAGGAATTTCTTCCATGACTCTGAGCAGCAGATGTGCACCTAAAACTATGTATTTGGGCAACTGATGTGAGCAAACACGTTCACTCAAAGCAGCAGATTACTTCTAAAAGAAGCATCTTGAGCTTCTCAAGAGATCCTACACTGCCACTTAAGGAAAAGCTTGCAAAATCACCCCTCTCTATCACTTAGGCAACTCTTGTCTCTCAACACATATAATGAATTCTTAGATCTTGAAACTAACAAGAAATATAACTAGTTCATTGCTCCTTAACTGCCATATTTAGCCTTCTTCAGAACAGATAGTAGCACAAGTGCTGGATGCAGATGGGGTTCCCTGGATGGATGTGTGGGGATCTGCTGACGCTGTGATATTTCATAACAGTTCTTGTGGTTTTTCAATAAAATCGCAGAATTGTCAGCCCTACATTTTGCAAGGTCCACATGCAAAGTAGGTTACAGGTTGCCTCAAGTAACTTTTTGCAATATGCCTATGTGAGTGGGGCAGATTTGATAATTTGGGCATGAGAAGAAATTCTTTAAGGAAGATGTGGGAGACACTGAGTGGCTGAGGGGCATCTGACAAAACTTAAAGAGAAGCAAAATGGCTTCATCATTGAAAAGGAACAGAACGAATGTAAGGCACTGTTTCAGAAGTGATTCATCTTCTGATCTTCATCTTCTGGCATGTATACTATATTCATGGTAAGGAAAGTTCCATTCTCCTTGATATGAGCATAGCATATTTTCATATTATCCTTTTCCAGCAAGCTTAAGCTTTGCAGTCCAGTGCCCTGGGGAATCTCTGTGCTGCCAGTAAAAACCAGCTTTTAAAATTGTAGCAGTCACAGAGCCACAATCTTGCCTCCAGACTCCAGTATGTGAAGCACTTGACAAATGAAGACTGTGACCATGGCTACCACCTCCAAAAGCTAGCAATCTGACACCCCACCTAACTCACACAGCTTTATCTTACTGTTCAGCTGGCACACCCGGTTGTTTTTACAATCAAGTAGCTATCAGTTCCACCCTTATGTACCATTCTGCTTCTGCCGTAAAGTACCTGGCCTGCCAGGCTTAGCTTCCTCCTCAGGGGGCTGGCATCGCAGCACGTGTCATCACTGCCTTCAGTCTGCCTGGTTCTTGCTCCCACCGACAGAGAAGGAAGACGTGATTCAGCTTCCTGGTCACACATCTGTAGGGCTGGTTTATGTTTAGGGGCCATGCCACTTGGCCTCCACCTGCTTCTCCAGAAGGACTGAGGTTTGCATAAGTGTGGCCACACTCTCACGGATATCTGTCCTGAATACCCTTACACATCTCAAACAGCCCCAGATGCCCATGCTTAGTGAACCAAACTTGCACCTAGTGATCTCTGGTTTTGCTATGAGTCACAGTAAAAAAGAAGCCATCTTCCACAGCAAGCCTGTTTCTTACAATTTTTCTTGATATTATTAGTTGTGTTTGTTGATACTAGAACAAAATCTACAGTTTTACACTATAGAGGCCACTCATGGTTATATGGTAGAAGAGAAGGACTGCCCCTTCTGCTTCTGCAAGCAAAACCAGCTTGGTCTTGACAAGGACACATAGCAGATGCACGTCACTTTATCTAACACTGCCATACCTATTTTTTATTAGGGACTGTTGCAATAGGACAAAGTGCAATGGTTTTAGATGAGCGTAGATTTAAACTAGATATAAGGAAGACTTTTTTTACAGTGAGGATGTTGAAACATTGCAAGAGGTTTTCCAGAGAGGTAGTGGATGCCCCATCCCTGTAAACATTCAAGATAAGATTGGATAGGGCTCTGAGCAACCTGATCTAGTTGAAGACGTCCCTGCTCATTGCAGGGGGGATTGGACCAGATGACCTTTACAGGTCCCTTCCAACCCAAACTATTCTATGATGATTCTAGGAAAACACAAAAACCACAGCTTTTTTCTTATTCAGAAGTAAATATGGCAGGAAAATAAGACACACAATTTTGTGTATACAGTGGGTGCACACCCAGCATACATGTAGATATCTCATAGACTTTTGAGTTAGGGTGCAGCATGTTCCAGACAGGAAACTAAAATGCAAGGACCACTGATTCTGAACTGAAATAGTGTAGGAAGAAGCAGAAACAAACATGCATGTGCTGCAGAATCTAAAGTCGAGGTAAAAGGGGCAGGAGACAGCATATAATCAGATGGGGTAGGAACAACTATAAGTAACGCCCATGGACTGGAAGCCACCAGGAACTCCCTGACGGCGGTGAGACAACCACTGTGGCCCTGGCAAGCTGCACAACTTGGAAACAAGGCAGAGTGCTCACACACTTGCAAAATTATTCATTTTTTACAGGTTAGGAAAGCAGACTACAGTAATCAAATATTTTTCTTAAAAACTCCAGGAGTCTCCCTATCTATATTATAAATAAGTTGAATTGATCATTATAAGAACATGCCAAATTAGACCTTTTCTTATCACTCCCAAAACAAGCAAAATTAGAATTAAATCCAAACCACATTTATTTTGAATAACTGAAGTTCAGTTGTCAAGTCTTTATAAATTCAGAGTCATTCCCAGATGTTATCAAGAATTCTAATATTAGGGATCCGACTGAGCCTTTTCAGCTCACATTGCCCAGGAAAGTCTTTTCAAGTACCGCTCTCCTCATTTCTGGAAGCAAAGTTAATCAAATGCCTGGCACAAACGTAAAGCATTACTGCTTTTCCAAAGGAAAATGGGAAAAGGCTCAAAAGTTAGAACTGTAAGGGGGGTGTTTGAGAAAAAAAGGGTCAGGCCTTAATTACCACTGAGGTCACCAGTAAGTCCAAACAACAGCTGGCACAAGGCCACCACGAGTTTCACAATAAATTTCAAACTTATTCTTTAAGAATCTCACTCAATGTCCACGAAAAAAAGATCCCTTAGGAGTCCCATTCACTTCAACTACAGTAAAACAATTTTCTCCAAGATAATAGACACAGATGGTTAAGGGCTCATATAATTACAGTGTTCCACAGCAAATGCCGTCAGCATTCAGATAGCTGAAAAATTGCTTTGGCCACTGCATGAGATCCTGACATCCTGATGAGTTTCCCTAATGTTTTAACTTTCTGAAAACATACTTAAGCTTGTTTTAAAAGGAAAAATTTTATTAAAAGTGCTACTCATGAGGAAAGAGTTTTCTATAAGTTTTGAAAATATGTATGTTTTAGTCCTTTCACCTTTGAAATTAAGGAATCACAGTGGCAATTCTAACAGCATGGTAACAAATAAACCTATGCCATGAGAAAAGAATAAAAAATAAAAAAAAAAACTCATATAAAAAGTTGCATTTACGTAAAAAAAAATAAAAATTTACTAAGCCAACACATGCAGCATGATTTATGATTAACACTCTAAAATTCTGAACAGGTTGTAACAAGATCCATGCAGCGTGTAACTGTCAAAATATCAGATTTGTCAAAATATCCCCATGTGACTGATCTGCCAAGGAAGTTGCTTCTTTAAGCATCTCCAAGAGTACTTATTTTGTTCTACAGACTTCTTAGACTCTCCCATGTATAGCACAAGTGTTGCTTGACATGCTGCAGGGCCATTGTACCTCAGGTAATTTCCACCCCAACGTTCTGCGTGGCACAGGAAGGCTCTGAGCTGTGGTTCGTGGTCAACCTGATGTCACTCCAAGAGATCAGGGAGCCAGAGCTCCATGCAGGCTGGCACGCACACTGACATCCTCCCCGAGTCTCTCATGCTTTTAATCTCCTTACTCTAAACCCAAAATTTACTGCTAGGAAAAAACCAAACAAACTCCACATACACACCCTGGTCACAATCCATGTTTTGCACTGAATCCCACCGTAAACTTCACTCATTCTGTTAAAAATAAACAAGCACACAAGTTCTGGGAGAATTTAATCACTGGGTAGCCCTGCAGCAGTGACCCCCGGTCACAGCTCTCCACAGGGGTGGATGCAGAGCGCAGTCAGCCCAAGCGCTGGGCTGCAGATGGTGCTGTTCCCCCACCTCCGCGCGGGCACACACGCTCCAGCCCCGGACACCCACGGCCCAGGACACCCCGATTTGCTCCCCCCCGCCGAACAGCAGAGGCCTGCAGCCAGGGCTGGCAGTGAGATGGCGCAGGGAGAAAACTTGTGCCAGGTCTCTTCTGTGTGCCTGTTCATTTGTAAGCAAAGTCTGGCAAATCCAGTCTCAGGCCTAGTGGTCCATAACTCATTTTCACTCTTTTCTTTGGCTCAACAGTCTAATAATCCACTCTGCAGGAAACAATTCTTGTAGTTCATGGAAAATAAATAGGTCTTTATTTCAGAAACACGAGTAATTTTTCTGTTTTACTTCATTTCTGCATATTAATTCTCACAAATAGCAGACACGGATAATGTTATTCCATTTCATAAAGTTCCTTTATGATTTTACTAAGCTGCATTTAAACAAGTCTCCTGTACAGAGCGAGTTCAACAACCCTGAAAGCATAATAGATGTTTTCTAAATAAAGATTCATCCTTGATTGCATCCTTGGATTCATCCTTCACTTTCTCAGGCAGCCAATGCTCTACACTCTATTAACATGATAACCATGACACCCTTCCAGTGTTCCACCCGCCTAACACGCTGTTCTTGTATCTAAGAGCTGAAATCATTCGCTTTTTTTCCTCCACATTAACCTTCATATTTGTCCCAGATAACTCAATCATCCATTTAATCCATTGCTTTCGCATACTTTATTTTGCATCTTGCCCCCAGTCTTCAATTATTCCATGTCTCTGGATAACTCTATTAATCATAAAAAAGACACTTGTATGGCTTCAAGGTAAATATACTGTTGCTCACACAAAAAAAAAAAAATCCAGCCACTGCTAAATCTTGTCCTTACATTTTTCTTATCTTACCATATTTGGTTTCATGAAATGCATTCCAGTATTTTCCTGAAACCCAAATCAGCAAGTGTGCAAGCAGATGCATAATCTTACATATATATCAAACACTAGGACACAAACATGCACATTCAGGAGTCCTTTTGTGGATTTCAGTAGTTGTGTGATATTTGAAACACCATTATTGTACAGAACAACATGAACCAAATTTTATAAATGTCAAAAATCCTTCTTTGCACCTCCTACAGGGAAAAAAAAAATTGTTCCATTCACAGAATCAGAGAATGGGTAAGGTTGGATGGGACCACAGTGAGTCATCTGGTCCAACCCTCCTGCTCCATAAGGGGTATCCTAGAGCACATTGCACAGGATTTTGTCCAGATGGTTCTTGAATATCTCCAGTGAGGGAGATTCCACAACCTCCCTGGGTAATCTGTTCCAGTGCATGGTCACCCAGACAGTAAAGAAGTTTTTCTTCCTATTCAGGTGGAGCTTCCTATGCATTAGTTGCTGCCTGTTGCCTCTTGTCCCATTGCTTGGCACCACCAAGAAGAACCTGGCTCCATCATTTTGACACCCACCCTTTAGGTACTGATATACATTGATAAGGTCACCTCTCAGTCATCTCTTCTTGAGGCTGAACAGACCCAACTCCCTCAGCCTTTCCTTGCAAGACAGATGCTCAAGTCCCCTAATAATCTTTGTAGCCCTGGCCTGGACCTACTCCAGGAGCTCCATGTCTCTCTTGTACAGAGGAGCCCAGAACTGGATGCATCTCAAAACTTTCTGAGGAATGGGCTGAAAGATTCTCTCCAACCAACCCTGGTTCAGCCACTCAGAGTATATCCAGAGGTTCCACTCTACTTATTCATTATTATTATCACAGCACTACTCTCACTGGTATTAATCCTGGCACAGTCTTGTTCATCTGTTCATAAATTTGCATATTGGGATCAGCAAATCCATCTCAGCCCATGCTGTGTAGATTCACAAGCAGAAATGGGTATGTACTAACTTAAAATGGGCATCTACTCCATAACAATTTACAGTCCTAAAATATAAAGTTAGAGAGACGTCCAGCCACCTTTAGTATCTACTTCACCAAATTAACCTTCATTCTGTAGACAGCTCTCAGTGAGCGCAAGGGAAAGATGCCACATGTGGTATATGTCATGCAAGGTCCCATGAGACCCCACACATGCTCCTAGCCTATTAACCCTTTTTGTACCAGCTTTAATTTCAAAGCAGAGCATGTCCATCTCTCTTCCCTCTTTTGCACCTCTGCAAAATCCTTCAAGATTTTTCTTCAGTGCAGTACACTTTGTTCAGATGTGTTTGTATATGAGACTGAAGATATTTATGAATTTTAGAAAAACTAAAAACAACAAAAAAAGAAATGTGACATAATCTGTTTAAAGTCTCACTTGAGACATCTATTCTGACCTCTTTTAAAAATATTTTATTTACAAATGTATAAATACTGATTAATGAAGAATATAAAGCAAACACCACTAAGCTTCACTTTACATGGCAGCCCACTGCTTCTCTAGACTTACTTGCTTCTCTAGACTTACTTGCTTCTCTGAGAGGGACATTTTTGCTTGCTAATCTTCAAACTAAATCTTCCATTAACTGAACTGAGGTTTTTTGTTGTCCCTTCCCCTAAAGTCTGACCTCAGAAAACATTTGTTTGCCAGCCTCTGCATAAACACCTTTTACATACTGCGGACAAGCTATCATGTCTCCGTTCAGTCTTCTCAGTTGCAGACTAAACAAAGTCAGATTATCACAACCTGCCCTTGATCTTCCAAGAAAACTTATCTTCTTACTGCTTTATTACAGATGGCTGCAGACCTCTTGTCCATGCAAAGATCAGAAGTTACACAGGCAGGCAGAGTTTCACAGCCACGTGCCCACAAGCACACCAGCGTGTCCATGAAAAGGCTGAATTACAAGCTGCCTCTCCGTCTCCTCAACACTGTGCTGGCCCACAGGCAGGGTGCAGAGCTCATGTGTAGTTCCTGGAGCTCCCTGGTCCTAAGCCAACACAGCCCTGCAGAGGTGATGGACCCTGTAAGATTCGTGGCAGGGCAAGGGTGACACTTGTTGCTGACATGACAAAAGGCCTGAGCCAGAGAAAAGGCTCTACCAGCCGCAGTGTTAGAGAAACAGATGTATCACTACAAAGATAAAGTGACTAAGCTCAAAACCTCACTTGAGGATGTGGCACAGCAAGGGCAGAAGGCACTGGGATCTTTCCCGTGGGTGGAAGGTTCACGAGTGTTGCCTCCCAGACCCAGATGATGCTGCAACAACACCTGACAGCAGCCATGACAGCAGCAACAACCAACGTCACCGGCTATTCCCAGTGCCAGTTCTAGCTGCAGTTGCAGCAGTTATTGATGGCAATATCCCAACAAGCTGTATCTAGGATCCTTTCGTTCAAATTTTGTGGCGATAGTATGCAAATGAGACTACATGTGGTAGCATGTAGAAAAAGTGTAGATACACCGTGTACACCACTTCCTCTTTGTCCATCTGCTTTCAAAGACCCATTGTAACACAGTCTCCCCAGGGAGAGAAATTACCCTGAGAGGTCTATAACTCCTTTTCTTCTGCTGGGGATAAAGGTATTATGCTTACTATAATTGCAGACTCCTGGGAGTCCTCAGTCTCTTCTGAATTCTTAAACAGAATTATAAAATGCTACAAATTATTTCCATTAGTTACTAACTATTGGGTAAATAAAGCTGTTCAACCAGAAAACACATAACTTATCTGAATAGTCTTCTTTCTACCTGTGGACTTCCATGTCACACTGTAAGTTCCGCTGAACTTTACCCCACCTTGCTTTACTAACTCCTTTAGAACAAACCTTTAGTCCTGCTCCCCTTATTTCCACTTCTTGTACAGTTCCTTTGTATTTCACACATCTCTTGAAAGTAGTAGTATATTCTATAAGATGCCTCCTATCTGTTCTACCTGTCAGCAACCTGCCTTTGTGCCTCTGACACAAACATCTATAATGACTGCCAGATCTCCTGCATTTCTCCCTCTACTGTATTACTACCCCAGGAGACCCTACCTACTGCTTTTCCCAGTTCATTGTCCTCTCTTTACTTCTCACTTCTCTCTTTGCTTTTGAAGATGAGCCTGGGATTTTGTGACACTTGCTTCCTAGTTATCTTTCTGTTTTAAATTTTGAAGCAGTCCCTCCCAGTCAGTCCAGACCTATCTAACTAGGCATCTTTGACAGCAACTTTTTGAACTTGACAAGCTGAAGATCTCTCTGGCTGGCACTTCACTCACAAGACACACAGGCAGCCACCCCAGCTCCTGCAGCAGGCAGGGAACAGAACAGTGAGTGTGCCCTAATCTGGTTTGCACACCTGCCTGGGGATGAGCTGAGCTGTGCCACAGAAACACCTTTTTCTTGAATAGACTACTGAGGGCTCCTCTGTAGGTGTTCAGATGCAGAACTCTACATTGTTCCTCCTGTCAATTATGAGGATAAATGTTTTTCCCCACTGCTATACAGTGCTGTCCTTCTGATGCCAGTTGGTGACCAAAAATCTACCATCAGCCTCCTTAATCCAGTTCAAGACTTCCAATTGACAGCAGCCATATTCACCTTTTGTTCTGTTTTATCTTTGGCCAGAGACAAGCCAATGTTTCAGTTATAATGTGCATTCAGTTGTCTCCACCCCTTGTGCTTCCAGCTTGCTCTCGCCTTTCGCAACCTTTACTACACACTGCCAAATGTAACTTACCAGGGAGGAACTGTTTAAAATATGCAAATGTAATGCTAATAACATCAAAGAGAAAATAGATCTGACTCCTACAGTTTAAAACTAGCTCTGAGCAAAGGCAATACACTCCAAACATACCTGAAGCAGGTAAAGTACTAAAACTGGCAGTTAAAACTTTATTCTAATTAAATTCAAGGTACTCTAAGTAGAGACAGATTTTGAACACTACGTGACTACCTTTAAATTCACTGTTCAAAACACCATAAATGCCTTTAACAGATAACACATGTTTCTGTATATGAGAAACATGTTTATTCTCATGCCTTCTTAGGTCCTCATGCAGTCACACATCTACCTTACCTCAGGGCAAGCCTTGCTTCCCAGATTATATGAAATATTGCTGTAGAACAAAATACTTAGTTAATGTTTATGATTAAATGTTTGAAGTTGCTCACTGTCTGAAGTCCACAAATACTACTCCCACTGGAGCCAATGGCACAGTTACAGTGGCTCCAAGGGAGTTAGATCAAGGCATAGTACTTCTAAACTGATATATAAATTATTATTAAATACAGATACATCAAAAGTATATAGATAAAAATAATTCCATGCATAATTTAACAATTAATTAAAAAGCCAACACCTAATTGCAAATTGTAAAATTTCATCTCTTGCAATCTCTAAGGAACAAATAATATTAAATAAAATCTGGGCTGAGAGCTAATTGCAAACAATGAACACACACAAAGAGAATTAATTAATATATTAATATATTAGTCTATCACATGAAACATTGATTCTAGTTGTTTTAGTCCATCATGCAGTAATCACATGATACACTTAATTTGCCTTATACTCATTCTTTCATATATGATCACCTATATAAAAAAAAAAACTTTAAACCCAACATACATAAAAGCATATGCTCAACTGGTACAATAGGACTGCATGCCACAAAAATATTGATGTGCTCAGGTCATACTGTATTTCATGCATATTTAATTTACTGTTTTCAATTACTCTCTTTCCTGCCACCAATTAGTCACGAAGTCTAAATGTATTAAAGACTATCAAATAAACTTGAAAACTTTGGTGCAGTTTTTATTGACTTGAATTTGTTTGTTTGCTTGATTGATTGACTGCAGAGAGTTTTTTGTGATGCAATTTATCAGTAGCCTTAAAACTTGTACAATTTCCTCCTCTTTTGCAGCTTCAACTTCTGGCATTCTGTCACTACTTTTCTTCACTGTCTTCCGGTTACCTTCCTCCGTCATCTAAATTTCCATTACAGTAAAAAAGCCATGAGTTTGGCTTGCTGAGCAGCCTTGCAAACAGCTATAGATTACACTAAGCAAGTGAAAGATATCATGTGGTTTACCTCCACGTAGAAGACTTTTGAAAGATTTGTATGCAATGCAGCATGAATAAATTATAATTATACATATTTCCAGGGAAAATAACAAAATCAAAAACTTCTTTACACCATTAAATGATGATCTTCTTCAAGAGTTATTTTTATTTATTTTTCAGAAGGAGCACATCTCAAAGGTAAAACACACTTCAAGACCTTTCAGAACAGTCCTGAACATACAATGGCAAAAATTTTAGGAGAAAAAATGGTATATTCTTCTATCTACCAAGCAGACAATGGGCCTTCTGGAACAACTGAAAAACGAAACAGAGGAGGAAACACTAACATTTCAGCTGCACTCAATGCCTAAAGCAAGCTGTGGGCCATGTTGAAATGGGATTTTACAGAATTTGTTCCCAACACAGTTTGCAGCAGTTGTCAGAATAAACTCTGAGGAACACATAGTAGGCTCATTTAGATGCACCAGCACAGCAAGGAATCTTTGTCTTATTTTAACACATTGGGGGGGGGGGGGAGAAAAAAGAAAGCAGGTTTTCTGAGTATGTTTCAAAATCTAGAGGTGTTAAATTGAGACTTTTTTAAAAAGTCACTACCATAAGACAAACACCAGGTTCCTCACCCTTCAGATATCAGTGTAGAGCTACAAAGTGTTCATTTCTAAAAGAAGAGATGGGGAATTTTAAATGACATCTTAAATGCACAGCTAAAAAGAAGATACTGAGACACTGCAGAGTAGCACTATCTAAAACCAATAACTACTAGTGTCTGTAAAGTGCCAGCTTTCAGCAAGGGAATGACTGTGCTTTATCAGGAATGGTCGGTCATGCTGCCATTAAGGTCATACCTGAACATCTCACAATGCAATCGACCCAAGAAGCCATTTGCAAACCCTGTGCTGCTTGAAGGACGCACAGGAATCAATAACTTCAGGTTTCTATTCTGAATTATTCATTCAGTCTTTGCACAACAGAAAGCTGTTCTCTCTCTAATGCACTATCACTGCAACACAGTACACGATTTTGAACACTGAGCTTTAAAACAATAGTTTTAAAAGCATTTTGTCCTGCTCCTTATAAATGCTTCTTGCTCATAAGACCTTCAAAAATTACTTTTGGAGCAATTAATGACTGCAGGGATGCTGCCCATTCCTCCTATCAGCAGCATGCTTCTCCCAAGGTCCAGTCAGTCAAGGGTCCCAAAAGCCAACCCACCCTGTCAGTGCCATGAACAGGACAGCCCTCCCTCTCCAGGGAGCTGCTCAGGCACCCAGAGGCCCATATTGCTGCTAGAAGGTCAGCTAAGAGGCTCTCTACAACCTTTTCCTCCATGAGAAGGATAATATTTTCCTTAGTAGGAAGATACTTGGGTGTTCACCATACCACTAGCCAGTTTTTGGTTGCCTTGCCTTCAGTCCTAATTTCTGGTAAAGAAACTTAGAATAATATCCCATTTAATTTGTCAGGACTAAGATCTGGCACTACAAAATTATTTTTAAATTGATTTGAGAAAGGAACTGAACAACAAAGAAGAATTTTCCTGCTTTTACTCCTTTTTCATCACCAACTTTTTTCATTTTCTGACTTTCATCTCATCTTCCACCTGTATTTCAAACTAGCCTCACTCTTTCCTTAAATTTTGGGGTTTGGGATTCAAAGGATTTCAGGAAGAATTTCTGGGCTTTCCTGGAAGCTGGATTTCTCTTTAGGTGATTTAGAACTATGCAACCACTACACTAAACCCTTGCTACCACAAATGTACCTCTTCTTGTCACATCAAGGATTACTTACTGCTCTAGCAAGTACTAGAATTTAACATCTTATTTTGGTAGCAGAAAAGTGAAATGCTTGCTGGAAGCAGAGGGCAGTTCAGAGAAGAGAGGAGACCTCTACCCCATCACCACACTACTTTGGCATGTGAGTTTCTCCCCGGAAGCTCATAGCACAGCAGTAGCAGAGTCTAAAGTCCAATATCTCACCTCTCCAGCCCGTATGTCAATAAGGCACAAAAGATAACATTTAAACTGGAGCCCCACATCAGACAGTAAACAGTAGCCTTAGCAAGGCCAATGCTCTAATCAGTCCTCAGAAAATCTGTTATCAATTCAAAAGAATAACTTCAGCATTTAAAAAATGTAGTGACCGTCCACTTCATCTTAAACTGTGGAATTCAAAGATTCAACAGCTGAATTTTGCACATAATACATTATGTACTTGTCTCTAAAACTATGTATATCAAAATAATTAGCACAAAATATTTCTGCAATGACTATGTTTCTAGTTTAGCAAAGCACACAACATGCCTTACTAATCAACTAAGCTGTCGAGAGACTAATCTTACACACTGAATTTTAAATACTACACACAGGCTTTGAATCCAATGCAACTAGAGAGAGGCAATGGAGAGCAGAATGGTAAATATTTACAAGTTACTCAGTGAATCACAGACAGATCAATTACAAGAGTGACAGTAGGCTTCTTTGCCAACCCCCAAAGAATTATGGTAACTAGTAAAAGCACCATTTCTGCTGACCTAGAAAAAATCCTCTTGAATACACCTCTATAAAGGCACAAAGGTCTGGTATTTTCCCAAGGAGTGCAGGAGAATAGAAGATCAATTAAAATGAGTGAGGAAAGAACTAAACAAGCAGGGAAAACATAAAAAGAGATGAGAAAAGAAAAATAGAGAAAACAAAAAAACAAGTAGGGGACAGAGAAAAGAAAGAGGGAAAAGAGAAAAAAAATAAGAAAGAAAACAGATGAAATTAAAATGTGATCCGTCCCTATGCCCATAGCAGGGTCCTGTCCACATATATGGTCTGGTGTTTGCCATGATGTCTCATAACTTCCACGATTACCAACTGCTTTCAAACTATTTCCAGAAGATAAAGCTGAGTTGCTACATAAATTCCAAGTTAATGGAAGAGCTATAGCCAAACTATATTTGTATAAGTTAACTATCCTTTACTTGAATTCTAAAGTGAGCAATCCAAGATGAAAATCAGTGCCAGCAATATACACAGACACAAATTATTTTATCTATCTGTATCTATACCTCTGCAATCACCCACAGTGAGAACTACCTGAAAATGAAGGCCTAAGGCCATTGACATTGGCAAGGAAGGCAACAGGATTTAGTGTGAGCTCTTTACTCTGATTTTCTTAGGGGTTTAGAGTCTAAATCTTTTTTAAGCTACTCCCAAGAGGTTGACAGTATGGAAATCATGACTGTGCATGATTTAGAAGGGTGTAAGACAATGGTATATAGAAATATCGTTATCAGTACACTGCTCTTCTGTAAAAATATGCACTGTTTTTAACTTGTATTAAAGCATTGCTCTCCAAAAATCTTCAGACAGGCTTTTCCCCATCCCACAGACGCATTTTTTAAATGTATCTTTAATATATAAAAAGATTAGTAGCCTCTACAAACATGACAACAATTACCCTCAGTTACAAGAATAAATGCCTGATGGTTAATTTGGATATTGCATTTTACCGCCAGGTACTGGCAACCTTCCTGGATGTTTTTTTCTTTAAATCTAATTTGTTTGAAGTACTGGACAATGGATACATTTCTTACACCATAAACAGGAGGCAAAATTCAGAAAGGGAAGGCTGCAGACCTGACTTTTGTCTTTTCTCATTAGCAAGTAGAAGACTTCTGCAAGGACATGGGGCCACTTCGATGTTTCAGGATTACAGTGAGGAGGTATCTGCATAGAAAGGGTCCTTGGAGCAGCTGTTTCTATACAGCATGTTTCCTTTGGGTCTAGCAAACCCACAAAGGAAAACCTACTGGTATGAACCATCCTGTGACTGCAGACTCACCCTGCTCACAGAAAGGTGGTATGCTACTGCTCTAAATACAAATGCAAGGAGATCTTTCCAACAGTGTCTGAAGATTGTACTCATTAATTAAATCTCAACTCTGACAGTTTGCAGATACATTTTTATTTAATGTGACTCTTACATGAATTCAACCTCGGAGTTGGAGGGCATATCAACGCAAGTTATGTTAAATAATCATACAATCTGTTTCTCCAAAGAAATGTCTGGGCTAGACAGCTGGCACTGAAACAGCAGATTAAATTTAGAACTGAAAGGCCATACAGTGAAGGTGAATTCAGCTTTTAGTTATCTGTCAACTAAAAGCTGTACATGTTGTTAAAATAATGTGCTTTGTCCCTGAAGCAAAGTTCACTGCTATTCAAAAGAAAGATATTGAAATGTGAGTTTTGTCTCTAGAATCTTCTATTTCTAATCCACAAGTAGCATACTAATGCCATAGGATGATCTGGACCTCTCTTTCTCAAGGTCATTTCCCCATCCACAACATGGTACTTAAAATATTTTTTTTTTTTCATTTGCCTTAACTATGGTACTACAGCCATGACATACTAATTCCAGAAAACAGTCAAGCCTTATAGAAAGAAATCATATCTCTTAAACTTCGACTCATTTTAATTTCAAATTCAAATGCTCAGTTAGATCACCTTGGGACATTAGACAACAGCATTTCAATTCCCCCATGACTCCTCAAAGACAAAGCACATGCATAAACCTCACAATTTGAGATCTTCCTTATATGTAACACAGTTGCATCCTGACACCAAACGTAGCAAAAGACACAACTGCTGCTGTAGTAATCAGTCATCCAGACATGACAGATATAACTGACCTTCATGAGATGCTGATTTATCCATTTTGTGAACGTCTTCTTTTGTACTTTGTCCCGCTCATCTAGAGGTAAAAAGGAAAAAGAAAAGGGTTTAACAGCTCTACAAGTGATGCAGAAGATTCTTTTTATTGAGAGATTTATGAAATTAATATTCTAGTAAATTTATAAAATTTAAATTTTCAAAAGCTCCAAAATGTCTAATCAAAATAACAGCACATAAAAGTTTTTGCAGTACATCACAGCATGTAATGAAAAAGTTTCTTGAAGCTCCAGCTGAGTTCCTTCAGGATAATGGTTCCACAGGTACAACATCAGGACTACTAATAAAAATATAACTTCCTAGGAGAAGTCAACCGCCACTCAAATTTTACTTAAAAAGTCATGGCAAATTTTTAAGAGCTATAAATACTACTCATAGCCTCTACAACCAATTAATTACTAAAGTATTACGCAATGGAAAATCTCTTACCACATGAAAGCTAACTTTTTTAATCACCATGCTTTTCAACTGGAATATCCCTTGTTCCAACACACAGGGATGAATTACAGCTTCAGTCAGAGAAAGTACCCTCCTTTAATTCTCTTTAAAATCAACAGGGATGTCCACTAACCCAGATATGGGACCCAGTCACTTTCAGCAGTTTGCTCCCTGGTATGGCAGTTAGCATCAATCATTGCCCACAAAACAGTGTGGAGATATAACAGAAGTAATAGACTCAGGGTAAGAAAGCATCCTATTTATAGATAGGAAGCATATACGTGAATTCTACTCAGAGGAAAACTAACCACCACAAGATTTATCTCCAGCAACCTATGTAGGGTCACGAGCCAGTACAACTGCTACAGAGCCCGTTCACAGTCCCGGAGCTACCCAGAGCAGGAGTCACGGGGCATTAGGACCAGGACCATCTGTGCAAGCCTAAAATAGCAAGATTCCTTCTGACCCTGTACAACACAACTGCAGCTGTTTCACTGACTCAGGCTATTTGCAGTGTGGCTGAGAATGAGCAGTGAGCTCAGGTAGCAAAACAAGACCCCTCTGCACCTATTGCCATCACTAGAAGACTGATTCAGGTCTTGTATTTTACATTTTAAAATACTGTTTTCGGGTTAGTCAAAGAGAACAATAAATAAAAATAAATTGACTGAAAGTCTTTCAAGTACTTTCAAGTTTCTGGTGTTATACTGAGGTCTTTCAAAACAGCATGACATCATACAAGAGTACATGTTGGGCCAAACTGAGCACTGCATGCTGTTCCTAACAGTAGTGAGAAATTACTTTTGGGGAATAAATGCAAAAACAAGACAAGTAAAAGCCTGTGAAGCCTTTGTATAGTCCTCTCCTATGTGACTCAGACTTTCTACATGCTCATACATATCTTTGCATTTAAGAGCCATAGATGCATTTTTCCTGTTATTTTTTCCAATTCTTTTTTAACACACCTATCACTTTGATAGCCACAGCTTACTGTGACAATGAGATCTTCAGGCAGTATGTGTAGTTGTATATTTGGCTCTGTACAGAATAGTTGCTGATTCCTAAACCCCTTTTCCACACCACTCAAGATCTTCTAAGCTACCGGCATATGATTTTTTCCCCACTTCACAGCTTTACACTCTCTTATTCTACTTGAAGACTCAAAAAAAAGAGGGGAAATAGAAAAACTAAAGAGCAAATCTGCACTACTGGGAAAAAAAAAATGGCAGATTAAGAGAACTTTTTGCTATATACACTTCCCTATAGCCTTCATCTAGCAAGACACCATTTCTGACATCAGTTATTTATCCTAATAAAGTGGAAGCTCTGATTTAGTAGATGTAGAGAAAATCTCAGAAATAAGAGAAATCTAGAAACACTTTCACTTTTAACTGTTCCATTATGGGCAGCTCTTGTAAAAGGAACACAAGGTTTCTCAGCTGCAAAATTTCACAATGTGTACAATGTGTCTTTTCTCCTCAGGTAACCTCATCTAGTTTTGACCACACAGAAGTTTACATTTTGGGAAATGTTACTGTGACAACAGTTAAAAAAAAAAAAAAAAGAGTTGAACAAAATCCACTTGTATTTTGTTAAGACTATGGAGTCACTATTAGTTTCAACACTATTTTCAATTAAAATGCCAACATTCATAAATCAAGTGATACTTACTACTCCTGTTCCTTTTATACATACATATGTATTATATAAACACTCACAGAAAAATTCTGTGACTGACAGACACGAATGTGCCATGAGGAGGAAAGCTGACACCTGTCATGTTGTGAAAAACACCAGAATTAAAGGAAGGAAAGAAAGTCATCAAAACAGAACCACAGAATATTCCGAGTTAGAAAGGACCCGCAGGATCATCGAGTTGAACCCTTAAGTGAACGGCTCATACAGGGGATTGAACCCATAACCTTGTCATAGTTAGCACCAAGTTTTAACCGATCTCAGTGTCACACCTCACTGTGATTTTTATCAAAAAACCAAATGCTTCCAGAAAGGTAAAAGCATACTAAGAGGAAAATACAGTGCAACAGTATTCAGTGTGCTCCAGCTCAGAGCAGAACACACCAAATCAAACTCCCCAAATGAAGTAAAAACCAGGGAAATTACAAAAAAAAAAAAAATGAAACACTAATTAAGGAAAGAAACCCTCAGAAAGCCCCTTGAGAGAAGCTTCCCCCCAGAGAGCTCTGCCCTGTCCCACAGGCAGCCCTGCCGCCCTGCCAGCCCAGCTCCGGGCTGCATTACTGACCTATGCAGCACATGACTTCCACCAGCCTGGCACTTTCGTCCTTTTCATCTTCATCAGACTGTCTCATTGCCCCCTCCAAAAGTTCAGAGCTTCTTCTCTTTTCAGGGCAAAGGAGAGCCAAGGAGTGACCAGGACTTCTAGCTGACACAAAGTAGCAACACCCCTTTTTAAAAAAAAAATAGAAGCAAACAGCCCATGTGCTGTCAGAGTAAGCAAAACTGCAAGCCCTCTGGCTTTAACTCAAATAAGAAATAAATTAAGCATCTGCATTTGTTTGTTTTGAACTTTCAGGTGCATTAATACACATTTGAGTGCAAATGCTGAGCTTTCCAAACCAGGAAGTCTGTTTTTAATTCTACCAGCAGTGAACAGCAAGGAAAGAGCGTCACCATGAACGCAGCAGCAGGAGCGCTGTTTAAGCTGAGGTAATTTAAGAATGCAGGTAAAGCAGGAGCTGCAGAAAGAAAGGACATCTTCCTACATCATCTGTTATGTAGATCATCACAATAAACCCTCATTAGTTAATTAATCAACTTAAGTTTTTCTGCTTTTACCTATTATTGCAGACATTAATGTGATGTATCAGACAAACTCAGTCTCCTGTACTTTATGTGCCTGGAAAGTGCCTCAACAAAATGTCTCCAGTCTTAATAAACTGACAACCTACTTCATGAACCTATACTACAATACAGAAGCATCTAAAGAGGCTCCAGATTAGAGTATCTGCACTTAAAAAACAGTTGCTGCAACTAAGGTCTCTTGCTCTGTGTTCTTGTCATTCCTCAATTCCAGGCACAAATTCAGGGGCCAGGTCCTTCTAATACCAATATGAATCTCTATCACCTACATGGTTCACAGTGTCTGGAAATCAGGACAGTTTCTCTGGAAGAGAAACAGAACTATACCAAAGGCGGCACATGGCATTGATGCCTCTTCAGTGGTCTCCTACGGAGAATCACAAACCCATTGAGCCTGGAAAAGATCTTTAAGATCATCAAGAGCAACAGTTAAGAAACAACTAAATCATGTCCCTAAGTGCCACATCTTCATGTCTTTTAAATCCCTCCAAGGATGGTAACTCAATTATTTCCCTGGGCAGCCTGTTTCAATGTTTGACAACTGTTCTGTGAAGAAATTCCTCCTATGTCCAACATGAACCTCCCTAGGCCATTTCCTCTTGATCTGTGACTTGTTACTTGGGAGAAGAGGCCAACACTCGCCTCACTACAACCTCCTTTCACGTAGTTGTAGAGAGTAACAAGGTCTCCCCTTAGGCTCCTTTTCTCCAGGCTAAACAACCCCAGTTCCCTCAGCCGTTCCTCATCAGACTTGTGCTCCAGACCCTTCACCAGCTCCATTACCCTTCTCTGGACACACTCCAGAACCTCAATGTCTTTTTTGTAGTGCAGGGCCCAGAAACGGACACAGGATTCAAGGTGCAGCCTCACCAGTCCCAAGTCCAGAGGGACAATCACTTCCCCTGTCCTGCTGGCTGCATTATTTCTGATACAAGCCAAGATACCGCTGGCCTTCTTGGCCACCTGGGCACACTGCTGGCTCATGCTCAGTCCCTGTGGATCAGCACATGCAGGTCCTTTTCCACCAGGCAGCTTTCCAGCCACTCTGCCCCCAGCCTGTAGTGTTGCATGGGGTTGCTGTGACTCATGTGCAGAAGCCACTGAGTGCTCCTCTCTACCTGAAGGCATACATGAAATCTTCTCTGAGCAATCACAGCAGATGCCACCAGCTTGCATGAGCAAGCTTGTCTCCACTTTTCTCCACACCAACGTAAAAATATGCAAAATAAGTGCAGCAATACAAACTCCTCAGTTTCCAGATGAGCTGCAAATTTCTACGCTTCTTTCTCTGATATTTTCACCATTAGAATGAAGTCTGGAATTCCTACACCTAGTGACAGACTTACTAAAAAAAAAATAAATCTCCTTTTCTTCATCAGCTTCTAGTATTGTTGTTATGTTTGCTTCTCTGCTGAATTTGTTTGCCTGCATGAATGGCCAGATAGTTAACAGGTTTTTCTACTTTTGTCCAGGTATTTACAAAAGCCCTGAAAGGCATTTTTCCTATGTTTATATAAGAAAGCTCATATAATACTCATAAAACTCACTTATATTTACATTCACGTATAAATGCACTATTTTTCTGCACAAATTGTTGCTATAATACCTATTTATATTAAACTCAAAAAACTGTGTTAAAAGAACATTATTAGGGTTGCAAAGGGAAGCACTCAAAAGTAGAGTTATAACGAACTGACTGTGAAACCTTAATACAACCTTCTAATATACATTATATTTAATTACACGGCCATTTAGTATTTTTTAAAGAGATTACTGTCTACATCATAGAAGAAATGCTACTTATTTAAGGAACAGTTACTCAATGTGTTTCATGTTGTTATAGAATATGAAGCACCATACCTATTCACTCATCATTTTTCAAGCTCTGAAGACAAAATTCATTTCACAACAGGTTTTCCTCTGGTATTCCTAAATTTCCTTCTGTAAGCTAGACCCTGGTGTTGCAACATCACCTTCAAAAAATAGCCAATAATTAACGTATGAACTCTTGGGAAAACATTTGGTTTAGGACATTACTCAGAATCACAAACTACGTAAGAAGTAGGGGATAAATCCAATTCTCCAGTCTGTGCTGAAACAAATGATCTTGGAGGCTCCTGCTTGACCAAACTTGACCTTAACTTCTCACAGGCCTTCCATGTCTGTACCAAATATTCATTCTTGCTTGTTAATTAAGGACCAGGGGACATCCAACAAACCCACCACAATCTGAAACAGTCTCCAGGGAAGGCAGCATCTCAGTTCAAACAAGTCTAGTTTGGGAAGTTAAAACTACATGTTTTTCCATATGGAAGGGTTAAATAATCTCAATGACAGGATCTTCCATACCACAAGTGGGTCTTCATAACTATCACTGGGTTTAAACTACTCCTACCTGTAGGCCTTGTATATCAATTCTTACTATATGAAACAATAAAAGCAGCCTTTCGTCTTGCATGCAGCAAGCTCCAACAGAAACTCTGTGACATCCAGAACAAGCGGTGGATCGATCTAGTTGAGAAAACACAATTATGCGCAGATAAAGGTGATCACAGAGGATTCTATGAGGCCTTGAAAACAGCATATGGGCCTACATACCAAGTCCAAAGTCCTCTACTCAGCGCAGATGGTCAAACGCTTCTGACAGATAAAACCTCCATTCTGAATTGATGGTCTGAACACTTTCAGACTCTTTTCAGTACCAACCGTGTAGTCCAAGACTCAGCAATTCAGTCCATCTCACAACAACCGGAGAAGAATGAATTGGATATTGCCCCCACTTTGGGAGAAACCCTTAAGGCCATACAGCAGGTGAAAATTGGCAAGGCAGTTGGGGATGATGGAATTCCACCTGAAGTCTGGAAACATGGGGGCTTTGCACTCCATGCTAAATTTCATGAGTTCATACTATGCTGTTGGGAACTAGGCAAACTACCATCTGACCTTCGTGATGCAATCATCATCACCTTGTATAAGAAGAAAGGAATTAAATCAGACTGTTCAAAATACTTTGGTATTACTCTGCTCTCCATTGCTGGCAAAATCCTGGCAAGAATACTCTTGAACAGACTAATACCTGCTATAGCAGAAGGAATTCTACCTGAAAGCCAATGTGGTTTCAGGGCCAACAGGAGAACCACAGACATGGTATTTGTTCTCAGACAACTGCAAGAGAAGTGTAGGGAACAGAACAAAGGTCTCTATGTAACCTTTGTTGATCTCACCAAGGCTTTCGATACCGTGAGCAGAAAAGGTCTATGGCAGATTTTGGAACATTTAGGATGTCCTCCCAAGTTCCTTAAAATGATCATCTCACTCCATGAGGATCAGCACGGCCAAGTCAGATATGGCAATGCACTTTCTGAACCCTTTCTAATTACCAATGGCGTGAAACAAGGTTGTGTTCTTGCACCAACTCTATTCACAATCTTTTTCAACATGATGCTCCAAAGGGCCACTGCAGACCTCGATGATCAGGACGGTATCTACATTCAATACTGTACTGATGGAAGCCTATTCAACCTAAGGCAACTGAAGGCCCACACTAAGACCTTAAATCATCTTGTCCGGGAGCTGCTTTATGCTGATGATGCCGCCCTTGTGGCCCACACAGAAGCAGCTCTGCAGCATTTAACATCCTGCTGTGCAGATGCTGCTGAGCTCTTTGGGCTGGAAGTCAGCTTAAAGAAGACAGAAGGTCTCTATCAACCTGCACCTCAGGAAGTCTTCCATCATCCCCATATCACCATTGGCAAATCAGAGCTCAAATCAGTCCAGCAGTTTAATTACATTGGTAGCCTCATCTCCTCAGATGGTAAGATTGACAGAGAGATAGACAACAGGTTAGCAAAGGCATATAGTGCTTTTGGAAAACTCCATAAAAGAGTTTTGTAAAATAAACACTTAAAGAAAAGTACAAAGATCAGTGTTTACAGAGCCATAGTGCTGTCTACTCTCTTATATGGTTCTGAATCATGGGTCATCTACCACCACCACCTGCATCTCTTAGAACTCTTCCATCAACGCTGTCTCCATACAATCCTAAACATCCACTGGTCAGATTATGTGACCAATACATCTGTTCTAGAACAAGCAGCAGTCACAAGTATTGAGGCCATGTTACTGAGAACACAGTTGCATTGGGCAGGACACGTCTCAAGGATGAAGGACCACCACCTCCCTAAGATCTTGCTCTGTGGTGAACTTGCCACTGGCTGCCGCAAGAGAAGAGCCCCAAAGAGAAGATACAAGGACTCCCTGAAACAACATCTCAGCCTTGGCCATATTGATCAACATAACTGGTCTACTCTGGCCTCAAATCAGGAGGCCTGGAGACACACCATCTATAATGCTGCAGGATCACTCTTGAGGAAAAAAGACAACGCACCTGGTAAGGTGCACAGTTTAAACACAGAAGATGAAAGATAGTATGGGCATGGAGCAAGGGAGAGACATGGTCCACATGTGAGAAGGAAAAATTATATACATATATATATATAGTTAATGAGTCTAGATAGCAAAATCTGAATAAGAGATTTTCAGATCTTCAGACAAGATAATGATGGTGTTTCACCCTGTTGAAAGAATTGTCAAAAAGAACCCCAAGATGCAGTAGGACAGACAAGGATTACTCAAAGGAGTAATCCTATTTAAGAAGGGAGTAATACTATTTAAGAAATGCAAGATAAAATGAATGCTGTTAGGTATTCATAAGTAAGGCACAAACTCCTGAAATGCATTGTCTAATTGAGGCTCACTTCAAAATTATGAAAGCCTAAACCCCTCTTTTAAAGTCTCATTTCATTCATGTTAAGTTCCTTCATCTCTCTTTCCTACTTTTTGCTTTTTTGCCATCACTCCCTCCTTCATGATAAGCTTCAACTACAACTCATCTGACTCATGGATGTGAAGTTTCAACTACCACTGATGCGTTCCACACATGTATAAGGAGGCATGAAAGATATACGAATATATCTGCAGATATACAAATGCATTTTCAGAGAAAAAGATAAGGCACAAGGTGCTTCTTTCTCACTTTGCTACTCCCAAATATCTAAAATTTGGAACTGATGCAATGCCACAGAGGGTTAGTTATGCAAGAAGGATATCCATCAGCACCAGAAGAACCTAAGGGAAAGTGCTCACATCCAAAATATTTATTATTTATGTTTAAACCCTTGAAGAAAAACTTGCATTATGTGCTAGTGTTTCCATCACTGCTTGCAATCTTTTAACCACAACCTGCCCAAGGATGGGAAAAGCCCCACTAGATCCTTCTCCTACTTCTACCAAGGCATTCACTACCAGATGCTCTCAGAGAAGGACACTGAAGTCAAACTGTGGGTACCCCAATGTGTCACACAATCAACTGCTATCCTCACAAACAGAAATCAACAATTGACATCATCTACCCTGTGTTTTTCCAGAAAATATATCCCACTCAATTATTGCCCCTCTGATGAGGTCTGCACTTATATGGCAAGGTTCCTTCAAAAGAAGAGCTCCTCTTCTGCATATTCCTATCAGGCAAATCATCGACGCTTAGAAAGCTTCACTTTTATGTCTTGTCACATCATATATGTGCATAGTTATGGAAGCATTTCAAATTTACTACTATCCTGAGTTTTGCATTGTTAATTTAAATAGCAATGAAATATAAATTCAGTTTAGGTCTTCTAATTTTTCTGGCTGTTCCAGTTATTCTGTAAGAATTTAAGTCTCTCTCCAGTTTCATTTCCTCTGAAAACCAAACAGATTTCTTACGCACTGGAATGAAAGGTCAAGTATACAGTTGGTCTGATGACAAAGATGAATCAGGATAAAATTTCTCCCTATTTATTCTAAAATCTGATGCCCCGTCATGCTCTATTTTTATTAACTCTGAACTATATGCACCAAAAGCTGAGGATGAACTAGAAATTATGTGGTTTTCCTGGAATTTCAGTCAAATAAGTCAACTAAGTCAAATAATTTCAGTCAAATAAGTCAACTAAGACCTGACTGTGAATTTAACAGCTCAACTTTACTAAGTAAAACCCCTATCGGCTCCTATGTCATTAGAGTTCTGCCTTCATGAAATAAAAAACAATCAATGTTTAGAATCTCTGATATATTTTTCAAACAGAATATTTTTATTTCTCTTTCACAAAACAGTATTGCAAATTTTACTTGCCAAATCATTTCTGTGGGTATGCATTCAGCTGTAAAAATGCAAATGTTTTCAGAAAAAAAATCTTCTTTTAAAAAGTGAGCAATGTAATCTGTAGACTGAATGTGAACTAAATTTGGCAACAGACATAAATGCATCAAAGTTTGGCAAGTGCTCAATTTTATAGAAGTTGGGAAGAAAACACATATTAAAAATGACAAAGACTGAAAAAAAACTGGGAAACTTCAGCATTTTTTTGCATTACATTCAGCTGTTGCCCATCACATGGGCTTCCTAATGAAGTTGTCTTGACAGCAACAGCTGCAAACAGAATGCAAAGATGTTATCCTTTCATCTGTGTTTTACTTGATACATGTTTGTTCACCCAGCTCCAGTGAGCAGCTTCCCAGTCTTGCAAGTGAGGTAATGAAACAAAACCGGAGATTAATTGATGGAGAGAAGACTTAAAATATAGAAGTTAAAATGTTGTGATCTGGGACAACACTTATTTTCGAAACTCTGCAATTCATTATAACTAAGTACCAGGATAATCTGTTTGATTAATATGTCTACCTATTAAAATCTGAAATTAATTGCTTTGGTATGTTAGCAGTATACTTCCAATGAAATTAAAAGACTTGGGAAATAAAGTCTTTAGTCACCTACAAACTGTTCTATTTGAGGCTTTGCAAAATACAAAGCAAAATACAGCGCTCTGTCTGAAAGATATCTTGCTGTAAAAGAAATTTTGACTCATGCCCACAACAATCTGTTAATTGATTAGATGGGCTTATCAAGTTCTCAAATATAGAGTCAACAATAAAATCATACCATTAGCTGCACCGTTCCCTCCAGCTACACACACAGCAGTTCATGTTTTCTTTCTCACACAAAAGGTCCAATTCCATAAGCAAACAAGTAAGCACAGTTTTCCTGAGTCTATGTAAGGTCCAGATCTAGCAGAACTCCATGAAGCAACCAGGAGAAGACTTCATTGGAGTCTGGGGATCTCAAACTACCCAGACATCTTAGGTACAACTTGCCTCCTGGCCTCATGGAAGACCTCGGGCTCCTGTTGACAGACTCTGGACATTCTTTAACAAGCTACTTTGGGTAACCGCAGTAAACCAGTTGTACCTGAGACCATGAATTCACACCCCAGGTCACAGACAGATTTTTCAGCTTATGAACAGCTGCTGTGGTTAAACTCTTACCGATTTCCAAAGTAGCTGCTTTGTAAATATATCAGATCACGCATGACAGCATGAATGTCAGATGCGTTTGACTAACATCAATATTCATAATCCAGACTGACATAACTGATATCAAAAGATATTTGCTGAAACAAATAGACAGAAGGCACAACAAATAATATTGTTCTATAGTTTGCTAAAAAACACAACAAGACTTTTTGATATTTTTGGAGGTCAGAGTTTAATCCTAATTACAGATGAAGGAGCAACCACAGAACTTCCATTGACTCTGACAGAGCTATGACCACCTTCAAAATCAAGACCATATGCAGACAAAACCACATAAAAAAAAAATCAAAACTGTAAGAATGATTGGTTCACCATTTAAGCTTATCATATTCTGTAATGCACCACACCTCAACCCTACAAATGCAGGTGAACACAAAACCACAATAGGCAGTAAATAAATGCTTTGTTCTGAAAACATTCAAAAATTTGCTAATTGCACACCCATCTGGCTCAATAAGAAACTGCACTCAAAGTCTCACTTGGACCATTTTCTGCCACTACTTTTCATCTATGCTTGAAGCAGGATGAACAATTCAACTGTCCTACACCTAAAACACTGCATTAAATCTCTGCAGGCTTGCCTGGCTTTACCATCCTATGTACAAGGTGGTATGTAAAACTTAAACTACTGGAACAAGAGTTATACTTCTGGTATGATTTGCAGCAACATAAATTAGGGATTTCCACAAAAGTATGGAAGAAAAATTGCTATATGTGTGCACATACATCAAAATCAAGAAGAATCCCAAAGGATGATTCATAGGATCCCAGGCAGCCAGCCCTTTGTAGCATTAGCCTAGTTAAGTAGCTACCTCACATCAGAAGAGAGGTGCGAAATAAGCTCAAAAAGCAATTCTCTAGTGTCTTCCAGTCCCAGCAACGAGTGTTCCAAAAGGTTTAGAACCACAGAATAAACAAGGTTCCCAGCCCCTGAAAGTTGATAGCTGAAGAATTAAACAAGAAATCAACAAGACATACAAGCAGACCACAGGAGGTACACAAGGGTATAATATTTCACTTAGGAAGGAAAAAACCCAAATCAATATAGCCTTCAACTTCCTTATTTAGGCTTTTAAAAAACATCATTAACCAACTCAGATTAACTAAAGTCACATAACAAAACATTCTTCTCCTCTGCAGCACTACAGAGCTCCATGTCTACTTCTTTTGTGCCCAGAAAATCACTCCTGGGCAAGTACTGCACTAGCACAATACCCTGTGAACAAAACTCCCAAAGCTCAGTGACCTTCTAATGTATTTCCTTTTGTGCAGACCTCTCCCTGAAGCCCTATAGCAGGACAGAAGTTTAACTGTTGCAAAGAAAGCAACAAAGCAAAACTGCACAGATAGCAACGAGCAGTACTGAAAAACTATTATGAGAATTAAAGATTTTCAATTTGATTCAATTTTCAGTATTATTTTACTTCTTCCCTTTATATGAAAGAGAACACCCATGTGCAAACATCAGCTCCAGCTATCAAGACACATAAAACATTCACATAGTCCAACAAAATATTCAGCAGACGTAACCTTGTCCTGCAAAGTGTATTGCAGCACCCCTTGACTTGTGGCTGGATCACCCCATTTTAGATTTTAAAAGTCTATTAAAAAAAAGCAAACCAAAGTTTGGGAGGTTGGTTGTTGGGTTTTTGAGTAATCAAGGAAGTTCTGATATAAATTAAAAAGAAATTATACACTGCTAGATGACAGCTTATATATTTTAAAATGTTGATACAAATTTTAGAAGAAATCCCACACTGGAAAGATATGCCTAACCAAACAGCAGAGGCTTATGAGACTAAAGCCTATTTCATCAATCCAGTGCGAACCCAGGTCACAGCAATAAGCATCACTGCACTAAGAAAACTGCAGTCATTTTCCCCAAGCCCCTGGAAGCCAGCAGAGATCTATGCTGACTTTGTGTACTACTGTCCTTTGATGAAGTCCTCCTGCTTTGCTTTTTATATTCTCCCTTGGAGAAAAAGCAGTGGGATACATTCGAAGAAATCCATGGAAAGGTCCTGAGAGAAGAAAAGAAGACCCAGAATAGCATTCCCTTTGCAAACAGTTCAGCTGGTCTTTCAGGTCCTGTGCTTCCATGACTGTACTAACTTCAGACTGCCTCAGAGCATGAAGAACTGGAGGGAGAGCAGCAATGTTTCCATGTGACAAACACCACTCTGAACAGCTATTTCCTCAGTACCACCTTAGACTCTGATACTTTAATGTAACACACGAAGTACATGAATATACTCACTAACAGAATCAAGAGAGCTTGAAAAGAGGGAATATGAGCAGAGACCTGTGCTGCTAGGTTTGGCTAAATCGGTAGGTCTTTCTCCCCCACTGATCCTCACACATTGTGATACATTGATATTCAAGGAGATTAATTTGGTTTTCATGTGGTATCAAAATAACAGGAACATGAATCAGAATCACTGTGCATTAAAACAAAAATACATCTCACCAGCTGATGTTTACGCCACAGACATATATGATATTGCTCCTCATTCATCTCCACCAGCACACTCACCCATTGTTCTCCCTTCAGTTCCATGAACAATTAAAGATTCTCCTCCACCACAAAGAAATGTAAAAATAACTACTAGGGTGTTTTCTGTGTTGTAGGAGGACAAAGAAAACACACACGCTCTGAAATCACAGACTTGTAGAAATTTAATGCCAACTCCCATAAAAAAAATAGTAAAATATTAAAATAAAAAAGTATCCCAGCCAATTTCATTATAAGACTTGGCCTAAAGAAAACAGTCGACTCTTAAAACAAGTCTACAATAATTTGGAAGTTTCACTGACTGCTTTTCTTGATTATCACACAAACCCAAAGTAAACACTTTCACTGAGTTGAACTGTTGTGAGTATATTTTGTGTCTCACAAAATATCTACAGTCCTAATCCACTTCATATAGACTTACCTGTTCTTAATGAAACAAACAACCCACCTATGCTAGTAAAAGAGGTAAACCACAATTTCATAATGTGGCTATGCTGGTGCAATTAAGTTAAGTGTAAGAGCTGTGAACTCAGGACAGAAAAAGAAATAATAGTACTAATTTAGTCACACATAAATTACCCTGCAATAATTATCACTCTTTCTGAAAATTAATTTCCACATACAAACAGCTAATTAAAATGGCATATTTTATTAAATTAGTCCTTTCCTTCCCACATTCATGGCCACATGTACTGATTAAGAAAATACAGTAAGTACCATTTGAATCATCCATTATGATGACGCAAAATTTATCAAGTCCTGCAATAATACTAAAACTTATTGAACAAGGGCTCAGCGGAGCTTTGGGATGATACTAGGGCAGGTCTTCATTAAACTGACTAGAACCACCTAAATGCCCCTTCCCATCTAACTGCACCACCACAGCCAGCCTGTTAGGAATTCTACTCAGAGGTGCAGGCACCAAGGCAGCTATGAAGGAGCTGGGACACCTTTGCTCTTCTGATCCCCTGGAGTTTGGGACACCTAAACTCACAAGGTCCATGGACCTCTGACGACTTTATATGATTACTAGCTCTCTGCTGTCCCACAGATAAGACAAGTGTCACCACAGATTGAGATTTTAAGGTTTCAAGGAGGTGAAAAGGTCACTTCTGAGAACTCACTGCCATGCATAAAAAACAGCTGATAAGGACCACCACAAGAACTACAGAGAAAGGGAGTTTTGAAAATGGTACTCTCTGAAGAACAGGAAAATTTAAGGAATGAGAAATGATACGGCAGAGAGAGCTGTGAGTGGCACTGGAGATAAAGACAAGAAGCTGATATGTTAAATAGTGGAAGAAGAGGATTCCAGGACAGTAATATACAAAAGATAATGATTTCAGTGAACACACATGTTGAAATGACTTGTTCAGCTTGGCATCTGGAATAGCAAAAAGATGGATCCTGTGGCAGTCAGTACAGGACTCAGACCTCTCTGGAGATCAGCTTACGCTGCATGCACAGAAAGAAAGGCAGGGTTCCAGAAACACTCCTTAGTCTGACACTACAGAATAAAAGCTCAAGAGTCACATGTTTCAGCCTTAGCGACTGTAAGTGGTCTCAACTGTGATCAAAATAAAAGAAAAAAACAAGGTGGTTGAACTTGGTTCAACACAAGGTGGGGAAGTTTGTGGATCAATATAACAGGAAGTTTTATTTTGGCTGTATTTCACCCAAGGGGATGGTAAGGCAAACAGGAAATACAAAAGATGGGGCAAACCATAACTGAATCATCTTCACTATAGCAAGAGATAAAGTCACAAGGATGCATAAAACCACCCAGAAATACTAAACAGGAGGTAAGACCACCAAGGGGTCAACACAGTCTCAAAGGAGTAAGGAAAATAAAGACAAGGAGGACTCCGTTCAAAGAAAAGTCACTGGAACAACCAAAGAGAGAGCAAAAAAAAAAAAGCAAGGGAGGAAGGGGAGCACAGTTAGTTGTTTCAATGTAGTCATGGAGGTCAAAGAAGGTGAAGAAGAATTTAAAACAGCAAAGTGAATACACAGCTCTAAATGTGTCAAAACAGTCTCTGGAAATAAACAAAACAGTAATATGTAAAATCACAGCTGAATGATAGATTTTACACATTATTTAATATTTGCAGTATTTAATATTAGGTCTTTCTCATAAGTCCAGAAATAAAACCAGTGGCATTCCCCAGAAACTGAGTAAAAATGTAGTCGCTGTTACAAAGTCTGTTGAAACAAACAAACCAACCAAGCCTGCATATGCATCTCAGCCCCACTATTCAGTGAAAAAACTCTTCATTTCAGAGAGTTCACAATTCTCTTTTCTCCAAGTTGTTCTTTGCAAAGCAGAAGTTACTAAAATAGCCACATTGCTGATGTATCTGAAAGAGAAAGGTGGGAAGGTTTGTAACCTGAGATAACCTACTTAACAGAAGAACTATACCTTAAAAAAGATATAAAGTACATTTAAATTGATGCAGAGCCTTACTGTTTTTATGAAAGATTCAGAGAGTTTTGAACCCAAGAGCATAAATCAAAAATTATTAGCAAAAATTACTAGCAAAATGTACACTTGTCTACTTAGAGGTATCATTTTACATGTGGCCATAATCCTATTGTCAATTTAAACTCTCTCCCTTTGTATGTGACCATATGAGTCTGTAAAAAGCAAGTGCCAGGCTGATATTCTGCACTCTGAAATTTACTAAGTGAATTCTGAATCTTGCTTGGAGCATTGCACCTTATGTCAGTAAATGACATAATATATCTAAAGCCTTCTTCAAAATTACACTAATATCACTGGCTATAGATCATCCCCAACTCTGTAGGCACAGTACAAAATACATAGATTTTTTTTCCTCCTAAGACTACTCCTTAATACCTCTGCTCGGACAATCTTAAAAACTAAAACAATAGGAACACAATCCATCTGATCTAACCACAGAAGTCTACAGTACGAAGGCATCCAACTAAAGGAGTCAACAGGTTTTCTTCTCAAGCAATGAAGAAAAACAATCTCTTTCAGGACTATCTTTGCTCTGCTAATGACAAAAACAGACCTACACAGCTAACACATTAAAATATCTCCATCTGTTCCGAAGAACCCAACTGAAAACCCAAAGGATACTCCAACTATTGAACTGGAAGTGAGCCGAAAAGAAAAACCAAAACATTTAAATCACTTAAATTTACAAATGTTTCACTTTGCAATTTGTACAATTAACATTTTTAATCCATTCAACATGCTTTATTACTGCTAGTCTTAAATTATTAAGCCACTTGAACATTTTCAGTAAAAGGCAAAGTCAAAAATCAATACAATTCTGTTTCTAGACACAATGTGTACAGATATTACTTTTTTTTAACAGCAAGGAAGCTTCAATTATTTGAAAGGCTTGTGCCCACAAGTTGGGTGCTAACAGAGTTTGAAGGGGTTTTCAGCACCCTACAGATCTGGAGAACAAGAAGTACACAAATGATTTGTACATCTTGTCATACCTTTACATCATACTATGACAAATTCCACTATAAACTGTACTGATACACCAGCTACCCCAATTCTGCTTCCAAAATCATTGTACCAGAGAACCCCAAAAGATCCATCTTCCAGATTTAGCTGCCGAGCCAGAAGCAGAAAGGTACGTGGATTTCATATGAATTACAATACCAAATGAGTGTGCTTGTATAACACCTCTCTTCAGGAAGTGACTGTACTCTTTTATAAGTTCCACCTCCCTTTGCTCTAAAATAATTAATTTTGAGTCCTTCATCCCCAAGGGCTTCAAAATAATCTGTAGCCAAATTTTCAGTTTCAGTCTTACTCACATGTTTTAAAAACCATAACATATAGTCCCAACTGAGCAAAACAAATAATTCACTAAAAACCCAAGAGCCAGTTTCTGTTCTCACAGAACTAAAATAAAGCATATGCTGACTTTTGTGGTAGCTGATTTTCTTCAGTCCTGTAATCTGAATTTTTGTTATATTTCATTTAATCTGATGGAGAAGGATGGAAAACGGTACAGAAGAACACCAAGAATCACCATTTTCTCTTGGAACTCTTAAGTCTATAATAATGTACTTCAAGCTCAAAAACAAAAATTATAGGTAGACAAAAGTCATGAAAAACACAACTAGAACACAAATATTTCAGAAAATTCTGAGTCCTGGAAAGAACTCTAAATCAGACTATAGACTGATCTACCACCTAGTCACTGTGAGGACTGCATTCTATGTTGCCCGGCTCTGTCTAAATCTTTAAAGATCTAAAACTCAGTTGGAGATTTGTGCTATAAGAGGAGATGAAATATAACCTTAAGAAGTCTAATGTACTCCAAGACAGGGAACACACGAGCCAACAGAGACGGGATGACAGCAAGGGGGACAGGCTGAGTGACGTGCCACCTGCTTGTCCCAGGCAGAGGGATTGATTACCACCACTGGAGTTGCCAGACCAAAATTTGCCTCTCTGTCCAAGTTAGGTTATATTTTTAGTATTTGAAAATATTACTGCACTATTAATGGATTTCATCCTAATAGCTTTTTATTATCATTGCAATATAGAATTAGCAGTGCTTTTATACACAGGGATTTTACACCCTAAAAGCAGAAATCATATGCTAAATAAGAACAATCATGAACTTAGCTCATGACCTGAAGACCTTGCACCCTGACAGACAACAGCCAAGCACCAAGTCAAGGAGGGTTCCTGGCATGCAAGGTTGTATGACAGAGCTGATGAAAGGAAACCAGGTGACAGCAATGACCACAAAGGAGGAAAAGGGCTCTCAGAACAGCCCCCAGCAGCAATAATGCAAAAGAAAACTGAACCATGTGTTCACCCACAGAGAAGATCTGCCTTCTCACTTACACTTGTTACTCAAACAGGAAAGAAACACATCCTTACAACAGATGGATGGACAAAGTTGCCAGAACCACGCTCCTGAAACCAAGAGCAAACCTCTGTGAAGGCTAACAGCACGAGGACTGGGTTGAACAGGCCTGTTCTCTCATATATGTCATTGCATATGTAATATAAGGCTTTGATTTGTCCTTAATACTATGGTGACATACAAGAAACACCACAGAGTTGAGTTTGTTAGGCCAAAATAGATGTTTTGCAGCTTGCAGGCAAGGCCATGACCAAACCAGCCAGAGGGAATAAGGAAGGGCATAAAGGAGGTCAGGTTATGGCACCTGGTCACATAGGTCAACCACTGAGCAGGACACTCCCCAGCTGAACTGCTACATTACCCACACTACCTTACTAAAAACAAAGTCACGTGCCACTTAAGAGTGTCTACATTTCTCCCAGTCCTTTAAAAGAAGCTCTTTTTTTCCTCCAAAAGCTAAGAGTCCAAAGCTTGGCTTGTAAACCACAAATAGTTACTGCCTGAGGTAAAAGGATCAAATGAATTACTGTCTGAAATTACTGTAACAAAATAAGATACAGTCTGCCTAGTCACAAGATATGAAGTACTTGATTTTACACTACTATAGTAACAGTGCGATTACAACTTTTGATGGAGAGAAATTTATTTTCAATTGCAAAGGATTTTGTTAATGCCACATTCTACACATCAGGATTGTTTTACAGTTGCTGCAGCAAATTCAACCTCACAAAAATTGTGTTCTTTCATGTAAGGTACAGGTAAAGAGTAACAGACCTGATTAAATGATCCCCTAGAAAATCAGCAATATTTTCTGCCAATAACAATGAAGAAGGTGTGAATTAACTTCACAAAAGTGCTCCATGAACCACATACAGACATGATCCAGCAAAGCCCCAATACAGAGAACTTCTGAAACTGTTCCCATACCAGAATGGGACTATATATTTCTTAGCCATAAATTGCTAATAAGAATATCAATTTCTGTGAGTCATGAAAGAATATCAGATCCAGAATTGTACAGACTAGAAACAAGGAGTAATTGGGGCAGATGCTGCAGCAGTCCATGACTTAGAAAGCAGTAAGCAGAACAAGATCTTTCAAGCAAAAGTCCAGGACATTTGTGCTACAAGAAATATTTTAAACACTGTATTTTATGACTAAAGAAGTAAAGACTACTGAATATTAACAATCAAAAGGTAAAGAAAACACAAAAGGTAAAAAGGTAAAAAAAAAGCTGTGTAACAGCCAGGCTTGGCACCACTGTCTTTGCAGAGGCAAACATTCTATAGACTAATTTCTTAATGAGGTTGTACCCCATCACAATAAAAAGCAAAATTACAATATTTATTAACATTACAAATCTTAAAGGCTGGATCAGAGACCAGTTTCCCAGGCAGATCAGTATTTTCTTGGACCAATTACACAGTGCTGAGAACTGCCACCAAAATCTCTGAGGGATACATGACAGTGCTGCAGATGGAGAAGAAGCTCATTCAGAAAACCATGATTTTGTAAAGCATTATTTAGAATAGTAGCTGTAGCAGAAGTTCTGGCTTCTACAAAAATATGATTATTTATGAAGGAACAAATTCCTTAAGATTAACTCTGACAGTGTTCCTAAGGAGGTTAAAAAAAAAAAGTGAACCCAAGTCTGTCTTTAATTCTTTCCTTCAGGTCTTCAGTGGACTGACTGAACCAAATCAGCAGGACTCTGGATGTGTTTACAAGCATAATTCTGTCCATGACTTTCAAGGATACTTTTTTTTTTTTTTAAATCACACAGCCTACAGCACAGACATTGCTCATTTTCTGAAATTCATAAGCACTGTAGATGTGATGGATCTTGACTCTCCAAATGCCACCCTAGAACAGCTGCACAAAGCCTATTACTAATATGGGGCAAGAATGTCACTCTACATTGAACAGCTCCAGTTACAACACAATAGCAATTGTTAAAATATTCACTTCTAGGCAGCTTGCTGGGTTACAGGTTTCAATAAGTATGGTAAATAAAGTGAAAAACTCAACTGTAGGGAAAAAAAATCAGAATCATTAAGCAAAAATAAATTCATGCTTGCAATGTTAAAAATAACACAGATGAGTCATGGTTACCAATAGCAAATGGAAGCTCATGCCCTGTTCAAAGTGGCTAGCTTAGACATCTTCAGACAGAAACATTATAAATATACAAACACACCCAGTTTCAAAATAAATCCCTTGAAAATAAAACAAAAATATGAAACTTTAATTAGAAATCAAGCCATAATAAATGAAAAGCAGTAACACGTCCATTGGCATATATTTAGGAAACTGCCAGTACAATGGAGGACTAGTGGACGTATTAAATGTTCTCACAGGAAAATCTCTAACTTGCACTGAACACACCTAAGTAAGTAGACAGTTAAAAATAAGCACTTTAGTATGAAAGAGAGTAACAAGAAAGGCATCGAAGCTATTCATGTCACCTCCCTACAGGCAGCATGCCCTCTGCTCAAGCCTGTAGGCATCAGATAAGCAGGTGCCAGGGTACTCTGATGGTTGGTCCCCATTATTTCACTGGGCCCTGTCTTTGCAATACTGCATGAGCTGTATTTCACTTTTTGGTCTTCACACAACCAAGTGAGGCAATAGAAAGTTAGAAGACAAAAGACAGGGAAAAGATAACATATTTTATTGTATTTCCTTGTTAGTACTATGGTAGTGATTGATTGCCTTCCGTCATGCAAAGTACTCAAAAATACAGGAATGGGCACCTATTGTAATTTTTTTTTTTTAATCTTTAGGTCACATTTCTGCAAGAACTGTTTCAAACTAAAGCCCCTCCAGAGAAAAGTGTAAAGGAAGTAAGTGAAAATAATCTTACAGCTCCACCTGCACTTCTTGTACCACCCAGTCCATCAGCAATGATTACAGAAAGTAAAGCAAGATGAAGCAACACTGTCTACTCAAGAGCATATATATATATTTGTAAAAGTATATATTTATTTTATACATTAATAAAAATTAATATAAATTTAACATATGTACATATAATAAAAATAAAACTCCAGGTTGTTATGCAATGGGATCATTGAAGAGAAATGCAATTCCAGAATGAAATAGGAAAGCCCCTTCTCCACAAATCTTTTTTCAAAGAACCTCTCCCTCCAATATTACTTTTAGCATAGGATTTTATCATTTTAGTAACTATGGTGCAAGGCCCATTAACAGAAAAAAAAATTAAACTGGTTTGGGAAATAATCAAGACAGATAGCTGCAGCTCAGCCACACACTCAATCCTCATTCATTCAGAAGATTCCTACAAGGCCCATGCTGCCTCAGAATCAGGTACAAGCCCTCTGAACTAGCTCCTAGCACAAGTCTTGATTTCCATGATGTTACTGGGAGCTTCGTTGTAACTTTTTTAACTTTGCAATTTCCGAAATGCTACTTTTTTTTTTTCAGTGATACTCCCAATTCTCACACCTACAGAATAAATTGGAAGGAGGAAGCACCAGCTTCAGAAGCAGTCAAGAAATGAGATAAATTTAAAAAAATATTTTAAACTAATCTCACCTAAGTTGATGAACACCATCACCTTATGTTATTCCAGTTTAAACTGAACGTACAAACTAGATAACAGTGGATTAAGATCAATGAAAATAAATCATTCTTCTGGAGCCAGCTTCTCCACATGAGGAATCCTGTAACTGGGCATATAGACAAGCCTTTTAAACCCTGCAGTTCAATTTTAATGACTGCTATTAACACTTAGTTTGTTTTAAAGACCCATTCATGTAGTCTGGTCCACATTTGGGCAGATCTAACTGTAAAGATTTGTTGACATTTTTATCTCAGGTTTGCAACTTTCATCCTACCAATTTCTATTCCAAGTCAGAGTGCTGATTTGTAATCATATAGTCTTTTAACTTAAAACTGAGGAAAAAATATTAAACTAGTCCAATACTAGGGTCTTCTCTCTCTACCAGTAGTCTGATGAAGCAAATTATGACAATAAAAAGGCCTTTGCCTGCTATACAGAACAGCCATGAAAGTAGGATGACACATGCTGTCTGCAGTTCCAATGTATTTTTGGACAGAAAAACTGAGCGCAGATCAAGTTTTCCTGGGCTTGGCTTCCAGACAGTATTCTTCAAAGCCCTTTCCCCACCTACTGCTGCAGCTCTTCTCATTCCTCCTCTGCAAGTGTCTGGCTTTCTGTGACTCTCCTTCCTTTCCCCCCCCCCCCATCTCCTCCTTCTAAATGTCCTATTCCTGATCTCCTGCTCCCCTCCACTGTACTGATATTTCCCCCTCCCTGTTTTTTGCCAGTTTGATGCCCCTGTCCCTACACTATTTCATCATCCCCTCATTCTTGTTTTAAATCTCTCCATCCACTGCACTCCTCATCCAAAGAGGACGTGCCCCTTTTCCTCCATGTTACATGACAGTCAGCAGAAAGAACAGATACAAGAGACAACTTTGCAGATATAACGTAATTGAGATGCTCAGCATGGAAACATCACAGCTCCGCCTATAAAACATGGATTAACCACATGTCCTAGAGGTAAGTGTGAGACAGTTGTGCTTTGCTAAAGCCAACAGAGAAGCTCTTGAAAATGATGTCACATTTCATCCTAAATTTTACAGCCATGAAGTTGTAACTGTCTTAGAGCAATCCTTTTAATTATTTTTTAATTAGTTGCAGCACAAAGTTCTTTTATTCCTCATTTTAAAAGCCAATAATCTCCTATTTTCTATAAATTGTTTAGGTGTTTACAGCATGTTAACTTCATCTCTTCATTTTAGTTCACTTCAACAGAACATCATCTGGTTGCACTCATGCTGTTATTAAAGATTATGGCAGCAGTGTTTACTATTAGTAAACAAATTGATTTGTTTATGTTTGTTCTTCACCACAAAAGCTAAACTACTTTAACTCATGATCCCTCAATCTCTCCAAACTCAGCTCTTTTCTTTGCAAAACTGGATAATACCGTTTTCTTTGCCTTTTTCAACAGCTTTTTTTCTGCAAGTGCACTTGTAAACAGAAATAACAGTCCTCTTGCACTTTCCTAACTATGAAAACAGGCTTCATTTAAGGGAAGGCTTCTGCCATTGCTCCCTCTAACTCTCACCGTCTGAGAATTAATTAGCACAGTGCCAATATATGGTGTCTGCAGCACAGCTCATCCAGCAACCTATCAAGTCCCATCTCCAGCTCAAGGCAGAAGAGAGGAAAAGGCAACAGCCCTGCTTGGGCTCCAGGAGTGACAGGGTGAACAAACCACCCAAGACAGAGTGAAAGGTTAAAGTGACCTTGTCTCACTGCAGCTGTAAAGCAGATCACACCCTGAAGAAGAAATTAAAACAAATGGAAACATGTTCTGGTTGAAGTAGTCCAAGAAGGAGAAATTACTTCATCTTGGTGCCAGAAAGGGGTATCAAAAAAGACATGGACCATTTAAATGATCAAATCCATCTTGAGCAAAACCAGGAGGTAATCTAGGTAACTACTGCAGCATGTCTGCTTCTGTCTTTGGCTGTCCAACAATGCTGCAGTTGAATTGGCTGCCAAAGAAAAGAAATCTGGAGACGCTTCTGTTGTTAGTTGTTTGGTTGGTTGGGGTTTTTTTCAGCTTTTTTCCTGTCAGGGCATATCTGGAGCCAGCAACAACCTGGGTGCTGAGGGCATCAGGAGTTCCCCATGGAAGGAGCAGCAGGTCAGGGATCTGGAGACTGGCCCTGTTGTGCAATCCTGGGGCAGGAGCTGCCATGGGGCCTGGGTCATGGGCACATGGGGGAGTCCTAGTGCAGGTAGACCCTCAGGACTGGCAGTGCCCTTGGGGCCTGGAGGTTCATCAGGTCCTGGCTGGATGCACTCCAGTGAGCTGCCGGTGAACAGCTCAACTATGCACAACTACCATTTCATCTAAACAGTTTTAGCATGTCATACAGTCTCTTGTAAGAGACATTTTAAAGTTACAAATAAACATGTAATGGCACTCCACATGCTGTGTATGTGAATTTGTGTATTAATGCAAGCTATTTATCTTCTGCAATGATTGCAGATAAACAGTGTAATAAACAACAGAGCTTTCAGATCTCAAAATACACAGAAACAGTAAGTTAGAGAGTTAGAATTTTACAAAGTATATACTTCTGTTTTCATTTAAGAAAGATACCTTGGTTCAAAAACTGGATATTCATAAGTATGATTTAAATCAATAGTCTGCCAAATCTTTCTAGTTCTCTTTTTATCCCATCAGTCCACATATTCCCAAGCACTTTGTTTCCTTCATGCAGAGGACAGATGTATCCTCCCCTCCCACCTACCGAAGTGGTACTGTAATACAAATATTTAAATGATAACAAATGGGTGTGCCTTGCATCCATGCAATTCCTTTGCCAAAGTTAAATCACCACTGAAACCGAGAGATTTGCATCACTATTCAACAGAAGTAAAAAAAAAACCCAACAAACCAGGCCAAGAATGATGAAAATAAATGGACTATCACATTCCAGGCACAACTGAGTTTTTCCTCATGCTCTCCCATTAAAAAAATTAGGAAGATTCATACGTTTTTAAAACTATTTTCTTCTTTGATAAGGGCAGCTCCTGCATCAGCACAGGCTCTTACCCTCCATGTCACTGCATAAGGAACACACTAAGCAGTCAGCTGTGTTTTTCCTCTTCTGCAGCAGCTCCCAGCAATAATTTCACATGACACATACAACACATTCATCATGTAGACTAAGATGAAGCCATGCTGTTGTTATTACTTTTGAACTGTTCTTCTCTAACTTGTTTGGCACTAAATGGTTTGCCCATCACAAAGAAAAGATCTTTATGGGTCAACACCCTTGATGCATCACTTGAGGAATGGTCTGAAATACAGAGAAGACTTCAATGTGCAAATGCTTGTAAAACATTACAGATTTAAAAGCACAACAGAAATTTCTTCTAGGTGGCAGCTGTCAATTCAACCATCTGAGGCTTAACAATGAATGTTACTGCAGGGCAGTTTTAGAGCTGACTTCAGTCACAGTCTATTGAGCTGGTCTTTAGAGAAAGACATATTAAGGAAAACACAGATTCTGATCCCAAATGAAAAAACAAGGAAGCGTCACAAATCATATTCGTGTGACAAATGCAACAGAAAGGTAAGATATTCATGACTCAATTCGTATTAGAGTTTATCAGTTTTACATTTAACCCCTTAAACTTCAGGGACATGAGAGTTTCCCAAACATGTTGCACCACTGTGAAGTATAAGCATTTATTTAATGACTACACTAAATACCAAACAATTCAAATAATCTCAGTTAATATAAATATGAACAATTAAAACCTTGTATACTTCTATTTTCTTAAAAGTTTATAGTCCAAACAAGAGATCCTACAGTCAAACACTTCTGTTAACCTCTGTGAGATCAAGACAGATATTTTATTTATATAACAGATACTTTATTTATATAAATATAACGGTCTGGGAGCTGACTGTGATTCCAAAGAGGAAAGTACCACCGTCATTGTAACAACAGCTGTGCAGCCACAAAGATCAAACTATCCAGAGGCAAAATCTCACTCCCATGGCCATGGTATGACAAGCATCCTAAAACGCTTTGGCATTTTCCAAAGGACCACCAAACCCAAAGATACAGGCCTGATGACCTAGAGGGAGTACCCAAGAGGAGTAACATGAGAATCCAAATTCACAGCATCTGACTTCTGCAGAAACAAAGGTTTAGCTTTGGCTTTCAGTTATAGCCACTGAAAAACACAGTGACAAGCTGTGATGCTTCAGAACAAGAGTTATATATAAAGTGAAAAATAATAGCATCAATTTTTAGTAGTGGCCTTTTGAAGCAGCTATGAGCGATGACTAAGACAATAAAAAGCAGTGACAAGTATAAACCCACCACAGACTTCAATACTATATTTAAATCATATTTTTATGTCAGTGTAATACTACAGATGAAAATTAAAATCTTTTGAGTTGACAGCTGTGGAGCAAGAGGAGTTGTATTTCCCCAGTAGTGAAAGAGATTGAAGTTAGAAACTTGAGTTTCAAGTCCTTCAGCTCCCACTTCTGTTGTAGAATACAGGAGACAAACAGCAAGGAGGCAACCAAAATGCTTCCTGACAGAATTCTCCCTGTACAGGTGGCATCCACAGGGGCTTTGCATGTCCAAAACAGAGACCTAGCAGAGAGAAATCTTCCCTCATGAGTATTTTTCAGGAGTTCCTCTCTTTCTGTTACATTTTTGTGAATTATTTTTCACACCGTGTGATTCCAAAGGTGTGTTTCTTCCATAACAGCAGACCATTATCTTTGTGTACCATTTGTATTTGTCTGAATAATCAGCTATACAGTCTTCATAGACATTTATCACAGTAAAGCAGCAGCAGTGAAAATGAGAACATCTACATTACAACTGCTCTTTTGGGGAACAAATGCTCTCCTCCATTACAGGAAAAGAGGATTCAGAAGTATGTAGGGAACCACCATGATCCCTTGATACTGAATTGGTTAGTTTTATTGTACATCCATGCTTAAACACAAATTATTATAATAAAGGCGGGGAAGAGAAGGCTTAGGAATGCACTCCTTAATTGTTGCTTAACTGTTACCAAAATAATATGTGAAAAAAATAGGTAAAATGGAGGTATCCCAGCTCAACAGAAAGGGGCACAGCAGACATCAGCAAGAGGATTTAAGCTACAGAGCTGCCCATCCTCTTAAGTGAAGCATGCGAACTTTCTATAACAACTGAAACAACATAAATAAGCAACATAGTTACATAGTCACCTACTTCCGATCAATTCCTAGTTCACCTAAGTTTACCTTTTTTCATTAGCAGAAAAGGAGCAGGTAACATCTGAGGTGACTAATATCGACTGATGTCACGTTATCAGAATTTGTACCTGTACATTTTTGCAGATAAACAGTTAATTGATATATAGAGTTAACAATGTAGAGAAGCCACGTTTGGAATCTGCTACAGCAACCAAGAAGAAAGCAGGATTTGAAAACAATCTTGGAAGATTTAATCTTCAGTATTTTTAAGCCTGTCATTTGAGTACCTAAAATTTGGGTGCCAAAGCAAGCAAGATTGATTCAGCAGTCTGATGAAAAAAAAAAAAAAAAAAAAAAAAAAAAAAAAAAAGACCCAAATAGCAACACTTCAATGTATATTTGTGTATCAATATAATATTTAAATCTTAGGAAAAAAGTCTTAAAATTCTCCTGTGAAAAAATGGCAACTCATTTCAATTGAATAAATTCACCTTCTCTTAAACCAATCTTAATGCTGTTCATCTATTAAATATGTCAAACAATCAAATAGTGGTTAAAAAAAATTCTTCCTAAAGTTTTACTATGAGGGCAATTGCCAGCATCCAGTGTTATTTCAGTAGGCACTGACTTTGTGAAGAAAATAAGTAACGTGATTTAAATTTACTTTTAAATAAATCCCTAAACCCTCTCATAACCATTAACTATTAGCACCTAATAGCATGTTATTACACTCACTGTCTCTCATTTTCTAGAAACAATAAAAAAAACACTGTTCAACATCTTTAATGTAGAAAGCTGGGTGGCAGGGTTAATATTATTAGAGTCTTAAGTTTTAATACAGTGGAAACCTGGCATGAGTCTCATAGAGTTCAGGATGATGGAAGAGATGCTGAAATAGCCAGAGAATGAGATTAATTCCGTGTTCAGGAACCTGATCTGAGCCTCTTGAGCCATATGCGAGGTAGCAATGCCAGAATGCAATATGTCTTTCCACCAAGAAAATGGATTCAGCGTATCAATAAATCAGAGAGAAGTAAAAATAACCAGCATCAACTTTTCCCTTCCAGGGATGAGAAACTGGAAAACACTGAGGGATTCTGTCTTGTTACGTAGCTACTTTTAAGAGGCATCTCATTATAGAGCTTCCAGAACCAGAATTGGCATCAGGAAGCAAATTGCTAGCAAAAGAAATCTTAAAGCTATGCAGCATGAATAACAGGGCTGTGTTCTCCCAGGCAGGCCAGCTTCCTGATTCATACTCCCTCAAACTTAACCCCCAGCCCCTGAGGTGCACTCTTCCAAAAAGCTCTTTTGGTTTTATTAGTATTCAAATTCTAATTCAAATCACCTAAATGATGACCTTAGGTAAAGGATGCAATTGGTAGCAGTTGAATATTGGTAGTTCTCACTACTAGTACAATACTGCTACTTCTCACTAAGCAGCTGGGTATCACAATGAGAACCTGCAATAGCTTCAAGCAGTCTTCCAACAGAATTATGTTTCTAAAGCTAAAATAAAAACACTAACAGGAAAAAATGCAGGCCTCCATGATCACTACAGATGAAGACTTAAGCTATGAAATTGTAGTGGGTTTCTGTGGCTGGGTTTTGGTAGCGGGGGGGCTACAGGGGTGGCTCCTGTTAGAAGCTGCTGGAAGCTTCCCCTCTCCCATGGAGCCAATGCCAGCTGGCTCCAGGACGGGCTTCCTGCCGCTGGCCAAGGCTGAGCCAATCAGAAGAGATAGTAACACCTCTGTGATAACATATTTAAGAACAGAAGGTTGTTGCACAGAAGAAATTCCAGCCAGGGAAGAGCAGAGTGAGAACATGGGAACAACAATGCAGACACCAAGGTCAGTGCAGAAGGAGGGGCAGGAGATGCTCCAGGTGCCAGAGCTGAGGCCCTGCAGCCCCTGGTGCAGACCATGGTGGAGCAGCTCTGCCCCTGCAGCCTGTGGAGGACCATCGGGGTGCAGAGACCCACCTGCAGCCCATGGAGGAGCCCATGCTGGAGCAGGTGGATGCGTGAAGGAGGCTGTGACCCTGTGGCAGGCCCAAGGCAGAGCAGGGTCCTGCCAGAGACCTGCAGCCTGTGGAGAGCAGAGCTCACACTGGAGCAGTTTTTCCCGGGCAGGACTTGTGGCCCCTGTGGGGGACCCACATCAGTACAGGAGGAAAAGGAGGGAAAAGGGAGGTGGGAAAAGGAGGAGGAGGAGGAGGAAGAGGAGGAGGAAGAAGAGATGCCCCAGGATGGGGAGGGGGGAGGGGGAGGAGGGAGGGGGAAGGAAAAAGGGGGGAAAGGAGGGAAGGGTGGGATCAGAATTCCCGGCCCTTCCCAGAGCCAGGGGAGGGCAGGGAGAGAGAATTCCAAAGGGTTTGGGGTGGGAAGCAAAGCCCGGGAGGTGGGATGGGATAATTTGAATCCCTGAATCCCTTCATTGGTGAAGGACTGCACTCCATGGAGGAGTGACCCACAGGACAGCAGTTTGGGAAGAACTGCTGCCCGAGGGATGGATTCACGCTGGAGGGATCCATCATGGACTGTCTCCCATGGGAGGGACCCTACGGGAGTAGGGAAAGGACTCCTGAACAGCGGCAGAAACAACAACTGATTGTAACCCCCATTCCCCGTGAAAACACGGAAGGAGGGATGGGGGAAAGGTGTTTTTAAGACTGTTTTACTTCTCACTCCTTGGCTCTTATCCTGCTAGTAATAAACCTAAGTACTATCCCCACTTTGAGTCTGTTTTGCCCATGAAGGTAACCAGTAACTGACCTCTCACAGCTCTTATCTCTACTCATGAATCCAGACAGCAGGTGAAGTGAAAAAAATGGACTATCCCTGGAAGGTCAACTGAATTCTCGTCTGTGAAACGAGGGAGGAAGCCAGCTCCACCATCCAACAACATAAAGGTCCCCTGGCAGACCCCAGATATTTACAGTCAAGAACTGTTACCGCAACTTGACCAGCTGAACTCAACTTTCATGCTGGATCATGCAGGAAAGAGAGCTACTCAAGTAGATATAATCTACATCACTTTTAATTTCTGCACTCTAAAACGTAGTTGAAAGAGAACATTAAGTCTACCCCATCTTTGTAGAATTAGGACGACATTGCCTATTAGGACAATATTAGGCCAAATTGAATGCTTAACTATCCTAAGTAGAGAATTAAAAATTTTCTTATGCTGGAAAACAATAGAAAGGATGGCAAAAGACCATTTTTTCACCACACCGGAAGCACAAACTTAAAGTTAAATACCTCATATCTATAAATCCTTTCCTCTCTTTGAGAAACTATGTGGGTTTTTTCTTTGTTAATCAATTATATTTGTATGGTCAGAAAAAATTATATCACCTGGTAAAAACTATATCCATTATAAAAAAGAACCTCTGATGACAACTTCTGCTCAGTACTACCCTAGCAGACTGATGTTACTGTTTATTCAGAACTGTGCAAGCATATTTATTATGTGAAATTCATAAATGCAGTTAATACACAGGTCAAATTATAAGTATGTAGAAGTGCCAAAACACATTTTTCCTATTTACTGCACTTCAATGCTGGCTCACAGCGAGTTATTACTTTAACAGTGGGGTGCTTTTTTCTCCTTAATTTCCTGTTTAGGATGACTTGTAAGAGTAACTTACTTTCTCCAGCCAATTTGGTCTCCCTGATTCCTTCAAATAAACTAAAAAAATTACTGAAATAACAGTTACTTCACCAGTCGTAAGATCACACTGCTCTTGCACCACAGCAATAGATACTAGACACTGCAAAAAAAATTTAAAATGTAGTATTATTATTAGATTAACAAGAGTAATTTATAAAACTAAAATGAAAAAAACAGAGCAAGATTGTTTTGAACCTTTTGAAAGTATTATTCTGCCATGCAGCTTGTGTGGTTGCCACAAAACACAAGAAAACCTCTTTGCCAGGTCTTCATCCACAGTCCAACAGAAGCAAGAAGTCAAGGTTCATCTGGGACACACAGGTACCAAGGAAATGGAAAGGAAAAAAAATAAGAAAAGAAATTGAAGTATAAAAAGGCAAAGTCCACTGTAAGGTAATCACCAGGCTTGGAACAAAAAAAGGATGACTATCACTGGTGGTTTTCTCTGTCAACCTTAGTTATTGTGCTTTGGCACAGTATGCAAATCAGTTGCAGAAGCATGAACATTCCAGTCTCCAGACTGATAGTAACAGGCTGCAAATGATTTCCCAGATGCAAGGAGAAAAATTTTTGTATCACATCTAGTCATACGGAGTGCTTTTTCCAAAGGTATGAGGTAGATCAGTTCTTCTTGCCAGGAAGCTCAGTCTGGCAGGCTCTGACTTTTCCAGCTCTCCTTTAGCCAACAGTAAGGCCAAAATAAATTTATCACATTTACCTGCCAGTTTCTGCCTTCCAATTTTCCTAGACCTTTCAGTAGCATATTGAAAATTCGTTACTGCAGACAGCGGAATGGGAAATTAGAACACTAGTGTCCTCTTTACCCAAAAATGCCTAGTCTCAATGTGCAGCAGGAGGTAGTGCCAGTGTGCACTGGCACAATAGTGTAGTGTCTAATATTTAACTGGTCAACTTCCAAAGTTGTTATTTCAACTCAAAATTATAGAAAACGTAAGTATACATGCACAAAATCTTTTTTTCTTTCCTCAAGCACAACCTGGGAAGTGTGGGGAACTGTTTAGAGGACCTTAAAAATAATGTCTTTCATGGACATGTTTGAATTCGGAAACATTTAATTCCTTATTAATCAAACATTAAAGCATGTTTCTGTGAACAAAAGCAAGAGGCTTTTCCTTGCTGAGAAGGAAAGGAAAAACAGCCATAGACAGGAAACAAAGCTGTTTTACTCCAGTGCTGTCAAATCAACTACAAGGAAGGGACAGTGTGATCTTACCCTCAAATCTAGTTGCAAACAAGCCTGTTAATCACTCATATCAGGCAAGGGGGCTACCCTGGTTACCAGAGGTAAAGGTGCTTACTACAGGACAAAAGAAAGCACTGGGGGAGGCCTGCAAGCTCTGCTGCCTCCATCTGAACAATTTCCACAATTTTTCAATTTTCTGGACTATTTCACCTTGAAAACATCTAACTCATTATTTTCCACTTTTGAAAAGTCAACTCTTTTGTCAACTGTTACTATTCTCAAAGTACAACTACTTTTAAAACTCTGGACTATCCGATGCTATTAGAATAGTTTTACTTTCAAACCATCATAAGAAAATTAAAAATAAGACCACATCTTCTTGTAAATACTTTTAGCAGAATTACAGAATATAATCCAGGATTATGACAGCAAGATGAAATACAGACTAAATAGGTCAGCATGGTGCATGCACTCTCTTTGCTTTACCACATTCTTTATCTTTCAAAAAATAGCCAACAGAAATATTATTTCAAAGTTTTCCCATTTATTTTTCATAGGAAAAACAATAAAATCAAATTTTACTCTTTGGTGCCAGGTATCTGGCATATCACTAGGAAAAATCCACAATCAATAAAGTGTTGAACAATTCTCCTTTTATAAATCCAGATATTTACAAAGTCAAGTTTCAACGTCAAATAAGGAAAATCATAATAGATCTTTTTAGCAGGGATTGTGGCTCAGTAATTGTTTTTGTCCCAGTATGAAGAAATTGCATCATAACGCTATTACTACAAAAACATGTAGGAAGTTCATGACTTAACAGCCTTAGAGAACTCACTACTAGAAAATGACACTCCTATAGTTTGAACTTGAGATGATGTGCTCATTTCACTAAGGTTTCTTATCTTTTTTTATTATTTATATCTGGTTTCTTCTCTGCTTATGGCATCTGAGGATTATTTGTTTTTTATAAAAAGATAATTTCTTTTAGGAAAATCATATGCAACTTTGGAGTTAATGACCATGAAATGCAAGTGAAATAATTTAAGTAAACAATAATGAGCATACATTGTCCAGTCTTGTGTTATAGATGGAAAGGGATTTTAACCACTAATTTATGCATCTGAAACATGCTGCCATTGGACCCCATCTGAACAAAATTTTGCTAGTGAAGAATATTAAAGTTCCTGGTAATTTTTTGCTCTGACAGCTAATGGATGCTTATTATAAGAAGTGAATTCAGCAAGCCTCTTATCTTGCTCAATCATACAACTATGGAAGGTCAAGTCTTGTTCCTGTGCCCATCAATCTCCAACTGGATCTTCAAATTCCCTGGGCTGCTTCAGGAAATTAATCTGCAATATCACCTAACCTTTACCAACTCCTCACATTTTATTTGTGCGTATTAGATTTTCTCAAGTTAATTTTACATCTCAGAAACGTGTAAATGGAAGCAACACACATTATGAAACTGGATTAAAAAGATAATATGGTAAACATTTGAGTGCAAAAAATTGGAAATTCTGTTACAATAGAGATGTCTAAAGTAAGAAAGCACAGTTCTAAATTGTAATTAGCAAGAAGCAACCAGGAGTGTTTTAGAGAAGCTGGAACTTCCCTCAGCACTGGACCACAAACCCTGAGGAACTTGGGGAAATAATTGTTGTCTACTTGCCTTGTCCAATGCCAAGCCTCCACTCAGACCATGTAAACATTTTCATATTTGGATGATAAAATGCATAACCTTTTAATCCTAAAATATATATTAAGTCAGATTACCTACCAGGCAAGAGTCAAAAATCATGTCGAGGACACCAGGTTTCCCTGTTTCCTTCTGGTAACCCATTCCAATCATTCTGAGCTTGCACACCTTTTTATTCCCATTAGGGGAACTGAACAGTACTGAACTGTGTTGATGTATTTTGGAAATCACTCAGAATAAAAGTTAACATGAAACACAAAGGAACATTCACCCCCTTTTTCCTCCGTATTTATCGCAGTGCTTAAGGAAAATTCAAGGCATATGGAAAGTACAGTGGTTAATGAAACTGATGTTATTATTAGCCTAATAGAAGGAGACTTCAGCATGGAGTGCTAGTGACTTACAAGTACGTTTTACTATTTACATTAGTCATGTTTTCTTCTGCTTCAAAGTCACCTCTTTTAAAGATTATTAAAAGCTGAAATTCTCAGGGGTCTTAATTCTACAATCTGCAGAAGCACAGGTCCCTCTATGAAGGGGCACAAGCACTCCCTCACAAGCAAAACAAATCTGGAGCTCTTAATGATACTGTAAATGCGCAAGTGGAAAATCCTAAACATGCAACTCCTTCCTTTGGAAACAGAAGAAATTTTTAACAGCTGGAAATTTTCTTACTGTGGGGGAAAAAATCTAAGTTTGGTTACTGAATAAGTTTCTCTTGCTTCAAGATGGAAAAATCTAGTATTTCTGGAGGTCAACTGATGCATGAGTTTTCCTTACAAAGCACAGCTCTTCTACTGCTAAGGCACAATCGCAAAAATGAAAACATATAAAAATTGCAACTCCAATCAGGTTCAAGTTCTTTTGTCTCCATCTTACAGTTCTCAGAGAAACTAGGTCTAACATTGCATTGTAGGTTTGTTTTTTGTGGATTTTTTTTATAAAGATTGTCTTACAACATTTAGATCAGTCAAAAAAAATTATTTTTTTTAAGGGAGAAAATGTCAGAGTCATACAATTTCTGCAACCATATCCTACATTTCCTATATTCAACACCACAGTGGACGATGCTTTACTAACCAAAGGACAGGCTAGATCCCACCAGTAGTAAGTCTTGTGCAAGTGTTGTGACTTTAGAGTGGTTGTACTGAAGACAAAAATGAGAACTTGCAGAAGTTAGTCCTTATCCACATTTTTATTTTAAAGATAATTGACCAAAACCAAGGGCAGGATAATGATGGATTTACAAATACTTGTTAGCATTCTGAAAGAATAATTGGCCATAACAAGGTAAGCTGTAACATTCAGAATTACCATTGGTACTTTATAAAGCTCTTTAACCACATGAAATGCAAGACTTAAAAACCTTTAGAAATATGATGCCTCCTCATGTAAAAGAAAATGTGAGCAAAAATGCAAGTAAGAATGTTTGTCAGCCTATAGAGAGATGTCACTCGAAGATCAGTGGCCTAATTAACAATTCAAGGTGTTCTGCTACTTTTCTCCCACATATATGAGCCACAATCAAAACTTTTCTTGTGATAGTTTTAATAAAGGGTCAGTATTCACAGTCATAGGCAGATTTGTTTCTCAGGAAGGAAGCAAAAGCAAGTCTGTTAGCAGAGAAATATCATCAGGTTTTCATGGTTGGAGCTTTACATATTGGAGACTTGTTTCTTCATATTATGTTTCTAAAATAAATACCCTGATGGTCTTTGAACATCAGCTGCTTCCTGAGCTCAAAATTCACCATCACCACCTACTTCTACAGTCCTCCTCTAAGTTCACCATCCTAATGAAATAAGCTTTGCAGACATCTGGCCTTGAATATCCTTATTGAAACACAATCATGCTCTCATGTTAACTCAAAAATAGCACGTGAGATCACTTCCTCAAAATAAAGGTTTTGCTCTCCCACACTGTTACCAGCAGACTGATATCAAGTGTTGTTCAACAGCCATTTCAAGACTGAATCCACTGGTTCTAAATAGGAAATAAACCCTAAAAGTTAGGCAGCACATCATCTGTGAGTGGGCTTTGCAAAAACATAAAATAAAAGTTTCTTGATTTTCCTCTTTGCCAATATCATTGTATTTGTCTCCATCATGTTACAACATATTAGTCACCACCATTCTTAGATTTTCAGTGAAGGAGGTCTTGGGTCATCTGCTGGTGACCCCTCAGATGATTTCACTGCTTTTTAGGCTACATCTACACTGCGAAGTACCCATGTTCTGCAATGGGCTGTAAGATTATTCAAACTGAGGGCCTGATCTGAGTATACTACAGCTTTTTCACACCTCTATGCCCATGTTTTCTTTCCTTGGAAACGGGATTCATACTGAATGAAGAAACAAAAGAAAAGAAAAAATTAGTACTATGGGCTTGGGGCTCACCCCAATATTAAATCACATGGACAGGCCGTGAGGCAGAATCTGGAAAGTGCACTGCAGTCAACAGACAAAAAGAGGTATGACCAAAAAAAGTGGTTTAGAACCCACACTCCTAATTTTGACAATTCAGTGAGATTACTCTCGGCCATGACATTTCTGTCTTAGCCGTCTGTATGCCCCTCAATGCCACCATGACTGGCAAGGGAGGGTAAGTTGTTTGGCTTTTTGGGGGGACAAAGGGAGAGATGGTTTTCTTTTTGCTTTTTTTGAATACAATAGTGAGCTCAAGAGTAAGAAATTCAAACACATCATTCATTTATATCAGTAAAAGACAAAGCTATGAACACAGTGGAGTTTTTTGACAAAATGTTACGGAAATCACAGCCTTGATCACAAGAGTGACAACAGACATAACAGGGTCTTTTATTACAGCTACTCACAATTAAACATATCACTCCCTAGCATTCTGTCAACACCATGTAGAACTAGTAGTGCAATTAAAAATATATAAACAGCTTAAATACATTGAAATATTAACTGCCATAAGGAAAAACTGTAATGGCATGATTTAGTATTGTCTTCTTTAATAAGTATCACACAAATATTTTTAGAAGTCCATGTCTGAAATAATGCTTATGTAATTTATTATTATTATTTTTCTAATTAGTACGGGTCTCAGCAGCACTACTTAACATATCTTCCTCTGGAAATGATTCATGCAACCAGGCTAGTTACATTTTTTTTAATAAAAACCCCCTGTATATTGTGGAATACTCTTACCACTAACAGATATGAACATGCAAAACTATTCGATAGAGCAACACCAGTTCTGGGCACCTCAGTCTTAAGCTATGCATCACAGTAACTCATTGTTGAAAAATTTGAAGTCAAAAACCAGTTTTAATTCAAGCTCAAATACCATCTATGTACCCTAACTTCAAAACATTTCTCCAGAACAACTTCTACACACAGGAAATCAACAAACATTCAGTGACCAGATAAGGGGAGCAAAGTTGCATTATTTAAAGTCTTGAAATGCTCCTGAAGTTCCTCATCTATTATATAATCATAACACCCTTTTAACATCTAGTGGAAATATATCAACCCTTAGAAGCATAAATACCTGTTATTATGGCCTATTCAGGGGAGAAGAGAAAAACTACTAGTCCCTCTCCTACCTTTCTGTAACAGCAGTCCATGGACAAACTTCAGATTTATAGCCCTTTGTAGGGGATCCAACATAGTCCAGATTCGCAAACCCAGACCAGCTCAGTTCTACAGAAAGGCTCCTTTTCCATATCGAAGAGAATGAAGGAGTGATACCTCCCCTTCCCTCAAACAAATAAAAGCAAAGCAAAATCACTAATTCTGCTAACCTTTCACATAATCTTCTCCCTTAGCTGTACAGCTGAGCACAACTGTTCTACCTTTGCTTTATCAAGCACTTTGGACAATGAGGGCAATAAAAGCCCATACACACAATGCAGACCGATACATACACAACTTCATCCTCTCCATCTTTTAAGTCTTGGTTAGCTGTAAACCCTTCATGCAAACCTTATTTTTTTACCTTTACAAGACTTGCAGTAATAGTGCTATGACATTTATCACGATCTTCAAGTGATGACTGAATTTAGATACCTCATTACAGCAGTGATCTGTTCAGCTCCCGGTGTGGGAGAGTACTTTTTTATTTGAGAAACCTCCACATTCCTTTTCACAGCTTTATTTCTCACATGAAAAGATTTCCACATAACACAGGTATTTACTTGCTCTTTAAAAAAAAAATCTAGATAAATAAAAATAATTATGCTCAACTAATTTTCACTGCTCAACTAATTTTCACATTTTGCCTATAAACTTCTATTAACCCTATGCAGTGACCATTTCAATCATGCGATGTAATTGTAACTCCAACATGGGAGAAAAAAATAATGTTCTTGTCTTTGTGAGTTAAGCGTTGTTTCCTTTCCACTAAAGACATCATCCTCTTCTAGAAGTATCTGTAAAGCGCTTTATTATGAGTATCAGATCAGCAATCAACACTGCGTTGAATGAGGTCTTGTCTTCTGGGGCTGGGTGGTCACACAAACTCACATGCTTTCAGAGTGTTTTGCTTTAAAAAGATATTTAATTGATCAATGAACACGTTCCTCATACTTCAAAAGGTTAACCTAATCCACAAAACGCAGTGCCAGTATAAAAGAAACTATTGACTTTTGTAAAGTAACCATTGCCTTTGATCTTATCTGCTACAAATTCAGTTACCCCACATCTCTTCTGGAGAGCCTGTTTTGCACTGCTGGGAACAGGAAAAAGATATCCATGTCAGCATTTCAAGCAGGAGGTGATCTCTGCAACTTGGCTCCCACAAGCATTTGATGCTATTTCAGATCACAGAAAAGTATTAAGGAAAAGAAAAAGTAAATGCTGATTAAGGAATAAAGTAAGTATGTACAAACTTAGTATATATTACTTAAAGTTTTGTCTTCCTAGTCTACTATATTTCCAGTACAGTTTCTTAAATAGTTCTATTATTTTGCTGCTCCTGCTACATACAGCTCTACAAGCATAATGAATATGCCACAGTAAAAATAAAGCTTTGCAGCATATCATGATATTCTTAGCCTAGATCTGTGCATTTACTACAGCTTTTAGATCTTTTTCTGCTCTTTTGGTCTTTTAAATGCAGTCTAGTTTGCTGAAAAAGCAATAATTTTATGTACTGTTTGCATTTTCATTTTCTGTTCATTTTGCTACATCTTTACATTACTCAAACAGTGTTGGCAATTCCATGTAATTGTGAGGTTCAGCTGCCTTGAAGAGGAGGAGTATAAAAATTTTCCTAAAGTCAGTAAATCAGCCAGTAGCATCTAGAACTGGAGAATCGGATGTTTCTGAAACTGTTCTGAATTCAAATCCTGCAGCTCAAAACATGTGTGCCATCATATTATACATTTTTTGATGTACTGATATACGATATGCTCTTTGGTCATTCTTTTTCCCCTTGCCTCTATCAACAGAATTAACAGAAGCTGAAATTAGTGCTAACTCTAATTAACACCCTATGCATCAAAATCTTTTTTTCTAGGAGGCTGATGCTTACTATTCAACTTGTCTAATCTGTCAGAGGATACAATGCAAACCAGTGCAACTCATTAGCTTCATATCACAGTGAAAACAATGACTGGGCAGTAATTCAATGTCACTCTCCATCTTGTGTATTATTATTGACAGTGTTCTCCCCTGAGCTAGGCTAACTTGCCAAAGGGCATTGTGAGCAATTTAGGTTTTCAGGAAAGATATAATGGAGGAAAAATGTATTTGTCTGACTTAAGATAAATTAAATGTGGCCAAATGACTGAGTCTGAACATAAAATTAGACATCCAGGGTAAAGTGAATATAAAGAGAATCTCTGTATCCTACAGCTTAATTAGACAAATATGTTACAAAGTACTATATCATATACCAGTTGCAAAGCAATGGCACCAAACAAGTATAATTTTTTGGGAAGGGAGACAAAGGAAATGTGCATGAAATAGTTATTATGAACATCTAAAATAAGAAAAAAAAATGTCAGCCATCAGGCCAAGTACATACACCTCGCAATTCAAGGTACACTAAGCACATACAAAACCAACCACCGTGGTATAGGGAGCTTGTATTAACATATAAACTGCATTTAAATAAATAAATAAATCCAAACACAAGAGGATCCCTTCTAGATTTTGTTTCAGCTATGCCAAGTGACAACACATTTGTAATACGCACAGTCTTCTGGCTGCACTTCCGCAGGAGTAGGTCAGTCATAAAATAGATCTTTTATCCATCCCACTGTGTTACTTTACCAAGCAGAAAGGAATACCAGTGTACTGTGTGTTCATCTCTGGACCTGATGCACTATATGTGCACAGTGAGACAGCACACCAATTCCCTAAAGATACCAGCCATGGCAGATGGACCACAAAGCACTGACTCACACCACTTCTGCAGTTTAATACATCTATTCCAGATCTCTCTAAAAACAAACCTGTACAAAACTCTCCACACATACTTCTTTCCACGCAGTTCAAAACAATTTATGTGGCACTTGGCCACATCATAAAACCACATCAAAAGCTGGAGTATCCCACCAGGAGAGTGTGAGGTGGTGATCTTGCAGAGAGCAAGAGACATTTCAGGGATATCCATGCTTCCTAGCATTCAACGGAATCCAAAGCACATTCCCATGTCTTTTTGGAAAGGTCACAACCCCTCAGGCTTGGTGGCTGAAAACACTTAGGGGCTACCACAGGATTTCCAATAGGCTGTCAAAATTTTGTTGACGATTGACAATCATTTGCATGTCACATTCCATGTCCATGCATAGCAGAGAGTGACTGGTAATTCCCAAGTATCAGTGACACGCTAGGTGATTTATTACTTTTTTTTTTTTTTTGCAGTTGCCAAATTAGTCTTTTTTCCAAACTATAAATGCCACTTTGATATTTTAGAAATGTTTTTGAGGAAAAAGAAAAATCCTTTTTCCATAAACTAATCAATTGAATATTTGGAATACATATGGTCACTACATTTTTAAAAATGACTAATGCTGCACACCTACAGCACATGTTTGTGTGTACACAAGCAGACAAATAAGTGCTCTCTGAAGAACTTCTAAAGAAGCCTTAAATCAGTTATTCTGCTTTAAGGAGACAAGTTACTTTTAGAAAAAAAAATTATCCTAAATTTTGAGAAAACAAAATTAATTTCTTCCATACAAAGAAGGATTCAAAAATCTCCTTCCATACAAATTGATGGTATTTTTAGAAGTAATAAGTTCTGCCTTAAAGAACTATCTTCTTCATATTACACAAACTCCTATTCAGAACAGACACTGAGGAATATAACCCTCTATCAACATAACCAAGCAAAATTACTTTTCATAGTCAACTCTGCCAAAGGCTACAGGACAGACCATAGCAGCACCATACAATTCATAACCATTTCACATTCTTCCAAGTTTTTACTACAACAGAATTCTGCAAATACTGATCATATGTAAGGCTTCAACGTTAACTATTGTAGATCTTTAATTATTTACTTTTCTCCTCTTAACTAGTAGCTACATTTCCACTGCACTTAAGCCAACTCCAGCATAGACTTGACATATTTCAACGTTCAAGTAACTTTTCTGTTACCAAAAATATCAAAATCTTACTAAAAATATATGCAAATATTAGTGCATATTCCTTGCCCATCAGACCTAAGAAGAAAGCAAGCACCTTTGTTGTAACCTACACTTCATAAACTTTGCTAGTTTCTCAGCAAAGTAGTCAACTTCTCAGTGCTCATATATAACTTTCTTGACCATTTAAGCATTGTTTGGTACATGTAGTAGTAGCACCAAACCTTAAATTTATATCTTTTTTCATGTTTCAACCCTTCCTGAAATGTCTTTGGTCTAAGTTTGCTTATCCTATGCAATGAAATACTCCCTTGTAAAATATCCATTTAAAACACAAATTTAATTCATACTTGCAAAACAACAACTTATAAGGAGGTCAGGAAAAGCATCGAAGCTTCTTATTCAAGCTGATGGAATACTTTCTCAAACAAATAAAAATCATAACAAATTAAATAACACTTATTAACTTGGAAAGTTTCCTTATTGCTTCATATTCAGAATAAAAAGTTTTTGCTATAAATCTTCATGCACCATTTTTCCAATCTTACTGCCATGAATTCTCCTTAAAATAGGACATCAGAATTTAGATTGCTTAACTATTGTGACTAGACGCCAACTGTGACACTTATTATATCCTAGTTATTATAAAAAACTAAACTTGTAACATTTTTTTAGGACAGTTTTCAGACTACCTCCATCCAAGCAAATTAAACACCAGCCTGGTGTTCCTGGGCCATGGAATTAAATCCCTGAATTCTAGTAAGTTTTTGACAGAGATAGCCCTAGCTTGCTTTCAGCCCGTGCCAGCAGCCCATCTCCCAGACTATTCTCAGGGACAGTTCAGGGTGAGCGTGGGTCATGCACCATTCCCAACAGAGCTTGGCTGCAGCCCAATCTGGGGAAAATTTCAGAGCATGGATGAAGGGTCTTCCATAGCAGTTGGCATCAGTGTCACAGAACTGTCCTGATCACACTAATTTACTAGCACTGATGTAACCCAAAACAAGTAACTTTTGCCTCAACTTTTTAACCCAGGTTTCAAAGTACCACAGTGACTGTCCTGAACTCCTTACCTTTAATCCTTGCAAACATCAATCATGTTGTCTGCTGCATTCTGGAAAAGGAAATGCCTTCCCAAGACAAGTGGGGTACTGTGAGGCCAGGCAACAAAGGGACACAGAGCATATCAGATATGTCACAGTTACTCCGAGGCAAATGTCAGATGTGCCTAGAAGCACAGTGCTTGTTAAAAGAAGAGTTAGTTACATCCCATTTCACCACTAAGCATGAGCAGACACACGAGGCAGATAATACAAATTGGCTCACAATTTGTAATCTCTCATTTTATCTTAGTCTAGAGCAACTCGTCCGTTTTGCAACGCCACAGAGAAGTCACAGTCCTTTCAGATGCAGACAGGCAGTGCATAAACCCATGATGCTTGTGAGGCTGGGTATTTCTGAACGGCAGAAATGATCACATGCCCTGTGCCTTACTAGACTGTTGTGTACAAAACTCTCATACTCTATTGCAAGTGAGCCAATGTAACTCCCACTGCACGACTGGCCAACACCATCCTCTCCATGATAGACATGGAAGAACCATTTCAGCTGTATTGGACAAGCAGCAGCTGAAACATTGCTCTCCTGAACTCAACATCCGATCCAGCAGTTCAGCCCAAAGCATTTTGAATGTATTGCTGAGCTCTTTAGAGTCCACACCACATTGCTACTGCACTAACTCCATTTCTCACCTATCTTTGAAAGTGCAGCAACTGGTCTCCTGGAGTGAGCCCTGATATTCAGCTGGAAGAAAAAGTTACCCGACAGCTGGCATCTTGGCAAGATTAACTAGGTTATGCACTTTAATATCATCTATGAAGACACAGCTGTGCCTTCTTAACTTCCACATACCAAAACAAACAGGGGAGGCAAAAATTAGTAGAAGAAAATCAAAATCTTGGGAACATTAAACCTGTTTTTATTTCTTCTATACTAAATATGGTTCTAAAAAGAAGGGAAGTTTTAGATGAAAATTCATCATTCAGAAATAAACCACAGGAATTTCATGGTCCTGGTGAAATGTGGTTGCTTGGAGACTCAGGTAGAAATTTGTTACTGAAGTAAGAACTACCAAAAATAGCTCAAGTGATATTTCATTTGGCATAAGGTCATGAAGGCAACATTCAGAGACATGTGAGGGGAGATTCATAAATTTCAAAGTCACAGGATCCCAAGATGACCTCACAGCAATGGGTTTTTTGATAGTTAGGAGAAGCTTTAGCATAATGAGATAAGGACAAGATGCAGAAAAACGCATCACTGGGTGGCAAGCTGAAATGTACTTTAAAAAAATTGCTTTTAACAAAACAAATGGTCAAGGACTGCCAGCAATGAAGTCGAAACAAGACTGTTGAAGACCCTGCAAGAATCTCTTCCATACTTCAACACACACTTGAATCTCATCTATCAGATAAACATCCTGGGCCTACACACAGCAGTCCCTCTCTGAGTACTTAACTAGCCACAACCTGACACATTTGCTGCAGCTGTTGCTGCAGGTACTCCAGGGCTGGCTGGAGTACCTCCTACGTTACAGTGAGACATCAGATCACAACAGGCAAGGAAGCACATTGGTATCCACAGGGATGGAATAAATAGATCTTCTGTCCACCTGAACAACTCGAACTTTGCCCTTTGGAGCAATATAGGATGCTGCAAAACAACCTTGGCTCCCTCCTTTAAGGAACATGTAACAATGTTAGAAATAAGCACCCTACCCAGAGAGGGAAGTAAAATTGTATGGAGGGGGGAAGGAAATGAGTGATGTAGCATATACAAATAGATTCAGCAGCAAGATGTTTATTAGCCCCTGCTGAAGGGAAGCCAGCAACAGCACTACTGGAGACTCCAAAGCCTTCACAGTTGTCTTAATACTGGGCACATCTCAAAACACCTGGAGGATGTGAATTGGCTACTGCCCCCAGGCCGGCCCTGCTCAGAGGTTGTGGGGCTGCCCCCTGGGGGAAGGGTGTCTTCTGGCCTAATTATCACACTGGGCTGCCAGTTCCTTATAGAGCAGCCTGCATTCGCTGCTCCCCAAGTTCCTCAGAGTTTCCATGCTCTTAGCCAGACAGCACAGTAGAAGGTATTATGAAGGGAAAACACTGATATCTTCCAAATCCTCACTGCTGTTTTATAAAAACTGCTCCAGCTGCCTGCCAGTCTGATTCTGCAGGAGTTTTCATAGTTTCCTATCACAGATGTCTGTTCTCAGCAAAGTGAAGGACATTATCAGTGCTTTCAGTGAAGACATCTACATCCTCGAATACCTCTCTTGGTATTCTTGTTGACAGCTCTACATTTTATATGGGTTGTCACTGTGGAATATGTTCGTGAAATTTCTTTGGCTCTGGTACCTCAGGAAAGTGTTGCCATACACTGAGTACAGCTCAGTGTTTCATCCTATCCTTTGAATTTTTTATGAATATAAAAACCATCAATGAATAAAAAGCAATGACGGCTTAAGAGGCACAGATCAGAACCTACACTTTCCTCTCCTGCACACCAACCTATAACTTTCTTTCCTTTAAGCCTTTTTACTCCTACATGCTTACCCAGTAATTCAGTTTTAAAAGTAAAATATTACATTCCTACCCAAATACCAAAAAACTCATGTCATTCTGGGTTGCACATAATCAAAACTCTTCAAGCTCAAAGAGGCCTAAAATTACATCTAATTCTCAGATACTCAAATCACTGTTATTCTTATGCAAATTAACACAGAATCAGGATTCAGTTTTGGATTAGGTTTCCCTGGTTTGTAAACTGAAGACAACATTCAGGCAGTTTGTTATTTGACTTTCAGCATATGGTGAACCCTAGGCAGAGGACAAGAGCATCATCTCTGAGAATGCAATTTGTGAGAAGACACAGATACACTAATACTCCTCACAGTTCAGATGCATAAAGAAGTCAGCAGTGGTGGAAAGCAGCTAACTTGGACCACAGTATGACACATCCCAACTTAGGATTTAGGATTGGATTTTGTCCTTTGTCTTCTATACGGTTTTGTTGCATATGTCCATACTGCTAAACATCACTGAGTTTGCTTTAAGGCTTTAGTACCTCTCAGACTTCATTTCTTGGTTGCACCAGACAAAGGAGCTTTCTGTGCACTGGGTGGTCCGAGGGGTGAGTATCAAATCACCATAACAACACACTGCAGAGCATTTCTTTCAAGAATCATAGTATTTTCTAAACATTAACTAATTATTTTTCCAACTAGCAATATATATGCATGAAGCATGAGCCTCTCCTAGCTCCTAAGAGAGATCTTCCACCCCCCTAGTGTCTTGTTAAAGTCACTTCTCAGAACCTTTTAAGTTGTGCAATGAACTTATTCGATGGCTATTCCTTCTCTGTCACAGGATTGTTAGGCTGAAGTAATTAAGCACTGCTAATGATAATAATAAAAGCCATTATCTTCAAGCACATATTTGATCTTCCTGTTAAGTCATCATGTAAAGGCAGCATATTTATCTCAATTCTTCACCTTCCCTCCAAGACTTTACATACTCCATATTCTCTAAATGTTTTTCTGAGATCTACACTACTGATGTTACATTTTAGTCCAATCAGAAATAGAGGGGGGGAGGGTGGGCAGGACCAAACAATAAAAAACAAGTGGGGCCCCACAGTGCTGGGCTATGGGGAGCTGGAAACCAGCCCTGCTGCAGCATCAGTAGGAGGTTCATTCCCAGGAGGCTGATGTAGGGTCCCAGACTGTGAGATGGTGGGGGAGCCCATCAGGGTGGGCTGGGACAGTCAAGCCCATTACCACCCTGAGGGCCCAGACAAAACCAATACTAACAGCAACCGTGATACCAATTTAAACATAAAAATAGCTTTAGCCTGATGTCAAAAGCAAAAGGGGCCCAATGTATGTGATAAAACGCTCTGCTTGCAGATAAAACTGTTGTCATACTAAAAATATCAGCAGCAACTGACACACAAAAATTCCTGTTTACAAACTCACAGGAAGAGCCAAATCATGAAAGATGCCATTCTTCACAAAGCAACCAACAGTGCCCATCAGGAAACATTCAGCATGGGTAAGACAATCAGGAGAAGAGGAAAATATAAATACATAATTACCGAAGTTAATAAAAATGTCATTAGAGCCTTTGAAATCAGAAACAAATTATACTGCTAATTTTAAAAGGTTAAATCTTGAAATCATGATTCAGCTTTTGTTTTGTTTAGTTGCCTGAAGATATAATTTAACAAGACACTTATCTGCATGGTTACTGAATGTACTGTCAGTATTTTGGACAATAATATCACTAGTATTTAATAACAAGGATGATGCTCCTTATGACATCTTCAAGTTTTAGAAAAATTTTAAAAGATCAATATGTGGCTACCAAACAGCAGAAAATCTTACTGCAGTTAAGATTCCAAGTGTCAAAAGTGATGTTGGATTTCAAACAGCCAACAGTAGTATCTTTAAATTATTTATATTAAAAATAACCCTGGTTTATAGTTATAAAACAGTAAAGCATAACAGGTAAGTGACACAGAAGCAGGAGTAACTGAAATCAAAGCAACATTGCCCAAATACATATCTTAACAGGATAAAACAAGAAAACATTAGGGTACTAAGGGAAATTTTTGCTTTACAATACACACGTGCTCCTATTTTTCTAAAACTTTTCCATCCTATACATGTACCATAAACATGATTAGAAGATGGAGGGAAGTTATAAAGTAATTTTTAAAAAATGATAGAGAGTGCAGTGTTGATCCCTTTTCACATGAGCATTAGGGAGTATAATTTACTTCGGTAGCAGAAGGCCAGTAATCTAAATGTCCAATGCTAACAAGTAAACAGACAGTAAACAGTGCTACAGAAGTTTGCTGTGGCAGAAACTTTTCCTTAGTGAGATAGAAGCCCTAACCAGACAATGGCAGGAAAAAGCAGGTAACAAATAAAGCAGGAGACATAGCACCTATCAAAAAGAAAGGAGAATTTTTTTACAAAATCAGACGACAACACACATGTTCATGGATGATCAGAATCAGGGAAGCAGTGAGACTAGACAAGCCATGGCAATGGCTAAGTATCTGAATGAACTCTTTACTGAGAAATGACCTAGTCTTTAAGATGACAATTTGTTTTTCCTCTCACCACAGCCTCCTTTACAGAAAAATTACCAAGTTCCACCACAGGAAGGAATCTCAAAGAATAGGTGATGTAGCCTCACAGGAAACCTAAACACATCCACCTACAAGCATTACCAACTACCATCAACTGACTAGAAATTCAGAAAGAACTTAAGGTGCCAGAGAAAAAAACTGCTTACAAAAACTTACACTAAAATACATCACTGTTCTCCAAATTATTTGTAAGAAATAAATGAAGAAGCTTGAGAAATTATTGATATAACTCTGATTAGTTCCAACCAAGAGTAACTGGAAAGCATAAATGAAAACAAAATAACCAAACCTAAAAAACTGGGGAAAGTACTGACAATATAATGCCAAATTCCCATAATTTCTGTCACAATAAACCAAATTCCTCCATAATTGTTTGACATCCTCTGAGTTAAAGAAAAATCTGGGGTGTGTGTATGGGTATATATACACATATATGTACTAACGAACACATATATGTTTACATATATATTATATATATGTGTAAATACAGGGAAATTTGACACATTTCCCAAAGCTGACTAAAACCAACCAGGATACAGTACACAATAGTACTGTAGCCTGAAAAATTACTTGAAGAATAATAAAGTCTTGAATTCTGGCTGCCTTCCAATGAGAAGAATGGTGTGATTTTCTAGAAGTCAACAATGCATTCTACATTTATCACAGATTTGGAAAAGGCAGTAAACAAAAAAATTCGATTTTGTCTGATGATATAAATGTGTTCAGATTGGGAGAACTCCAAAATTTTAAGACTCATAAAGTAACTTATTGAAACTAGAAAGATTATTAGACAATAGTAAGATATGAAATATAATTTAAACAAAAAGTAAAAAAATACTTGTAATGAAAAACAAGAAGATAAGCATCTCTGAACTACCAAGACCATCAGTGGAAAACTGTCTGCTAACTGCCCAAAGATTAATAAATCTTATACTTGGTATTCAAGAACTATCTAAAAGAAAAAAAAAAAATCAAAGGGAATTCTTAAATACATATCAAAGAGATACTACTTAAAACAGTAATGCAACCAAAGTACTACATACAATCACACATCACAAAGAACATCAGTAGTAAGAGGACTGAAGTGCGTGTACCGCCATTAAATGCTTCAGTACTATGGCACAAAAAGAACTTACAAGTATAAAGAAATTGTAGAAGCTAAGATTTTTAACAATGAGATACAGAACTGAGAGCATTTTAGATGAAATACAAAAAACCAAAATGAAAATACCAAAAATGTTAATTAGACTGCTTTTTGCATATTTGCTAGACTGAAAAAATCAAATTGCAAGTAGACTCCACTATTCTATATAGCATCTAAGCCATTTGTCAACACTAACTCCTAGTCATGGAGATAAATAGTGTGATAATCTGTTTATTTACTAGAAAGAAAAAAAAACCAAACAAATCAACTTAAAATTATTTATCAGTCAAGTCATTAAACCACTACATGGAAAACACATCTTCAGAGTTTCAAATGCAGTTAAGATACAGAAAACATCTTGGTGCATTTCATAATTAACTTGGTCACACACAACAGGGAGGCGCACTGCTTTCACTGGCAGTGCAAAACCACACCGACTCTCAGCCTGAACAGCAATGCTCACACACCTTTGTGCAAGTCAGAGTACTGAAACCAACAGCAAAAGAAATACAGTCATTTCAGACTAAGTGACCGTGTTAGTGTCGGTCCCCTTGGTGGTGTTCCCTCTCTTTGTACTTTCCCTGAGAGGCATTAAACTCTACACTTGAAATTCTCTCTCAGTAGGACACCAGCATGTCAGTACACAACCTGATACTCAAGTCCCAGTCAGGCTTTATCCTGATTCTAGGAACTTAAGTTCACAGGAGGAACCAGCACACAGGCACATAGCCTGAGAAATCTCATTCCACACACATACAGTTTTCACATTTGATTAGGACAAGGACAAGCTTAAAGATTTCTCTACAGCTTCAACTACAGTTCAGGGAGTGAAGCCCACACCGCTTTCTCGGACCAGAACGAGTGCTCCAGGGTGCTCTCTGTGCCAGAGGCAGGTAGGACGAGAGTGGAATAAAAGTCTTCTCTTTTTCCACCATGGGAGGGAAAGACCAGCCTGATGAGGAAGTACAATTCACTCCTCTGCAAAGCTGGTACTGGAGACTTCAAGTGTGTCCCACGAGAAGCCCCTCAATGCAAGTCCATCTTCTGCATGCCCTTTGTAGGTGCACGCCCACAAGGAATCCAACCTACAGCTAAAATTTAACTTGAGGTGATGAAGGAAGGAAGAAAGGGGAACCAAGGGCAGAGTAACAGAATCACACTGGGTCTTCCAGATGCTAGGAACAGAGTCTCTTTAAAAAGATAAAAGCTTCCCCCAACCTCCAATGAAGAAGTATGCCCCCCAAAAGGCAACTGACCAAAGATCAAAAGTGAGTAGGCTCGAAGTGTATTGGTTGAGGAAATGCAAAGAAAATATGCAACATCCAGCACAAACTACACAAAGATCCATCAACATTTCAGTCATACTTCCAGATCTCCAACAGACCATTCACAGTGTTGGCCACTGAAATGGCTACAAAAATCTAGGCACCAAATTCAAAGTACATTTAAAGCTTAGAATAAAAATGATTCCCCACTTGTTATTTTTATTTAAACAAATCCTAACATTTTTTATGAAGTTGCAAAGTATTGCAGACACACACGACCTCAGAATTCTTTTAAAGAACTTAATTCTTTAAATTCTCTTGTGGTTCCCAAAGCAAAGAAATGCTTCAGTATGACAGTTAAAATATCAAGGCATAAATATGTATTGTTTTTACAACACTAATGTAATCTTTATAAATTAGATTATAACTTAGATTATAACTGTTTTGATGCTGCTCAGTCCTACTGTACAACCACTTTAAACAGCATGTTGGATGGCTGGACTCAGAGTAATCCAATGTCTAAAGGAAATGTATATCCAAGAAAGCAAAAATAAATGTGCAATTTAAGTAGAAACATACAATGCTTACAAGAATCAGTGTGATTTCATTTAATACAATTTGCAACAGCAGAAAATGAGAATTTGGGTTGATATTCTCAGGGGTAGGTTAGACCTGGCCTCACAAGAAGTATATGGACTTCATTAACAAGGGCTCTATTTTAAAATATTGAAACAGAACAATGCAAAAGTATCCTGTTGAACATGGGAAAATTACAAGGTAATTTCATCAAGGGACCTAATCAACTTTGGCTTTCTTCCTGTAGCTTGTGTGTGTCTGTTCTTCTCTCCTTTAAAGAGATACGGAGCCAAATGCTGCTTTAACTCTAGTGTAAACTGGAGACAGACAAAAATTTCCTGCAAAGAAGAAAAACAAAAACCTATCCCAAATGACAACAAATGTTTCTCAGCAACTGTTTTGTTAAAAACTGAATGAAGAGGGCAGAAGACACAAAGTCTGAGAAACAAGTCTGCTCAAAAATACAAAGGAAAATTTCTGTATGTTTGAAATATATGGTTTTTTTAATTCAGAAATCAACCTTCTTTCTAAAAATTACAATTAATTTTTCTCCAGAGAAGTTTTCATTTTTAAAACTTTTCAAAAACTGAATTTTAAATGCAGAATTAATCTGTAATACATGGTATTATGAAATGGTTTCCAGCATAAGGTTATGATCTGAACATCGTATAGTCACTTGGGAGAGAATTTCCAAGGCACAAACAGTAGTGAAGCACCTAATTGCTGTTAGAAGTCACTGGGACTAGTAATCACATTGCTGTGTGTGCTTTTGAAAACATCCTCGTCTGAAAACAGAACTACCTTAGCAACAATACCTCATTCCCCGAAGTTATACATAACTACACAGCAGTGGCTTCTCCAGACAAATGCTCTAGTCATTTCCTAATTTCTAGGATGTATTGTAAACCCTTTATCTCTAGATTAAAAATTTATCTAAAGACAAAGTAATTTAAGGTATTAAATATTTACAAACATCAATAGCTAAGTTCCTGACTCACAGTAAACTTAACAGAGGTTTTGTTTGAATAAAAAGCACTGCATTGCAAGTGCTATTTATCTTTCAAAAAAGCTCTTTTGCTAAACCACTCAGGATGCTTTATTATTATTATTACTGCAAAATGTCTGTCCAAATGATCACACTCATTTTCTAATGCTGCTTCTACCATGCCTAAGAGACTTTGTCACATGAGGAACACTCAGAGGGTAATCTGATCAGGCAGAAGCAAAGTCTACAGGCAGACTTTGACAGGATATTCATTTCAGTACCCAGCAAGGAACTTTCCAATGCTACTCTGTTCACCTATCGACTCAAATTGCCCAAAACATGCCTCTGAAAGCTGTATATAAAGGGTCACACTTTTACCCATTTTGTGAACTAAAACATACACACATCTCTCTAATCCCAGTATAGAAGAGCTCTACTAATTTTAGATCCACGTGGTGCAAAGTGTCATAGCTGTCAGATAGCTGGATACCTGAACCTCAGGCCAAACTAATTTGGTTTTCCAACACCATTAATCTGTGATCCCCATTTAAGTGCTGATCTATATTTATATGCATTGCAGAACACGTCATTAAATCCCGTAATTTCACGTTAACTATGAAACTGAACAATCAAGATATGTTTAAAAGCAAACAAAAAGTTAAAAAGGGACATGTGGCTATAATAAAGTTCATGATTTTGGCCTATGCCACTGGAAAGCCCATCAGAGGCCTAATCCTCCTTGTCTTACAGAAATAGTTACACTAATTGTGTGATTGCAATGTGCAGAATTTAACCCTCAACATATTTGCCTAGAATCTTCATCCTTTCATAGATTTACTGGTAGCTATTGTCATCTTGTACAAAATTCAAAGAATTGATAGACTAACACTTGACAGCAAAATTATGTACTCACCAGGTATCGTAAAATTAAAACTGGAAACATACTGTCTTGCTTTTAATGCCGGTACAGCCAAAAATATGGAACACCCTAAAGGAGGGCTGATTTCAGCCAGAAATATGCCTTATCAAAGGCTGAGCTATTACTTGAGCCCAAGTCTTGGGAAGAGGCTTGCATGGGTGGGTTTCCAAAGCCAGTCTTTCCCCACAAAAGCATCAGAGTCTGCCTACACAGATCAACTTGTAAGATCTGGCTATTAACATGCCCTTCAGGATTTGACCAGCGGACTGAAGTGTCTTTGTAAGCATTGTTTTACCTGTTTGAAAGCTGGGTTGACTGGAAGCATTCAGTACATGAATATTTTCACCCACTACAGAAAATCAAGGCTTTGTTAAATTAAACGGCTTTAATGATGTTTTACAGGAAACATTTCAGGCATGCAGCAATAAGCTGCATTCATATTTGACCTTTACAAAACTTTATTCTTTTAACGCTGAACTTATAAAATACTTGCACTTAAAAGCATGTGAATAGGCCCATTTTTATTTTACGCACTTAATTCCAAGTACATGTTGAAATGGTGGAATAAATTCCTCAAATCAGGCATGTTCTAAATAGTGTAGAGGGGAAAAAATAATGCATAATCTGGTTTTCAAGCACGGTGTCACTAGAAACAACCCAGCTAGATCACAGCTCACAACTGCAAACACCTCAACCAAAAATATAAACTGAGCCAAAACAAGCTTTTTAACACAATAATGACTGAAGATTTTCCTTTTTTCCCCCCTCTCAGTTTTCACTCTACAAAAAGAATTATGAAATATTCCTGTGAGCTCTATTTAAAGATGTTGCTGACTCAGTGGGAATTGGGAAGTACCAGCAAAGTAATGAAGCAGACCTTTCATCTCTGCCCCAATTTACCTACCAAAGATATTTGAACTGATAGCCAAATTCTGTCTGTCTTAGTCAACCCAACAGGTATCTATTAAAATCATGGAGAAGCAACTGTAGTTTATATATATCAAACTCAGCTTCAGAAACTGCTGCCCATATCTTGAGGCCTTTACGCAGACAAATCTCACTGAATTGGCCAGCACTCAAGTTCTTGTTATTTTACTCCAAGACCTCTTCAACTTTGCTCAAGTGAAGAGCTCATACAAGTCAAACCAGCAAGATCTGGTTCTTTTTTAGGATGAAATGCACCCAACAAGATATCCCATCTCCAAGCACTTTGAAAGTTAAAACTTTCTGCTTAAATAAAGAGGATGTTGAAACAGAGTAAGACTGCAGGTTTTATATTTTTATGTAGCCTAAGTTGTCCATTAATTTTGGTTGACTTCAGGCAGCACAAGAGCCATTATGTTTCCATCTCTAATTGAAGACATTTTCTGTTGGCTAAAATCCTTTCTTCCCAGGAGGCTAACCTGCTGTAGGAAATGTACTAGGAACATAGGAAGCAGTGTCTTGTTGCTGAAGATTTGCACGGTGGCAAAGAAAGGATTAGGTGACATGCAGCTGGATAATCCACACGTGCCCTCCACTAATCAGCAAAAAGGACTTTCCCATTTGAAAAAAAAAAAAAAGTGATCAGTTCCAAGGCTAGTTGCTACCAGCACCTTAAAGAAGTCAGAGAACACCATCCACGGTGGAAATTCCTTGCAAAACTAACACATATCTGGCATCAGGTTTTGTTATGCCAAAGGAGGAAAAGAAATTAAAAGCACCTAATCAATCAGGATTTCCTTCTATGTTCAAAATCAGAAGCCCTGAAGCAGGAGATCCAAGTAGTTCACAGCTAAAAGCCCAAAGAGCAAGATTTCTGCTGACTGAAAATTCAGGTCACTAACTTTAAAGCATAAATGAGGAAATTTAGAAATTCACAGATTCTGAACCCAGGAGCACCTGTCACGGCCCCTTCTGTCTTTTGCTCTAGGAAGCCACCTCTGAAGAAGAATATCTCTGGACCAAGTCTGATACCAAACACATGTAAGACCCTCCAAATTCCTAAAATACAGCAGCAGTTCATTTTTAGATGTACAAAAACCATTCTGTGAGAATGCTCCCTTCCTGAATTCAGCTCAAAGGAGCTGCATGACAGGCATCTATTGTTTTTTATCTTAATTCAAAAACTGTACCCAAACAATGCCAGAACAGCTTTACTTGACACTACCATCAATCAATCATTAAAAAAAACTACATTGCTTCTGAGCCCTACACAGGCAATAAAATGCATCAGATGACCCGCTAGCTCTCGTCCATCTCCAGCGTCATTGTTCTCAGAATACAGAACCAGAGCTGTTTGCTGTCTTCAGCTGAATGTGTGGTATTACAGATCTTTTTAAAGCAAGAGAGCAATGCCAATAGTGAATGCCACAGTGTACCGAAGTTTAAACAACCCAACCCAAGTTTTGCTATCCCCAGTCCCAGACTTGCCCCTCCTTCCTACAGAGACAGGGGTTGTGCAGTGAGCCCAAAGTACCCAAAGGAAGCCCTAATCAGGCACCTGATCCAAACAAAATATTCATGTGATACCTTTCCTAGCATTAACAACAATTTCGTGATGTCCCTGAACCGCAAGGCTGTGTTTTTCATGGGCAGTCACATCAAGCTTAATTTCCTAACAGATCTGTTTCCTATAGATGTAGATATATAAATCTACAGCCTTAAAAGGTCTGCATGGCCAGATAACCCTATATATTTTAAACTTTTAGAGCTTACATGATTGTAAGAACATTATTGAATAACTGTAATTTATTCAACATTTAACTCAATGAATTAGCTCTTTTTCAGATTACCACAAGTGCACAGTCATTAACAGATATGCCCATATCAATAAGGATGTCAAGGGAGACAACTTAGTTACCTAATTGTTCAAAATGTTGCAGCAAAAAGAAGATTGTTGCAATTGCTATTCAAATAAATGTTTACTACCTCAACTGAAAAATACATTAAGAACTTTTATTGAAATTAACTAACCATTTCAGAGGGATGATATATATAAGTTCATTGCCAGTGTATTACTTCAGATTTATAGCAGAGGAAATCTAATGAAAATACTGCATTTCCAGCTTAAAGTGGTAATCTTCAAATATTTAATGCTCAAATAATGATGGTATGGAACAATGCATAATTATGTCATTAGATAGAGGTGGCATTTAATGTTTTAACAATTAAATGTATATGAAATACTATTGGACATTTTCTTACTTATCAAGAAGGCTGCAGCTAACAATTTTATTAATTTTGTTATCAGGCAATGGTGAGATAGTTATTCTTGCTGCTTTGTAAGTTAAGTTCTTTACAACCTCCTAGAGTCAAATATAGTTTGAGATAAAGTCGAACCTTTAGTTATAATAACAAATATTTGTACAATTTCTCATCTTCCTGTTCAATCACAAACAAGATGTATAGTTTATCTGAAGCGTTTTACATATTTTGCTAGATGTTTTATTGTCACTCTCACAATAAAGGCTTTGGCTTTGAATGCTTCAAGGTGCTATCAATAAAGAAGCTTTTTTTTTCCCCCTGAATAAGTAGCTTGATTCAACAGGATTTCTAAACCATCTGAGATAACACGACTTCTTTTCTCCACCAAAATACTTCATAAATACTGTCAAATATTTACTACATGAATCAATGAAAAATAAATAAAACATTGACAACCAGCAACTGAGTGGACCAGGAATCAGAAAATAACACTCTCTTCTCCCATAGCAAACAGCACTTCTGTGCTATCTCAGATTTAGCAAACAGTTGCCTAATTATTTACTGTCATACGATCAGCAGACAGAATTTCGAGCCACACAAATATCCTGCTTTCAACTGTTAAAGCAACAAGGTACTTGGCATTGCAAGGTCTTCAAGATTTCAGCCTACTTTGGCTGCAGAAAAGGATGAAAAGTAAAATTTCACTTTTCTACATTTGAAAAGGGCAGCTTTTATCTTCCTAAGTCAACATCTTAATGATGCAGCATCACATGATCCCAAGACTTCCAAGACAGGCAATGAATTTTGTACAGCTGACTCTGCTAGTTACAGTACTCAACAGCTGGGGCATAGATAATCTGGCACCCTGATAATACCCTAAATGAGTATGAGAGTGTTCTGCAGACTGTAACGAGGAAAAAAAAGAAAAAGAAAAAAGAACTATCAGCATTAAAATGATAGATTGGAGCTCATCTTAAAGTCAACATGATTTGCATTCAATTAAAAAAGTTACTAAAAGAGGTGTTTACAAAAATGAGAAATTCAGAGAAATGGCACTCCCTCTTCAAAGCCTGTATTGTAGCAATTCTTTTCTGATTAGATCAGCTCCCATAGCAAGTCATCAGAACAACAATCGCTGTAGTGAAGTCATACTACTGGGACTCGAATGGGAAATCATGACTGGCTTGGAAACACATTTTAAAAAATAATGTGTTTTCCAGGTTTCCAATATATCTTAATTAAAACAAGTCCAAATCTTTACCTCTGCTCCAAATGGCTGAATAAAGTATACCTTGAATAGCAAAACACAGCACACCAATATACCAAATATGACACAGAAAACTAAGACAACAGAAACTAGATCCTTCCAAATAATTTCAGGATTTGGCTGTCACTGAAAATAGCGTGTGAATGGATTCAATATTACCACCATAACATTATATACTCAAATACTTTCAGAATGTGCTTATTTCTTATAGATATGTAAATTAGTTTTTGGAGTTTAACTAAAATCCTTCTGTTCCCCAACACTGAAAACTAAATCTTTCAGCCCTTTTCCTGATAAAGCTCCCCTTGAAATAGGGGAAATGAGGCTTAATCTCTTTCCCAGGTTTTTAAGCAAGAAATCAAAGGTAATCCAAAGCATAATAGCAGTGCTTTCGGTTAGAACCAGAACAGAAAAACAAGTTTTCTCAGTGCTTATTTACAAAGTAAACAGTCCATTAGATCTAAAATTCTGCAAAAAATCAGTTCAGCTACATATAAACTGATGACCTAAGAAATAGGGGAGAATGGAATGAAGACGTGCTTTTGAAGATGAGGGTAATGAACAAACGGTAATTATTTCTCTCAACTAAAATGTCCTAATGCATTTCAGTACAGAAACAGTGCACATGCTCCATAGCTGCATTGACACAACGGGCAACAGACACAAAGGAGTCATTAGTCAATACTGTTAATGACACATGAAATCGCAAGTGACATCGGTATAAAGTAAACTCAGATCTGGCAAGTTCTCATAGTCAAAATAACCATGTGTAGAGGGTTTATTTTTCAAAATATTACCACTAGCAACCTGGAATAAGTAAAATCAGTTATCAGGATCTTCAAATCAAGCTGTCTTAAACTATGCCACTCCCATTCCCATCAGTGGAAATCACGTAACAAAAATCTTCAGAACTGACTGGAAACATACAGCTGAAAAAAAATCAGATATGAAATCTAACCTACCTCATTCTCTAACATTACAATAGGACTCAGCACTGCAAATATCAGCATATGCTGTGACATGCTGTAAAGACTATTTCAGGGATGAAGACTCAGTCTAAACAGTTAACTCCATCCCTTTCGCACTTGAATTAAAATCAGTCCTGTAACACTTTTGATAAGCTTTTTCAGATTTAGTACTAGCAAATGTATTGAAAAACAGTAATGAATCATCCAAACCACTCCTTCCATTCTGATGCATTTAATAAATCAATGTAATTTACATTTCTAGCAAGATGAATTTAGCTATGTGTATCATTGTTACAATAAACGTGGTTTTATCCTTATTTTTCTATATCTGATGAGAAAACGCAGGTGCTACAGGAACTAAGCTCATTCTTTGCTCGACTACCAAAAAAAAAAGTAAAAAAATAAAAAGGTAAAAATAAACCGAAGCTTTAAATACGAATGCACATCGAGACGTAAACCACTGTGCCCGCACTGCACTTGAAAAACAGACTTTTAAACACACGAGAGAGCGTGTCACCCACTGGTGAGGTGACACGGTATTTCTATTTATCGCAGAAGCCGCCCACGTCCGCCGCCTCCAGATCAACCCAACTCGGGGCCACCAATGTCCCCACCTGGCCGCCAGCGCCAGAGCCTCCTGGGTCCGCAGCCGCCACACCCGGCGGGGCGAGCTGCCACTCGGGCGGCTGCGGTGGCACAAGGAGCGCTGCCCTACCTTTGTATCTCTCCAAGACATCTTCATAGGCTTGCAGGTACTCTTGCTCCTCGGCGTAGAAATACGCGCCGGGGGAGAGGTAGCCAGCCATGGCCGGCAGCTAGCCTAATCTAATCTAACCTAGCCTAGCTTAGCTTAGTTTATCTTAGCTTAGCTTAGTTTAGTTTAGCCTAGCCTAGCCTAGCCTAGCCCTGCCCTGCCGCCCGCCCGAGCGGCTCCGGACGGCCGGGTAGCCCCAGGGACGGCACAAGAAAAACCCCGGCAGCAGCGAGAGGGAGGCGGGTGGGGGGCGGCGCTGCCAGCCCGGCCGAGGAAACGCCCCCCCCGGCCGCTCGTGTTTCGGTGGCCGCTCCTCTGCGCTCCGAGAGGCGGCCCCAGCCGCAGACCTCGGCTCCAGTCCCATCGCCAAGGCACCGCCTTCGAAGCCGGCGAGCTCTCACCACCTCCCACCGCCCCCCGTGCTTTTGCCCCGGCCTCCTGCGGGATGAGAAGGGCGGCGGCCGCCGAAGCAGGGACGCGGCGCCCGCGGCACTGACGGGGTTGGCGGGGACACTGTCACCCTGCGGCGCTGGCGCTGAGGGGCCGCAGCGCGACGGACACCGCCGGGGACTCGCGGGCAGGGACCGAGCAGGAGCCCCAACGCCCGCAACCAGGCGGGGCGGGAGCCCCCGCTATACCGGCGGAGGCGGGGGACCGGCCCCGCCGCAGGTGTCACCGCCGCTCGCCCGCCCCCGGCCGCGCCCCCACCGCCCCCTGGCCATGACCCCGCCCCGGAGCGGTCCCTGCTGCCCTAGCCCCGGCCCTCCGGGTCCCCCGCCCTGCGCACCCTGCCCGCTGGGCTGGGCTGGACCGGCTCCGCAGCTTCCCCCCCGCCCCCACTCGCGGCTGCATCCTGCGGCTCGGGGGAGCTCGGCTCCGCAGCGCGCCCGCTGCCCCCTCTAACAGCGCCGCTAAGATGGATTACCCTGGGAAATGGTGTCCCGAGAAGGGACCTACCGAGGCGCACACAAAAGGGGGGTGGCTGGGGGGGAACAACAGCGGTGTTCCCGGGGAGCACCGGAGCCTGCTGCATCTTTCTGGGATTCATTTACAGGCGTTTTCCAGCTCTCGCCGGGGAGAAGCGGACCTCCGCCCTATTTTCGACAACATTTGTCGCTGGGCCGCGGACCAGCGCCCGCCGGCGTCTCCGGCGCTCTGTCCCGGTCCCGGTCTCCCCCGGGCGCAGCCCCGGCCCCGAGCGGACAAAGACCGGCGCCTGGTCCCCTGTCCGCGCGGAGCATCATCGGCCGCCGCCGCCGCGGCCTCTCCGCCCTGCGGGCGGTCCAGCGTCGCTTCCCCCCCGGGCGGGCGGCCCGGTGCTCTCTCGGCCTTGCGGGCCGGAGGAAGCACCGGCACCGGTTGAGCCGACCCCCGCCGCGGCTGCAGCCCCCGGCCACTAATGTGTTTTCGCATGAAAGTTTAATAGGCGCACCTGCGCGCGTTTCGCCTCTCCTTCCACACGCATCAGTTCACCCAGCCGGAAAACGCGGCCAAAGAGCTTAGTCACTGCCTGGCGGGGCTGCGCTCTGAAAGGGAAGGGACGGGGGTCCCTCTACCCCCCGGCCGCCCCCTGCCCGGCCGTCCCCGGCCGCGCCTTACCGGCGATGCGCAGCACGGCCCGCTCGGCGGGGTCCAGCACGGAGCCGCCTTGGATCTTCCGCTTGGACCGCTCATGTTTGGGCAGGTTCCAGGGCAGCGTGTCCCCCGGCGCCGGCGACACCGTCCCCGACCTCTGGCTGAAGTCCTCCTCATCGGAGAAATCGGCGGAGGACGACATGGAGCATCGGTAGGACGCGTTACCGGAGCTCTGCACGGGGAGACAGACAGACAGACAGGGTGCGTGGGGAGCGGCTCGGGACCGGGGCCTCAGGTGGCACCGCCGAATACCCGCCCCGCGTGGCGTGGAAAAGCATCTCACGGAAAAAGGAGGATAGGGGAGAGGGATGCCGCTCACCATTGCCGTGAATTTAGGGGGGAAGAGGGGTGCGTGTGCGGAGTGCCGAGGGAGATCCTCCAAAAAATATCCGGTCTTTAGCAGGAGTGCATTTGGAGGGATGTCTGGGGAGAGCCGTGGCCTGCGGCTGGGCAACCAGCTCGCAAATGAGCCTCCCACTTCCCCAACAATAAACCCAGCAGCAACAACAGCCGAAAAAAAACCCAACAACCTTCCCGGCTACAGATCGATGGCGTTTGGCTCCCCCGCCAGGACAAGGGGAAGATTTGCCATCCCCGAGTTGCTGGTGAAATCGTTGATGTAAATCCGCCCCCGGGGCAGCCCCACGCCGGGCTCTTTGTTACCGGCCCGGGCCCCGCAGGGCCCCTCCTGCCCCGCGTAACCGGGGGCAGCCCGGCGCGGCTGGCCAGCGGGGACGGGGGCAGAGAGAGAGAGAGGGAAGGAAGGGATACGATTTCTCAGAGCAGCCCCTTTGGGTAGCAGGGCACCGTGGGCGGCCTTCGGTTACACTTTGCGAAGGCGGCTTCGGCAAACAAACGACTGATCTCGGCATGTAGATTGTATCCACCTTCAGGCTTCCCAGCTACCCATAAAAAGAGTTCTTCCAGAAGCGTAAATAAACACTGATGCAGCGCAGGGAGAGGGCTGTTGCCATTTCTGGCTTCCCTGTTTAGAGTGAAGTGGGAAACAGAGATGTCTGAAATACAACATTTCAGCACCATGTTGAAATTTAGAGTACATTATTATACACAGGTTATCAGGACACAATGGAGGGCAAGGTGCTATTTCTCTTCCACTGCATTTTCTGATTGGAGAGACTTGTGGTTTCTACAGGGCATTTGACAAGAAAACTACAGATTTGATTTGTGATTCCTGCGGGATCTCCTGTGATAGTCTTTCAAAAGTGCAACCTGATGCTCGTCCAATTATGGTGTTCATTTTTAGGTGTATGCTCTTCTCAACTTGGAGAGGTGTAGTAAAATCATAGAATTACAGAATAGTTTGAGTTGGAAAGGACCTTTAAAAACTATCTAATTACAACCTCCCTGCCATAGGTAGGGACACCTTCCACTAGACCAAGTTGCTCAAAGCCCCATCCAACCTCACCTTGAACACTTCCATAGCTTTTCTGGGCGACCTGTTCCAGTGCCTCACTGACTTCATAGTGAAGAATTACTTCCTTATATCTAACCTAAATCTTCCATTTTAAAGCCAGCATATTTTGTTATACAGAGACAGCCTCATTCAGCCATTCTAAATTCCAGATTTTTTTGATACTAAGACAGCTAATATTTTAGGCTTGTCCTGTAGTCTTTTTTTTATTATTATTATTATTTAGGGGCTTAAATGGTACATTTATGTACAGAAGAAATTTGTATGGTGACTGAGATCTGATAAAACTTATTGCTGCTGTCTGAACCTTTTTACTGTCAGTTATCATAGGGGGTATTTTGCCCATTTTAAAACTCAGAACCTGCATAATCCAGAGGAATAACATGATGCACTCTTTGCTATGCATAGAGGTGCCAATAATATACAGTTAAATAATCTGCTATAATAAGAGGGGATCTCTTATTAGTAGTTTTCCCTCCTTCACTTCTATCCCAATCCTCTTTTCTCCTTCTGCAATACTTCCTGGTGAAGTTCTAAAGGGGAGAGTTGAGAGGGAGGGAATGAATACCAAAAACACAGTTAACTGAATTCTTGTTCACTGTACTGTGATGTGGAGAGAGCAAGAGGTAACTGCAGAAAAACAGAAACATGAGATGTCTGATACCAGCTGTGATTGCCTTCATAATTAGTTTTACTGCAGAAACTATTTTTCTGTCAATTTGTATAAGTTAAAACTGTAGGATCTCATAAAGCATGACAGTCACGGGTGTCTTCCTGATGGGAGCTAGAAGTGTTTAGCTTGCTGCAAGGTATAAAGGGCACTTTGCTGTACCAGGTGTGGCTACCAGGGCTCCTGATGTGTTTAGTCAGAGATTAGGTTCCTTGTGGCCTGTCCTTAGCTCCAGATTTTGCCCTAGAAAAGAAAGTGTTGCCTTTAATCCCAGCTCTAAACATCCTGCTTCAGGCCTGCACCTTCTTTTGGCTGCTCAGCAACCCTCTATATCTTTGGATCACAGAGACCCATGGAGACAGATTTAGCCTTTCAACTTCTTCACCTTCTTAATTTCTAGCTTATAATATGAGAATTAAAAAGAGCCCAGACAAGGTGTTGTGAGGGTGCTACAGCAATAGTTTGTTAGTATTTATGTAGCAGCTTGGAATATGCAAGGACAAAGTACAATAGCAGTTGTTATTGAAGCTTTTGGAAAAGATCTTTCAACTCACAGATTTATCTTTGAAAGTAAGCTATAAATTTTATCCAGTAGCATTTCCTTTTCTCGAAAGAGGCCTTCATAGCCCATTCTTACTTTTAATAACACCTCCTTATACCCTTAGAAACCAAAAGCACTGCTGAGTGGTCATTCCATATGCACCATCGCTCTATTGAGATGTCAATTTTACGGAAAGGGAGTCCGTCCTTCTAGTCAGCTTTGCTCCGATACTGGAAGATAAACTGTGTGAGAAAACCCCACTCACACAGTTATGAGCATTCAAACTGAAGAGGCAATGGTAGAGCAGTCTTTGGCATCTGTGTGTATTACAACTAGCTTTTAAGTTGTCCTACCTTACTTAATGCATGAATTAACAAAATTAATGAATAAAACACACTTTAGCTTCTAACTCTTCAAGAATCATTTTGTTTCATTTTCAGAACAAAGTAGGAAACTCAGAAAGGAGTTCATAACAGCAAAATCTAGCAAACTCATATCTAAGAAATGTTAACTTCTAACTTAATTACAGTTTACTTTCTTATTCAGTGTGGAGATACCTCTGAGTGATGTGTACACAGAGCTATTGAACATGTAAGTATTTTTAAAAATCTCAACTTTGCTATTCCAAAGATGTTTATAATGAACTGAACAACTTTGCTTGAGTAAATTAATAGCTTTGTTAAGAAGTCTGTAGTTGCTCCCCTTTTGTTGTTCACAACATGTGTACCACTCATCCCACTGGATTGTTTGTTTCTAGCAAACATATTTTCCATTATATAGCTGTGAGTCCCAAATAAGGATTCAATTATTATAGCAACAAATTAAACTGTTTAAAAACAGGAAATGAAGCAGAACATCTGTTCTGAAAAGGGTCCCTGGCCAATTAGGACAGCATGTGGAAAAAAACATGGTTATATTCTATTAAAATCAAAATATGTAAGGCACTTCTGTTATTTCTCCATAAAGCATATTGCTGTATGCAAGTGAAAAATGTAACTGTTAATAACACAAACAATTTTGGGGGGCTATGTGAGTCAAGTGTCTTTCATATCTGCTAAAATATTGATCCCCCTTTCTTAGCCTACTCTGGGACTTAGCAAGGGTCAGGGCTTGACCATTCTTAGCTTCAAGGCCTGTAAAGGTCACAGCCCAGATGCTCTAACTGCTTATTCTACACCTCCGATTATGCATTCTTCCTGCTCATTAGCCTGGGGCCTCTCGGCAGCCTCTCTGGCTGATGCGCAGGAGCGGCTGCCTTTGCAGTGCGAGTGTGCATCCGGCAGCCGGGGCGCGGGAGCCCCGTGGTCCCACAAGAGCACCCCTAAGCGGAGTTCTGGCAGCATCCAAAGCCCGGGGTTGCACGTGATGCACCGTTCGCTGCCGGTGCCGCAGGGGGGTGCACGGCGCACACGGAGTCCCCACCGCCGCGTCCCGGGAGGCAGAGGGCTCCACAGAAGCGACATGCAGAGCCAGACCCCCTTCTGCCACAGCCTGCTGGCTTCCCTGTAATCAGGTGATTTGCAGCAGCCGCCTGAGAGTCAGCCTTGCTACTGTGCTATAAAAGCGAGTTGGTTTCCAGTAAAGGGGATGATTTCAAAGAAATATTTAGCATACTTCTTGTAAGAGGGATTTGGCCAAGTACCAAGGCATGCTTTCCCTTGAGGAGGGAAAGGAGTGCTGTTTGTCATAGGTAAGGTGCTGTGGAAGATCAGGTGGAAGCTAGCTGGAAGATGGTGTAGCTGGAAAATGGTATATAGTAATGCACACCACCATAGATCAGGTAAGCCACCTGTGAACAGGACCTGATAGGGTCAAGAACACTGGTGGCCAGTGCACTGTCATTCCTCAGGGCAGAAGCATTAGCCGAGGTCAGCTTTTAAATTCAGTCAGGCAACCCAACTGGGAAAAGCTGCTGCGAGGCTGATACCAAATTATCGTCATATTGCAAAAATTCCCCAACCCTGTGACACGTCAGATATTGTGCTGGCCAACTGAATTATAATCAAATAGCTTGTACGTTCGCATTTTATCTCTAAGATGGTTTTCCACTGCAGTGAATCCTTTCACACTGGCTTTTGGAAGCTATGGGAAGTACAGTTTAGTTATGAGTTATTTATATTTTGTTTATTCTACACTATCTCAAGAATTCCTGGAATACATTTTCTTTTCTATCATTATGTTCATTGTTGGAAAATGGATAAATACGAACAGAAATGAAGCATTTGAATAATGATTTAACTAAGTGTGCTTCAGCAAAATTCCTTCTAATTTAGAATAATCAATTGAAAGTAACAGGCTATTTTTGTCCTTTAACATCCCAAATTAAATTATATTAAAGTGGATCAACTTTTAAAGTAAAATAACTTTACAAATTTAAGACAAAATCTAGGGCAACTGAATGTTCCCATTAGTAAATCTTTACCACTTTAACCTGATTAGATGATAATGCAATGCAGAATACAAAACATCCAACGTATGTAATCAGGCTATGCAACTGCATGTTGTCAGAAATTATCAGAATTCAAAACGACACAAATGATAGTACAAACAAGGGCAATGTAAAACCAACTATGATAAGCTTAAAAAAATTCACCAGTGGAGACACAGACATATTAAATGAATATTTTTCTCTGCTTCTGTGCCAGTCATTTAAGGGGACATCCATACTTATCAGGATATAAAAAATTATTACAGATTTTCTGGGTTTGTATTTAATCTTATTTAACAATAAACAGAAAGCTGGAAGGCAAATATACAAAATCTGAAAGTCCTGAGCATCCAGGGTCTGACTCTACGTTAAACTGCCTTTGCAAACAGGTAGGCTTTTCAAACATCAAGACAACATCTACTTTCTTTGTAGAGAGAACTTACATTCTTTCTTTCTAAAGATAGGAGAAGGTGGAAATAAGCATTCAGTGTTTATTCTATCACATGCACTTTGAGCCCATGCCTGTATTTATACAAAGAAATTCTGATGCTTTCATAGGCTTTCATAGGGATATTTTCTGGCTGCTAAGTAGGTCATCCTCTACCACTCCCCCACTTTGAAAATAATCTTATGGATGCAACTTTCATGGAAGAAATACGTTATTTGAGAACATGAAATTCAAAGTGTATAAAAGGGCTAGATCCATGTGTGCACTTGGGTGTTACAATACAGTTTTGTAACATCAAACTATGTTTAGTGGATAACCACCTACTTACATATCTAAAAGTGATGTGATGCGAAACAGCTTTTGGTAGAACCAAGCAGTCAGAAAAACTTGGTCACTCAGCATGATGCACCATCATTCTTCAGGGACATAAGGCATCCCAAAACCTTCTTCTGAAAGTGCTCCTTAGTCATCCTTTCATAACAGCAGAGAGCACTAGTTTCTTTTGAACTCTAAGAAAAGTGAAGCAGCTGTTTGTCTTTTCCTTATTGTCATAAGAAGCTTGAAACCTAGGCTCAGACCCTCATCTCCCAGCAGCCAGTCTGGAGATTATTCCACAACAACCTCCTCGTTGAGGAAGTGGTACATGTTTAACAAAAATGAAATTTAAGATTCTTAGATGTAGGATGAGAAAATAGGAAGAGGAAGAGTAGTGCTCCACATCAGAACACGCAATACTCTCTCTGGGGAGATGAAAGTGCTGGGCTCTGATCTCTGCTGTAATGACTGCTTATACATTCTGTTTTAAGTAGTAATTGGATAAAATATTGAAGTAGTCCTTGGATGGGACATGTGCAATAGAAGCAACAGGAACCACTGCACAGCTCATGTATGAATTCTGCAGAAATACACCAAATTTCAAGTACTTATTGGTCTGAAGTGATACCATCTTCTATTAGCTAAAAAAGAGAAATTAGTGAATATTAAGCTACAAGTAGAGTTTCCGTTTAATTTACTTCATTTATTGATAATCTCTTTCAGGATCAGAAAGTTGATAGACACATTTGTAACTCCCTAGTAGCTGGGAGATTGAGCTGAGGGATCAGATGCTGTCAAGATAATCTCCACAGACCTCAGCAACTTTCACCAAGGAAGATAGTCATCATAAGAGAAAAACACGGCACTTAAAGTATGTTGCTGTGCAAGGAAAACCTGCTTGTTGTTTTTTCTTTTTCAAATGATTATGTTGAAAATCAAGGCATGCTTCATCCAGTGTATGAAGCAAACCTGTATGCAAGTGGGGCCAAATAACATTCAGCTTAATAACTGTGCCAAAGCCATTAGTTCTTTTGAAAAGCTGCTTAGTAAAATTGTGCTAACAAAAAGGCAGATTCTTTTTGAATGTCACTTAAGAATTATTAATATCATCAACATGACAGCCATGATATGTTACATATTTGATCCATTCCTTTATTCCTCACCTATTTCCTCTACTTAGTTTTGCAATATGAATTGCAGGATTTCATCTTGAAATAGCTTACCTACATTATAGTAGCCAACAGAAAGGTACTAAAGGTTTTGCAGATGGAGAAATAATGTTTGGAGCTCTGAGTATCTCAGAAGTTACAGCATAGGGAATAGGTATTTTAGTTCAGTTTTATGTTAAAACAATCAGCAAAATATAAGTGATCTTCCATTATAACTATCACCATCTTATTTCAAAATTAATGCTTCATATATTAATACCTAAAATGTCAGGATTTCATGGTCTCAAAATCATGAATTAATTCTGTACAACAAATTCATAGACCTTAGATGAATATTGTTGAACATATGTTGAATATAACTGCTACAAAATACTTCCCATTACGTAAAAATAAATTTTGTATTAATTTTTAATTGCAGCTATCTTGCTGCAATTATTCCCTTGGTCTGCCAGACACAAAAGAGCGTAACTAAGATGTGAGGAAGGCACACAGAGTGGTATCTGCCTACTATGCCTACAAGGCCAACCAAGTAACAGAGGAAGAGTCTGGAATAAGAAATCATCTAGCTTCAAATCCTTTCCTCAGCCTCCTAAACTTTTCATTGTAGATTGTATTGTATTATATATTTATGTTTTAATAGCAAACCAAATTACTCTTGCTATAAAAGGTATATCAGAGTATAATAACACTCTGGACAATAAAGAGCAAATTAAAGTTCTAAGTAGCTTTTGAATCTCTGATGGACACAGATTGTTTTCAAGAAAAATTAAAAAGAGGACATAGAAGAATTTTTTTTAATTATATTAAGAAAATCTAAACCAGTAGTACTGATATTCTGCTTTTAACAACAACTGTTAACACTCCTGACTTATAAATTTTCCTCCTTATAGAATTAAACATTTTTTTGCCCTTTTCAAACTGTTTCAATCCCATATTTTAAAACTAAATTTGAAGACTTGATCCAGGAATCAATTGACATTTAACTATTTGAAAATACATATTCCTATAATTACACACAAAGACATGTTAAATTATTAATTTAAGATTGTTTTATTTTATAAAATTCATTTTAAGTTGCCTTATCTTAAGCTTGGTTGAAAATATTCCCTGGCCAGGGTTGAATTTCCTTGAAATTTTTAGTCAAAGACTGTCTGAGAAGCCTGAGAGCAAGATTATGGAAATATCCAGTAGTTATTTGTAAACACTAAAAAAATATCCCAGTGATCTTTTTGAGAAGACTCTAGGCTTTGGGATGGATACTTCAAGCATGAATATGCTTTAAGCTAGACACAGGCCTTTTGCCATCTTTGTTAAAAATCTGTCTACATTTGTCAGAGTGATAAGTCTTTGAGATATAAATATCATCTGCCATTCCTGGCATCAGGGAGTATAAAGTAAAGCTTTTAAAGTCTAGGTTTGATCTCACTACTCTGACAGGAAAGGTGCTCCAGAACCTACTGCTGTCTTGATTACAAGTGATCTTCCAGTTGCCACCTCAACCTTATTCCTGGTCTTTTGGGGTATTTTTGCAACAACAGTGTTCATTTCCTTAAATAACCCTTTCTTCTTCCTCAATACATTCGTAGCCTGCATTGTACCTCCTCTCAGCTTTTTTTGGTTTTGCTGAGCAAGTTAACTTCTTTTAACCTCTCCTCACCTATTAGTAGTCCTTCTTTGCAAAGTTAAATACTTTATTTAACTATTCCTAGCACTCAGGTAACTACCAAAGTAATTTTATCAGATTTATTTTTTTTAATAAGACCGTGTTCGAATTTCTTGACTAAAACATCTTCAGTGTATCATCTAAAATCCCTTCAGACTGGCACTTGCTAAACAAAGACTCTCCAGATTCCCAGGGGTCTTAGAGCTGCCAGACCAATACCCCAGCATCACAGAATGACCCAGCAAATTCATCTTCACAGCTCTTACCTCCACACTCACAACACCTGCCATCCCCACCAAGGAGCTGAACAGAATCCTTCCAGCTTGGAGATCCAGAGGCAAAACTAATCTTTGCATCTAATAGTTACTTGCCGTGGTTTCAGGTTGATGGTAGCACGGACAAGAGGCATGGAGAGCAGGGGAGGGCAGGCACCAGACCTGACAAGCAGGAGACTTTCTTTTATGCTCTCCGTGACTTGCTTGGCCGTGCTTAGCTAGCAAGAGGAAGAAGCTGTATGATCTAAATGTAGAGAGGACAAACACCGGAACCGGTGTGCTGGAGGAAAGGGCTATAGAAATACACCGGGACTGACAGCCTGAGGGACAAACACAGAGACTGTCAGAGTCTGGGAGCTGCAGCCGAAAAGCATTCAAGGGAGCAGCAGACTCTGTGGATAAAGAATAGAGGAGAAATGGACTTGCAAGGTAACTGTTGGGACTAGTAACCACCGCTGCTGGAGAGAGTGGATCAGGGGAGAGCTAAGGATCTGACACACTGGCAGGAAACTGCTATTGCCTCAGCAAAAGGCTCTGAACAAGGTATTTGATTAACAAGGAGGGGAGGAACTGTGTGTGAGAATGTGTCAGAGAACAGACAAGGACCAAGGAATGGAGTATGCAACCAGAGGCCACAGGAGACACAGAAATCAAAGAGAATGGTTGAACAAGTGCCTCAGAGCAATGAGAGGACTGACTAGGCGAGCGTGGGAAGGGCTGTGACATGGAGGAGTGAAACAAGAACTAAGAGTGAGAGGAGAAGGGCAAAGGTCAGCAGAGGAGTGAAGACTGGACAGTGAGGAAGGAGCTAGTGGTGGAGCAGAGGCAGGTCAGGAGAAGGCTGGAGGAGACATGGCAGAAGGAGCCACATTTGGGAAGAATGAGCACAGGAAAGCACATTCCCCTAAGGAGCGTGGTAGGAAACAGAAATTTCACCCCAATTCCAACCATTAGCAAACATCTGAGAGTTCCTCTAGAAAAAAATACCTGTTCCCCTGTGTTAGTGATTCATATAGAGGAATACAAGTGTCATCAATCTCTCCCTGAAATCCAACAGCACAGTTTTATGCGGTGTAGTTGAAGTGTCAAAAACTGCTTATAAGCTACACAACAGAGCTTTGTTTTTATGTTTTTATCAACATTATGAAATTAACACAAAGTTCCTGTTAAAATACTTTCCTTAAGGCTGCAAAGTTAAGCATTAAAATGTTACTGGATTCCATATTTAAGGTTCACCATGCAGCCTTAATTCAGCCTGCTTATTTTTAAGTCATGATGCAGTCATAATGATGTGATCGTATACTATTACATCCTCAGTGTCTTTCTCTTATTCAGTGCAAATGATGGGTGATATTCACTCCATAAACAGTTATTCAGTGTTTTGTTTTGTGATCCTCAGTTCAATGGGCAGCCTCAGAATTTAACTTACTTCATGCTATTTAAATACTGGTGTGAAGAAGAAATTATTATTTCATAGACTGTTTTGCGCTGCTTATTACTACAGTAGTATCTGACTGCTTCATTCCCATTACACAGCATGCAAAGTGAAACCAGGAGGTCAACTTTATTACCTAGGTGAAATTGAGATGCCAGGGATCTGACTTTTAAGAGTTATAAAAATTATGTATCAGTAATATTCAGACTACAGCACAGGTGGAGTTCAGTGGTGAATGGCAGCTTGAGAACTTCTATAAACCCAACAACATGCTTTGTCAGGCATTTAGAAAATGGAAGATAAAAAATGTTTTAAGCCAGTTGTTCAGCACATTCACAGTAACCTTGTGCCCACCCTTCAATCTCCAAGGCAACATTTCCTGCTTTTTAAAAGAAATAAGAGATCCTCTCTCTTCCTGCAATCTCCTGTTTTATTCATTTACACACTTTACAACTTCTTCAGCAAAACTCCTACACATAAGAGTCATCCTAAGAGCACTTCCATCCTGTGACGAATATAGAGTACATTCCATGAAAAACCAGTACACCATCATACAATTAAAGTCCGTATGACAACGGAGATGCATAATCCTCTGAGTTAAAACTGCATGTATAACCTTAATTCCAGTGCTTCATAATATCTGAAGGCTTGCCTCTGCCAAACTATTCTTTTAACATCATACCCATGTGTAGTGTTACATATAAATACAAATGGATAAGGGAGTCCCTTGCTATATAAAGATGTACTTTTTATGTGCCATAGTAGGATGTTACACAATACAACTGTGGCAGTGAAGGAAAAGGAAACATCTGCATTTAGACTATAATTACTACGCATTTGTGAGACAATTACTGGCCATTTTAAGTTGTGCAAACAACACTATCAATAAGATCAGAGCTGATAAATTTTTTTTAACCTACCTTCAGCTACTGTACAGAATTTATCATTTATAATCACTTACATAAAATGTTTTTTTTCCTACAATTAAGACCACTAGCACATTTTAGCAGCTTAGGGTTATATTACTACCTCTCACAGAAGGACACTGGGATCTAAAAAAGAAAAATTCTGAACAGTAGAAATTTAATTTCTCAGTGAGGCTATGCTGCATGCATATAGTAAAATGTTATCAGTGAACACAGAATCCCAGTTAATACAAATGATGGCAAGATGACAGTGGCAAAAAACCCCTATTAGATATTTTTCAAGCCAGAGTTTTACAGCTCTATTTCTTTGATACAACAGCTGAAGAATGTTTTATCTCCTTTGCTTCTAATTTAGTAGCAAGTTAGCTTCTGCTCCAAGGACCAAGGGTGCACTTTGACCCTCTTTTAACACTTTAGGTCAAAGTGGGTCAGAATGGTTTAAGCTCTCATCCTATTTTCAGTAAATAAGCATTTTCCCTGGGAATGAAAATTGACTCAGACAAAAATTGTATAGAATCAGCTCACCTATCAAGACAAATCCTGCTACATTAGAGGGCTTTGCCCATAGGTGGAGGATGATTTGCAACAGTGTATAGAAAAATAATGTAGATTTGATATGATTTTCAAACACATAACTTTAAATCTAAGTAAATACATTCAAAACAATCATGATCTTCCACCACAAACGACAATCAATTCAAATGATCTTAACTTTCCAAATAAGAGCTAGCAGTGAAGTCAGTTAAGGGGCTCTAAATACGGATTTGTACTATTACTGCTATGTCATTTTACATGCATGTGTCATCAATAACTATTAGCACTGTTGCCATTAACTTCTTTCTTTTGTACTATGCCTGATAGCTGTAGTAACTCATCTACAGGAAAAAAAAAGTCACTAGGAAGACAACAATAATTTTAAATCCCAGACCTAATTCTTAGCATATCACTATTGTGTTTTAGGAAAAAGTAGTTGTTGTAAAATTGTAAAGCTATCACCTCCCTGGACTAGTGAAACTCATGGCAATACACCTTCAAGAAATCCCTTCAAAAGCCTAAACTGCTTAGGAGCTGGGCAAAAGGAGTGGAAGAAATGGGCAATGCAATGGATGAGCTTCAGGGTGGAGAGGGAAAAGCAGCCAAGAGGAAATCTGGAGCAGGCAACAAGGGAGGAGGTCACAGAAGCTGGAAGAACAGTGGGAAAATGAACTTTCTGGGAAAAACAGTTTATGAAGAATATGTCAGTGAGGAGTTACTTATTATGAGAGAAGCAGTAATACAACAGTCCAAAAAAAAAGGTGTAAACAGTCTCTTGTGTGTAGGTCTGGAAAGAGAACTAGCTTTGAAGTCAACCTAAGGGCCACTGAAGACTTTCTCTTTATTTCAAAGATGACTGGATTTAGCATTTATAGTCATATTTGCAAAGATCCTATGCACCTAAAATAGATTCCTTGAGGTATTTTAAAAAATGTTTAAGATGGCTAGATGCTTAAATCTGATTAAAAACTTTATGAAACAATCACTTAATAAAGTGTCAGGAGCTTCTCAAAATCCCCATCAATATCCTCTAAGTCTTTGTCCTGGTTTCAGCTGTCATAGGGCTTTTTGCTTCCTAGTAGCTGGTACAGTGCCATGCTTTGGATTTAGGGTAAGAATAATGTTGATAACACACTGATGTTTTACTTGTTGCTTACCAGGGCTGACACTACGTCAAGGACTTTTTACCTTCTCATGTTGCTCACCCAGGACAGCTGACCCCAAAGGATGAAGGGGATGTTCCATACCATCTGGTGTCATGTACAACAATAAAACTGGAGGGGAGTTGGCTGGAGGGTGGCAGCCTCCTGTTCAGGGACTGGCTGGGCATCAGTTAGCAGGTGGTGTGCAACTACATTGGGCATCACTTGTTTCATATATTCTTTTATAATTATTATTATTATTTTCCCTTCCTTTTCTGTCCTATTAAACTGTCTTTATCTCAAACCACAAGTTTTACCTTTGTCTTATTCTATCCCCCATCCCACTGCGGGGGTGTGAGCGAACAGCTCTGTGGTGTTTAGCTGCCTGACAGGTTAAACCATAGCAGTCATAAAAATGAAAAAAATGCAGTCCTTGTTTCCCTTTTTATATACATTAACATGTTCTCTGTGTTTCTTCATTATGGATATGCTCAAATGGTCCTGAGAGAGGACATGTGTGTGTGTGTGTGTGTGCGCACACGGGCATGCACAGTCTGGTAGCTCACAGCTGTGTCGTACATTTGAGAACATTAATATAATCACAGAATATGCTGAGTTGGAAGGGACCCACAAGGATCATCGAGTCCAACCCTTAGTCCTGCACAGAACCATCCCCAAGAGTCACATCATGTGCCCAAGAGTATCATTCAAATGCTTCTTGAAATGTGTCAGGCTTGGCGCTGTGACCACTTCCCTGGGGAGCCTGTTCCAGTGCCCAACCACCCTCTGGGTGAAGAACCTTTTTCTAATATCGAACCTAAAACTCCCCTGACACAACTTCAGGCCATTCCCTTGGCTCCTGTCACTGGTCACCACAGAGAAGAGATCAGTGCCTGCCCCTCCTCTTCCCCTCATAAGGAACTTGTAGACTGCAATCAGGTTTCCCCTCAGTCTGCTCTTCTCCAGGCTGAACAGACCAAGTGACCTCAGCCACTCCTCATATGGCTTCCCCTCAAGGCCCTTCACCATCTTTGTTGCCCTCCTTTGGACACTCTCCAACAGCTTAATATCTTTATTATATTGGGCATCCAGAACTGCACACAATATTCAAGGTGAGGCTGCCTCAGTGCAGAGCAGAGCGGGACAATCCCCTCCCTCGACCGGCTGGAAATGCTTTGCCTGATGCCCCCCAGGACACAGTTGGTCCTCCTGGCTGCCAGGGCACTGCTGACTCATATTCAACTTGCCGTTTACCAGGATCCCCAGGTCCCTTTCTGTGGCACTGCTTTCCAGCATCATGTTAAGAAAAATGCTGAAAGTGAAAGATGGTATGATAATGTTTTGCCAAGTTTGCTTCTAAATGCAATTCACGGGAGACAAAATCCAACACTAGCAGATGTCTCCAAAAGAAAGACGATATGAATGCAATCTATAGATTAAATAGGTAACACTTGGAATTAACCAAGTCTTGTGCAGGGTGATGGGTAATATTTGCTTGTCGTCTGTATTAGGTCATTGAAATAGCACATAAAGGACACATGATACTGGAAAACTAGTAAATAGCAGCAAAGTAAGAATAAAAGGAAATTAACAAAATGAAATAGCTATTATTTAAGGAGACATATTAAAACCTTCTAAAAAGCCCTGTAGAACAACTTCATCCATGTGAAATAATTCATCTCAGGTAGGTTAAGTGTCCACTAACACACGGAATTCTTCTATAAATTATTTGGTATCAGATGTTTAAAAAAAACTCCAAAGTGTTTTTTATACAGAATTGTAATACTGGTTTTCTCATAAGTTTTAAGGCTTAAACACATAAAAGCAAAAACCAGGATAGCTGAATAAGACCATGAATGGGACAACTCATGGCTTTGCATGCATTAAAAACTGATTTAGCTTTGCTTTCATGGTTTCTTCAACAGGATCTTTACACTGAAAGTTTCACTTCAGCTACCTTGGGAGTAGCCTCAGTGGAGCCAAATGAAGCTGCTCATATCAGTTGTTTTTTTCCACATGTGACCTCCCAGACATCTGACCTCCTTCAGGTTTCCATGTAGCAACTTGCAGCAATGCTGCACCCACCCCTAAGGAGCTAAATTGCTGCAGCAAAGGTCAGTCTTAATTAATTAAAAACAGGTTCATTAGGAGACCCCAAGGGATACCTGCAAGCATCAGTGCTTCTGAGATCATTATTTGTCATCAGTTTATTCTTTGTAGGTTACTTCAGAGATACTTTTTTTTAACACGATTCCATAGATAATCCACTCAGTATATGCTGTTGCTACACTTCAGGGGCACAACAGACCAATAACTCTGGATGTGTAAAGTACAGGGATTTGAGAAGAAACAGGGATTTCACATCTGAAAGTGAAGCAACCAGATTTATTTATGCCCCAATCTCTGTAGTCTCACCTGATGCATATCTTACAGTGATCTTGTTATGACAAACACAAGTCTAAATTTTGATACATGTCATGATCTTAAATAATCCTTGGTGACTGCATGAGTTGGGCAGTTTGATATCTCCATTGTTTAACAATGGAGATATCAAAAGATGCTGCTTTGATGGCATCTCTTTTCCACTATGTTTGTAGACATACAGGTGAAATTAGAATTTGGCAGAACTGTATGTCTGACTGACTCCACAGCTCAGGAGCCAAATTTGTTTATACAAACTCAAGGCTATCTTTTGTTCCAGCCCAGCACAAGGTGTGGGGGGGGAGAAATGTTAATAATTTGCAGAGTCTTATACTTTTGCTTCAGAGCAGACCACTATTTAAAACACGGATAATATTTGCAAAATGCTTGTAATAGAACCCTTAGTTTAAAATTTGCCCTGGAGAAGTATTGCTATGCAGCAGCAAGCTCGTGACAGGAGACTTTTGCGCATCCTTCCACACCTTCAGAAAATTTAACTACCTTTACAGAGTCAGCTACCCAATTCATGAAAGGAGTGATATATAACACTCCTTTGACTTGCACAGTCATGCTAAATTAAAGAACACAGATGTGTTTCTTCTCAAGAGTTCTCTGTTGTGTTCAAAAACTCAAAGCACGCTCCAGTAATAGGTATCTTTACTCTCCTCAGCGTGAAGTTTGATGTAAAACTGTCACCTATAGAGAATGTCAGCACAGAAAATACAGCCACCAATGAGAGGGTGACCTACAGGGCACAAAATAGAACAATGTGCCTTAAAAGGGGTAAGCTTCACAGCACTATGTTCATGTTGCACCAAATAAGATGAGTACAAGTGAAAATGGCTATAAACTCTGTACAGTAAGAATTGGTATTAGCACAAAATGTATTTAATGTCCTCATTAATGACCTGGAAGGTGTAAAAAAAAATGAAATTTTCAGAGAAAACTGAAGTTTATTTCTGCAAACATCTGCTTGTGCAGATTTTCAAGGGGAGCAATTATTGTCTTCAGCAGGATTACTCCCATCCACACAATTACACCTAATTTAGTTCTGACAAGATCAGGGACTATGTTGGAAAGATCTCAGATTGCTATGCAGGAAGCGAGAAATAATACAAGCAAATTCAGATAATTATAGCACCAGCCAGGAAACTGAAAAACAAGACTTAGGCACAACAAAATCAAACAAATACAAAATTGTGTAAATTAGCAGGAATAAGAAAACTCAGCATCTAAACATCCACCAAAACTTTTCACGAAATATCTAAAAAGTCTTTAAGCATACATCTTAATATAGCAACAAAGCAGGCTAACATGTTTTCGGATTGATTACTCAAAAATTTCCTGGAGCAAAGAAAAAGCTTTCCAGAAGACTGTTTTATAGTTACTTTGGAGATACCTTTCTTTTCAGAAAATAGGGACAAAAAGGCATGAGTAGAGGAAAAACAAAACTGAGAACTGTTTCATGAGGAGAAACTGTCTTCTGGTTAGCAGACATCATACATCATTTTTTCAAGTGATGACTAAGCAGAATATGGCCATACCTGCCTACAAATATTTCTGTAATATGAACTTCAAGACAACAGATTATTTATTTAAAGTGGTTCAGGTGGGCAGAGATAGGAATAACAGGGGAAAAAAGAGAAAGAAATTATGCAGACTAACAAGAGTATTTCTGGCACTGAATCACGTAAAACTCTACAAGGCCAAATGAAGGCCAAAAGTCTCTGAGCTTTGAGACATTGAAACAAAGTGGGATGAAGATGTGCCAAACTGCGAGATGGACGATATTGTGATTGCCTGGAACTTCACAATGCTGCGGAGATTTGTCATGGCGTAAACCTTATTCACTCTGTCACCATGGCATTAATAATACATTCAGAATAACTTACAATGTCCATGAGAAATTAAATTGGTGACTTAAGTTTTCTGGATTGTAGTCTAATAAAGATAATGATTTATTCTTTTTCTGTAGAAATGTGAGTTCATCAAGGCTGTAGAAGGAAAGGCTATCAAAAGAACTGCATAACACTGCATAAAAGATACACTGCAAAAGCAATTTCAAGGAGGTGACATAATGGTGACAGCACTAAGAGAAGTTTTCTCTAAATCTGAGATTTATTACTGCTTCAGTGGTAGGTCTTGTCAGACACAGCAGACACATGAAATAAGAGGAAAGTGAAGTTATATAGTAACACTGAACATTTTCTATTCTTACGCTTCTTTCTTTTGCTGGTCCTGAAGCCCCTGACGTGTTACTGACTTTGGGGGAAAGCAGGGTTTTCTTAGCTTCAATAATCCATTACTCAAAGCCTGTTGTGCTGCTTACACCATTTACACAGTTTTAGCTCTTTAATTCAGCAGCACTGATGCTCTTTTTCCAATGTTGTTAATCAGTGGTAGTTAGTAACAGCCTAAGCAATTACAGGCAGGCATAGGCCTACCATGGAAAAAATTATGAACAACTGAACTGAAAAGGGAATTAAAAAACCCAACAGGAGTGACATGGAAAATAATAGAGGAGATAATAGAAGAGATTAAAGAAGGACAACATAGCAGGGAGAGGACCAGAAGTGAATAATGAACAGAAGAGAGCCTGGTGGGAGGCTGGAGACCCAGTAAGAATTACAGAACAAGACAAAATGGTCTAGAGAGCAAAATAGGATGGGAGTGAAAGGGAGACGGTTGAGAAGAAAGGACCATCAGATCCTTTAAGAAGAGCAAAAAATGAATCCATCAGGTCAAATTAAGCCACAGAATCTTGAGCACTCTAAAGTAAATTATAAGTAGAAACATGAGAGAACAGAGGAAACTGGGGAGTAGTGGAGTGAAAGCAGAGAAATGGAATGGATCAGCTAATAAGTAAAAATTCTAGCTCTGGCTTTCTTTTCTTTGCACAAGTTTCTTGTTCTCTCTGAGGCAATGTAATTCCACTAAGGAAGGCTTTCTCAAACTATCTTCAGACCTCATTGACAATTTTTGGTGTTCAATTACCACCAGTCTAGGAAGGTTCAGTTAGACTGCAGCAAGGTCAAGATAATATTATTTAGGGTATGCTCAATATCATTTTAATAATACTGACTTAGTAGAAGTAGTTCAAGCCCCTTCATATTGGCACAAATAAGTTAGTCAGAAAATGCATCAAAACAGTGAGCTCTCATTAATAAAAGAAAAGCATTATGTCTGCAAGACATAATATGTCTTCATGCACATTTACATTAGGAACTGTATGTTTCAATGAATTGTCATATTTCCACACAAAAAGGACGTTATCAGTATTAATAGAACTGGACGTAGATCAAGTTGAGAAGCAAAGAATGATAAGACTTCATCTAAGTTTTTTGAGCAGAAAGATTATAAATACTCTATAAAGCAGAAGAGACCTCAAAATTGGATCTAGTAATAAGATTTCATATAAATCGGGTTCAGTACATAGCACCTCTGATAAATCTGAGTGAGGAATTTCAATAACATACATATGCGCTATAAAAACCTGTTTACTAATATCACTATAAACTATCAAATTAAATATCTTATTTGAATATTGACCGTAGACTGAATATTAAATAAAAATATCAAAATTCAAAAAACATTCTTCTTATGCTGAACATAAGAACTGAAGAGATTTTTAAACTGAGGAACAGAATATGGATAGCCCAAAAAATAGAATTGTATCACATGACTCTCTAATATACTTTGAGTGCTATTTATCCCTAAAGGTAGAATACTTACAGGCTTTCGAGTTGGGGTAACTTGAACAGAATGGTAAAATTCTGGTTGGACTCGGCTGCTTTTCTTGATTTTTCTTTTTCTTACAGAAGTTTCCTGCTCACTTAGATGGTGAGCTTCCACTATAGGTTGTGTTTCCTCAAGGCGAGGTGCTACACGTCTTCGAGCATGACGAGGACTTGACCTAAAGCCCTGTAACAGAAAAAGGCATCATCGTGTTTGGCATCTCCCCGAATGGAGCCATGTGACATCAGCAAAATCACACAGGATCTTAACAATGACTTGATGTACAGGCATGCTCACCTTACATTAATAGAATGTCCATATATACTGCATGTAACAATAAAGAGATGTTGCCAAGTGCTGTTAATATCACATATGTTTTATATTTCTAAATCACATGTATTATTGATACAGCTAGTACCAGTAACTCCTGTTGCTTTTCTTTATAAGCTCATACTTTTAGTTATTTATAACTAAATAGTTCTAATTTAAAAATTATAATTAAAATTTTCCAGGTTAATTCTTGGCCTCATGAGAAATTGTTTTAGGGAGTGTGAGCTTCAAAGGTGCCTTTTTTTTCCCCCTAAGACTGAAAATGAAGAAAACTTGGTAGATTTTTGGCAACAATTGGCAACAATTATAACCAGCATTTCTTGTTAAGAGTTCAGATAGTGCTAGAGTTTGGGGAAAATCTTACCATTTGGAATAAATAATTAAGACAGAGTGATGTCTTTTATTATCATCTGAGAAATACAGATATATTTGGCCAAATTAATAAACTCAGGAAAAGCTGCCCTTCAGAAATGCTTTTCAGAGGCTTGCTGAGAAAACCTCTGAGCAACATCCAAAACGGTTCATGGCCTTATAGAATTTCATTCCTTTAATGGCAACATGTATCATGCTATCCCTCTATTGCTACCTGCAGAGTATTTACAATGAGAATTCTCTCATTTTATTGAGTCCCCTCATGAGCATGCACAGGGCCTGAAATGCATCATTTGTACTGAATACAATGTTGGTTAATATTAAACTTGGCCAAGTCATAATATCCATTCACTTAGTCACATCAGCTTTCAGATTAAGTGAGCCAAATCTATGTCCTTAGTGACAGTCTGCAGTTTAAAGGCTACATTTCCTTTCAAAACTAAGAATAGATGCAACAATTCCTAATTTTCTACCTTCTTTTCTTCTAGGTAAATATCTCTGCTGAAGTCCTTATGTAACAAAGCCAACATTCAGAAATGGCTGGTCCATGTAAAGATTCAAACTTCTCCATGGTTAGATTTTAGATAAAACTCAAGAAATTTGTATTGTGAATCTAAATATCCTGAATTCCTACCAGCAGAAAACTAGTGGGAACAATACATTTCCATATAAACCTGCTGGGTTTTTTTCCCCATTCCCTTAGCTTTTGTGTTTTCTGGAGGTTTTTGCCTTTTTTGTTGTTGTTTTAATTAAGAAATCAGCATAGCAAAGTTATGCTAAAATGCTGTTCTGAAGCAATCAAAAGTAGATGTATGGCTCTGTGAAAATGGGATTTACTTGTCTAATGTTCATGAGTCTGCAAGGGAGGATAGCAACACTCTGTTCTGGACACTCAGATAGACAGACAGATATCTTGGTTATTTAAAGGTGTTCTCCATTAAGTAAATGTATCTTTAAATGGCCAAAACACACAAACACATATTTACATACACATGCTAGTGATTGCTACAGATACACATGGCATGCAACAGATGATGTGAAAAGGAGAAGTGACATGGTGAAGTAAATTCCAGGTAACAACCTTCTACTCCTGAACACTGGAGAAGAGGGACAGGAATAGAGCCCAGCTTTACTTAGTCTGGGAGGTTCATATATGTGGTGCAACAGGGCTATGAAATACATATGATGCAAAGGTACGGATAAAATTTCTTCAATCTTTTTTTATGATCCCTCTTACTCTACTGAAGCAATAGAATTGTTCAGACTACAGGTAGGGACAGACTTTGACACCCTGTATCATAATGGAATCCATATCAACCAAAGCAAGCAGCACAGTGAAAGCCACTGCACCAGAAGATCTGCACAGATTTAGGAGGATCTCCAAAGATTCAGAGATGTAGAGCTGTGAAATACTGCCACACTATTGCGATGACAAAGCTTACTGCCTCATTTTGTTTCTACACTGTGAAATAGCTAACAGATACTTACAATGTATCATTCAACGTGATACTAGGGACTATTCGGGATAACAGGGAAAAATACAACGCAGGGAGCCTACTATTACAGAGCTTACTGCTCATGGAAATTTTCTTTTAGAAAAAATGTTAGTGTGCATCAGGGATTATTCCATACTAAATTAAAATATTCCTCAAGAGACTAAAATACCCAGCAAATATATTCCAAATTCTGAAATCAAAACAGATTTTCTAAATGCATTATTGTTCATTCACACATGATGGCTACTGGCTGAAGCCTTGTGATATACCCTGCACTGCAGCTGCTCCCTCACCACACTCCCATTAGCCAGATAAAACTCTTCTGGAAAGTATGTTTATGTAACAGAAGCATTGATAGAAGCTAAGCAGCTCTGTAAGTGCTCAGAAACACATGCCAGATAGGGATTTAAGAATGTGAATCTGTCTCACTGAGTGGCTTCACCTCAAAATATGTCAAGGTTCACTGATTAAGTATTATGTTTCAATATGAAAAAGTCACCTGTGACCTAGAACAATCTGTTTGTAGACAATGCTTCGCCTTGACATTTTATATATTTTTCTCTTTTGCTGTTTATTACTAACAGGAAAATGGGATCTTTATCTCTTTAAGAGCTCATCTGCTTCTGTTTGCTGAAGCTTATTCTTCTCTTGAAGTCATAATCTGCCTGCAGTATCACAAATGGTTGCTGTGGGGAGGATTATAATGTGATAAAGGCAGAAGATCTTGATTTCAGGTGGAAAATTAATTCCGTATCAACAAAGATGACGTTGCAAGGGCAGAGTCCTCAGACCAAAACCCAAAATGCTTACTCATTCCTGCAATGAGACTTTGCCAGAACGAAGACCCAAATCTGGAAATTTTCAAAATTTGGTAGTCAAAAATGAAAACAGGAGTCAAAAGTGATGTAAATTACGGAAGCTGCTACTCTTATAATCACTGCAAAACTAGAATGGCCAGTAATTCCATCTAAGCAGTGAAGTGAACAGAAGCTTTTTGTGTCATCTGTGTTATTTATCCTTCAGTTTAGCCCAGAATTGAAAACATCATATTAATACAGCAATCAAAATAAAAAATGTGGAAATCACAAAAATATCTCTTTGGCAAAGACAGCACTATTTTAAATGTTAAGTCAGTGCTCACAGAAGAGCAGAGAAATGTTACAAAATATGCAGGGAAGCACAATACGTCACCTGAGACCAAACTACTGAGGAAACGCTGGAGATTTTAAAATCACACTGATAATACAGTGAGGTTGCTCTAACACCATTAAGCAATTTGTAATTTCCACTATCATGTGAATGCTGTGTCACTGGGCAGTGACAAACTTTTTCTTGTTCTTTGTGCTGGAAGGGAGTTGCTCATTACTAGACCCTACTGCCTGACTCATTTTTGTGCCTGTAAAATTCTGAAACAAGGCAAACCAAACAAAACTCCAACTATGTATTTTAGAAAATCTGTCTTCCAAAAACTAAAATAGCTGCACAAATATTTACACTAAAGTAAACTAAACTTCCTTAAAGAAACAACAGAGATGATCACCAGAACCAGTTTTAGATATATCAGAGGAAGACAAGAGGCAAACTGAACCTGGGATTATTTTCTCTCCAAAAGCATTCATGTGCATCCTTCCAGTTAGAGTCTGTTTGAATCCCTGAAGAATGATCTCCCTAATCAATCAGCAGGAATAGAGGTGTCTCTGGAGGCTGTTGCAGAGCCTAAGCCTAGTCCACCTGCTCTCGAGGGAATTTTTCTGTCTGAGGAAGCAGGCTAGGGAAATCAGCCTCTTTTACCTGAAATTCATCCTTTAAAGTCTTCTCTGAAATTGTGGGGTGGGCTTTTTTTTCCTGGAATGAAGTGTGATAATATTGAAAGAACCTGTTCTGTCTATCTTTACACCCAGATCAATGATGACTGTTGCCAGCCTGGGCACTGCATGCCAGAGAACACTGTGTAAAATTACTTTCACAGTAAGGTGTTCTGTAAAAAAATATCTTCTTATCCAGCCAAGTTTTAACTTCACATCTCTGATTCAGTGACCAATTTCTTGTCTATAGAAACAGGTGTGGGTTTCCTCTGACCAAAGTTCATCAGACCTCCCCTCCCTGGGTTGCCTTTAGACCCACAGAAGCCAGCAGAGCAGATGAACCATTCCTTAACAGAACCTATTTCTCTACCTGTAATGGGAGTCCAGGCTGACTACTTCACTTATAGACATCCCTACTGTCAGTATCCAAAATTAGATAGGATGGATCAGTCCTATGATGGTTAGGTTTTGGTCTGCCTCCAATACAGTATTCATCATTCCATACATATTTTATCATCAGACTTCCTCTTATTTTCCTCCTTCTACATGAAATTATTCTGGTCTCTTCCATATTTTTTTTTCTTCTGAGATGTTTACATTTCCTTATTCACAGACATCACTCTTGCTGGATCCCTGCAATTCAGCACACTACTCTCTATAAATCCATATTACTGATATATATAATAGTAGAACATTTCCCATCCCACCTTCCTTCTGATGAGGCTATACATCTAAAAGTGGTCTTCACTGAACTGTCACAAGTCATTCAGAAGTCCCTTTCAGGAGACCATAAACCTAAAAATTAAGAAAGAGGCTAAAGACTTTTCTCTTTAATATACTCAACCTTGCATTTCTGAACATCATTTGTCTGTTTATTTGCCCTATTTCTTCAGTGTGGTCTGGTATTTGATAACCAAGTACGTCATACTCTGCTATCCTTGTTATGTTTTTGCTTATTCTCATTCCCTATTCATTCATCATGAAAAACAGGAATTTGAAACATCCTAAAAAACTTGTCTAATTTTGCTTCTTTTTTTTTTTAATTTACAGAAAAGTATATTTCGCATAATGTGTTGAACCTTTTTCTTTCACTGTCTTAGTTTTTCTGTATTTATTTTAATTCTTTGTCTGGTACTTGAATAGCACCATAGGAATACATCAGTGCTATTCCATGTGTGCATTATTGCTTTAGTGATATGAATCTCTGACTTATCCATTCTTTCAATGCACAATTGTATTAATTCACCAGATCCTTTTCCTCTCCATTCTAGCTTCTACTAACCCTACTGCCTTCATCGTACATTATCTATTATTTTTGTGCTTGATAAGAAACCATATTCAGTTTTCATTTTTTCCAGTGTATAAGTATTTTATGTAGAATATATTGGATGATCTTGAACCCAGCCTTTCTAGCCAGTATGTGTTTTCAGAATCAACAAACAATAATATCATGAAGGTAAGAGTGCATTATCTCACATCCAGCTATAATCAACGGAAATCTTTGCATTAACTTCAGTGGGCACTGGACTGCAGCCCAGTTTACCTTCTGGCAGAACTTCAGTAAATCACAGAAAAAGTGCTAGCTAGCATCAAGCCATAATTCAATGACAACAGAACTCAACTCCGTTTGCAAAGGCATGTACAGATATTTGAATAAGTCCTGTAGATTAATGCACTTTTTAAGGTGCACTAATGAATATTAAAGCCAAAAGAAGCTCAGATAGGATATCCAACCTCATGTGCTTGCTTTTAAGGTTTTTGACAGTGGTTGTATGTGCATGAGAATTGTCAATCTATTACCATTGTCAATTAATGGCCTCAAGAAAGAGTTTTCAAATTGTCAGTTACCGCCTGTTTAAAGCTTGAAACTCATTTATATGCAACCTACAACATCTTAGGGCCTGAGCCATTAGACTGCATGGTATCAAATCCGTTCCCAAGATGCCAGTGATCTCAGCTGTTTTGCAGTCAGGCTGAAACAGAATTAAACCCTATAGCTGGAGTACCTACTTGAACTAAAAAGGCAGGTTTAATTCAATAACTTTATTGTATGAAATTCCCCTGCACACTGAAAGAGAAAAATCTGAGATTCTGCTACAAAGAGAAACATATATATATATGCATCTATATTGTAAGAATAGTTTCAAAAAGTGACCAAGATTGCATTATTCTCCTCATTCCTCTTCCATAGTGATTTCCATCCCAAATACCATCAGTTTACAAAGAAATAAGAAAAAAAAAACAACAACATTTATTTAACTGCCAGTTCTGCAAGTTCAACCCAAAATCCAAGATTCAAGTTAATTTCTCTGAGCTATTTATACATCCTCTTTAATAGTGAAGATCGCTAAGTAATGCAAAGTCTTAATTTTCTATCACAGGAAGATTATCTACACTCACTGACTGTATTACTTCACAAACACCCAAGGAGGATGCCACTGCATTTGATTCTATCAGGATTCTTTCTTAATTCTGTTAGGACTGAAAAAACAGACTGCAACCTTTTTGTGTGTGTGTGTGGTTCTCTTGATTTTATTTTTTTAATCTTGCAAAGGGTTATTCCTATAAAGATCTGAATCAGGATTTAAAACATAAAATGTATGATTTTACATTCAATTTCCCATTCCACTCCCTCATTAGCAAGCTTTCACTGATGCTTCTTCTCATGCCTTATGTTATTTTAGGAGATATTATTCTTATCTTCTAAACCTAAACTCTAAGCAGTGCTGGAACCATTTCTCAAATATTGAAGACTGTGATTTGGCACGTGTCACATTCCAAGATAAGTCCACACATTCAAAAGCATCTAAAGCAATTGTCTTTTACATAACCTGAACAAGATTGCTCTTCCAACGGAGTTCATGAAATAGAACATCAATAACCTGCTTTCCAGTTCATAAGCAAGTACCTGAGTACATACACAGGAGCCTTTGTGTGAAGCTAGGTTTAGGTGTGAATTTAGAATACAATTTCTAATAACCCATGCTGTGTTACATTTCTATTTTACATGCCGTGTTTGGTTTTTCCCGTCATAAGGTCAGGATTCCGGTCAAGCACAGGTAAGCTGTAACACTAGGAAAATCTGATGACCTGCAAGCAAATAGCCAAATAGCATGCCCAGTCATGCCTCAAGATACCCTTTAAATACTCTTTCCTGTCTAAACCTATAAGCCACAAAAGCTGGCCTGTTCTCCAAGCAGTCCTATCATTCTCTGACAAGAAGGCTTGCAGCTTTCCACGGCTGCCTTGCCTTTGCAATGGTTTGTCCCACTTCCTTCCCTGTTACCTCAGCACTGCAAGCCTACAGTAGGAAGGGAATAATTATTTAAGAAAAAAAATAAATCAGAAAACTCCTTAATCAGTAGTCTGCAAGGGAAAGTTTCATTTAAAATATACTAATGCATTCCCCAAGCATGTCCCTTTTCTACCCCTGATTCTTTCATTTTCCATCTCATCATGTCTCCTTGTCTTGGGCAGCGTCCTGTATACATTAAGAATCTGCCATTAGAAATTAACTTTAAATATTAAAATACGGTAAGAAGGAGAATAAGAAATAATAGACATTGCTAAAGCATTGCAGTGCTGCATGACATCTAGTACAAAGAAATTACTGTCCTCTGTCCAGTGTGCTTGTTTGAAACAAACCATTAAGAAAATTTATGCTACCACAGCATATGAAGATGGGTCTGCGTTTTTTCAATTACAAAATAGATGCATAACTGATGGAAGACTTAGCAGGAATATATTAGAAAAAGATATCTAGGCTGGAATTCAGATATCTATTAAGATACCCAGATTCAGATACCAACAGGATACCTGAATGGGTCCCTGCTTCAGCAGCAACTAGACTAAGCTCCTGTTATTACCAATAAAAAATTTAGTTGACGCATTCAGTGAGGCTCAAAGAATCATTCAGCTCATCCTGAAGCAGACACCTACACTAGGTCAGCTGAGCTCTAGCTCTATAGACTATAAGCTGTAAATGCCTACAGTGAGCTTGTTGGGCTGAATGAGAGGATGCTGGTTTTGCAAAGTCACTTTCCAACTCCAACAGCACTGCACATGAAGGAAGGTAGTGGCAGCAGATCAGAAGGGAATGATACCTTGAGCTGGTTGTATCATTTTGTTCTCTCTAGAACATTATGTATTTCAGTACAGTTAATGCTATCAATTTATATAATCAACAGATAAGCCTGTAAGAACTGTGTTTCACTTCCAGTTAAGAACTGTGTTTCACTTCCAGTTCGCTCTACTATCTACCTTGCCGTCCTGAAGCCGAGTGCTGTATTTAAACAGCTGAGTGGACAGGCAAGATAAGGACTTTGGCACAACTTCCAAGAAATGTGCCTTTGCCCAAACATCAACTGCAGTTAGTTTCTGTAGCTGATGTGGTGTTTTCACACTTTAGTCACAACTCGTATTTCATTTCCGCTGATGAGTCAGGAACTGCAAAGCTCTGACTCTCCTTGATGCAAGGCAGTAGGGCACAAGGGAGCACAGCAGGGGCTCAGACACTTTGGATCCACATAGCAGGTACCCAGGCTCACCAGTGAACTAGAAGCGTAAGGAATAAGCATAAAAACAAGGCACCTTTGCTAGATCTAGGTCTAGAGCAGCTGTCTCAACTGTGAGCCTGACAATATGCTAAAGGATCTCTGCCACACAGCGCTGAGTCCTTGCCCTGGGAGGCTGCAGGAGCCCACGTGCTCCCTCCACAGAGCCTGAGACCCCTCCAGGCTGCAGAGCAAGTGGGGCAGGCTGAGAGGCTGCAGCTCTGCACGTCTGATACGACCAGGCCAGAAAAGCCCAGCTCAGCTGAATCAGATCCTATATGAAAACAGCAAGGTGACTTCACCCTTTGCTCTGCGCTTTCTTCCATAACACATCAAAGGTGCCTCTTCTTAAAGAAGTTTGGGAATGGAAGAGAGTGTGAGAGAGGTTTCCGTGCCCTAGGAAAACACACGTAACAGCCCTGGAACAGCCACAGTGCTGAGGGTCACACTACCCTGTTCATGTGGCTTGCTTTCATTTAATACCCTCAGCCTAAAATGCTGAGCTGTTTCTGAAGGGGCATCCACAACCTCATCTGTCACCCTTATAATCTAACCACAGTAACTGAGAAATCAATGCAGATGATTAAGCTTCTCTTAGCTCTATGTGGTCTATGAACCCCTGCATTATCCTTTCTGTCCATGTAAAAACAGTTTCTATAGCAGTGCAGATGTGGTAAAACTGAAGTATGACCTCAGCTGCTTTAATTCACAGTTTCAATCTGAGGTTAGTTTAGCTAGCTAGAAGTTCCCATTCTGTACCTGTGTACAGTGTGGCTGTTAACAGACAGGTGGCCACAAGCCATGCTCCACCTGCATCCCCTTGAAACCAGAGCTCTGTTTTTGTGTGTTCCGGGAGTGTGCACTGGCATAGAGCACAACAGAAGCTGCAGCCTCATCTAAAACACATTTCCAGAGATAACAGTAGATACTGAGAAGTCTGGATATCTAAATACTTAGATGATAGCTGTGATTTTGTTGGCATAACTGTATCAATGGGAAACTAGAGAGTAAGAACTTTTATGAGGTAGCTTATCTTTATGCAGCGGTTGTCCGTATCCTGTTAGAGAACCGTGGAGACGTGTTCATTTATAATGCAGGTCCCGAGACCGTGCCTGACCACTGATGTGGACCATGACACAATGTCAGTACTTTATCAGGTGATCGATGGAGCTCAGAGGAGATCCCCTCAGCATTTCAATGTTCTGCAGGCTGTCAGAAGCCAGAGTAGAGATTCAGACAACCAGAAGGCTATATAAATATGTCAGGCATTTCTACGCTACACTTTAGCACAGAGTAGAGGTACCCAAGTTAACTCCTCTGAAGTTAGTTTAGTTCAGGAACCCAAGTGGTCTTGCTGCAGCAACCAGGCAATTACCATGGTTTTTGATACAATTACCAAACAAGCTGTTCCTCGGCATAGATCAGTGCTTGCTGGGCTATCTAAAGGCAGCACTGCAGTGACTAAAGCTGACAAAGAGTGATGGACAGATGACATATAGTAAGCCAAATTTCAGTGATACCTAGTTTGCCATGTGACAGCTCAGTGTGACGTACCCTCTCTGGGCCACATTACTGGACATGTTACTGAAAAATGGACAGATGGATTTGTCCTTATACAGTATAACCTGTATATATAGCTCTTCATTCATTCCTGTACATAAGTGCTTTCATACATCTAAGAAAACAATTTATATTCCCTTGAACCTGCTCCTTAACTCTTAGACAGCTAATGGAAAAATAGTTTAAACATCCTGAGGGAAAAGCACGTCCAACACAAAGATAAAATATTTTCAGGCTGATTCAGCTCTGCAAAGACAAGGACACATCCTTTCAATAGGTGAGTGAATGTATTTTTCTGGCTAGTCCTGCATGTTTCTGGTGCTCCTTGAATGCACTCCCTCCAGTCAAACAGAAGACTCAAATTCAGCTTGGAGGGTCTGCCGATTTCTGTTTTCACTGAAGCTGTACATATCTGGAGCAGTTTATAAATAGCTGCAATGCTCGGGATGAATTATTGTGCAACTCTTCAAAGACTATTCATTATTGTTTTGCAAGATATCTGAACTGTATTTTTAGGCAACTGTCTCATGATCAGTCTCAGAAGGGAGATGATTATGGCGAAGGTATGCTTAGAGACAAATTTATGAACACTTTTTCTGGGCAAAGGAATATATACATTTCCCAGAGACTGTTGTACTATTGTTTTGCATCCATTGTACCATAATTGATGATTTAGAAAATCCATTTGCTCTTAAAAATTATCATCAGTCTTGGCTGACCTATTTCACTACCAGTCTTGTCACAACAATAGACCAAATACATACAACATTGTAGGCACTGTTTAGTGTACTAAGAAGAAAACGTGGGGTCTGCAAAACTCAAACGACCAAATGTTATTCTTTTGCTACAGCTGTGGTTAACACATGCTGCCAGCCCTCCCAAAGAGTCTTTTCATAAAGTGTCAACTCCTGTTTGCCTTACTGGTGTGTCTAGTCCCACCTGGGTTATGTGAAGTCGGGATTTACAGTGGACTGTAAAACTTCTATGAATTTGTTTCCTAGTAGACTTATACCTGTAGGTCTCAGTGGAAGCATTCACAGGAAACTGGCCCAAAATGTATGAGTCAAAATAAAATAAATACAAAATGAAACCATGTTGCTCATGACTACCTATTAACACTGATACCTTCAGTTCCTGAGATCATAGTATTTCTTTAAAAGGTAAGATAAAGGAAAACTGTAAAACTCAGAGAAAATTTCAGACAAAAGATGTTTTCCCCAATAATATGAAAACCATTAACTTCTGGTTTAGCAGTTAGTAAAATTATCCCTTCACAATCTCATAAAACCCAACCATTTCTAGATCCTGAATGAGGAACTTCCTTTTCAACAGTTCTTACCACCAAATCAAAAGATATTAAGAATTATGTCATTTGGATTAATTCCTTCCAGCCTAAAGGCTAGAAGCCTACTTCCTTTTTAATTGAAAGGTAAAAATCTCACATAATCCTGTGACTCCAGAGGCTTCAACAATAAGGAAAACTAATTCAGAAAGAAATTTAAATCACAAGAAGTGGCAACACCAACACAGTAAGCAATGCTTTTAAATTGAAAGGTACAAATGTAAAATGCTAAACATTGAAATGTATCAAGCCCAAGTCCACAAAGTACTCAGAGAAAATTCCTCTATTTCATGAGAAAACAAACTTGTACAGAGAGCACAAGAAAAATGAGATCAGTGAATCACTAGTAACATTAATATTTTTAATATACAGGGGTTAATAATAATAATAATAATAATACCAACCATTAATCATAGTCCCTAGTTGGGTAAAACTCTCACTGAGTTATTTTGGTGTCATTTGGGTTCAGCACTGACATTTCGTTCTACAACTGATTTTCAAAATAAAGAAAGAATATTGCAAACTGCTACATCAAAGTCTGACGTGTCATGTAGCAATGAATATTTCTGTTGGAAATTTACTTGTTTTCTTTTTAAAGCAATGGCATATCTAGGTCTTCCTCAGATTAGAAACATTAACTATTCTGGGTGTGATTCCTTTGTGACTTCATGGAATATCTATAGCACCTGGGGGATGGAGGACTCTTAAGAGCAATTATAGTCATAATGATCTTAAGGACTGTAATAAAAATATCCTAAAAAATAGAACAGAAAAACTTCAGATGGTAGTAAATAAGTGTTAGCGGTGAAGTGTATTATCTCAGTAAACTCTCACATCTTCTTCCTGGTAAATTTTTTCTGTTATGAAGCACCTCTAACAAAGACAGACTTTAACCTACTTTATATTCATAATGATTCATGCAAATTTATCTGTTTTTGAGGCAGGGGGTCAAGTGTTTAAGTTCATTCTATAATAAGCAATATCTGCATAGACTCTTGCTCTATTATAACGAGATATATTTTTCAGAGACATTAAAAATCAAGCCCCTCCAAAAATCAACTATTTGTGAATTCAATTCATCAGTGGCATATAAAATTCAAAACAGGAGAGCTGACCATAAATACACTTTCAAATTTTGTATCTACCTTCTCATAGTATAGAGTCTTATTTTTTAATATGGGGGTTCAGTACTAAAGGAAAGGTATTCAATAGTTCTCACTGCATATAGACAATGAAGGCATGCACCATAAGAGCTATGGCTCTGGCTAAGAATCTCAACATAAATTTGCACGTATCTGTTTTTCCAAATATAAGGCTTTCCTGGCAGGCAGTCAATCCTGCAGGAATTGCCAACCGTTCTGTAGATAGGGCAATTATAATTCTCTGTGCACTGCTGCTAGACCACCTGCACGTTCACATGTGAGGGAAGTCAGATTTGAATGCAGCTCTCAGGAGATGAATGCCAACCCACTGCTATTTACTATCAATTTTCATTATCTTCTGTGTAATTAAGAAACACCATTTATAACTACACCTGACAAACAACTAAGTATGGCAGGAGCTAGCAGATGTACCTTGTGCTATAAAACTTAGAGTTGAGATGTTACATTCATTTGGGCGGTGGGGGAGTATGCAAAGCCCATATTTTCATGTATAACTCTTTGTTTTCATCAGCATCTTATTGGAGTTGGAAGTGTGTGATATTTTGTGATGATATAGATTGAGAATGTCAAATTCTGCTTCAGATAATGCTTCCAATATTTTTAATGGAAGTATACCTGTAATTTTTTCATTAATCTATTCCATTAGATTCATTAAAATAACATCTTACTTGAAAAAAAATTGGAAAATGAAAATTTAATTATGTCAAATGAGTCATTGTTTTCTCTTAAGAATCAAAAGTCTCATCAGATAATAAAGGGGAAAACAGCTCCACTACTTATTTAAAACGGCAGTTTAGACCACTAGCTGTAGTGTTACTCTATGTAAACAAAATGTAGACAATTATGAAAGAATATAACAGTTTTTATTGCTTTATTTTAGAGTGTTTCACTAAATGGAAGCTTCTAGGAAATATTTTATATTCATCTACTTCTGACTGGGTGATACGCAAATAACCACATGGTGAAGCAATAAAAATAAATTACTCTGCAAACTTCCCTTTTAAGGGTCACCATGCAGGATGGCACGTATTTCAAAAGGGTGTAACACATTAAACTTCATCTCTATCTAGGCTCAGGATTGAATGAATTTTACATGGAAACCAAGTATTTAATATTGGATAAACTAAATAATGAAAAAAATCTTTTGATTTCTAGAGGGACACGTTTGTTGACTTTACTGTTCAGTCAACAACAAACCTGGGCTTTTCACAAAGATAGGACACTCCCTATGTCATCTTCTTTTTGTGACAGTGTGTACAAATTTCAAAATACTTAGGAGTTTAAAACTAATTGCCAATATGAACCACACTGCAAAAATATATCCCGTGCACACTTTTGAAAACATTAGTCATAACTGGGTAATTTTCACACCCACAGCTGGCTAAGAAAAAAATGCAAATCATTTAAAACAAAAGATCATTTTAGTGCAAAACTCTCTCTCAAGGCTTCCAGAATATGAGGCAATGGCATGAAGATATGCCTTAAATCAATAGCAGGAAACCAGGCAAGAGAAATATCTAGACAGGAGCTCTACAGGGCAGCATGGAAACAAAGTGGATACTAAACCAAATATTATTTTACATATTTTCCCAGTAATTATGCTCCTCATTCAGAATCACTAGGAATTGTCTTGGATTTGTGTTATACTTTCAGTACTGGCATGTAAGAGTTTTGATTCCCCTGATCTGTGAATACAAAGTCACACACTGAGCTGCATGCCAAACAGGCTTGTAGTCTGGATCCTTCTGGGATCTCCCACGGCAAAATCCAAGCCAAGCAGGCAACTTCCCTGGCAAGGAGCAGGGCGCAGGTGAGGGTTGGTGGCAAAACAAGAGGTTCTGCAGTTGCAAAACTGACCAGCTCTGCACGTATTTACAGTGCAGTCAATAACTGGGCTCAGGGTTGCTTTTGGACAGAGGGAGGTCTGACACATACAGTAAGCACAGCTCTCCTCCAAGTAACCAATACCTTTGGGAATGAAACAAATTGGCAGGCCGGTTAGGGTAACACAGATGAAGAGCTCATTTTGTGTTGGGGGGGGAAAAAACAGACCAAGAAATGAAAGAGGGCATTATGTTTTTCATGCAAAATGAAAAGTTCACCATGCGATTTCATTAACAAAAGACCACGACAATATGTACTCGGGTAAAGAGAACAACTTCTGACCTTGAAATTGCGTGCTAAATAAATTACCTCAGAGCGAAAGTGATGAGTTCTCATGACAGCATCTGGAAGGCAAGCAGAAAGACACACAGGCTTCACCAGCTCCCCCTCGCATTTCGCTCCGGCTAACGGGTTTACCCCGCCGCTCGCCCTTTGGCGCACACTTCGGGACGGGTCTGGCCCTCCCGGCGCAGCTAGCAGCTCCGCCCGGCATTTATATTTAATTCATCGGGAAGAAGTTCAGCATAAAGTTCTGCTGCACTTGAGAGACCGGGGAGGGCTGGGAGGTTTCCCATCCCCTCACCTCGCTCCCGCTAGCCGACGTTTCTTTAAGGGATGGGTGGAGACAAGGCTGCCGCAGTCCTGGGCTCGGCTTGAATTTTCTTTAAAGCCTTTGCCCGGCTAAACCGAGGCAGAGCGGCCCTTCGCTGGCAGAAACCGCGGGATGGGTCGGGAGCACCCCCCGCCGCCCTCGGGGACTGGCAGCATCTCTTACCTCGGCTCCTTGAGCGACCTGAAAAGACGGATTTGATGGGATGCCTCCCTTTCTGGAGCCTGCGGTGCCAGCAGCAGAAGAATAAAATCGTGGCAATGGTCCCCAGCAGCAGCAGGAGCAAGAAGAGGGCGCACTGGATGCTGTAGGGTCTCAGCAGGACCAGGAAAGCCGCGGCAATCATGGCTCAAGCACCCGGCTGCCCCTGTGCGTGCGCGGGTCTGCGGCGAGCGGCGGGGGGCCGGGCAGCGCCGGGCAGCCTCTCCCCCCGGCAGCGGGGCGGGCATCGCCGCCGGCACCGCGCTGCTGGAGCCGGCAGCCGGGCGGGAGGCGGCGGCGCGGGGGAGGAGGAGGAGGTGGAGGAGGAGAAGGAGGAGGAGCGGGATGAGATTCAGGCCGTGACTCAGCAGCCGCCGCCGCGGTGATGGTTGCGGTGGGGCTTCCCCTCGGCGCCCGCACGGCTGCCGGGAGCGGGGAGAGCGGCGGGCAGAGCCGGAGCGCCCGCGGGCACCGGCGGGCGGGGCGGGGCCGGGCCAGGCGCCGCATGGCAGCCGGGCGGGCACGGCACGGCACGGCGGGGCGGGGCGGCGGGAGGAGGAGGAGGAGGAGGAAGGTGCCGCCGGTGCCGGGAGGGAGGAAGGATCGCCGAGCGGCGGGGACTCGGCCGGGACGGCCGGTGACATCACCGCTGGAGCTGCGGCAGAGGGAGGCGGAAAATGGCTGGTGCGAGGTACGGGGGGACCCCCGGGGGAAAGAGGGGCCTCGGCTGAGGGGCGCGGGGCGGCAGCGAGTGCCCGCCCAGGTCTGTGGGCGCTGGCGGGGGAAGGGGCTCTGTGGTGGACCCTGGACCCGAGGTGCCGATCGCAGCGGGTTTCGTGGCAAAGCTGTAGTGGGGGAAGGGACTGGAAAGTATTAATGAGGTCCACCCTGACAAGGTGACCAGGGCCTTCGTGTGGTGCTGCCCCGTGTCCCTGATGTCGGGATTTAGCCGACAGCTGTGTAAGGGAGGCCCCGGGCAGCGCTCCGGGACGCGGCCCCGCAGAGGGCTGTCACCGGCGGTGCCCGCGCTGTCCTCGCCCCCCGCGCCGTGTGTGCTTTGCACACTCTCTCAGCCGTGTCCTACATGAAAGCCGCGGGGAAGTTGTCTGGCGCAGAGGCTGGACAGAGCAGCACCTGCAGGGACCCTCTCATTGCAGGAAATTGCAACGCGCTGCAGCCCGTGCCCTTCGCGTACCGCCGGGCCGGAGCTAAGGCATCGCAGGTAGCATCGAAATCCTGTGCATGTGCATGTGCAGGTTGCTAATGCAGATGATAACAGGAGTTCACCTACGTTGCTACCTCTGTAGCTGTTACTGTGATACTCCAGACTTTCAAAGACTCTCTCAACACTGTTAAACGTGCACAAAAAAAAATCATGTGCTGAAAATATATCCAGGTACCATTTTGCAATATGTCATTTGCCTGTGTCCCTTGTGAAAAAGGTTCATTCAAGGCAAAATCCTTGTGCTTTTCATGCATCTTTGATGTCACTACATAAATCTGAGGAACATTTCCAAAACTTTATAGAACTAATTAAAATCTCTGTGTAAATATTGAAATAACATTAAAATGTTACAGCTTTATATGACTGCCATGAAACTATATATGAAAAACATATGTGCAAATTTAAATTAAATTACAAAATATGCAACCTGGAAGGACAGAGAAACATATCTGTGGTAGCTTAAATAAGAACAGGAAAAATAATCTATAAATTAGCAAAACTAATTTATCACTGAGTTAATAACATTGTACCAGTGTACTGTACCCTTAAGGTTAAGGAAGTCCATTATCATTGAAAGAGCCTCATGATACCGAATTGGGGAGGGCAAGTAAAGAAAGAAAAAAAAAATTGGCTTTTAGGTCTGTAATATTTTAGTCCAGGAATTTTGTATCATTTCATGCTATACACTAACGTAGTGAGCCAAAATAGTCTGTCATATTACTTTGTAAAATGGAAAGTTGCTACATTGCAGCCATCGATTCAAAGCTTTCCATCACTGCCTAGGAACTGCCAAGTGCTGTAAGGTTGTGTTGCATCACATGGTGCGATATTGAAATCTTTCCTAATACCGCAGTACACTGCAGTAGAATGGTTTTAATGCAGATTACCTGGAGATTGTTCAAACAGTTCATGTTACCTCACTGAAACATGAAGCAAATCTGTGTGATCCTGCTGGCATGGCACTGCCCTGCTGCAGTGCCCTGCTGCAGGATATTGCAGGAGGAAACTTTTTGACCTTCAGTGTCTGCACTGTTTTAGTGTTTCAGAACGGGATGATGGAGCAAATGTAGCATGGCAGTGGCTGCATGTTAAATTGCAGATAACTGAGAGGGAATGGTTCTTTTCACATTGTTCTCATGAAACAGTGCATCATCTGACAGATGAATCTCTAGTGTTAGCTCCTTAGTTTAAGTTTTATAGCTTTTCCCTTCTAAGACTTAGAGCTCACTGGTATCTTGAGGATACTGTTTTTCCAAAAGGATATAATAAATTTCATGACAACTGCTTAATTTATTTTTTCAAATGCAAAAGAGAGTACAGTTTAGTACAAGAAATGCTGACATGCATGATTTTTCAGAGAGCTGCTGCTACAGGCTTCTGAGTCAACTGTCTCATACCAAACTGCTGCTATGGCTTTCTTTATATTCATTACTGCTCTGTGTGTGTTAAATACTGCAGGGTTTGGTAGCATGGTTAAAATGTTACTTCCATGGTGAATAAAGTTTAAGTTCCTGAAGTTATTTCACATTAAAAATAAGCAAACTATATGTGAGTAGAATTTTTTACCCCAGATAGTAATAAAGAGAAATTAAAAGAAGTTTTTTATGTATAGCACTTTTAATTTAAGCTTCTTTATGGAATGTTTTTCCTAAACTTTTCCTGAATCTTAAGGCGGACAAACAGAGAAGAGAAAAGAAATGAAGAGAGAAGGTTAAAACAAAACCTCTCAGCTGAGATTTGACCTCAGAAGGAGGATCCTGGAGGTGAAGCTATTGCAGAGAAGAGGAAGTAAAAGAAGGTAACAAAGTCTTGAGACTAACTGTGATAACAGTGTGTGGAATGGCAGGGGAAGTCAGAAGTTGTTGAGAACTGGAATTGTTTTATAATCTAAGAAGGCAGTTATTGATCCTGCAATAAGTAAAGAGTCCTGCTACCGTTTCAGAGTACACATAATGTAGCTGCACTTTTGCAGAGATGTTAGCAGGTGGGACTTAGTGTCCTGCAGATGCTTGTTTTGATGGGGATCACAGGCAAACAGAGCATTGACAAAGTCACTGGCATAGCTGACGTTTTTGGCAGGAGTCTGGGAAGCAGCCTTTTACTTGAGCAATGCTGAGGGAGGAGGTGGTGATAAGTATTTAGCAGAGGGATGAAAAAGGAAAGTTCTGCTTCAGAGAATCCACAGAAAAGAGGTGACCAACAAACACTTGCAAGTGGAAAGGATCAGGAGGATGCTTCTGTGGTTGCAGTTGCTCTTGGATGGAGTTTACCTATTTTCCCAAGTTGTGTAAGGAAGGGAAACAACATGAAAATTATGTCATATTTCTGCAGTTCAATGTAAGAGTTGAGCAGGGAATGTGCTGTAGCAGCAATAGCCCTCCTGCAGGGAGACAAGGCAGTGTTGACCTCAAATATTCTTTCAGCCAGTCTTTCATGATAACCTGTTCTGACTTAGCAGTCTTGCCCGGCAAGGCTGAAGGCAGAGATATGTTCTTCCCTTACCCTTGCCCTGCGTGCAGACTTGCAGTACAGTCTCTGGGCCAGTGCATATTCCTTGATAATTTAGGTGAGAAACCATGTCTGCAGAGATCTGCTGACCTCCCTCAATGTGAGCTGCGGGATTCAAGGGCACTCCGCAACTCTGCGAAGGCACCTCTCTGCTCCTACAAACCTCAGTCTCAGACCTCATTTTGTAACTGTAAGACTCCCTGTATCAGTGAGCTGAAGGAAAAAGGTCACATGATGGATCTGGTGATGTGGACATAAGAATAGGAGATGATACATGAGATGATTTCAGAAGAGTTGCTGTTCACTGGTTTGTAGTTATGCTTTAAGGACTGTGTTTGTAGTATTTAATTATAATTAAGTAAAATATTCTGCTTAAATGACTACTTACCTGGCTACAAGGGTTCTCTAATCATCTAATACTTCTTAACAAAATATTTGGTTTTTTTCTAATCAAATGGGAACCAAAGAAAATATAGTAAAAACTAAAGAAGCAAGCAAAGTAAATATAGAAAACATAATAGTGTCTGAGTATTACCAACTTCATTCAATAAAATATTTGACTATCCCACTTGATATTCTACTCACGGATTACATGCTGCCCCCAGTGTGCTTCCTAGCAGCTTAAACATACCGGATGAGAAGATGTTGTGAAAGGTTCTGGTAGATGATTAAAGTTTATAAAATATTTTCTTCAGCTGAAAGAATAACATTTTCCAGCTTGATACAGACATTCCATTTCAAAAAAATCTGTTATGTGAAATGGTATGTTCTAAATTCGGCAAGGTTATTGCAAATCTTTGTTCTGCAAAACTTGTTAAATCGTTTGCTCCATACAGTCCTTTGCATGTTTGGAGGGCACACTAGCATTACTTAATTCTCACAATACCCTTGAAGTTAGGCAAATGTGTATTATTATTTCAGATCCTTTAAAAGGAGAAGGTGAACTAGAATGGTTGTGTGATTTACCCAAGACCAAAATGTGATTCCAGTGCTACAGACTAGACCTCTCCATGACTGGAACATTTTGCCATCTGCAGGTGTCTTAGGTGACCATGTAAAACCAATTTCTTGCCAGCTTTATATACGTAGAGGTAGTTGTCCTCATTTTGTGAGTTCATCAACTCACACAACTTGCATATTTTAATTCCCTCTGTTTATTAGACTGAATGTAAATCAAATGGAGAATGACCCATGCAGTTGTACACTCATGGCTTAGAGTGTTGCTAGAAAAATGCTGGCAGGAATTCTGTGGGCATAAATTGACTTTGCAGACAGAGAGGCTGATCTTGAGCCTAGATGGAAATATACTGCTGAAGCTCCTATGGCGCTTTTTTTTTATTATTATTACAGCAGCAGTGTGCCCCTTTGTCCTTGGGTAAAATTTGCTCTGTATTCATTTTTGGCAGTGTTGAATGTAGCAGTTGTCAATCTGAATGTGGCCTTACATCCCAGAGGGAATTGAACTTCATTAGTGTTTTTGTGTATATAATTAGAAGTTGTTTAAGGATCGCTTCAGACTGATATACAACACTGGTCATTCCACTCATATTACTTTATAAAGTTAGGTTGAACTACATACAGTAAAAAGACATTTGATTTTATAGGAAGGGAAAAATTACCTCTAATAAGTTTTGAGGTTTTTGTCTTTGCAGGGAAGATGCCTCACTGTCAATTCTCCTAAGTGCATGCAGAATTACTCTCAGTTGAAGTAATATTCCCTGAAGAAAAAGGACAACATATATGTTTGTTTTTCTAGCTCATGACCTTTAATAGTAATGCAGATTTTTTTTCCCCTCCTACCTACCAAAATGCTGCAAAACCAGAGCAATTGAGGAAGAGCTTTGGAGTAAAAGAGCGGGCACTTTGAGTATTAACTAGGCATGACTTCTTGTCTATCATCACTCACCCATGATAGCCAATAAAGACATATAAGTAGAGATGATAAGATGCTGCTAGGTTATTAAATACTGATCAAAAATCAAGCCTGGAATTTTCTAGCTGTTATTTCACTTCTATGGTTTTCAAGGGAGAATGCCACAAATAGTGGTACTTCGGGGCAGCATGAAATATATAGCTTCTGCCATCTTATAAAAAGAGTAAGATACATCCTCTTATAAACTCTCATATCAGGTTATCAGTGGGTTTGTTTCAACAAATCCAATTTGAAAGTACATTAGTTGCATATGGAAAGTATGCCTAATATTTTTTCAGCCTTTTAGGAAAAGGTTATTTGACTCCTTGGGCTCCTATACAGAGCAAGCGCAGTTTTGCACGTCAGCACAGATTTGCTTGTGGTGGAACTCGCCTTCCCATAAACATCTTTAGACAAAATAAGTGAGTGCATCACTGGTCTTTATCGTTTGGAAGTGTTGTGTTGGAATACCCAAGCCAGGTTATAATGAGTACAGCCAAGTGTTTGACTTTACAAAGCCATGCTGACTTGTTTCTCCTTCCAGGCTACTTACTGCTTCTAAGTGTTTAGATAAATTAATCTGCATGGAAGGAGCTTTCATCTGATTATTCAAACTCTTGTACCTTAGGTATCTCATCCAATTCAATAAATAAAGTGATTTTTTTATTGGTCTGTATATTAATACATTTCGTTGTGCATGGCATTTGTGAACAAAAAAATTGAAGCGAGTATTAGCTTTCCATCTGTCAGCTGTGAAATAGCTATTTAATAAAGATACTAACCTGTGATATAGAATTAAGATAACTTCCTGCATCTTGTTATTTGGCATCTTGTTACCTTTATGTGAATCTTTCACTAAGTGTGGGATTAAAATACAGATAAATAAATGTGTGTGGTTTATAGGCATGTGAGGTATCTAGGCTCCTATTTAAGCTCAATTTCATCATCAGGGCCCAGAGAACAATTTGTTTCCCTGAATTTATGTGTTTGGTGCTATTTGAGATGCGTGCAGTTAGTAACCACCCTCACAAGCCTGGAGGAGGGTCTAAGCCCTCTGTGAAGTCTGCGCCTATCAGAAGAGACAGCTGGAGGCCAGGCATAATAATTTATAGTATCTAAGACTGCACCATGCATTTATTTTTAGGCAACTGAATTGAATCCTACAGCATTTGAAATATGCTGAATTGCTCTCCAGGGAGCTTTAATTGTGTTCAATAGAGACTTGACCTTTACAACTGTTGGAGTTGCTGAAGGCTGAGACATCTCCAAAAGGGTGACCGCTGTGATGGAATACCCTGGGGAAATTTGCACTTCTGGAGTGGCAGGTGAAGGCCAAGCAGAATGACACTGATGCTAGACGCATGTTTAGGAAGCCAAGTTGATCCCCTAGATCTCCAGTGATTATAGTGATAACTTAGATACCTGGTGCAAATGTAAGCATCTCAGTCTAGAACTGAATCCTGTACTGAGAGCCCAATAATGATGCTAGGTTGCTATCTTGAAATTTATTAAAATGAGTGCCATTTTTCACTGTTAGTTGAATAAATTATTCATTAGAACAGAAGTTTAGGACTTCCAGATATACTAAATATACCTGCTTGAAATTCATTACTCATCCTTTCCTAATGGTTTGATGCAAAAATCAGAGCTTTACCAATAAACTTCTTCAGGCTTTCAACTTAAGCCACAGTACTACAAAAGGCTTTGGCATTTTATTTTATTTTATTTTATAGAACTTCTAGGTTGCTAAAACTCACAGCATGGAGGGCACTACTGTGAAAAATAATAACGTCCTCATGAATTCCTTGGGTCACTCAATGCATTTTGGAATGTGGTACAAGATTTGTGCCAAATTCTCTGTATAATCCTGTGAGTTGTGAATGCTGCTGAGGCTTTGAAGTCAAGGAGATGATCTGCATAAATAAGGTCAGAGATGTTGCTTTACCATACTTTTACTTTTCAGAAAAGTATCTCGGATTATTTCATAGCTAGTCGAACCAGGATAGTCATCTACAGTCAGGAAGTGACCTGTTGGATATCAGGAATAAATCATAGTTTTATCCTTCCACTGAAAGACAAGTGGGATCATTTCTGTGCACTTTTAGTTTTGATAGATGCTCCTCCAGATTCCCAGCTGAATTTGGAACACAGTGATACTGATGATTCTGGAAAATCTGTATTTCTCAGCTGAGAGCAGCAGATTTGTGCTTTTGAATCATATTTTCCCATAAAAAGACTAAAATATTGCACTGTAAATCTCTTGAGCAGTTGCTTTTGCATTCTTCTGACAGTGCCTAATTCCACTGAATTAATTAGTAAATCTTACACTGATTTCATAGGAATAAGATTAGAACCTACAACAGGGCATATAACATATTTAAATATGATCATATTTTCCATCATACACTTGAGAATTTTGAGACTTCAGTGAAGCCCGAGTTTTACATTGACATTGTATTTAATGTCCTGACAAGTTCACTGTAAAATGCCACAATCTAAGTAACACAAATCAAATCTGTGATTACCACTTATCATGCTGAATTGGAAATAAATAGTTTTGTATGAGGTAGATTAATTTCAAGATCAGTAAATGGGTTTTCGGTGTTTGTTTGTGGGGTTTTTTTGCCAAGGAAAAATGAGATTATTGAAGACTGAATTTAGAGAGTAGATAATATAAAATCTTAGTACATAATAAAGTACTAACTTTACTGAGGCTGTAGAAATTTGGCAGAAAATAAACTCCCTTGCATTACAATTGTTCCTCAGAAATCGGAAGAACTGGGTGCAACAGGGCTTAATTTCTGATTAGAACCAATTCAGCACTATCAGCCTGGTCATGTTCAATATAAATTTCCATGATCATAGATTTGCACATACTGCAATTTATTGATTTGATACTATAAATCTGGCTGAGTTCAGTAAGAACTTTCACAATCCAGATTCACCAATGGTATGGTTTATTGAAGCATTAGGAAGGCAGGTTCAGGATTGCCAGTGATAAATGTACTAACCACAGAATGTTAATGTATGTTGCTACAGAAGATATAGTAACAGAGATCTATTAGTGATATAGCTATATAGATATAGATATAAATAAAAAAATATTCACAGGTCTGCTGCAACGCTAGCTGGAGGCACAAAGCTCACCTAGAGGCATCCCTCCAGGGAAGGAGGAGAGACACAATCCATCAACCAATCCCAAGCAAGCAGAGGTGTTTCCCCCTCTCTCTCTTTTTCTTTTTTTGCCCCCAGACCCCTCTTCTTTTATGTTGTAGATGGGGTTTTGATGGTTATCATACACATACGGTTCTCCTCCATCCACTAAGGTGGCAGTAAAGGCTGTCTGATCTTCGCCAGAGAGTCTTTGAGTACGTCCTTATCTCCTTAAAGGACCATGTTTATAACAAGACTGGTTATGCTCAGTGGAGAGAAGGCTAAAGGCTGGTGCAGAGATGTGGGTGCTCTCCTGTGCTTCACTGAGACAACACTGGGTGTGAGACCTCCACCCCAGGCATCATTCAGTCCTTATGTCTTGCTAGAGCCAGGTGCAGACTAAGCAGGGGCACATCTCGTGTTTTCCTCAAACCAGCCTCATCAGTTCTTACTGACTTAAAGCAACTCTGCAGCAAGTCAGACAATTATATATCTGTGTTACATGGCTGTGGTACGGTTCCTTGACTTGCTGAAACCAGTGGCAAAGCCCTGTTTTAAGCCATCAGAATCAGACCCATCGAGTGGGTATACAATCTCATGTTGTGAACATGTAATATTTTGCTCTGTGTTTACTGAAAGGAAAGAGAAATAATGATCTCAGCATGCCATCTGCCAGCTCTCTGGCTGAATGGAACAGAGTATGTCAGTCAAAGGGTGAGATATGTCTTTAAACGACCTTTGTGGATTTTAGTGGGGTTTTGTTGTTGTTGTTGTTCTGGCTTTTTGGGTTGCTTAATAAAAATATTATGTATGCAAATTTATAGCATTTGTGCAGGATGTGAGGTATTAACATATTTGTAAAAATTAAGAGTCCAATTAATGTTTCCTCTTCAAAACTTTAAAATTAGATGGCTCCTTCCTTTTTTTTTTTCCTTCTACAAATGACCTAGAACAGTGAAAAATCATAGATTTACATTTCAGTACTTCTCAAATAAGTAACTAGTGTTTTCAAATAGAGAATATAGCAGAATTGAGTAACTTGCAAAACAGAAGTGACTTTCAAAGGTCATATAATTTTCTCTGTGGTTTGTAGCTGCACATGGGGTAATGCTCATGAATGATTTTGTATCCTCCAAATAAAGCACTGAACAAAGCATTCAGTGTCAGAAATCTTACTTGATGACTTGCAGAACTGTGTTATAGAGATTTAAAACAGAGAACCAGATACGGATTTTGTATGCCATCCTTTTGGCTCCCTACAGCAGAAGGTCTACTGGAATTTATACTACTATCCAAAACCTATTCAAAAATAGAAAAAGCTAATATAGTATAGGTTGGACCAGCCCAGCTTTGTAAGGAGACATACCTAACCCCATAGTCACTGAATAGTCAGTGGAGAGAAAGAGGCTCTCCCAGACAGTAAGTCATCTGCTGTCTTTTAGACACGTCTTAGGGTGAGATGAATCACCTCCCTTTCTGCTTTGACTGAGCCAAATGTGGTTAGACAACCTCTCACTTTTAAGGCAGTAGAAATCTGGTAAGGTTAATGCCAGTCCCCAAGATTTATTTTTTTTTTTGTGATGTTAATATAGTATATTTTGCCTTTGATCTGTTTTGGCAAATAAAACCCTTCAGAGGAGAGATGCATTTCCAGCAGTCCTGACTCACCCAAGGTTCATATGGACTCCAGTGGGAGAACAGGGTGAGAAAACACTGCAGGACTTCTGGAAAGTGAAGTGTTTTCCTTTCCCTTATTAGTGACATTTTGTTCTACCTTTCCATTCCCTTTAATCACTGGCTAGAGATGATGCCAGCAGACAGTTAGGTGTTATCCCCAGAGCCCATGGACTGTCACAATAAATTCTGTGAAAAGACATAGTTTGATTAATGTCTGTTGCAGGAGCTGAAGCCATCGCTCTGTAACAGAAAAATACTAACAATCAACTACTGCACTCTGTTCCTCTTATTTGGCAATGTAATAATTTCATCATTTTACCCATAACACAAGTAGTTGGGCTGGTGCCCAGAAGAGCTGCAGCAGAGGAAAGGGTACCTGGCCAGTCACTGTTGCTGCCCCACAACTGCTTTCCTGCCTTGGTCCCTTAATAAACAGCAGGAACAACAGGATTGAGCACAAGCTTCACAAAGTTGACAGGAGGCTTTCAGACTCCTACTGGGAGCTCAAGGAGTGGATTGATGCCATCCCTCCTCCATGACTATTTGTGAAATCCATTCCTTATTTCTCTCAGCATACTGTGTAACTTACATTTTAGCATGGCAGCTGTTAAGGTCCTTAGTGAAATCAGTTTAGTTGTTTACTACTACACCCTCCCACCACAGGCAAGAATCTTGGCAGCTCAGAAGAGCTTTATAGATGATGTAGACAAATTGCTGAGCTCCAAGTCCTGCCATGACCATAGTAAAAATTGTCCTTAGCTTGGAGTGGCAGGATGGATTTTCATGGATCCAGGTGTTTGCCTGGTGTAAAGACTGTGCAGGAAATTTTGTCGTCTATGTGCTTCACAGCGTCTACCAGGCTGCTGTCATGGGCTTTGAGCATTCAGAAGTCCACATGTCCATTGACTCCATTAGGCTGTTTAACAATGTACACAAGTCTGATACCTTCCAAAAGCTGTTGGACTTGCTACTGAGGTGCACGGTGTTGGCACAGTGTGTACGTCAATAGCCCCAGTGCCTTGGGGAATCAGCACATGCCCTCCGTGCTGTGAACAGCCTGTGTATTCAGTGCATCTGGGCTGACTTGCTAACCCCGTACAAGTTTAGAACAGAAGAACGTCCCATGGCTCAAAGAATATTTGTCTCGATACAAAACGAGAGACAACAGACAGACTGTTAGAGGACTGCAGGGAAACATTAAAAAAATATAGAAGTCGGTCAATCAGTTGTTAGTCTTAGCACACTGGCAGCTCCGGCTTTGCTGCAATTCTGTTGCTTTTATGTGGGCTTTTAGGAGAGTGATGAAGTAACTCGCAACTGCCAAAGCCAAGGAGGGAAAGCTCAAAGTGCTTTATTTGAGAATTGAAGAACTAGGGAATGGGGATTGCTGTGCTGGGTTGATCAGAGGCAGAAAGTGACACCTCTGAGCCAGATGAGAAATGTTAAGCTGACTGAGGTATACACACAAAAGCATTTTGAAAAAGAAGGAAGAATACTGATGCCCAGTGTGATTACGTACACCAGGTGGTTTAAATCCGATATTTTGTTGTTAAAACATGCAGTTTCATTTCGGACCTCGCCTGTCCCTAGTGAGATCAGTGCTGAAACTTTTTGTTCCATTGGGTTTTGTTTTGTCTATATGTTTATTCATTTGAATGATCCCTGTCTGTGGTATGAGGATCCACAGGGCATGGATCAGTAGTAGAATGAGGCCTCCAGTGATTCATGCTAGGCAGAGATATTCAGGCTACTTTCTCTCCAGAATTTACATGGGATGGATGTTTCCTGGTCTGTCTAACACTTTAAAGAAAATTAATAGCAATTCCTTTCTTCAGTGGAACAATCTTAACAATCCCTCTGCTATCACACTCAACACATTCTGCATAAAAACATGATATAATACTCTTTTTAATGGTGATTTCTTACGCTTGCTTCATCGTATCAGTAAACATGTTGACAAGACTGCAGCTGTCTTTTGCAAATTCAGTCCACTGGTGTGTGGAAAGCCAGCTCTGTTGAGGCGTAGCACAGACCTGGGGAATAGCTGAGCTTCTGCAAACGAATTGACATTGCTTTGTAGAGCACTGCAGCTAGACATTCTCACTTTGACATAACAGCCCCATGTAATTCTTCATTTCTAGCTCTGAGTTACCTTTTGACAGCCTCTGCATGAGGCACTAAATTTGCTTTTGACTGATTGAGGCCAAGTAGATCACAAATCACACTGTCACATCTGGGAATTCATGAGTTTTCTGCTCTGTAAAAGTACTTCACCTCTATAAATTGACCATATGTTTGCTGGAAAGATCTAGGTTTGACAAAATCAGATTTTCTATTTTTATTTGTTTTATCTGATTTAATAAGTTTAAAGTAGAAAATATCTTCTCTGAGTATAATGGCAACACTTAGATGAACTAGTTACATTTCCAGTAGAGTGTCATAATGTATGTTACATTTCACACTTTCATGAAAGGCATATCAGCTTAATTAGGGGAATAAAGCACAAATTATTACTTTTCCTGTCTTCTGGTATAGAACTTCAATGCTTTAAAAAGCCCAGAAATGTTCCTTTGCTTTAAAAGTATTGTTTTATGAAACAAATGATTTAGCTGTATATTTGGGTTTGGGTTCTCCTTGTTGCTATTATTTTTCATGAAGCAGTACAGCTCTCTTCCAGTCCTCAGCCTGTCATTTCTTTTGTATGTCAAGTTTTCCACTGCCAGGATGTGTCATACCTCACCCAGTCAGTTGTTCTGGGTAGTTCTGGGTTGGTTTTCTGTCCATGATTAATACAGCCCTGGAAGTCTGACATCCCTCTTAATAATATGTATAGCTAGTACTTTCCTTCATTCTAGGGAAAGTTTTTATCGCACCTATATCTTTTAGTCAGAGGCTGGATGGAAAACTACTTTTGGGGCAAATGCAGTAGTAATAGAGATCACAGTCAGAGATAGATTAAGCATAGTAGTAATATGGAAGCCAGGGCTCTGCAAGTGAAAGCTGTTTTCTGTGCATAATTTTGGGGGCAACTGTCTGATGTACAGGTAATGAGCAGATGTACAAGTATTGACCATCTCCCATCTTTCAAGGGAGATAGAACTCTTTGTTTGGCTAGTTTTCATTTTCTTAGCCCGAATATTTTCATACAAGGTAATTACCAATATCCAGGAAAAGGAGGGTTGGTTGGGGCTTTTGTAATATTCCTGTGGTGTGACACAGCAATTGCTATTTTTCCTATGTTATTCTGCAGGCAGTGTCTGTGTGACAAGAAAACCACTTAACAATGAAAAAATTCACACTGTTTGATTTTGTAAATGATAATTCACTGCAAATTGGAGAGACTTCATGGATACAGGACCTTCCCAGTGATGACAATGAATTAGAAAGACTTCTGAAGCCAAATGAGCATGTGCTAGTAAACTGGCCTGTGGGAGAAAGGAAGACAGAAAAGCACCTGGTGAAAGTTGTGTATATGAGTGGTGAGTGCAGTTCCAGAGCATTTATCTGATACAAAATCTAGTTGTAAGGTATTACTACTTGATTGTTGGCCTTTGGCCTTTTTTTTTCCCATCACTTCAGATGATCCCCAGGAGCTGGTGGAAATGATGCAAAAGATACTGCGAGCAGATGAAATTACAAAAATACAAGTCCTTGGAAAAGGCAAGAGGAAGAGGATAGAAATGATATTCTCAGAAAGTGAGGACAGTGATCTGGATAAAGAACAGGTGAGTTTCTGTCTTTTTGTGTGTGATATTGGTAGGCCCATAAAGGAATGAAATAGACTGTAACTATTGATTCTTCACAATATAACACACAAAACATGTATGGTAAAGGTAGGAGGAATACAGGTAGTCTTCACATGGTACCTCAGCACAATAACCTGTCAGAGTAATTAGGCCAATAGATTTTGTCCTTTGCTATTAAAAAGAGTGTTATTTAAGACATGGATGCTCTGTAACTCCATTACATTTTCTCCCATAAGACAGAAATCTGACCAGTGCGTAAAAAAGGGAAGAGACCAGGTCTTCTGAGCTCTGCATTTTGCCAAGATCCACAGTCACAAAATGTAGGGAAGAAAAACATAAAACTTAACAAAAAGTTACATACATATTTTTTAAAAATACTAAGAATGTCAAGTGCACAGTGAATAAAAGTTTATGTTATACTATGAGATACTGTATTGAAAGGCTCTATAGGAATGCAAAGGCACTGTTATGCACTTGTTTACAGGGGAAGATGAGGAAACATATAAAAAGAAAGAAATCATTGCAGGCATCTGCTCCTGCCAACATCCTGAGTCAACTTGAAACATCTTTAATTAACAAACAGGTAAACATCCATCTTCAGCAATTTTAATGTTTTAAGCAAAAGCAAATTGAAATGTATTCGTTGAGAGGGGCATAAGAGTTTTGTTTCAGGGAAGTTTAGTGAAGTCTAAAAGACGCTATCTTGGAAAATTGGTGAATGGAGAACAGAGACAAAGGTGCGTAACAGTTACATATTACACTGATCTTTCATTTTTAATCGTAATAGGAATAGTAATAGCTGTGTTCAGTAACAGCTTTTATTAAAATGCACTCAGTCTGTTTATACAATCTGTTTATACAAGAGAATGCTTTGATTTAGCCAGATATTCTAATGTTAGTTTCAATGCTTTAATTTTCTGTTGTCGTGGCTCTAGATAGCATGGCTGTTTCGTTTTTTTTTTTCAGAGAGAACCATATTCAGAAAGCAACTTTCTGTATAGTGAAAGCAGCAGTGATGATGAAGAGCCTTTATTTCAACTGTCCAAGGTAGAACTGTGTGCCAAAATTAAAAGTCTCAAGAGGAAGCTGACAGACACCATGAGAGAAAACTGCCGCCTAAGGCAGTCCCTGGTGATGCTTCAAGGTAAAATCAGGAGTATTTTGATGAAAGGAAAGCCTGTAGTTTGATTTATAAGAGGCCATTTGGCTGGAAATTATGGATGCTCAAACACCTGACATGATCAAGGCCTGCCATTAGCATCAAAGTCTTTGATACATGGCAACATTTAATTCCAGCAGCACTTACTATCTTACACGGAGGCCATGTAATCATAGAGTTAGAAATGGAAAAATCTGTCTAAATCCTGTCAGTTGTTCTCAAGAGAACCTTTCCAAAAGCTGCGTATAACCATCGGCTAAGCTCAAACGCTTCACTGACCAGTCCAACTAACCTTATTTATTAGCAGTTTTTCTTGATCTGCTGGAATTTTGTTTATTCTGGAATTATTTAATTTCTAATTACTTTTGTAATTACTCATTATTGATAATCTGAGTTAGTTCCAGGTGCACCAAATTTAATCCTTTCCCAGAGGTGAACCATTTTGTTCTTCTATAAATGAATCCATAATAATCCATATAAATGATCACTTAGTGATAATTTCTGAAGCCCCTCTCACTTGTTCCTGTCCCTTACTCTGGCGCAGCCAAGACAAAATCCAAAATTTCAAAACATAAAACTTAACAAAAAGTTACATACATATTTTTTAAAAATACTAAGAATGTCAAGTGCACAGTGAATAAAAGTTTATGTTATACTATGAGATACTGTATTTAAAGGCTCTATAGGAATGCTGACTGATTAAGGTTTAAAGAGGATTTGCTCCTCCCCTTGCCAGCTACACCATGCCATCCCTAGACAGCCTAGTATCTGATTTTTTTACTGTCATATGATTTTGCAACTGCTTATCAGTTTCATTGCCCACCTGACTCCATTATGTTATTCATCTTGGTTTGAATCATTCATCTCCACCTTTTTAAATATTATTTGTAAGCATTTTCTTAGTGTCTGACAACTTTTCTCACACATTTAAGTCCATTTTTCTTGCATCTTAAGCACTTGTAGTAGTCTTTTACAGTATTTGCTGTAAAGGTCCAAAAACTAAAACGATCTTAATTTTGGGGTAGAAACTGGAATCTTTGTTGAACACACGAAACACTATTTAAGGGTCTCGAGGGCAGAATATGGTAATGAGGAGGTCAGGTTATGCCAGCTAGGGGACTACCCAATTGATTAGCATTTCCCATATCCAGGATTACATGTGGGGGGAAGAGGATTAGTATTTCCAGTAACCAGGATTACACCTGGGGGAGGATGGTTACATTTCCCAAAACAAGGATTACAAGAGAGGGGAAAAAACAAAGGGGCTTCTGCATGGACTGATAGCATCATCACAAAGTCTTTCCATATCCTGCTGCTGGAGATAGGACAATGCACATGGTTGAATATCATTGGGTCTTGTCTGGTCCTTAGATGATGGAATTTCCCTTAGCTCCTGTTGTCCACAGCCTGCTACATAATCCTAGCAGTTCCTTTTCTGCAAATACCCTTCTGAGTTTTTGGATTGCTACAATTTTCTGTAATTTAGTGATTCTGTATCTTGCTGATCCATCATCCCTTGGATCCTTTTTGTTCCGAATTGATTTTTCTTAATGGACTTAATAAAAGTTTATATTTGAAAATAAATATTACTTGGAGAAAACGTTATTTAAAACATATTCTTTATAGATTAAAAAAATGGAGAAGTCTCTGCAGTCTATGCAACTTCTTCGAAGAAAAAAGCATCAGATATTACTTAGCCCATATTCAATAGCTTTACAGACTTCTGGAGATTTTGAGATAGTAAAAAGAGAAATAGTCTGCTTAGTGCCATGATGGGCATAAACTAATAGTTCCCCTTAGCCTTGCACAGAAATGATCTATCCTAGAAACTAAGGCCTGATCTTCATGACTGGGGACAGCAGAATGATGGGAAAGCATTTGGGAGAAGAGGAAAACAGTATGTTGAAAAGCCTTTGCTGACTACTTTTGCATTATGACAGGAATCTAATTGCAAAAATATACATGCTTATGCCATTAGAGTCTGAAAGGTTCAATTACTATTTTACCCCTGACTTTCTGTCTGATTTCAGTCTTGCCACAGGCAGTCACTCATTTTGAGGAACTGGTAGGGATGGCTGAAGCACTGCTCAAAGGAGGAGTGACATCATCTACGTCCAGTCTGCACTCACATGCTGTTTGGAAGGCATCTCACAATCCATTAGCAGATTCCTATGCAGCTATGCATAGTAACTCCAGCTCACCAGTAACTTTGAATGTGGAAGATGAGGAGCAACAGACCGAAAAACAGGTCAGTTAAAAGGCAATTTCAGGCACAAAAATTAAAACTTTATACAGTACAAACTTCACTGTTATAGTACAACAAATATAAAAAATAGCATCAGGAAAAATCATTTTGTCATCATTCTGTTGATTACGTGACTAGTGAGCTCCTTCTGAGCAGAAGGCTCTTTTCATGCAAAGCACTAGGTTTCATCCTGTACACTCTGAAACTTGCTTTAATTTCAGTGACCTTGCACATCTGTGTCTAAGGGCAGAATGTGGAATGCATGAAGAAAATACTAGGGATAACTTCCAGTCTAATGGTTTGGATGCCAAAGGGGAATGGTAGCATTTCAGAGATAGAATCTAAGAAAAATACCAACGGTCTGTTTAAATTGTTAATTTGTAAATGGAGGCTGGTATTGTTTCTGCAGTTAAGTAGAAAAATACAAGTATATGGAGAAAGTGAGTAAAGAAGTTCTCCTATTCTCTGTAATTATAACAGAACATGATTGAGAAATCTGAGGCACAACAGCTATACATGAAAAAAAATCAAGATGCAGCCAAAAGAATACTTTCAGCTTCTGCATGCACAATTTACATAAACATTCTTATGCACTGGGTCATGTTAATCCATTCAAATCATTCTCGTGTGTTGTCATGGGGAGCTAAAACCCAAAGAAGTCTATTTAGAATTATCAAGGTATGATGTTTTGACTGCTTATTGTAATATACAAAATTTGACCTAACATTTTCAAAGAAATAAAAAGACCTAATTTTCTAAGCAACCTGCCTTACTTAAAAGAGGTAGCTCAAAACTGCTGATTGGGAGAGTTCAAATTTAGGCTTTACCACTGCTTTGTGTAGAAGGCACTGTCAAAGCTCAGTACCAGATGTCACAGTTCTTAGGGCATGTGTGCTCAGAGGCAGGAATATTAGCTTGGGCATAGTGCCACGCTACTGAGGCTGTACAGAAACCATGCCAGAACTGGACCACAGCCAGCCTGCATGGAGTGCAAGCAGAAGGATTTTGATATGTCTGAACATGTCCTGTCTCCACTAGTGAGTAATAAGGATTGCTTGGTGAAGGGTTTTCTAGGGTGGATGGGGTCCTTAGTCTGCGCCACAATGCTTCTGAAAAAAAGCTAAGGTGTATCTGTAGTTCCAAATGCTGAGTGGTATGCAAGTTTAGTGTTAATCTCAAGCACATGGTTTGCAGAGATTACTTCTGAAATTGTGGTTTAAAAATAGAAAATTAAAAAGATATTTCAGCAATAATACTATATAATATTTCTAGTAAACTGCAATAGTTATGCTTATGACCAATTTTGTTTTCCAGTTCAAGATCGAAAAGTGGCAGATCGCACTTTGTAACAAAAGCAAACCTCAAAAATTTATAAATGACTTGATGCAAGCACTTTATACACATGAATACATGGCTACACACAGCCTGACAGGTGCAAAGTCCTCCTCTTCAAAGGATAAAGCGGCAAAACCAGCTATGAATCAGAATGAAGTTCAGGAAATCATAGGTGATGACTTCTTAACATTACTCAATGTGGCACTGGCTTGACAGGGGGCTTTCTCTGAGGGAGGGGCTGTAATGCTTAACAGCTGGTCTACTCAGGTGATGGACTGTTTTGTATTTCCTTCTCCAGCTACATAATTTTTTAAACCATCTGTTACAAATACTGTCAGTGAAATGCTAAGTAGTAGTATTTCTACTGTGTGAGTTTTGCAGGTTTTATTTATGTACCTGCTCAGGCACAGTGATATTGTGAATTTTTTAGCCTTTGAAAGGTTAATCTATGACAATCAAATTTGGAGCATGGTGATAACGGATAAGGGAAGGCAAAAAGAGGACACACTTGGATCAAATTTAAAATTATGTCTGCTGTGTTCTGAAGTTAGTGAATGTTATGAATTCTGACATTTTAAATAGCGCTAGAGGCAAAAGGAGACAATAAGTACAGAAGACAAGAATAGTGATCAGAGAAGCAAATAAAATTTGTTCTATGCTGAGGTTTAAGGCAGAAAATATTTGATGCATAGGAAAGAGAATAAGGAAGTAGCAGCTTTAACAAAACAGTATTTTGTGAGGACATGAAGCCTGATTTTTATTGCATTCACACCTATAGTTTAATACTTGAACAACATAGCCTAAATCTGTTATCCATTCTCCATTGCCATTCCCTAGAATTTCCCCACTTCTCTCGGTTCCCTTTCCAGCTTAGCTCCAGTTCCTATACCCTGGTCCAGTTTTGTTGAAGTTGGACAGCAGTTTCAAAAGTTATCAGTTGCAAAAACCTCTTTTCCTTAAGAACTTAGCTAGAGAAAAAGACCCAAAGTCAAGAGAGATAAAAGTAAACAGTGTGTAAGATAGTGAAAATATATTTAGAGGAAGTAAGACGAGACAATTTCAGAATGTTGTATGAGAAAAATGAAAAGGATTTCGTTGGTTGAGAAGAATGGTTGGACTCAATGAATTTAATAGTCTTTTTTAAGCTAAATGATTTTATGATTCTAAATGCTACCAGTGACTTTTCTAAAGGTGGATTCTGGGGAAGGATCTAGGCAAAACTGAAAAGGGAAGCAGAGAAGATAATCAGGACATGGAATACAGCATGCTGCGGAGCATTCAGTGACAAAGCCTATAAGAGAAATCAAAGAAGTCTGTTAAAGTAGAAGAGAACACTGGAATTCAAACTGAAAAGTGTCAACATTATATAAGAAAAAAAGAAATATTAGAAAGAAAGCTGGGAGTTCCAGAACTGTAGAAAATGAGTTAGCAGATAAGATTATTTAAAGAAATGGAAACTGTAGGACTTCAAAATAAAATGAAATGATAAAGGGTGGGGAAATCCAGGGGAGGGAAGATGGAGAAGACAGGAGCAGGAATCATATTCCTCATGTTGAGTCCTGTTAGTATTGCATTCAGAAAATTTAGCCAGGCAAAACAGAAGGGAAATTTTTAGAAAAAGAGACATCATCTGCAAATGAAAATTAATGAAAAAAAAAAAAAGTAAGATTCAGAGGCATGAGGACTGATGTGGGTAGGAAAAGGACTCTCTGATCAAGAACAGAACAAAGGGTGGGAGGATTAGCAAACACAAATCACTCATTACAGGAAGCCCTTGTGGCCCTGGAGTTCCTTTCGAGTCTGCCAAAAGCAGGCACAGCAATATGGAAGGCACAGAGAAAAGCAAGAGCTGGCATCTGCAAAATCTGTGAAACAGTTTGTAAAGACAGTGAAGTAACTAAATCTGAAGCTGAAGTAGCTGGAAATTTAAAAGGTGAAAGAAATGGATTTTAGATCACATATCTCTTGTTTCCCTGATTTGGAGGCCTCATTCATATGATCTCTTTATTTTGCAGGAATCACAAAACAGTTGTTTCCAAACACAGATGATGCTTTAATTAGGCGAATGATGGGACAAAAACTGAACAATTGCACCAAGAAGCCAATTTTAAGCAAAGATCTTAACTCAGGTGCTTTTCAGAAACAAAGCTTTTGGTAAGTTATTAAAAAAAAAAAATAACCTGTAAGGTGTAATTCCATATATTACTCCGTAGTTACAAAACCCAAAAACACTCTTAAAATCACAATGAAAATGCATATTCATATATGCATTACCAAGTAGATAAATATTTCCATAAACTTGTACAAAAAGTATGTAACACAGAAGCTTAACATTACAGCGCAAAAAAGTTATTGATTCTCGACAAAGCAGTACAAGACTATTAAATTACAGGAAAAGAGTACAGAAGGAAACATATAGAGTTGTTTTGCTGAATATATCTGTTTTTAGATTTGGCATTACTTACTTTTCTTATTATTCTTTGGCTCTCCAGAGACCAGTCAATTCCATTTTCGTGTCACCTGTTTTGCTCCAATTAACCCACAAGTGAAGATAAGGAAAATCACACCTATTTTGTACATATCGATAAAAGTACCACAGGAGAGCTAAATTAGCAATCATTCACTGGCAGAAGAGTGAATGATTGGGGCAGAGGAATTATTAAATAACATTCTACTTATTACGGGCATTTTTACCTTGTGAATGAAACTAATCTAAAATTGCTGGTGAAGTCAGCTAATGCACATATGACAGAATGGTTGAGGCTGTGAGGGACCTCTGTAGATTGGCTAGTCCAACCCTGCTACTCAAAGCAGGGTCACCTAGACCAGGTTGCTCAGAGCCATGTTTGGCTGAGTATCGGCAAAGATGGAGACTCCACCACCTCTCGGGGCACCCTGTGCCAGTGCTTGGTCACCCTCGCAGCATTTCCTGATGTTCAGACGGGACCTCCTGCGTTCTGTTTTTACCCATTGCCTCTGGTTCTGCCACGGGGCACCACTGAGAAGAGGCTCCATCTTTTTTACACTCTCCCAGTCAGACATTAATGCACATAGGTAAAATCTGCTTGAGGCTAAACAGTCCCAGCTCTCTCAGCCTCTCCTCAGGAACAGGATAAAAGGTGAACAAGGAACAGGAGAATAGATTAAAATAGGAAGACAGGGAAGAGAGATTTGTTCTTACTTAGGCTTTCTATACTGCAGTAACATTTTTCTTTTTCCTGGTTCAATCATCTCCTGCATATTTACAACTGTAAGACACTTCATAACAAAATAAAAACAACAAAAAACACCACCAACAACCAAATCACCCCAAGGTATTTGACTATGTTATGACACCATTGTTTGAAAAGTAGAAGTGCTTTACTACTAAAATTCCTCTCTAAGCCACCTGGCAGTACTCCATGGACCACTAGTGGCCTGTGAATGACTATTTGAGAAATACTTAGAGAGTATTTGTTGGAAGAGTCCATATACACAGGTTTCCCATCTAGAAACAATAAACAGATGCACCAGCCTGGCTAAAATAAAGTTTATCATGTTAACGCTTTTATTCTAGAGATGAGAAGACTTCATAAAACAAAGGTCCTCTGTATTTGTAACATACAGTGTGCAGTGATTCACTGTAGTATTTTTCCCTGTCCTTGACACAGGCAGGAAAAATAACAGCCCAGAAACACAGACTTTATCTTCTTTGAAAGTATTAAATCTTAAATATTTTAAATTTTAAATCTTTATCTTCATCAGATGGATCCATAAATTTTGCTAATTTCTGAGTCTTCTCATGTACGCAATATTCCCAAAGCCTTGATGGGAAGATCTTGACTATACTATAACAATTCTGGACTGTTTTTTAATGCTGCCTATAGATCTTCAATTTAAACTTGATATTTTAAACATGTCTTTATGTCTATTATTGATCAGTACTTATTTAAAATACCATCTAACATCCACGGAAAACAATTAACATATTGCCTGCATAATCTCTCTTGAACAGATGCTTATTAGAATGGATTTATAGTGGATTCATTTTACAGCTGTTAAGAATTTCCTCACTGTAAAAACATTTAAGCACGGTAAAAGTAATCAAGATAATAGCAGTGGTTCCTTTAACTCAGATGACACATATATTCTCTATAAGAAAAGTAAGAGAATTTAAAAGTGCTCATAATCTCACTGTTACTCCTGCAGTTCACCCTCCAGCAATGAAGTACAGAGAGGGGTCGAGAAAATTCTGTTGTTCAGTATATTTAGTAACCACTTATACACACAAGTTACTAACTTTTAAAACTAGTGATACTACGGCTTTATCTCCTCCCTTGCTGCTAATTCTTCCTTGCCCACCTTCTCCCCCTTTCCCCAGAATACAATTACAATTCAAGAGAAGAAGTTTGGAGTCAAATCCAACAAGACAGACAAGTCACCATCTCAGATCCGTAAGGGTGAGGTGAAACAAGGAAAGAGGAGTGTGACAATGAAGAAAACTATTTAACTAGCTAATAAACAAACTCTGCAGCTCAGAAACTAAGAACAGTACTAACTGCACATTTAGTGTTAATATCTCAAACTTAGTTATAAATTGTCTCAACAGCGGTTCAACAGCTGCTCCTCAGGGCATCATCTCTTCGGCTGTTCCTCCCAGTACACAAGACCAGCAGGATGATGATTCACCAGCTGCTAATGCACAACTTCAGCAAAGTGACAGCTGCCTGACTCCTCCACCTCCCACCCCAGAGGGTCAGCAGGAGTGTCTCAAGCCCACTGATTCTAAGGTGGAGTCTCAACTCTCAAGCAGCTCACCAGCGCCCTCTCCCAACCAGGGTTGTGGACAGGATCTCAGAAACTCAGACAAGGAATAACTGAAGGTATTTCATACCAGTTCACATTCTCAACAGAGATTAAGTAGTAGTATAAAATAAAAAGGAAATAATACCTAAATGGTACTAGATATTGGGTACTGTCCAACAGTGGACCGAGATAGAACCCTGAGAACTTTTTTCTCAAACAAATGAAAATCCCACAGTTTAGAAAATAAATGAAGGCATATTAATATCTTTAAATTTAAGATATTATAAGATATATGCATGTTATGCAGTAATTAAAAAATATAAACTTGTTCTGAAGAATACAAGTAGAGTTCCCCTTAGTTAGAAAAAAGCATTATTTAAAGTAATACCAAAAGAATGTATATGAAGAGTCTTAATCCCCTTCCTTTCACCTTGACAGCTGAGGGAAAACTGCTTTAAACGATCAGAGAAAGCTATTGTATATTAATGTAAAAAGGGATATTGATATGAAAAGAGAATAGAAAGATTTCCTAGTGAAATGAACACTATAGCCAGCACAGGATTAGAAAGCCCAGGGCCATGTGAGCAGAGAAGAAGAAATAAAATAGGTATTAAAGGACACTATTAAATTGGAAAGAAGAAAACATTCTTAAGGCAATGAAACTGCAACTCTCAAGATGTCCACAGCAAAGAAGCAGCTGATTTTTAACCTCTGAAAGTTGAAAAGGCAACGGAAGAAGTCATGTTCCCTTGTAGATCAGGGAGAAGGCTTTTGTGGGGGCTGGGGTAAAAATTAAGTGATTTGCTATCCTTTTTCATCTTTCATGTCTAACAATTCCTCGTAGATAGGATCAGGAAGAAAGCAGGTATGAAATATGTTAGTTCTAGCTCATGTTATTAACTACCATCTATAAAATGTAACAGAAGGATGCTTATGTACATTTTGTATATGTAACTATGTACAGCATATATAAGAATGTATATAGTTAATCATATTTTTGAAGTGAATTTCTATCAAATAAAATGAAACATTACTATGTCTTAGTTCTGTTTTACTGCCCTTACTGTCTTCTGGGCCTTTTCTTACATTAGCCTCTGTTGTACACTCTAAAAAGTTGGGATTTTTCTCTCACTTGTTTTTTTCTTTTTCTCTTTTTTTCTTTAATAACTCTTCTGAAGCCAGCTTCTGTAAAGCTTGTCAGTTTTAGTTGGGGAAGGAGTTGGCCAACCTTAGAAGTGTTCTCTAATCTTAAAGTTACCACAGCCAATATTGCACAGCTGCAGCTGTTTGGGAGGTGTTGAAGCACTTGGGCAGGTACACAGAGCCCAACAAGAGCAGCTGCTCTCCCTGTCACTGGTGCAGCACTGCAGATCATGCTGTATTTTGTGCTTGTCTATTCTGCTGACTTGGTAAGTTGTCCAAGGAAAAAAACCAGTGGGGCTGGCAGCTCACGACAAGGAGTAAACAAGGCTTTTCATGGTAGGGTGGAGGGCCTACTACTAGGCATGGGCCAGGGAGAGACGTGGGTGTTCTGGACAAAAGGAACAGCATAAAGAAGGAGATATTTTAATGTTTTACCAAAGGGTAAAAAGGGAGAAAGCTGCAAAGAGCCAGTTCCTTCCGCTCTCCTAAAGTATAGAACTGATGTTATCCCGCTGGATAAAAGAAGATAAAAAAAGCTTTTACATAACTACCCAATTAACAAAAGAGCCATATTCCTTGCAGTATGACCAGAAAAGAAGAAAATACAACTGCTTTTCCAAAATGACCCTGACAAACTCTGAGAACACAAAATTGAAGCCTAGATAGTCACAGATTAGAAACTTCAGAAGTAAAGAAAGGGAGAGTGTTAGGATCCAATTATTAAAGTTATTAGAGAGATTCCTCTGCCGGAAATAAGGTGCAAGCGAGACCACATGCCAAAGTCAATAGTATGGATTTTATTTAGCAGTAAATGAAGGGTTCAAGGAGGGAGAGAGAGATAGGGGAAAGGAGGGGATGGAGGGGTGAGAGTGACAGTGAAACAGATTAAGTAGAAAAAAGATATCACCACTCCATAGATTCTGACAACACCCGTTTGGTCCTTTCCTTCTGGTCTTCTCTGTATCTGCCAAGTGGTGGGGGGAAAGAGTCCAGAAAACTCTGTGTTCATGGGGTTTATATTATGTGGAGGCTACATGGAAACGCTCCCTGTACCTCCCCTGGATGATGTAATACTGGATCATGGGACATTTCACGAGTCTTTGACACCTTCTAAGATGTTTCAGCTGTCACTTATGTCAGTGTAGTTGAATCAGACAAGCCCCCTTTTATGGTCCATCATCCGAGATGAACAGCTCAGGCTACATGTGAATGTCTTCGGTACTTCCCAGAGGGTTTTTACAGCTGAGTCATCATGTAAGGGAGGACATTGGCATGACAAGGACTATCCCACCTTGCAGGATTTGCCTCTTATCAGCCTCTTCTCTTATCTTGGAGTCCAGTTTGTAGCTGCAGGTATGCATACCCTTCTGCACCTGGGATGCCACTCTGTGCATCACCAGCAAAGCAGCCATCCAAGTGTGTGAGCCATCAGCACCAGTCTCTTACAGCACCTGGTAGTTACTGCAGGTGTTTGAATATTAGCAGTACAACCTCTTACACTTGTGGATACATACTTCTCCTTTCACCTGCAATAGTTGGTCAATGGTACCTCCTTATCTCAAGGTCCTTTTGCAGTCCAAATTAGTAGGCATATTTAGAGAGGGGTGGGTTTTGGTAGATGAGCAGCTGCTTCTTTGCAGTTTGTTACAGTGGACAGAAGTCTTTTGGTGATCTCAAAAATGCTTAAGCCGTTAACCATTTCAGTCTCTGTCAGAAAGCTCTGACAGGAAGCATAATGCTGCTTCTCCCAAAATTTGCACTAAAATCAAAATTATTGGTGATAGGTAAATGTGTGGTGTCCCAAAGTGTAAAATTCTTCTTATAAGAGTGACAGAGGACATGTTAGTTGCAGTCCTTACAACTGGAGAAGGCTGATGGCTACTGCAGAAGAAACTAACAGCTGTATGACTGTATGGCATTTAATAACTGTAGAGTTATTCCTGTAGAGTTACTACTGAAAAGGTAAGCAATACTAAAAGTAATATTTTGAACTATTTATTTCTATTAGTGCATATTAGATTGAATTTGAAGGTTACCATGGAAAAGAATTTGGTCATTGTTTATCATGAAGTGCTCAGAAGAGCACTTGCTTTCTAAGGCAGGAAGAATATTGAGATCTGTGAAGAATGGGATAAAGACCTTACTGAAAAACTATACATTAAATCAGGGGGTTTAATGCATGCCAAGTTCATGTCTCCTCTTATTAGGGTATACAAATAGTAGTCAAAAAATCCTGAATTTCCTAGATTAAGAATAAGTGGCAGTATGCCATGTTGATACAAGAGGGAAATCAATGGTTAAAAGGGCAATCAATGTTTCACTTACTTTAGGGAGCAAAGAGAGAAACAAGGATGTTTAAATACATTCGAATTCAGATCACAGAATCATAGAATGGTTTGGGTTGGAAGGGGCCTTGAAGATCATCTAGTTCCAGCCCCCCTGTCATGGGCAGGAACAGCTTTCACTAGGCCAAGCTTCTCAAACCCCCATCCAACCTGGCCTTGAACAGTTCCAGGGATGGGGTATCCACAATTTTTCTGGGGAACCTGTTCCAGTGCCTCACCACCTTCAAGTAAAGAAGTTCTTCCTAATACCTAATCTAAACCTACCCTATAATTAAGGACACATAGTGACAATGTGTCCTTATACTCATCATGGCTAGGCTTCGCGAACGAAGATTTGGGAAGGACTCTACCCACACTTGCTACAAGTGTGCTGGTAGCTAAAAATGCCAATGTGAGATAGACAAGTCCGGTTGCAAAAGGCACAGCGGAAAGACTCCTTAGGTGGTATCGACAAGACACGGTTCTTTCTGCATTGTCTTTTCTCCTCCAGAGTGATCCTGCGTGCGTTCTCAAAAGCATCAGCAGCGTTATAGATGGTGTGTCTCCAGGCCTTCCGATTGGAGGCCAGAGTAGACCAATGATGATGATCGATATGGCCAAGGCTGAGATGTTGTTTCAGGGAGTCCTTGTATCTCCTCTTCAGGGCTCCTCTCTTGCAGCAGCCAGAGGCAAGTTCACCATAGAGCATGATCTTAGGGAGGCGGTGGTCCTTCATCCTGGAGCCAATCTTAGGGAGGTGGTGGTCCTTCATCCTGGAGATGTGTCCTGCCCAACGCAGCTGTGTTCTCAGCAACATGGCCTCAATGCTTGTGACTGCTGCTTGTTCTAGAACAGATGTATTAGTCACATAATCTGACCGGTATGTAGTGACTATGTGGAATTATTTGCTAGAGAGCACTACTGAGTTTATAAAGACAGTCTGCTCAGAAACAGCTTCCATATTCTATATGATACCTAGACCTCATTTGGATGTTTGAACTTAGAGATCTTAGCTCATGAAGAGCTTATGAAAACTGCCTTTCCTCGCCTTGCCTCCCCTCTCCTTCCCTTCCCAACAAGCTCTGCATAAGGACATTCCTAAGCTGGCTCAAAGTCTGAAAACTGTGCTTTCCATGGAAGTAGATGAAATACACAAATTCTGGAATTCTGAGTTTTGTTAGCATATTGGAAATGCTGACATAATTGCATGGCAATTCCCTTACTATTTTTTTTCCTTAACTGTATTGTTTACATACAAGGAGGAATTTTGGATTGGTCATTGCATGAGTAAACCTTTACGTCAATTACTACTGAAAAGTTCATATTCAAATTAATGTCATCTTCATAGGGTCTCAGAGTTTGGAAAAATAATACCACCTTGCTTTTTTAGTAACTTGTTACTATGGCTCCTCATATTATCTATTCTCAAGAATCAGAAGTTATGAAATGAAAAAGCAAGCCACAAACAGAATGACTGCTGTCAACATTCTGTTAGCAAATTTAAGTTATAAATGCAAAATATTAAAGTTTAAGCTGCAACAATGACTTTAATTTTCCAAGTGGTAGTCAAGTTTCCATTATTTTAGCAATTAAATAAAACTGGTCAAATCAGTGTTGTTTATACAGTTCAACAAGGGTGATTAAGTTGTACGAACTTGTTAATGAGTATATAACTGGTAGATATAACTAGCAGTTCAGTAGATCCATCTCCTGTCATAAAGCTGTTTTTTCATTCATATATGGAAAAGGCTTTAAACTAACATTAGTAACTCTATGTTTTCAAGAAAAATAAGTGCACCAAATTAACGCTTACATTAAATACCACATGATATGTTATTGCTGATAGTTGTTTATTCACAAAGCTCACATAACACCAAAATTTAACATGCAACCCTGAATTCTTTCTCTCCTGTGTATATAGGATTTGATAAGCACACACCAGTGAAGTGCTTTGTGGGTGTGCAACCAGCTCTTTTATACCAACACAGAACTCATAGGTGACATTTACACTGTTCAGCTTACTCAAAGCCAGTGCATTGAGTAAAGATGATTCATACTGACTTTTGCTTCAGGTGGCTAGAAGTCACCAAACATGACCAAACATGAGGAAGCAGGAGAGTAGTAGCAGATAAATAGCAAGAATCATGGGCATGGGGGTCTGAGTGGTGTTTTCTTGACCCTGCCAGTGAGGGGAAATGAGGAGAAGGGCACTAATAGGACAAGTCAATAATTGTTTTCAGAACCTGTGTTGGTGACAGAGATTTGAGTTGTATGACCATGGGACCATGCTAGCAGATCACTGTCTGCTTGAGAGAGGTGAGAGCCACCTCACTAAGCAGGGCAAAGCTATTTTTATTAGTAGGATCACTGATTACATAAGGAAGGCTTTAAACTAAGAAGTAAGGGAGAGGGAGAGAGTAACCAGCAGCCCTGTGAGGGATTGATGGACACAGAGAAAAGCAAAGGGCATAGGGTGGTGTGACAGGAACACACAAAACAATAAGATGGGGCTTAAGAGGGCTTAAGAGGGCTCACCTTCTTTGAGCAAAGAAATGTCTACAAAACATCATAATGGAGAAATCCCCCAAGCCCTTTCTAGGCAGTCAACATGCTGGGGTGCCTCTCTAAAGTGCCTGCATACTAACGCATGCAGCACAGGGAATAAACTTGATAAGTTAGTCCGTGTGCAGCTGCAAGGCTATGATCTTGTTGGGATCACAGAGACATGGTGGGATGGCCCCCATGAATGAAGAGAGACCAGCTCTTTAGGTAGGACTGGATAGGACATCAAGCAAGGGAAGTTCTCCTTTATGTGAAAGAGCGGTTGGAGTGCATGGAGCAATGCCTGGGGATGGACAAGGAACTGAATGAGAGTTCATGGGGGAGGATTCAAGAGAGGACAGGTAAAGGTAACATTATAGAGGGTGTCTGCTACAGGCTGCCTGACCAGGAAGAACAAGTGGATGAGGTAGACAGATAAGAGCAGCCTCACATTCTCATGTGGGAGTTCAACCATTCATATATTTGCTGCAGGGACTATACAGCAGGGCATAAGCAATCCAGGAGGTTCCTGGAGTGCACTGATAACTTCTTCCAAGTCATAAAGGAGTCAACAAAGACCAATAATAAGCAATGCTTTGTTGGACCTCATAGCAATAAGGAGATTGTTGGGAACGTGAAGCTCAAGGTAATTTTGGCTGTAGCGACCATGAGACAGTGGAGCTCAGGATCCTGAGGGGAGGGGAAGTGTAAAAAGCAGGCTCACAACCCTGGAGAGTGAATTTTGGCTCTTCAAAGATCTACTTGGAAGAGTCCCATGGGGTACAGCCCTGGAGGGAAAAGGGCCCAAGGAAGTTGGTTAGTATTTAAAGATCATTTCCTCCGAGCTCAAGAAGAGTTCATCCCAGTGAATAGGAAATTAGGCAACAATGCCATGAGGCCTGCGTAGATGAACAAGGAGCTCCTGGTCAAACTCAAATACAAAAAGGAAGCATACAAAGGGTGGAAGCTAGGATGGGTAACCTGGGAGAAATATAGAAACATTGTTCAAGCACACAGGGATGAAGTTAGGAAAGCTAAAGCACAGCTGGAATTGGATCTAGCTAGAGATGTCAAAGACAACAAGAATGGTTTCTGTAAGTTCATAGGTGACAAAAGGAAGACTAGGGAAAATGTGGACCCATTGCTAAATGAGATGGATGACCTGCTGACACAGGACATGGAAAAGGCTGAGTTGCTGAATGCTTTCTTTGACTCAGTTCTTACTAGCAAGACCAGCCTTCAGGAATCCCAGGTTCCAGAAGCCAGGGGGAAAGGCTGGACCAAGGAAGATGAACACTTGGTGGGAGAGGATCAACTGGACATATGCTAAGTCAATGGGCCCTAACAGGATACACTCACAGGTACTGACAAGAGCTGATGGATGTCGTGGCAAGGCCACTCTCAATAATCTTTCACTGATCATGGTGACTGGGAGAGGTGCCTGAGGCTGGAGGAAAGCAAATGCCACATCCATCTTCAAGAGGGGCAGGAAGGAGGTCACACAGAACCACAGGTCCGTCAACCTTATCCTGATCCCTGGGAAGGTAATGAAGCAGCTACTCCCAGAAACCATTTCCAGGTACTTCAGTGTCAAGAAAATCACTGAGTCATCAGTATGGAATTACCAAGGGGAAATCAGGCCTGACCAACTTGATAAACTTCTATGATAAACTGATTGCCCTGGTAGATGAGTGGAGCGATGGACATTGTTTATCTGGACTTCACTAGCGCCCGTGGCACCACCTCCGGTAAGATGCTCACAAAGGATCTTTGTAGATGCCTGGCTGGATAGAACCACCGAGAGATGGGCTGGGCACCGGCAGGCTGGGCACGCACAGGTAGGCGGATAGGCGATTTTCCCGCCTTCCCTCCCTTCCGCTGCCAGCCCCAATGGCCGCCCTTCCTCCTCCCCCTCCCCCGGAAGCGGCATGGGGGTTTTCCCCCTCCGAGCAGGAACTCGATGGAGCGCAACTGAAGGTAAGACGAGAGAAGGAAAGCGCTCGGAGCTTCGGCCGGGGTCCGCGCCATGGCGCTGCCGCGGTGGCGAAGGCACCTGCCATGGGCAACGCGGGGCGCAGCGGGCGGCACCTCCCGCTCCCGGCGAGCCCCGCCGCGCTCCCGCCCCACCCCTGCCCGCCGCGCCGCCCTCGGGCCGCAGAGGAAGCGGGGACACGGCAGGTCGGGACGGTGATGCCTGCGGGAGGGGGCGGTGAATGAGCGGGGCCGGGGCGGAGCTCGGGGCCGCCGGTTTTAGCGCAGCGCCCGCGGGGCTGTGCCCGGCGAGCAGCCGAACCGTCAGTCCGGGGGGGCCGAACGGAGCCCGCGGGGCGGGGGGCCCGTGCGGGGCCAGAAACGTGAGTCAGCACCGCCGCCCGCTGGGGCAGGGCTGCCGGGGCCGTTCCGCGCCGTTCGCGGAGCCCCGCCGGAGCTGGGCGGGACGGCGCTTGTTTTGGAGCACGAAGCTCAGCCCTCTGGCTCTGCCGCGGTCCTAGAGCGGCCCGGAGCAGCGAAAACAGCTGCGGCCGCTCGAAACGGCCGAGCTCGCCCGCGGCTGTTACCGGCCCGCCCCGGCTCGGTCGTGCCTCGGAGCCGCTACGCTGAAGCTCAGGCCTCGGCTCTCGCTGGGGTTTCGGCCTTAAACATGTTATTGGGCTGCTACACTGCAGCGGTGGCTGCTGGAGGAGTATAGGTATTGGTACGCTTTGTAGGTTAAGCCATGTTTTACATACTTGGAAAAATACAGCAGCGTGGTTCGAGTCAAAGTCGTTTATTGCTTCTTCGGGTATCGGTAATAATTGTCAGTGAATGAGAGACAGGCTTGTTGAGTGCAGATAGACTGTAAAGCCAAAGCAGGCATAAAATGGAAAATGCTGTTTAGTTAAAGAAAAAAAATAAAATGCTGTATCATGTTTTGGTTTCTGTCTGTTTAGATAATGGAGTCTCATAGCTCTGTCAGCCTTCACAGGAGTAAATCACCAGCTTCTGAAAGTGAAGACGAGATTGAGTTTGTTGGAGTAAGTAGATCTTGTACCGGAAGCACACTGCTTGTTGTAATTAATACATTCTCAATAGTCCAGTTAAACAGGACGGGGATTTTGTTTACTCTGTTGATGGTGATTACATTTTGATGGAAAGCATTACTCTTGCATTTAAAGATAATTTGATTTGTGAACCTCTGTGTCAGATAACAAGTTGATCTTAAAGATTTATGTGCCCTTTCTTGAAAGAGTATAAGATTATGTCAGTTGGTCCTATAGAGAGAATATGGACTGGAGTATCCCAACAGGTCAGTGGGGAATTACAGTGATCAATTACATATATAAGAAGTCACTGTAGAGGACTTTGGTAATCGTTGCATAGCATTTTGCTACATGAATAGTCCCACCTAACTTAACGGAATAAAGCAAAACAATGTTAAAAACACTGTACTTGGTTTAGAAGAAGAGGGAGGAAATTACAGGTAAGCGACCTTAAACAGTCCTCTCAAGGTGTGAAGCACTCTATAGTAGCTACAGTACAACAGGTAATCTAATACATTCAAGTAAAACATGTCAGTAACTTCAAGACACTTTTATCTATTGGATGTCCAAGAAAAGCAGAATATTTTCATGCTGCTTGTGATCTGGACTCAATCTGTCATCAGTGAAGTGGTGCTAAATTGCAGGGTTACATAGGAACACAGTTTTTTTAGGTTGGGAAAGACTGTTAAGATCATTGACTCCAACTGTTAATCCAGCACTACGAAGTACACCACTAAACCATGTCCCTAATTGACTCAACTGTTAACCCAGCACTGCTAAGTCCATCACTAAACCATATCCTAGGTGCCACATCTACACATCTAAAGATGTTTTTCCTGAAGGAACAAGTCATATGAATAAGATCAAGTGATTAATTGATGCCAAGATTATTAATGGCTGATTTCCTGTGCATTTGTCTCATTTTTGAACAGTATGCTGAACAATAACTAGACTTTTTCTCCTGCTCTATTTTATATGGTGCTTGATTAAAGCCTAGGTTCAATATACAGACTTTTTCTGCAGGGGTATTTAAATGCTTGAGTGTGAAGGATTTTTAAGTAGTTGAATATCTCAGAAACTTCTTAATCTTGTAGTTGATTTGGTCGAAATTAACTAGTGAGTTCAAAGTTCATTATATACATACAAGCGTTCATGTGTGTCTGCAGCAGAGGATTTGGGGTGTTGGTAAATGAACTGGCAGTGTGGGCTTGCAGCCCAGAAAGTCAACTGTATGCTAGGCTGCATCAAAAGCAGCATGGTCAGCAGGTCAAAGGAGGGGATTCTGTCCCCTCACTCCACACCACCTGAAGCGCTGCATCCAGCTCTGGGGTCCCCAGCACAGGAAGGACATCAACCTGTTGGAGTGAGACCAGAGGAGGGCCACTAAGTTGATTAGAGGGATGGAGCACCTCTCCTGTGAGGAAAGACTAAAAAAATTGAGATTGTTCAGCCTGGAAAAGAGAAGGTTTCAGGGTGACCTAGTTGTGGCCTTCCAGTACCTGAAGGCAGCCTGTAAGGCTGGAAAGGGACTGTTTACTAGAGCATGTAGTGACAGGACCAGGGGAAATGGCTTCGAACTGAGAGTAGATTTAGATTAGATATTAGGAAGAAGTTCTTTACTGTGCAGGCAGTGAGGCTTTGCAACAGGTTGCCCAGAGTTGTGGATGCCCCATCTCTGCAAGTGTTCAAGGCCAGGTTGGATGGGGCTCTGGGAAACCTAGTCTAGTGAAAGGTGTCCCTGCCCACGGCAGGTGGATCGGTACTTGATGATCTTCAAGGACCCTTCCAACCCAAACCATTCCATAATTCTTTTATCATCATTGTAAAAGCTTCATTTTCTTCAAACTGGGCAAAGAATGAGGAAGCTAGTATAGCTTGGAATGCATAATGATTGAAGGGCTGCTGGAGCACCAGGAGCAGTAACTGAAAGAGAACTGAAAGAAAAGAACTAAAATCAACACTTCTAACTACTTTCTTTTTATTTTCTTGGCTTTGCCTGTGGATAATACAGATCCTTTGTGGTCCCAGTGACAGTTGCTTCCAAGAGAGGCTGCTAGATATAAGAAGATGACTGTGCTTAGTCTTTTGCAGGATTTATATCCTGGGGTGAGAAGCTTACTGTTGTCATTGATGAATATATGGGGAAAGGCATGTGACCCTGGCCAGCACCTAATGTCAGCAATGTGTCCTCAGATCTCTCCTTTGCTCTGAGTGAGGATGACTTCAGACTTTGCAAAAGGATTTCCAGACTACTTGGCTAGCTTTAGATCATCGTTTCCATATAATAATGTGTATGGCTGGAAGTGTGTAGTCTCCATAAATGTTACATGTGGATGCTACCCGATTGCATCCATGTCCTAAAGACTCGGTGCACAAGATGGTACTGTATAAATTGAATTAGAGAAGCTACTGAGGTATTTCAACCTGTGTTCATTTTAATAGACAACAATTAGTTGTAGGCCATGTGATCTCTGTGTTTTTCTTCCCCCTTTTTTTTTTTTCTTCTTGACAGCTGGGTGTGGTTTTGGTGTGAGTTTTTTTGTTTCTTTGGTTTGGTTTTCCTTGTTTGTTTTTTTTTTTTTCGATTTCCTTCACTGTATTAGGGTATTTGAGGACAAAAAGTCCTCATTTGATGGAGCAAAGGCAATCTCTGCTGCTGCCAGAGTCTTTTAGCTTTTACAGTCAGTTTAATCCTCATCCAGAAAACTATTCTTACTTAATTTCCCACCTTTTACTTTGTCATTACAATGTATTTTGTCCACTTCATTACATTCTAAGTTTTGCATACCAGCAGAAAAATATAATTTAATCTGCAATGCAAGCTGTTATTCCTAGTTTCTTAAGATAGGATGGTCTTGCCCCCATTTTGTTTTCTTGGGAAGGATAAGGCAAGAGTGAAGAAATTCACAGATGTAATGGGGTCTGTAGCACTTAAGTAGATAGATAACTCAAGTTTCCACGGTTTGCACCAAAAGCATTGGACTTAGAGGGGAATTAGTTAATACACCAAATCAAGTGATTCACTAAAATACGGTAGCTACCATTTAAATATTTTACTTCCTTTCTCCCTGAGATGTTAAATATTAGATATTCAACTGAAGTATTTGTCTCTCTGGCTTTTACTTGTATTGCAGCAGGAGCTGAATAAAATGGTAGTGGTGTTAGGAAGCATCTCCGAAGTAGAACTTTTATTTTTGCACTCAACCAAGGACTTGAATTTTTGTATTTACTAGGTTATAGAAATCAAAACTTCATAAGTGTTTGTTGGTTTGCAATGTTGGTCAGTTACTCAGTCTTGAAGTTGGACGTCTGTTAGGGCACAAATTTAGAGCACAAATAGTACTACTTGGGTCAGTTTTTAAAATTTATTTTATTGTAAACTTGTTCTATGATAAGTGTGTTTACATAGTGTATACACAATTTATGCTCATAAATATTTGTCAAAGATAAGTTTGTGGTCGCATACGTGAAAGCTAGTTTCATGTTTTCTGTATGCTAGTGTGTGTATAATTATGCAAAAGTTTAATTGTGCTGTTTAAGTAAACTGGGTATTTGGTCTGAATGCACGTAAAGCTAAAAACTGAACAAATAAAACACCTTGCATGATGGACAAGGTGTCTGTTAGCTAGACCTGATTACCCAAAGACTGAGTGAAATGAGGGAGGGGGAGAAAGAGACCACAGTTTAGGGCTTTTGGAGAAAACTTCTGGAGGCAGTAAAAATGAGCATCACAGAAGTCTTTGAGAAGACGGTCTTTGGAGATGAATATGAAGCTCCATCTTTACCAGTTGCCAATTAAACAGTTTTGATTATATCAACAGTTAAAATTGGTATTTTGTGTAGCATAGTGAAATTACAGTTTTGTTGATTTAATGCTAATGCTTTCAGGCAAAGCTGTGAATAACAGCAGAGATGCCACAGCTGCCTGGAGACTTAAAAACCTAGAAATTCTTCTACTAACTGAAAAAGGTGCGATTTTTTTTTTTTGTTGGTAGCTCTGTGGCATTGCTGTTGGTTGGTGAGAAGAGTGGCTTTTGAAGATTATTTAGAGAAGTAATGGAGGAGTGGAGAATGGCTGGGGTGTTTTTGTTTGGTTGGGGGTTTGGTTTTCTTTGCTTATTTTGTGTTTGGGTTTTGATATTTTTGTTTGTTTGAATGTGAAGGATGTGCTTACAAGATGTGAAGACTGAGCATATCTTAGTGCTAGTGCATCTGAGTACTTAGTACTTGATGTCTTTCTGGGTGCCAGGTATGCCAGTATAGTCAGCTAGAGAGGCTCCAGCTTTCAGCTGTTCAATGAGAGCATGTTGTTTTTCTGTAATCTGAGGCTCTTTTATGCCAAGATACTATTTAGCTGGTGGTGCTCATCTTGTGGGGAGTTACGAAGAGCTGGACAAAGCTATCTGATCCACAGTTTCTTAGCTCTCCTACAGTGATGGAATCTTCAGTGTTGGCATTACTATTTAGTTGAACCAGTTGGAAAAAACCAAAGTAATTAAAATTCTCATAACTTTGAATTTGTGGCTCATCCTGTGTGGAGGTGAGCATTATGCAAAAATTGGATAGAAAAAGGCACAGAATTTGATAGGAAAAAAGAACATTTCATGTGTGCAAACAACGTTTAAACAAGTGTAATATTACTTGCATTAAATTTACTGTTCTTGTCACTAGAGCTTCCTAGACTTGAAACCAAGTTATTCTGCATTTCAGCTGTCAGTTTTGTGAGTTCTATTTAGTTGCTGAACCCAGAGAGTAAATAAACACAAATAGGGGAAATCTCTGCCTTTGAAGAAGGTACAGCTGTTAGGATCAGAGCTGAACATTTCAAAACACATTATTAAGCTGATTGGATAGTCAGGTGGTCTGAGTGTGTCTTTGAACTCTTACTTGCTAACAGCTGTTTAATAAAGATTTAATTTCTTAAAAGTTGTACAGAGACTGTCAGTTTCTACAGAAACAAAACTGTAATGGATTTTTTTTGTATTTCATTTAACAACCACATTATGTTTATTTAATCCTAAAAAATTAAGCACTCTTTTGGGGTAATTTGAGGCCTGCAGCTTGATTCATATAAGCTTTTGTTATCTGTCCAAGATATCATTCCTCTTCCTCCCTGGTGATTGTTTATGCCTGGCCATCTGAACAGCTTTACTGCCTTGAAAGGTGTAACAATGTAAAGAATGAGATGCAGTAAGAGCAGTAGAGAGGATTGCACGCTGCTTTTCTCTCCACTACTTCTCATGAGGCAGTAAGTCTTCCTAGCCTGCCCTATGTGGTTCACTGCTAATATCTTGAAGAAACTGCTAAATATGTGGCAGAGATGGTACTGTACCTCTTCAAGAAGTCAGTCTGCTGGGTACTGTAAGTCCTCCTTCTGCCTGGAAAACTTCACTTTCTAAGAAATAAAGCATAAATATGGAGTATATAACAGCTCTGTGGTATCTACCAGATATATTGCCAGAAAATGGCTAATACTGTAGTTTGGTCAAAAACTCTGTCATGATTTAGGTGGCATTGCATGTACAGATTTAAAACAAACAAAAAAAAACCAACAAAAAACCAAACCATCACCCCTGGCATTACAAAAAAAAATAAACTTATCTTTGATTTTCATTTATTTACTTTGAAGCTAGATAATAACTTTCAGAATCACATTCACTTTCTGTGGAATGTGAAGATTTTAGTTCACTTTGCCTCTCATTGAAGATACAAACACATGTGACCACGGGTATGAGTTAGGGTCACTAGGAATATTTTTGTTTGGTGTATGTGGACTTACTCATTCTGTTTCATGTTCATTATACTGATTATTTAGTTGGCATGTGATGATGCTCTAGCATGATACAGGTTTGGGGTTTTTTTTGAATGACGTCATGTTATATGGACATAGTGCTTCTTTTTTGCCTTTAAAAACTGAAGACTTACAGCAGTGAGTATGGATGGAGCTCCACATGTTATTTAGTACATCTTCTTTAAAAAATTTATAACCTATGTGCTTAGTTTGGATTGCTGACTCCAGTTTTTCTTCTATGTTTGCTTTTTTATGTTTGTTCTGACATTGTACTCTCTACTGGAAGCTTGTACTAGAAATGGTAAAATTGGTATAATTGGAGAGTGAATTGGAGACATCCTAAGGAGGAGACAAAACCAGTCAGTAACCTTTAGTGACTCACAGAGGGAATGGAAAAGAGGGACAAAAGATGGGAAATATGCATGCAAAAGAAGCATATGGCTGTCAAGCTAGGAAGAATAGAGAAGACCTGAGTATTTGTTGATAGCCAGGGTTGTTGGGCCTTCATATTCCTGCATGGAGTCCTGACAAGGCTTCCTGGATGTATATCTTTGAAACTGAGTGCTGGACAGACTGTTTGGACATGTGTCTTTGTGCTTCTGAGTATGTGGTGTGAATGGGTAAAATGTGTTTCCTTTTAAAATAAAATGACCTCCCCCTCATTGTGATTCCAATACAGAGAAAACACTTGTGACCTGTCTGTGGAATATCTGCTCAGAGAGGAGTAATCTTCAGGGCTTAAATGTGTATGAACTGTTTCCCACTTTCTTAATGTTTGAAATGCCCGAGGAGTTTAATTTCTTGTTTATTAGGTCTGGCTGAGATGAAGTTCATTTTCCCCATAGCAGCCCTCACAGTGCTGTGCTGTGCATTGGTGACTAGAAAGGTGTTGATAACACACCAGTGTTTTGGTTACTGCTGAGCAGAGCTCCCTCAGCATCAAGGCACTCCCCAACCTTCCCCCCTCATCAGTGAGCATGGGATGGGCAAGGTTTTGGGAGAGACATAGCCAGGACAGCTGACTCAAACTGACCAAAGGGATATTTGTACCATTTAATGTCTACTCAGTAATAAAAACTAAGGAAAAGGACAGTGGCTTGAGTAACCTGATAAAGTGGGCACCCCTGCCCATGACAGACGGGTTGGAACGAGGTGATCTTTAAGGTCCCTTACAACCCAAACCATTCTGTGATTTGCTATTACATCATTTGTCTTATGGAGCAGCTATTGTGTGTGCTGAAGCCCTTGGGAAGTGGCTGGTCGTTGCGTGATGACGGGAAGCAGAGAATAAATCTTCTGTTTTCCTTTGCTTCCACATGTGGCCTTTGCTTTCGCTTTATTAAACTGCCTTGACCTTGACCCAGGAGGATTTTTTTTCATCTTGTTTTGTCCCCAACCTTGGTCTGCTGAGGAGGCGAGTGATAGAGTGGCTTGGTGGGCACCTGGTGTCCAGCCAAGATTAGGCCATCACGCTTTTGGAATTGAATTTGTGTTTTTAAAAACAAAGCGAAAAAAACTCTGAAAGAAGAAAACATTTAACATTGCATAGTGAAATCTGAGGCTGTTCCTATCTTGGTAACAGGCTGCTACCCTATTACCATTGAATTAATGGCACAGGTTGAGTATCTTTAAAAATGTAGGTCTGAGTTGATTGAGAAGGTGAAGAATATAATGTTATTAGGCAAGTCCAGATTATTAATTTGATTTTTTTTCTACTTGATATCTGTGTATTAGATTATTTTTGAGTACTTGTTTGCATGTTTTACCAATTTTGTGGAATAGTCTGTTTAGTGGAAAAGTTCCCATGCCAGAATTTCCTTTACTGCACTCTCTTGAAACCTTGGTGAAATGCTAATGCTGACAATGTGCTATAATGTATGCAACATTTTATCTCAAAGGACAACAATTCAGTGCTTTTGTGTGTGTGTTTTAATACTTTATTCCAGGAAGGACCTTTAAGACCTGTACTTGAATGTATTGATCTTGTTAGCAGTGAAGATGAAGAACCTAACAGCAGTTCTTATGTTCACGTGAGTATGTTGTAATATATTTTAGGACATCTCAGTTGAATAAAATAATTGCTCTTCTGTATTTTTTCCTATCAGTTACTTTTCACAAAAGCCTTATTAGAGGTATTTTTAACAAGTAATAATTAAATAAATAACATATAAGTATTTTGATTTTTTTTTTTTTCCTACTGTTGAGTGGAAGGCAAGAATGCCAGCACTTCCATTTTTTTCCAGAGCTGTTTTTTGCCTCCTTGAAATGGGCTTGGAACTTTTATTTGTCTTTCAGTCATGTTAGCGAGTGTGTTGAAGAAAAATATCACTTTACAAGCAGCCTCAGAAGTCTGTGTGTCCAGTTTCTAGCCTGCAAATGTATCTGGTCTACTCCCAGGCCTTTTCTTTCTAAAATAACTTTTTAAGAAAGATGTATAGGTTGGAGGACCTTATTCCAATGACAGGCTGGTTTTATCTCTGCCTAATCCTTCATAATCCCTCCTAAGACTGTATGAGTCAGAAGCAGGCTCTGTTTATCCCCCGATCTTATTGTGCCTGCTCTGTAGGGCCTTGGATAGTGGTGATTAACCCTACTGGAGTTGGCAGCAGTAGCCATCTCTTGACTCGTGTTTTACAGTGTTACAGTAGAGGATGTTTGTAATAATACTGGTGCTTAAGGAAAGGTGGATCTTCTGTATATTCACAGGCTGACTCTACGGTGTTGATTGCTAGAGCTAGTTGTGTAATAGGAGCAAATTACAGTGTATGGTCTATCCCTTATGCTAGAAAAAGCTAATGATCTGCCTTTCTGAAGATAGTAGTTAGAGCTATAATTGTATCAGTTCTCAGTTTTTCAGGTGGTCTGCATGTTGGCTTTCAAATCAGTAGATATTTTGTTTACTTACTTAAAATAATTTACTTAATTTTTCATTTGTTGGAGACTTCTAGGACACCCAGCACAATCATCCATGTTCGTCTACTGCTTTGGTGAGGCTAATGTTTATGTTGAATTGCCTTGAATGTGTGGAGAGGAGAGTTGTTTTACCTGCTTCTTTAATAGAAGTTACAGATGTTGATAAATAGGAAGAGAAAACTAGCAAGGTAGATCATGGAACTTAGAATAAGAGTATCTGTACTGAATTATGTCCTGATGCTTGGGCATCACTTTTCACTGTATTAGTGCCTGTTACTTAGTCACCAAATAAGTGTTTAACTTTTCAATTGTAGAGACCTTCTAAGCGTAAGGATCACATTGACTATCAGAAAGAACGAGTTGCATCAACCCTGGATCGTCTGGCACGACATGTTGAAGTAGAGAAGCAGCAAAAAGAAGAGAAAAACAAAGCCTTTAAGGTATTGGGAGTATTTTGTTTTGGTAGAATTGCATCATAAAGGCCTTGTAGTCACAAGAGTCTTTGTTTTCACTACTAAATAAATAAAAAGATTGGTGAGCCAGACCTGGAACTAGCAACTAGGCTTCTGTGGCATCATTCGAAACACAATACAGACTTTGTCTCTTCAGTGGCTTTTAACTGATAAATTTGCTAGTCTTATTGCAGTTCCTGAGGATGGGAAAAAACAAAATTCGTGAAAATCAATGGCAAAAATTTTTCTCTTGTTTGTATATATAGCAGAGGAACCTTAACATCAGTTACTCTTGCTGAGTAATTGAAAAATAAGAGTTATCACAAACAGCCATGCAGCAAGCCTACTCATTTACTTGCTTTTGACTGAGATTTTTGGGAAACTGTTTGCCACATTAAATTTCTGTATTGAGTAATATTTTATAATGTGATACAACTTTCTGTGTTTTAAGGCATAATTTTAAAGTTGAATCCTGTTAATTGCATTGGGCAGCGATTTGAAAGGCTTGTACTTTTTATTTCTATTACCAACTGGGAGATGCAGTCAGCGGGCTTAATGGAAGGGCTGCTCTCTGTGGGAACCTGGACCGCTTGAAGGAATGGGATTACAAGAACTTCATGAAATTGAACAGGAACAGAGTCAAATTCAGTATTTGTGGAACATGCTGTCTTTCCAGCCTAATTTTCTCAACACTTTTAAAATCACATGATTGTACTACAGTTACAGCTTTTTATATTCTACACTAGACTGTGCAACTGTAATACAACAGAGTAAAAGGATGTTGGATATAGTCCAAGGTAGCCTTGAAGTCCAGAAGCCTACATCCCTCTCCTGTCTCCTCTACGGAGAATTTGGCAATCTGTTAATGTTTCCACATACAGTTTTCCATGTGTCAAGCGGAGTCAGAGATAACTATGTAGCTTTCAATGTACTTTGAGAATGAAAGCTAAAAAATCCTTTGTTAAAGATGAATATTTTCCTCCTGGGTGGCTCTTTACTCCTCATCAGTTAATGCAACTTGCAGAATTAAATTTAGTTTTCAAAGTGAAGATGCCAGGTTTTTTCCTTGTCAGTGGAACAAACTGGCTCTTTGGTTTCAATAATGATTTTGTGCTGCTTGTTTAAAACTTCGTGATTATTTGTTTCTCTTTATAAGATTATAATCTTATGTACATGCTACAGAAACTTCAGTAGTTACAGTAAAAGTAAATTAATTGACACAAGATGTAGCTCTTGCTTTGGGGGAAAAAATTACTGGTTCTTAAATTTTTTTTATTGCCCTTATGTTCTGTCTTTATTGTGGTAAATAGAAATGAATCAAGTTGTAAGATTTTATTTTTCCCCTACTTTAGGCTTTTGTGGATGTGGGTTTTGTTGGTTTTTTGGAGTTTTTTTCCTTGTGTTTTTAGAAACTCATATGTAAGTTTTGGGATACATACCTAATCTTTCATTTTTTTAAAAATAATTTGATCACCACCTTGCCTGGTATGTTTTCTCTCGCAGGAGAAGGTTGATTCCCAATATGCTCATGGGTTGCAAGAATTAGAATTTATTCGGGAACATAGTGATACAGAAGCTGCAAGGTTATGTGTGGACCAGTGGTTAAAAATGCCAGGTAAGAGTAGGAAGCTAAGTTTCAGTGATGGTTTCTAAATCCTGAACTGGAGAACAGAACACGTGATAATTGCATTGAGCTTGCAGGTGCCATGTGCATAACCTAATCCTACAATATTAACTTTGCCAGCATATGGCATTTGAAAGTTCTTAAACACTCATTTCCATAAAATCCATTCTTCTAATGCTTTACTGTTTAGGAAACGTAAGATACAAAATCTAGAAATCACTAAGGCAATGTTAACAATTTTTATAGAAGAAGCTGCTAGGAAGAAAAAATACTACTATTGAACTGCTGCTTGGGAAGATGTCTACATGAGTAAGTGTAACTTCAGGATGTTTAGTGAATTTCAAATAGTACCTCGATGAAGGGTGTGAAAGTGCTTAAAAAGTTACACTGCTGGGAATTGAAGAAAATGAAAGAGCAGACTTCCTGAGTAGGATTGTACATTGTTAGTTTGCTTTTAAGAATCACTGTAACTTGATTTTTAAATGCTTTAGGGATTATGTGTTATTTTGTTTGTTTTCTTAAGCCTCTATAATCTAGGTTCTGGTTAAGTACATTGTTTTATAACACAGGTCTGAAACCAGGCTCTGTTAATGGTGGAAAAAGGGGTGCTTGTAAGAGGGCAGCTCAGACACAAGTCAACAGCAGTCCCAAACACTGCCCTGTGATGCATTGCAACAGAGAGTTTGATAATGTACATCTTCTTCTAGGTCACCTTCAAAGGTAAGGACATAGTACAAGAGCTCAGTGCAAGATATCATAATGAAAGAATATGCTCTAACTTAGGACATCAGCATCAAGTCTACTTTAAACTACCTGTACTGACGAAGTTCCATTTTGAGAGCCAATTAATATGTTACACAATTTATATAGATGATGTGATGAACTTCATAGGGGTTTTTTTGTTGTTTTGGTTTGGGTTTTTCGGGTGGGTTGGGAAGTTGTTTGTTTTTTTCCATTCAGAATTTATTTCTTGTTGAGCGTTTTGTAATACATGGGTTTTTTGAGAAACAAGATTTCTATTCTCCAGTTCTATAGTATCTTCATTCAAACTTGAAAAAGAGCAAAAGGCTGCCTTACACAATTTGATGGTAAGATTAAAAAAAAAAAAAGCCCATAATGAATAGAAAGAGGAACAAGAGCTATAGGTCAGACATCTGTTCATAGCTGATGATGGCTAGTCAGCATTCAGTGTGTCTGTGGTCAATTCCAGGAGATACTGCCTTTTAACTAGTGAGTGTGTTTGTGGGGAAGATGGTAAGGTGAGAAGTTGAGGGAAGTGTCATGGATTAACCCCAGTAGGCAACTCAGCCTCACACAGCTGCTCACTCACTCATCTCTCTGGGATGAGGAAGAGAACGAGAAGATTAAAAGTGTGAAAACTCTGGGCTGAGATAAAAACAGTTTAATAAGTAAAGCAAAAGCTGCATGCAGAAGCAAAGCAATATAAGGAGACAAACAGGCACAGCTTTTTCGTATGTAATAGTTAGCTCGAGTGATGTGTTTGTCTTCCCAGCTATCTCCCCTTCCTCCTCCTTCACCCAGCTTTTATTGCTGAGCACAGTGTCTTATTGCTACAGGCTGCCCCTTTGGCCCATTGTGGTCAGCTGTCCCAGCTGTGTCTCCTCCCAACTTCTTGCCTACCCCCAGCCTCCATGCTGATGGGGTGGTCTGAAAAACAGAGAAGACCTTGATGCTGTGCAGTCACTGCTCAGCAATAACTAAAACATCTCTGTGCTGTCAACACTGTTGTTTGTAAATCCAAAACGCTACAACTGTACAAGCTGCTACAAAGAAAATTAACTCCATCCCAGCTAGAACTAGTGCAGGGAGGTAAAAATAAAAAAAAAATTCCCTCTCTGGGAAATTGAGGCTTTTTTTAGTTCTTGTAAAAACAGTATGGTTCTTCTGCAGACTGACCCTTGTAACAGGTAAGCTGCAGGGAGATTCACCTCTATGCAAGGTATTTCAGCTGATACAGTTGATGATAGTGGAAGAGAGGAATTTTTATAGTTTAGGTTGATTGGATAAGGGTTTTTGTCCGACAGCTTCAAAAGACAGATCTTTTCTCATTTAAAAAAAAACCCTTTTAACTATTTAGATGGGATTAGTTTGTTAATTATTTCTTCTTCTCCAGGTTTGATCATTCTCCTTGTGACCCAACTGTCACGTTACGTGGACCCCCAAATAATGCTGTTGCCTGTGTGATATGCTGTGAAAGATTTTCAACCTCTCAGCAGTATAGTGATCATCTTTTATCTAAGGTAAGATCATAAGGATGAGTAACTCGCCTGACTGAATGTAATAAAGAGTTTTCGAGACGTATAATTATGCTCTGATTTTAGGTTTTTGTTTTCTTTTTTAACCCTCTTTCTCTCACCTCTCTTCTTTTAGTCTTAAGACATTTTGGTTTTTTTCTTATTCTGTTGTGTTTCAAACACCTGGTGTAGCCTGACAGTATTCTCTTTAGATCTGATCATTAGATTGTACTTTTTGGTATACTTTCGAGAGGACCATAGTCTTGAGCCTCTTGTCCCTCTTTCGGTGTTGCTGAAAGGTGTTCCCTTTTTTCACATCTTCAAAAGTATGAAAGATAAATGCAGCAAGTTAGGATGAAGTAAATAAAGAGAAGCAGCAGAAAGGAGATGGGGGAGGGGGGAAAGAGGCAATAGAATGAGAAAAGAAACTTGGGTGATTTATCTGTTTCCAGTCCCTCCAGTAGAGGTATTTGCTGCTACTCACTAGTTAACTTACAGAAGGGAAAGGATAATCTAGCATTTGAGCTGTGATTTGAATATAAGCTAGTAGTGTTGCTTTTTTGTTGTTGGTTGCGCTCTCTCTCTTCTGTTCATAACATGCTACTGTAAAACCTCAGTTGCATAACAGATGCTTAGCTGTTACCTTCTGGGTATGTGGTTTTATTTAGACAATCTGGTATTGAACTGCATAATGGATAGCATTTTCAAAGTTGGATGTTTTAATAAGAAGTATTGTTGAGTACTCACTTAGTCTCCAGAAACTGTGTTAAGTTCAGGGAAGTTGCAGACATTCTGAAAATCAGAATAATTTTAGCTTGTGGTAATAACTCCCGATGCATAGTCATACCTGACAAGCTTGAAAGATTGCATTGTAATTTGTCCCTGCTCTTTTTCCATTGCTTCCAAGTTGTGTGCCTGTGACATGTCCAAGGGCATTAGCAGAAGTTTGCAGCCAAGTCTGGGGAAAGGACTGACTCTTGCAGCAGGCAAGAATGAATTACTTTGGTGTGGAAGGATGGGGAGATAATACTAATCGAAGCTAATGGAAGAAAGCATAAGCATATAATGAAGATTCACTGAATGACTTATGAAGGAGCAAGCAAAAAAATATCAGAAGCAAATCTAAAGGATTTTTGCCCTGGAGGCAGAGATCCAGAGTTGATGTAGAAGGCAAGGCAGGTGGAAGGATTTGACTTTTAGAAAAGTCATGGACTTGTCAGGCTACTCTGAGGAGCAGCATTTTGAGGAATTAGAAGCTAGCAAGATCAGGGAAGAACTGACATCAGGAAAAGCAGCTGCTTTGGTAATAGAAGGAGCTTTTTCTGGGAGCCAGGGTAAAGGGATTAGCTAAGAATTGGAGCCCATAGTCCCTGGGGAAAGTGCTTGCAAGTGGTGCAAGAAGGGAATGAAGAAGTTGCTGGAGTAGTAAGGATAGATGAGTTGCTGAGTTTAACAATGGAAGTTTGGCCAATCCCTTGTGTCTCGTGAGCTGAAGTGCATAGAGGTAGGTTGTAGATAAACATAGATGTGGTAGCTGAAAACCTAAAAGTTGAAAATACTACCACAGAAGGGAGAGTGGAATGGAAGGACATGGGGAAGACTGGGACTGGTTTCTTTGCTTAATTTTTTCCTAAATGTATAATTTTTCTTTTCCAGCTAAATGAAAATGATGGGCATAAAAAAGGTCTCCCTCCACAGCATATTCAGTGTTTTGCATGCCCAAACTGCTTCCTCCTTTTCACAAAAAGTGAAGAGTGTTTGCAGCATATGTCAGGAAATAAACACTTCTTCCAGGTTTCTCAATTGAATGGTACGTTACTACTAAGTGTACTGCTTTTAATTTCTTCTGATAATTCACCCTTATGATATGAATTGACTTACATTTTTCTGCAGTTTAAAAAAGATTAAGGTTTTAAAGTTTGTTTTTAATGAATTGTTATTTTTCTTTTAAGGTCTTAAATGTGGTACTTTGAAATTTGTATTTTTGTGTAGAAATGATTCCTCCATCACACTTGCTGTAATGAGAAGCCATCAGGGCTCTCATATAAGCTTCTCATCCTCCAGTGACTCTGTGCAACTGCTGTCCTGAATAAGTTTACATTTAGCATGTTGATAGAGACTTGGACCAAAACAAATAAATTTCTTTTTCAGTTCAGGTGAGACTGGCTGTGGAGTTCCTTCCCTTTACTGTACTGTCTGTAGTCTGCTTGGAGGCTATTGTCAGTGTTCTTGGCATTGCTGGTGACAAAGACCTGTGAAAATTTCTTCTCTGTATATTTGCAAATTTAGCCTGGTTAGTTGGGACAGTGCTGCTGGTCTGATGGCTTGCACTGACTGCATTGCTGCTGAAGGCTGAGATACTGGTTATGTTGTGAGCTGGTAACATCCAGAACCACTCTTAAAAGGAAATACCTGTCTGATCCTGGGCTTGAAAACAGGGTTAATGCTTGTCATAGCTACGCTGACTTTTTATTTCTGACATAAGCAATAGGCATTGAAGTATTTTTTTAATGTTAGCTAAATGACTGAAACAGTTGACATATAGATGGAGTTGACTTCTTATGCAGGAAGTGGCCATATTTTAGATACTGTAGGTTTCAGGATAAACCTGTGTGGCCAAAAGGATTGATATAGTTATTTCTCCATAACTATATCTTTGACTTCTGCCCTCCCCCAGAGTGGCTGCAGGAAGTGTGCAGAAAAGACAGGCTTTGAAGGCATCGTGCTGCAGGTTGAGTCAGTATTGCAATCTTCATGGAAGTGACAGTCATCTGCATGGTTATATGTTCTCTTATGTATTGAAGATCTAATGTACTTTTTTTCTTAAATAGGTTATTAATTCTGAATGTGATGCCTGCAGATACTTTTAAATTCAAGTCATAGATTTTAAAAGAGATTCCTGGTGAGCTATTGCTTTGAAAAGATTAAAAGCACAAGTTAGTGGTTTTTTCTTTAGAGGTGGATAGTTCTTAGCTCAGAACAAAAAATGGAGTGCTCCAATTTTTCCTTTGCATTAGTAGGTCTTCATGATTAATAATTACCAGCATGGTCTAAGATCTGCCAGTGAAATTCACTGAAAGGCATAACCTCAAATTACTGCCTGCTGATCATCACATCTTACTAAACAGAAAAATCAAAGAGAATTTGCCTCCTAAGGTGCAGAACATGAACAACATTTAATCCATAAGCCGTTCTCCATTCTCTTTTCAATAGAATTTTTTTATTCTGATGGTATCTGAATTTAGATATGGAGCATGTACTCTGAACAACAGAAAGTCCTGCATCTAAGAATGTAAGAATTAACACTAAAGATTGGAAAGAGAGAAAGAGATGGTCAGAGTATGTGGGAACTTGTTAAATGAATTGTGTGCTTTTTTTTTTCTTTTTTTAAGCACTCTGTGGCTTAAAAGAAAATTATATGTGGTAAGAGTAGACAGCTGGTCATAGATGGAGTGAAAGAAGGTCAGTAAAAAGCTTTCTAAGAGACATATCTGACCTGATGTTGTAGAAGACGAAAAGGGAAGTAGAGTCAGTCACTGAGTATGAAAAAACCAAGATCCAAACAGATTCAGAAATGAGATTGTCACAGAAATTTAAAAAATTCAGTCTTTTTAGTTAAAGCTTCTATAGCACAGTTACTGTGGGCCAGCTGACACATGATAATTTGCTTTCTGAACTGTGTGACAAAGAAGTAACAACCGTAACTATGTCATCAGAGAGCTGAAATACTTTGAAAGAACTTGCACTTTCTACCATTCCATTTTATAGATGAAATGAAGACTGGCCATCCTCTACCTTTTCCAACCTACGCGAAGAACCTTCTGATATCTCTGTGCAAAGAGGTCCCCTTCCAAGTGAAGTGTATATCCTGCCACAAGATACTACGATCGCATATGGAATTAACGGCTCATTTCAGGTTTGTGAAAGACAGCTGCTTTTATATTGTGAACACTCATAGATCAGTGACAGATAGGCAGATGTCTTTTTAGTGCTCCTAGTGGTTTTCCAGGCAAGTAGGGCCATCTGAATGTTGACTTCCTGAGTAAACTATCAAAAATGTGCCTTCCTTCATGTCTTTTACCCCACACCGCAGAATGCTGATCAACGTCAGGATCCTTTTTGTATTTTCTGTAACAGAACAACAGAACTTGGTGTCTGTTCTGCTGTTTGTAAGTTGACACTGTTTGATTTTGAAAATGTACGGAGTCAACAACATAACCGTCAGTCTTAATGCTGGCTTTGGAAATTAGCACCTAATTCTCTTTGAAGTGCAGAGACCAGATACACATTGCATGGTTTCGTTAGCAAGCTAGTAGGTGGGTTAAAGTATACAGAGGACACTATTTCCATGCACTGGTTGCTGTAGCTACTAGGTAATATTTTGAAGTACATCTGAAAGTTTAAAAATGTTTCAAGTTATGATATAACTTCTTTATGTTTTTTAATCCGCTCTAGAATGCGTTGTCATAATTCTGGGCCTGTGGCACTGTCGAAGAAAAGCATCTCCCAAGTTGCAGAGATATTTAAAACAAAAGGTTACTGTAAGAACTGTGATGAACTGTTTGCTAATAAGAATCAGATAACCCAACATAAACAAACCACTCAACATAACATTAGAGTTTTTACTACAATGGAAGAGTCCATCCTGATGTTCTGTCACATCAATGGAAAACAGAAAAATCAATCTTATTTGTGCCATATTGTGGATCGGTCAAGACCTCTGCTTAAAAGACATTTGACTTCAAATGAGTCTGCCAGTAAAATGGGGGCTACACCTTCAAAAAGGAAGAGTGATTTAAAAGATAACAATGAAGATAATGTAGCAAACCAAAGTCAAGGTAGTGCTTGCAAAGTAAAAGCCTGGTTTTGTGAATGCCTTCAAAAGTTTTTTACAGAAGAGTTAGTAGAAAATCACATTTTATCAGCAAATAGGATCTGTCACAAGTGTGCTGTGTGTGGAAAGCTTGCTGAAAATTCAAGCATTATCCGCCTCCATATGAGTCGATTTCATGGAGGAGCACACTTGACTAATTTTCTTCTCTGGTGCAGAGCGTGTTCTGCAGATCTTAGAGAAGAGGATATTATGGGACATGTAACTGAATTTCATGGTGGACATAGTTACTATTATGAGCAAGATGTAGATGATGAACCTATGCCATGTGCTTCTGACACAGCATGCATTTCTGCAGGTGAAGATAAAGACTGCATTTCTAGCCCTATGGAAGTCTCCCCTGAAAGAAGTCCTATCGTGGGAAAATGGCAGTGCCGCATTTGTGAGGAGATGTTTGAGTCTGAAGAGAGTGTTAAACAACATTGCATGTCCTTAGAAAGCCATGCATTTCACAGGTACTCCTGTGGCTTATGCAGAAATCACTTTCGGAAAGTAGGAACGCTGGAGCGGCACTTCCAAGAGCATCATAATCAGGAGACTCAGACTAAATATTTCTGTGGCCTTTGTGGTCATCTCTTCTTTGACACAGAAGAAGAATTTCTAATCCATTATACAGAGATTCATAGCACGGACTATACATTTGTGCCTGAGCAGATGGAAGTATCAATAAAAAAAGAGGAGGACTTCCTCCCAGTCGAACAAGGAGACCTTTTAACCTGTGGTTGCCGGACAACTTATGTCTCCAAAATAAACAGGAAAAACGATTATGAGAAGTGTCAGAAAGCCATGCTGGAAAAAGGAAACTTATGGTTTCGATGCTGCTTGTGTTCTGCAACAGCACAGAATATTGCTGATTTGAAGAATCATCTCAAGAGTCACACGTCACTGAAACCGAAGGGAGAGATGTATGTTGTTAGATGTGCTGCATGCAACAAAAACTTTAATGATCTTCCCAGTGCACATCAACACTATCATATGAAACACTGCTTCTTGCAGAAACCTGATATATCAAGTCTTGCATCAGAATCAGAAAACACAGTATTCAAGTTCACAGCAAGTGGGGCTTGTCAGGTCAGAAAACCTCACAGGCTACAATTTCAAGCATCTCCATCGAAAACTCAGGACAGACCACAGTTGTCTCCTCTGCAGAGACCAATAGAGCAAAGGAAAGAAAATAATGAGGACTCGGCACACGCTGAAGAACTTAGTGAAAGTATGTAGAAAACTACTTTCAACATTAGAAAAATATTATTGTCTTTAATGCACTCTGTTTCAGTGTCAGTCCTGAGACTGAAACATTTAGTTTTCTAACTAGTTTGGAGCGTAATTTGGTGTTAAAAGGAAGAGGAGAATCTCAGCTTGAGATCCAATGTGTAGAAATCTAAAAGTGATCTATAATACATGTTCAAGAGAAACTTGTATAAATATTTATGATCCTGGTAGTGCTTTCTGTGTGGGCAGTCCTATTATATCACCATCTCCTCAGTTTTCTTAGCTTGCCAAATAGCACTATCTGCTGAGAATTTATATTCTCAGTATGTAGTGTAGGTTTTTTTTTCCTTGAACATGCATTTTTTTTTTTTAAGTTCATGATCACTTTTAAGAATGACATCAAGTATGCTGAAGGTGTACCTTGTGTTCAGAAGTTGAAAGTGTTTCTTAACTACTAGTGGTGTCATAATAGTTTTGATTAAGATGTTGACCTTTATGTTAGATGTACAGCAAAAAGTACATACCTAAATGTTTTACGTGCATGTAAGCAATGGAATGTCACAGAGACTTGCCATAGTTGGAGGTGCACAGTTGAATATTAAATGCACTATTAAAATGTGTTGGTGCAGGACAACAAGCTTTCTGTGCTTACCACAAAACTATCCAGCTCTACAGCATCATATAGCCAGATGCTACTTTTATGTCTGATTTGTGCATGATTAAATGCTAATTCAGTTGATTTTAAAATCTGTGCAGTTGCCAAATAGGACCATGTTTTGTAACTTTGCTTACGTAACAGTTGAATATGTGAATTGTCAGAAGTGTGTCTCAAGTTGATGTGTGTTGATTGACCAGAAAGTCAGGTGAATTTTAAATGTGTTTTTTTATCCCGTTGATAGATGGTGAGCTTCCTGATCTTGACTACCTGAGTACCATGACTCACATTGTGTTGGTGGATCTGGACAACTGGGGAAGCTTTTTCACACAGCTGCCAGCTAACCTGAACCAAGGGACGTTTATCTGGGGCTTTCAAGGTAAAAAATGTTTGAAGGAAATTGGAAGATAAGATTAACAAGTCTACACATTTACTTGAGCAGAGATTCCTTGAATCTGAGAAAATTAACAGGAGCAAGCAGCCACTAAGGCTTCTTAAGTTGCAGTGGCCCAGGCACCATGTAACAGAAATGTTCTTGAACTTCTTAAACTCAGCCTTAACCTCCACTGCTCTTACTATTCTGTGTAGAATATTGTTCCAGAATTCTGGCTTCCCTGATAACTTCCTTAAACTGTATCGTATTAGGTTTTCATAATTATCAGGACAGTCATAATACTCAGAGATTACTTTAACTCCCAAGTCCTTCTTATAATGCTGCTGCCCTTTTGGTGGTCTAGTGGTTAGGATGCGGCGCTCTCACCGCCGCGGCCCGGGTTCGATTCCCAGTCAGGGAACTCCTCTGGGCAGATGGAGCTCGTCAGCCCTGTAAGGCCATCCATCTAAGAGAAGGTCACTCTAAACAAACCTACGTCCTGAGGATCTCGCTGCCACCGTCCAAGCTTGCTCGGCCCCGGCAGATGAACCTTAGGATTAAAGGGTGGGCTCAGTTCAGCGCACACTGTGTCTCACCTAACAAATCCACTGCGCAGGCTCAAAGGGTAATGACCTTTCCCAAATCTTCATTCGTGAAGACTGGCCATGATGACTTCTAGAAGGCATGATTTTGCATTCTTAGTCTTATTAAATTTAGTTTAGTACAGGGCGATTGATGGAACTCACATTGTCATGAGTTTCACAGAATCATAGAATGGTTTGGGTTGAAAGGGAAAATGATCATATCATTTTGCAGAGTCTGCCAATAGCATACCTTTACCTTGATACTTTTGCTTACCTGACTGGTTTTGAACCAACTTCTTGGCCACCTCATGGTTTTTCTACTTGTTTTCTCTGTATCTTCCTTTATAGTTATTTTACCTGTAGTACCTTGAATTCTTCAGTAAAGTCTAGATAAGGGATGTTTTCAAAATATTTTTTGCCTGAAACACAGGTATCATCCTAACAGACTTGTTGGAATTGTCGGGTATGTTTTATACTTGGTAAACACCATTGCATTACACTTCTTTGCTTAGTGTTTTTGAGTATCTCTTCCTTTAAAAGATAATCAAGAACATCCTGAAAGCTGAGAGTTGTCATGCTGCTCAGGTTGGACAGAAAGGCCTGTTGATGCCTGGATCAGTCTTTTTTCCCTCTTAGAAACAGGTTTTCCAGTTAGCTGATAAAGGCAGAGCAAGTATGGCTGTTAATGTAAAGTGTTAGTTGTTCAAACAGTCATCTGTGCTCCTGGACCTGTAGCCTTAATATCTGGTTGTTAGGAGTTCTGGGAACGAATCCTCTGGTCTTCCCTGTTAAAGCAGGTTATGCTCCTGAGTTTTGTGTTCTGCTCAGGCATTACTTCTGTATCACTACCTGTATTACCATTGCCTAGCCCTTGACCTTTCTGTAACAGCATTCTTGTGCACATGCAAGCCACATAAAATTGTGATTTTGAGGATTTATATCATAGAATCATAGAATGCTAAGGGGTTGGAATGAACTTTAAAGATCGTCTATTATAAAAAATTACTTAGTTAAGAAAAATTTTTCACAGTTATGTAAAACTTTCCCCATGTGAATTCAGACACTGGCCTTTCAGTCATACTTTGTTATTCTGTCTAATTTACTTGAAACTAGTTTGTTTTTAATTGACTTAAACTTGTTGTTATGACTTCTGTGCTATTACTATTTTCCAAGGTTAAAATGCTGTTTTGATTCAATAAGAAAAAATTGTTTGAAGCTAGGGATGTCTGAGCTGTATTGTTGTCAGAAATTTCTCTTCTCTGACTTAAGGAGAAGTAATCGTAGTACAGTCTTAGTGTTACTAGTCTGTTGTCAGGACCTTCTAGTATTAACGATACTCTGAAAGGTATTAATGTACCTCTGAAAGGTACCTTTGTGCTAGTTAAGACTCTGTGCCCAGAGATGTTCCAAACACAGGTGCCTGATGGCACAGCACAGCCCACATTAGCACCAGTGTCTCAATGTCTTACTTTTGGACAGGTTCATGACATGCACATACCTCCTGGGAATGGCCCCTGATGCACCTGAACTGAAAAAACATGCTAAAGAGTTACTTGTGATTAAAAAGGGCCATATTCATATTAGAGAAGAATTTAGCAGTTTATTATTGACAATTATATTGTTTTGGAGCAGGCACATCTGGATTTATTGTTGTAGATACCCTCTCATAATAATAATGGTTTACTCAGTTACTTGAGGCATGCTAGTCTTGTTTGTTTAGCCTATGAAAATATAGCAACATCCTTGTCTCTATTTTTTTTCCTGCATTTCCCGAACAACATTTCTGAATTTTTTAATTATTACTTTTATATGATAAATCTACATAATTTTTGTTATTCCTATTGCTAGTACACCCTTAGCTTTGCTTTGAGTTCTTTGCATGGTTTCTGTCTTCAGATACTCAGTTGTCTTCATCCATTTGTCACCTAACAAATAAAGAGACTAAATACAGTTCTGTCATTGTTTTCAGTTGTCCTGGTCAAATGCTTATGTTGTACATTTATGCAGCCAAACCCTAGGTTTGGTGATTACAAGTCTTTCCCAAATAGCAGTGAGTGAGACTGTCACAACAGATTAGAACAAGTTGCAAATAGCATTTTTTTCTCATAGATAGATACCACTAAATCATTTCTGTGTGGACTCTTAATAAATCTTTATCTTCGAGATCATTTTTTATACCACCTTCTTGCCATTAGGCTGGAAAGGGTGAAAAAAAACCAGGAGAAATCTACTGAGGAATGCTTTTGTTTGTTGGACTGGGAGTGACCATGTTGACATACACTATCCTCTGCAGCCTGTGTACTTGAGCCTTAGTTTCCCATGTCCTCATGTGAAGTGCCATCAATGACTGCTTTCATTTTTCATTCAAAATCCTTTCTTACATCCAGCCACTCTATCAGCTGGCAGATAAAGCAACACTTTTTCCTCCCCTTTGCAGAACCATTATTTCTTAGCAACTGGGAATATTATGAATTTTTTAGTTGCTCTCTTCAAATTGTTCTTTCATTTGTTTGCCTTTTTATGGTATCATAGTAACTGCAAGCTCCTCTGGTTTTCCCTCTCTGCTTAAGAGACTTCCTGCTTCTTTCCTTTCCCTTGCAACTTGTTTCAGCCTGGTATTGGTTTTGTCTGTAGCAGACACATTACTCAGCTCGTCTTTATTATCCAAATATTTTCTTAGCCAGTAACTACATGTTTTAGGATACTGTTGAGAAAATTTCTGCACTTTTTTTTCTAGTTGTAGCTTCATTTTACTTATCCTTGACTGCATCCAAGGGTTTATTAGGACTCTAGCATTTGTTTCAGCTGTTGTTCCCGTTCTTGGACCCTCTTTTTAAAGAGTTCTGATGTGTCAGGCATAGCGTATGTACATATATATATATATATATATAGCATATATCTATAACTCCTGCAGTACAGGTTTCCCTAAGAGAAGCAGTTCTGTTATTCGTACTATGTTCCCAGAGTTCCTTTGCTTCTGCACATTAACCATAACTGTGCTTCAAAGTGGAAAAAACCACACATCCCTGAGTCTAAAAGCACATGATATCTAGAAGATAAGTTTTTCAGAATTAAAACAAAAAAATCATACAAAATTGAATGAGTAGTATCAGGCTAGCTACATTTTTTTTTTTTGACTTTCTAACTAAAGAACAAGGGGGTTGGGGGGATTTTGGTTATATGGTTTTTTTAGCTTTCACATTGGTCAAAATAAATTCTGCCTTTAAAGACAGATTTATCTTTGCTTTTGCCTTCTTGCACTCTTAATTTATAGAGATGTGTTTACCCAAACCCATGGTTTGTTTGTTTTTCATGTTTGGGTTTTTTTATTATTAATTTTATTCCTCTTCACTGTTTAGGAGGATACAGCAACTGGAAACCTCCAGTGCAGTGCAAAATTTACAATTATCTTAAGAGGATTGGATGTTTCTTTCTTCATCCACGTTGCGGTACCAGAAGAGAAGCAGCAGACTTTGCTCTCTGTGTTCATGTAAGTTAGGGCATACTGTCTTTATTGCTATGTCTCTGTACCCAGAGGAGAGTGGCAGATGATATCAACTATTGATGTTAAATACTAATTGCAGGTGAGATTCTTAGGTTCTTTTCATGATACTTTTGTGTCCACTATAAAGAATGATAAACCTTTCACTGGATTGAGTGGAGGCAGACAATTGAGAAGTGATTTAAATGTTAGCCCAAATAGGACATCAGTCTGTTGTGGAGAAGAAGGAGAGCTGCTTATGCAGAATAAAAAAAACCGTACAATTCTTACAGTTTGTCTTTAACTCCTGCCTCTCTCTCCAAGTAACCCAAATGTTGGGCCATCTTTACAGTGGAGTTGAATGGGTGCCAGTTTCACAGACTCTGTTGAGCTGACAAGCAGTGCCTCTGTTCAGTAGACCTTGGACTTTGGCAGGATTGGGGATGTGCAGGTGAAAGACAGGAACCTGGGATACCATGGGCACTTAAGTTCTTTATGTAGAATCATAGAATTGTTAAAGCTGGAAAAGACCTTTAATATCAAGTCCAACCATGAACCCAGCACTACCACCGTGTTCACCATTAAACATAAGTGCCATACCCACAAAATTTTTGATCACTTCCAGGGATGGTGACTCCACCACTTCCCTGGGCAGCCTGTTAAAATGCTTGACAACCATGTCAGTGAAAAAAATTTCATAATATCTAACCTAAACCTCCCCTGGTGCAGCTTGATGCCATATAATGCTTTATCAGTTAGATAAAATTATTAATATCTAATTATATAAGCACATTTTGCAACAGTGATTTTGTTACATTACACTTTCTATGTTATTCTTAAAATGCTCTGCACAGATGACTAATTTTATGTGGAGATTGTTCTAAAATGATGCTTTTTAGGAATTTGGTCCATACTCTGTACTGTTCTGGTAGCCATTACCTGTATCTATTATTGTATGTAGAGAAGAAATGCAGGATCAAACTGTTGAAACGGTACCTTTCACAGTGGTATAACGTGGCTTGGATCATAAAAGCAGGAGTAAATTGCTGTAGAAAGCAATGAAGACCTATCTTGCACAAAGCTAACCAAAGGCCACGAGAGAAAAACATGATCTCAGTTCAACATTTGTTTCCCTACAGGCTGGTCGTCTGGATGAGCACCTGCCCAAGCAAATTCCTTTCACTGTACTTTCTGGAGACAAAAGCTTCCTGGAACTGGAAAACCAATTTAAGATGACCCAGCGGTCAGCTTGCATCCTAAATCCTCACCACATTGAAGGAGACATGATGTGTGCCTTGCTAAACAGCATTTCAGATACCACAAAAGGTAGAAAGTAAATATTAAACACAATTCTTCCAGTAGACTGATAGTTCTTTCCAATAAAAGACTTGAATCCTTATGCTGGTAACACAAGCTGTTGCTTGATGCTTCTTGCATTGTACTGGAATTTCAATGAAATATAGATCAGAAAACCATTTTGCTTGGAGCAAGTTTTGAAACTAGACTTAATTAAGCATTTTTATTCAACATAACAAACTCTATCATCCCTGTATTCTTTATTATAGCGAGAGACAAACTGTTGTTTGAGTCAGAACACTCCTTTCTAGTTAAAGAGAAGCTCTTTAGAGTACTCTTGTGTGCGCATTTGTCAATTTGTACTCAAATCTGCTTAGCTTGATTTTTTTCTGGGTCCGAAACAAATGTGACCCTGCTAGAGCATCGTTATTTCTCAAAATATTTCTGCCTATTTTAACTCTGTCCTCCTGGCTACTTCCTGTTATTTGACAATTGTCTTCACTGGCACATGACTCACACATTCATTTGGAAAAAAAAAATTCACTGGATGTTTTGAAGTTCTCTAAAATGCCAGATCCTAATGACACACTGAAACGATCACATTGGTTTTATATGGGATAATCAAAGATGACTGAGCCAGCTCATTTTCATGCAAAGGATACCAGAGCTGAGTTTTAATACTTGTCAGTATTTTAAAATATTTTGATATTTTCCTAGAAGACCTGACATTTCTCTATAGACATGTTATTGCTTTTCCTGGCTCTTGTTTTATTTCTGTGGGGTTGTAAATTGTGGGCATATTACAGAAAGCTGTTTCTGAATTAGCCATAACCTTTTTCTGAAAAAATACACTGCTAGTCCTGATACAGGTTTGTGAGAGCTATCACATTAAGTGGAGTGAATAGTGAAATTGGCATTGATTGAATAAAGGGAAAAAGAAAGATAGGATAATAGTTTCCTGAAAAAAATTGTTTGTGGTGAGCTGGAATTGATTTATGTGCTTTTGATACAGAAAAGGTGCTTATAGACTTGTCTGGCCACCCCAAGCATTTGCAGATCTAGATTTTTCAGCTGGATAAGGGAGATATGATTCCCAGCCAGAATCAGCCATACCAGTAAAATTCCTTGGCGTAATTAATTACAGAATTGTCACTTTTGTTAGTGCAGTTCATTTTCTCAAGGGGGAGGGGTTATCCATAAAGCTACACTTCCCCTGGTATCAATACAGGCTGGGGGATGAACTGATCGACATCAGCCCTGCTGAGAAGGACTTGGGGGGCAGTGCTGGTTAGTGAGAGGCTGGACATGAGCTGGCAATGTGTGCTCACAACCCAGAAAGCCAACTGTATCCTGGGCTGCATCCCGAGAGGCATGGCCATCAGGTCAGTGGAGGGGATTCTGCTCTTCTACTCCACACTCCTGAGATCCCACCTGGAGCACTGCATCCAGTGCTGGGGTCTCCAGCACAGGAAGGACATGGACCTGTTGGAGCGAGTCCAGAGAAGGCCACAAACATGATTAGAGAGCTGGAGCATCTCTTCTAGGAGGAAAGGCTGAGAGTTGAATTTCTTAAGCCTGGAGAAGGGAATGCTTCAGGTGACCTAAGTGCAGCCTGTAGGAAGGATGGGGAGGGACTTTTTACAAGGTCATAGAGTGATAAGACAAAGGGGAATGGCTTTAAACTGAAAGAGTGTATGTTTAGAATAGGTATTAGGAAGAAAATCTTTACTCTGAGGGTGGTGAAGCACCAAGTGGTGGTTTTCCAGAGAAACTCTGGATTCCCCATCCCTGTAAGCGTTCAAGGCCAGGTTGAGTGGGGCTTTGAGCAACTTGGCCTAGTGGAAGGTGTCCCTGCAGAGGACTTAGAATTAGATGATCTTTAACATTCTTTCCAATTCTATGTTTCTATGCATTATTCTATTCCCAGTACAAATGTTTTTTTGTAGAGTATATTGAAATGTCTAGATTGATCTCTTCTAATGGAATTATAGCTGTATAACTGTAAATTAATGTGGACGGCTGTTTTTGCTTTGTGATCTTTGTATATTTTTTGGGAGGAAGAGTTGGAAGAGAGCTGTAAGCAGTTGATTTAGCCGGTACAGGCTTCATTTCTTGTACAGTGTGTTGTGCAACTTAAGATATGAGACAGTGAGGATAGGGGAATGACTGTTTTGCTGTATAAGGGTACTCTGGCTCCCTGCCTAGGTAGTTTTGCTGTTATAGCTTTATTTCACCAGTGTATAGTGGCTCAGAGGTGATGACTTAGATCTAACCCTTTTCTGTGTATAAATGATACTCAAGTATTTCTTTTTTATATTGATCTTCTTTTAGAAGTCTCCTAATATAACTATTTTTTCAATGTCCTTTACTAAGTTAATATTTAATTTACTGTTATGGTGATTGGCACTACTCAGGGGCCACAAACCTTAACTTCCTGGCTGGCTGATCACTGTGCATTCCACTTAAGTTATTTGTGTGGTCACTATTAAAAAAAATATAATCTTTGAGCAGAAAAGTGATGGAATGGCACATGATTCCTTTGGCTGTTGGGATTCCCTAGCAAACCTGTAAGGAACAGAAATATCTTGAGCTATCCTTGGTCCCCTTTTTCAAGTATAAGTCAATGTCAGCAGGGGGGGACCCAGACAGCAAGAGCTCCCTTTGTCTCCTCTTCCTGTATTAAAACAAAACATTAGAAAATTCACTTTTGGTAACAGCCCTATATTTGCTGCATAGTGGGATGATGTTGTTACCAAGAGTTTATAAAGTTTGTCTTTAAAAAGATAAAGCCACTGTATAGTACACACAGTGTGTGGCTCAGCAGCATCAGCCATCATTTCCAAGTCTTAGTGTGGCAACACCAGTGCTGGAGGGTTGAGATGGAAAGTTATGCAGTGTATCATAGGCTGGTATAACTTGTTACAGAAATGCAGCTGACTGTAAGGAAATGTAAACAAGAATTGCTTGCTTTGTGACTTTCTCAAGCCTATGGCTATTATTCTGGAGGGAGAAATAAGTTAGAAACACTTAGGACAGAGAATCATGTTGAAAAATATAAGACCATTGTTGGTATTGGATGAGCTGCAAAATGAAAAACCTGTTTCCCTGAATCACCTTCACAGAGCTATCGTTAGCTTCTGACCAGCTGGGTTGTGTTTGAATGTGGCAATCTGACAGGTGCATCTTGTGAACCATTTTACCATGTCAGCAGAACTGCTGTGGGAACTGTGGTATGTGTATTCATTTTAAAATAAATAAAAATAAAAGCTCCTGCATATGTTGCAATAGGATATCAACCATACGTTACTTTAGGTGACCCTTGGTTGTAGCAGATGCATGAATTTCCTTTGAGACATGAAAAGAGTAGGCAAGAGATATTATCTTATTTGTTCTCTTCTGCTGCTAAGCCGCTTGAGTTCATAAGTGCAGAAGGTTTTTGCTTTTATGCTGAAGACACAAGACATGATGGGAGCTTAATGCATGTTAATCGAGTGGTTTGGGGAGTGCAGAAGGGAAGAGTTTTCAATGTCTCCCTTTGTAACGAAAAATTTGTAGCATGCAGAAAAACACCATTATTCAATTGTCTGTCTTGACGATATTATGTGTCTTGAAATTACAGCTTATACTTTTAATGAGCACTGGTCAGTGTTGAGGGCAAAGCTGATGGTAGGTTAGGGGTTGTCATACCCATCTAGGCACTGGCAGGAATGCCACAACTTCTTGGTTGACAAGATATTTTTGTGTAAGTGGATGGCTTTAGCTTAACTGTGTTTCTCACAGTCATATTCAAATGAGATCCTTTAGTGACTGAGCTCTTATGTGAATCAGACTCTTTTTAATAATAAGAGGAGTGTATTTTCTGGAGTATTTCTTATCCTTTCTTTTGAAGAGCCAGTCTGTCTCATAAGCCTGTCAAAAGCAGTAGTGTCGTGATGTAGTGTGTTGTCTGCCAAATAGCCACTGCACCTCTTTCAGTGACCCATAAAGTATGTTTCCACTGTGCTCAAGTGGAGTTGTCAGCCTGCATCTTCAGTCTGCTACTATTGCCTGAAGTGTTTAAGTACTACCAAATGCAGCTTCTGTGACTTGTTATATTTGGAAGAGCAGGATTTCAGTTCATTTTGATAAATGCTGCTAAGCTTCCTAGCTCCCACTACCCCAAAAATCTTTTGGTTTATGTACAGCCTACAAAAGAATTACTTTATAGAAGACATTGAGAGTAGTTGCTTGCCTTTTCCATGGTCAAGATTTTCATGGGTGCTGAGGTCCAATATGAATACATCTGTCCCCAGTCTGTGCTTTTTCCAAACGTTCAGTTAAAACAAACTGGAGATGACTAAAGATAGGTCACAGCTTCTAGCCCCCACTTCCCAAAGAAACTGAATGTGAAAGGTATGAACATCTGCAGCGTGATGCACCATGAATGAATTATAGTTACTGTAGTAAGAGTCTATTCCTTTATTATAGCAGCCACAGCCTATTGCAGTAGGGAATGATAAGCAAGTCACCCTTCAATTGTAACCTTGTGTTTAGCTACAACAGGAAGTTACTATTGCCTTTGGTATGTCAGTGGCATTTCTTGTGTGCGTCTTTGAATGTATGTATATGCCCTAGGGAGAAAGCAATATATTCAGACCTAAGATAATGAGTCTGAACAATAACTGTAACCAAGTGGATGAAGTGGGAAGACTTCACCAATCAGATAATACAAAGAAATCCTCTAGGTTTAGTTTAATCTAATTTGAGGTGTCTAAGATGAAGGTTAAATGAAACTCTTAGTGACTATCATATTGCCCACAGTTTCCAAGAAGTGGATTTGGAGGAGAGTGAAGGATTGAGAGCTTTATTTTTAGTTGTGCTACACTTGAATGAACAGATGAATGAGCATCTGTAGGGAGATACATAGAGTGAAGCAGGGAGTAGCTGTATTTGCATCTACTGATGATGTTACCTTCATGAAGAAGCAGATTAGAGAAGTAAGTATTAGGAAGGAGTATGTGGGGAGGATACTCTAGGGACATACTGAAGAAGGAATAAAGGAAAGGATTCTAGAAGCCAAGGGAACAGTATTTTAAAGGTGACATAGTTGATCATACCAAACATCATACCAAACATTGCTAACAAGGTAAGGATGAGGTATTGATTGTAAGTTTTTGGCTAAGTAGTTACTAGAATCCTGAATGAGGTAACATATTATATCCTTAAAGTAGCACTAAAACTCCAGACACCTGCTGTAAAAGGAAAAGGGTCAGCGGTTGGAGAGACAGTGAGTTAAGTGTGATGTGAATGTCACAGTACATTGGGATGGAAAAGAGGTAGGTGAGATTGGGAATTACTGAAAAGACTAAGAGAAGGAGCATTGCAGGAGAGAAAAGTGAAGGTGAGGGTGTGAAACTGCACAATGGAATAGACAGAGGAGGTGTGTTGTGTGGCAAGGGAACAGGATGAAGGCTGGAGAAGGGAAATCAAATCCCTAGTGAGACACGGGAACTGGTAAACCTGATGGAAGTTATTAAAGGGATGGTGGTAGCTGGGGAGGTTGCAAGAGAAGAGAATTAGATATAGTGGTAAATTATCCTGAGCTGTGTGGGCAACTAATCCAAATTCAGCCTGTGGCGCTTTGATGGCAGGACAGCGGGTGGCGCTTGCATTCTGTGAATGTTACCAGTCTCTTCCCAGAATAGGTTTCTATGAGAGACTCATAAAATATCAAAAAATCACTGAATTTTCTACCATCTATAGGCTTAATCTTTTTAATCTCTGAGCTTTATATTCCTCCAGAGTTAGCCTTCCTGTTTTCTCATTCTTGCAGCAGGAATATGCCGGTATATGAGGACAGTAGCGACCAGTAGAATTTCTTTTGAGACAACAGGTATAGTCAGAGGTTGTTAGCTTATGTTTATCTAATAAAATGTACTAGCCAAGAGGGTCTATCTTAAGATCTCTTGGCTCTGAAACTGGGCAACGGATTTTCCTCTGACCCCAGAGGAGCTGGGAGCCTGTAGCATGTGCTGAGCATTTTGACAAGAGAGACAGGATGTGTCTGATTCCTCAAAATTAAACATTCCTCATCAAAAGATGCCAGCAGTGCCAGGAGTATACGCTTATGAAGTGTGGGCTGGCTGAGAAAACTGAGATGGATTGAAAACTGGCTGAATGGCCAGACTTGGAACATGGTGAGTTCAGATGGGGGCCAGGAACCACCTGTGTACCCCAGGGGTCAGTACTGGGTCTGGTCCTGTTTAATGTCCATTAATGACCTAGATGGTGGGGCAGAGTGTCTCCACAGTAGGTCTGTTGATGACACAAAAATTGGGAGTGGCAGTTCCTACACCAGGGGATTGTGCTGCTATCCACAGGAACCTTGACAGGGAGAATTGGTCTGACAAGAACCTCATGAAATTCAACAAAGGGAAGTGCAAAGTTCTGCACCTGGGGAGGAATAGCCCCAAGCATCAATATATGTTGACCAGGAGTCAACCAGCTGGGAAACAGCTTTGCAGGAAAGAACCTGGGAGTCCTGGTGGACATGAGCCAGCATTGTCCTGTGGTGGCTCAGTACCTTGGGCTGCATTAGGAAGATTGTTGCCAGCAGGTTGAGGGAGGTGATCCTTTCACTCAGTAAGGTCATAACTAACAAATTTGGAGCTCCCCACTACATTGTCTTCCTGGTAATACTCAAAAACTCTCTGGACATAGTCCTGGGCAGCCAACTAGATGATCCTGCTTGAGCAGGGAGGCTGGACAAAATGACCTCCAGAGGTCCCTTCTGACCTCTGCCATTCTGTGACATCGCTTGACCAGTCCGGTGGCCTTTTATGATGGAGCAACTGCAATGGTTGACAAGGGAAGGGTGACTGATGTAATCTGCCTAGACTTCTGTAAGGCCTTGACACAGTCCCAACATGACCTCCCTGTCTCTAAATTGGAGAGACGTGGATTTGATGTTTGGACTTGTTGGTGGATAAAGAATTGGCTGGAGCAGTCTGAGATGTCTTCCAGACTAGAAGATTAAAAGGATGGCTAATAAGGGAGAAGCCACTTGTGAAAAGCCTTTTACGTGGTGCTTTTTCCTCCCTTTCATTAGTAATTGTACTGACTGCTCTTTTTGGGGAGTTGTGTGGATTTTTCTTTCTTTTGCTTTGTTTGTTTTGGAAAATGATGTAAAAAATAGTATTTCTTCTGCCCAGAAATAGTAGGGAGCTCCAGAAGGGGTTCACAGTTAGTCTGGCAAGTGACTGGAGAAGGACCATCTATCTATTTCTGGCATCTTTCAGGGCTGCTGATCACTGTTTGACGCCAGCTGTTGGAGTTTGTATTCCTGGAATTGGAAAAGTCAGTAAGGTTGCTGCTCAAACAGGTTATATGTCAGGGGTTTCAAAACAAGTTGTGGAAAGTGTACCTGACACTTTGAATACCTAAGTTGAGTAATTTAAAATGCCGGAAGTCACACAGTCAGTAAATTGGATGGCCATATCGGAATGTTCATTGCTGGTTAATGTAATCAGAAGTACATTGATGTACTAATAAATGTGATGACTTTGAGAGAAATCCTTCTGTTGGGATGACTGTAGGAGACCTGATTGACTGCTAATACTGTAAGACGTCATTAGAGAGACCATCTCCCAAAATAGCAATAGCCTGTAGCAGGAGAATGAATACATAATGTGACTCATTGGCTTACTTTTTAACCTGTATTTTACCGAGGCTCTGTTTAATGGGGAAAAACAACCAACCAAAACAAAACAAAAATCTAAACGCTACCACCTTAGGTACACAAATCCCTCCTAGACACTTCAAAATAGAGCTGTCACTCTGGAGCTGGGAACCAGCCTTGTGAAGAGTGTTATTAAGGAAGGGAAATGTGGTGGAGTTTTGGCTGAGCTGGATTGTGATGAATTAGCAGATTAAATTAAGCGTATCAACTTTCTGCTTCTATGAGACTTGAAACAACAACATCTGCTGAATTGCACTGCTCAGTTGAGTTTTAGCATACCATTGTTCAAATGCAGTATTTGGGCAACAAAATACAGCTGCGGTCATGTGTAGGCAGAGACATGCTATAGTACTTCTTCCCATAATTAAATCCTTGATACATTTTGTAGAAAGCGAGTAATGACATTTTTTAATAACTGAATACTAAAATAACCCAAAAAACGAAGTGCAGTAGACACAGTAACTTCTACACCTATTATTTCTTGTTACTGCTTTAAAATAATATAAAATTGAAGCAGTCTGCCTGTAGATTTTGGGGAGAAGGGAAAGAAGGAAGCTGAAAAAATGACTCTATAGTTACTTAAACTATACTAGAATGTATATTTTTATCTTGGTATTTTAGTTCATAACAGGTGTACTCTTCAAATCTAACCTTCAGTGTTGTTACAGTAAGAGAAATCAAGAGAGGTTGTTAATGTCTTTATTAGAAACAATGTGTAATTTATGTTCTGTTTGTGCATTTAAGGTTCAGACAGCGAAGAGGATGAAGATATGAAACTAACAGTGAAAAGGAGCTTAGAAGAAATAAAAAACCAGGAAGGTCTGTTAATTTTTACTTTTCTGTGTTCAGGAGCACTACTAATTTTGGAAGATACAGAAACTAAGCTTACAATCAGTTTTACAGAAGGTGACCTCTTAGCAATACTGTCTAAACTGTGCTGGGCAGTCATGAGTAGTGAAGAACACTGTGATGAGCTATAAATTAAAATTCTGAACCTGAAAAGTATGCCAGCAGACTGAAAATCTATTTCACTGGGGTACGACAGAATATTGTGCAATTCAAGACTTGACTGAGTTCACTTTGTACCAGTTTAATATGGCTGTGTTTTCTCAGAGTAGAACTACTGACTAAATAGTTGAACTTTTGAATAAATAATTCAGAATTAGGTCTCATATCTCAATAAAGCACTCTGGTCTCCTAAAAGAGCTGTAGATTTATGCAGAAGTTTGAATCAGCAGTAAATCTGTCTGTTCACATCCTATCTTACCTTATTTGAAACTGTTTTCATCCTTTTGCTGTTGTGCTTACTGGTGATGTGCATACGGTGTAGTCATGAATTTTTGGTGACAAACCACAGTGCAGTTTGAAAATAATTTATTGCTTAAAGGCTTGATTCTGACCTTCCACCTGATGGAAATAAAACGAACTAAAAAAAAACCAAAACAAAACCCAAACAAACGAAAAAACCCAAACCCAAACAAAAAACCCAAAAAAAACCAAAAAAAGATTTGTACAAGCTCAGTGGTAAAATTCAGTTATAAGTTTACCAACTGTTATTAAATACTGTTGTTAAATGTCCCACATTCATCTCCAGCACTGAAAGGTGTGCTCACGTCCCCCTAGTACAGGGATAGCATTGGCAGTTGGTGCATACAGGAGGTCCCACTTCTGATGCTGCAGTGCTGAAGGCATCTGACCTTATGAAGCAGCCTGGCTTCAGATGAGTCACAGTTTGGACCTTATTCTGGATTTTTGCACAGTCTTACTGGCTAAATGACAACATATTTTAATGCAAGCAGCTGTCTGCAAATGGTTTTCTGCTTTATTGTGGTTTCAAATTTTTTTTTTTTGTTTCTGTGACCATGTAATATTTTTCTTTCAGAAACTCTTTTATTAGTAGTACCGGATTTTACAGGAAAGTCCAGGTGCATGAATATGGCTCTGCTGACATGAGAGGGCATTCATTCATTGATACAATCTCTGTTCCAAATCTCAGCCTTATGTACAACAGCCCAACAGTAATTAAAGTTTTAAAATTCTATTTCTTTTGTCATAAGAACAGATGGCTTTTTTTTTTTATAGGATGTGCTTATGTCCTCCTAAAGCAGAGGAATAATTCAAGAATGACAGCGTGTCTGAAAGCTGCTTTAATTTTTCCAATTTGATTTTAATATTTCCAGTGCATACATGCCTTGTCTAACTTAAGATATTTAATCCACTAACACCAAACAATTAGTGCCCAAACCTACCTAAATGTAGTGCAAAATCAAAGTTTCTTTTTTGAGTATCATGAAAGTTGTTTGAGAGGTTGTTAACAAGTCACATGGTTACAATACAGTCTTTCCCCCCCCATCAAAAATGTTACAGTATAGCCCTGATCTAGACTATTCTTACTGTTGATAGTGACTTTTTCTCTACTTGCCTAGCCTTTCTACCAAGAGTGACAACAGTGGTGCCAAGTCAGAATGTAGGTATGGGAATATCTATGGATACGGAACTGGAATGAAAAGACCAAAACCTCTTTGCTTGTTCTCTGTGTGTGTGTGTGTGTTTTGTTTTAATGCTTTGTTTATTTTTGTTGGTGCATACACCATATGGGTTCTAATCTTGCTGTTATTTTGACCACTAAATACATAGTTGCATCATGCTCCTAAAGTAATCATTGGGCTAACCCTAGTTAGTACAGTGGAAAGTTGTAAAGGTATTTTCTATATTTTGAAGTGTTGAAAAGATAGCATACAGCAGTAGGGAAAATATGTTCATCTGTTTCTCTGGGTTTTTTTGCTGTCTACTGACATTGCTCACAGAAGTAATTTGTTGCTTTATGTAGTAATATTAAGGTAGCTGTGTTTATGACTAGTTATCAACTACAGTTTGAGATTATAATCTTTTTTTTTTTAATCTGTACAGAGCAAGATGTAGAATTGCAAGAAGCTATCAAGAGGAGCCTTGAGGAAATGTAAATGAAGATACTTCAGTATACTAACACTATGTCATCAGAACTGCTTACAGAAATGGAAGCTTGTTCATCTATTTACAAGGGTTCAGAAATACCACTTTAAAAACACATCTGTATCTAAAATAGTTAGATTTATAATCTGATGTTCTCTGTTGTACTGATGAACAGCCGGAGTTTATTCATATTCACTGCACTATATTGTGTATGATAAAAATAAATTTTTAAGCCTTTGCATATTTGTTTCTAATAGGTGATGACTAAGCCTCTCCAATCTATCTGTATAAGTTGTTGCCTAATTAGTAGGCTGGTCTTACTAGGTATTTTGGGGCTCCTGGTTCTTTTTTTTTTTTTTCTTAATTGGTCCTTGTATTTAATTTCTCTGTCACAAAATGTCAGTCTTTATTTACTTTTTCATGTGATCTTTGCAACAGATAAAAATAGTAAACTCAAGTTATCTCAGATTTGACTAGCTAATCTTGTTATAAAGAGAAGCTTAGATCACAGATTTATATTGAACATATGGCCTAACTAACATATGCCTGTGACCAGTCTCAGTTCATAGACCATAATTCTGTCTCTCATAATTTTTTAAATGTTAGAATCAGGACCACAGACTGTACAGTTAGTTTGCGAGCTTTACTTTTTCAGTAGTAGCATGGTAGAGTGTTGGATTTGATGGCTTCAAGTTCGACGAGTTCAATTCCTCTCCTTGATCTGAAGCAGGAACAACTTTTGAAGGGAACTTCCTAGTTTCTGTTTGGAATAGATTTGAGAGAATTTAAACTGTATTATTTTTATATACTATGGTCTTAGCTCCCTTCTGTTCATGAAGAGGTGGCCTTGGATAAATTAATGGAAATCTGCTAATTATTTTTGTACTGTCCTTATTTTAGGTGAGATTATTTCTGTGTTTAAAATTATCTGTCATCTTTCTCTTTTTTGTTTAAAAATACCTATGCAAACTGTCCAGCTTTACTAGCCTGTTATACTTCAGTTAATGATTGTTGTCAGTCAGTAAGAAATCTCAATGTAATAAAAGGCCAGCTTAATTCTTCTTTTAGTATTCATTCCCCTGTGAGTTTGATTCTACCTGCTGTACCCCTAAATATTTATTATGCAAACAAATACCTTTTGTGTAGAGTAAGACGTGGAGAAGGATGGATTTTTCTCACTATTCCAAAAAGTCAGAATAACTGCAGCTGTTTGTCATCATGGTTGGAAAAGCTGGAAGACTAGCACTGGTTTATTTCCAATCATGATTCTGATATAATTGCTTTCGCTGAAACAAGTAGAATTAATGAAGAATCTAGTGAGGTATCTCAGTGTTCGTTAGCAATCATACAACTTGAAGAAACTGTTCAAATGACAGAAAATTGTTTGAACACTTACAATACATTTGATTCTGACACCCAAGTGTTACAGAGTGAACAGGACCTCTTAAATGTTTTTCACTTGTGTCTGCTGCTTGTTTTCCAGCTGCCAGTCTCAGATTAATTGTACTCCTGATCTAATCTAGGTGTGTAGTTCATACTGCTGCTGCTGAGGAAGCCCTATTCTGGAAGATTTTGAGTTCCCTTTAGCTACTGACTCAAGCTAAATCAGTTCCAAAATTTTTCACACCGAGTGCTTCTAGTAAAGGGTGGAATGAAAGAGAAAACAATTTTTGTCCTCAAAAGCATCTCAGTCCAAGGTACAGAGGCTTTTGGGCAGTTCTTTTTTCATGTAGACCCTAAAGTTGGAAATTAATTTCACATGAAAAGATGTTTCAGCTTGAGAAAGTTCTTTGTTTGACTTAATGTTTAAAGCCTGGGTAGACGATTTTCTCTAGAGTCTGCTATGTAACATAGAATTGGATTATGTGCTTTATTTCTCGTAACAATTTTTTCTGTCATAAATGTAAAGTTTGCTCATACCTGATGGGCCATGACTTAATTGGTTGCATTAAAAAAAAAGAAAAAAGCCCTGTGTACACACACATTCTCTATACTTGAAGCTGCAGTTATTAAACACATTGCATTGGCCTTGTCATCTGCTTATCAAACCAAATAGCAAATCCCAACCACTGCTGCTTTGGCTTTTATAAAACAACTTAATAAAGTTCTAGTTTCTGTATTCTTTTTACGGTAACAGTAGTCTTCAGAATTGGCAACATCTTGAAATTTGGTCTCATTTTCCTTGGTCTCTTTGAGGTTCTCTCTTAACTATGAAATTTTTCTTTGTGAAGTTTTCTGCCATCACAGGCTTGTGATACTTCTGTTTCCAGAAGAGCAGAGAAAATTAGATTTTTAAAACACTGCGTGTACAGACATGTGACTTGTTACTCACCAACATCTTGTGGTTGAACACCTTGTTCTTCAGCTGGAAAAGGTGTCTTGTAAATGTGTTTCAGAATTTAATGGTTTTGGCTGGTGAGTCTTGTTTAACTGGCTGAAATTTTTGAGGTTTTTCCTGCATATGCTGAGAGATTTGCCTGCATTTACAAGCACAACTTGTCTGTTAAAAGGAGCTTGCCCAGCATCCTTTACATTTGTACTAGAGGTGATTTGTCCTGCCCTTTTTAAGAGAATTTACTTTTGTGGTGATGTTTGAATTCATCCTTTGTTAGTCTAAAGTAATTCAGTGGTGCTTTTTTTGTATTTATTTTTAATGGGGAAAAAGTCTAATCTCCACCTGACTACTACCAGCTGTTCATTTTAATGCTCTTAATTTCTGTATGATCCATGCATTAAGTTTTACAAAACTGAAAACTATGACAAGTTGAGATTGGTATAAGGCTCTTACCTCTGCGGTGCTTTGCGTGCCACATTCTTTCTTATCAAAAAAAATCCCTCTTTTGGTCATATTCAGAGACAAGGCGAGATACCAAATAAGTCCCTGCAACTTTTATTTAAGACACTGGAGCACTGAAGTGTTATGCCTGCCTGATTGCTTCTGCTGTTTAATAATACTTTAAAAAAAAAAAAAAGAGAGAGATTAGCTTATTGTAAGCTACTTGCTTTGAATATATTTTTTGGGTAGTGGATTAATTTTCTTAGCTTTTCAAAGTATACAGGAATGACCACCACTGTTCCTATAGTGGTCATAGAATGCAAACCTTTACCAAATCTTTACCAAATATAGTGAAGTTTATAGAGGTATGAAGTTACGCCATTGTCTTTCTTAAAAGGAAAGTGTTCTATCATCTGCTTGTGCTGTCCTGGTTATGTTTACAGTGACTGCTGTAAATTGGAAGGAGGCGAGGAGGATGAATGATGAATTGTTTCAAAATGAATTCAGAAAAATTGGCTGACATTAGCACAAAGACACTTTCTGGCAATTCTTTCCAGCTAAGCAGCTTTATGAAAGTGCATCTGCATTTTCCTTTGCCACTCCTAACCCCTTCAGGTTTTCTGTAGAAATTCTTAATTCAAGTGGTTTGGAGCTTAGTAGTAACAATCTGCGTCAAATAATATGGTCTGAGATATTCTAAAAGCGGATGTAAACAGGTCAGAAAATTTATGGCAAATTTTCTGAATGCTGAATGAGCACTTGAATGGCAAAGCTCTGCATGCCTGGAAATTTAATGTAGAGTTCTCCTTGCAGAGAACTCCAGTTCTCTGCAAGTTCACTTTCACTGTACTATCCTAATTTCTGAAAGTCCTTCCCTTTTGTAAATCTCTGCAAGTTCACTTTCACTGTACTATCCTAATTTCTGAAAGTCCTTCCCTTTTGTAAATCTCTGCAAGTTCACTTTGACTGCAGTATCCTAATTTTTGAAGGTACTTCCCTTTGGTTTTTTGCTCAGAGCTCTACTGTCAATTGGCTGAGCATCTGCAGCTGTACAGAAGTTACTGGCTCATTTATTAGGCGACTTTCCTCCAGTGAGAATGAACTGTTGCATGCCCCAAAATGGTCAAACAACTCTGAGTTCGCTCCTGAGACAGAGGACTTCATTCAGACTTCTGGCAGGTTTGGGACCTTGGGGCTTGCCTACACAATAAAACCACTGCAGCATGTATAGGCAAACCCAGGGCTAGTTTTAATTAGCATTGGTAACAACAGTAATAAAGACCCAGCAGCACAGGTTCAGCAGGTGTGAAGTGAGGGGGCAGACGTATTTTGATTGAAAATATCTCCTGAAAACTCAGGTTGGCCCATCTTATTTGCTATTGTTATGGTGCTGGGGAGACTGCAAGCTGGTTTTGGTTGACTGGCCCAAGCCATGACTGCATCCTTCTGCTATGCATGGGAACTGTTGTATTTCCATAACACCTGCATAAGGTTCTTGAAAGAATCATAGAATGGTTTGGGTTGGAAGGGACAAAATCATAGAATTCCAACCCCCCTGCCATAGACAGGGACACTCCCCCTAGACCAGGTTGCTCAAAGCCCCATCCAACCTGACCTTGAACACTTCAGATATGGGGCATCCACAGCTTCTCTGGGCAACCTGTTCCAGTGCTTCACCACCCTTCACAGTGAAGAATTTCTTCCATGTACCTAACCTAAATTTCCCCTCTTTCAGCTTCAAAAGATTAAGTTCCTGTAGGTGAAGGCAGGAATATGATCCTGGATGGCATTTCTTGGGTGTGGACTTTCTCTTTGATCCTGTTCCATGACAGCTCATATGTAAGTGTTAAGGTATGTGACAAGGTATTTATCAGGGTTTGGAATAAGGCAAAGCTGGAACTAAGGTGCTATTTAGCAGCATGACAGTTTGCAGTGCTTTTGGTGTAGGTCATCTCCTTGGCTCTGGAACTTCTACAGATACATCAGATGTCCAAGACCTGGGAAAGTTGCTCTTTCTGCTGCCTTAAGGTTGTGCATGTGAATCAGACTTCTGTACATTGCTCTGTTTTGCAAGCAGTACCCATTTTTTATGACACTTTACTTTAAACAAAGGACAGCCAGTGGTTTCACTGCTCAGGTGGGAATGCAGGAATGACGGAATACACACTCTCCTCATGTTCTTCTCACTGGTGCCCATAGCCAGAGCAGGGCTGTGCAGCCCTTCACATGGACACAGCTGTGCAGATGATGAGGAGAGGGGTGTGTTGGTGTGGCATCACCAGCAGTCCTGACTGTGCTTCACCACAGATGGCAAGGAGGAGTGTGAAATATGGGCTTTGTTTCAGATGTGTGGGCCCTTCCTCCTCCCATTTCCTCGCGGCCCCGAAGGACCCAATTCCTGCCTTTTGTGTCTGCAAAATTCTCCCAGTTCAACTGTGAGTCACTTTTCTTCCTCTAGAGGTGGACTCCCATCTTTCCAGCCCAACTACTTGTTATTTTGGAAAAGTGAAGACTACTGTCCCTTTACTTACCTCGGCAAGAAATAGAGGGGATGGGAGCAATCTACCATCCTAGAGAGCAGGAAAAGCAATTTTCAAGGTCCTTCTAAGTTTCTAAATGGGAAAATCCTGGTTTTCACAGGCAGTAATGTCAAGGCTTGTCCTGGAAGGCCATTTTCACTTTTAAACTTGCATTTTTTTTCCACAGTTTTTGCTATTCTCGCTTCTAGGGTAAAATGTCATTTTGGTGTTAGAAGGTAAGCCAAATGTGATATGTTTGGACATATATAGCTATTCTCTGCCTGTATTTCTTTGCAGCTTCTACCTGTATGGAATTAAACCCCTGTGCTAGGAAAAAAGAATGTTCAGAGCTGTTTACCTACTTGGATTTCTGCTTTTTAAACCCAATCTAATTGATGCTAAATAAATTGACATGGGAAAGATAGAAGGATCTCAGGAAATAAATGGCTGCAAACTATATGTCATGGTTACAAATGGTTTCTGTTTGGGGCGGGAAATGGATTTTAATTATCTTCTATAGAGACTGTAGAGAGATGGATGGAACAATTGTTCAAATGAAGTTATTTCCATGAGCTCACAGGCAACAAGCCTTGCTTATCCAACCATGTAAAACAAAGAAAACTCAGGCAATTAATTTAACGAGAGTACTTGGGACATGATATCATTCTGAATGGACGAGCCTGAAAAAACAGCTATTTTGAATCACAGCGGGATACACATACAAAACAGTATCCCTGTGCAACAAAATCCCTCTTAGCTGGGTGCCAAAAATTGGTCTGTTAGAACCATGGCGGATTTGCCCAAACCTGGAGTTTTGGGATAAGCAAATTCCTTTTTTAATACTCACAGTAGTGGCAAGTAAAGCCTATGTGTGATTTGAATTGCTTGTGAGAGAGAAGGTGCCATTTCATACAGTCAATTTAAATATGTTCTTGGAACAAGTCATTACTAGATGTAGATCCACTAGCATTTCTTTTCTTTCTAGCACAGAAAGAGAACATAAACCACTTTTCTTTCCAGTAAGCCTTTTTGTATAATCTTGGACAATAACAGCTGGTGGAACAGCTTCTTTAGTGCAGGTAGTCAGGGGGCTCTTAAAGTTGGCAAGAGAAAGATGCACTATCAGTAGCAGTATCTAGTTGGTTTTTTTGCTGTTCAGGTTACGCTTGCAGTAAGAGCTGTTTCTCGTTCAACTTTTCTCTCCCCTCACAAATGCTGGATTTTTAAAGCCCTTCTTCATTTTTTCTCCTCCTGTTCCTTGCATTTTCAGCTGTTTTCAGTTATACAGCTCACTTTTTTAATAGCTTTACATAAAAATAACCATTGACTGGTTGTGGAGTTTCTTGTTTTCTTTAATGAAAGAGCAAACCAATGAACCAACACTATAGATCAGTTCTGGAACGCAAATCGTCATACCAACAGCTCCCATCTCAAACAAAGTTAATAAAGATATTGGAAACCTCATTATTCCTACGGTAGCTTCTGTTTTAGCAAGAGCCAGAGTTCATGCTGCTTTTGCCTGGTCCAGGTTTTGCTGCTTTTGTCACCAAGGGGACTGGGGGACAGCAGCAGGGGCAACTCAGGGTCTGTCTGTGCCCCCAAAGCCTGCAGAGAGAAGCAGAGGCACCACATGGCTGCCGTTTGTCAGAGCACATGGTGTCTGTGCAGAGATGCCACGTGTGTCAGGGTGTGTGGTGGCTGGGCACTGCTCCAGGCACCCGCTTGGGGCAGGGCAGGGGTGACACTGCGGTGTTGGTGACAACAGGGAACACTCGTCCTGCTGCAGGTCTCATCCTTACACGTGGGCCATCTGTGCCACGCTCGCTGATGAGCTCAGCCGGCCTGGATCCATGTTCGCTGTGGGGGAGGCGGTGTGCGGTCCCTCTGGCGGGACTGCCCCGCTGAGCCACCCCAAAGTCGGCTGGGGACAGAGACATGAGAGACATGGAGCTCCTCGAGCAGGTCCAGTGGAGACCTACTAAGCTGATCAAGGGACTGGAGAATCTCTCTTACAAGGAAAGGTTGAGGGAGCTGGGTGTGTTCAGCATAAGAGATGACTGAGAGGGGAACCTCATCAATGGGTCTTCTCAGCCAGGCTCTTCTCGCTGGTGCTGAGCAATAGGACAAGAGCAGGTGGAAACTGATGCACAGGAAGTTCCACCTGAATATGAGGAAGAACTTCTTTACTGGGCAGTTGACCACGGATTGGAACAGGTTGCCCAGAGAGGTTGTGGAGTCTCACTGGAGATATTCAAGAACCATCTGGACACAATCCTGTGCCATGTGTAGGATGCCTCTGCTTGAGCAGGGAGGTTGGACCAGATGACCCACTGCTGCTCCTTCCAGCCTTACCCAGCCCGTGACTCCGTCGCCCCCGGGCCGTGTCGGCCGAGGCGAGGCGGCGCGGCCCGGCCCTGCCGCGCTCCGTGAGGCGGTGCCCGCGGGCCCGGCGCGGGGGCGGGGTGGCCGCGGGGGCCGGCGGCGGGGCGGCTCCTTCTTTGGCCATGAGCGAGGTGCCGGCATTCGGCCGCCGCCGCCGCCTGCGGGACGCGGTGAGGGAGCGGCCGCAGCGAGGTTCCGCCGGCGGCAGCGGGCGGGTGGGATGGCCCAGGCCAGGATCAGCGCCAAGGCCAGCGAGGGGGCGCAGCAGCAGCCGCAGCAGCAGCAGTCGGGCGGGCAGCTCCGGGGCCGCTTCTACCGCTCCACCTCCATGGCCGACCGCTCCAGCCGCCTGCTCGAGAACCTGGACCAGCTGGAGCTCAGGTGGGCCCGGGGCCGGGCGCTGGGAGGGAGCCGGAGCCGTCTGGCACCGAGCCGGTGGCTCCGCAGCGCGGGGCGCCGGCGGGCGCGGAGCCCTCCCCGGCGGGGCTGGGCAAGGGGGAGGTGAGGATTCCTGAGGGGTCCGAGGGAAAAGGGTCCCCCCTTATCGGGGGCGAAGTTTAAAAATGGGAGCTGCTGTTCTAAGGTGAACTAGCGTGTCCTGGAAATACACGAAAATAGGAATATTATATGAATGTATGAAAACAAACGTTTTTCAGAGAAAGTGCCAAGGGCAGCTTTGGATTTATTACGCTTCCCGGTTTGGGGAGTCTTTAGCAGGCAGGGGATGGGCTGCGTGCTGTGACACGGCGTGTACGAGCCCGCGGTGGGTCGTAGCTGTCGCCCCCGTCCCGCATCTGTCGGGCAGGTGTTTTATAAGAAGATGCAGGAAATCCGAAGATAAAACGGGGTGTCTTTCGGGCTTTCGGAGGCTCTGGCAAGCCTTCAAGCTGCAGTGCTGAATGCTGGCGTGTGAGCCTTCGTGTCTTCCAAACCGCCCTTTGCACTTACTGGTTCAGCTGTGGATGTTGTTACCTGTGTACATGTCCACCTCTTCTCTGGGGTGTATTAAATCCTGTAGCTAAAACGTGAACAGCATCATATTCTGAAGCTTAGGTGTATTTTTCCGAAGTTATTGCAAATGCTATATGAATTTCATCGTTGTGCCAAGACATGTCATGTCTTTTTCTGCTTGAAAATTTGACATTCCATTAATAATACTATTTGACTTTTTTTCCCAGTTTGGCCTCATGAGAGATGATTCTTTACCTTTAATCATCTTCCTTGTTCTCTCAGCTCTGCTTAATTACACAGTGTCCTTTCTGAGGTGGATAGATGTGCAGGATGCCACTGATTCACCTCCTCTGGTACTGTTTCAACACACCCTTTCCTTCATTACAGCTGCATATTGATCAACGGCTTTCACAGAACCACCCAGAATGTTTCTAGGACTTTCCTGTAATTAAAAGAGCTCTGTGGGATGCAGGAGTTGCATTTTTCCCTTTCTGCCTGCATTACTTTGCATTATTCAGGAGTGGACTTGATGTGCTGTTATATTAGCCTTTCACTTAGCTTGATTAAATCTCCTTGAAGTCCTTCACAGACTTCTCTGTATTTGACTAAACAAAATCCCAGTCTGCAAACAAGTCTCCCTGCTTACTTGCAGGTCTAGTGCATGATGAATATATAATCACAAAATGAGCATCAGAATATGCAAAAATGTGTTTTAAATTTGCTGAGTGACTCTGAAACAAAGCAGACAGTTTGGTTAGCCAGAAATTAAACCTCCAATTAAATTTTCAAGTCTTTCAAACAGGCATAGTTCTAAATGCAGAATAGCCATTAAAAAAAAGTCAAACTAATTTGATAGAAGTCACTCAAGTCTTATGAGGCACAACTAATCAATGTGCCTCACTTCAAAGTTATGTGAATGACAGGAGAAAAAGCTTCCAAACCTCTTCATTCTCCAGCTGGTTTGGTTTAACTATAGACCCTTGAGATGTTGCTTGTAAATGTAAGTGAAAATTTGTCAAAGTGAACTACAGTCTTTAATTAAACCCCTCAACAATCCTCAATTCTGAAGTTGCTTAAGGTCAGACAAACTCTGAAGCAACTCTCATCCCTTTGGAAATCATAGAATCAAAAAATGATTTGGATTGGGAGGGACCTCAAAGATCATCTAGTTCCAAACCCCCTTCTGTGGCAGGGACACCTTCCACTAGACCAAGTGGCCCTATCCAACCTGGCCTTGAACACCTCCAAGGATGGAGAGTCCAGAGTCTCTCTGGACAACCTGTTCCAATGCTTCAGTGAAGAATTTCTTCCTAATATATAAATCTACCTTCTTTCTGTTTGAAGCCATTGTAAAATGCTCCAGTTTGAACAGCCTTCCTTTTCCTCTCTTTCCCTCCACTGTAAGGGCTTATTTTCCAACAGTAATGGGGTATTTTTGTACCTCCCTGATAGGTGTTTGTGGAGGGGCTTTCTTCTGCTTGGAAAGTGAGCAGGAAAGGGGAATTAATTTGGCTGCCGGGGAGTGAGTGCCCCAGGCAGGGGTGGCAAGGGGGGCAGGTGGCACGTGTGCCCCTTGCCAGAGCTTGGACCTTCATGTTGCCCTGGCTGCCAAGATATCTCAGGAGCAGCTGGAAGGGGGACCAGAGTCTCTTGTGTATGAGTCACTGTGTTCTGGTGGTTAAGTGAACACGTAGTTCTAGGTGTGATGATACATAAGTCAGACTCTTTCTGATTTTGGGTTTTTTTAACCTAATTTTTCGTACTTTTCTTGTTCTCCTTCGGATCAGCCATATTCCCCCACTGTTCATGCCTGTGTTCATGGGACTGCTTACTTGGGAATGGACATTCAGCTGAAGCACCTGAGGATGTCAGAGTGAAAGCCCCTGCTTTGTCTCTGTCTAGTGTGCTCAGCTCCATTTCAGGAAAAAAGCAGCTTCAGATGTTTCTTACTTCCTCTGAAAACTTATCTGCACCTCTAGCACATGGGCTTTAACAGTGAGCTGTTTAAGTCAGTCAGTAGTTTAAAGGACAGAGTTATTGCAGCTGTCCTAAGAAAGCAGGTGTCGAGTTTCTCATCTGGAAACAAAAGCACAGGCTGGTCCACCTGTTCCTCAGGGGAATGCTCTGCTCATATAAATGGTATGTAGCAAAGAAAGGCACTGCACAGCTAATTGCTCTTGGATGAGGAAAATCAGAAGTAAGGAATGTATTCTTCAGTCTTAGGTAATGGATGGGCTATTTAGTTGATGTTCAAAGTGACAAATACACTCCAAGTAAAAATATGATTGGATGTTTTCATCTGTTAGAAAAAGACCATGCTGCTGCATTGAAATAATTGATAACTAGACATGAATATGAGTATTTTGTGTTCTCTTTTCTTTGCCTTCTATTCTTTGGCTGGTTGTTTCTTTGAGACTTGGGTTGTTTTTCCACTCCTTCCTACAGCAGTCACCTCTGTTAGAAGTTTCTCCTCCAACCTTTTTCTTTTTTTTTTTTTTTTTTTGGTGCCCTGCACAAAGAAAGTAAAGATTTAAAGAAATCTGTGAAGTTAAGACACATTTTAGGAAAGAAGTTATGAGAGCTGACTGCAAGGTGTGGTCCTGACACTCTTGCAACAAGAAAGGAGGGAAAGGTGCGCAGTCCCTGCCAGGCCAGGGTCTCTCCTTGGCCTGTAGCTGGGGAGCCGCTGGGACCCACCCCAGCACAGAGAGAGGCAGAGGCCTTGGTACAAGCCAGGGCAGCGAAACAGATTGAGGCTATGGTGGGTCTCTCACCTTGGTAAAGCCACCCAATATTTTCTCTGGAGCATTATTTTCCTGAGGTTGATGTATGTGGTTTCCTTTTCATTTTTTTTTTCCTACTAGAGTGCTGTTCTGAAATGACCCTGTCCCATTGTTGTGTTGCACTCTATATTGCAGTTGAAAAAATGGTAAAAATAATTCTGAAGAAGCAATTATTGCAAATAAAATAGTTCTTAAGATTTGGTTATGAACTTTCTGTAAATTAATGTAAATCAAAGTTCTAGTTGGTAAACTATGGGTTTGGTTTTGTTTGTTGTTGTTGCTTTTTGTTTGTTTGTTTTTTGTTTTGTTTTGTTTTTTGTTTTTTCAGTATACAACATTAATTCTGATAATTTGGCTTTTAGGTCCTACCTCACATACCAAGCTGGCTTTTGGGAGCAGTGATATTTTAGGCACTCTCTTTAGAACTGTACCAATTCAAGATACATCTCTGCAATGCAGTTTTTCCACATTCTTCTTAGGACCCAGGAAAGTCTGTGGAAATCACAGTTTGATCTGTCTACTGAAGGCAGAACTTTATAGTTTTTAAGTCAATGCAATGATATACAGAATCTGATTTAAAAACACTATTAAAAATTAAATTCTGCACTTCAAAGTTTTTATTTACAGCTTTCCAGCAACCACATTTTTTCAATTGTGAAAATACTATTTTTTTAAAAAGGCATGGCAAGGCATTATGAAAATTTTGCTAGACTTCCTAAATTATAAAGTGAAGACATCTGAAGTATGAAATGACTCCACCTGCCTCATTGCTCTTACTAACCAGTCCAAAATAATAATTAAAAGCATTTGCTCTCGGCAAGAATTTGCATTGCATTAACTTTTCCCATTCCTCCTCAGAGTGAACATTAAAGCCAAGGCCTGAAGCCTGTACTTTCACTGACTAAATTAGGCAAAATATTTTGTAAAACAGAACCATTTCATGAGCAGGCTGCATGTGAAGCATGACTATTTATATCCCCAAAAGCTCCCATTCTTCTGCCTTCTTTCACCTTCTTTTCTCTTCCTGCTGTTTTTCCGAAGTTACCTGTCCTCAGCCAGCCTGTGAGAAAGGAGCAGCAGCTCTGTGCCTGTCTCAAGAGATACACCTTTTTCTGCAGAGGCAGCACCGTTTCTGGGCAGTACTCAGTAATGTTGAGGAGCACAGAGCATCTAAGAGACTTAACAATGTTTTGGTTTGTTTCTCCTTTTCTGGCCAGGTTTGATAAACATTTCAGGATAGATGGATGGATTCTCGTGATGCAGCTAGACCTCCTCAGCTGTGTGCTGCAAGTGTCTGAAACTGTCAGCCAGGTTCACATGATCCTCTGCTTTTCTGTGGGGTGTGGGAATGCAGAGTTGATGGCTTTGGTGCAGCTCTTGCAGCCAGTTTCAGCTTGGCAAGTCCTCTGCAAGCCCCTACCCTCAAGTCTTCAGGGAAAAGCCAAGGGAGTGGGATGTTTCCCTCTTTTGTACCTGTTCTTCAGAGTGTTGCATTAGAGTTCCCAGATGTTCTTTTCTGTATTACTCAGCTGAATACAAAAGCCCCCTCCTTAAAACTGTGGCTGAGAATAAGACAAGAATTAAGGAATTGGACTCAGATTTCTCATGTGGCATTTTCACATTGCCCATGGAGAGCTGGGTCTGTGCCTTGTGCCACGAGGAGGGCAGACCATAGGCACCAAACCACGCAGCTTACTTGAGATCCAGTAATTACAGGGACAGCAGTTCCCAATGGACTTTCCCCTTGCCCTCACTGCATCACATGTGAGTTTCAGCACAGAGAACAGGACTGGAGTAGGGGTCCGGTTTCAGGAGGAACTGACTGACGTGCTTCTCTGCATGCCCAGAAATAGGAGCTGCTCCCACAGAAGCTTCCTCCCTCTATGAGTCACTTCATGGAGCATTGCTCCATGGAAAGCACCAGTGACAGTGGGGGCAGGAAGTCCAGCTTCTTCTCCCAGTGACCAAGGCACACCACTTGTTGGGGAAGCCCTTGTCACATTAAGAAAAGTGTGTGAACTTTGTCCCACTCACAGGGTTTTCTCCTTTGTGAAAGGGGTTGTTCGGCTGCAAGGCAGCATTTCAGTTTTCTGAGTGTTTGTTGCTTTGCAGGTGGATCACGTGGGTTCTGCACTGCTGGTGTGGGGGCACCACCAGCAGCCAGGGCCCTTTGCTGCCTCCTTCCCTGCAGCTGCCACTTTCATTGCCAAGTTCCCCAATGGACTTGGTCCATTTCCCTTGTGGTTAAGCAGCTGATAATAATTGCCAGTTGGCTGTAAGGACTTCTGCTACATGGTTGAAGGACCATAAGGCTCTCGGTATCCAGATTAACCGTGGAATAGGACAGAACAGCACTATCAGTAAAATAAATAATTGCAGGCTGATTGAATTACTGTTGTTTTGTTTTGCCCCTCCATTTGTTTGTTTTTTAAAACTATACTGAGTCTTGAAAAGTGAAGTTAAGATACAGGAAAAGGTAGTGAAATGAGGGAGTCTGGCTCATGGATAATTAAGAAATGACTGTACTTCTTTAAGCTGAAGTTTAAAAAATAAGTTTTTGTCAGCTGTATAGATGAACAGCTATTTTATTATTTAAACATTTTGTTTGGTTCAACCATGTACAGGGTAGAGGCCTTCCGTGACGCAGCATCTGCTATGGAACAAGAGAAAGAAATCCTGCTAGAAATGATCCACAATATACAAAACAGCCAGGATATGAGGCACATCAGTGAAGGTGAGAAGCTGCTTTGCCATACCCTCCAACTGACCCAAAGTCAAACCAGCCTGTCCCTTGGGAAGCAGCTCGATATGGTTCCTTGCTGCCAGTAAAGGTGCAGCACTGGAGCCAGCTGAGGCTGTTAAGGGCCACCCATTTCCCTGAGATCCCCTTTTCTTAACTGTAAATTCATGCTGTTTAGGTAGATGAACTACCATTAATGTCATTACTGTATATGTGAAAGCTCATACTCAGCTCACTGATATATTTTCAAAATCAGGCTTACTATAGCTCAGCAGAGGGAGAGACGTTGATTATGATGATTTAATATAGTTGAAACCCCAGCATTTTAATGATTTTGACTACTGGACAGGTTACAAAGTGTACAGCCTGGAAGAACCTGATGATTAAGATCATTGTCGTAGTTGTATGATATGTGGCTTTAAATATCTTCCCTAAACCTAGTATTAGGTGCTTTAAATTGCTGGTCTTCAAGAACCTACATGTGAAATATGTTGCATCCATATTTCAGAAAAGAACCTATGTTTTCAGAAAATAGAAAACCATTTTTTTTCATGGCCTCTAGTTTTCTCTTTATGGTGTTCTGGGATATTGTCTAAATCTCTCCCTCAGTGTGGCTGGCACAGAAGGTCAGTTCTGTTAATGAATGTTTCCTGGTAATATTGTACACTTTGCTTTAATGTGACATAGTAAGCATTGTGTCAGCAGTAGAAAAGCATTGCTTACATTTTTAGTAGAGCTTAATGCCTCATTTCAAATCAGAAGACACTGGCTTCTATCAAATGAGTAGGACTTTGGCAAATGCAAAAAGCTCATTTCTGGCTTCTGGAAATCTTGTTGTTGTCACTTACTTAAACAAATGTTGTTTATTGCTAAGTTACAGCAGTTTGAGTGTCTTGATGATGCTATTTGCACAACAGTGTATTTGCCTGTAACCAAGGATACTTTATTGTTTTCAATTTAGGTGAGAGAGAAGAACTTAATTTGACTGCTAATCGCCTGATGGGCCGAACCCTCACTGTGGAGGTTTCTGTAGAAACCATCCGGAATGCCCAGCAGCAGGAATCCCTACTGCATGCCACAAAGATGATTGATGAAATCGTCAATAAACTTCTAGATGATCTGGAAGACGCCAAAATGCGCTTAATATCACTTTATGGTGCGTGCACATCCGACGTGCCGGCAGGACCCATCGATCAGAAATTTCAGTCTGTGGTAATCGGATGTGCCATTGAAGATCAAAAGAAAATCAAAAGGCGGCTAGAGACTCTGCTCAGAAACTTGGAAAATTCTGAAAAGTCCATCACGTTGTTGGAGCATCAGAAATCATCTGTTCGACAGTCTTGCAACAGCAAACAGGATTAATGCATCCTCCTGGCTACTTCTGGCAAATCGCAGGATAAGCAAGTGCCCGTAAAAAGCACACAGAAGCCAAGAAAAAATTCTCTGTACGAGCGCACGCGTATGTACACATACACACGCACCAACGTATCCTTGATTCCAAGTTGCAAGCATTTAATGGGTTTTGGTAGCATTGGCATTTTCTTTTGGCAATAAGGAACGCTATCAGTTCCTCTCTAGAGTCAATACCGTTCTATTGCAAATTGTAATTGTGCTTCTGCTGAACTCACAGAAACTGTCAAAATCTAGCCTTTCCTCCATTCTCCTGGGTGTTTTTTAAACTAAAGTTGTTTTGTCCTATCATGAGATTTCAGCTTTTCTCTGTTGTATACATAGTGTGTGAACCAGACTTTTGGGGGACAAGAGATAAATCCTGGCAATAAATCAAAACCATTAATAAACTGTTTACGGTATTTTCATAAACAACAGAGTGTCCTACACATTACCATTTGTAATTTGGCACTTTTTGAATATTTTGAATAAACATATCACAATACTTACAAGAGACAGACAGATACCTCCATTTTTTAACTCAGGAAGTCAAAAGCAATACATGCATCCAGAGGTCAAAACTGAGGCTAGAAATGAGCTCTGGCTCTTGTAATGCCCTCTCCAACCATCCTTCTCCCATTAGCTCACAGTAACTTGAGGTTGCTGTGTATTTCTTTTAAAAGATAATAGAAAGGGGAAATGTATTTTATCAGCTATTACACCACAAATCCACTTTGCATCATCATCTGTGAAGCCACAGAGCAAAACAATTGAATTGTCAACTGGCAGACAAAGTATTTGTGTCTTGTGCATGATGATAATTTTTATATCCAGCGTTACTTAACTCTTCGTGTGGGTGGTTTTTGTGTTTATTTTTTTCCTTCCACCCTCTCACTCCCAGTAATTACTGCTCATCATCACCATGCTCTGTGGCTGTGGGTCAAAACTAGCAGATTTTAGGGTGTACCTGGAATTTTGCAACTGGCTGTAGTCTTGTCAGTCTTGCACTATTTCACCCAAGGGTGGTGGTGCCCTGAAGGGAGCAGAGACCTCTGTAGCTCAACCCTCAGCCGTCTGAACTTGGTTCAGGTTAAAGCTCAGCTGGGAGGAGCTGGAGTGATGCCAGCAACCACAGCTGCCTTGGTGGCAGTGAGTGTTACAGCTGGAGCATCACACCTGGATGCTCTCAGGGCCCCAGCCCATGGTGGGAGCGCTTCACGTCACGCTCCTTAACAAGCAACACTCTGGAGATCCATGGTTATAAACTCCTTGGATGGGCAAAAGGGCTCTGCAGGGGAACTCAGAGCTGCACTTCTTGGAAACCTCAGCTACTACAAGGTCACCATCACTGCATTTTGTTTGCAGAAACAGCACTTCAGATGGGTGCTTCAAAAGCAATCAAAGCTTCAGCTTTGAGACTGTGAAAAGTTTTTAAGAGTTTGGTGGAATTAATTCTGTAATTCCACTTTTAAAATCTTCCAGCTATTCAACAGCAATAAAACTCTTTACAATAATACACAGCATGTATATTATGCATATAATCATATGATTATATGCATAATATAATCATGCAGAAAATCAGAAATCATGCTGTGCAATAGTTAAGTTGAACATAGCTTCTTGTTGCTTAGAATATTCCTTCAATATTTTGGGGTTTTAAGGACATATAGGGTTATTCAGGCAAAAAGTGTTGAGCTTTGTTTTCTTTCTTAGATGCTCACTGTTTGTACCACTAGCTAAAGGAATTTTTATTTTTTATAGCACTTGTGCTATCATAAAATAGTTGGGTTAGAAGGGACCTATAAAAGTCATCAAGTCCAACGCCTTGGTAATGAACCTAAAACATTGCCAATTAATCCCTACTGGGGTGTTAAGCAAGCAAATTGTTTTTCTGTGTGCAAAACCATGTGCAAGAGGAAGCAGGAGTATGTTACTTCTGATATTCCTCAAATACCTGGGTAAAGAGGCAGACACAGATGCTAACTTGTGTTTTACTAAAAAAAAAAATAAATACCAAAACAACATAAAACCCCCAACCAACATATTTACCTGTTTCTTTTCAGAAAATGCACCAGGCATCTTTAATATATTAATAATAATTTAATGCCACTTCAATGTCCACAATCATTGATTTAAACCTTGTCACTGTATTGGCCAGACTAATCATAAAAAGAAAAATTACCAGAAAGAGCAGAACAGAATCCATTTTGTATTTCAACCCCAGGTGAAGAAATCGGAGGCAAGAGCTCAGAAACAGCATTTCTGTTAGACTGGGGTGCCCACACTTGTTTCTTTGAGGGTATCTCATATGCTGTCTTGCATCCCAGCTGTTGGCAACACACGGACTAGAATCAGGCACACAAATTTCTCAGTCAGATTGAGGTTGCACAGCTACAGGGTTATAGCAATTTTTTGAAATTTAATATACTGACAATTTAATATAACCACAAAAGTAATGACTTGTATCAGACCAAACAGTAAGCAAACAAACATGTTTTAAGTTGCATGATGCAACAAGTGTCACAAGAGAACAGCAGAATTAACTTGTAAGGATTTTACAGGAATGGCATACACAGAATATTCAGTTTTAAACACTGATTTTTCTACTTGAAGATTTATGGTATGTTGACCTTTTTTTCTAAAAATCTGTTACATTTAACTTGAGATCACAATGGTGATAAAAACAGTTACATACATTATCTGTTTTAGCCACTCACATTTAAGTCATTTATTAGTAATGATACATCTTTATCCTTGCAATGTTGATGGTATTCTTCCTGGTCCAGATTAATTTTTAATTTTTTTGACCAACTTCAGTCAGTTCAGCAGAACTGACAAACTATTTATCAGTATTACCCTACTACTAGAAACCAGAGAATGAGTCTAGTTCAGTACTAGGACTCACCTGGCTTTGAGATGACTCATATAGAAGACTTCGACAAGGAACATTAGCAAGTTTTTCTTATTCCATTATAGCATCTTTCACCTTAAATCTAAGAATTGCTGTGTTTGTCATTCTATAATTCTGATTACCTGTTTGCATGCCATATTTAACAGAAATATTTTCTTCTGTCAATATTATTTGTGCATTAGAAAGAAAATATGCACAACTGTTGCTTCCTACAAAAAGATGGCAAGGTCGCTTTGACGAATTCAAGCCTGTTGGACAATTTTTGCTCTCTAATTTTGCTACAATTAGTGTTCAGGTACTACAACTTCAACCCAAGGTCTCTGACCTTGTAAGGAAAGCAGTAGGGGCTCAGGTACCGTCACTGGAATCTGAGCAGCACGTGTATTATCTTGCTGCATAACAAAACTCCCACACAGGGTCCGCAAATCATGAATACAAATCATTCATTCTGTTGTTATCTGGCAGCACTCAACCTGAAGGGGTGAATTAACAGGTTCAAAGCGCAGGCTCACTGAGTCTTAAATGTGTACCCCTGCATAACTCCCAGAGAGTGCTGCATGTTCAGCTGCTCAGTACCCTTTAGTTTAACGTACTTCTACAGAAGTGATGCAAAACTACGTGTCAGATACTCTGCAGCCCAATAATGAAGAAAATAAAGTCAAATTTTACTGAAGCATAAGAAAATTAAACAGGAAGACAGATAGTAATTTTGACTACAAAAGGTAAGTTTTGCCTTAAATACTGAAAATAAGAAAGCTCCAAAATTGTCTTAAGTGGAATATTTAATTTTCTTTTTTAAATTAACCACACACACACAAGCATAAAAATCTTAGTGTGATCAGTCTTACAACTTTGAGATTTGTTATTTCCAGTTGGAAATACATCCCTAGCATTACCGCTTTGCATCTAACGATGTCCCATGTACTGGGAGAACACCCATTCACTGAATGGATACAACATGGGAGTGACAGAGCTGTAACATCATTCATGCTCTTTAGTGAATCTTTATTTCACTAAGGCATTAACAACTACTGAAGTTTTCTGCTAATGGCAGTGTTATCAGCCAAAAGCAAAGAATTTAGGCAAGATTCAGATAATACAGCCAATGAACTGTTCAAGAGGTATAAACAATATACAGGAGTGCAATGAACATAAATCTCACAGAACAAAACTGTCTTGTGGCAGGAACATCTGTTGCTTCTTAATCCAGGCTGCACGGGCGTAACAGAGCTACATCCTCACTACATCCTCCCATGTAGTCAGAGGGATGCACAGAGAAGGCTCTGCACCTGTAGGTTTTGCTAACAAAAATATATGACATTTTAATAAGAACACTTTGAGTGAAGAATGGAGCAATGATTGTAATAAAAATTATTCACGTGGGACAACACAAGTGCTAAAACATTTAGGTACATCTCTTCAACCAAAAGGCAAACGTTACTGCCACTGAAGAGTGATATGAATACCTAAGGGTTCCTGCAATATGCAGGTCATCTGGTTTACACCTACATACTAACCCCAGTAGGATAAAGAACCAAAATTTGCAAGCAGCGTATATGCAGAGCACTTTGCAGAAAAATGCTAATTTGGACAGTCTCCTTTTCAGTTGCATTGGAGAACAAACACTGCAAGGTCACAACAAAGAAAGAGCTACTTTAGATTTAAGACGGGAATGAAATTAAAACTCACCCAGTGCTGCAAATAACTAATCCTGCACTAAAGTATATGTACTACATTTCAACATATCCTAAATTTATAGTCTGTCAAGTCCCCACCTATGAAAATTTCTGCTGAGTTTTCAGTTCTTAAAACAGTGACTTATAGTGACAGACTTTAAATACAAACAACCTGCGTTAATAGTATAATGTTACAGTATGGTGTGTAATAGTACAAATGGTCATTATACATAGTAAAGACTTACTTTTCAGTATGCTGTACAAAGTCAAGGCAAAAAAAGATGTTTCAGACTCTTTTTTTTTCTTTTTCAAGAGAAATGAATAAAACATGTAAAACTGGCGACAGACAATGAAATGCAAAAACAGTTTTCAAAATTCTTAATGCATACACTCTACCCTAAGTTGTAAGGTGGTCCCGTGATGTTCAACCATCTTATCCCCATCTTATCCCTACTTCTTAAATTGTTAAGACAGATAGGATTTTACTCCCCTTATACATACAGTGATTAAATGCATGTGTTAAAAAATAAAGGCCTTTATCCAAGAGAAAATACAGGAAACATTACAGTGAAGAGCACACGGTTTCGCTGCAATAGCAGAAGGGACGGAGTGCCTTGAAGGCTGCCTTCTTGCCAGCAACAGGAGATCTCTAACAGCTTGTCAAAGAAACAACGGTACTCGGTAGAAAGTCTAATACAGTAAACACAAAATACAGAGTTCAGAGATCTTTAGTGTTTGTGCATAACTTGCCACCCATTTCTCTCCCTGCAGACAGTGGGAAAAAGAATACATTTCAGTTTTCATACTCAATGACTTAGAAACAAAGTCAGTCAAGCTTCCTACATGAATTCACATAGTGAAAAGTCCTTCCTTCAAAAATATACAGGATCACTCAACTCATTTTCATTCTCATACACCATTTAAAAAACTATTAAAACTCTGATTTTTTTAAGCAGCATATTTTGCATTTGTCAATGGCAGACTTGTTGTAGAAATCTTAGAAAGTTAAAATTATATCATACCATACAAAACCATGTAAACAAAATGGATAGTTTTTAAAAGGCATGCATGCTCTTGAAGACGATTATAAAGTGTTTATCTTTGCTAAATAAAAGGTATCTTGCTTAGCATTTTTAAAAGCACCATAGTGATTTAGGAGCCTAAGCCCGAATAACTTTGAATTAGATTTGGGCTCCTAAATATCTGAATCAATTCTGTAAAATTACTGAAGCACTTTGAAAATTTTTTGCCATGTCTCTGATCTTGCAGAATTAGATTTCCTTAACCAGCAGCTAGCTTTGAATCTGAGACAACATTCAAGAATGTCTCATTAATATAATCAGCTGCAAGTTTTTGGATCCTCCATAACTTAGTTCATGGTATCTACGAAAAAATTTTCTAATAAGATAAATACTTCGTGACACCACTTTGCAAGTTCCTTTTTCATGGGATACAACAATCAAATTTGAACAAGAATATGACCTATGTTCCTTCTGAGTAGCTATTAATGTCATTTGTTCAACCTGTTAAGACTGAGAAAAACAAACTTACAAAACATCTGTAGCATAGCATTAGGTAAAAAGGAGCATTTTTGGCACCATACATTTTTAAATCTAAGCTTTTAGGCCCAAAGTATAGCAAGTTCAGTGTACCCAGTGGCAGCTGGGAAAGCCTCATCTGAAATGCAACATTTTTAAAGGACAGTTGGAAGATACTATTTTATGATCATTAACTGATCTCCAAGTAACACATACACTGGAACCAAGCCTAAATATTCATCCCAAACGTCGACATATATACCTTAATACACATATATATATATAATGCAAGGATCTTGCACACACTTGCCAGAATCCATATTGATATGGTCAGGGATAAAATGCAGGAGTGTCTTTTTGTTCTTCATTTACCTTCTTAGTGTCCTGACTAACAAATTCTAACGTTTTCTTTGAAGTTTAGCTGCATGGTTGCTATGTTACCTTGGGCCACAGAGTTACGGTCTGTACCTATGCTTGTACTTATTATCCTCATGTTAAATGTGCTTTGCAATTCAGCAAGACCTAGTTCATAGCTCTGTAAATAATTCCTTGAAAAAGGAAAAGCTCGCCTAATTTTTACAGTGCCCAAGGCAGCCAAGGTTCTGTGTGTTGCCACCAGGTGTCTCACACCACACAACAAACCCACAGCATCAGCAAGTTCATTTAAATCCACCCTCTATAAAGGATCCCACAGGCACAAGATTTGCTAAAGCACTGGTAAAAATACCTCTACAGCTGGTTTTATTCTGTATTCAATTGCACAACTTCATCCAATTCACTGGGTTGCTTTATTTCCCTTAGAAGTGGTCTAAGGTATACTGCAGTTGCTAAAAGGACTTCTGTTTTTCTTGGTCCTCTGTTTGTTGGGTTTAAGGTTGATGACATCTCCACCATTAAGAGTGCTAGAATTTTGGTTGGAGTGACTTCCACCAGCTGTATTAAAAACACCTACAGAATTTAAAGATAAGAAAAGTATTTGTATTTCTTTACTTCCTGCAGCATAATACATTTAACACTTAAGAAGCAACACCCGCTAAGGCATAGCACTGCACCTCAAATGCATACGCTAGTTTTTAAAAGCTTTATCTATTTCTGGGTCAATTTTGCAGCTAAATTGGAAGCAGAGGCAGTTGCAATTACTAGCCAGGCAGTATTTAAAGCTGGCATGCATCTATGTAATTGAAGGGCAGTATATGAGCTCATCTGTGTATGCATATGTTACTAACTGCATAAAGTTATGGGTAGTTGAGTAATATAATAAAAGAAAAACATGACAATTTTAAATTCAGAAACTTTGCTGATACAAAGGTAAGTAAAAGACCTGAATAAAAAGGGAGAGCTTTAAGGAAAATAAACAAACTGACTCAGAAACGCTTTAAAGGACTACAGAAGTTCAATGTTTCCTTACAAAAGGCAATTTAAAAAGTCCTTCAGATTGCATGCCAGACTCTTTCCCTGTGAGTCTCTTAAGTCCACACCAAGATGAGCAACACTAATTACATTTAAAAAAACAACAAGCATCCTTTCTGAAGTCCTTGCACAATCTCGTTTAAGTGAATTTAATAAAAGGACACTCGCCAAACAGTAACTAGAAACTTTTATACATCAGTTTGACAGTCTTGTAACTTTTAAGAGTCACAAAGTTATTTTACAGAAGGAAAGAGATGATATCCTAAGATAGGAAGGTAATAATTAGATCCTGATTCACCTTGTATTAATTCCGTAAGGAAAGAGATGAGAACACAAGCTTTGATGGAACAAAATACTCTTTCAGGGTTTTTTTTATTACAGTATACATACCAATCTTGTTACTGCTTGTATGTACTAGTTCTGAATCTTCAGCTGTTTGTTGCTTGAGCTTTTGAAGATACTTATCAGCCAAATACTTAAAAACTGGAATGTTAAAAAGAAAAAAGTGCATCACAGAATGCTTAAAATCTTCATATTAATAATAACGCATTTGTATCAAAATTCTGCAGTGGCAAAAGTGCATTCAACATCACAGGTTTAGCCCAATCTGGTGAGTGATTCTCAGCAGGCCCATGTACCTGGGCAGAATCCAGGTTAGTCCAGTGTCTGCCCAGGTCTTACAGTGTGCAGCACTGGAGTCTTGCACATAAGCACCTCAATACTCCTATAAAAAAGCTGGCACATATATACTGCCAAATGTTCCAATTCATGCAACTTGGAATTTTTTAAAGTTGTGTAGGAATTTAATACATATATTTTGTTTGCAAGAAGCCTTAGAATAATAACAGTCATGTAAAGTAAGTCTATTAATAAAACTTGGCAGCAACATTTTTCTAATTAACTAATGTTACCCTCATTTCTATTGGGGAATAAAAAGCTGACCTAGAAATCTGAAAAAATATATAACTGAAGCAGAATTTTCAGAACCTATACATGTTATGATTATTTACATTTGTAATTCAACTCATGTAAAGATGCTACAGAAGCATTTTACATTTTCTCTTGCAGATTTTTTCTCAAGGTGAATGATGTTAATAGAGAAGAAACATTCAGTTTACTATTAAGTTTAAATAATTAAACAAAAATTCATTAGATATTAGAATTCATGATTATTTAAACCCACACCACAAAAGACAGAGACTGAAAATTATAACAGTACTCTTATGAAATTAAATATATGCATTAAAAAGAGGTACTTGGGAACTAATAAAATATCATCAGGAGAAAAAAGGCTGCACAAAATGCAACCTTTTAATTTACTTTATTTAAATATAGCGATGAAATAATTGCTTATATAAATTATTTATTAACTATTAACAATTACATACAATCCTAAATATCCACTGGTCAGATTATGTGACCAATACATCTGTTCTAGAACAAGCAGCAGTCACAAGTATTGGGGCCATGTTGATGAGAACACAGCTGCGTTGGGCAGGACACATCTCCAGGATGAAGGACCACCGCCTCCCTAAGATCTTGCTTTATGGTGAACTTGCCACCGGCTGCTGCAAGAGATGAGTCCCAAAGAGAAGATACAAGGACTCCCTGAAACAACATCTCAGCCTTGGTTATATTGATCATCATAACTGGTCTACTCTGGCCTCCAATCGGGAGGTCTGGAGACACACCATCTATAACGCTGCTGATGCTTTTGAGAACACATGCAGGATCACCCTTGAGGAGAAAAGACAATGCAGAAAGAATCGTGCCTTGCAGAATATACCACCTAAGGAATCTTTCTGCTGTGCCTTTTGCAACTGGACGTGTCTATCCTGTATTGGCCTTTTTAGCCACCAGCACACTTGTAAATAATGTGGGTAGAGCCCTCCCCAGATCTTCATTCGTGAAGCCTAGTCATGATTAACAATTACAAAATAATCTGTTCAGTAATATGTATATTGTGATAATTGAACTTCTACATACATTTTTTTCAAAAGCTCGGTATTTACTGACAGTCATTAGGACTAAACAGCCTTAACACCTTGGCACTTGTAAATATTGCAGCTATGCACTGTGGGAGAGAAGGGAAAGACGTACACAAAGAAATGGGCCTAACACACTGATACCAAGTAATTCCAGCTATGTTTAAGGTGTGCTGCTAAGGAATATAAAAAGGATTGCCCACAGTGTGCAATGATGTGGGAAGTAACAGATGAGCTCTGAACTAGGGGGACACAGTGCAGGGGGCAGGACAGAGGCTCCCCCTGCTGCACCTCCTACCTTCAGTGACGTTCAGGTCTTCCTTCACAGACGCTCGGTAGAACCTCACTTTTAGCTTTTTTGCCAGTGCTTCTGCCTCCTCACTGCACAACAGAAGACAACTTTGTAAATCCCTATCTGTTTCACTTGCCAGCATTTATTCTTATAAACGAATTGCTTCCTGATAAGTTAAACATGGCAAAGTGGGTTGAGAAACTCAAGACAGTAAAAAAGCACCTGATCCTTAATTTCTTTACAATATCTCCATTATAAAAAGAAGGTATTTCACATGGAGTTTCTTAATGACCCAAAGTAATCGCTTTTCAGTATTTATTGACTGCATTAAATAAAGCTTCCCAAGGGTTTGAAGGTGTCAGTGAAACTCAAAAGAAAGTTGGCTGTAATTAACAGCACTAGAATCAGGACAATTACCACTGCAAAGTCAAAGCAACAACAAAAAAGTAATCCTTAAGTATATCTTAATGAAGCAGAATGCTAAGCAATCAGATGAGTGCAGAGATGAAATCAAGAATTACTTTTTTCTGTGAAGAGAAAAAGAACTTATGCTAGGTTTTAAGAAAGAGCTGAAGAAACATATGAATACTTCCCTATGAGAAGTCACATCATCAGAAAGATTACGTTACTGAGGCAGACAGTGTATTCTGAGAACCAAACCTAAGTGACATACCATGAATAATGGAGGAGTTCAAATGCAATTTTGCTTTTCCTTTGAAAAATCCTCAGTATTCTTTGCAGAGGGAGTAGAAGCTGATTCATGCCATCAATAGCAAACAGATAACAAAGAAAGCCAGTGTAGGAAACAACAGAAAAGAAGAAATAATTTAAATCTCTCAGGAAGATGGTGGAAATAAAGGAAGTGGAGAATGATAAACTTCGCCATGCACTACCTTCTACGTGATATGCTGTGGTAAATAAAAGTTAGCTTTTGTTAAGCTGATTTTACAGCAAGAATGAAATTGGTCATACACACAAAGGCAGAATGAACAGACAATAAAACCTTAAAAAAAGAAAACAGCAAGAAAGATTCAGCAGCATGCAGTTTGAAAATATAACCACATACATATTTCTATAGTTATAACGTTCTGATAAAAATCAACAAAACACAAATTAAAAAAGAGTCAAATAAAGAATATTAATATGCTTTTTCAAACAACCTGTTTAATACTCCATCATTTTAGCAAGTATTCACTAGCCAAACTATACAAAGTGCCTTCACTGGTGCACAGCACAGTTTAAAAGTAGGTGTGTATTTTAACAGGAGAGAAAATTTATAGTTTTAGAATTTCTGATTTAAAAAAAAAAATTAAAAAAGGGGCATGAATCATATCATGGCACAAACAAAGTTTTTATATTATTCCTCTATTATTTTTGGCTTCAGAAGGCGATGTGAAGCAAACAGAAAGCTCTTAGTTTTGCAAGCACATCTGCCCAAGTATCTTGTGCAGCAATACCCATCCTCTGTGCTTCTAGGGCATGTCTGGATGCAGGGCACAGGTTGGACAACCCAGATACTCTTAAGTCTTCACCAGAAATTCCCACAGACTTCTGGTTTTAAAACTCATGTATACAGGGGGCACATATTGATCTTTAAAAACAGTATGATAAAACTCCTACTTCTTTATGCAAGAGTCATCAAGAAGATCAATCTTATTCTGCACAAGAACTGTGGGAATGTCTCCAACTTCGGTCACAACTTTTTCTTTCCAGGTAGGGATTGCTTTGAAGGAGTCTCTGTCAGTTGTAGAAAACACAAGAACACAAGCCTGGGCTCCTAGAAGTATACAGAAAATTACAAATGCAAGTAAATACAAATCAGCTGACAAACAATAAGAAAAATCCATTATAATGTATTTAAAATATGAGGGATTTTTCAAGTTCCTCCTATAAAGTGCATTTTTCCCTCTAGCTTGTGCCAAACCATTGGTCATAAATTCCCCAAATGAAAATACATTGCCATATTATTTTGATTATTATTCCCACTCTTCATGATGGCTATGGGTCTGTTACCTTTAAAGCTAATTATAGCACGGCGAATATATGCAGGGGAAAGGAACGGGAGGGGATGTGGAAAGGCTGGAGAAAGGAAAAGGGAGGTTTTTTTTATTGCTCACTGTTTTCCAGGCAGTTTAATGGAGACTAGAAGGCAAATATTTTTCCCGTACGCAGTATCTGTAAATCACGTTTCATGTTACTCTTTGTGGTACAGTAATTTGGATTCTGAAAAGCAGAAAACTTAAGTTTTCAGATGAAGTTGTGGTTATTTCAAGTAAATTGTTTAGTAGCTTTTTGGAGAAAATAAGTGTTGTATTTCTAATTCGTACTCATTCTATCAGAGCACTGTGATAAATTATACAAAACGTTTTGTTATAAGCCACAGTTAAACCCCATGGATACTGAGAAGGTACTTCCACAGCTGAAATATTAGTGTGTGGTCTTCTGACTGTCCAGTAGCCCTTGGTTATTCTCAAGAAACTAATTTTCCTTGCATGTAAACACATGCTGAGACGCTTTATTATTTATATGCCTTCAATATATTTACTAGTTAGTAAGAAAGTGTAAAAGTAATAGATAGCTAATGTTTTAAGACTGTAGTATAATCTTGTGATGAATATCTCAGATTAATTACATATAGCATGAAAAAATTTTAATCAGTATGAATTTTCTTTTTTCTGTGAGTTTCACCAAGTATCCCCCATTCCTGTGTTCTGTTTGTATTTCTTGGACACAAAGCAAAGTTCTCTTAATCATTAATTATGAGCTACAGCTAGAACTATTACCAAAAAAAAATCCATTAGTTGACAAATTGCTTATGAAATATAAAAAGGTCAGAGGATTGCAACATCCTGAAACAGCATGGCATAAATATTATTTTATCTCTAAATGAGGTGATTTTATACTATAGCAATATATTTTTCCCCACCATCAGGCAATTAGTTTGCAAGAACTGAACAATGGAATTTTGCCAAGTCATTCCTCTCTCTCACATTAAAAAAACAAAAAGAAATATTTCAGAACCATTGTTAACTTATATGCAAAGAAAACTTAAGTATGCAATTTGTAACTGGCTAAACAGATAAACTGCTTTTACATGAATAATAGTTTATTTTATGAAGTAAATACACTTTGCTTATTACTCTTGCGTTAAGATATTCAAGGCAGACTGTACTAGCAAAAGAACTGCTGTGCCTAGTAAACTATCTTTCTAGGATGACTGGTAGATTTTTTCTCCCTTGGATAATTACGAAGTTTTTGGAACATTTACAAATATGTGTCTTACAGAAGTAGTAAAACACTTTTAGAGGAAAAATATAAATTTGCATTTGATTGTTTGAATGTCTACATTCTGCCCAGTTTCTGTGCAGATATTTGTCTCATTTCATTCCATGTTTTCTAAAGGGCACTATTGAGCATCCTGCATAAAGTGGTACATAATTAATAAAAGGATCTTGTACGAAGGGGAAAAATATTTAAGAATTGAAAAAGACAAACTAAACATATTACATTCTATGTATTTCAGAGATCTGCTGACCTAAAAACCCCAACAACTACCAAATAAGAAACATAGTATTTTCACCTCTATAGTAGGCCTTAGTTATTGCATCAAATTCTTCTTGACCCGCAGTGTCCCATAACATTAGCCTGACATCTTCATCATTAACTCTGAAACAAACAGCAAGGCTTTGTGATCAATACAATAAGAGGAGCAATTCAAAACAACTGACATGGAAATACTTATGTATCTACAGTGTAAGTAATCCAAGTCAAATTTAACTGGATTTAAACATCATGTAACTTACTATTAATACATTCACCTCCATAACATAATATTGAGGGCAACAGTCCCTCAATTACATCATATGCTCTTTACTGAGCATATGATGTAAGTGGTCTGTATTACATTTTCCTCTTCCTTTCCTCCTCTTCCTCTATATTTCCCTCTACAAGGAAAAATAATATAGACATCAAAACAAAACTTAGGTGCTTGAAGAATGGTCCTATTGTCTTTTTAATCAGCTTACAGAATTCATAGGATTTTCTTACTTCTCATTACCATAGCATTTTCCACTTTATCAAACATAATTAGGTATTACCTGCTTATACTGCATAAAGACATTAAATATTGTTTTCCACAGTCATTTTTATCTATATTGGCTAATAAATTGGTGTAATCATTTTATCATAAGCAGTTTCACTTCTTCCACAAGAAATTATTGAAAAAAATTTAAAAAATAATCAACACGTGGTAGAATACAAAGGAAACTCGTCAAAGAGCTTAGTACGACAGAGGTTCCAGATTTTATTTATAGTTTTAAATTTTGGATGGAGAATAAATGATATAATTTTACCCCACAGTGCAACAGAGAAAACAACTGCCTTTACTGTGCTTCAGAAACAGCAGGCCTTGTCTTCCAAGTCTTTGTAAACCTCAGGATTACAACAGAAGAAAGAACTAGAGAGAAAGGTAAAAGTTAATAGTATGTCATCTCCTTAATACATACTGGATTTGTCTTTCCAGGAAATCTACACCAATAGTTTTCTTGTAGTCTTTTGTAAAAATCCCCTTGCAATATCGCTGAATCATACTGGACTTCCCAACAGCTCCATTTCCTACAACTACCACCTTGATGGCCACTTCCATATCTTCTTCCAACATCTTTGTGTCTCAGGCAACTCTCTGGTTTATTCAGGAAACTGTTGATTCTGTCAACAAAGTAAATAGCTATTATGTTCATAAAAATGCTGTGAATAGAAAAAAAGAGGAAAGATGATCACACACATCAGGATGCGTATAGATAGTATAATTTATTTCTGCCTCAGTCACAGACTGTTTAAGTGACCTCAGGCAACTTATTTAACGAACTTTGATTTGCCACTTATTAATTAGAAATTAATAAAAATCAGAAATAGAAAATAATTTGTTGGGCTTATTGCAAAGATATTTCATTCAAGTTTTGGTGGATATTTTTTTTTAATGAGGAAGAAATGGAAGCAGAGAATCACAAAAGCATGGAATCATTAAGGTTGGAAAGACCTCAAAGATCATCAAGTCCAACCATTAAGCCAGCATGGCCAAGTCCACCACTAAACCCTGTCTATAAGTGCCACATCTACACATCTTTTAAACACCTCCAGGGATGATGATGATGCAACCACTTCCCTGGGCAGCCTGTTCCAGTGCTTGATAACCCTTGCAGTGAAGAAATTTTTCCTAATAAACCTCTGCCGGCACAACTTGAGGCCATTTCCTCTTGGCTGTTGCTAGTTGCCTGGGAAAAGATGCTGACCCCCACCCGGCTACATCCTCCTTTCAGGTAGTTGTAGAGAGCAGCAACATCTCCCCTGAGCCTCCTTTTCTCCAGGCTAAACAAACCCAGCTTCCTCAGCCTCTCCTCATAGGACTTATCTCTAAACCCTTCTCTGGACATGCTCCAGCACCTCAATGTCTTTCTTGCAGTAAGGGGCCCAGAACAGGACAAAGTACTCGAGCTGTGGTCTCACGAGTGCTAAGTACAGAGGGACAATCCCTTCCTTGGTCTTGATGGCCACACTATTTCTGATACAGCCCAGGATGCCTTTGGCCTTCTCGGCCACCTGGGCACACTGCTGGCTCACGTTCAGCTGCCTGTTGACCAGCACCCCCACCGTCAGGCTGCTCTCCAGCCACTCTTCCCCCAGCCTGTAGCACTGCATAGCGTTGTTGTGACCCAAGGGCAGGACCCAGCGCTTCATCTTATTGAATCTCACACAGTTGGCCTCGGTTCATCAATCCAGCCTGTCTAGATCCCTAAGCAAAGCCTTTCTACCCTCCAGCAGACCAATACTCCCACCTGACTTGGTGTAGTCGGCAAACTGACTGAGGATGCCCTCGATCCCCTCATCCAGATCATCGATAAAAATATTAAACAGAGCTGTCTCCAACACTGAGCCCTGGGAAACACCACTAGTGACCAGACGCCTGATGGATTTAACTCCATTCACCACCACTCTCTGGGCCTCTGTCCCTCAAACACGGGTGTGCCTCCCCAGGCTTTTCTCTAGGGAGCCTGGTTTTATTCCTTTCCTCCTTCAAATCCAGTTTAAAACTTTCAGTGAGTCCTACTAACCCCTGTCAAAGATCTTTTCCCCACTTTGAGACAGGCATAACCTATCTGTTGATAGCAGGCTTGGTGTCGTGTAGACCCACCCATGATCAAAACCCACAAAATTCTGCCCATAACACCAGGTTCTGTTTCTTTCCTTTTTATTCTCTGCTATTGGAAGAACAGAACACTGCTTGCACTCCTGATCCCCTAACCAGTCATTCCAAGGCTCTGAAGTCTCTCTTGATTGCCCTCGGACTTGCTGCAACTTCATCATTGCCTATCTGATAAAAGCTAAGTTTCCCCCGCGTTTTGCTGTGCCGGGATATCATCACTAACATTTCGCAACTGCAGAGTGGCAAATTTACCTCCCAAGAGGCACGCCACCCTCCTTTGGAAGGATGGGAAAATACATCCCTTGTAAAGGCTCTGCCCACCCCCCCAGTCGCACTCCGTGCTGGCAGAGCTGCGCTACCCGGCACCCTCGCTCCGCTCGCCCAGACAGACGCCGTTTCTGGGCTGCCTTGGATGCACTAAACGCCAGCCTACATCCGTTTCTACAGAGTGTTTGGCAAGCCCCGTTAGCACCGGGAGTCCGTACGGCCATTCTGGGCGAAGACGAGACCCCCGAGGGTCTCCGCGCAGATACCCACCGCCCCCTCCCGACCCTGCCCGGGGGCCACGACGAGGGTGGAGGCTCGGCCGCCCCGGCCCCTCCCGCGGCCCCGGCCCCGGTCCCGCTCCCCGCCCGCCCGGCCCGGGATGCCGCGGCCGCCGCCGGGTCCCGTCCCCGCCCGCGGCCCCTCTCACCAACCGCCTGCGGGAGCAGCGCTCCCTCCGCGGGCACAGCGGTGCAGGGACGGAGGCAGGGAAGAGGAGACGGAGAGAAAGCGAGAGGCAACCGCTCCCTGGGGCCGACCCAACCCGGACGCACATCCCGGCTCCCCCGCCCGGAAACGCCGTCAGGACCGGGGGCGCCGCTCGGGGAGGTGCCTGCCCGCTGCCTCCGCCCCCGCGGCGGCGAGACCCCCGCCGGGTGGGGGTTGGTCGGGAGGCTCCTGCCAGGGGTTTGCGGTAGGGTCGTTGTCCGCCTGAGTCGGGCTTGAAGCGAGGGAGAGGTTGCTTTTTCGTCTGGGTTCCTGAGGAAAGATACGGGCAAGGCTGATCTTCCCGGCCCCTGCCTGCATTCGTCCTTGTTCCACTCCCTATCCGCCGGCCTTCCTCACCTCGTCCTTCACGGAAAACAGTGTGATCAGCCACAGGCTTTCTTTAGGCCATCAATGAGGGCAGCTGCCGTTCCTGTGTAGCTTTTTTTGACCAAGGTGTGCCCATCATCGTGGCACATGGTCTGCCAGCTCCCAGGTTTTATATAAAACAGGGTATGGTAAGTTTTGGCATGACTGTAGACATGATAATCTTAGAATCTGAAGATGTTCCCTTGTTTTGGTTGGCTTGGGGGTTTTTAAGTTAAACTGACACAAAATGCCCCCTGTCCTAAATCCCCTTTTCATGCTGCAGAACACACCTCTTGGGCTAGGGTGGCTGCTCTCAGTGCCCCCCCAGCCCTCCTGCTACTCAACTATGGCCGAGTAACACTCGGATATTGCCAAGTGTGGGTTGCTGAAACCTGCCCTGCCCAACTGAGGGCTCTTTATGCCTGTCCTGTGCTTGCCAAGGCCACGTCTTCACTCTAAGGTCAACTAGTGTTGCCTGTGCCTAAATAAATACCTTTTGGATTAGCACATTTTGCAGCTGCATCCCAAAAGAATTGTTAGATTTCGTGCATGGTTTTTATTTTGAAATTTATATGTTCATTTTGTTAGTGCTGACACTGGCTTGCAGTCTCACAGTCTGTCTGATGCCAGGGCTTCTCTGTACCAATAGGCCTTGAATTGGAGAGCTCTAACATTATGAGAACTTTGTTACTTGCCTAATACCAAGTAACATGTTACAAATGTAGCTTATTATATTTCCCTGATTTTACCATGAGAAATGTGAGGTGTGTGGCTGGAATTCATCTCACCTAAGACCTACATTGTAAACATTTGTATGATATTGCTCACTTTCAGATAGATGTCAAGTATTCCAGGCAGACTGTTCCCCCTTCTCTCCGTTGACTGGAAAAGGAGCCTGTGGCCACAGCTGTATAAGGTTAGAGGAGATATAGCCTGTCTTAAGTGCCCTGATTTAGTCAGTAACTTAGTGATGGCTCTAAGTAATTTTAGTTTTTAATTTTCTGTTCTTTAAATTTTATATATTGGGTAATGCTTTTGTGAAGTGTAAGGCTAGAACATGTGCTGTGACCTGTCTGTCCTATTGGCGATGCACTGATATTTCTTTGTCAAGGCCCAATAATTCAGTGAGGCTAAACCATTCCAGCATATCGGATTGGGTATAATGTTGGATATATTGGGTATATTCAGGAAACTATTCTTATCATGTGCCACAAGTGAAAGAGAAAAATGGAGGAACTGATACATTCATAGATTTCAAGGCTTTAGCTTATACATGATTTGATGACTTGTGATGGGATCAGCCAGCAATGTGACTTATTTCCAACTAAAAAATTGTATCTCTTTTAAATTTGTCTAAATTAAAATTCCAGTCACTGGATCTTACTACATCTTTTCATGGAGACTGGCTGGCACCTATTCTTGGATATCTTTTCCATTGGCAGATACCAGGGCACACATCAGCTGTGAAACTTCTCTTCAGCAAACCAGATATCCCAAGCTCCCTAAGACACTTACCACAATGCTGACTTTTCAGCATCTAGATCACTTTCTGTGACACACTTTTGAACACTTTGAAGTATTTTGATGTTGTAAGCAGATACACCAAATTAGCAAGCAAATCATAGTGTTATAGTAGTAGATGTACAAAGGTGAGACAAATTCCTACCTTCTAGTTTGTCTTCCCCTTACAAACTCCCAAAAGGTCAGGCTAATCCCTTTTGCCATACCATTTCATCAAGGTTTCCTATTCAGACAGTTTCCTGTATATTCTGCTGTGATTACTGCTTTCCAAGGCATTTTTTAACATAAGTAGCCGGAATCCTTTTTTCACCAGATGTACTACAGTGCAGCTAGCTACAATGTAATTATTTTGTTTGCCTGCAAGGCAAATCAAATTGATGTATAACTGGAAAGTACTGCCAACCTTTATTAAAGCCATCTCTTTGTTAATAGCAAGCTTTACATGAATATCACTGATTAATCAATAAAAATGTTAAATAATCTTTCACCAAGAGTCCTTAGGAGTCCCATTAGAGTAACTCTAATTTCTGCTTCTTCCATAATCACAACTATGTTCTGAAACATCTCAGTGAGCCAATTCAATGCATCCGCTGCATGCCCTGTTTTTCCCACTCAGTGTGTGCATTTCAGCAAATGCAATCCTGAAAAAACAAACCAACAACAAAAAGAGACAGCAACTTCTTAATATCATTTGTTTTCTGTGAGAATAGGCTGCATGCTGGATTTTTAGTCACGTATTTTTGTTAATGTGATGAAAATATTTTCATTAATATGTGTGTATTTTTTACTATCTTAAATCCTTCTAAAGCTGAATTTTAATGAATTTACTCATATAGAGTACCTTGGAGCTGAACTGCACAGTAGTTAGTCATTAAGAGTGAGATCATACAGCTGAAGTAGAATGTATAAGGTCAGAGACACAAGTGAGTGGATGACTTAAGCTCACCGGTTCCCACAAGCTCCTAAATTTACAGGGGTGACAGTGGATGTTGCCGTAACAAGTCATGCAATGATTTGCAGTGATTCCCCATCTCAGCTTTCTCTCCTCTGTGTTCCACTGATTGACAAAGAAATGAGGCTGACACTTGCCAAGAGACACTTCTCTACAGTTCAGCTACTCGGACTCATGGATGCAAAACATCCGGACTTTTTGAAATGTTTGAGTTGGAGGTCAAGGTTTGCCTCTCAAATCTGCTGCCACTGATAATTATTCTTTTTTCTCTCCCTCTCCTATTACTAGGAGCTTTGCAGATTTATGATTTTGCCATACCATTTTCTTCTGACCATATTTGTTGTCACTTTTTTTTTTATATTTTCTGTAATGTCTTCTCTATTAGAAGAACTAATTTACAATGCCTGTAAAGAATCACCGGAGTAGCCTAAAATATAAAATATCCCAAGCTTTTACTTAGATTCCAAGCTTACATGTCACACCCAATATAGTATCCTCTCAAAGCAGTTTTATGTTTTCTTTTTTTCCCTTGAACAGAACCTCTACTGAAAGTTGAAGAAAAAATATACGACTCAATCACAGGAACATTTAGGTATGAATAAAAAAAAAAAATTCAATTGCGTGCCACAGTGTAAAAGTGTCAGTAGATATTTATTTATTTATTTACATTAAGCCTATCTGTGAAGTACGAAGTCCCATATTTTAATCAGTATTTGCTTTCATTTTGATGCTGTAAGTTTATTCTACAAATAATCAAATTTTGCTTAACATCTACATGAAAAAGCAGACAAAAATAGATTCTTAGAAGTCATACCATTTTTCATTGCCATTTACTTTTATTTTTCATACTTTTCATTTATATATCGTATCCTATTTTAATTTTCATATATTCCACCAATTTATCAAAATATCATTTTTTTACTGTGTTATTTTTGTATTTTTTGAAGCTGATGATTGCATGCTACATTCTGACATTGTCGTTTTGTAATCCCATGGTTGGAGCTATGTCAACCAGGTCAGAAAAGTAAGATGTGTTGCATTGAAGCATTTTTGTGGCTATTTTGTAATTCTAACCATGCTAATGTTTTAAGACTGCAGTTATTAATGCATTGTTACATAAATTTTAAATATGTCCAAATCAAATGTGATCTATGTGTAGATGTTAAGGAGCCTTGGGACATCAACAGTTTTGAAGAAGTTTCTCATGCTGAAGGCAATAGTTTCTCTGCTTAGGTGTAAATAAAACAAGATGAGTTGCTGGCAGCAGTACTTCAGCTAATTTAAACCAATATATTCAGTGATGTTGTTGAATTATCAGGTACAAACAGTGTGTCGTACAATGAAAAAGTAGAATTTCTAAATACAGTTGTTTCTATTGACTCTATAAAGACTGTTAAAAAATCAAAGTAATTGATCTGTGTGCTGTATGTTTTTGAGTAATAAAAATGTAGAGAAATGAAATGGAAATATTTGAGGACATTATCAGGATTGAAACACGAAATATTAGATAATTGAGTTATATTAGGTAATTCAGCTATATGAAGAATCATGCACAGTTTGGTATTTGCTGTAGCTTACTTGATATGGAAATGCACTTGCCCAAAGCAAAAGCTGAAAGTGTTTAAAGTTGTGTATATTCAGAGTTACTGATAAATTGGCGTTAGGTGAGTTGTTGGTAGTAATAGACTTGCTTTTCTTTTCCTGCTCTTGCTACTTTAAATACGTACCTAGGGAATGAAAAGTAATGGCTGTTTGAGAAAGAGAGGTCTGCCACCAAACCAGAAGGAAATGAAGATATTAACCTTAATTGGGTAATTACTAGAAAGTATTTCCTGGTAGCATAGAAAATGCTTATTTAAAGTTGACAGACAGCAAAAGTACAAAGAGATAGCAACGGAGGGAGGAACTGAGTCAAACTTAGCAATATAGAGTTTGAAAGTAAATATTTGCTATGCTGTTAGCACCATATTCCCCTGGAAAAGCAGGTTCTGAATAGTGCTTGCCAATCCTCCATGTGATGAATCTCCCAATCAAAATTTCAGTGACCAGGGGGTGAAATGAGGAGCACTAGAACTAGAAATCATTTGGGGATAAGAAAACAAACCAAAGGTTCTTCTTGATTAAAATTTGCTGCTGATGGTAGTTGAAGAGAACTGTCTTAATGATCAGAATGTTTAGACAGTCATATTTTTTTATTAGTAATTAATTCCTATATTTAAATTTTGTAGGATATGCAGACATATCTGAAGTAGTTTGGAGAAGACAGTGCTTGCTATGGTCAAGCAAACTGTCAGCTTATTTTTACTTTATTTTAGGCAGCGTACTTGATTGGAACATTATATCTGAATTTCCAGAATTTGGAGTGATAGAAATAAGTTCATGGTGTTACATATAGGCACCAGAGTTCACCTAAAACCATGCAACAGAGGCTATGTGGATTTTGGATATACTGAGGACTTACAGCTTGCCTGGAAATCAGTGAAGTTGGAGAATCCAAGTAACCTAGGAAACTGTTACCTGTATATGTACTTACATGCATACATATATATACGTGTACCTTACAGTACATGTGCATATGTTGACTGAAATATTCTGTAAAAGTGCATTTTTTTACTTCTGTGTATTTTGTGAATAAAATTTTGACAGCATTTCTGGGAAGAATTAAGCAGATAAAATGGAAATTAGATACAAGGAAGGTGACAATAATCCTGTGAATTCAAAAAGATTCCAATTAACTGTTTCCTTAAAACTGAAATGTCTAATGGGGGGGAGGAAATAGCAGCAGCAATCATTACTGTGGTAAAATTAGCCTGCTGTTCAATAGGGTAAAGTCAAAAGGTCTGAGAATATCAGAGGAAAGAAGACATTTCCATTGCTTTAGTCTTGAGAACTTGTTATGAAAATACATACAATTAATTAAAACAAAGCTACCCAGAGATCTAGACTGTGAAGACTTTTTCTTGCTATCCAGTGTCATTTGTAAGCACTGTTCAGAGTTCATGCAGAACTGTATTTTAATCCTTATGTGAAATTAGAGGAAAATGTTCCTGTGAAATGCAAAACCTTCCTAATGATAAGCCAAGGCCATTCAGTAACTGGAATCACCAGAATGCAGTGTTATAGTTGAGGGTGTTCTCAGAGGCAACTGTGGGTTTTACAAAGATAGTAATTTGCTTCTTTTGTTCATAGATACACTGTCATTCATCAACATTTAGTTTCCCCCACATTTTTCAAATTCTCTTTTGAGTCACTGAAGGCTTTATAGGAAATAGATCATTTGAGAAATACCTTGTGTATGTATTTTGTGGTCCAGTCTTGGCGGTCAGTAAAATGCACATACCAGTGTAATAGCATTTGAAACCTGCAGTGGCAAGAATTAGAGAAAAAACCCATACACATGTGGATCCCTGTAGCTAGGCAATGTATTTACCTGGTAGCCAGATTTTTATTATTTGAGAAATTTTTCAGGGACTGGAATTGTTCAAAATTGTCACATTAGTAAAACTGGGAAAGCCCGCTTTGTGTACAATTAATCATGTGTGTCCAAACTATTGCTGGATTAAGTTAATTTCTTATGTGAGACCTATATGACCTTATTTTAGACCTACTCTGTTAGACAGAAGGTGTAAATTTACTGTATTGAGTAGTCAGCATCTTTGTATCTTTATTTTTGGAAGCATTAATTCTCCACATTACAAATCTTCCGTGCTAATTGGTGTCTTTTCAGACACTTGCTGCTGGGAAGCAGTTTAAATGTGGACTGCCACATTATGAGCTGTTATCCCAGATACCTCCGTAACTATATTTGCAAAATTTAACAGAATCTGTTCTAAAAAAATGAACTCCACTAAATGTTCTCTTCACATAAACACCAATAAAACTGTTGAGTATAAACAGAGATGCCAAAAAGGGTGCTCTCAAGACTGAAGCCGGATATTTCACATTAGAGCAATCAGAAAACTCTCAGGCATAATTGTCAAGAAAACCATCACAAAGATAATAGATGAATTTACTTTGAAATCTGTAGAATTTTTCTTTAATTCACACTGAAATAAACTGAGTGTATATATTAATAGAAAATAAATAATTTAATAATAAGTTAATAAATATACACTCCTGAGAGTAGTGATGAATCTTTCTATGCCTACATAGTTATTTCTGTTGTTCTTAAGGTATTGTGTACTATACCTTAAAATGCTATAGGCTTGTTTTAAATAACTGATGAAAAGAGTAAGAAATACAAGTTATTTGATTAAAGAAGTTGATTCTTACATCCCAGTGCCTACTCCATAATGCTGGGGTTTTGTACATTTGCTTTCAAGTAACTGCAGATTTCTTAAGAATTTTTGTGTTTGTGTTTATACAACATGAGGAGCTTGGAGGGAAATTTATGTATATTGAAGTTCATGTATATGTTTAATAAAAATGAATTTTCATAAGGAAATAATTTGCTGTGGGAATGCATTAATTGAGGTAAGATGTCCTTTGGTAATTGGAATCATGTTTTTATCAATATCCTGGAAGGACACACTGAGTTAAGATATGAGTTAAATCAATCAGAAGAGGAATGTGAACTAGATTTCAGTTTTCCAAATTATAACTCTAAGCACTGGGCAAGTAAGCATAAAGAACTGCCAAGATGCTGCCTTGTGCTTTATATGAGGTTGGAAGCTCACCAGATGATGACTGCAAGGGCACATGGTGCTTACTGTCCTTGTCTTACTGTCCTTGAAGGCAGACAGTTCATATAATGTGATGAAAAGAGTGGGCTGTGGTACGAGAGCTTAACTCTTCACCCTTTTCACCCTTGTACCATGTAAGTTTTTAGCATATTTTCTGTTTCTTTATCACCTGATTGGCATTTGCCTCCTGACTCTATCACCATATTCTGTATAAAGGGGCCATGCCCATCACTGCCCCTTGGCTTCTAATTTGCCCTTGCTGTGCCTGCTGCCAGTGAAGCTGGCAGAGTTTCAGCCATGCAGGGCTAGTTAAGGACCATCAACATCCCATAGAATAAGGCAGACGGGTAGAGTTTTGCATCACAGACCTCATCTTCACCCAAAACACAAAGCATAGCTGGTGCTGTGGTGGGACAGTACCCTTTATGTCCTCCACTGGGTAGCAGCCAGGGGCAGGGTCCCCTGAGGCCAGGCAGGTCTATTATCCAACAAAGGTTTTGGGTGACAGAGCCAGCACCCATTTGTTGGGCCATATTGTCTTCCGTTTTGAGGATTACTAGCTGAGCTTAGGAAAAGAAGGGCCGTATCCAGAATGCTGTACCCTCTGCCCTGCAGCAACAGCACAAGGCCATCAGAGCCGCTGTCAGATTGCCATGAAAACAGGACAGAAGCCATTGTTTTCTATGGAACTTAGCCAGTCCAAGTGTCTGCATTTTGCTGTGGGCTAGTTTGGAGGCAGCACATCCACTGCTGCTTTTAGTCTTTGAAATCATTTTATAGTCCTCCAGGAATACACATCACCTCAGAAAATGAAAGAAAATACATAGGTAGATAGGTAATTAGAATCCAAGGTCTACACTACTACGTGCCACTATCTTTGTTTCATCTACTCCCTTCCTGTCCTCAGTAGTGGATATTCAAAAGGGGCTATAAAAAAAACACTCATAAGGATGCTAAGACAGTTAGATGTTGTGAGTTCAAACCTTGTCCAGCTGCCATATGACTGGAATCCAGGGTTTCCCAGGTCCTGGGTTGAGTGCTCAAAAATTTGACCTTTATTGTGAAAGACCTTCTCTGAAGGCAGCTGATTTTTTGAATCCTGCTTAAAAGATGACATTTTAAAATGGGAATTAGTTTTGGTGCCTAAAGCCATTAAAATAGACCCATGTGGGAGAAAATGTTTTAGGTACACCTTTTCCATGGCATTTGTGCTTGCCTGTTTCAGCCATCACACTGTGCTAGCTCCTGCCAATCCAGACTGGGGAGTCTTGCTCTCAGTGTAGCTCTGGATCATTTTCTGTGTAAGATTAGGCAAACACTGAAGTTTGTTTGTGACCTTGATCATAGAAAGGTTTGAATGGAAAACGAAGATGAAAGGTAAAGGTCCAAGAAGCAAAGCCCCATGTGTGGTACCCTCCAGGCTACGCAACCTCTCACCCAGCTTAGGGACCAGCTGGAGGCCAGCTCTGGTGCAAGGCAGCTGTGTAAGCTGGGATCAGGCTGCTGGGAACACAGCTGCAAGATGCTTCTTTTGGAGGATTCTTCTGTTGGGAGAATGGAGACTGTGCGTGAACAATTTCCTTTGCATTTCTGTGAGCCTTGCCTTGGCATGGCTGGGTGCAGACAGTAAAAGAACTGCATAGCTAATATGGCTTCAGCCTTTGAAGTTAGAACAAAGAAGGCTCCCTGCCAAAGTTAAGGTGGAATTTCAAGAGGGTGAACATGTGCCCTCAGCTCATATGGAACCTATTGTGGTCCAATTAGCAGTGGAAAACAAAGTATGTTTTCCTTAGGTATCCAATGCTGTGTGAAGAAGAATCACGCGTCTGGGTGTAATAAGCAGTATATAAAGTGTGTTCTTCTTGTAAGAAATCTGACATTTTGCCGATCAAATTGGTCTGTGAGCAGTCTGTCCGTGCCCCTCCACCGATATTCTTCTTTGTTCTTTATTTCTTACAAACAATTTATGGGAGACTTTTTTTTTCATCTCAAACTTTTATCCTTTTTTACCTGTATTACTTCTTGGGTTTTTTTCTGGACTGTTGTGATGCATTTAGATTTTATATTGGATTAGGACTGAGAATATATCTATCTGATTTTAGGAAAATACTCAAAATAATTTTTATATATATATATATATATATATATAAAGTAGAAATATATAGAAGTAGAAATATATAGAAGATATGAGGTCTATGAGTAAAGCAGGTCTTTTAGTCCTTTTGGAAATATCTGTCCAAGAAATCAGAAATCACAGTGAAAAGGAAAAATAAAAGCCTGAAACCCATGAAACCATAACTTGCTTCTGAATATCAACTCAAAGACTTATTTTTCCTGTTTTCTCTTTCACGTTCTTACGCTGTTTATTTATAATGTATGTGTGGGTACAGCTGAGACAGTGTTAGAGGTCTTACCTCAGTGTTCATTAGAGATGTTCATGTGCATTGCCAGATGTGGCTTAGCTCCAGCTGGCAACTCAGCCACAGGCAGCTGCTCACTCACTCCCCCACCAGTGGGATGGGGGAGAGAATCAGAGAGGTGAAAGTGAAAAAACTCATGAGTTGAGATAAAGACAATTTAATAGGGAAAGCAGAAGCCACACACACAAGCAAAGCAAAACAAGGAATTCATTTACCACTTTCCATGGGCAGGTGTTCAGCCATCTCCAGGAAAGTGTGTGTAACAGTGGCTTTGAAATACAAACACCATAACTCTGAATGTCCCCCCCTTCCTCCTTTTCCCCCCGGATTTATATGCTAAGCATGGCACCATATGGTATGGAATATCCCTTTGGTCAGTTGGGGTCAGCTGTCCTGATTGTGTCCCCTCCCAGCTCCTTGTGCACCCCCCGCCTTCCTTGCTGGCAGGGCAGTATGAGGAGCAGAACAGGCCTTGATGCTGTGCAAGTGCTGCTCAGCAAAACCAAAACCATCCCTCTGTTATTAGCCCCGTGTTCAGCACAAATCCAAAACATAGCTCCATATTAGCCACTATTGTAGCAGATGGGTCCCAAGGGATGCAAGGGCACATCATGGGAGTTGGAGTCCTAGATGGCCTACAGAGGCACATGTGCAGTGTGTGCTATGCTGCCATTGGCCAGGCAGTCACATGTCCTCTGGAGGGATTAAAAGGAGGACTTTTCTTTGAAATAAACAGATTTGGCTGCACGCCATCAACAAGCTGAGTCGACTATCATTATATTACATTAATATAGCCACATGTGGCGCACCCCACGTGGGGCAGAACCTACATTAGGAATTAATTCTAACAGCCTGCACCAAGGCATCTCGGTAGGGTCCGGGAACGAGTTTGTTTCAAAACTCGGGGGTCTTTAACCAAAAAAAATTTAGACATCTCAAAAGCGTCCGATCTCAGCACGTGGCTGAGAGATCAAGATTAAACCGAGCTCAAAAAACATAAGAAAGTGCACTGATCCAGGAGAAGAAAAAAAGATGAAGAGAAGATGGATCGACGGTGAAGGAGCTGCCGAGCCGCCGCAGCGGGAGCGGGAGCCGAGCCGGCAGCGCATGCCAGGTTTTTCAGTAGGGGCCATTGAACAGCCGTTCCAAGGACAAATTAAACGAGTCTGGAAAAGTGATGAGTCTATATGGATTGATCAATGGCCCATAAAACAGGAACGGCTTGCCCATCTAAGGGAGCTTGCAAAAGAACATCTTGCAGCAGGACATATTGCTCCAACAAACAGTCCCTGGAATACTCCCGTGTTTTGTATCCCCAAAAAACTGGAAAGTGGAGAATGTTGCAGGACTTAAGAGCAGTTAACTCAGTAATAGAACCCATGGGGGCATTTCAACCTGGACTTCCTTCACCTGCTATGCTTCCAGCAGGATGGCCGTTAATGGTAATTGATTTAAAGGACTGCTTTTTTACCATCTTTCTGCACCCTGAGGATACTCCACAGCTTGCCTTTTCTATCCCCGCTCTGAACAATGTACAGCCCATGCAGAGATACCACTGGGTTTGTTCTTCCTCAAGGGACGCGAAACAGTCCGACAATATGTCAAACTGTAGTAGCAAAAGCTATTCACCCCATCAGAAAGCTTTTTCCCTCAGCAATCATCTATCATTACATGGATGACATCTTAATTGCCACGGCCACAGAGACTGACTTGCAATCTGTTGTTACTGCTCTAACCAATGCTGTCCAAGATGCAGGATTGCAAGTCGCTCCAGAAAAAATGCCGTGATGGCAGCCCTGAACTTACCTTGGATGGAGAATCATGCAGCAGGAGATCTCTCCCCAGCCACTTCAGCTTGAGGTAAAAGATACCTTAACTTTAAAGAAACTGCGAAAACTCCTAGGAGCCATCAGTTGTTTAAGGCCTATTTTGGGCTTAACCACAGGGGAGCTACACCCTCTGTTTGAACTGTTAAAGGGTAGCTCAGACTTAACGTCTAGCAGGTTTTCTGACTGCAGAGGCAAAGTAGGCATTAGAAACATGCTCCAAGGCAATCAAGAACAGACAAGGCAGGAGGAGAAATCCTGAACTGCAAATCTGCCTTGCTCTTGTTCCTGGCAGGTTCCAGCCATTTGCAGGTTTTTTTCAGTGGGATCAGACTGAAAAGGGTCCACTGAGGGTCCTAGAATGGCTGTTTCTGTCCCATTCACCCCCTAAAACTTTGTGAACCACTAATGAAATGTTTGCCAAGCTTGTCATTAAAGGCAGAGGACATCTACAAGAGCTGGACGGACAGGACCCTGCAACCATCTACATCCTGGTGACAAAGGACAGCCTCGACTGGCTGCTGGCTGAAGATGCAGGATTCCAGACTGCCTTGGCAGGCTACAACGGTGACATTTCTGTTCATTACTCTAAACACAGGCTTTGGGCAGAAATGGGTAACTTACCCTTAAAAGCCACAACCAGATGCAAACACGAACCAGTAAAAGACCTCACAGTTTTTACTGATGCATCTAGATGGACCAGGAAAGCTGCAGTGACATGGGTAAACTCTGATACAGGACAATGGGAACAAGAGGTGCAAACCATGAACCAAGGTTCTGTACAGGTTCTGGAACTGACTGCTATCTGTATTGCCTTGGAAAGGTTTTCAGAGCAACCTGTTAATGTCACAGATTCTTGTTATGCAGCAGGCTTAGTATCCCATCTCAAAAGTTCATTCCTTTGAGATGTTGCGAATCCTCACTTGTTTGAAATGTGTTCTGCTTGGTTCCTTGTTAACCACAGGAAGTTTGACTTTTACATCATGCACATAAGATCATACACAGAAATGCCATGGCCCATAGCAGAGGGGAACCAGGGGGCGGATGCAGCAGCTATGTTTAACACTGTGCCCAGAGTCTTAGAGCAAGTGAAATTGTCTCATTCATTTTTTCATCAGAATGCGTGTTCACTGAAGAGACAATTTCCAATCACACTCAATCAAGCTCGAAACATAGTCATGTCATGCCCAGATTGCCAACAAATAACTCTCATGCCATCTCAGGAAGGAGTTAACCCCAGAGGATTAATGGCAAATGAGATATGGCAAACAGATGTAACACACATACCTAAATTCGGGCCATTAAAATATGTACGTCACAGTTGACACACGCTCAAAATACATCACTGCCACTGCACACATGGGGGAAAAGGCAAAAGATGTGATAAGGCACTGGCTCAGCTGTTTTACAACACGAGGTACCCCAAAACAAATCAAAACCGATAATGGACCTGCGTACATATCAGAAAAGGTAAAAATCTTCCTGTCAAATTGGGGAATTTCTCACACTACAGGCATTCCACATTCACCTACGGGGCAGGCCATAGTAGAAAGGGCACATTGCACCCTAAAAGATGTTAGCTAAACAAAAGAAGGGGGAATCCATCTGTACCCCACAAGAGCATCTGTGGAAAGCCACATACATCATAAATTTTTTAAATTGTGATAGTGCTGAAAAAAGCAGGCACAAAAGGCAACACAGACCTCAAGCTTTTTCCTCTCCCAAAACACCAGTCATGATAAAGGATCTAATTTCGGGACAGTGGACAGGACTGGTAGATCTTGTGACATGGGGGAGGGGTTATGCATGTGTATCTACAGGAAAAGAACTGAAATGGGTTCCTTCCAGATATGTCAAACCTTACCTAGGTACACCCCCACAGTAGCAAGAACCAGAGTAATGCAGAGTTTAAAAACACAGTTATGTTTCCCATTTGGTAATGATGTTTACATTTCAGGTTTACAATTGAAGATGACCAATGTGGCAAAATGCAGAGTCTATACAAAACCCATGAGTGTGTGTGTGATGAGTGGAGTGACGGCCATCAGTGTGAATGTGTGTGACTGAATAAAGGAGTTGTGTAAACGTATAAAGAACCTTAAACACCAAACACCTTATAAGAGTATCACTACCGCAGCCACATGGTCACATTAAGAGAATTTAGTTTACTACATTTAGCTTGTTTTTGAAATAAAGTTGAATTTCCCAGTTTGTATAAACCCTGAGATTAATAAAGGTTATAAGTTTAAAGGTACTACACAGTTGGGCCAAGGCCCTTAGGTTAATAAAACTGTTTTTCCAAGTTACACTATACCCCTTAGGAAAAAAAAGGTTTAAGGTAATATGAACAAGTTTAAAAAGGTTAAAGAAAACATTTTCAACAGATATATAAGCTGTTAAGAAACCAGAGTAAGCAGTGTGCTGGGTCACCGCGATGCTATAGTAGTTGTATGAGGTATTGTTCTGTTATTTGCACTGTTGTTGTTGCACTGTTTTCGTGATTCGCCTTAAATATTTAGAGTGGGGGAGGTGTAGCGGACGGGTCCCAAGGGATGCAAGGGCGCATCATGGGAGTTGGAGTCCTAGACGGACAGTGCAGTGTGTGCTATGCTGCCATTGGCCAGGCAGGCACATGTCCTCTGGAGGGGTTAAAAGGAGGACTTTTCTTTGAAATAAACAGATTTGGCTGCACGCCATCAACAAGCCGAGTTGAGTATCATTATATTATAATAATATAGCCACACACTGGGGCCTCTGGTGGTCTAGTGGTTAGAGTGCCTGACTCTCACCTCTGTGACCCGGGTTCAATTCCCGGCCCCCTGGGCAGGTGGAGCTCGTCAGCCTTGGTAGGCAATCCACCTAAGAGAAGGTCACTCTAAACAAACCTACATCCTGGGGACCTCACTGCCACTGTCCAAGCTTTGCTCGGCCCCGGTAGATGAACCTCAGGACTAAAGGGTGGGCTCAGTTCAGCGCACACTGTGTCTCACCTAAAAATCCACTGCGCAGGCTGGAAGGGTTAATGACCTTTCCCAAAATCTTCGCTCGCGAAGACTGGCCATTATAGCCACACACTATGAAAAAAATTAACTCTATCTCAGCCAAAACCAGGACAGCAGATCACTATAAATCTCAGGAAAGCTCATGCCTGCTGGAGTCAGCTATATAACTTAAACTTTCCATGGAAAATAGACACTGATAAAATTAATGTCAACTAAAATGTCTCTGAAAAGAGGATGAAATTACTGCATAGCTGTTCACTGGGAGGCCCAGTAACTGCAGCTTGCCTTGCACAAGGGTGTTGTCTATAGCTCCTGTCAGCAAAGGGTTTGAGTTTCTCTGCCAACAACTCTGTTGAAATTGATACAGCTCACACTTCACTTCCTAGCAGCACAATGAATCACTGAGCTGCTTCTAAATAAGCAGGCCATAGCTTCAGAGGAGGCTGTAACTAATATGTGGAAAACCACCAATGACTGACTTGTAAAAATAATGTGGGCTGAAAAAGTAATCCCTACTCTGATATCAGTTGGGTTAGAAATTGTATTTAGACAAGCATATGGTTATTCTTCTAGATTAGAGATGAGATTTCTTTATTTTGAGAACGTGAGGGTTTGTAAACAAGAGTATCAGCAGATCCAGATTCCAAGTCTATTCCTCTTAACAATATTGTTCTTTTGTGGATACACTGTGCTTCTTAACTGTTCCTAAGTCCACAGGAGCACAGCACCCAGATGATATTGCTTATCTCCACTACTGGCACATTCACTCTTGTAAATTCTGCTGTCAGAAAGTGGAAAGAACCTGTTTTTGAGCTCAGGCTGTATTCTGAGACCCCATTGTTACACTAAACTCCTGTCTTATGACACAGCATGCAAGAAGTATCTGTCCTATGGGGATCTGGTGATAAAATAAAAGCCTTGTGTTTGTTCCCCCCTCCATTCCATACACTCTTGCTCCCAGAGTGTACTGAGGGTTTTGGTTTTCTTACTGGATTGCTTTTCAAGCTTTCCTCCTCCTAGAAAGGCTAATGAAACTCATTAAGTGTCGCTGTTGAGTTGTTGTGACGGTCAAGAAAGACACAAGCAGTCTAGTTCAGAGCAGAATACACGTCTGACTTTATTATTCTCATTTCCTTTTTATATTCTTTCTTAGCAGCAAATAGCAACCTTATCCAGATTAGGCAACACTGCAAGCAACAGCGTTTTGCTTATTGGCTACCTTCTGCTGTCAGAAAGTGGAAAGAACCTGTTTTTGAGCTCAGGCTGTATTCTGAGACCCCATTGTTACACTAAACTCCTGTCTTATGACACAGCATGCAAGAAGTATCTGTCCTATGGGGATCTGGTGATAAAATAAAAGCCTTGTGTTTGTTCCCCCCTCCATTCCATACACTCTTGCTCCCAGAGTGTACTGAGGGTTTTGGTTTTCTTACTGGATTGCTTTTCAAGCTTTCCTCCTCCTAGAAAGGCTAATGAAACTCATTAAGTGTCGCTGTTGAGTTGTTGTGATGGTCAAGAAAGACACAAGCAGTCTAATTCAGAGCAGAATACACGTCTGACTTTATTATTCTCATTTCCTTTTTATATTCTTTCTTAGCAGCAAATAGCAACCTTATTTAGGCAAGCAAGCAACAGCGTTTTTATTGGCTACCTTCTATGCTTGATACACTTGGCAATGTTCAAGGCTATTCTGTGGTTCCCACATCCTGGACTTAATTACTTTACAGTTTCTCTTTGTTCCTTCTTTAGGGCTGCATACATGACTTCTTTATCTCAAGGATACACTTGAAAGTTTGCCGGGTCGATATCTTCATCCAAGGAGGCTAGGGAGCCAACAGACCAGCTGTGCACCCCCATAGTTAAGTGCCAGTGTTGGTTTGGAAAGTCTGAACAGTTGGGATAACTAATCTGCCTTCAGGTTTGCCTTTCAGAGTTTGCTGCAGTACAGCCTTTCGTAGTAAAGCAAAGACATATTAAGCTCCATAAATAAAATCTCAAAAATCTATTCTTCAGGAAAGACTTTTAAATGGGCAACTTAACAAATGTTATACTGAATATCTCCTCACCCCTGAAAGAAGAAAAAAAAAAAGAAATGTACTATCCAAATGGCAAGGGTCAAGAGCCCAATATATCTCTTTGTCATTTTATGATGTTTTAAAAAGGTGACTGGTAGATTAAAGAGTGTATTTTTATTGTAGCATGGCAGGAGAAAATTAAAAAATTAAAAAATATCTATTAAATGTTCTTCCTAGCTTAATTAAGACACATATAATGAAGCACTTCATTTGGCTGGCTTTTATAGCCAATGGCAATGGTAAGTCTTTTAAAAGAGAGTAAAAGAGAATCATAGAATATGCCCTGTTGGAAGGGACCCACAAGGGTCATCAAGTCCAACTCCTGGCCCTGCACAGGACCATCCCCAAGAGTCTCACCATGTGCCTTAGAGTGTCATCCAAACATTTCTTGAACTCTGTCAGTCTTGGTGGTATCCACTTCCCTGGGGAGCCTGTTCCACTGCCCAACCACCTGGTGAAGAATCTTTTTCTAATATCCAACCTAAACCTCCACTGGCGCAATTTCAGGCCATTCCCTCGGGTCCTGTCACTGGTCACCACAGAGAAGAAATGTTGTGTGGGGAGATGCTGTGGCACTAAGAGTATTGATTATCTTGAAATTTCATGTGTAGAATATAGAAAAGATTTTTTTTGGTTGTTATGTTAGACTTAGAACTTGGTTATTTTATCTTGCAGTCACAATAATTTTCTGCTGTTTATTTTCATGTCCGTATACTGATATTTGATAACTTCAGGTTATATCAATCTTCCTTGGTAACCTCCTTGTGTTTCCAAAGCACATATTCTTGTTCATCACTTAGACACCACCCACTAAATGTAATAATTAACAATACTAACTGTCTTTTCACAATCATTAGATGTAAAGAAGGCTCTTTGACATCTGAAATGAGATACTTACATCACTTTAAAGACCAGTAAATGCATTAGAAATAGTTTAAGGAAGTAAGGGCAGATTGTGGCATGCCTGTAAAGAAAAAAAAATCAATTATTTGCATTTATATGATAGATTAAAACAAAGACATTATTCTGCAGGCAGTGGAATTAGGAAAGCGGTGTAGGTAAGCTTAACTTGGATGGGATTGTTCAAATCAGTTAGGAAAGTTTGATTTTCAGTATAACAAAACAGAACGAAAAATACGAAATCTGAAAATCTCTTTTTTAACATTAACTCTTGCTTTGACTCTTGCTTCTGATAAAAGGTTTAAAACAGAGTTTATGTATTTGGTTAAAGAAGATTCAGATTATCAAATGTAAATATCAATTGGAAAAAGACCAAAAAGATTACAGAAATGCACAAAGGTATTACAAGCATCCCAGTACAGTTATTTCATTGGCAATCTCCTTTTTGTTATGTTTCATAGTGTCAGTGAATGAAGGTTTTGTTATAGCCTCCCTAATGTTTAAGTAAACTGAGGACTGGTAAAAATGAAGCTTGTGTGAGACAGTCTTTGCCTTACTTAAACATTATGAGGATTATAACACAATGTTCAATCATTTACTTTAGGATTTTCTTCTCTGCCATATGCTAGAGAAGTAAAGACCATAATTTTAATGATCTGAGAGGCTGTGTTTTACACCTCTTTATGGAGAAGCTTAAATTCTGTCAGGAAAAAAAAACAAAACAACCTTTATTCAGTGGGCTGATAAACACCACTAATTCCAAGGGAGGTCAGTGGAAGCTAAGCAGGGACCTTGCCTCCAAGGAGCTGTCTGCTATCCGTGTTTTTCAGCCCTTGACCCAGATTTATCCCCTCCTGCCCAAAACGTGGTACTCCTGCCCTAACCTGGGTACTCTTTGTACGGGTGTCAGGAAAAGATAGACGTATGGGAGAAGAGCAATTCCAGAAACATTCAGAATTGTTCTGTGGGTCTGCTTACTGCCCCCATTGATTACAGGATTACAGTATGGCTGAGCAACCTGTGCCAGCACTCACTCACCCTCAGAGTGAAATACTGTTTCCTGATGCATCCTGAAGGGACCTCCTGTTTTTCAGTTTGTGCCCACAATTCCTCTGGTCCCATCACTTGTCACTCCTGAAAAGAACCTGGCTCTGTCCTCCCTTCAGGTATTTATATGCATTTGTAAGATCCTCCTGAGCTTTTTCTTATCCAGGCTGAACAGTCCCAACTCGCCCAGTCTTTCCTCACATGAAAGATGCTCCAGTCCCTCGATCATTTTCAAGGCCCTATGCTGGTCTCTCTCCAAATGGGTTTCCCTTTCCCCATCCACGACGTGGGGGAGCCCAGCTCTAGTTCCTTCTCCGTCTGAAGAACCATTTCCGACGTCTTGTGGGACGGGGAAGGGGGACTCCAGAAACAGGGTTTTTCAGGCCCCGAGCCTGGAGGGGAGAGGTGCCCTCCCCTCCCCCCACCACCCACGTGGCTCCATGGCAGGCACAGAGACAGCACACCGGGCGTGGAGAGGAGGCAAGAGAGAGTTTATTGTTGGGAAGGGGTTTATAAGGCTTTTAGGAGGGTCAAAGGGGAACCAATCACGAGTTCAGGGTCACACAGAAAAAACCATCAGGTAAAGGGTCAACAGCCAATAGGAAGGGGTTAAACAAAGGACCAATGGGACGCCTCAGGACACCTTTCCCAGGACATTCCTGCATGGGAGATAACAGTTGCTGTGGGGGGGTGCTGGGAAGAAGAAACACGTGTTTGCAAAGGGACCACAAAGAGCCATTTTAAGACATGTTTAAACAAGTTTCTCATCAGGTATAGTGCCACAACTCAACCTTTTTTATTCCCTAAAGATGAATATGTCTTTTATTGATATATGGATTTTAAATTTACCCTATTCTCTTAGTGTCTGAGGGTGTCCCTATAAAACAGAATTTAAAAATGGTTTTATTGATGAAACAAGTTTTTCACTGGCACAACTTTCAATTTACTGCTGAACCAAACAAACTACTTATTGCTGTTAATTTTAGTTTCATTAGAGTCCAAATGGTTGTTTTCTTCTGTTTCTCGGAGGCAGTCTCGGCGTCCGGAGGGGCTGCGGCGGTGGCTGCTGCGGCCGCATGGCGGGACGGGGGCTTGCTGTGTGCAGCAGGAGCAGGGCGCAGGCGGGATCGGCAGGGGCCGGGGCTGCCAGCAGCGCCGGGGTCTCGGCGGGGCGGCGGCGGCACCGCGGGTGTCCGGTCCGGTCTGTTGCGGGGCAGGGTCCGTCCCGGGTGGCTCGGCGGGAGCTGCAGCAGCGAGGTAGGAGCGGGGCTGGCTGATGTTGGGGCTTCCCCGGAGCCGCGGCGCGGCGGGGCCGGCCCGGGGCCGGGCGGCGCGGGGAGAGGCAGCTGATGTCGGGGCTGCGGCGCGAGCGGCACGGCGGGCGGCCGGGAGCCGCGCAGGGGGATTGCTGCAGAGCTGTTTCGAGCAGCTTTAACCCTTTTTTCGCCATGCTGGCGTGGTAACTATCTTTCAGGTTAGTAAGCAGTCTTATTAGATGACTTGCAGATGGAATTACATATGTTCTTTAAGCTTGCTTTTTCTCTCTTAAAGAGGCATGCACGCTTCTTGTAGTTACAGGTTTACAGGGGGAGAGGTTTAGGGAGTATGCCGAAGTTTCCTTAAAAGGGGATATGCCGGGTCTGCTCCTACCTGAATGTCCTCAGGAAGGTTGAAGATACTCCGAACAGGCTGCTCTCTTGTGGTGATGCAAGCCTGCTAATATCTTTTGCCGCTTAGACTCCGGTTCGTCGTTGACACAGACCTCGCCCCAGTCTGTGCTTGGGATTGCTTTTATCTTCACAGAAGAGTTCAAACAATCGTGGCCTCACCACGTGGCCCAATTACGGCGAATTGAGGGGGATGGGGGAGACTTCGGGGTGCCGGGGAACACAGATGTCGCATCTGTGCTTTAGGAATCCACCTATCTTCATAGAAGAGTTCAGCAAGATTCGTTTCCTCACACGGGGCACCAGAAATGGGTTTCCCTTTCCCCATCCACGACGTGGGGGAGCCCAGCTCTAGTTCCTTCTCCGTCTGAAGAACCATTTCCGACGTCTTGTGGGACGGGGAAGGGGGACTCCAGAAACAGGGTTTTTCAGGCCCCGAGCCTGGAGGGGAGAGGTGCCCTCCCCTCCCCCCACCACCCACGTGGCTCCATGGCAGGCACAGAGACAGCACACCGGCGTGGAGAGGAGGCAAGAGAGAGTTTATTGTTGGGAAGGGGTTTATAAGGCTTTTAGGAGGGTCAAAGGGGAACCAATCACTTCAGGGTCACACAGAAAAAACCATCAGGTAAAGGGTCAACAGCCAATAGGAAGGGGTTAAACAAAGGACCAATGGGACACCTCAGGACACCTTTCCCAGGACACTCCTGCATGGGAGATAACAGTTGCTGTGGGGGGGTGTTGGGAAGAAGAAACACGTGTTTGCAAAGGGACCACAAAGAGCCATTTTAAGACATGTTTAAACAAGTTTCTCATCAGGTATAGTGCCACACTCTCCAGTATGTCCATCTCTCTCATGTACTGGGTAGCCCAGAATAGAGACAGTACTTCAGGTGTGGCCCCACTAGTGCCAAGTAGAGGGGAAGGATTACCCCCCTCTTCCTACTGGCAGCATTCCTCCTAATGCAGATCAGGATAATGGGAGCCACTTTTATGGCATGGACATACTGCTGGCTCATGATCAACTTCATGTCCACTAGGACACTCAGGTTCTTTTTTCAAAGCAGCTTCCCAGATGGGTGACCCCAGCAGGTACTGGTGCCTGGGGTTGTTCTTCCCCAGGTGCAGGACTTTGCACTTGCCTTTTTTGAACTTCATGAGGTTCCAGTCAGCCCATTTCTTATAAGAAAGCCATAAGAAACAGTGAAATAAAATAAATTTCTTAAAAAATAATTCAGATAATGAAAGACCTATACAGGAAGGTTGTATTTGTTCTATTTATATTTCCCTAGGACAGAGCACCTATGCCTAAGTCATTCCTGATAGACATTTATCTTGGTTTTAATAAGCTCCAGTAATAAAAACTTGGCAAGTTTCCCCAGGCACTTCTTTACTCTGAGAATGTTTTTCCTGATGTCTACCCTGAAATTTTCCTTGCTGTGATCATTGCTTTTTCCTCTGTGATGGTTTTTGAAAATCGTCAGGTTCCAACCCTTCCCTTCCAGTCTTCCCTTTATTAAGCTAAACAACACCACTTTATTATATATTTTTAATGTTGGATCTTTGATTATACTTGTTATGCTCTCCAATTTTTCTGTATCCTTCTTAAATATGATGACCAGCTGCAAAACCATATTTATGGCCTCACTTGTGGTCTGGGCTTTTGGTGATGATGGCTCTTACTGAAATTCCAACCCTAACCTCCTCCCAAAAAAACCCACAAAAGAAACTGAAATACCTTGAGCTGAACAGCCTGGAAAAGACTCATTGTGCTCACCAAATTCTGTGAAACTTCATTCAACTTCATCATAACAATGCAAAAGACAGAGACCTGGGATTTGATATGGAGTAGAAAATCTCAGCTTGCTTCCTAAATTTCTGAAATAATGTCTCACCTGTGGTGGTGCATCCCCCCTCCTTCCTGGGCCGCCCTGCAACTTATGAATTCTCGTTAGGCCTCAGCCTTGATTAATGGGCTTAGCCTTGGGCAGTTAAAGTCCTCTTGCGCTTATCAGAAACACTGTCTGTTCCCAGGAACTTCTGTTGCCTTAGAAACTTCTGTTTTCTAACAAATAGCCTTGGAACATTATTTTGTCTGAATCATAGCCCAAGTGGAACAATATTATTGTTACTGAGGAAAATTCAGTAATTACCATCTTGGATGGGAATTGTGTCCAGGATGGAGAATGACAGATGACTAAAGCCAAACCTTTTGTGACCCTATAAACTGTGGTCCTAAGTGAGGGCTGCAGCATCTCCCTGTGTGTGGGATGCCTCTCGGAGCTCACCAACTCTCAAGATACTTGGAGGAACGTTGCTGAAAGCTGATGATGAGGCCTGGATTGATACCCATCCCCAACTCCTCGAGGCTCAACCCTTACCCACTGAGAAATGCCAAGTCATTTGATGTGTTTCACCAAACTTGAGGAGGATTTTTAACAGGTACCTGTGTAAATACTGTGTTTGCATGTGTTAACTGATTTAAATACCCTTTAGCAAGTGTAGTGTGAATGTTGTAGTCTCAGATCTATAGTTAAGTTACTGCTGTGCTTGTAGTGAATCCTATTGTATCATTCCTTAAGTGTTAGATTAGTCAATGATTAAGGGCTGTTAAGCCCTTCAGATATAACCTGTTGACCAAGTCTGAGGCGAAGTTTGGACTCAGTTGAACCTCGTCTCCATCAGGAATTTAGAAAGTAAGGAGTCCACTCTGAGCCTTGTGACTTTGTGAGAGAATCCCCCTCACTCCTTTGCACCCTTACCCTTTTTTGTCCCTGGTCTCCATGTAAATAATTCTAGATAGATTCTAATATGATTTCCCTTTGTGTGCTTCATCTATGTAGGAAGTAATAGAGTGAAACTTGCCACCAACCTTTAAGTCATGCTTTTGCCAATTTATATTAAACCTCCTTTTGCTAATACCTCTGATGGTGATCCTTTAAGTCATCTAAACCACTCATTCATGACAGTTAACTGTGATTTAAAGCTGCATCTATGTAATGCTGTTTCTTTGCAGTCCATCTGCAGAGAATTTAGTATGTACACTGCATAAAAGCAAGGGTGGGCATCTATTTTGAATTTGTCATTTTGACTACCTCTGTACTCAGCAGAAAGAGAGAGGACTTCTGGAGGGTGACTCATCTTGGGATAATATAAGTATCAAAAATATACTGGAGATCTTTTGCTTTCTGAGACCTCTCTCTCTGCAGTAACCACTGAGCCAGCCAAATAAATTATCTTAAATTAGACACTTAAACTTTAGATGGTTTAATTAGGTGAGTGAAAATAATTAGCAACAATATTCTGTTGTGGAAATTCTCATTACTACTGCAAAAAAAAATACTACTTCAAAAGATGACCTCATGAAATATTATCCTGCTGACTGCTTTGTCCAGTGTAACAGAACAAAAATGCTTGTAAAAACAAAATAGGCAGGGTTGCGGGCAATTGACTCTGAAGTGAACTATCTACTATGAAGTGAACAAATGTTGCAACTGATAACCTGTGGCGAATCTGATGAAAATGCCAAGGGTTAAATCACTGCAATATGAGCAAACTAGGTGGTAGGAATTAGCTAGTTTTGCACAGATTAAAAACAGCATGTTGAAAAGGATTTGCTTCAGTTGGGTATCTGCAGCACAGACCTAGAAATGTGTAATTTCTCCCAGCTTCCATAATTATCACGAGTGTTTTATAAAATACATAACTCGTGGATTTGATTGCTCGATAATACTGAGGTTAAGAGTCCAGCAGGTTTCTGAAATAAGTGTACATCAGTTGTTATGGTTCTTATTTTGAGTTGGTTTATTTGGGCATGCACCAACACTCATGACACTGGTGATGTGACTGGGTAGGTCCTGAATAGTGCATGGGCCAAGCAGCCTTCCTCTCTGTTTTAATTTAGAATTATATACCTCACTGTGCCAGTGAATCCTTGAGCTGCTAACAATCCTGTCACACCAGTACCTATACTATTTATATTCCATGTCTCTGTACAGACTCACAGCTGGTTTTTGACAGTCTAAGCAATGGCTGTGCAGCTGTGGTGTCAGAGTTGGCCTATGCGTTCTGGCGCACAGACTGATAAAACCCTGGTGATGGGGGAGCTTGCAGCAGGGTACAGAGGCTTCACTAAACTGCATATACATTACTGAGGTGATAGTAGAGAGTGAACTTGGAAAGGGCATAAGATGCCATTCTTCAGGGAATGAACCAGCCTACAAAGTAAAGTTGAGAAGAAACTGTCCTTATGTATCAGTTCTTCCATGACTACTTACCTTGTGGTTTCTGTGGAAATTTCCTTTTCAGCATCTGGAACTGATCACTGTCAAAACCAGATTGCATTAAGTAGATGCTTGGGCTGCTCCTGTATTTGCACCTCCTGCACTTTGTACAGATGCATATATCTGTGTAAAAAGACAACACACATGTGCTCTGCATTGCCCTGATGTTAGTGAGCAGGCAGGGGTAGAAAGTGATTGTAAAAGATGGAACAATGCCTGCTGATGTTTTTCACCAAATTGTTCAATATTTCACTTATCAACATTACAGATGGAAAACAATCTAATCTTACTTCATTTGTAGAAAGATGGTGATGGTTGCAATGAAAGAATATTGGCGCTTTAATCCACTGTCCCAGTTATGGGGTAGTGTACATTGGTCCTCTTGCTTTAGATTTATATTTTCTACTTTAATATCTTTATATTTCTTCCAGTGCCAAGGCTCTTTGTCTAGTGACTGGTTATCAGTCACCTTAGCATCAGTAGGAGTTATTTTTTATTTTTCCTATTTATTATGTTGACTTTCCTTTTAGAGCTCCTCTCTTTTGCATTTGAAAAATATACAAAACTGATTTCTCTCCTAACACATCACATAGCTCAAACTTTATTTGAAACAAAAATGTCAAGAGGACGTGTTTTGGCACTTAGAAAAAGGACCCAGTCATTAAACGCTTTCCTTCATGTGTGAATTTGTAGGAGTTAAAGTTACTACCTTCAAATAGAATAACTACGGTGATGCAAAAATGATGCCTATGAGAAGCCACTGATTGGATCAAGTTAGCCCTGGCTCACATCCAGGAAACTCCCTTGTTTCTCAGTCAGAGAGTTTCAGAACCATTTGATCCTCTTTATTTGGATGTGAAATCTCACTTTCCCCTTTGCCTCCCTACAATCAGGAGATACTATTTATTATTTTCCTACCAATATAATAGAAATGCAGGAAATACCTTAAAGAAAATCAGGATAGGCTTTTGCTATGAGCCCTGGAAAATTCCAGGGTAGAACATACGGGTCACAGAATCACAGAATATGCTTTGTTGGAAGGGAACCACAAGGATCACTGAGTCCAACCCTTAGCCCTGATGCTAAGGACTAAAATTTTTGTAGACTTTTCAATTTGCTTGAGCACTGCCTTCAGATTAGCAAAATCTGCACTATTCTGAGATAGCTGGGATGTCTTGGATGAAACTGCTAAATAGATGTGGATAAGCAAATTAAGAGGATAAACTGTTCAGAAGTTCTACAGAACCGAATTCTGATAGTCATAATTCTTAAGGACCTTACAAAAAAATACTTTCTGTGTAGCAAGCCAGTGTGAGAACAAGAAAAGAAAGGCCTGAGGAATGTCTAGATGACCTTGTATTGTTTTCTCTAAGCTGTGATTTACTGCCCAGGGACAAGCTGAGCTCTCCAGTTTGCAATTCACCTTTTGGGGGTGTGAAAAATGGGTAACTTGAAACTCCAAGGTCTGTGTGTGTGTGATGTCTGGTTGGGACAGGCCAGCCTGTGAGAGTGATTGATGTGTGACTTGCAGCTGTGTTCTGCTTTGATTTGCCTAACCACTCCCAGTGGGAAGTGAATGATATAAAACCCCTGGATCATGGGGAATAAAGTGATTTCTGTCCATCAAGGCAGAAGTCCGTGAATCATTCCGTCACACTTCTGTAAGACGTACAAGAGAACTGAGAAAGAAATATCATGACAAGAGGTCTTATTTTTATCTCATCACAGACAATGTGCTAGGAGTTTGCAAGATAGGTACTGTATCAGCTCCCAGCATTGTCCCCATTCCGTGCAATATTTTGTGATGAAGACAGGAACCCACTATTTGAGTGGTAAATAGTGTCCACACAGCTGACCTCTGCTAGCTGTGTTTTCAGACTATTGCTAATGCAACAGCAGCAGAAGAATTTTCTGTTTGAGTCGTCAGCTGGTAATGGTAAATTCCAAGTAATATAAATAGATAAACATCTTGGAGATGATAAACATTCAACATCTCTGAAAATTGATAGCTAAGTAGAAGAAAGAGACGCAGATGTATGTTCATCGGAGGCAAGACAACTGAAATTATCTGTCACTTTTGATAGCCACTACCTGGGAATCAATATCCAGGCTATGCACAGCACATGCACTATGATCTTCAGGCACCGAGGAAGAAAAGGAGGACCTAGGAAACACCAATGGGGAAGAGGGTGAGGCTGTGTGTGAAATAGAGAAGAGGATTGCAGGCATGCTAGGGGAAAGAAAAAATGATGATCCATAAAAAGGCAAATTGTATATGTTTTCCTAAGCATAGAATAAGTGCTGTACTTCTAATGCCATAGAGAGTGTAGGAATTATGCCAGGTCCCTGATACTTCAGGGAGATCTTCTTTTTCCAGTGACCTGTTCCTGCAGACTGAGTGGGTCATTCTCCATTCCCATCTGAAAAAAAGCTACTCAGAAATCCAGCTTTCTACACCACTGCAGGCACTGCTAGCTTTATATCTACACAGAGCTGGAAGGAATAGTTTTGAAACATCTGTGTGGAGTAATAGGGACAGAGAGGAAAGGACAGCATGTCTGGTTATCTTTTCCCTTCTGTTTTTACTTTATTTAAATTCTCTAGTCGATCTAAAACTCCAGAAATATAAATACTTGTGTTATAAATACCAGTGTTATAAATACCTATAACAAATACAAGACACTATCTTGTAAGGTTTTGCTCTCCTGAAATTTTGGGCTACTTATCTACAATTCTAATTGCAAGGAATAAGCCAAAAATGGAGAAAAGAAACTGGTCAACCAGGTCATGTTTTAATATGAACTGGAACTGTTTTAGGTATCATACTAAAGGCAAAAGTTTAGCCTGAATATGTGAATGTTGCCTCAAAATGTTCTTCCAGTTGACTGTCAAAGGTTTTTTCTCTTTTAAATAAGACTCCCAGTGTTTGATAGATTTTTTTCATAAATTTCAATCCTGACTTTTTTTGTGGCTCACGTAGTACTGTTACCATCCTGTTCTCTGTGTCTGTTGTCCAAAATTGTAACAGCTTGTCTGTACTAACTTCTTTTGTTTTAAATGTTTGTTTTCATGTAAAAAACCCCAAAAAATCCTTCCTTGTGTTTCTAAACTTTCAGGAATTATTAAAGTGCAAAGAAATGAAAAAATGTGACTGACTCACAATCAATTTATTCTTTGTTTTTTTTCTTTCAGTCTTGGCAATAAAATTAAGTAACAAATATCCCCTGTAACGCTTTGAGGTTCTTGCTGCAATATGTGAAGAACATTTCACTGGAAGTAACTTTTTATTAGTATGGTAACAGAGATAAAAATGATGGATTTTTAAAACCTTAGTTTTATAAGATCTGCTTTAAATTCAGTATGTAGTTTGACAATATTCTCTAAAGATATTGAAATGCCCTTTTCCTTAAAATAATGTATTGTTCAAAGGTTAGAACTTCAATGTTTGGAATGTTGATGAAGCAAGCCTTGTAATACAACCTGCTAATTAAAATAACACCAACTAGGAACCAATCCTGTGCCTCTTACGCTTCTACCGCTGTAAACGTGTGGAATAAGAAATAGCAATACTTTGCCTCCCAGGGTCAGGATGTAGGTGTTTTTATAATATTAGTCACAGAACTGATGGCATATCAAACTATTTTTGGTGCATTTTGAGCTATTTATGCCACGCAGTCCTTCAGACATGCTGGTTTGTGTGTGTACATTGAATTGCTTCTATAAGAGTATGGCTCTTGCACAGCACTGCAATACTAACAACAATAAGAAGAAAGAAAGATAATTTGCTGCCTTTATACAAATGGTCTCAGCCAAAGATTTATCCAGCATGCATAAAGTCTAATTATATTTTTTTTAAATAAGCCAGTTCCAGATAGTTGAAGAAATCTGAGTAACTCAGCCCTAGTCAGGATTTTGTAGGAAGCACAGATGGACTCCAGACACTGACTCACTCTCCAATTACCACTACCCAGATTTTTTTCCAACAGGCTCTTTTCTGCCAATAAATCTTCCAGCTTTCCATAAGTACTGTCAGGCTGAGATCACGTCGATGTAGACATAAATACTAAATCTGTGTCCACGCCCATAAGGAGGAAAGTAAGACAAGAAATTTGGAACTAACTGGGAAGGATTCGGCGCTCTCACCGCCGCAGCCCGGGTTCGATTCCCGGTCATTTTTTTTTTTTTTTTACTAGTGGTGTTCCCCAGGGGTCTGTGTTGGGTCCAGTCCTGTTTAACATCTTTATTGATGATTTAGATGAGGGGATTGAGTCCATCATCAGCAAATTTGCTGATGACACCAAATTGGGAGGGAGTGTCGACCTGCTGGAAGGCAGGAGGGCTCTGCAGAGGGATCTGGATAGACTTGAGAGATGGGCTGATTCCAATGGGATGAAGTTCAATAAAGCCAAGTGCCGGGTCCTGCACTTTGGCCACAACAACCCCCTGCAGCGCTACAGGCTGGGCACAGAGTGGCTGGAAGCAGCCAGGCAGAAAGGGACCTGGGGGTACTAATTGACAGGAAGCTCAACATGAGCCAACAGTGTGCCCAGGTGGCCAAGAAGGCCAATGGGATCTTGTCCTGTATCAAAAATAGCGTGGCCAGCAGGAGCAGGGAAGTGATCCTTCCCCTGTACTCTGCGTTGGTGAGGCCACACCTTGAGTATTGTGTTCAGTTCTGGGCCCCTCAGTTCAGAAAGGACATTGAGGTGCTGGAGCGGGTCCAGAGAAGAGCAACGAGGCTGGTGAAGGGACTGGAGCATAAGTCCTATGGGGAGAGGCTGAGGGAGCTGGGGTTGTTTAGCCTGGAGAAGAGGAGGCTCAGAGGTGACCTCATCACCGTCTATAACTACCTGAAGGGAAGTTCTAGCCAGGTGGGGGTTGGTCTCTTCTCTCGGGCACTCAGCAATAGGACAAGGGGGCACGGGCTTAAGCTCCGCCAGGGGAAATTTAAGTTGGATATCAGGAGAAAATTCTTTACAGAGAGAGTAATCAGGCATTGGAATGGGCTGCCCAGAGAGGTGGTGGATTCACCATCCCTGGAGATTTTTAAACGCAGATTGGACGTGGCACTGAGTGCCATGATCTAGTAAATGGACTGGATTTGGACCAAGGGTTGGACTCGATGATCTCGGAGGTCTTTTCCAACCCAATCGATTCTATGATTCTATGATTCTAACTAGCACCAATAAAAGCAAAAGCACAACTGGGAAACATACACACAACTTAGGAACTTCTTTGTGCAGATCACAGTGGAAATATTCTGTCTCTGTGTTTACCAGGCTGCCCTCTGTAAGTCTTCTGTATTTCCATTGCAAGCAGGGGGGGAAAGAATTTATACTAAGAAAAGCTACCCTTACTTAAAAGCAACAAGACAATAAAATTTGACTTTGTAATATGTTACAGCTAAACTGCAGGGAACTCCCCCCACACGTTTTGATAAACATATTAAAAGAAACTGTAGTCTCTACTAGCCCCAGTCTTGCTACTGTATGTGAATAAATAATTATTGATTTTGTTTGCAATGTCCTGCTGCAAAATTTCAGATATGTAATATGTTCCATGTTCTTGTGACCATAGCATGTGGGCTTTACTAAGTTTTGACACAACCAGATCTCCCTTTTACTTCAAGCTTACTCCAAAAAATTTGGATTTGAGTTTTACTGAAAGATCCCAAGATCCACTTTTTCCTAAACCAGGTACCTTAGACTAATTTTAATTGTAGGGGTCCATACAGTGGATGAATTCTATGATCTGTCATATATAGGAAGTTTAAATATATTTCCTTCTGGCTATAAAGCCTAATAAAAAAACAAAGCAGAAAAACTAAATTGTAGAGCCTATTCTATTTTTTCTAATTGTGTGGCCAGTCTCTTTCTGTAGACCAAGAGTAAGCACCTTACAGTCAATCCACGATCCAGTACAGCACGATTTAAAACAGACAGTTGTCACTGATGGAAAATGATTAGACAATCACAAAAAGAACATAGAAATTGTAGAATTGAATTTTCAGAGCTATCTAATTTTTAAGTATTTTTACAGATATTCAAAGATACCAGCCAGTTGTCTTCCCAGACCTATGCATGGAAAAGACAATATCCCGAAGTAAAAATGTGGCTGACAAACAGGCTAGTAGAGAGTCCCAACAACAAAAGCAAATTGATATGAAAATTCTGTTGGTCAGCCAGGCATTTTTTTCAGTCTTTTTGAAGATCAAAAATGTCAGAAAGAATGAGTTCTTTTGCTGCTAGTGAAAACTCCTCAATATTTGGGGTATTACACTTGAACTTTGAAGAGTGTGTCATAGCAACCTTAAAAGAGGAAGTTAATGAGTCCAACTTAACTTAGTGAGCGAGACAGCAATCTTATGAGTGAATGCAGATATTTTTATACCAGGTTCTGAGAAAAATGCTCAATTAAAATCACTGAAGTAAAACACTATGAAGAAGGATAAATGCAATGGGAAGTTAGGCTACTCTTTTGCCTCCGATGTCAATAATCTGTAAGAGCAAATGTATTTTTAATTATCTAAAGTATCATTACCTCCTCCCTCTTCTTTTTACATATCACATCACCGAATTTTCAGAAAAGCTCTTTTTCTGATGTGTTCCTTTGAATTTCAGTACTGTCAGGAGACTGCACCAGAAAGGTGCTGCTGTTCCCTACTTGGTCTATGCCTACATTTGGAGGAGCAGAGGGCTGGAAGGTGGGAGCTCTGCTTCTCTTCCTGGGACACTGAACTCCTTGGATGGCAAGGCTGAGGTGGAGCCATGATAAAGAAGAGAGTCTAGATTGTTTCACCTGCGACTGCTGAATGGGAAGTGCCTGGAGATGCAGAATAAGCAGGTTAGTAAGTGTGATGCTGGTGAAAAGAAATGTGGGAAGAAATAGGACTGGCTGTGGGGAGGGCACAAAGTGAACTATGGTGACATTATTCAGGACACCAGGCTGGTTGGTGATGGGGTTACTACTATCACTCCAACTACTGCATTACTGCTGCCTACAAGTGAGGAAAACCTGCACATATTTGGAACTGGGGAATCTCTGCAGACAGTGACACAAGTGCTACCTATGCAGAAGACAGAGAGCAGGAAGGAAATACAGGGACACACGCGCGCACACACCTATGACAACCCACACAGATGGGACCGGAGTGGAAATGAACATTATGAGTTCCTGGGGCCCAGAAGCTGTCAGAGTGGACTGAGTTGTTCTAAGTGAACAGGAATGGCAGATGAAGTGATTTAGGAGGTAGGGATGGCAGTGTAACCAGCATACTGCTGAGGACACCTGTGACTGTCTCTCCCTTTTTGAGACTGCCTGCTCTGTACTCCTCTCCTACAGCTTTGACTTTCTCATTGCTCTGTGTAGAATTTTCAGGCTGCCATGGTATTCAAAGCAAAACCAAGATTTTCACAGGCCTCTAGATAAATTAACACTCTTGGTTATTCCCTGAGTGTATCATCTCTTCCCTTCTGCAAGGTAATGAGATCAGTCACCATTGGATGGGAACGCAGAGGCTGTTATACCTAATACATAAATATATTTAGTTTATAGTAAGAAGGTGGCTCAAGAATTGGCTAGTATGTTTATTAACCATCTTCGTCTCATATATCTTGCTGAGGCAACTTCCAATTAGTTTGGAATTTTTCTTACACAGGGAATGTAGATGTTACCTCTTATGCTGGTATCTATTCCGAATGGGGAAGAGGACCTAGGGAGACATTTTTCCCCTAATTTGCAAAAATACTTAAGTTTCCACTTCTAAGCATCACTTACATTTGAAAAAGACCAAAAAACCCAAACAAACTTGAGGTAAACAAAGGGAAAACAAATCAGCTACCTACCCATCTAAATTTAGGCAGGCTAGATGTCCTTTCGGAGGCCAGCAGGATACGTACCTCTTTTCAAGGATTCCATGGGAAACTATTTCCTTTAAAGAAGAGCTAAAAGGTAGGTGTAGGCTTAGTGTCTAGATTAGGCAGACTGGATCCCACCCTGATGTTTATTTTGGAGGTTTTCACTTGTAATGGTGTAAGTGCTCAGAGAAGTCTAACACAGAGATTTATTAGCAACTGGAAGGCAGTTGGCTACTTACTATTAGGATGGAATTTTGCAGACTGTTTTACGCAGTGACTGGGTATTTGAACACTCAGTGTGTGTCAGGATGAACAGGACATTTTTTCATGCTCAAGTCATAGGCTTAAAACAGGAGATCTGCTAAAAAATGGCCAAGTTTGTATTATACAATACCCCTAATTAAAGGCCAAAAGGGCTGAACAAAATCCTTCAACTGCAGTGGTTGGATTTCTTTTAACTGAGAAAGAATAATATTTAAAATTTTTCAGACAATAAGACATTTTCCTTGCAAAAATACTTTAAACTTTATTTTTTGCATTATTCTGAATGCTGACAAATAATTCCTCATATGATTAAAAAAATTCTAGATACATAGCTATGTCTAGTTTTTATGTTGGATAGCAATACTTTTGGAGTTAATGAAATCTTTCGATCACCTACAGATTACTTGATAAGAAAACATCCTTTTCTTTAATGCTATACAGGTAGAAATTTAATCATTCTCAGGATAGTATTAGAACTGCAATAAATTTTAAATGTTATATTTAACAAAAGCATTTACTTCTTGTAAATTAGTTTAGTGGTAATAATTTCCAAGAAAAGAAAACATCAATACCCCTACAGATAGAGAGACTGAAAATTTTTTTGTGTTTCAGAAACTCCCAATTTAAATACGATAAAAATAGACATAGTAGGAAAAAGAAGGAGATCCTTATGCAGCAGAATAAATTAAGTCTGCAAATGAATTCTATTTTATTAGTCTTGATTCTTGATAGTTCAAACCTTCCCCTGTCGGTCTGAAGACGATGGAGCAGTGGCTGAGCTCAAGCTGTATTTACACTGACTGGCCAGGATGTTTGTGTTAACTGTCTGATTGCTGCTGCTCCACACACCAAAGAGGCCAAGTTGTGCTTTTCTTTCCCATGAATCTCCCTCTCTTTTCTTTGCTCAGGCTCTAATTTCTCAAATTTGTGAGTACATCTTATTTTTGATGCTTCAACCTCTCTCTTTAACATTGATTTGATGCTCAAAAATTATCAGAGAAAGATTACCAAGAGAAAAAAACACCAGGTCACTTCCCTCCTCCCTGCCCTGAGCCCCACCATGGCAGGCAAAATTATTTCATGCACATGGAGCATTTTGTAATGGAGTACAAGAGTGACATCCTTTTGGAGAAGCCTAGTGCAGGGAAATGGCAGATTTTGCCTTGATATGTACACTGAAAAATTATGCTAAGGGATCAAAAATGATAAATAGCAGGAGAAGGATGCAGTGAGCATATTTGCTATAGCAGCCTGAACATACTGAAGAAGATGCATGCAGTGAGGGGTAGAGGTGGATGATAGATCTGCCTGTCAGGATAAATATAAGAAGGTTGGGAAGATATATCTAGATTTTCTCTGCCTCTGCACTAGGGTCTTGGACAGGGGATTTGGGAAATAAATCCAGGATTCAAAAGCCCTGAGTAAGGGGAGCCAGAGAGATTTAGAGTGTCACAAGGGATGCGACTATCGTTACTCCCCACTTAAATAAATTAACACTGAGAGTGTATTACAACTAAAGTAGCCCCTGAACCTCTCTTCACTGAATGATTCATGCTTTACTCACTTCAGAGCCTGCAGGAATTTAAAGGCCAGCTCAGAACATTTACCCTGCTATTTATAGTAAGTACAGAAGTATCTGTGCATTGTGGTCAGAAAAAAGTCTCAGTATAATCCAGATGTCAAACATTTAAAGAAGTAATAAAAAGCATGGAGAACTGCAAAAGAGAAAAAAGAAAAGAGAAGTTGTGCTAGAAATGACATAAATGCACTAAAAGTGTAAGCTTGTTAAGATTTCTGAAAAAGTCAGATCAGTAAAGGAATAGAGTTAATAGAGGGGAAAATATGTAAATAAATATTTTGTATAAGCAAAAGAACAATTATTCAAGAAGAACATTTTAAGAGGTGAAAACATAAAAAAAAACAAGTAATGAAGACAATATATCTCAAGACAGAATTACATGAGAATTCAGTCAGGCAGTAAATAGGATTGTCAAGTAACAGTAAGAGCTGAAAGTGAGCCAGAAGCAGAGAAGGGACATTTTGTACTCATCTCTGCTATCCACAGAGATCCAAACATCCCAGACATGATGGATGAAGGGGACAGCTTGAAAGAGAGACTAGATACCAGCATCACCATATTTACCCTTTTATTAGCAGATATAGTTATGCAAATAGAGAACAACTGGGCTCTAACAGATTAGCATTGGACACTCTGCGAGTTAATATAGCAAATATATAACAAAAATATAACAAAAGTGAGAGTAGCAACTGTGCAATGATATATATTTAATGCAAGTAAGGATTTTGCATGTGTGTGTGTGGACACAGGCAGGCTGCTGGAAGAACCACAAAACCATGGCTGAAATAAAAAAAGAAAATTTATTTCATTACCTTGCTAACTGGAGGATCCCAGCTCAATCCATGCTGGTGGGCATCAGGATTGCTGTTTGCCCCAATTTATCAAGGTCCCACACACGCATAGTTTACCATTATGCTGTGATCTCCCCTGAGCTTTTTAATGATCTTTAAGCTTTAATCTTTCCTGAAACAGGGAGCTCAAACATGTCCATGAGACTGCCTCAAAGTCTCTCAAAACACCTACATTATCTCTACACAGAAATCTTCTCAAAACAGAGACAGAATAAGCAGCAGTAGGCACAATATATGGGGTTTCCCACACTGTTATTCTCCAGGCTTTGGCATTCCCAGCTTCAAGGTCACCTGAGCAAATCTACCATCCTCCTCCTCATTTTCCCACTTTTAACCCTTTGCTCCCAACACTGTGTTAATTAAGTAGCAGAACATTTTGGGGTATGCTAAATTGGACTGTGTTTGGATGGGATGATTGGGACAGTTTGACAGCTGACCATATGGATGTTGTTGTAAAACATTTGTGAGGTGGGTTTTTACAAAATCAATAATTATCTTAAAAATACTTAAAAAATCAGCCCCTACTGGTAATGTTACTGTGGGAGTGATGAAAATATACTTTAAAAAAAAGTAGCCAAAATGCTATAGTGAGAAGTATTACTATCTGTAGGTGTCAATAAATGCATCAGTAAGAAGGTTTGAAGTACTAAATTTGGGGAGTTTTATCAAGGTGATAAATTTTCACTTTTTTTTCCTATTTTCTTTTCCCAATATTTTTTGGTGTGTGTGACAAGGTAAGGTCTTGCATTGTAAGATTCATTTAAGTCTAGTAATATAGCATTTAAGTCTAGTAATATAGATGTTAATTTTGATTCTTAATTTCTGCTGAAGTAATCTTATGATATTTTGCAATATTCTTAGTGTTATTAGTTAAGTGAACTTCAAAAAACCCAAACAGGATAGATTTCACCTAATTACAGACAATTTCAGGATCAATATTCAGCAATAAATGAAAAAAAATAGAAGTAAAACAGCAGACATAGACATAGCTGCTGAGTTGTTAAAAATCAGCAGGACGTGGTTCAGTAGAAATAGTGATGGCCAGCAAACTGCATACCATGATTTCAAAAGGTGTAGTACTGTTTATGTGCCAAACCCTAAAATATGAATGGAAATTTAATTAAAATGAAAAGTATCGTTGTTTTCTGCTGTACTCTTTGGAATTGTCACACTTCTCCCCCTCCAGTCGAGGCCAGGTACAGCACTCTAAACAAATGCGGGAACCTGACCAAACTCCTTGACCTGACCTGCCCTGGTCAGGTCAGTCTACCCACTGTCAGTCTCTGGGTATTAACACACTGGTCAAAGGCAAAAGCTGATTTCTTGCAAATACTAGGTGGATTTTGGCAGATGCACTCCTACTCCTGAGCAACTCATGTTGCAGCCAGGTGGAGAAGGGAAGAAACTGTGTGGGACGAGCAGTGTCTATTTGAAAAAAAGGTTGCTTTGTATTAAGGTTGCTTTATATACATATATACATATAAAGATATGAACTTGCTTTGGGTTAAATATATTATAAAATTATCACTAAATCAAAATATATCAATAGCATGTTTTTTTCCTGGAAAACTACAGAGCAGTCCTGGAGATTGAAGCTTGATTTTCTGTCCTGTTAAAATGTTCCCATGGCCCCTTGGCAGAGTTTGGCCCAGACCAAAGAGCACACTTCACAGTCTGAGAGTTAGCACAAGCACATCAATATCCTCTGTAGGCAATGTGGATGTGGCCACCTTATTTTGAAGGATGGAGTGGACTATCCTGCATCAGCTGAGCTCAGCACCTTGTTTAATCTTCTAGTACAGAAGCAGTCTGCAGCTGCAGGCTGGCTGCCAGTCGCAGTGCTTGTTAAAGCTGCAGTCGGATTACTTCGGAATGTCTCAGGTGTTGCCCACGAACACAAGACCAGTGTGTGTCCTGGTCCATGATCATTTCATTCCTCTTAAGAACTTGCCAGCATAACCTACTGATTTTCCTCACTTTGTGAGCACAAACTATATGTCAGTTCTGATTTCCCACCCCTTAACACTCTGAATTTGTTGCAAGATCATTAACTAACTTTTCCGGTAGGGGAAAAAATTAGCGAGTAAGTGGCATTTTGTGGCAGGGACATAAAACATAACATAACCCCAGCTGCAGCAAAAATGGTCAACACGGCGGCAGAAATGGCAAATCCTGCAGTATCGTGGAAAAATGACAAAACGATACAATTGTAGAAGACGCCAGGATGCCCCCGTGCTCGGAGCCGCCATGCCGGGTGCGGGCACCTTTTAGCAGGTTCCGCCCGCCGTGCACGGAGCCGCCATGACGGGTGTGGGCACGTGAGAGCGGGGCCCCGCCCCCTCACTGCCGCCGGCCAATGGCAGCGCGGCAGGCGCGGCTCATCGCGGAAGTGGGCGTGGCCGGCGGAGCGCGGGAAGCCGGGGCTCGGGCCGGGAGCAGGTTGGGCTTCTCGCTGTGTCTCGGCGGGCGGGGGTCGGTCGGGACCGGACGGGGCCAGAGGCAGCTCTGGGGCGGCACAGATGGAGTTCTCCAGCCGAACGAGGCAGAAGCATTTGCGGCTGGCTGGGGACCGACGGGAGCTGTACCCTCACAGCCTGCAGTTCTACCTGGAGCCCCCCACGGAAAGCATCTCGCTGGTGGAGTTCGAGAGCTTTGCCATCGACCGCCTGAGGCGTGAGTAGCGTCCCTCCCTCCCTCCCTCTCTCCCTACTCCTCCCTGCCCTCCCTCGATGCTTTTTACCGTTCCTGTCAGGCTGTGTGTGTTTTTGGCGGGCCCGGTTGCTCCCTTTGCGGGATGTGAAGGCGAGCTGGCTGCTGCTCGTGCTGGCAGGAGCCCCCGCTAAAGGGAAGCGCGCTGCTTTGGGCATTTCAGGGTGCTGAGACAGATTTCACCATAAGCATTCGGTGTAGATGTCGGGACTGTGTAGTTTTGGTTTACACTGGTAGTTTTTACGACCACGTTTCACTTTCTATGGGTGTTGCGACACATTTGATGTCTCTCAGGACTGCGATTCAGGTGGGGAGCCAAGGATTCCCCTGAATTCCTGAAAACTGCGTGATCCAAGGTGTCTGTCTTTACGGTGGAAACGGATGTCCTGAGAGTGATCCATCAGTTAGCTGTCTCCCTTTCCTTGTGACTCTGTGGATCCCGGAGTTGGGCCAGCTGTTAAGGACTCGTAGGCCACACATTATCCTCTACATTTCTCACCCTTTTGCTCCTCCTACCGCTAAAAGCAGTTCCTGTGGCCTTACCTTAGTTTGTGCCTTTTCCAAGCTGTGATACATTTAGATTTCTTTTCAACATGTTCTCTCTAACACGGACCTTTTCTTTTTTTGCCCAGTGCTCAAAGTAGTTGAAAACCTTGGTGTGAGCTATGTAAGAAGTACTGATTCGTACAAAACTAAGCTGGAGAATGAGCTCCGGAAACTTAAGTTTCCCTACAGAGTAAGTAAAAGTTGGAACATGTAACTCTTTTGCACTTTATTTTCTTTACGCCGTTCAAGAATTATGAATAAAAGTAGAGGTGATGAAATGCTATTTCTAAAACTGCAGTTCTGTCATTTTGTCAGAGATGTAGTTTTTCTTTTAGGATATATATTTCTTTCTTTAGGGTTACCTCCTTCCTTAATAGTTTGCATTTATTGCCTAAAAGATGAGTTTAGACAATCTTGAACAGCAGTGGTAAATTAATTGTGAATTTTTAATCTGGGAGAAATTATTTCTCTAAAATAATAACAATATATTCTGTAGGCTTTGGCTGAAGATGATTATGAGGCAAGAAGAAAAGATCATATCTCTCATTTTATACTACGCCTTGCTTACTGCCAGTCGTAAGTACTTTTTGGATTATGCTGTACTTGTTATTAATTTTAAATGTATACAGATACCACCTTGCTTTATTATAGACATTACAGATACTTTGGAGTTGCATTTCTATTGAAAGGTAGGCTCAAACAGTTTTTTTTTGCTAGGAACCTGATTTCAACTGTGATGAAAAGGGATACGTGGGATCAAAATTAGTATTTGGATTTTGTAATAATTAAAAAAAAAAACCAAACTTTTGGCTTTTATACACAGAGCATTGATTTGAGTCTCTTCATATCTTTTTTTGAGATGAAAGCATGTCAGTATTAAGTGTTTGTTAGGCATTTGCAGTGATTAATAATATAATTTCACTGCTGTATATGCTAAAACTATTGATAACTGACCAAAGACCTGACAATGTAAATAGGCTTTATATTATTGTATAGAGAACCTTGGTTCTGACAAACTAAAAATACAATTTAGTTTGAGGTTTCCTCTGCTGACTCTGCTTTTTGTCCAAATTCATTGCTGTGGATGGTTGCAATGCATTTTTTTTGTTGTGTGAGATCTCAAGGAAAAAGTAAAGTGCATTGGTTTTGCTTCTCCTGTAGTTTTTGGATGAAATTATAGAGGCTGTCAGTGCTTTATGTCTGCTAGCAGCTTTGTTATACATTAGTGTGAACTCCTGACTCCTTGTCATTGCAGTCTTTTTAAAAATTAAACCTGGCAAATATGAAGTATGTACTGTTTTGAACTGTTAATTCAATTGCACTTTGAGTTGCAATATAGTCTATTTAAATTATGTGAATGTGGTAGAATACATATTATACTGTGATAGGTGATGTGACTGAGGTGCTGCTATGGTTGGATACAGATTTGTCAGCAAAAAACAGACCGGAAAGGTGAGTAGGAAGGGTTGTGGGATTGTGGTCTAAGCCAAAATATGGAGTTGGAATGAATGAGGCTTGTCTTTGAAATGGATTTGGGTTCCTGCTCCAGAACATCTGATCAGAATAGGAAGTAGCAGAGGCCTCAAACGCCTCCAGATAGATCAAACCTCACCATGACAGGCCCTGGTTAACTTTTAAACACCCTGAAATCTTATGGATTGTTTCCATCTCATCATGTTGTCCTGTCAAAAGGCATCTGGGCTGTGCTGAAGACAGTTTGTCAATGTATGTGATCGATGAACCAGCTAGATCTATGATGCAGGTACAGTGAGGAACAGGTTGTGGATGTGAAGATCAATACCAGCCTTCACTGCATTGACTCTGATAGCATAGTTTGAAATCCTGAAAGAAGGGAGCAAGTTAAATAATAGAATTACAACTGAAATTCTTTCTACTCTTCTGTATTCTACATGTATAATTTGTGATTGTGAATAATAAATGTAATACTGGTTTCTTTCTAGTGCCTGTATTTGTTGTGTGTATTTTTATAAACTCCCTTAGTCATACTGGTCCTGCAAGAAATTATCTTGCTTTACCTATGTTGTGAGTTTACCAAAACCCTCTAAAAGATAGTATCCTCAATTAGCCTGGGTACTAAAAGGCCCTTGAAAATGTAATGGTTTGTATTATGCAGTTAGTGGCATTTTGAATAGTCAGTTTGGCTTCCATTATCCTCTCTTGTAAATCTTTACTTTAAACATTTAGTTGTTATTTAGCTTATTTAGACCATTGCTTATCAGTGGAAGATTAGATGCTTTGAGAGTTTTGGTAATGACGCATTTGAAAAAAATTCTGCTCTTATGGAGAATTTTCTAGTGGCAAGAATCTGATCTGGAATTCAAGAGGTGTCTATTTTTGGGTTGGTCTCTGACCTCAGGAAAAATGAGTTTGGGTCAGATTCACAGAAGGCAACCTAAGCCACCTAGCAAAAGCCTGAAGGTTAGGTATTAGGCTAAGGAGTGGAATTTACTAGGCTTTGTCCTCTGTGCTGAGCAGGGAGGAAGGCAGGTGAATGACAGTGGATAGGAAGCTGAGTGAAAGGCTGCCTCAGTCAGAAATATCCCAGCAGGGACTTGGCTAAACATTTACCCTTGTCAGTGATGTGATGTCTTTTCCCTCCTGCCCTACTTATCTATAATGGCTCTAGAATCTCCTGGAATTAATGATAGATGCAGATAATTTGACTGCTTTCTTTTTCTCTGCAAGCTGTCTTTTTAGAAGAAGATGATTATCTTCTGTTTGAGGATTTATTTGACTGGCATTCTTGCATAGTAAGCAAATGGGACACACTGTTTAAAAATTAGGCTATAAGCAGGACAGAGGTAGGCAGCTTTCTGAAGGTGAGCCACTATGCAGAAATGATTACAATGTATTTTGGGCCACAGAATCAGCCTGGCTTTGTAGTCTAGGGCGAAAGACTCCTTTAGATGGAGGAGAGGCCATGGATGGAGCTCTGGAGCACTCTTTAAACAACTTTTTGTGTTCCAGTTTATATGCAGTTGGTTGATGCTCCATATCAGTAAAGCAGCTTTTAGTCAGTTTCCACTTTTGCCATTTCTTTGAAAAGATGGATTTAGTGCTTACTCCTAAAATGGAAAATAGTGTCTTAAGCCCCATGAGGTGACCCAGTACCCAGCATTCTTCATTCTCTCTTGAAAAGCAACTATTTAGGGATGAGATATTTCTGTCATCTAAAATTGGTATGTTCCCCAGAAGATAAAATTGGAAGGCAAATAGAATATACTATGCTTCAAGTTTTTATCATACTGGGTCAGAAAAATAAGCTTGGCACAAGTCATTAGTTTAATTGATGAGGGCTGTTAAGGTAGGAGTGATTGAAAAAGTGTACTTACATAGACATAGCTGCAAACTAGGTTGAATTCAGTTCCTGTGGCAGCTGTGTTTACAGGCTCCTTTTCCTGTGCATTTTTAGTTTCCAGTTGGCCAACAGTGCCACCAAGGGGTATGAATTTACATCTGAGATGCATGCATGTTCCTTCAACTGGAGCTACCCTAAAAGTGAGACTTAAAAGAAGTAGCCTTCAAAATGTATTTGCCTCATCAGGTTAATTGTGGTATTAGTTGTACAATGAAGAAATTCTGTGCCATGTTGTGGAAAAAAAGCTTTTCTTTAAATACTGAGGGAGAATGTTACCTACGACTGAATATTTTTATCCAAAACAAGTAAGAAATGGAGAGTACCGTTTAAGAGAGTGGCAGCTTTCATACCTACAGAGCAATTTTTAGTGTTGGGATTGCCTACCTCTGTTCTTTCAAAACATGCTTCTTTGTGTATTGTCTCTTCAAAAGTCTTTTCTGATTGAGTGTGCATTACTGAAAATATCCTGCCTTCACTCCCAAGCTCCCCAGTTTGTTGGTTACATCCCAAAGTCAGCATTACATTTAATGCCGTGTTCACTAGGTTTGAGGTCTGGTTTTTAAGGAAAGAGAGAAAGCATGTTCTGAAAATGCATTATGGTTTTTTTTTCATTATTCCTTTGCAGTGAGGATCTCAGGCGTTGGTTTCTTCAGCAAGAAATGGATCTCTTCCGGTATCGCTTCAGCCAACTGACTGATGGTTTAATGCAGAAATTCCTGGAACATGTTAATTTATCATTTGAAGCTGTAAGTATGTTACTTTCTGTATTTATGTTGCATGCGCCTGTTGTTTTTTTAAATTCTCGTTAAGATAGTTTTAGCGCTTGTGTTTAAAAAGTAAAAAATGCAGTTATGGTTCCAAAAAAACCCCAACCACGCAGAACTTCTGAACTTGGAGAATAGTGTGTGTGCCACAGAAATGAGGATTAAGTCATATAATTTTGTGCCACAACAAGTCTGCTTCAGTCAACAAACACAACTGAAACAATGTGTCATTACACAGATAAGTTGACAAGGTTTACAAGAGCTGATAGGAGGTATTTTTGAATCAAGATTCGATGATTCTTGATCTAATCCATCCAGAATGGTTTGGGTTGGAAGGGACCTTAAAGATCATCTAGTTTCAACCCCCCCCCGGCTTGGACAGGGACAGATTTCACTGGACCAGGTTACTCAGGGTCCTGTCCAACCTGGCCTTGAACACTTCGGGGGATGGGCCATGCACAGCTTTTCTGGGCAGCCTGTTGCAGTGCCTCACCGCCCTCACACTAAAGAATTTCTTCTTAATATCTAGTCTAAACCTACTCTCCTTGAGTTTGAAGCCATTTTTCCTTGTCCTGTCACTACATACCCTTGTAAAAGATCCCTCTCCATCTTTCCTGAAGGGTCCCTTCAAGTACTGGAGGCCACAGTTAGGTCACCCTGAAGCCTTCTCTTTTCCAGGCTGAATAATCCCAATTCTCCCAGCCTTTCCTGATACAAGAGGTCCCCCATCCCTTTGATCATCTTGGTGACCCTCCTCTGGACTCGCTCTAACAGGTCAATGCCCTTCCTGGTCTTGTCTGTCTTATCTGGGCAAATAACACTCAGGTTAAAATTGCCTTGCTTTCTTGATGAATTGATAATTGACCCTAGAGGTTTCAGTAATAAAGCAATGGCTGTGTTTGATTCTTATGTGAAGTGTATATGCAATCTGTTCTCATCAGATTATTGACTTCACTTGGAAAATAATTTTGGTCAACATATATCTTTACTCATAAGCTTTCCTCTAGAACCTTTGCAATCTACTGACTACTTTTAAGATGTGGCTGCTTGCTATAGAAACTGAGGGAAACCACAGTGACCTGGGGACTTTATACATTTTTCCCTCCATGAATACTGACATCTGGAAAACTATGTGAAAATTAAAAATACATGCATTCAATGAATGCTTCAGATAGCTGTTGAGGACATAGTTAAAATTTAATAATCCTAGCATGCAAATCTTGTATGGATTGCTCAGAAAAGTAACTGACTGTGTAATTGTCCCCATGGGGACACATGGTTGTATGTTTGTGCATGCTAAAAAACATTTTGATTCTGCTTGTTTGTGCATATTATGTGAGTTAGTGGAGCTATAGATATATAACCAAGACTATGATTTAGCTTAAAAAACACAAAAAAGGCTGGTATTAAATGTAGTAGCTAAAAATTGCATAATGTGTTGAAGGATTTATATATAATTTTAAGAGAAATTATGTACAATTACGTAGCAGTTTTATTGTTACACAGACCATATAAATGCACATACACATAAATTATACTACTTTGGTTTAATAGACCATTTGATTTTGGCCCATTAAGTACATGCTATGAAGAATACAGAATATAAGTTTTGTCCAAAATTCTGTAAATGCTCTTATTCTGAAGTTGTTGCTTTCTCATTAGAAATTAGATTCAAAACTTTTTTCCCTTTTGACTTAAACTCACTCTGGTTCTTTAACAACTAATGAGAAACCTTGAAAATGACAAATCTATGTAGACAAAAAACTGTTGTTTTTGAGGTGTTTTAGGGATATTAGAAAAGAGTTCCTGCTATTATATACTGTTTTGTTTGTCTGAGTGGATTAAAGGAAAATGTCTATTCAGTTTCTGTATTAACGATTTTAACAATATTTTGCAATGCAGCTATGAACTGTTCTGTTAGGAAGCTCCAGCCTTGCCTGTAGCTCTCAGAGTAAACTTAAGTTAATAAAAATTAACCTACAATCATCAGCCTACTGAAAAAACTTTTCTCTTAAAATACTGCTTAATTAGAAGAACTTAAATATTCTAAGGTAGGTGGCTAATGTATGTTGTATATTGCTAGATTGAAATATCTGGCATCAGTGTATGTTGAGGATGAAATAGGTTTTTTTCAGCATTGAGAATAACAGATGGGCTTTCCTGGGTCTTCGAGAGACTATTAGAAATGCCATTCTCTGGTGCAACAGACCTTTCAGTGAACGGTATGTTTGTGGAGCTCTATTTCCGTTGCTTATTCCCCAGCCTCGTATTCTCCTGTCACAGATTCAGTATTCAGGCTTGTGAGAATAAATTAATATTTGCGGGTTGCTGGAAATAGCTAGGAGTATGGCTTGGTTCTGTGCTACTGAATGTGCCTTCAATATATCAAAATGATTAAGAAGGTATTACTTTCTTACTCCTGTTGAGGCAACAAAACATCATGTCATTGGAAATCTACTTCCCTGCTTCTACATCCCCTGCCCCCCGCTTCCAATTCTTACAGAAATTTAAGCAAAACTAATCCTTCCTTGCACTATCATGTATAAAACATTTGAATATTACTAAGGAATTCTGTCTGTATCTGAAAGAGGTCTAAACTCTATGGTGCTATGTAGGGGCCACTAAAAAGTAAGACCATTCTAAAAGCAGTATTTTTTTTCTCAGTGTTCTATTTGCAAGGGGCTTTAAAAAGGAAATTAGGATGAACTATTCTCCTCATACTTCTCTACTAGAAGTTACAATGTTTTCATGCCTTATTGTGCAATAAACCAAGTTGGAGATCAAAATTTGTGCTCTACCTGTTTGAAAGGGGATGGTCTTCAAGGAAAAGGAATTAAGTTCTGATATTACAATCCAGTTTTTATATGGGTAAATGGATAGAAATTCTACTATGGAACTTTTAATTGCTTAAGATACCCTAAGAAACTTATTTAAATTTCTTTAAAGAGAAAACAGGTGCCTTGCATTTTCTAGGTGGTGGTTCTGATTTCAGAATTGTAGTCTGAAAAGGCCGGAGCTGCTAAAGCTCAAATCTTGGTGTAGTCTGGTGTAGCTTATGTCAAAAGTTTGAAGAACCACTGTAAGAGTGATTCTCAGTATTTAATGAAAGAACTTGTCTACTGTTTTTTGGGGAGAAGAAATAAGTGGATCGTCTTGTACAGTTTTGTCAGAGTTGTTTTCATTTACAGCGCCAACAAAGTGAACCTAACATTGAGAATTCCATGACTGCCACCTCTCTCCTTCTCTTGTTTGTTTACATGCATGAGAAAGTGAGACTTTTATTCAAATATTTTTTTGCAGGGGTTTTGCAGACTAATTTCTGAGATTTTGTGAATTATGGATTGAAAATTACTGCTTTGTAGAATCAAGAAGTCTTCAATCCCACTCGTGGATAATACTTAAGAAGTTGTAAAGATCTTTGAATACCTAATAAAAAGATCTTATTTAGCAACTTTTTGGCAAGAATGAAGTTGTTAATAACTAGAAGAAAACATACCAGGTTTCAAAAGTTTTTTATATGACAATAAGATGTAGAGAGTTTGATATGATAGTAATTCTGATTTCATGATTAAAGAGATTTTTAATCAAAGAGCAAGAGCTTTCTGAAAATAAAAATAGAAATGAAATTTAATGAAAACAAACATTTTAATTTTTTAATAGGATTTCTTTTGTCCAGTGGCTGACATTTGGAGCAAAATAGATGGCAAAGGGTTTATTGAAATAAATAAACTGTGGAGTTTTACCTGATTATAAAGATGCCCTCTACTTGCAAAAGGAAGGCTATAAATTGTTCAAAGTACTCAGGTTAAAGATAATGAGTTCAGGATAATGAGTTAGTGGTTGAACATGCATAGGATTATTATAATTAAAAATTTTTACCATGTCTGTGAAAATAAGCCTTTCTACATTTAGTATAAATTATGGAAATTTGAAGCTTAGGTAAGTTCTTCCTTGAAAAGTTTTTACAAAACTGGCACTGGATTAAGTCAGTATATCTTTAGTATTTCTGTGAGAAGCCTCTGGACTTTCGGGGGGGGGGGGGAAGGAAGTTTGATTTGAGTTTGAGACACTTTTTTGATCTATGAACATGGAGATTGCATTTTAGTCACTTGTAGGAATAGCTTTGGCCAATCTCTTCTCTGGCAAGTGTGGAAGATGCCTGGAGTGGTGCTGCCCAACCTACTGGAACATTGGTTTGGTGCTCAAAGTTTTACAGTAGTCTGAAATATTAGTACTTATACCTATCAATTTATGCCAGCTTGGGCAAGAGGTGGAGTGCATAGTATTAAATAAAATGTCCATAAAGGAAGAGGGTAGAAGAAAAGCAAGAATAAATCTATACTTTAAGAGTATTTTCCCCGATACATTAAATGGTCTTCTATCACAGTAAAAGGAGAGTCATGGAATGGTTCTGGAAGTATTTTAGAATGTTTTCAGTCTCTTCTATACTTTATGTGCTAAAAAAAAAAAAAAAAAGGAAAGAAAAAAGGTTTTTAAAGGATATTGCTGTTGTCATCTAGATAAATACAGAAGCTTTTTACGTATGGCATGTAATCTTCAGCTCTCAAGGCACATTAAATAGTCCATGTGCTAAGTCAGTCAGGTAGGGAGCACAGGAAGTCCTTAAGCAGCACTCAAGAGAAGTAAATGCTGACATTTAAGTGACAGAGCCCATCAAAGAGTATGCAAACACCAGGTGTGCAGTTGAGATTTACATCAATATAGAAGATTAGAGCATTAAAATCTTACTGTAAATGAGTAATTACATCAATGATGCCTGACAGTTTCTGGCAGTAAAACCACTAATATAAGATATTTAAAGGGAAATACAGTTAATATTTTAAGTGTTATAGTAATTGAAGAAAGTATTTTAATCACAAAGGAAATTCTTCAGTATATGAAGGAATTATATAAAATAACTGGTTTTACAGGTAAGTGACTCTTGGGCTTTAACTAGGAAGTCATTCAGAAAGTCATGGTCAGAAGTATCTCCTTTGAATCCCTTAGTCTGAGTTTCAGCCTCTTGTCTAATTTACCTTGCATAGTTTTAACTGTCCAAGACCTACCACTTGTTATTAGATATCAAGTGGAAAATCTGTCCTTTCAGTATCTGCAGCTGTGGGTTGATGATACATCTTGTGTTGATTTGGAAGATCTAATAAACTTCTGGTGCCTTTCCACCTTGTTCTTATGAAAACTTGCCATAAAACTTGTTCATCTTAACTAGTCCCACTTTGTTTCTCTCTTGGGACAGCTGAAGGGTCTCTTCTGGTCAGGTGGACCAAAATGTTCTGTGGTTGCTTTCAAGGTGCTGTGTATTTTTTTGTTTGTTTTGTTTTGTTGTTGTGTTGTTTTGTTTCACCTTTATCACTTGCAGCAATATTTTGAAGATTTACAGTAGTTTTATTTGCTTTGTCCATGAAAACCTCACAGCTTTGCTTGCATATTCATATCTCACAGTGGTGATCATCATTCTGCTGCTTTACTTTCCTTTTAACTTTTTTTTTAACAAGTGTCAATCCTAATATAAGTCTATTTCTTCTTGTTCTATCCACTAGTTGAGAAAGATGGGGTTGTTTCCCCATTTGTTTGTTTTTCCCTTTTCTTTGTATTTCTACCTCTCATTATACTTTCTTGTTATTTCTTCTTTTATCCTTTCTTTGTATAGTGACTTGTTGTTTTTGTGAGTGTCCTTTGCAATTTTTACAGCCTTCAGTTTTAGACCAGATTTTCTTGTTTGATCCTGTTCTCCAGAGCTCTTGCAGTGTCCCCAGCCTCATGGCATTTCACTGTGTAATCTGCTCCTGTTTTAATATGCAGGTTAGAAACTGAAATATTAAGTTTTAGTTTAAAACTAAATAGTATCGAAACTTTGCTTGGTATGTCCTACTATTTTTGGTTAAATTTTTCCATGCGTGGCTTTTCCAATGGGTTTTGAACACAGATTATAGACGATTCTGTGGAACTGTTCGGTCATTTGTTTGTGAAAGTATCTTTCAGTGACTTTAGGGCCTTTTGACACAATATGATACTTGCTTCTTTCCCTGTCTCCGAGGTTTGGTGCACTGCCATAAAGTGCAATAATTGGAATAACACAATTTAATTTTTGACAGACACAGGTGAATTGCTACTTGTCTCTGGGGGTTTTTTTTCCTAAGTGTTGTTGCATGCTTTGAATTGTTGCTGTACTTTCCAGAAATTTAACTGGATATACTGGAATGTAGAGTGGAGCAGAAGGCAAAGTTTTATCCTTAATTTATTTTTGGATGATGTTCTGGTCATCATCTTGATTGTTCCGATTTCATGTGACCCATCTTTCTTATCTTCAGACTGTTTGTGCCTTGAAATAGATATATTTACTCTTTGTTGCTTCCACAAGAAATGAAAATTAATAGTTATTATTATGTCTTTATCTGTGGTGTAAGAATGATGTATAATTGAATTTATATTCTCTGCAATGCCTCTGTCCGGTGTTATCTTTCTGCAGTGTGCAAAAGAAATAAACTTCAAAGTGTAGTATATTTCATTTTGAATACATCTGTGTTGCTTTTTTTTCTCCACAGAGGATGAAAAAAATCATGTTTAAGTTATTATAGAACTTCTTTACCTCTGAATAGCCTCTTGAAATTTAAAAAAATACTGTGAATTTTTTTTTATAACTTCTAGTTCAGATGCCTTATTTTAGGGTAACAGCCAGTTATTGCAGAATTAGCTGTCTTAATTTTTAAATGCTGTTATAAAGCATGTTATTTTAATAAATGCTTTGGATCATAATAATGTGGAAGAAATGGCAGATGGGAATAGTCAGTTGAGGGAGCTAACGCTCTGTAGTGCATCATTTGAGAGGAAAGAATAAGAACTGCAAAATAAAACGGAAAGTGCAAAATGCGTAAGTGTTAGAATTTTTTTGCGCTGTAGCTCTTTGATGGTGCAGTTGAAGTGCTTTTTTAGCAGCTTTAAGCAGTAGAAATTAAACTTCTTTAATTTCCATTTTTATGATCAGAGTACTCCTATGAGAGACTTTCTGATATCGCTATTATGCTTTCTTCAAAAGCATTTATCTTAGTAGTGGGGCAGTTGTATAAATATTTGTAATTTAGCTTCTTGAAAAAATGCTTTATGACTGCCTTTATTGGATACAGAAGATCCTAAAGTCAGAATTTGATTAATGAGAACGGGGACTAGTTTGTGTCCCTAGTAAGTACAGATACTCAATATCACGTCTATCCACCAAAAGACTGTGACTATAATTATCCATTTTGGTAGCAGCTGTTTAAACCAAAATGTTCTTCTGATAGGGTTTATGGCTGATCATTTTAGATGTATCAAATAATATTTCTTCCTTTCCCAGACAGGATGGGGAAAATGCCTAAAAGTAAAAATTGTCTAAACCTTAATTTTACTGTCCAAACAGGCTTAGGTTTGCATTTGTTAAGGAAATGGTTCTGAATTTTATCTTAGTTTTCCACTACTTAAATCTTATATTTGTCCCTTTGCTTGAAAATCAGCAATGCTTGTCTTACACGTGACAGCAAAGGTCAGAAGTGATGCCTAAGTGGGAAACAGTGCCTTATTGCCAAAGTAACCTAAAAGTATTTTTTTTTCAGTCAGCTCCATGCTTAAAGTCATAATAGAAACAAAATTGTATCTGGAAAGGCTGAGGAGTAGGGTAATTTTTTAAATGCTAGAGTTTGTTAAATGAGACAGTGAAACACGTATACCATTAGTGCTTTAGAAAACATGGCGGGTTATTCTCGTCCTAAAGTACTTAATTTCAAAAGAAGTAATAAATTTCTTAGTTTAATCATTTAAGTTTCAGAAGATAGATTAAAGTGAAAACAAATTGTGGCTTTGTCATAGAATTGACTGTTGCTTTCTTAAAATTCTTTTTTGTTCCAGATAAAGGAAACACCGTTGATATCTAGGTTTATCGCTACTACAGTAGTTGACTGTTGTTATGTTTGTATGTTCCTTACTGGGAGACTTAGAAACACCAAAATTAAGTAGTTGCACATGTATAGTGGTATAATGTGTGCATGCATCTTTATCTCTTCATTAAAGCAGAGTAAGGATTTAAAATTTATTTTGAAATTTTTGAACTACCTCACTGACTATGTTTGTGTAACTAAGCCTTACATATTAAATTATTCATATTTTAATCTAAATTTATGTGTCTTTGTGTTTCCTGGACAGTTCTGTGTTTAAAAATCAATGAATAAACTGCACGTAGAAAACAAAAAGCCTAGAAATAATACAGCTTGTCCTGACTACTTGCTTCTTCCCCTTCCTCTCATGCCTTCCCTTTTTATGTCTTTATTTTCGTAAATTTTCTAAGTCTGAGAGACTTATGCTGAAGTGTTGAATTGTCTCAAGCTATGCTACCTGACCCACTGTCACTGAAATGGGAAGATCCTTTTCCTGTTGTTCTTTGCTTAGGCAAACCAAAGGCTGACATAGTGGTCAGCATTTTACTATACTGGCTGCAAACAAAGGAAGCAAAACTAGTGAATTGTTTTCTCTGAGGTGAGTTGAATCAGTTCAGTGTGGAAAGTCAGATGTTCACCAGATGAGACCCTCAGAAGAGTTCTGTGTTTTGTTTTGGGCTTTTTTTTTTTTGGTTTGTTTGTTTTTTAATGTTTTGAACAACACCAGTGATCCTGGTGAGGATCACTGAGTGCTGTCAAACGTTAAGCAACTTGTTTGTCTTTCTAGACTTGATTAGAATCCTGAATGCTGTATTTAGTTCTGTCTAGGTTTTAATGATTACTGAAATGTGTTCTTCCAAGTGCCATTTTAGAGATGAAACTATTAAATAGACAAACCATAGTATTCTTGTTAAAATAATTTAAAAAATAAAAACAACAGAAAAAAATAATCTTTTCCAGCTTCTGTGAACCGAGAAAAATTGGGATTCATGGTTTCATGGTGCTCTGTATGTAGAGATACAGGCATAACCTGACTGAAAGGTTGAGTCTGACTTTAGACTATGAAGAGCATATTTCTTTGCATTGCATCTTCAATCAATTTTACGGGAAAGTGGTGAAATCAGTAATGCCAATGGAAGGTTATTTTTCATGTTCCAGTCTTTAGGGAAGCAAATTCTATTTTTAAATGCATTCTGGAGTTGTCTCTCAGCTTTAGTTAGGGGCTAGGGATGCCCTTCTTTCTTCTTTCTCTTTCTCTATCACCTGAAAACGTCAAGGTGATGGAAATTCAGAGAAAAGGCAAGGATCAAAGTCTTTGCAGGGCTGCTGAAGGTGTGTCTAACCTATAAGATACTTGAGGCTGTAAGATGTAAATTATTTTACAGCATTATAGGTATTATTTATTTATATTATAAATAGTACTTTGCAATAATATTTGTGTTTGTTTAAAAAATACAATTTTTGATAAAACTATTTTTGGGAACACTGTCCACAGTCTTATCCAAATCTTCAGTCATGGCCCATTAACCTATTTTTTGTGAGGTTTCACCAGGATAACTTTTACCCCAACAATGTTAAATTGTTTGCTAGTACATGGAAGAAAAAGTAAAATCACTGTGACTTTACATCTGTACAATTTAGTCAAATTACTGTACAAATTAGTCAAATAAAGAAGGAGCTAGACAACTTGTGAAGTTTGGAGTCAGTATAATTATGTGTGTCTTAAAGATAAAACCCCATTGAAATTAAGTGTAATACTGAAAAAAGTGGTTTTGTGGATGAAAATGAGCTAATTGGTTTTGGAAGAACAAATTCTCGTTCTCCACCCAGTGTTGTTGGCCTGTTTATAAAACAGTCTCTGGACTGTTTTAATAGTGTTCTGCAAAAAAAACCCCCACCCACTCTATCTTTGGCTTGGGTTGATGTGTTTTTTAGTAAGATATCCTAGAAGAAATAATGCAACTGTAGTGCAACTACAATGTGTTATGCTGTTTTTATTCAAAGACACTGTCACTGAGGATTTGGAATGACATGATAGACTGGGCTCTCTTAAACAATTTCTAGTAAGAAAGCATAAAAATGTTAGATTTGAAAAATGGAAGCCACTATTTTGGAATTAAAATTTGAACTTTGGTCTATAGCAGGTGAAAGACATCCTTGCAGGCTGATATGGTGACTTAGATTTAGACAAGAAATAGATCATCTGGAGGGAGTTGTGGGGTTTTAGTGGCTTTGTGTGAAATTTGTATATAGTTTAGCGTGTCATGTTTGAAAAGCAGGAATTTTTCAAAGTCTATCAAGAAGTAGATTGGTAATGAGAACATTTTATAGAAAATGTTTTCTAGTTGCATTTACAGAAACTTATTTAATTGTTTTGATACAGCTACTTTGTTAAAGAAAAATGGTTTCCTTACAGGCTCTTTTTCCCTAAGCTTTACATTTTCAAATGCAGAAATATAATGCTATTGTGTATTTCCTCTGTCTTCAAAGTTACATTCTTCTGTCTTGCTGTCGTCTCTGTTATTATTTTTTAAAGCTGTTTTTCCTGAGAGAGTACCTCAAGATGCAGACAGGGTAACCATAAGCCTTCTTGACATTGCTGCCTTGGCCATTTCATATGCATCTATCAAATCACTTTTTTTTTGCTAAGGTACTTCTGCAAGTTTGAAACTAAAGGGTCCTTCCTATGAATTCCAAGAAAAGTGTTTTGTTTCATTTTCTCGAGGTTTTCAATTGAGAAGGAAAAAAATTTTGTTCAAATGCCTATTTAACTGCATGTCATTGTTGATCAGTAAATTAGATATTCTGCCCCATTCAGAGAAGAAAACTGCTTATGCACAACTCTTTCCGTGGAGGGGAAGGACAGAGTGTCTTTTTTATCTTGCATTTGGAGTCTGGGCATGTGTTGCATGTGATGGCCTGGGCTTGGTTCCTGACTAGTCTCTAAGAACTACCTTGACTGCAACCTTACATCACTTCACCATAGATAATGGAGCACACATCCAGTTTATGGACAGCAGTGTCTCACAACGTTATGCTTTGATGACATCTCTGTCCATCTGTATTTTGAGAAGGTATTCTATGCTTCTTAACACTTAATCCCTTTCACTCAGGGACTACTTCCATTATACTTTATCAAGAACATATTATGCAAATGTATGCAGTTTTGGGCACCACAATATAAGAAAGCTATAAAGAGGAAACTGAGGAGAGACCTCATTGCAGTCTACAACTTTCTTGTGAGGGGAAGAGGAGGGGCAGGCACTGATCTCTTCTCTGTGGTGACCAGTGACAGGAGCCAAGGGAATGGCCTGAAGTTGTGTCAGGGGAGGTTTAGGTTGGATATTAGAAAAAGATTCTTCACCCAAAGAGTGGTTGGGCACTGGAACAGGCTCCCAGGGAAGTGGTCACAGCACCAAGCCTGACAGAGTTCAAGAAGCGTTTGGACGATGCTTTCGGGCACGTGATGTGACTCTTGGGGATGGTCCTGTGCAGGGCCAGGAGTTGGACTCTGATCCTTGCGGGTCCCTTTCCATTCAGGATATTCTGTGATTCTGTGATGTGTGTTAATGTATATGCAGTATTTAAGTTTTTGTATTAGGAAGTGTAACACTGTGATTTTTCAAGCTAGAAATTTTGGGTTAAATACTTCAAGTTGTTAAATAGAGCATTGTTGCTTAACTTACCTGGAAAAGCGCTAACATTTAGAGGACAATAAATATACCATTGTTCTCACTCCTTAAAAAAAAAAAGTTAAATTTATGAATATAAGATTATATATAATTTTGTTAAAAGTCAGGATTTAAAAATGAGCTGAAAGTGATGTTTTTGTTAAAAATCTGACAAAGTCCTTACTAAGTGCCATTGATTCATCCTGCTTTGTTTTAATGCATAGAATAAATTCAGAGATGAGCAAGGATTGTCATGAGTTTTATTTTAAAGAGATTGACTTTTAAAAAGTATGTTTTCCAGTTCTTGTGTTAATTTTTAGAATGATTGTATTTTAAAATCTGACCTTTTGCTTCATAAGGAAGGTTGCTTAACACTATTGACCACTAGTGTTTTGCTGGTTTCTGCTTAATTAATTATTAGTGTTCATGTGCTGAATATGTAATTCTTTTTCCCTTTTCAGCTAAACTGGTGATATATTTACAGTTGAAGTAATCTTTTCATTCATGTTAGTTAAAAAAAGCCTTATTCTAAAGTATTTCAGCAGTTTTAAAACAACTTCTCCATTTTAGGTTAGTGAAGACCTGAAAACTGAACTGGCAAATGAGCTGTGTGCATCAACTCCTGGCCTCAGTCTGCCTAAAGTAAAAGAACAAATGTTCTATAAGGTAAGTAGAAATTGCTAAGTTCCTCAGATCTGCATTCATTCTCTCTTAGTTAAATGTGCAGTTACTAGTTTTAAGTTTACCCAATACTAACAGTTAATCCAACTATCTAAATTAACTGAGACTAATGAGAGTTTCTCTGCTTCATGTGGGTATAAGGGTAGAGAGAGGGACTGGGAAAATGAAGGGAGCTTTAAACTACTATGCATGTCTTCTGTCCTCTTCTGCTATCCTTTGCTTTTGACACAGAAATGGCCTTAAGTTTTAATGTTTCCCAGACAAATGACTTAATTTGCCTGGCTGAAGGACAATTCAGGATGGAGACATTCTCAAATATCTGTTGCTGAAACTATGTTTGGTCTGATTGTATTAATCTGGAATTCATTTTGTGAGAGAACAAGGGGAGAGGAAAGAAGTTTCTAAATGGAGCCCACTGATTCTTTGGAGCGAAATTGAGTTCCAGATCTGTTAGCAAGACCTCTTAAATGTAGCTTACATGAATCAAATATTTCGAGACATCTGAAACAGAAGGCCAGCAGAAGTCCATTTTCAAATATCAAATCAGTAAGCGGTGCAAAGCTACATAAATGAGTTAATAATTGTAGATAGGAGCTTTGAAGTGTCTTATTTCGATGAGTTGCATGACTTTCCGTAAGCAAACAGTATTTTTCCACCAAAATAATGATCAGCTATTCCTATGTCAGCATGTAATTTCACAATCTTTGCATTTTGTCTGGAGACAGTGTTAAAGGACAGAGAAAGACTTAAAGCTTTACTGGTCCATCTTGAATCTCAGGGCTGTAAACATTGTTACTGCATTATTTTGCTCTTCCAAAAGGTGTGTTTTTCTTCTTTCTCAGGTTGGACTTGCGGATGCTGTAGATCTATTTAGAACCAGAAGAGTATTTGTTAAAGATGGCTTTGCATATGTGCCATTTAAGGAGATTGATGCGATTGTTTTGAATAACTACAGAACAAAATTATCTAAAGCGTTGGCGGTAAGTCAGACAGTCTGATTTTTACAACTTTTGTTGCGTTATTTAGTGACACTCTTGGACAGTAGCTTTTTTGGACTTTTAAATTTGTCTGCTTCCATCTGTAGAATACCAAAAATGCTATCAAAAATACTGGCAGCACTAAAAAAGTTCATTATAAGCTGAGCGTTCATAAATTTTAAATGGAATTTAGCTAATGATGCGCATTGCAAAGAAATTTCTGCTAGAGGATTTTAGAATTGTTTCTCACAGAGGCAGTAATATGACCTTTCATTCAAAATGTTAGCCCTATGCACACAACTGTTTTTTCTACTCATCTCTTTTCTCCCGCAACATTTTGCGACAGTTTTTTGTTGGAACAAGTAAAATAGTTTTTTTTAATTGTTCTCTTTCTTTTGTTAGTAAGAACTGAAATGAGCTAAGTCAGAACATATCAGGCAAAAGTAAAGTCTTTGTTGTATGAATATTTGAGGTATCACATCTGGTTAGGACACCTATAGTAAATACTGTATGTCAATGTTCTTCTGTTAGTAATTCGGTGATCAATTCAGGAATTGCCAGTTTATGGTTCATTGGGTTTAAAAGTTGGTGACCATGTCTAATGCACAGAATTTTAGTCCAAGAAAATGCAACATTGAATAACATGAAGGCAGTTTAGATTGCTTTTTGAATGTGTTTTCAAAGCCTTGTATTGCTATGTCACATTAATATCAAGGTTGACCGTGAACATTTAGTAAACAAACAGTGTGAAGTAAAAATGCATTCCTTTAACAAATTAGAAAATTAGCATACTGGCATCTTCTTAATTTTGAATATAACTGGAGCTTGTGGAATTCTTTAATGTGCAATGAAAATTGTGATACATTTTCATTAGAACTCTTTAATACAACTGCAACTGGAGATATCTGTATTTCAGTTGATGCATAATGTTCTTGCTGAAAGCTGATAACATTTATGTAGGATTTAAAACCAATTAATGTTTCTATAGAAGTGTAGCTAAGTACACAGGTTATCTGCATCTATTTAAAATACTTGTGAGAAGCTTTGTGTACTTCTGGAATTTGCCTGTTGTGTAAGTAGCTGAGAAACTGAAAAACAGTAGGAACTGTGATGAGTAGGCTTCCTGACTTTTCGGTCTGAGCAGAAATCTGCAACTTTTTCTTATGAACACATGCACTATATTACATATGAACACACACACCCTATCTTACATATTATTAATTTAACCCAGATTACTTTGTTAAAGCCAATAGCTGTTTTATAGTAAATATAGATACTTCATATATACATATATGTATACACACTATATAAAACTTCTTTATATTATGCTTTGTAGTCATGGCTTAGGAATTTGAACACTTGTGAGCTAGGAAAATTATCTTCTACAGAACTGCTGTCTTTTAAGTTATTACAGTATTTCAGGTTTGCATTAATTTTTTGTTTTAATGCATAACCTTTGTTTATTGAAGTTGACCATATTTTCTGACTAAAGAATAAAAGAAGATTAGTGTTCTATTGCAGAGCTTTTGATTGAAGTTAGGGGTTTTTGATCACTAGTTTAATGTGAGAAACTGTGTTTAATAGACTGTTTCAGCTATTTTTAGCCAGGACAGTGCACTGCTAAGAGATGCTAGGAATATTATTAATTGGAGTCTTTTGGAAATGAAGGGCAAAATTCCATCGTGTTTTACAGAGGTCAATCTAACCTTATTCTGTTACAGCAGAGGCATAACTGAAGTGTGATACTTGGTAGCTGGATACTTAGTGTAGTTTTCAGTGGAACAAAACTATAAGCATGAATTACACTTCAGTAAAACTGTAAGAATACACTTTTAAATAAAGCACTGTATGAAGGAATCTTTTTCAAATCTAAAGATGGTAATGGTTGCTGTTCTGCAACATACAAATTTGGAGGATAATCTTTAATGATTTTCTTCAGCCATATCTGGACTGAAGAGGCACATTTAAACAGAAGTTGTGACACAGTAGCACAATTCCAGTATTGTTTGTGAAAAGTGGTAGTTGAAATAGTCTTTGATCTAGACCTAAGTTCTGCAAGTACAGCTGTTTTAGCTGTACGTGGTAGGACATGGATGCTGGGAGTGTCTGCTGCAGAGGAGAAATCAGTCAAGAGAAGTGTGCTTCACTTCAAGCACTTTGGTAGTATACAACTTTGACAGAAGTCTTGACAACTTTGCACAGAAGTTGTGCATCATGGTCAAACTTAATTAAGAAGTAATAGAGCATTAAACATCATCACTGGGCTGGTTATTTAATTTGTCTTTTAATGAATGTATTTGATAACATTACCACTTCAGTAAGCATTACTTATGTTTTCTTTGAGAGTATGTTTTAGTGGGTTTGCAGCATCTGGCTTTTTACACTTTGTTTTCAGCACTTTCTAATGGGCAATCCTTTTTTAATTTGAACTTGAGAATTAAACATCTTAACAGTGTGATAATCCAAATTAGGCTCGAATGCTGTTTCTAAAGAAGGGGTTTGTATCTTCACAGGGTCATAAAATTAGGTTAAATACTTGTATCTTCTGTGGGGTAGTTTGACTTTGGCCAATACTTCTGTCTTTGACGGTCTGTTGTAAGCTTCTAAGGGACAAAATACCCTGATTATAGACAGTGGAAAGATGGTCTTTCAAACATATAGTTTTGAGGAATCCTTCTTACAGCTTTCATTAGTGGTTCAATTCTTCAAAGTTAAAGCAGTGTAGTTTTCTTGTATGGGTAGGTTTGCAGTTATAAGAATATAATAATATTGATTATTAATACTTGATGCATGTTTTGCCTCCTGGAGCTTATTTGATGCTACTCCAAGCAGTCACATGCACAGGTTTTTGGAAGGAGTTATGCCTACACAGGAGTGATATTATGATGAAGGCCTGCTCTGTCTTTTCCAAGGTGCTCTGAAGCTGTACACTTTATGGGACTGTGCTTGTGCTAAAGTTGCTCTTCCTAGGTCTTGAAAGCATTGAATAATTTGGGTGGTTACCTAGTCTTGTTACATTGCTCACTACATTGCAGACTTGTGTCACCATCCTGCGTGTTACAGAGTGATTCTAGTCGGGGTTGTAAAGGAGAATAGAATGAGAGTAAATTGATGTGTTGACACAGCTTTGAGAGAACAGTAAATAATTCATAGGACTGACCTTTTAAAAAAGTTTTATGTTGATACTGGCAGAAATTCAGTTCAGTCAGTTACACTTTAATCGCTTTCTAGTCAAGCCCATGAAGCACTGAGCTGTTTTGGTTTATCATTTAAAAATAAGTTTGACATCCTGACTGTGGCTATTCCTTGAGGCTCAATAACAGGGGGAGTTAATATTAGTTAAGCCTTCTTGGCAATTGCAAGTGCAACTGAAGAAGTTAATGTTATGTGTAAAATCAATACTGGGAAGACCTTTCTGTATTCTCTGACCCATTTGATAGTAAATAATTTCCCTGTGCCATTAATGATGATTAAACTAGAGGAAGGCTTAAACATTTTCTGTAACAGCATGTAAGCTGTAATGTTAGCTCTACAATTGTTTTATAACTTAACGCAATTTAAATTCATCAAAGTTTGCTTTGTGTTTTATTCATGAGGGTTGGTTTCACTGTGTTTATGCTAATACACAAAAATATGGATCTTATATTTGAGGAAAGTAGGACTTTTTGGTCGTTTTGTGGCTTTTTTGTTTGTTTGTTTGTTTGTTTTTGTTTTTGTTTTTTTTGTTTGTGTTTTTTGGTTTGGTTTTGTGTTGGTTTTTTTTTTTAAATCGGAAGATTCACCTTAGTGTTATGGCTCAGACCAGCAGACCCACATCAGAGCTGTGTTTTACTCAATACTATACAAATTGGGATTGCTCCAGAGAAATCTGAAGTGGGACAAAAGGGGGAGAGGATGGAAGGAGCTGACAAATCATAATCTGCAACTGGTCTTTATCAACAGTGTCCTCAAATAATTGAGAAAATGACTTAATATTACATTGGCAGTTGTCTGACAGGTTTGAAATGGAGTTTGTGTTGGACAGCAGTTTGCCTCCACAGTTCCTACCCTGTCTGGAAAACCACAAGGGTTGTAGGGGTGGGTGTTACGACCCGTCCCAGGGAAAGGGGAGGGGGGGTAACTCAGGTTTTTATCAATAATTCCCTTGGGGTGGATTAAAGTGAAACGACACTAAATAATTGGTGTCTGAAAACAAAGTTTATTTTAACAATTTTGTATCAACGAGTATGCTAGCGTTTTGGGTGTTGTCATACAACAATGCAACATAGAGATAACCTTTGGTGGGGGGAGAAACTGCTTAGAGGAGAGAAAAAAACAGGATGAGAGTAAGGGAAAAGAGAAACTGAGAGTGCAAAAGAAATGGATATAGTCACCGCCCACTGGGTCCAGTGATGCTTGAGAGCGATGGTCTTGATTCGCAGGTGGTGGGGGAGAATGAGAACCCCGAAATCCCAAAGTCACCAGTCAGTTTATATACCCTCAGCATGCTTTTGCACCTCCCTGGGACGAGGAGTTGTTTGCCTTTTTAGGGCTTAGCACTGGAAGGAGGGATGGGCCCAGCTGCCCATCTGAGGTATAATGCAAAAGTCAAAAGCCTGCAAACTCCTGGAATGCATAAATCATTTACCATTTCAGTCTCTGACAGTGGGCAGCACCTCCCGCCTACCCCAAGTGTTGCAGCATTTGGTGTGAGCTTCCCTGTGCTGTTTGATCCCCTCAAATAATGTCATTTCTGAAGATGCGTTTAGGTTTTTTTTAAACTGCTTTTCTCATAGTACCGTTTAGTACTTAGTGTCTGATACAAGTCCTCCTCCTATGTGATTGATCAGAAAATCTTTTACATAGAGGTTATGATTTTAGGTTGAGTCTATAAAATGCTCCTTTTATTATTAAAATAGCACTAGTAGTTTTAAACCTGTGTACTGCTGCCAGTGGCCTGGCAACAAGGACTGCAGGGTAGCTCTGTGAGGAGAGGACAGGGATACCCTGTGCTGGAAACACATTTCCAGCTGGCTCTGAGCCACCCACCACAGGGCACAGGTGAGCCCACAGCCAAAGGGGGGCACCTTGGGGACAGTGTGTGTAAGAAAGGGCAAAACACCTGGCAGAGAGAGGAGGAGGCAGCCAAAAGGAGTGAGAAGCAGCAGAGACACTCTCCATGACACTGGAGCAGGTCTCCATGCCACTCAGGAGGAACCCACACTGGAGCAAGTGGAGAGTTCTTGTGGGGAACCTATGCTTAAGGATTTTTATATTCTTGAAGGACTGCATCCCATGGGAGAAAGCCCATGCCAGAGCAGGGGAAATATGTGAGCAGGCAGGAGGTGTGGAGAGGAGCTGTTCCAGACCGACCACAGCTGCCCCTGCCGTCCCGTCCGCCCCCTGCACTGCCCTCGGTGGAAGGTGTGGGAGTCTGGGGTGAAAGAATACAGTTTGGCTTAAGAGAGAGGGGAGCAAAGGCCTTGGCTTAATGTTTGTCTCTGCTCCTCACTACCTGAATCTGTTTTAACTGACAGTAAATTACATTAATTTTCCTCTAGCTGAGTCTGTTTTCTTGCAGTGGTAATTGATAAGCCATCTCCCTGTCTGTATCAGTAGCTGGGTGGGAGTTTGGCCCTTAGGTTGTGGTGGGTTAACTATGGCTATTCTTTTAATTTTTAGTCACGAGGCTTGTAGATCTGTTGAGGTTGGATGCTGGAGGGCAGTAAGTTCAGCACTCTGGTTCCAGCTCACAGAGTCGTGTTAGCTTCTGTGTTTCCTGGGCTCCTTCTCTGAAACAGCTCTCGGAAAAATTCAAGAGGTGGGGATCCTAGATACTGAAAAACCTGACTCTGACTGGGATGTCTCTATCAGTATTTGCATCGACTAAATTGAATCATCATGTCATTTTACCGTAATGAACATTACAGTTCAGGAAATGTAATTATTCATGATAGCATAACTGAACTTTCCATTCATAGTCTAATGATGGTTTTTCAGTAGATTTATCATACTTGTATTTAAATCCTGCCTGTTTTTTCACCATCTTGAGCCTAGCAATTGAAGTAATAACTTGGCTGGTCTTTGAATTATTGAATTATTATTACTGCAAAAAAGTTGCTTTTGTGAAAACACTTTGTCAGAACATCATATAGGAACTAACAATCTTCAAATTAAAATATAAACTGGAAATAGCATAAACTGGTACTTTAAGAAATTGATTCCAGTGTTAATACATACAATCTTGGTGGAATGTGTTTTTCCCTAATTTAATTTCTGCTCTTTTTACCTTGAAATATGATCTTGTGTAATCTGATAAAATGTCTACGAATCAAATGGTTGGGTTTGGAGGATGTGGTGCAGAAAGAAAACCTTATGGTGTTTTCTAATTTTTGTATATTTTTTTATTGGTTGCTTTCCTGATTTGGCGTGTATCTTTTAAATAATTAGAAATGTTTACTCAAGTAAGTTGCTTTACTAATATTTGTAATGATTTGTCTTTTAAAATTAAATATTAGTCAAATATGCTATTTCAGTTGATTTATGCTATTTTCAAAGAACCTGTTAATTTGGGAGACGCATCAGTATAGGACCATCTGCAAAATGTTTTTGTCCTAAAACACCTATGTTTTCAAGCAGTGAAGCAAAAGGCTTTGTGTAGTGGCATTAATGTTGAGAAAGTATGATTGATGATGGTCTTGTCACTTGAAATTCTTTTCAGGTGTTATGCTCCCAGTGTTAACTTAAAGTAATTCGCTGTAACGTAAATGGATGATTTTTATAATATGCAAATACAAGGTTAGTAATGTAGTAACTTTGGCAGTGTAAGATAAAACGTGATTACAGTGACTTTGTCCTCTGAATCTCTCAGGTGAAAGTTTGCAGTGAAAGTTTTGCAGAGAAGCAGCAGTGCTTTTCTGAGATATTGTAAGGTCATTGTCTAGGGCACAAGTCTACTGAATAAAATGGTATACTTTTGAGTGGGAGAAGTGATATTAAGGGCAATGACTTCAAGAGTGTGTGTGGCAGAGAAAACTGAAGCCTGTACGTGGAATTGTTACCTGCAAGACAAAGGAACTCGCTGTACTTTTCTTTGTGGGCTTTTTTATTTTTTTGCCATGGCCCCTTAATTGTCCCATTGCTGGCTGTTTTCTGAAATACATCCTTAATTGAAGTACATGTATTCCTTCTAGAGACCACATAGATTGACAACGTAAAGTAATTGTAAATAATATTAGGAGGTTAAATGGAATTTAACTGTATTCAGTATTTTGTCTTTCTGTTTCTTGACTTGGCTTTTTGCATCTACTACAGAGCATAAGATTTTGTTGAGTACTATGTTTGCATCATAAACAGTTGCTGTGGTCTTTGCATACTCCTGTCTGGTTTGATTTGTATGGAAATGCTTTGATCTTCAAATCCATGTAGTTATTTCACGATAGTCAAGCTAACAAAGCAAGATTTGCAGTATTTGAAGCATGGGAAAGGCTTGCTTAAGTGTTAAGATGTTCCCCAAATTTGAGAAAAAACACTGGAATAAAATATATTAGTTGCAAGTACAATTTGATTTCTATGTTGTGTGGCAGATGTGATAACCTGGAAACTTGTCTCAGTTAATTTGGCACCTGTTTAATGTAATTTATTAATATACTGGTAACAGTAATTGGGGAATGATGCACTACAGTCAGTGAGAAAGAACTGTAATGGCATATGCAGTTGGTAAGTAAACAAAAGTCCATGTCTCAGGATGACACTGTGTTACAAATTTGCATTTTCTCCTGATTGTTTTCTTATGGGCTTCTGTGACCCACAGCTAATTGTATGTGATAACTGTAGCAGTATCTATCTGGAGTTGATTTCATCACCTGTGTTCTGGCTTAGCAAGTTTACGGAGCAAGCAAAAAGAAATGGGTTGAATCACTAAAAATTGTGATGACTAGCTTTTCAATTACATTATTTTTTTCTCATACATTTTTTAATGAAATATGGAGAGTGGCTATTTTCCTGAGTAAACTATTACGATATCCTAAGCCAGGGAATGTACGTTGCATGTGGAACATTAACGTGTTTTTGCCATCCCTGTTAATGATGAAGATCAGCTGACCTTTGGGGAAGGACTAAATCTTAAATCCTGTTTTCAATCAGAAGGAAAAATGGGAAATGACTGTCAGTACCTCAAAATCAGACATGAAATAAATTGAACACCTCATAGTCACATCAGGTGATAGACTGATAGAATCTTAACATATAGAGTCTTTTTAGAGGTTGGAGCACTTCTGTAAGCAGCAAGTGTAAGAGTAAATTATGCACAAGTTTCATCTCAAATGCCTTTGCCAAGATGTGTTTAAAAGAAATTCGACTGTAAGACTAATTAAAAAAACCCCACTAATTTTACTGATTACACAACTCAAGTGTTTTGAACTCTTTTCAGAAAAACTGTAGCAATATGCTTTTGAACTTACTGAATATTTATTTTCAAGCTTTTAAATATAGATGAACTGAGTATTTCTAGAAATGCTAGTCACCGTCACTGTTGCTATTGCTGATTTCTGGGTGGTCTCATTGTATAACTTTCCCTTTTACTACGGTTTCCCAAAGAAAATTTCATCTCTTAATGTAATTTTTCTGCAATTAATTGCTAATTTGCATATTTATAGCAGAGAGGAAGTGGACCTTTTTTGTAGTTCTTGTAAATGAAGATTATTTGTCAGCATATTTTTTCCTGGAAATAGGAAAGCAGGGTGTGTTTCAGAGGCACTATAGTTGAGCAGAATTTTTAGAACAAAATCAAACCCTGTTGTCTTCTGGACAGTCTGTACCGGCTGTCACTGAGATCTCTGGAGTCTGTCTTCCTGAAATATTAGAAACATGATTTAACTAGACTGAAAATATGAGCTGGAATAGTTAAACTTGGCTCTAGTAGCATTGGGCCTGTTGATGTACCCTGCCTGGCCCCCTCCCTTTCCACCTGTGACTTCATTTTGCATCTTTGGCTTGTAAAGAAGCGGATCATTATTTGAGCAATGGCTTGTCTCCAGGAAAGCATCAAATGCCTCTGCATTGCCTGTCCTCTGTTGCCAGGCTCCTATTGGATCATCACTTTATTCCTAGTGGCCAGCAACCTCCCTGCCTCAGGAGGGTACTGCTTGTATCCCTGAATATCTTGACTGCAGGGATACATTTTAAAGTTGGGTAATCAGTGTCTTATGCTCAGCTGATTCTGGTTGGTCTGTTGATTTAGCAAATTATCTCAGGTTATTTTATAGTTCATTCCTGATTTTTTTTCCTCTAAATTCCTGAATTTGTGACCTGCAAGGACATACTGACCTACTGATACAAACTACTTTTTACTGTGTAACAAGATATTTGTAGTTATTTTTCCATTTCTTTTTCCATTCCTTTTTGAGGATGTAGCCTTGTATTTCCATGAGAGGTGTACTGTATTGTATCTGCATATCGTTATCTCATGTGATCTGTTCAGCTTGAAGAAAGGTACTAGTTAGCTCAAGAGAGAGGGATCAGTGTTCCACCTTTACAGGTCTACCTTAGTCTGTCAGTCTTTCAAGCCTGTCTGAATTTACAAGAACTGGAGTCCTGAAAGATAACAGTAGCTTTGTGTGAAGCACTTTGACATTGGTGTGGACTGAAATTTCTTTGTCTGAGATGGTGTTCTTGAGGTGTGTAAGTAGGAGGTGGTCTAGTAGCAGTAAACTGTATTAGATTAGGCATGTCTCTATGGCCTTACCTGGGCTGCTTTTTGTTACTCCTTGGATCTTCTGTTACTGTGAAATAGAGAACCAAGAGTGGTTTTCCATAGATTCTGTGTGGGTTATATATGTTTGGTTGCATGTCAAGTGTAAGTATATATGTAAACTATTTTTATCATCTCATTTGATGATACCTCATCTGTCTGAGGGAGGAGGCACAAAAGTACTGTAATTTTGCTACAAAATATCCATTTTTGTAGTAAAAATGGATTTTGGAAGATCGTGATATATTAATTCAACATCTGTGGGTCGCAGGGAAGTGTCCAGCTATAAGTGAAATTTTGTAAAATCATGCATATGCTCTGCAGACTTTTGAAAGGACACTAAGTTAGCTGTTCAGTGTCTGAGTTGTAGAAAGGCAGAAAGCAAGGTGAAGTATCAGGGAAAAATAGACCAATGAAGATACTAAGTTTCAATTTACATGTAGCTTGTGAAAGATTTTTTTTTCTGTATTTATGTAAACAAATTCTTTTCATGTGAATACTAATATTTTTCTGTTTGTAAAGATTGATGTTTAATTTAAATAATCTGTAGTCTTGAACAAATATCAGAAAGCAAAGGTCTTTTTATTACCATTTGTCACAAGCAAATGACATGGTTTATTAATGGCTGCAACCTCTGTTTATAGAGGTACATATGAAAGAAATGGATTAAATTTGGATGTAGTGCTTAGAGCTTCTTAAGTAATAGAAAAACCCTTGAGTTTTCCCTGTTATTTTCCTAGTTATGAGGTGAAGGTTGTTTTGTTACCAACTTTTTTAATCCCAAACATTATTTGTGTTTCTTTTTACTCCATCCTTTTGATTTATAGATAGTAAAAATAAATTTTAAAAAAAGTGGAAATCCCAACACACCACTCCCCCACCCTCTCTCCTTAAAAAACTAAAGTGTGAATCAGGAGAATCTTCCTTGGGGAACATGAAAATGTTGCATTTCTTTTTTGGAAAGTAGGTAGAATACTACCAGTTGTCAAAGTGAATGCATAAAACTGTTAATCGCTTCTTACTCCTGATGACAGGCTTTTAAAGGAATTGTTGAAAGAGTTTAGTCTCTCAGGCACTGTTATAGAATGCTAGGCATGTAACAGCCCTTGGTGAAAGAAAGCAAATACCTGTTTCTCAATAAAAGTTGATGATCATATTGCATGAACAAATAAGTAAAAGGAATGTAACAGGAGGATGTAGGCTAAAGAATAAGAGCAATGAATTAATTTAGGATATATTTAAATTCAAAACGAGTCTCTTATCTGTCACGCACAAGAGCATTTTGTCTTGTTAGATATTTTAATAAGTGGGATTTCAAAGACAGATTACAACATGCTCCTAAACTTTACTGAAATTCTTTCTCTTGATTGTTTCTGCTGAACAAATGAAAATCTTGGGGGTTAATCTGCTTTTAAATTTGGGATGTTCTTAGACGTTCCTGTATAGGAAACAAGGGTCATTGAAGAGGAGACATACTGATGCTTGTAGTTACTTTCTCTTTCCTCTTTCTGAGTACTTTTATCACTCATAGTACAACTAGTCAATTTTAGAGTAACCAGTTTTAAATAGTGAGTCCAGTTGGACTTTCGATCTGAAACTAGTTCAGGAGGAATGAAGAGACGAGTGCTGTGGATCATCTGATGATGTGCATTTGCTGAAATTTAGTCTGGGGAATAACATGTGATTTTCATTATTAGTACTTTCCGTTTTTTAGTGGAAAACTATTAGGCACTTCTATTCATCTGTAAATTTTTCTTATGCCATAGGATAATGCTGTTCGAGCCTGCCATGAGAACAGAGAGATGATTGAAGTAATAATTAGAGAGGCAGGAATAAAAAATTCTTCCAAGCTGCACGCTTTTGAAACCAGCACTGTGTTTATATCTATGACTTTGGGAATTTATAATGGTTCCTAGATAGTGGGTAATTCATGTGAAGTCCACAGCCTAGTACTGGCTCTTTAAAGAGTTGGATTTTGTCATGAGCAGATGTGGGATACTTGAATTCAGCTGTTGCAAGGAAGAATACATCAGACAGAGTGTGAGCATAAACTGTGCTCTACTGCTGGGGGGTTAAGAAGTAGCTGTGGAGTAGTGGAGAATGAAAGCTCCTGGCCTGCATAGGGTGCTCTGCCAGCATTCCTGACAAATCTGTGCAGAAGCTGTATGGGGGTCATTGTAAGCACTTCTTTCATGTGGAAGCCTTTTCTGTTCCCCAGTCATGAATGTCATTATGAACAGGAGAGGGATATGAGATATTTGCAAAAAAGAAATCCATTTTCTTTTCTTTTTCATAACCTCCTTTGCCCGTTTGACAGTAACTGGAAGCAAAAGAGAACCTCTAGGGAATATAATGGCAGAAGCTTTTGTTTATATGTGTGTTATTTTTGTTTCTTTTATTTTTTAATTTAATTTTTATTTTAAAGACATGGTTCACCATAGAAATTTGTGTAGCAGATGGTAACATAGTCTCATCTGACAAGTGATTACTCCGAGCTCAGGATTAGTTCTTCAACTTTTCTCCTTACATTTTTTTCTGAATCTCACTACTGAAATCTAAGTCATAATCACCAAGAATTTCCCTGGCCACAGATGTGTGTTCATTCAACCACTTCAATGGCATAGTGAAAGCAACCACAATGAGATCGTATATCTGAGTGCAATGTTCACTTGTATTTATGTGGTGCTGTTGCTTAAACTTTTAGTATAAGCATTGCAGTCTGGATCTAGTGTAGTTCACATCTAAGCAAACAGTAAGATCAGCATGCACCAGCCAAGTACCCTGGCAGCATTCTTGGGCTGTATCGACAGACCTGTATTGACAGGTAGGTGGAAGTGAGGAATTCTGCCTTTACTTGTGTCATTAGCCCACATCTAGAGTATTATGTCTAGTTTGGGGATTCCTAGTACAAAAAAGATTTTGATAAACATCTATTAGGGCAAGTCCAGTAGAATTCTACCCTCTACATTTTCTATCTGTGTTTACTGCCAAAATTGAGCCTACTGTTTACCAGATCATCAGGTCTTTTCCAGGAGATCTGCTCTCCAGTGAGTTGACCACCATCCTGTACCAATGCAGGGACTTATTTTGTCATAGTACAGGACTTTTCAGTTGTGCTTGGTGAAGATGGAAAACGTGTTCATGATTTCAGCTCTCTCAACACCCTCAGGTATATCCCGTCAGGTTCTATGGACTTGCATGAGAGATTTCTTGGTAGATTCCTTATTCAATCCTTTTTAACTACTTGGTAGTTCTTTGCTTCCTTGAATAATCTTTATAAGGCATAAATGTCTGGAAATTTGTCGGTAAAGATGAGCAGAAAATGTAGAGGTTAGAATCGCTCTCAAACTTGCGTTTGTCTTTAATTTATAGCAGTACTCTTAGAAGCTAGAGTACTTCAGATCTAATTTATTTCTATTTACTTTCTGAAATTTGAAAAGTCAATATGTAACGTTCCTTTTTTTTGTTTTTTTGTTTACTGTGTCCTGTCACTTGGCAAAACCTAATTAATTATGCACTTTTAGTATTACTTTGAAGTGGTACAGCAATTATACTTCATTGACTGCATAATTGGACTGAAAAGTTTTCTATATTTGCATGATTAAAAAGGCAAAGTGTGGAAACTTCAAAATACTTTTGGGTAATTCTGTCAGTTTTCAAGTTAGACTTTAATTTTTCCCCCCCTCTGAAGTTTTTATTCAGCTCTTTAAAGTGAGGTCTGTGAAAGCATTCTTTTCTGTGTTGGGCTTGAATTCAAGTAAACTTTCACTGTGAGAGAAGCAAACTTGGACAAAATACCAAAAATCAATGCTATGTAAGAGATTTCTCTCCGGGTTGCTGCAGCTCCACATCTTATGTCACGTGGTCCAGTTGGACATTTTGCCTCCTGAGTGGATTTTGGAGCAGCTTTATCAGTTCCATGTTTTGTAAGCTGACTCTCTCTGTTAGCTGCAGAGGCCGTTTTAGTTCTGGTTAGCACACCGGTCATGCGGTGAGGTTTGGGAGAAAATTCTGGCTTGCCGTGGCATCTGGTCTGGTTTATGCTCAAGCTGCATAGACCGCTTTTTCCTTGCGGTTCGCGGTGCGTGCGGGCTGTGTGCGCGTCCGGGCGCCGAATTCCTGGGCCGAGGTTATCGCTGCACCTCCCGGCCGCGGCCAGCGGAGGGCGCCGCAGGAGCGCCGAACGCGGGAGCAGCCCGGGGCTATGGATGGCCATGGTCGTCTGCGGGAGGAGATGGGACGCGGGGTTGAGCTCTTAATTCTAAACAAACATGTGTTGTGTTTGGACTAATTTAGAATGTATGTAAATGATGTTGATTTTATTCCCTTGGTAATGCACCAAAAGCAAGTAAGTGTTTCACTAAATGTCATTAATTTTCACTTCTGTAATTAATGTACCTGTATCTGTCATATGAACTAATAAGCAAAAGTTGAGAAGTAATCAACATTTAAAAATTTTGATGATGTCTTAACAGTATGGTCATGAATCTGCTTGCATGTCATTCACAGTTACTAGGCTTCTATGTGTTTGTGATGTGTAGCTCATTCTTATTTTCATCTGGTGCATGGAAAGTTTTCAGTGTTTGAGGTAATACTATGTTTTGTCCGTGATATTATGACTATATAGGTTAAACTTTCAGTCATTAGACTTCATAAGGTTTAGCATCAACTAGACCAAGTATTTGACCATAAATGAGCAATTATGTTTTTCTCATTAATTATTGTTGAGACTGCTTAGCATTGATTTCTATGGTCAATTCTTGTTCTTATTTTCTCTCTTATTTTCTTCCTGATGTCATTGTATTCTTATTAAATGGGTACTTGTTCCTTTTTTTAATAATATATGTTAAAAGCTTTGTATCATCTTTAGAAGATGAGTGATTCTTCTCTCAGAATATTTTTTTACCAACTACTACTGATCCCGGAAGATAATGTTATTTGGACTTATCCATAAGCCAGAAAACTGTTACTAATTAACTAGTCACTCTTTTGTTTTGAAAACTCTGCTTCTGTTTTCCTGTCTTTTCAGCTTTCTTGGGCATTTTCCTTCAGCATCCTTTCAGTTTCCCTCAAGTCTTCTGTAGCATGAAACACTGCAGATATATCATCATCAGTGGACAGCTGACTGTAAGAGTCATCCTGTATTTAGAGCTTTGTTCTTGGCCTTGATGTGGTTATATTCATCACACCTAACCTTATTCTGTGTAGCATTCTAGTTTATGATCTCTCCATTGTGTTTGATATTTTTCCTGAAAATGTTACATACTGGATCTTTGTAGATACATTTGGATATTTAGAGCATTTGGATATTTGTCCTGCATTCAATATTGTATGAAGAGCACAGCCTGTTCCTGATGCTCTGGAGTCACAGTGGTTCTGTTTCCAGTCCCAGATTTTTGTTCTTGTCAGCACTGCTATAAAATTGCATGCCAGGTTCCTTGTAGGAAAGACGTATTTCAGGTTTTAGCTAATATCACAAGGATACGTCTAAAACTTTTCAAGGATGTAACATCTTACAATCTTATTTCCCCCAGTCTTGTGTTCTGTTTGAATGAATTCTGTTCATTCTGTCATATCTTACATTGAGTTGTGTGTTCCCTGCCTGGCAACAAATCCAATTCTGCAGCAAGCTTAAAAAACCCAAAAACACGACTCTATTACAGTCTACAATGAAAGTAAATAGATGAATGAACCACGCTGCTTATTTTTGGTAGAGCCACGGCCTTAAAAAAAAAAAGTTATGCTTAAGTGGTAACTTTGCAGCTTACTACAGAGATAACAGAATTAGTGATGCGTGGCTCTGTTACCTTCAGCTCCATATCTGTGTTATGCCATGCTGCGACTGCTAACTCTGAAAAGTAGGGGAAAGTAGTAACAAAGGCAGTTCATGCTAACATAGTGATTTCATTCTTAGGATTTGTGGTGGTGTCTCGAGTGAAAGCTGTGCGTGTCTAGAATGCGTGGAAGCAAGTACATTCTGAACATGATTCTACACATTATGACTTTTCTGCATATGAACTTGGATATATTGCAAGCATAGTTCAGATTTGCTTCAACTTCAGCTTGAGTCTACCTGATTTAAATGGCAATATAAATTCAAGTTGTCTCACACATCAGGAACAGGCTGAAACCCTGTTACTGCCGATGTTCTAGCTGGTAAACCAATGAAGAAACAGAGGCTTGAGTAACAGAATAAATCAGTTTGGAATGTGTTTAGCTGCTTCTACCGTTGTCTGCTCTTGTGGCAAGAGAGAAAGCAATAAAATAGCCTTGAAAAATACTTGACACGTTTTCTGACATAATTTGTCTGTAAGCAGTGCTCCTATATAGCTCGGTTTTACTCTTTTCTTCCTGTTACAAAGTTTTCTCCTGCAGTTTGCGACAGTCTTTCTCAAAGTAATAAAAGTAATGAGGTGTAGTAGTTCCTCAGAAGTGGAGAGCCGACCTTATAAATCCTAGCCCTGTTAGCGATACCTTTGTGATAGAAGTTCTTTCCTGTATTTTCCACTTAGTACATGCATTTATAAGCCTTGTTTTTGAAGTTTCAGTCAGAATAGCAGTGTGCTGCATACACTTGTGTACTGCATTGAATTGAAAGCATAGTTTAATCAACTCTTATGATCCACTTACGCTGCATTAGACTAGAAGGTCTCACAGGTGACATCTGCTTTGAAAGAGGCATCTATTTCAAAAAAACCAGATATGTAAAGGTACTTTGAGCACTTGAAAAGATTTTTTCATGCCCCTTGCTGACCACAGAGCCAAGAAACTTTGTCTTTAATGAGGAAGGACAGTGTCACGCATGCTTATGTTAGTATTAGAAAGTTAAATTTTATTTGTCTGCAAGATGAAGTGAAAGGTCTATGATGTACAAAGTGATTCTAAACCAACCCTAGAACTGCATTTTATGGGTTAAAATGAAGGTATTCTGTTTTGCAAGCTAGTCCTAATAAATTACTCTTTTCTTACAAAATAATCACTATTTGTTGATGTATCAGTGCATTTAAATGCTTGTAATGACTAACTAAAAGTTATATATAGTTTAAATTTTAAAGAGTTATGTATATTTTTAATGTGTTCTATATATTTTAAATATCTCAATCTTGAATCAAAAGAATATGTAAATTTAGGAAAAGGAAACAGACCTGTCAGTGTGGTCACTGCATTTACTATACTATTAATTAAAGTTGGGGATTTATATCACTGCTGTGGTAGGTAGTAATTTTGGAGGAGGCATGTTCATTTAGTGTTTGAATGGTGAAGTTCTGATGTGTCACACCTAAAAAAAGATTTGCCTCATTAAGGAACAAGGTGAATGGTGAGACTGGTTTACATTTCTGTTTGCTTGTTGTACCTTTTCAAGTTACCTATTGATCCTGAGTGCTTTTCTCAAAAAGGTGAGGATTTGCCCAGTCTTCATTACATCAACTAAGTCATTAAAAATTCTCATTAAACTTAAAGTTTATGGGATTTTGACAGAGATTCCTGTTTGTTTTCTGCGTAAAAGGCTGTGATGTAAAGTTCTGCTTTTTGTTTTGAGTGGAGGGTTTTTGTTTGTTTGGTTGGTTGGTTTTGGTGGTGTGTTTCTTAAGTGTACTTGGTTAACCATTAGGAATCTAAAAAAATCATTGCATTTATATTGAAAAAAGATGTGGCAATTGGCAGATTCTTGCTTCTGAGTATTTGGTGATATGCGAAAATGAAGCATGCTATTTTAAACGTTTTTGCTGCATTCAAAAAGACCCTGAGATGTTTTACAAAGAATATCTTGGTTTTTATTTTAAATTTTATTGTCTCTAGACTTTACTGTTTAGCTTGCAAAACTTGTGTTCTATCACCTGTGTGTTTCTACCCAGAAGTCCTGATGGAATTCTATGACTTTCCTTGCATGTTGCTTTTGATCTCTCTGACCTCTTTGACCCTTGTTTGGTGCAAGCTTGGCATGGCATACTATCCAGTTGTATTACTGTAGTGACGTTATTCTTGGAAATTCTCAATCTGTCAGGTGGTTACTTCACTATGTTGAAAAGTGCTTTAGCAATTGCCAGCTCAAGAGCAAGGCAAATGCTCAAACAGTATCACTTTGTGTAAATGGGGACTGGTTTGATGAAGGTTGTTATCCTTATCTTTATCTAAGTTTCAAACGTCTCAGGCAAACTAAATTACTAGTAGCCTGTGTTCAGTCAGGTATACAGTCCATGTACACATTGCTTTCTTCATTCTTTACAGATATGACACTCACTGAAGAACAACTTAAGTGGCAGTGGAGGTCAGAGACAGAGCTGAAGTACCTCTTTGTAAAAATGAAAGGTATTAGGTCTTATCTGGCAGAAAACTGCCTCTTACTAGATGGTACAAGAGAGCTGTCCATCTTTAATACTACTTCACTGGTAGTAAGGTTTTTGTACTTTGTGTTTTTATATAGATTATTTCATCGAAGAATGTAGTAAAAGATAAATTAATTGGTAAAATAATAACAGAAGTACAATAAAGAAACCTGCATGACAGCTTACCATTAGTATGTCTTTTTGAGCACATAGTTGAAAGCATTGCAGTCTCTTAAATAAAACACCACATACTGGTTTTGACTAACTCTCTTCATTTTCTACCCACCCTGCACCACTTAGTAGGGCTGGGTAAAGAAATTGGTAATACAGGAGTGAAGTTGAGCCTGGGAAGAAAAGGAGGGTCACGGCACAGTGGCATTTTGATTTTTGTCTGTTTCTCACCATCCAGCTCTATTTTAATTCTCAATGCATTAACTTACTATTCCCCAGGTTGTCTCTTTTGCCCATAATGGTAATTTGTAAGTGACTCATGAGCTTTTTCATCTGTTTTCTCCCACCTTCCTGTTGAGGAGGGGGGAGTATGTGAATGGTTGGGTGGGAGTCTGACCCTTAGCCAAGGTCCACCCACCAAATGGTTCTATGACCAACTCGCACATACTGTGAACAAAAGAAGGTCACATCAAACAAGTCATCTTCTCTTGTCAAGCTGTGACTGGTACCATGGACTCTGAACAGGGTTTGGGGCTTGCCTGGTGGCATGGCTTCCATGCATAGTGATTCCCTCTTGGGCTCAACCTTTTGCAGTGTTGAACATTCATGGATGTTGTCACCTGCTCCTGTTTAGGGCTATTACGTTTTACTTATTTATTGCTTTCTAATTTAGACATGATGTGGTTTAACCCCAGCCAGCAGCCAAGCCCCACGCAGCTGCTCTTTACTCAACCACTCTGATCAGGAAGAGAATCGGAAGTGTAAAAGTTAGAAAACTTGCGGGTTGAGGCACAGACAGCTTAATAGGTAAAGCAGAAGCCACAAGCAAAGCAAAACAAGGACTTAATTTACCGCTTCCCATGTCCAGGCAGGTGTTCAGCCATCTCCAAGAGAGCAGGGCCCTATCACGTGTAACAGTTACTTGGGAAGACAAACATCATCACTCCAAACATTACCCCTTTCCTCTTTCTTCCCCCCACTTTATATCCAGAGCACAATGTCATATGATATGGAATATCCCTTTGGTCAGTTTGGGTCAGCATGCACGCGCGTCTTCCTTGCCAGCTTGGCAGTATGAAAAGCAGAAGAGGCCTTGGCTCTGTGTAAGCCCTGCTCAGCAGTACCAAAAACATCTCTAGATTATCAACCAACTGTCTATTCTGCAGAAATGCAAAATTTAGCCCAAATACTAGCCACTGTAAAGAAAATTAACCCAGCCAAAACCAGCACACGCTTGGCATAATCATTGATGATTTGACTTTCTCTGTCTTTTTGACCTTCTCCATATCCAAAGCCCACTTGCTGTTGGTACCTGAGGTGCTATCATTGGCTTTCTGGCCCAAATGTGTTGTAAGAATATAAAGCTGTTCCAAGTTTGTCCATGCTTCTTGTTTTTGTCTTGTGTGTACCTAAACAATTCGAGCAAGGCAGATGCAGTCTTTGGGGCAGGCTTACCTCTGTAACAATTATCTGTGCTTTCCTTGTTTTACCAGTGTATACTGGAATCATATAAAGAGTTAGAGCTGGACAAATGTAATCAAAGGCTTATTTTCTGAGTGATACTTCTGAGCAGGCTTGGACAATATAAGTGTTTCATTTATTAAAGGCATTAAGAACAGAAAGTTTGAAGTAAAGAAAAATAAAGATGCTGTATTGCTTGTGTTCTTCTTTTTTGGCTTAGTGAGTTGACCTTAAAGACCAGAGATAATATTTTAGACAAATAGTTTCTCATATAACTTTGCTTTGTAAAACAATGTTGTATATGGACTGTGGGGTGACTGTGATTGCTCTGGCATTTTGTGAGAGCTGTTTTCTGTTTTTTCCTAATCTCTTCCTTTATCTCTTGTACATATATGAAAACAATTTGATTTTCCCAACCTCAGTAACCTTATTGTTTTTGTCCCAGATAATTTTACTCCTGCTTGAGTATTCTGTACAGGCTTAGTCTTGGTAAGGTGACAAGTTGGTATGGAAAGAAACTAGTTTTCTTATGCAAAATGGGTAGTGGTGTTTCACATGATTTTTGGTGACTATTAGAGAAAATGTTGTAAAAGGCAAAATAAAAGAACTATGGTTTTATGGTCATAGGGATGATGGGATATGTTGAATGTAGGAGGCGTGCTTTGTAGTACTTGTTAATATTGTGTTTCAGGAAATAAGATAGTGTTTAATGGATATATAAAAAAAATGTAATTCAATTCATCTGGTCACAGTTTCATCAGGTCACTGGAACCATTTTGTGTCCAAGTGTTATGCCAAACCAATCTGCAAAAGAATTAGTAAGTTGACTCTCACTGACATGTGATTTTTTATTATTATTTGCTGTTTCTGTGTTGATAAACTACCCAGAACAGGACTGACACATATTTAGATCTAGTCACTCCTAACTTTTAATTCTATATAGACTTTATTTTTGGTACTATTTTGAATATACTATATTTAACAATGGCTTTGCTGAACTATGTAGAAAGTAGCTTTTTCATGTACTTTATGCACTCTTCTACACAGGTTATTTTCTGTCATGACAGCATGCTGCAAGTAGTTGTGAGCAACTTAGATCCTTTAGGGCTTTATAATTACTCAGCAACCATGGTGAAACAGATTTGATGCTAGCAGCAAGAGTTCCTTGGCTAATATAAATACTTGAACTAGTGATTACAGCCTCTGATCCTCTGCCAGTAGTAATTACATCCTCTATTCTTCTGCCCCAAGGGTGCTGAACTGCTGTAACTCAGGAGGAACCAAACTTCTGCTGTCTGTTGCCGTCAGACACTTGGCCAATACCATCATATATTATCATGGCTTGAAGGATATTAGAAAAATACAAGAATACAAAGGATATTTACTCAGATGTTTTGCCTAAGAATATGTTGGTCTTGCTTTAGAAAAATAGATACCAGATCTGTTCAGAGAGTAATGCTTGTAAGAGTACATTCTTCATAAAATCTCTTTTTTAGTGCCTCCATTGTTTGAGGACATTACTGTAAAGTAGCTTATCTTCTGAAATGCAGTGGTAATACCTGATTTAGCATTTATTTCAGTTGCTTATTCTTTTACATGTTCATCTGACTTCAAACAACTTACATCTTTCAATCCTGTACACCTTTGTTTGCTGGACTCTAGTCTTTTTCAACCCTTGTGCTGCAGTCATGTGCATGTTCAGGGTCTAATTATTTCATTAGTCATTCTCACAGTAAAGTCAGATATGTTACCTAATAGGAGCAGCTTTCAGACTTTCTTCCAGATGACCAGTAAGTGGAAAAAAATACAGGCTTATAAGAGACGTGGTTCTAATACTACTCTCTGATATCGTGCTAGTGTCTCATTCTTTAAATCTGTCCTTGAAAAGTAGTAGATGAACCTAAGTTACTAGTTAATAGTTCTTTATTTGTCTGCTAATCTTTTCAGTTACATAGGTAGCTGAGCAGGGGGCTGGTTTCCTGTGATTATGTTGGTATAACAAATTGAAAACTTTGAAAATACTCTTGTAATTAGCAGATAAGGCATTTTCCTCATAGAGTCTCTGCTGTTCTATACAATTTGTTGTTTTCCTTGTAGTGTTTTGTTTTCTGAGAGATAATAGTGTCTCTTACCTAATATTTTCCTGTGAAACTTGTTAGTACTTACTGTCTTGCAAATTCTCTGTCAAATGTGGTGAGTTTGCCTAAGATGGGCAAAAGTTATTAATTCCAACACTTCAAGATGAGGGTAGGTAGCAAGATCACTCTAACCTCAGACTATTGGTAGATGGACCAGTGAGAGAGCAGCTGCTCTCTCAGCTCAAAGCCTCTTGAAACAAGAGGATCATGTATCATGGAAAAGAGCAGACTAATTATGGGATATTTGAGGGTACTTGTGGGATTGCGTATAAGTGATTGTGGATCATCTAGCAGAAGAGCCAAAGCAGGAAAAGGGAACAAAAGAAATCTACTGATAATTATTAGGTTTGTGTCCAGTGCCTTATCACTGCAGTAACAGCTTGATAAGAAAATCTGTCTTATTAAACACTATTCCTAATTATTCTCCTGCTTTGAGGCATTTTTTTCTGTTCTCTGTGTGTGTGGTGCTAGTGAACTTCAGTCCAGAGTAGCTGGTGGGTAGTTTCAGAAGTCTGAGAGCCAGAGCCCATAAGTGTGGGGGCAAGATATTGGAGAGAGCAGAAGGTTTGGGAGTCGGTGGCTGGAGGGGCTGACATCCAAGCTGGTTTCCAGAGGGAGAGTCAGGGTTTTGAAAGGCAGCCAGCTGGCTCCGAGAAGCTTGTGGGGATGAGATTAGCCAACACATGTGAACAGAGCAGACCATCTGTATAGTTTGTGTGGGCATGTGCTGTTTCTGAGTGTGTGGTGTCTGTTTCTGTGTTTGTGGAGCTCTCGAGGTGGCCAGCAGTGTCTGCACAGTGTTTGATGAGGGGTTCATGGTCAGCCTTGCTGTTGCTAGGGCTGGGGTCAGGGGTAGCAGCAGCCTGACTGTGGCGGGCTGGGAAGGAGAACATCCCTGCACCTTGAGCCACCAGCTTTGGCTTCGCTTCAGCAGCTTGCTGTGTGCACTTCTGCTGTTACTTAAAGGCACTGAGCCACAGGCCTCAACAGGGGTCAAATGGAGGTCCTGCTGCCATAGTTAAGTTCTAAAGCAGTACTATTATGTTTTATAAATAAGTAGCCTTTTTGAAGGCTTGGTTTTCTGCTTTATGAAATTGAGTCCTGAGGGAAGTGTTCTTACATCTGAGTGTATTTATTCAGAAGTAAAATACTTGTAATACTTGTAAATAATCAACATTTTAAAAAAGGGAATTAAAACATTGCATGTTGTTGGAGTTGCTACTAGTTTTCCTTAATGCAAATGTCCTCTTCTGTTTTGGAAAGAAAATATTTAAGCTTAAACTCTTACTCATGTTTGGGAAATGTCATTGCTGTTGCTGGCAATTGAGAGTTGAGATTAAGTAAAGTATTTGAAAATGATGATAAGTAGGCTCAGATTAATGCTGTGTTGTAGCAGTATGAAATTTGAGTGCCTGTCATGTTTTTAACCCTACTCACTAAAGATAAGAGTGTAATCACTGATACTTGAACATATGGGAAACTAGGGCCTAAAATTCTTTCAAAGGCTGGCAAGATTTGTTTTTACTTCTTAAAAAAACTTAATGAATATTGTAAAATGTGCACGACTGAGCAAAAGTATTCCAAATACCTTTTTACATATAAAAGATGGATATTTTCTAAGTTTTAGCAACAAAACAATTATTTTCAAGCAGTACCACATGTTGAGAGAATAAAACACTTGAAGTTCAAATGATGCCTTCTGAGTTTTGAAAGTAAGAGATTGGCATAATGCAGGCTGTTGTAATAAAATCTTTTCTATGTTGTTTGGTGTGAAATTCATGAAGATTACTTACATTTATTTGAAATTGTATAGTAAATTTCTCAAGGGGGAAAAAATAAATATATGAAGATTTGAGAAGCTCATTAAACAAAGAAAATGCTTTGCAGTAATATCCTTTTTCCTTAGACATTAACATCTTTACCTTAGTGTTTAAGGACTGAATAGGAATACAGCCTCAATTAGTGTCTAGTTTGGTAAATAATTCTGGTCCCTAACAAATGTTTTTAAGATTTTGGTTAATTTTTCTCTGAAAGCAATCTGAGAGTAAAATGATCTTGTTTCCAAAATATCCCTTCATTTCATCCTCCTGAAAAAGGATTTAACAATCTTGTTAGAATTCATGTGTAATTGCTAATCGCAAGTAATTTTGAAAATTCCCCACATTGCAGATGGCAATATGGACCTTTGAGGCTGCTTAGAGAATGGAAGCTTTTGTATGGAAGACAGGAAGGCTAGTAGTTCAGAAATATTTAGTACTGGAGGTCTGTATGATATACTGTGTATTTGGTTTTAAACAACTGTGATGCACAATATGCCTGAGGTTTGAAGGCACTTCTGAAGATCGTCTGGTCTAACTCCTTAGATCATCTAGAGCTGTTTGACCAGGACTGTCCAGGCAGGTTTTGAATATTTCCAAGAATGGAGACTCTACAACCTCCCTGGGCAACTGGTGCCAGTGCTCCAGCACCCTTACAGGGAAAAAGTGTTTCTTTTCAGAGGGGACCTCCTGTGTTTCACTTTATTGCTCACATTTCCTCTCATCCTGTCACTGGTCACCTGTGGAAAGAGCTAGACTCTGTCCTCTTTGCACCCTCCCTTCAGGTATTTATATGCATTGATAGACTCCTCTGGAGCCTTTTCTTCTCCAGGCTGAACAGTCCCAACTCTCCCAGTCTTTCCTCATATGAGAGATGCTCCAGTCCCTTCATCATCTTTATGACCCTATGCTGTCTCTCTCTAGTATGTCCACCTGTCTTGTACTGGGTAACCCAGAACTGGATGGATTAATTGATTCCCAGTAGTAAAATCCTGTTAAGAAATCTAAATATCTCTTCTGAAGTTCTATAATAAAACTGATTTATAGTAACTGGTTTTTATACACTAGCAGATTATTTATTTTCTCTAGTGTATAGGGCTTTTGAAGTAAGGTTTGTAAAGATAAAATACGTAACAGCTTTTTAACTAAAGGTTTTTAGAGTGGTCTACATTGATGAAGCCTTGTAGTAGTAATGATGACTATGGAAAATGAGATTTTATCCAAGTGGATTGGATGGGTATATAGAGAGTTGCTTCTTCTGTTTTTGACTATATTGTCTTCAGCATAGGAGAAGTTTTGCTAGTGTGATTGTTCTTAAAGGAGTTTTGGAACACAGTGTTAGTGCTAGACTGATGAAGTTTGTGATGAGAAACACCTACCGTGGTTTCTGACAGTGACTTTGAGGGTGCATAATGAAGCAATAAGAATGCTTCATGCTTTCTAGACAATTGCTTCTTGTGTGGTATTGGCCACTAACTTCTACCAAATTATGCAGAGATGTTAGCTTTCTTAATTTCCTTGTCACAAATGAACGGAAAGGGGCAGGTGTGTGTGTGTGTAACTTCAAAATTATAACATCAAAATGTTGGAGAAATCACTGCTGACTGAGTGACCTCCTCCCCCTCCAATAACACTGTGTGGAAGCAAGTTAATTAAAGCATCAATGTGTAGCTGAACTGAGGAACATATTCCAGGCTACCACGGAGTACTGGAATCACTATTTAGTCTATGAACCTGGGAACAGGGAGAAGCTTCTGTTCATAATTAATGCCAGAAAAAGAAGCAAAAGATTTGCATGCAGCCAAAGAACAGTAAGCAGTATTGAAGTGATGAAGAACTATTTGCGTGTATCAGAAGTTGGTAGTGAAATAAAGTAAATTATTTTCCAGGCTCACTGTGAAGGCAAGTGTTCCAGTACACTATTTACTTAGTTTGAAAATTACTAGGTGTCTGGAAGTAGATACAAAAAAGACTGAGGACTAAATTAAAAGTCGAGAAAGCTATCTGTAAAGGCTGAGTCAGTGGTGAAACAGTTGATAATATCACTGAAGAACCTTCACAATTATAGGAAGCAGTATTATTTAACAAAAGATTTGGATTTTGCTGACAAGGTTGCTTCCTAAGTGTCTACTTCAATTTACATATAATTAAGGCCTGAAACACACTGTACACTATTGTAAGAAAGATGGAATTAATAACCTATCTTGGGGGAAAAATATCTAATGAGCATCTTAATAACTGTCAACTTTAGCTTTATGTTAGAATGCAAAATGTACAAAAGATGAGTTCATTTACATACTTTCACCCTAATACGCAAGCGAAATGATTATATCCACAAGTAATAATGATGCAAAAACCAGGAACAGTTTGCTTACCAATTAAACAAGGTTTAATTACTGAAAAATTTTGCTTTAAAGACTAAATATTACTCTTCAACCCAGATGTTATTTATACCTCAATGTCAGTATGAAAGCTAGACATTTCCAAATGGAAAAAAGAAATCAATTACTGTCAGAGGAAAATGCCTCAGGAAAACATTAATTATTATTCTGAATACATTTGACAAATGCTGAGCTGAAATTAGTGGAGTTGAGTTTCTTCAAAATTCTTAAAGTATTAGGTAAATATCTAGGACATGCTAGCAAGGACATTTTTTACAACTATTAATTTGTTTCTTCTACCATGGAAGATTTGTCCTTGGGCAGCTTGAATTAACTGACAAAATGAAAAAAGACATTATATATGCTATATTTATAATTTAAAATATATATTTTACCATATAATTTATATTTATTTATACTTGTTTATAGCTTTTAAATTGTTAGATATAGCATTTAAACAACATTGATAATAAGTATTATGTCCTCCCATTTAGAGTCCAAAAAGAAAATGACAGTGCTAACAATAGAACTTGAATTCCTTTTTTTTTTTTTAATTTAAAGTATGTTGTTGCCGTTGACTAGCTTTCCTCAAACATTAAAGGCCACTTTGAATTCTGTGTGATTTTCTTTTGGCTGGTTTGTGTTACTGGGAAGGGGGGTGTGAGAGAAGAGTGGTGGGGAATTTTCTTTAGTTAACAAAACAAGCAAACCCACAAAAACAAATTCAGCCTTATATTGACACATCAACCACTAGAGATTCATGAGGAAAACGTTTTACTGTCCTTTAAAAATGTCAGAGTTGTTACATTTGTACTAGAAGCCCAGTAATCCTCATCTATCTTATTTATTTCCTTTCTTCCGTGCATTTGGTGGTGCTAGATGGGAATAATCGAAATGCTTTACGTATTAAATCATATTGACCCATTACAAAGAAAAGTTTGATAATGTCAAAAACATTTTTTGCATAGTTTGGTTAGGTTTGAAAAATGTTATCTGCTCTTACATAGTTTGTGTGTTAAAAATTGACATGGAATAGATGTAATATTAATTGTTTGGTGTAGTTTTTATTGACCATATTTCAGTGTAAGTGCTGCTGAAATAACTTTTAATAGCTGAAAAAGCCTTGGCAAAAATTATTTATTAATTTTGTACAATGCTTGAGATTTGTAAGATGCTGTGAAAGGTTAAACCCCAACTTTTTTTCAAAGGAAAATTGATCAGTGCTAAAATGTCAACTGTCTAGGTACAGCAGCATACTGGCATGCAAACACTGCTCTCTTATTTCAGGTTCCCCAGCTGCATAGCATTTGCATTGTGACATTTTGTTACAACATTAGCAGGGCAGCTGATGTTTCGAAATCAATCAGTTTGTGTTGGTATGAGACAGCCTGCAACTTAGTTGGATGTTAAAGGTGTTTCTCTGAAATGTAATTAACTTGAAGTCCTAGGTTATGGCAGTATCTGCATCTCACTACTTCTTAGTGGTGGCTGCAAAATCGTACGACTATGTAACATTATCGTTCTGAAATGTCTTTAAAAAAAAAGGTAAACCAAAGTAATATTAAAGCTTTCTCAGAAGTATAAAACCTTTCTAGACATTATATCTGAAATTTAATTTAAGGCAAGTATTTTGGTGCCTGGTGCACTAAATTGCCTTACTGGAGAATTCATATGCTTTAAAACTGCTTTTAAGAGAATAACAAGCTAAAATTCAGGTTTGGTTGAAAATGAAGTTGTTTTAAAGTTTTGGAGTTTCTATTCATCCACAGTGCTTCTAATCAGAGAGAAATGCACTAAGAAGCTTTTTGTACTATTATTTCCTCCATTTAGGCTGTATTCTGGAATGAAATGTACATGAAAACTAGTTTTTGTCACTAAAGGCAATTAGATTGCAGTGGGAAAGAGATTTTACCTGAGCGATTTGTTTGAAACAAGATGTCAGTGTGTAGTAGAGTTTCCCTTTTTATATAAAAGCATGGCCTTGATTATGTGTATTGAGAAGCACTTGTAGCTGGACTTGGTATAAGTGGAACTGAGACCTAAAAGCCTGTTATTTACTCTAATCATGTATGTGCACAGTTCATGTTCAAGGCCAGGTTGGATGGGGCTCTGAGCAACCTGGTCTAGGAGAAGATGTCCCTACCCATGACAGGGGGGCTGGAACTAGATGGTCTTTAAGGTCCCTGCCAGTCCAGGCCATTCTATGATTCTGTGTTGATCCTAAATATTATAAATATGTAAAGAGTACTCTGATGTGTAGTGTGTCTATAATAATATAGTGAATATTATGACACAGTCCTTAAGTGAGTAGAACTAAGATGTTTCTACAGCATTATTTTTAACCTGTTCTCTATCTTAAAATGAGGATGAGAGGAGGAAAGCTTCCCGAAGGCTTTTGTAGCATCTCTTGGAGATTGTTTTCCTTTTGATCAAACAGAGACTCCAGAAGGATAGATAAACTGGGGACGAGGAGAAAAATCCTGAATTAAAGTAAAAATTTTAACAGAAAACATCTTACTGTCTTCCCTTGTTTTTCAGCTATTCCTGGTGAAGGGGAAAAGCTGGGATCTGTAATTCTGACTCTCAGATATGCCATGACTATGGTGCTGTCAATAAAAAAGGTGTACGTCAGGCTTAGGTTAAATGAAAGCTGATACTCTGCTCGATTGATTACATCTGGAAAACATCTTCAAATGCTTGCCAAACAGATCTTTGAATAAAGTTTGTTTAGTATTAATGAGTTAGTTGAAACAACTGTACTGCTTAGTAGTGTTAAATAGCTATCTCTAAATGGAGTCTCTTTTTAAAAAAATTCGGTAGAAAGACGTGAATAGGTATTGTGTTGGATTAGCAGAGTAAAACCTGATTTTATTTCACTCCACAAAAGGTAATTTCTAATTGTATACAGTTCCTTTGAACGTGCTACTATCATGTCATATTTTACTCATACATTTGTTTTCATTTATCTTTGACCTTATTTCCCTCTTGCACTTCACTGCTGTGCAGGCTCATACTCCTCTGGGTGATGCACTTAATGAAATCAAATAGACTGCAGTCAGAGGTGTGAGAAGGAAGACTCCGTTTCTAACAGATGTACAGCATGTTTTTTAATAATTATCTAAGAATTGAATGGTATGAGGAGCAATGCAGTTACTAGCACCTCTGTTTTCTGCCAGAGTTTGTTTCCTAGATAAATAGACTTTAAATTCCTGAAAATAGGCTTATTATTTAGTCTTTTAATGGAGATGAATAATTCATATCAGGACCTTTAGCAGCAGGTTTGAAGAAGGGAAAGTTTTCCCTTCCTCTGCCTTACTGGTCACCATGTCAGATCTTGCTTTAGCTCAGCTCTAAGCTAAGCTAAGTTTGTTTCTGACTTTTTTTTTTTTCTCAAATGTTACCATTGTATTAGAAATTTCAGCAAGATGTGGTGTTAGCATCTTGTTAAATCTTGTTAGCATCTAGTTAAAATTAGGCTAATTTTAGTGTGACCTTACAGAAATGCAGTGACCTAATGTCACATTGAGAAGACTTCTGTGAAGTCTACATCCTTAGAACCATGTCTTTGTTTATTTATTTTATTCATTTTCTACACACTTGTTAACATTGATTAAGCTATTGTCTACAGAAACAAAATTGTCAAGTCTATGTTAGCATCAAGGTTTCCACTTTATTTGTTTCGTTTCACAGATTTCTCAGGGAAAATCCAGTAGAGATGTAAGTTATTGGTACCTTTAAGCCTGCTGTATAATTGTGGGGATTTGAGTTTTGTTGTGTGTTTGTTTGGTGGGGTTTTTTGTTGTTGTTTTGGGGTTTTTCGTGATATATTTGTTGGTTTTGTGTTTTGTTGTTGTTGAAGGTTTTTAAATATCCTTTTTGCACAAACCAGTAGCAGTTTTTTGACTCCTCTAAGATAGACAACAAAACTTTCGAAATATTGTGAAATCTGTACATAAGCTGAAATTTATCAGCCTCTTATTGGTGTAAAATGAGTATATATATGTAAGTGGTGGATTGACCCTGGCTGGCAGGAAATCCTCTCTCTGCCCTTCCAACCTTTCCTGAGGGATGGAGAAGTAGTTCAGGAAGGGCAAAAATAAGAAAACTCATGGATTGAGGTGAAAACAGTTTATTAAGTGATAAAAGAAAGAAGAAAAAACCACAAGTGATGCTCACCACCAGCAGACTGATGCCCAGCAATGGCTACTTCAGAAAAATTGCCCCTTAGTCTTATTGCTGAACATGATGTTCTAAGGTCACAGGTGATGGTAGACTTTTGAAATTCAGACTTAAAATACTTCCTTTTTCTTATGTTGTTAAGTGTTCTTTCTCCTTTCTTAATTTTAAATGCTGTGTGATATTGTACTGAACTTGCCTTGATCTGCATCACTCACCCCAGCTTTCACCATCTCAACTCAGCTCTGAGGTGTCCACACTTTCTTGTCTGAGTCACTCTGCTTCCCGCTCTGATGAGCCAGGCCCTGGGACTGGAAATATCTGAAGTTGGCAGTGTTTTATGTTCTCTCTAAATTAAACTGCTTCAACATGATTAGAATTTGGAGCTATGCTCTTTACTTGACAACATTTTGATGTCTTTCGGGTCTCTAAAATATCAAATGTCCTGTTTTTCCATTTTTTTTTTTTTCTGGTAAAATGGTCTCTATGTTGAGTACCATATAGAGATGAAAGCAAGGGTGTGCTTGCAGGAATTTATCTAAATTTCATGTTAGAGTTGTTGGAAAAAATCTTCAGAATCTTAGTTTGAATTCTGTAATAGGGATCATCTTTTAGAGAAATGCTGTTGAAAACATAAAATTCTTAGTTGCTTGAAAACATGAGCAATAATCTAACATCACCTTTGTTAAAGCTGATTTTCTTTACACTGTGGATCGGTTAGAAAAAATATAATTGTGAGGAATGACTTTATATACGAAAATGTTAGGTTTTATTTTCATAATCCAAGTAAGTTAAAGCAAAATGTGCTCTTTCAGTTAAAATTGTTCAAATATTTTGATGAGGTTTCCTCAATTGTGTTTAAAGAAAGCTATCCTTAGATTTGGCATAACTTTATCTTAGTTTAGAACAGTGTCATGAGGATCCCATATCTTAATGAAAATAAACATTTGATCTAACCTTACACAGTGTTTGTTTTAAGATTTGAAAGGTGTTAGATCTTATTTTCACATCAAAAAACTCCAGGATCAGTTCTTGGTTCTGCCTCAATTCCTACAAGACTCCAAAATTAGTTTTAAACCAGTGTTTTTGTTAATTGATGGTATTTATGTAGCAATGTAGTTCTACTGTATATATAACTTTAATGTCAATGTTTTTTCAGATTTTGAATGTTACTTTTCTTTACTACTTACATCACTGTCCAATTTGACTTCCATAAACATCTTGTCATAAATGTGTTGTTTATAGCAAGGAAATTTTTTTTCTGATTAAATGTGATATTTCAAGTACTCTGTAGAGAAAAATGCTGTATGCTTGTCTCATGTGAAAGGATACATATGTATGTGTGTGCACGCAAATATTGTTTTTTGTATCGTTTAAGTTATTAATGGAAAAGAAGCAGATGGTATTTCCTGTAATTCAGTCTTTGTTCTGATTTTACAAGTGGTATAACTTGAATGGTGTTTAGAAGGCTTCCAAGTTCTTTTCAAACATAATTTCTGTTTTTCTGATGGCGTTTAAAGCAAAATTAGAGGTTTGCTTTACCAGGGACATGAATATAGAACAATAAGTATATTGACCTTTAAAATTCAGTGGTAAAAAGACAAGTTTTTTATCAAAAGAAGCTTCTGAATAAATACAGAGCTTAGTATACCATATGCATCTCATTCTAGCTCCATAAAATAAGGGAATGTGGATCATGCTTTAATTGCCAAGATAGCTGCCTTTTAAAAAAGGAAGATTTATGGATTGCTGAGGTTACCTTTGCCTGGTTACCTTTTCTGCAGCAGCCAAATGGGATGAGTACTCTTGGGTTACCTGGGACTAAGAAGAACTGTGTTGCGAGGCAGTGATTGCTGCAGTCCAGGGCTACCTGAACAGCTGGAATGGCCTCTTCCCCACTGTCCCTGTGTTCAGAACTTTCAGCTTTCACTTGACAGATAGCTCTTTTGAACCTCCTCTCATTTAGCTGGTGGATGGTATTGCAAGCTTGAGGCACCAGTTTAAGATTGGATCCCATTCTGACTTCTGTCTGGCAGCAAAGGTTATGAAATGGATGTGATGAATGGGTGGGTGGTCTCTCAGGAAAATGTTGAACTCCATCCTCACATAGTGTAGCTATGAGACAATGGAGCTTGGTGTGGAGTTTCTTAGAGTTACAACTAAACCTCTATACCCAGACAGTGTGTGGCTTATTCTGGGGCATATTTATTTGTGGATTATAAATGTAAGTTGCAGCCTACTAGGTAGTCCTACTTCAGTGCTTGCCTTATTTGTGTGTTGGAGGAAGCACGGTGAAGCTAAACTAACTGTTCATGCTAAAAATGGTGACTTTTTTAATGGTAGGGTTTGTTTTTTTTGTTTACAATGATATTTTTACTTAGTGTATATAACAGTGCATGCTATTTTTGAGTTACCTGGAAGATACTCAAGAACTTGATGGTGATTTATACAATGTGAAATATGTTGAAATTTTAAATTTGTACAGAGGTAGTTTTCAAAATACAGCCTAACTTGGTAGCCATAGAATCATTAAATGCATGTTGTATTAAATATTTCATGTTAGGTGTAAGTCAGCATTATCTGAAGTACTGATCTTTGTAACTTTTATAGGTGAAGGTAGAAACCTATATACAGATACTAAGCAAATTTAATACATATATTTCTCCAATTATTTTAGTTAATACATCAACTAACTAGTATTTTGCAATAGTGTGACGTATTTTTTGATCTACAGATTATTAGGTTTATTTTTGCAGAGAAAGTTGAATGCTTTAACTTGTCATGTGAATGAGTTATAAGAAATAAAGTATGTATTTATTTTAAAACAGTCAAATTACAAAATAGAAGTTATGCCCATTTAAAAAAGAACAGTGTACACGGAGGCACATCTATATAAAAGTCATATAATGCTAAATAGTATGTAAATTCCTTTTATACAAATGTAAATTGTATATAGTATGGCTTCATGGAATATATTTACATTATGTGATTCATTGAAGCTGTCTAGGCAGAATATGACTTCTAGTTCAAATATGTTTGGAAAAAAGTATACCACTTTCGATTATGTCTTCCTGTTTAATTCAAATAGCATTGTAATTTTAGAAAAATATTTTTGCACTGTTTGTTAACTTGTAAATATTTCTGCTAACTTCAGACTCTGGAAGGCTGTGCTTAGTTATTTTTAATAGGAGAAATTGTCTTACCCAATGTTGTGTAAAGTTGTAACAATGCAGAGTGGCTTCTTACGTAATTCCTGTTTTTTGCTATCAGTTTTTTTAGGGTAATATTTTATTAATTGAACTTCTGTTTTCTTCCAGCTGACAGCACGATCGCTACCTTCCATACAGTCTGATGAGAGACTACAACCTCTGCTTAATCATCTCAGGTAGCATAAACTGAAAGCATGAGTATATTCCTTCATACAGATTAAAATAATTGTATTAGTAGAATGCTTTAGGTACAGGGATTTTTTCAGACACCTCATCTGTGTGATTGGCTTTGACTGGAAAAAACCCAAAAGTAACCCTTCAACTTAAGAAAAGCTTTATAAATCACAGGATCACAGATCACAGAACATTCTAAATTGGAAGGGACCCACAAGGATCATTAAGTCCAGCTCTTATGTGACTGACATGAAATATAGTTTATAGAACTAGTGTTGCTTCTAAGTAACAAAAAATTATTTGTAGCTTTTATAACATTTTTATAGTATGTGCAAAGTTGTTAAGGTTCTTTATGAACAAAACAGATTCCAAGTTACACTGCTTAGAGTATGGGCCTTCCTTGTTGCAAGTATTCTGTGCTGGTTTTGGAAGATTTCACTGTCATTGATGAATGGAGTCCTAATTTGTTCTTTTAGTGGACCTAAGGAGGTTGCTGAAAGTGAACCATTAGAGTATGTTCCAACAAAACTAAATAGTCTGCCTCACTCTTAGTGGTATGTATGTATAGATATATATACTTCCTACTTTATTTGTAGAAAAGGGAAGAAGAGTAAGAAAAAAAACTTTCCTGATGTTCTTCAGGTTAAGCATCTGGTCTCTTTCTTACATATGTGATTGCTTTTTACCGCTATATATGGGAGAGTTTTCTTACTATGGTAGTATGCAGGAGGACAAGATCCATACAATTAAGAGGAAGATGGCTTAGAATCATAGAATAATTTAACTTGGAGTGAACCTCTGGAGATGATTTAGTGGTTAGATCAGGTTGCTCAGGTATTTATTTCTGTTGAATTTTTAGTATCTCTAAGGATAGAAATTTACTTAAAATATGTCAGTAATGAAATCTCTGTTTTTGAACATGTACAGCTTTGCATTAAGATTACTGAAATTATGTTGGATGACTTAGAAATGGAATTGTTGAAGCTCCATCATGGCAGCACTGCACAGGAATTAGGATGCAGATCTAGTTAGCATGCTCCTTATTTCCTGTGGTGCTCTACTGCTTTAGGTATCTGTACCTAAACCCTAACATTTTATTTCAATTAAAAAAAAAAAGTTTTATAATTTTTAATTTATAGGAAGAGGTTTATGTTTTGCTGTTTTTAGTGGAAATCAGAATAGGAAAAATAGCTTTTTTGTATCTCTGCTTATTTACATATGATTGAACTTTGTTCAAGAGCAATGAATGAAAACAAGTGTTGCAGTGTAACTGTTACATAGCTGGTTAGGGATACTTCTGAATGCCAATAACCTTCAATGTTATTGTAACCATACATCTCACTAGGATTTTAAAAAATACGCCTCAATGGCATGCCTTTCTCCATTTGAAGATAAAGGGCAATTAAGTTAGCTTTTTATAAACTGTGCTCTCTAGGGGTAATTACTGAGAAATTGGAAATTTCTTTTGATATATGCTGTGTGTCTATGTAAGTGGAACCAGCTTTCAGCATCACAGCAATCAGTCCTGTCTATGCTTTTTTTTTTTTTAAATATGGGAAAAGGTTGCCAAAAAAAGTTACTTTAACAGAGATACTGTATCCCACATTTATGCTACTTGTTGTACATTCTTATGTTATCTTGGTAGGTATGTTACACAACTGGTAAGTTACTTCCATTTTGATTTTGTGAAAATGGAGGGACTGATTCCAGTATTTTTTGTCACCAACAGAAAAAAATTATACAAATGCTTCCAAGTTGCCTTTTTGCAAGTTCCTTTAAAATGGAGAAAATACATCAAACCTTACAACTTGAAAAGCAGACTCTGGCAGTAAACAGACAGGTGACCAAATAGGTCATCTTTGTTATTTGTTTCTGTGAATCTGTGATTCATTGTGCTTCATCTTACTCATAAGAAAAGAGAATATTAGTTAGTTGTAGACTTTTCTCTGCCTTCATTGTGTGAATTCTTACAGCGGTATATTATTTTTGGCATATGTCAATAGAACTCTATCAGGGGAGCAAAAGCTTAGATAGAAATGTATGAAAAGAGCATACAGTTGAAGGTTACAGAGTATCGTTTAGTTGGTAAAGCCCAGCACTTTTTTTGGCACCCATTCATATGTGCTTGTGACTTACAAATTAGCTAGTCCTCAGAAAAGGTGATGTTACTGTGGATTATGTCCTCATAGATATTGTAAACCATTCCCTTTTTTTTTTTTAATGGATGTAACATATGTTTTGTAATTGGGTAGTTCTAGACTAAATATATATTTTGTCTGTGATTAGATACTCTTTTTGTCCAATTCTGTTTCATTGGTGCTTTCTAATACTACTTGTACTAGATCAAAAAAAAAAAAAAAGATAACATTTTTGGTTAAAATGTTAAAACATTTGCTGCAAGGCTGTGTTTAGGGATTTGCCATGCTCACAGTAGGCTACAAAGAGATTTAAATTGCTAAAACTTTAACAATTTAATAGAGATGGAAACTTTGTCTAAATGCATGAGAAGAACAGTTCTGCAACTCTGCTTTATATGGAGTGTGTGATGACGTTATAGGGATGTAACATTCTATTGTTTAAAATCTTCAGCAGGAATAATTTTGAATAGACAAAACCTGTTGTTTGTGATCCCATCAAACTACTATAGGACTGGGCCTATTTATGAATTACAGGAAGAAGCTGAGTTGACTTTATTTAGTCTTGTTAAAGAGGGGCTTAGGGATGATCAAATAGCAGCTTACAACTGTTTCAAGGACAAACATCATGGTGTTGGAATTCTCAATGGTCAGAGGATATAACAAATGACAGTGGTCACATACAACAGCTTGGGAGGTTTAGATCAAACACTCGGAAAAATGTCTATACTAGAATGATCCTGCAGCAGATTATACAGTGATATAGAATCTTGGTTCATGGAGATTTTTAGGATTCAACTGGAAAAAGCCACGGCTCACCTGACTAGTGTTGGCAGTAATCCTATTTAAAGTGGGGTATGGGACTAAATGGTCTTCTAAAGTCCTTTACAGCCACCACTTACATGATTCTCTTAATTCTGTCTTTAAGTGATAGTTCATAAGATTGATACAGAAACCCAAGGGTTTTGCAAGACTGGATTTTTTTAATAGATAATGCAATACTCATGCAGACATATTCACCGTCCTTCTCACCTATGCTCATCTCACAAGCAAGTAAAGAAGAAAGCACACCTTGATAGACAGTTGTTATTTATTATCCTCAACATCTACAAAGTACCCTTCATACCCTCACTAAATCTTGGAATACACTAACACATCCGTGAATAATACAATATTTATCAAAACCGTCCTACAGCTGTTTATTTGAAAGACATAGATCCCATTCTTGGAAGCATTGATGTAGTGGAAGTTTCTTCTTGGTCAACAGCTGTGCAAATGTATGTATTGATCTTTAGTTGCTAGGTGTTTTAGAAAACTTCTGGTAACTAAGATATTGGATTTTAGAAAAGCAGATTTTGAGTGATTGAGTCAGGCTGAATGGAGAGACAGGAATTTATATATGGAGATAAAACAAAACTTTTAAGTGAAAAGTGAAGACATTGCTGCTTGCATTCCAGTAAACCACGAAAATAAATATTTCTAGGTGAGTAAGAAGGTCAGGAAGTAAGCTCAAGAGCTATGTCAAATAAAAGAAAGAATGAGTCCAAAATAAGAGCTAAAACTGAAAGCAAAAAATATAAGAAAGTGAGAATGATCACAAACCTGGCTAGTTTGTGTCGTAATGTGTTTTCAGATCAGCAGTGGGAAGCTGTTTGCCTACATTTAATGATGTGAAAAAAATGAGGACCATTGTTCATAGAACAAAGAATAGTCTTAGATTTTTATTTTTATTTTTGCAAGATTCTTGAGATTTTTCTACTAGAAATGTAGAGAAAATAATGGCAATCTGTGGAGAAAGCAGTGTGATTTTTTTATGATGAAACCAAGGGACTTGGAGAATCTCTACTGTAGAAAATCAGAAGACCTGGCACCTGAAACTGCAAACCTGAAAGCTTGAGCTGTCCCTTGAGCTCCTTGGGACAGGAATCCAAGAGCTTAGCTGCCAAAGGCCATATGGATAGTGCTGGCCTTTGTGCCTAACTCTAGTCTACCACGTATTCTGGATAGATAAAGCTCATACTCTTTTTCAGAGCACCACCTTTGAAGGCAATTTGTAGGGTTCAGCTCTTTGGTGAGTAGAGTCAAGTATCAAGAAAATTTGACCTTGCAAAGGTCATATGCTACTTTTTAATGTAAAAAATTAATAACTTTTCCTGTTTGTGTACCGTGATGAAAATATTTGACCTTTTCAGAGTCTGAAAAGTAGAATTTTTTCTTCTCCCCCTCAGCCCTTCTTAGCACTGAGTTTTCTCTCCTTGCAATAGAGTTTTCTACCAGGTCCAGATATAATGGTCAGTAAGATTCAGAGAGCATGTCCTCTTTTAACAGTAACTTCTGAAGTCTTACTTTGTTCACTTGTAGGAAAACTTGTGTCTTCTCTTTGGACCTTCTCTTCCCAGGCCAACCCTTTCTATGGAAGCTAGGAAAAAGTAATTTTCTTTAGCTTAGCAATTTTTTTGAGTATTAATATGATTCTAATGAATACTTTAGGATATAAGCAGGTGATCTAAAATTATTATGGAGGAGCAGCTTAAGAAGTTACCAGCCCTCATCCTGGGATGTGATCATTTACTGGTTTTCCTAATTGGTTGTTTACAAAAAAAAAAAAGTTGCCTAAGAAACAGCTGTTGTTTGTTGTTCTGTGCTTCGATTGTAATATTTTGGGCACTGTGATTTCTGTTTTGTTTATAGTTTGCTTAAGTAAATTGATGCAGATCTGTTTCTACAAGGGAATTTAGATAATTCTATAGTAAAATTCATAGTAATAGACATACACAGCTCAAATACTTTAAATTATTTATCTTATTGTGTATTATCTTGTTGTGTAATGAAAAAAATCTATTGAGTACAGCAGGCTTTCCTAGTGCTCCAGTGTGTGCGAGAAGTAAGGCTAAAGAATAAATGAATGCACTATAATTAAACAAACTATTTGTACTCTAGTAAAATCAACTGTTCATTATATGCTTTTCATACTTCATGGTATTGAAATGCCACAAAATAATTTGCAGCACCTAGTATTGTCATTTAACAAAATGTCTTTTTTTCTGGAGTTAAACTCTGCACGCTGTTGAAAGATTTAAGAAAGATTTAAGAAGTTAGGTAAAAAATCCCTCTTGCACAAGGATATTTGTTCTTACCCAGGTTTTGCAACCTGCTTTTTGGATGAGTATGCTGTATCCAAAGCCCCTGTTTGCTTTGTTGCCTGCTGTGCTGTCAGCTCTTGACTTTGGTTGGGTTCTGCTGTAAGCATTTCTCTGGTCCTGTTCTGCAGCCCTGCATATATCCTCATTCAAGAAGTCTATATATTTAAAAGTAAAAGCTGGGCATTAGATGTTGAATTTGATTTGAGGTTACTTTGGTGACAATGTCTGATGTGTGACTGTCTCTGCTGTAGTGTATGGTTACAGCTGGTTGCATGGTGTTAGGAAGAGCACTCCCAGCAGCTTGAGGGAGGTGATCCTTCCCCTCTGCTCAGCACTGGTGAGACTGTATGTGCAGGGCTGTGTCCAGTCCTGGTCTCCACAGTACATAGGAGAAGAGACTGAGAGAGCTGAGACTGTTCAGCCTGGAGAAGATATTTTTCGGGACAGTGTGGGTGTGAATCTTAGCAATGCATATAAATAGGTGTCTGTATCAGAGGAGGAATAAAGAATACAGAGTGAGTCTCTTCTCAGTTGTATCCAGTGATAGGCCAGGAGGCAATGGGTGCAAACTGATATACAGGAAATTCCGCTTAAAACATAAGAAAATGATTTTTTTATTGCCAGGGTGGTCAAACATTGGAACAGGTTGCTCAGAAGTTTGAGTCTCTGTCCTTGGAGATGCTCAAAACCCAGCTTGATGAGGTGCTAAGCAACCTGCTGTAGCAAGCACATGTTTTGAGCAGGGGGTTGGACTAGATCATCTTCAGTGGCCTCTCTCAACCTCAACAGTATCATGATACTGTGATGACCCCTCACCACTCTTTCCAGACAAAGGGGGTAGGGAGCGTTTCTTTACTGTATTGGCTCTAAAGTTGGTTTTATAAGTGTCAATTACTTGGTTTCTGGTTTTGCTGATATAAAATAATTGCAGCCTATAATTGATAAAATAATTTCTTTCTACATTCGTATACTTAAAAAAATATTTTTTGAGCAGCTTTAAATGGTGCTCTTCTGTTTGCTTTGTTTTTCAGCCATTCTTATGTTGGCCCAGATTACAGCGTCCAAAAGAACACTGGAAAAATTTCTCTAGAGCAGATTGATTCTGTAAGTCCTCTGTGTTTCTGGAGTTATGTAGTATGTTGAAACTTAACTTTTAAAATTCAAATACTCTATGTACAAACAACATAAAAAATGTTTCTCTTTTTTTTATTCGTATTTTATTTTTAACTGTCAAATGAAATTGTGATAAAGTTCAAAATAAACCAGAATTAACTAAAAATGCCTCTAATCAGGGCTATAACGAATTGCCTAATTTTCTGCTTAATTTTGTGTACTTTCACAAATACCTAACATAATTATAAGGAGAGTTTAACAAAATTTTCTTATTGAATAATCATGCAACCCATGATGTTTAGTATATGATTATTCCATTCCAGTATTAGTATTTTCACTGCTCTTTTTTTGACTTACAGAAGGGGTTTTGAAAACAAGGAAGTAAATAAAATGGATTGTAAAACACACATGAATGTTATAGAGTCAATTAAAAACACATTGTAACTATTTTATCTGAATTTTAAGAAATGTGTGTGTTTTCAGGGTCCATCTTAACCATTATAGAGTTCCTCTGGTAGTGAATTCGATGGCATGACTCACATGTTAAAAAATAAAAATGCAAAACCTAAGTAAAATTGAATGTTACATGTTTTCTGTTCTCTGAGATCTTGCTTTATACCAAATAGTATTTTTCAGGGAGTAAAACCTGCAGATTAGTTGCAAGGAATTTTACTCTTGCTTGTTGTTTTTCAAAGATGTTTTTAAGAAAAAAAGTCCCCTTCCCTAGCCCCCAGAAACTCTTATCATAGGTCACTTTGCCGTTCCAGCAGCTGAAATAAGGAAGAGACAAGAAATATTGTAATGGAATTGTAGATATATGTTTCCTGACAGCAATTAAACCTGTGTTACTTTGTAGCTGAAGATAGCCTGTATCCCTCTGTCCTTTGGCTTTTGAGATGGTTGTTGGATTTGATGGCTTACGGACGCACTTGTGTTATGGTCAGTCCCAAAGCTCTCTGTACACGCGTAGCTTTTCTTCCAGCCATTGACGTTTTCAAGTGGAGCTAGTTAATAATCACAAGAAGCATGTATCCTACAAATTAAATGATCAGTGTGCCTTAAACAGGAATTTTTCTCTTGCCAGCTTTCTGTGAAGTCGTTCCCTCTCTGCATGCGGCAGTTGCACAAAGCGCTGCGCGACAGCCATCACCTCCGTCACGGGGGGCGGATGCAGTATGGGCTGTTCCTAAAGGGCATCGGCTTGACCCTGGAACAGGCACTGGAGTTCTGGAAGAAAGAATTTATCAGAGGAAAAGTGGATGCAGATAAGGTAACTCAACAAATGAAAAATATCTAAATATGTGAATGTGAGGATGTAGTTGATGTGTGCGCTGCGTTACAGATTTGAATAAGTGCTTGTTAAAGTAAGTAATTGGGCAAAAGGCACAGTAATGTATTTTAAAGGTGGGGTTTTTTTGCTCCCTTTGCTTATGATTGTAGTAATTTTGTTGGGCATTTACCTGAACTATGGATAAAAAAGGCAAGCTACAAAGAGGCTTTTTATTGATGAGTACTAGAAATATCTTACTTTACCATTAAATTACTAGGAAGCCGATGTCCTTTGTGAAATACAGGTATTATGTGACTAAATTAATTCACCAAGCAGGTAAGTGACCACAAACATCTGAAAGACAAGGTTAGCTTTTTTGTTGGTTGATTAAAAAATATATTAATTGGACATCTGTGTGTGAGGTAGGCTTGCCTTAGCAAATTTACAGTCTAAGAATAAAAAAAGAAACTGGAGAAGAATGGAGACAGAACAATATGTTCAAGGAAATGGTGAAAAAATGCTGTTCGGTGCAATGGGAGGCATTATTGACATATTCATTGGCCTAACCCTTGCTAATATTTTTGATAGTATCATGAGTGAGGAAGGTGTAACATATATATATACTATCTCTTTGAGAGCATGAAAAATACATGCTAGTTTTTGAAGGATTGTGACCTGCTCTTTAACTTGAACAGCTTAGGTAGGATGAAGTAGGCTGCCTCTTTTTTTCTAACTCCTTATATGTTATGATTTAAGAGGAGATACTTAATTTGTTAAAAAAGAAATCCAAAATGCATTTCTGTAGAAAAGTTTCAAGAACAGCTCTGAAGAGAGGTAATAAAATTTTTAGTGGAATGCCAATTACTTCCTAATTGTATTGAATTTGCATGGCCAGGTTTTGCTAGGGGATGAGGCTACAGGGATACGGCTTCTGTGAGAAGTTGCTAGAAACTTTCTTCATGTCCGGCAGAGCCAATGCCAGCTGGCTCCAAGATCACTGGCCCAGGCCAAGCCCATCAGTGATGGGCATAGCAACTCTGGGACATTCTGAACATATTCAAGAAGGAGGAAGAAAAATTTTGTGCAATAGCAGCTTCATCCAGAGAGAGAAGAGTTGAGACTATGTGAGAGGAACACCTCTGCAGACCCCACGGTCAGTGGAGAAGGAGGGGGAGGAGGAGGTGCTCCAGGCACCAGAGCAGAGATTCCCCTGCAGCCTGTGATGCAGAGCATGGTGAAGCAGCTGTCCCCCTGCAGCCCGTGGAGGTCTGTGGTGGAGCAGAGATCCACCTATAGCTCATGGAGGACCCCAGGCCAGAGTAGGTAGATGCCCAAAGGAGGCTGTGATTCCATAGGAAGCTTATGCTGAAGCAGGCTCCTGGCAAGGACAAGTAATGCCAGGGAGAGAGGAGCCCACTCTGGAGCAGGTTTGCTGGCAGGACTTGTGACCCCACGGGGGACCCATGCTGGAGCAGTCTGTTCCTAAAGGACTGCACCCCATGGAAGGTACCCATGTTGGAACAGTTTGTGAAGAACTGTAGCCTGTGGGAAGGACTCATGTTGGTGAAGTTCGTGGAGGACTGTCTCCCATGGGAAGGACCACACACTAGAACAGGGGAAGAGTGTGAGGAGTCCTTCACCTGAAGAGGAAGGAGTGGCAGAGACAACGTGTGATGAACTGACTGGAACTCCCATTTTCTGTCCCTCTGCATTGAGTGGGAAAAGCAGGAGTGAAGCCAAACCCAGGAAGAAGGGAGGGGTGGGGGGGAAGGTGTTTTAAGATTTAGTTTTATTTCTTATTACCCTACTCTTATTTGATAGGTAATATATTAACTTTTCCCCAAGTCAAGTCTTTTGCCTGTGACAGTAACTGGTGAGTGATCTCTCCCCATCCTTATCCCAACCCATGAGCCCTTTGTTATATTTTCTCTCCCCTGCCCAGCTGAGGAGGGGAGTGATAGAGCAGCTTTGGGAGGCACCTGAGATCCAGCCAGGGTCAACCCATGACAGTAGTTGAATTCAGGAAAATCCAGACTTTTCAATTGCCATTTCCTGTGCTTAAAGGAAACTGAAAGAATAAAAGCAAGCTATTAGAAACAATAACTGTAAAGATACACATTTGTTATTTCTATTTTCAAAAAATATTGGGAGAACATACCTGATTCCACCTACTTGAGCTTTGACTGAGTATGTACATGCACATGTATGAAGATATGTATGCACCTTGGATCCTATTTTCAGTCACAGGTTTATGACTTTCTACTGTAGCATCTTTGTTAATAGGCCCTAGAAATAAATGAAGTTTTATGATCCTATGTTTAGCTTCAGTAGTTAGCATATTGTGAATCAAGCAAGAGGTTATAGTTACTGCATTTGTCACAAGCAGGCTTCTTTTTCCATGTAATTTTGGTTCTTCTCAAGTTCTAGAAAACGAGCTTCAAACTGGGGTAAAAAAGAAAACGAATTTTTTACACCTCCAGCTGAAATTAATGGCCTGTAATTTTTCACAGTAAAATGTCATACAATGTTTAATGTCCTGAAAAAATGAAGTTTAATACAACTGTTATTGGTATTTTCTTCTTTTGACATTTTTGTTTTCTGGCATTCATGCCATTGTTTCTTTCCTGTAGAGTGGAGATAATTATACTGTTTTATCTTACTGGAGTATTGTGAATATACACATGCGATACTTTCTAAATATTAAGGTTAATTATGTAGTTACCAACTGGTATTTTGCAAAAATGGAGTGTTCAATTTGCTTCAAGTGGTTATGATTTCAAAATTGTTTGTTTGCATTTGTTTTTAATGGATGCAGCATCTATGCCAGTTCTCAATCCAAAGAATTCTTGGCAAACAACTTCAATCTTTAGTGGGATAGAAGTTACCTTGAACACATCAGCAGCAAACTGGCGTGCATGTCTCCAGGCTAAGTGTAGGCACATTGACAATTTGCTGATGTGAACATGCCTCAGGGCTCATTGATAAGAACACCGCAGAAAAATTTTTAAGAAATTATATTTTACCTTTAGAGAGGAATCTGTGAAGTATATTGTAAGTGAAGTGTGAAACCATGTAGTTAGTGGGGGAAAAAAATAATCAAGTACTGCCTATAAAGAAAGCACTGAAACTGGTACAGATACTCTGTTGGTGGGGTGATGAGGAATGATCATGTACTGGCGTGTTCACAAAGAGACAAATGCAGAGTGCAAAATGAACCTTTTTTTTGTTTAGCCACTGCAATTAAAATTACTCTGCAGATTGCTAGGTTAAGAGTGCCTAAATGGTGAATTATTCTTGTTCAGATGAAAGGATCAACTGCCAAATAATGGTAGATGCGTTACTTCTGACTGAATGGTTGTGCCAATTGGCTTCATAACCCAGTATTGATTTAAGACTGGTTTGTTTTTTCTATAAATTATAATCTTACTCTAAACAGATATTAATTCTCATAGATTCTTTCGCATTCTGTCCTTCATGCTTAAAAACTCCCCATCCAATCTGAAAACCTAGTGGGGGGGTAGGGGAACACTTAACTCCAATGTGCTTTAAAAATACTTGAAATACAAAAGTAATAAGATAACAAGACAAATGAAATAATTACAGTACAGATGTAAAAATTATTTGATAGTTGAAAATAAAGTCCTTAGTCGTAAAGATCATTATAGTGGAGATCATTAATTGGTTGTTACTGTTTTCAGATATTTTTGTATGATTAGTCTGTGAATGTGAAAAGGAAGAGTTGAAAGATAATGCAGTACTTCAAACGAAGGAAAGAAGAGATGGAGAATCAGTTCCTTTAAGGGATTATTCAGTTACTTCTTTAGCTAATAGCTTGGAATCGTGGTTTTGATACAGATGGGAGACTTTAAGGCAGCCCATCACTTTTTGCTTTCTTTTGCTGTATATATACTCGTGATATATATTCTCTTTCTTAGCAGTAATTGGTGTATGGTGGTACAAAATGCTCTCTTCTAGTACTCTGATTATTTACTGCTGTGTACAGAAGAACAGTTGCTAGTTGTGCACTTCTGTGTTCAAAAATAATTCCTTTGATATTGCAATTTGATATGGCATTGGCTTTTATTATTGTTGCATATACTACTGAGGTGCATCTTATAATTGTACATGAGTTTGGGGGTTTATTTATTTAATAAATCTCCAGAACTTAAGTGTTACTAAAAATTATCCTGATGATAGAAAAGCTTTCTTGTCCTTGTGTCTTCTTATTGAAAAAAGGCATGGCTCTTTAGCCCTTGTGTTTTGGGACTCTTTCCTCAGATGTGGCGACGCTCCGGCTAGTGGAGCATCTCATTCTTTCTGACTCAGTTTTCCAAATCAACTTACTGCAGTTTCATATGGCTTGTTGTTTTCTATAGCAGTTGATCACAAATGGCAAGAAGCAGGTAGTTTTCTTGTTGTCAGAGATTCCTGTCTGAGGTATGCCTCTTCATCCCTTCCCACTAGTGAAGGTCCTCATGGCAAGCCATTTTGCTGGAAGAGGAAAGAGAAAAGTTTACACAGATTAAACCTTGATCAGAGTCTATTGTTGGTAAAGAAACAAACCCTTGATAATTAAAGTTTTGAACTTCAGTTTTTCTAGTTAAAACTGGAATTCTCCAGTCTTTGTTGTGAAGTCAAAGTTATGGTGGCATTTTCCCATGATTGTTCACTTTAAAGTACTTTCATTTGTTCAGCTTTTTTTTTAACCTGTTAAAAATGTATCTGCCTTTACTTTTGATTTTCAGTTTTCATCATATGACGTACATTAAAAGGGAAAATTTTGGACAGTCTTGCAGCCTGTGGCATGTCTTAAGGACAGAGAAGAGCTCTAGCTACATAATTGCTCTTCCAGGACATCAATTACAGTGCTGGCATAATTTTAGTGATGTTTTTAACTGTACTAGCTACCGTAAAAAGAAATAGGATCAGTTTTTGTAGTTGTTACATATTAGGCACCAAAATTTATGTTTAGTAAGCTAATGTATGAGCTGATTAGTGATAAGGTTCTTGCATTGAAAAGAGTGAAAGCAATAATTATCTTTCCTGTACTAAAACTAATTTAGATCAGAATCTGCTCTCTTATGACTTGTTTTATTCCCAGCAACACACATTACTGTAGATATTCCATGCTGTAGTATCTTTTTAGAATTGTATGTATAAAAACAGATGTTGAAGCCAGACCTTGAATTTTGTAAGATTCCTTTTGTAGTCTTGAACTGCTTGTCAGTCTTGCACTTTATTATAGGTGTAGAAAGACTGTGTACTTGTCAGAAGAGGTTTCTCTTTTATTGGCACTCACAGCAGCAGCGAGAAAGTCATTCCATGACATTTTAAGAAAAGTAATGGATGGATTTCCCTATCTGGTTGATAAATTTCTGGGTTGAGGGATTGTGAAGTATCTGAATGTCACTAAATATAGAACCTTTAGCTGGGTCTTTCGAACATCTTCTTAACCATACAGCTCTCTCTCTAGCCATCTGCTGAAAAATACCTGTGGTATGTTGCCACACACACCACCAGTTATTGTATTTAAGCTCTTTGCCTATTTACCCCAAGTAAGACTGGGGATAACTGGCTTTGAGATGCAAATCTTTTGATCTGTATCACCTGAATGGCAAGCTGAATTGCATAGCAGGTCTCTTCCAGTTGAGTTCCTCTGCTTTTTGAACAGAAAAGTTTTGATAGAATAGTTTTTCAATCTTGATATAATTGTTTGTAAGAATATTTTTAAATTATTTTATTAAGCATTCAGATAAAGTGACTTCCAAAGCAAATCCCAGAATCCTGTATACTTTGCCTTCTTGTTTGATAATGTCTGTGTAATTGTTGTAATATCATATAACTGTCATATTCCATCTGTCTATATTCAGCCAGTAAATTATGACTGTATTTCATATTCGGTCATCCAGAAAAACAGCATGTTGTATCAAATGTGCACTCTGCTGATATACCACAGTAGGCACAATGTAAATAAAAATGTACTTTTGCTTTCAGAATTAATTTAACATTCTGCCATGTCTTTAAAATCTGCTGATGAATAAAGACAAAACAGCTCATAGATTATTTGTTCTATGCACAATTGTGTTTTGAAAATTTAATATATTGATTTAGGAAAGTGAAATTGCCATGATAGGGCTTAAGTATTTCAACATGATAGAGGTTACTACTTCTTGAAAGAAGTTTATGTTCTGATTTTGTATGAAATGTACAATACTATTTAGCTGTGACACTGAATTCTTTGTAATGTGGTGTGCTCTGAGCTTTTACTGTTTCCTGTATCTCTCTTTAAGTCCACGCAGAAAGGAGAAAAACATAGTGTCCCTCAAATATAATTTATTTGTTTTCTTTTTCTTTTCTTTTGGTTCCCTGCTGCACATGTGGGAGCAGAAGCATGTGGTCTTTATGGCAAGTTTTACGTTTAAATGCCAATTATTTTCTTTTTCTGATTCATCTACTTAATGGAGTTGGGTTTGGTGCATGAGAACTGGGGCAATACTAGTGAAACTCTAAGTAACTTTTTTTTAAAAAAGCAATTACAATAGTTGGACTCCTTCTTGTACTTTGTTACCAGAGTTATTTCCCTGGTTTTAGAACTTTACAGCAGGCACTATAAAATTAGGTGTGTGTTACTTCTGAGGCAGTACTTCTGCCAGTGAGCCAGACCTTCTTTATTCTTCTGTTCCCATTCTCCCTGCAGTCAAGTAATCTTTTAGTCAAGTCATCTTTTAATGATGAATTAACAAAAGTTTAAAAAAAAAGGTAGGAAAATAGTCTTGTCTATTTCTAAAACAAACTTTCTTCTGTCGAACGCAGAAAGGCTTTTGTCATAATTGCAGTCTAGAGTTCAAATATGTCTTGATTATAGTGCATTTTGCATAAGATAGAATATAAAATGTTCCTTATATGTAAGCAGTTCTCTTTATTATGACAGCAAGGGCTTTTCTTCACTTTTGTTTTCCTTGATCATTATCTTAAAATGTAATTTTGTCTTTTATTGGGCTGTTAATAAAAAAAAAATCTGTTTTTACAGCAGAGTTTTTACAGGGAGAATGCCAGTGATCTTGAGCCAAACTATGCTGTTTGGAGAGCTCCAATATCTAGCATCATCACACAGAGGCTAATATCTCTCTATGTTCATAGGGGTTGACAAACATCAATTATCCATGTATGGTTTTGTGTTTTAATGCCTTTTTTCATTCTTTTATTACTGCATCAAAAAAGTTAAGTCTACATGTTTCTAGGGTACACTTAAGGAATTTATCAGCCTGAGGAAATATATTAATTACTCAGCCTCCTTGTAGTTTTATTTTAAGAATTATTTGATTTTTTTTCCAATGATCAATTTATCTAGTAAATAAATTAATTTGTTTTAATCTGGACTTATACTGAGGAGTTGCTGATATCTTGAAACATTTTATGATTGGAGACTTAATGTCCTTCTGTTCTGTCACTGATCCTTGTCCAAGAAGTTTAACCATATTTCAGTAAAAGGCAAGGTTTTTTCCCACAGTTGTATCACATTTTGACAACTTCATCACTTTGGTTGGTTGAAGGGATATTCTCCAATCCAAGTCACTGGATCTCTTTGAGTGATGCTGCTGGTTTTGCAAATCTGAGGCTTAGGGTAAAATTGAATCTCTTGGACTTTACAGTATCCTGTTACAGATTAGATTGGGTCAGTTGTAGATTTCTAATGAAGAATACTGCTTAGTGGTTATAACCTGAGGGTAACAGCTATTTACCACTCAACCTCATGGTTAATGAAAAAGGCATGTGCCTTGCCTTTTGTGTGCCTTTTGTCATGTAATGCTGAACTTGGCTTCAGATGTCATTCAGATCAGTGTATAGATTGGGAAATAACAGTCTGTAAAGGATTCCTGATAACATCGGAACACCACAAGGATGCTTACAAGGGGATGCAGTAAAAAATTAATTAAGTTATCCAATAATATATAATCAGTCAAAATTGACAGCTTGCTAAAGTGAGCTCTTTGTGCAAGGTACATGACTGTAAAAGGAAAGAACACTTCTGTGGTTTAAGTAGTCCAAAAGGTGTTCAAAATTTTTCAGTCTCTGCTTCAAAGATTGCATATTTAGGGACTGCTATGTAGTTCAACCAGTTTGTAAAATATAAACAATTCTGGGAGCACATGAAGTCTTCCACTGTGTCTGGACATGGCTGCTCTTTGGAAACGATGCATAGATAGAGAACTTCAACTGTTGTGGTGGCCTTGCTCAGATCCTTTGACTCTCTGCCAGGTGTACTGAGTAGAACTGAAATACTGGATTATGAGCCAGTCTTGCTTGGATTAATTCCAGTATCCTGTAGAGGTCTTTGTATTTGGGAACATCCTAGCAAAGGTGAATTGCAGCTCTTGCCAGGAGCAGCACTCTTCAAGAGCAGGCCAATATGCACTGTTCGCTTGGGCTCATTTCTGGTGCTGTGCTTTGAAACATCTGTTGTTTTAATGCCAAGAGTCCTGTTCAAAATGTGGCAAGTCCTTCTAATTGAGATTGTCTGGAATGGCCAAGACAATTTTTCCTCAGACCTTCTCTCATTTGTGAGTTTTTCTTCTGCTGTCCCAACAACCTGGGAAGTCCTCATGTCCTGCTAAATTTTCAAATTGTAGTATAGGTACTTGGATAGCTTTGATTTCTGGTATGCTCTTTCTCCTTCCTTATGAGGAAAACTACTATCCCTAGAATGAAGGAGCCTGCTATGCCAGACTGTTGAGTTAAATGATAACAATTGGACATGGTAACATGTTGGACTATTTTTCAAGAAGCAGATATCCTAAGTACCTCAGGTACGAGCTGGAACCAAAAGTAGGGGCTTTACTCTAAATCTCTTCCAAAATCCATTCCATATTTGGCCTATTGCAGATCTACCTGGTTTGATAAAGGCTGTCTTCTCATCCATATCCTCGAAGATGTTGTGATGGACTAGTGAGAATAATAAACCCTCTGTCAGCGTGCAGCCTGAACCTCACGTCCCAGTCCTGCATGCGTTTCAGGATTCTTCACAAAGTGACACATCTCCACGCTGACATCCATTTTCTTTCCTATTCTTTCCCCATATGTTTAGGTTTTTATTGTACATGTTGGTCTGGGTTACAGTATATGCTACAGCATATGGTCATAGTATCATGAACTACGTGAGTCTGTAAATACGTTATGTGTTCACTGTGCTCAAAAAAAACTACAGAACATTATATGGGAGCATTCTTGTTTCGGGTATTGATACAGCTTGAATAAGCAGTAGGAAATCAGTTTTTAGACTTTGCAGGGGTCCCTTGACTGTCTTCATGCATCTTCTCTGGAAACTTCTAATACATGCTGCTGTGGTATACATATAAGGAAGGATTTCTCCAAGTTTTAATACAGACTTACTGAATTTCTTTTCTTGAATTTTTCCTTGGTATACATATTCTTTACATTTGGATTATAAGATGCCATTATGATCAATAGAGATCTAGCCTATACAGTCAATAGTGTTGTGGTGGAGAATAATTTATTTAATGAGCCCCTAGCTGCCTATGTTAGGGCAAATGGAATTGCTCCCCAGACTCCTCTGATTGCATTGACCTCCACTGACAATAATGGGAGACATCTGGATGTAGATGTCTGGAGCTGAATCTTATTCCTGTAGATGCAAACAATTAGTTACTCTTCTGTTTCACTTTCTTAGATATTTTTTGTTGTACCACATGCCAAATTTCTGTCTACTCTGCAATCCGTTAACACTCTTACACCTCTCTTGGTGATAATGCTTTCTGTGTTCTCCTTTGCCATTGATTGTTTTGGGGACTCTTATTCTCTATCTGCCACTTCTGATAACATGAATAGCCTGTTTACTTTCTCCCTTACCTTCTGCTGAAAGATAAACTCAAATTACATCTGTTAACTTCTTTGAATATTGAAATGTGAGAAAAACCGATTGAAAAACATCAGCAGAAAAATCTGAACGGCATTGGTGTACTTGTAATTGATGGAATACCAGGAGAGTGGAGGGTTTTTTTTTTTATTTAGCTGAATGAGATTCCTTGCTTTAGAACTTGTTTATTAGGTTATTTTTTTTTTCATCTCATGTCAAACTATCTAAATGAGTTTGTTAGGGAGTAAATACTTAGTAAAGAATTCAAGATTGTTCTCTGATATTAAACCTTAATAGTTCCTTAAAACTGTAGAGGTGGTCTGCAGAAATCTGTTGAAAGTTAAACATGTTTACAGTAGTCAGGTTTCAGTGTTCATTTGTTATTTGAAGGAAAGTGCCAATATATTTTTATAGATACTTAGGAAAAGCACAGTATCTCTTATGGTGCTGTCAAATATTGCCATTTTAATTCAAGTGTTTCAATTCTTGTTGAAAATTAAATTTAATATTATGTTCTATTTAAAAACGAAGCAGCAGACGTTCTCACTGCCAGTTCAGTGTTAATTACCATCTAATACATTTATTTTCTTGCTTAAAGATGTGATTATGAAAGGCAGGTCCTGCTTGACCAACCAGATCTTCTTTTATGACAAAGTGACTCAGAGGATGAGGGAAAAGCTGTGGATGTTGTCTACGTAGTATTTAGTAAAGCCTTTGACACCGTTTCCCACAGCGTTTTCCTGGAGAAACTCAGACTCATGACTTGGGCGGGGACACTGTGTGCTGGTTTAAAGGTAAACCAACAGGGGAAATGAACTCAACTCAAAGGAGGGATTATAAATCAGAATAACAATTTAATAAAATGATACACTAAATACAATTATACAGACAAACAATTGGTTTTAACCCACAAAACCCAAATGTATAACCCAGCACCCTGGGGCATGAACAGAGTGGTGCTCTTTGGGCCACCTGAGTCCAAAGTAAAAGGAGAGGAAAAAACCTGTTGGTGAGAGTGCTGTTGCAATCTGGTCAAGAGTGATGATTGCAGTCTGTTGAAAAGTGGTGGTTGCAGTCCAGTTGACAGTGGTGGTCTGCAGTCTGGTTGAGAGCGGTGATCTGCAGTCTTCCGCTGGATCTCACGAGTGGTTAAAAAAGTCCCAAGACTCTAAGATTATTTATATCCTCCAGTTCAGGCAGGAATGCCCAGTACTTCCCTCAGGGTGGGGAGTTCCACAATGGGTGTGAGGACAAGAGCACCCTCCTATCTCGCAGGCCTCTTAACACCCAGTTTATAGCCTAAGGAGTCATGCTGCTCTGGGCAGAGGGTGTAAATGGTCTATTGATACCAGTTTCTGGGAAATGGCGTGGAAGGCTATAGAATACACAGTTTTGGGTTACACCCATACAGTGATGAACTGGTCCCAGCTGTTCTAACTAGGACACACTACTGGGTAAAAAACTGGCTGGATGGCTGAGCCCAGAGAGTGGTGGTGAATGAGTTACATCCAGCTGGAAGCTACTCACAAGTGGTGTTCCCCAAGGCTCTTTGTGAGGGGAAGAGGAGGGGCAGACAGTGATCTCTTCTCTGTGGTGACCAGTGACATGACCCGAGGGAACAACCTGAAGTTGTGTCAGGGGAGGTTTAGGTTGGATATTAGAAAAAGATTCTTCACCCAGAGGGTGGTTGGGCACTGGGACAGGCTCCTCAGGGAAGTGGTCATGGCACCAAGACTGACAGAGTTCAAGAGGTGTTTGGAAATTGTGTACCTAAATTGTACTTAGGTAAGTTATATTAAGAAAAGCTTAAACTGCTGTAAATAAAACCCCACAGTGTCATATTTTTGCTAGTTCATCAGCCATGCAGCTTACATTCGTGTGTAGTATACAATGTGTCTGACTGATCAAAAATTTTCTGATTTCCTTGGGGTAGATGAAACCATCTCCAGGGCAAAGTGGTTCTTGCCTCATGAGGTTTAGAAATACTGAAATTGGAGGGGAAGAAGTTTTTTGTACTTGCTGTGAATTGGTCTGTGCTGACTGCCACACAACTTACTAGTTTTCCAGCTCAAATTTAGCTCCTGACTCAGATCTGTGCCCTTAAGGTAGAAATTGTGCTATGGGTTGATAATTTAGGGTAAATTTTTGTTGTTGGTAGATAGACAAGCATTTATTTTTGCTCCTAAATGACAACTGTGCTTGATGATCTCAAGTTGAGGTTATTTTAAGAATGAGCTTAAAAAAAAGTTGCTTGGATGAAGATATGCCAGCTAAGCAGTGTCAACGGTAATGATTTGAGCAACTACCTGGGAAATGAATGAAAAAGTGAACCAATTATTTCAGAAGATATGCAACTATGTGTGATAAATTTATGAATTTGACACTGTTATCTATAGAGGCTCAACAGTTTTAGACAGGAAATTACCGAATGACTGTTCAAAAAAAAGAGGTGTTAAACCATTTCTTTGAATTTTGCAGAGTTGGAACTAATCTGGTGGTCAGCCAAGAAGCTAGACAAAATTAATGCAGTCATTTTGCTGAGTTGTTAGACTTCAAATAAATAAATATCCCAGTACTGTAAGGAACAGATGCATAAAAACTTACACGAGTATACAAAAGTAATTTTAACTGAAAGTTTCATGGAAGTGTGAACCTAAGCATGCAGGGCTTGAAAGACATGTCATCCTCATATGCATGCTGAATATCAGAATTGATAACAAAATTTATGGAGCACCTAGTTCTCTTTCCAGATACAAATCTACAGATATGACAAGTGATATAAGGAAGGTAACTGTCAGTGATGACATGATGCTTATAGTTTAGTGGCTGGAGTGCCTTGGGAATGTTGTTTCTTGTTGTTCTCCTTTGGAAGTGTATTCATTTATATCAAACTGATAATTCCGAGGCACACATGACCCATCCTTCACTGCTTTGTTTGATGAAAACTTTTCTTCAAAGGAGAACGTACACCTGCCAAATGGTCCATTTGATGTACATCCTCATTCCATATCTCAAGATCTTGTATGCGTTTATGTGAAACTAGCATTTCCTTAAGTTCCTATCTGGAACATGGTAACCTGGTATTAGGCTATACCAATTGCAGATTTATAGCTTATACATATATACACATATTGTCCTTGGTTTGGCCAGGACATGGTTAATTTTTTACAGTAGCCAAGAGGGGGATGTGGCTAAGGCCCAGAGGTTATTTGATACCACCTCATGGCATTGCAAGGAGTGGGAATAAGGGACTCTTGCTCCCGAGAAGGAGGATGTGGTTTCAGGCTGGGAGAAGGCATGGTGGGGAGGAACCAGTTGGTATTTGTCGTGAGTGTATTCAGTCTGGCTGACATGGAATTCATTTCCTCATAGCAGCCCTCACAGTGCTGCGCTTTGCATTGGTGTCTAGAAGGGTGTTGATATTGCACCAGTGTTTTGGTACTGCTGAGCAGAGCACCCACAGCATCAGCACTGTCTCTTGACATTCCTCCCCCTGCACACCCCACTGAAAGGAGGGAGGACGGAGGGACAGGCAAGATCCTGGGAGGGGACACAAGGAGACCAAATGACCCAAACTAAGCAAAGGGATATTCCATACCATACGACCTCAGCTCAGATATAAAAGGAGGAGGAAGAGGGGGAGGCATTAATTGTTTACAATGTTTGCCTTCTGGAACAACGACTCCATGTGCAGAAGCCCTGCTTCCCAGGAAAATAGCCAAACACCGCTTGCTAATGGGAAGTAGAGAATAAACCTTGTTATTTTCCTCTTCACTTGTGCACATGCAAATTTTCTCTTTTGCTTTGGTAACCTGCCTTATTCCAATCTACAGGTCATTTTACATCTTATTCTCTCCCCCCTGTCAGGTTGGGAAGGGAAGTGATAGAGCGGCTTGGTGGGCACCTGGCGTCCAACCAAGGTCAACCCACCACAGCAGGTTTTCTGTGTAGATCATTTCTTTATCTTACACTTTATGTTATTAGTATTGGTGTGTTACTATTTGCTTTCGTATCTCATTGCAGTCAATTGTTCTTATCTCACCCCGTGACTTTCACCTTTTGTGCCTCCAATTCTCAACTCCATCCTGCCAGAGTGGGAAGAGGGAGGGTAAAGGGGGAGCAAGCGGCAGTGTGGTTTGGATTCTCTTTGGGAGAACTGAACTGGGGAGTACCGTTCCTAAACCATGACACACACACGTGCACACACACACACACACACACACATATATATCCCTTAGTTTATGACTTGTATATATTCTAGTGAAGGCTGCCTAATACAGTATGTGTGTCTTAACTAATATTTATTAGGCAAGTGAATCTGCTTTATTCTGATACTCCTGTGAATATACCACATCAAAGCAAAGTGTAAGTTCCTTTCTACAGTACACTTATCAATACCCAGTGAACTGTCCCGCAAGCCTCCTTCATTCTGACTTTGGACTATTGGTTTTGTCCTACTAATCAGTGCTAAGAGCTTAGTTTCTTATAGGGATAAGAAGTCTAAGAAAGCCTCAGTGCCATCAGGATACAGAGTATCATTAGTACATTCAGTACCATACACTGGACACCTCAGTTCATTACAGCAAATACTGGTGCATAAAACCTCAAAACTACCCACTTGTCTGATCTGAAGTGCACTGCTGATGACATCACATTCATCCTACAGGCATACTTGAAGGAAAAAGAAGTCCTCAAAAAACGCTGTCTTCAGTGGTCAGGTTAAACCTTGGAGAGTTGACTTGCAGTCTTTTAAAACAAAAGTTCACACTGCTGCTAATGCCTAGGCTTGCACATTCCAAGATCAAAGTGTCAATATTTGGTAGGGCTGTCTTTGCCTCAGCTTCTTGGCTTCAGTGTGAACCAGTTCACTGCTTAAACGAGACGTATTTCTTGATCACTTTCTCCCTTGCCAAAGCTGTGGCCCATCCACCCAGCACATAAATTATAAATGCATTGCAGATTTTGGAAAGCTCAGAGAGCTAAATGGAGGCAAAATAACTGAGGTAGTCGAGATGTGGCTATACAGTTAAAAAGTTGCAGAGAATCCTTGCTGTCAAGTGTGACCAGCAGTAGGTGATCTAGTACATGTAGATACTCAATAGTGTAATGGTGTTGCTTTAATACTGCTGTTTTATTGTAATTTTGGCAGTAAGTTTCCATTGATATTTAGCACAGACTGTGGTGGGATGTATAGGCATACGTGTTTTTTCTATGAAAGTAGAATCATTTTTTGGGTTTGTATTGTTTTCTTTTGTCTCAGTGGAAACTGTCACACAGAGTACTAGGGAAATGTACATGCTCCTGCAGCGTTATTATTATTGAACAAGTTCATATCAGGGTTCAATAAGAGCCTGATTTTTCTTATAAAAATCACAAAAAAATTTTTGGGATTTTTCAAATCACTTAATTTGAGTTTGACCTTTTACACGTTTTTGCTGTAATGCTCTTATAGTAGATTACAGTTAGAATAGACAGTGATAGTTTTATAGGGGTTTAAGCTGTTTTTCCAAAATAGTTTAAAACCAAACAATTTATAAGCAGTTAGAATGACCCTGCAAACACCTACATGCATGAAATGTGCTGTGCATAATTTATTAATTTTGTTTAAGGAGTTTCAATGGAACCATTTTGGTTTGGGGTGCTAGAGTAAGTAGGAAGGGACAGATCCCTTGGCCTTCTTATTTCTGCATATTTTGGACAGGTCTAACTTTACCTTGGTGCTTTTGCTAGCAAAAGGTGTTGCTCCTCCCTTTTTTTTTTCGTTTATGCACATCCTAGAGTGATAGTATTAGGAAAGAAAGAGGCTGATCATTGAGTTAATTCCCCAGAGAGGTCTGTTCCGCAGGATGTGTTTTCTGTAATGAAATGCCACAATTCATGGTTTGTTCCCACTGAGGATGACCACACAGCCTGTCAGATACTGGCCCTGCTAAAGTCCTGTTTACTTGATCAATAAGAAGAGCTGAACCACAAGGATGAGAGAGCTCTTAGTGAAGCAACTAAACGCGTGTGCCAACTTGCACCATGTAGCTGTGTCATTCTCTGCCATCTGCCACTGCAAAAACTCTTGAGCCCCAAACAGGATTACAAGAAAGCAAGGAGAAAATATCCAACCTGTCCCAAGGCTGTGTTGTGTTATTGTGTAGCTGTTGTTTCTATTTACTGCAAGAGCTGCTTCTCAGCATAAAGTAATGAGTTAGGTAGTAAAAGTAATTTCTGTGGGCATTAAGGCAAGTGATGTGAAAAGTACAGCTCAAGATTTTAGTACACAGAACTGTTAAAGAGGGGTGTTAATTTTCTGGGAAACTAAGCACTACATCCTGAAGCATTCACAATATGCTTTTCCCTTGAAAAAAAATAATTTAGTCTAATTTAATTGCTTGCTCAAATATCCTTTGTTAAGCAAATGAAATGTGTTTTCATTCATCTTTTGTAAAGGAGGAAAGATTCCAGAGCTTCTGGGTAGAAGAATAGGTGGCTACAGGAGTACAGATTCCATATTCAATTTACCAGATTCACGCAGGGGTTAGAAATTAAAATACATATGTCTTTCTGTTTGATATTTGCTGTTTTTCGGCAGGACTTGGCCCTGCTGCTGCCCCGTGAAGGGGAGGGGAGCTGTTTCTCCCAAGCCTTTTGAGTATATGCACACACCTAGAGCAGATCCTCATTCAGTTGTGCTCTTCCTTCTAGTGAAGAGATGGTAAGCCCAGCTCTGTTGCTATCAAAAGTAGTGTTCATTTACTATTCAATCACTCAGTTCTTTCATCTTCTGAGCAAAAAGGTTGACTAAATAGGAATGCTGGATTCTGCCTGTGGCTATGCTAGAAAACAAAATGCTGTTTTCTCTCTTTTCTTCCCCTTCCCGCTTTTTAAAAAAATTTTTTAAAGTAGAGTAAAGTCACTTTGTCAAATGCACAGTGAGGACTAATTAGTCAATGTTTGTTCAGAGCTTTGGATGTCTTAAGCCTTATTTGGAATGAGTGCTGAATATTAGCCATCTTCATGCATTGGCTTGATTATAACCAGCATCTTGATGGAGAAGTTTTTTTTTTTACCATTTAAATCAGGTGCAATTTAGGATTTTATTCTCACTGTTTGTGTGTATTTTTATACACATTTATCATGTACTTGCATATTAAGTTGTAGATTTTTGGGTATCTATATTTTTAAAAAATTGAAGTGTTTTATATGAAGAAAAATACACTTATACACTTATATTTCTGTTTTATGTTTGACGTATTTTAGCTAGTCAAGGTATTTCATAGGTATTTGAATATTCTGAATTACTATTTGGACATCCTCAGGCCAAACAGGGAACTTCTTTTATCTGTAGAAATGAGAGTATCCTTGCAGTAGTATTGTTACCAGTTGCATGCCTGAATGATTTTGCTCAGTATATTGCATTGTCTTCTATTAGTAAAATACTAGAGCCAGAGTAAAAAATTAATTTGAAGTGGTTGTTGAGAAGAAAACTTAAATTCTTCTGGGAATTGTCTAGATTCAGGTGCAGAATTTTACTTAAGGTTAATGCTAACATTTGGAATTGAGCAAGAGAAGAGTTCTTTTATGTATTGTCAAGGGTTTTTTTGAGGCGAAGAGAGACTGAGCATGTGTGATTCTAAATATGATTCTTCATTATTTTATCATATTTGTGTTTTTTAGGACTAGAAATATGGTATTTGAACAAATGTTCCTTGATGTCTTAATGCAACTTAATGGAATCTGTATGTTAAGTAATCTGAGTCTACTACAGATTTTATATTACCTATTGCCATATAAAAAATAACATCAACTCGTGTAATTGAATGTTCTGCACAAGACTTATCTAAAATGATGTATTGATAGCTCTGTGTTCAGCTGTTAAGATAAATATTTGATTACATCTGTATTACTTTAGATGATTTCATTTTGTAGGAGGAGTTGGTAGTCTATTGGTAGACAAAAGAGAAAATCTTTTTCATATCAGCAAAGTATGCTCCATTTTAGAATCTGATGAATTGAACTTCAGTGCTGAAGCAAAATATAGGTGAAGCATTATACTTTGGGAGAACAAGAATGTGAACCTGAGTAAAGAAATCTGTATGTCTGGGGTTTTTTTCCTGATAAAGCAGTCAATTTATGGACATTTGTGAAAGATTTTAAATTACGATGTTTTCTCCATTTACTGACACTGTGGGCTTCAAAATTTATATCATCTTATATTTAAAGCCATTACAGCATCAGCTGAAAAGACCTTAAATCAATGCAGTTACACCTTTCTCTTGCCATGTGTCTGTGAAAAACGTATATGTTCATATGCAAGTTCATGTAATATAAAAACCAAAGCTAACAGCAAGCAACTAGATTTGCATTTTTCCTAGTTTGAGTATGTTTGGAAAATTTATTTTGTTATTTCATATTTTTATTTGCAGATCAGATAGAATTACTGGCACAATATGTAAATTTATTCTTCTATTTTTATTTAGTTTGACAAAGGATATGCTTACAGCATTCGCCACAGCTATGGGAAAGAAGGAAAGAGAACTGATTATACCCCATACAGCTGCATGAAGATTATCATGTCCAATCCACCAAGTCAAGGGGATTATCATGGTGAGTTCCTTAAGGAAAAATCCCAAATGTTTGCAAACAGCAGAATCCCTTGTCTGTTAAAGAGAGGTTACTCCATCCTGTAGTCTCTTAAATTAAGTATTTAATTTCTATACCCTAGTTGTTTTGAACTGTTCTCATTAGATCAGACTTGATAACTTCTCTTTTTATAAATGTTGCATCATGCAGTTCTAGGAAACTTTAAATGTACAGATGCTTTAAGAAATGACCAATTGGAGTTGTTCTGAGATATGAATTCAGTTGTACAGGAATTCTGAAGTTTGCTAGGGTACTTTAAAGCCTCCTAATTCTGTGTGACTAAACATGGAAAACCACCACTGGCTTCACTGTTGTTATGCTGGTACTAAGTCATTCATTCAGCTGTGTCTCAAAACTAATTCTGGAACAAAAAAATTCCACTGTTATTTAGGTGGTAGAACTTTATAAGGTATTTATAAAGAGGTATTTTTACAATGGACTGTGCTTTAAATTACTTGTCTATTCCTGTTTTTTTCTCATTATTAAATGTACCAGTGATATCATTGTTAGTAAGGAACTAACTTAAACTCTTTTCTTGTCAGTGAATGAGAATTGTGGCCTGTTTATGGTGGGATATTTTATGTAACTCTTGAGCCTGTGGTACCCTGATAACTGTGCAGTAGAGTAATTATTTAAAGAAAAGAAAAAAAAACGAAGCAGTTGTACACATGGGTAATTAACTTTCCTATTAATAAACTGTTAGGCAATTAGGAACAGCTTAGCTGGTCTCTTGAGTGCCTTACTGCACTAACTCCTGAGTAAACAGCCTTGTTTGTGAGCTTGCTTGTTTTTTACTGTCAGGGTGCCCATTCCGACACAGTGATCCTGAGCTACTGAAGCAAAAGCTGCAGTCATACAAGATCCCTCCCAGTGGAATAACTCAGGTAAGGCGTATTTTGCTTGACACTTTAATTAATAACGAACTGATTTTCAATTTTACTTTCTATTTGTGTAGGAATGCTATATGCAATTTGTCAGTGTGTATTGTGAAATATTTCTTCTTATGAAAGGTTTAAACCAGAATCTTGGCTTTCTGGCTGCAGTGCTCCTGCTGACGTGATGATTATCGTCACCAGCTTTTATTGTTTAATATTATGAGTTGGTTTATTACTATGGTGGATACAATGTAGAATTTTGTTCTACTGCACTGTGAGTAAAAAAGAAGTTTAAATTAATATGGCAGTGTTTTAGAGAATTTATTTTTACTCTTGCAGTGACTTGTGGATAACTACTGTGTAATCAGTAGACATATGTAATTGTTTTTTATAATAAACTTCTAAAACCCATATATTCTTAATCATCCATTTTGCTAACTTCCCTTAAATAACAAAAGCACATGAAATTCCTAGTGAAATTATGTAGAGATTTTTATCAGCTTTTAAACACGTAACATTAAGTTAAAAACCTACCTTGTATAGCAAGGACAATGTAGGAATTGGAACTTTGAGTGTGTACTGAAGAACTGACTCCCATTCCTTGCTCTAGCAAGAGCTTAAGGCAATAAAAGGTTGCCATCATTTTCACTGGAGGAAGACATATGGGTTAGATTTAAGCTGAGACAGTTCACCAAACAGTTGTGTATATTAACTGCCTGAAACTTGCTTTAGGTCCATAGGAAAAACCTGCTTTAAGTTGTTGTCTTGAGTTCATGTGGAGTGTCACCATTGCTTGTCAGGCATCCAAAGACTGTCGAACTAGATAGAAAAGAATGTGAAAGTTCCACTTAAAGCAGTCTCCCTTGGAAGGAATAATTAAGATACAAATAAAAAGAGGATAGTTTTAAAGAGTTTAGTGTTCACTCATATTCATTCTTGACAAATTCTTGAAATACCCAGACTTTTTCCTAGTCATGTTTTTTCTTTTTTTTTTTTTGTATTTTTTTCTGGTTCATATGAATAAACCTCCATCTGTCTAACATGAGATATACTCTCCTTTGGCTTTTTTCCTTTTTATATGCATCAAAAATTGATGCTGGTCTGAGATTTTTATCCTGCTAATCATTGGAAAGATTGGTGAGGATTTACTGGTTTAGCAGCCTTCTGTATGTGTGGGTAGGATTTAGTAGAGGTTATTTCTTCAGTGAATTTGCACTTTATACTTAACATAGTTCCTTATTTGATGTGAATTGTGTTTTTCTTTTTGTGTGTCTGTATTTTTTTTCCTTTGTAAAGTAGAATTGGAATTCACTAGGAGTCCTAAATTGTCTTACGAAAAGTGACTAAGAAAAACCGTTTCCATCAATGTCTTCTTTGCCTGGAAATAGGCACTGTCCTGTCCATGAATTTTGTGGTGCTTGTTTAAGTGCGATCAGAGTACAGGGCTCTGCAGTGTCCACTCCTAGTGTTAAAACAAAACAAATCCAAAACAATACACCCTCCACACAAAGCCAAATAATAATAATAATAAAAAAAAGTTGGCTGTGCCTGGGTTTTCAGAAATTAATCTTTTACATCAGTCTTTGAGATATTCAGTAAGAGAAGAGGAAGAAAATTAGTTCACATCTGTCTCCAGGTTTTCGTTATTGCTGCCACTTGTTGTTGCTCTGTTTGCATGGTCCAATAATGTTGCATGATTAATAACAATTAAAGATCCTTCAGTCCAGACCATAGCTTTTAAGAGTCTTTTCCAATGCTGATGATAGTTAATGATTATCAGAAGTGTTATTTTTCCTTTAGCTCAGTGAATTGATATTAAGGGTTGGATGGTTTACCACTCTCAAAACCTCTGGTGTAGTTACTTTTCCAGTATCTGGGTCTTTAGATTGACATTCACCCAAACCATGCATACCTTTTTACTCTCTTAGACCTCCTGTTAACTCCAGATCCAATGAGAGCTTCCTTACAACCTGGTAGATTCCTATTTTAATGAATTGTTCAGAGCTTGACCTTTCAGCTATGTATTTTAATAAATGGTATGTCTTTTCTGTGGCTCAGGGCCTCTTACACTCTGTAACAAAATTCTATGAATGATGCATAATTTTTCAAACATTTATTTTGGATTTAGCTGTGTAGTTATGAATTGGTTTCCCACTGGGATTTTCATCTACTGGTTTAGAGTACTCACATGTCTTCTGTTGAAGCCCATGAACAAGTCACTTTCTCCTCTTGGCTTCTCACTTGGCTATTATGTGAGCCAGAATGTGGGCCTTTATGGCTGTGATTTTACCCAAGATGGTTAGTTTTGTAGTGCTGTTGTTCTCAGTCATCCGTTTCAAGGGCTGTCCATACTCTTGGCATACACTCTTTCCTTTAAGGTTCAGAAGAATTTCTGAGTTATTCCCATAAAGATAAAGCATTGTCTGGTGTGGGGTGGAAACAAACCCCATCCTCAAAGGGCTTTTCACACAGGACTAGGTGTGAAAAAGGAATGCTGGACCTTGGGATGATGGTGCAGAGCAAATACAACCAGACCTCACATGCCTTCAGTAATCAGCTGGAGCATTAGATGGCTTTCATTGCGACTATTTTGTAGTACTGTCAGTACTGGAAAAAGTGATCAAAACATTTGAATATGTGAATGTTCATGCAGTGAATTGTCTAGATCCAACCTGCAGTCCATATTTTCTGAGGCTTTATCTTGTCTAAGATTCTATCTGCTGAAGTCATCTTCTGGAAGTAATACAGGAGATAACATCAGGTCTTCTCTAGTTGTTATGTAGCCTAAAGCAGAAAGAATTAATCCTGATGTTTATTCCAAGAACTGAATTATTTAATTTGTATTCATTTCACATTTTCCTTAGGCTAGGCTATTTCTTTATTTGTGATTGTAGCTTTTTCTGTTTCTTGTAAAAATACTTTATAGAGAAAGAATATGGTTAGCTGAGCATCAAATGTGTGAGTGTATAACATTTGAATTTATAGTATGTTTTGGATCATATTTCATTTCTGTCTTTTATATAGTGCTAATTAGGTAAAATCTTTATGAGATTAGGTTTGACAATAGCTAATCAATTTGAAGACTATAGATGAAAATATATGTTAAGATATTATGTCTTTATGTATGGGACTTTGAACAATTGAAAGGGAGTTGGTTTAGAATAGATATTAGGAAGAAATTCTTTACTGTGAGGGTGATGAGGCGCTGGAACAGGTCACCCAGAGAAGTTGTCGATGACCCATCTCTGTCACTGTACAAGGCCAGGTTGGATAGGGCTTTGAGCAACCTGTTCTAGTGAGAGGTGTCCCTGCCCACGGCAGGGGAGGTGGAACTAAATGATCTTTAAGGTCCCTCCCAACCCAAACTGTTCCATGATTCTATGATAAATACATCTGTTGTGTTGCTGTACTAAATTCATTGTAGTGTGTTGCCTGCACATCTCACATAGGAAGATAGAAATTATAGGGTTTGAACTAGAGTTATTTCAAAATATTATATTATTGGTTTCAGAAAGTTTTCTTGAGAAATTACCCATTTCCCAATTTGCATCTATCACAATAGCAAAAGCAAAAGGTAGTCAAAATATGTGGTTCTACAGTCAGGAGAAATAGAGGTTCTAGACTCATTCTTTTTACTTTTCTATTAGGAGGAAAAGCATTTCTTGAGGGAAAAATGCTTATGTAAATGAACAGTAGATAACTTCAGAAGATGGCATGTTCTTTCTAGGAGAAGCGTTCTCTTAATTTAAAAAGGGGTCTTTTTTCCATAATTGAGTGAAATTAGAGGTTTTGATTAAGTTGTTGAACTTTGTCTAATATTCTCCAACAGGTTAGTGTTTTGTGGGACTGGAGCATCTACACAGAGCTGGAAATAAACAAGCCAGTCTGTGCCTAGGCCTCTGATATGGCTGTATGTTTCCATGAATGAAAAAAACACCCCACACCAAAACACCGAACAAACCCCTCCAAAACCAACAAAAACCCCACCACACTGGAAAAAACCTCACACTCTCCCTTCTGATGGTCTAATATTAGAAGAGTTTTAATCAATGCTGTCTGTAAAAATATTTTCTCTTGCAGCTAAAGAATTTTGCCTTAGCACCAGTCATCTTCATGGTAGGGCTTCTGTAAGTTCTGATTAAATAAGAGCAAGTACTGTTTAAGCAAGATATCTTTTATTAAGTCAGTATTTATTGGGGAAATATATAAAACAGAAAGAAAAATACAAGAACAATTGATATTCATAATATTGACAAATTTTCTGTAATACCCATTTTATTATTACAGTGAAATTTGGTACATCAAAGTTCCTTAAAATTTTCAATGGTTTCTCATCCAGAATGTATGCCATGTTTAATTGTCTTGTAGTTGGTGTATTTTTCAAGTATGAATATGCTTATTGATTTCACTAGGATTACTTTTGTGTATAAGCTGAGTGAACACAATTGCAAATTTAACCAGCCAAATCTAACCCTTTTTTTCTGATGTTAAAGCTCCCATCTGACTTCTTTTGTGTGTATTTGTTGGTGCTGGGGCGTTACTGTTACTGACACCATCAATGGGTACAACATTGTAGAGTGTTAACATGACATAACTTAATATCTCGATATGACGAGACATCTTAATATGGTGTGGCTAAAACTAATTATTTTAAAAATTTGATTTACAGTATTTCCAATGCCTAAATTTCCCAATCTTCAGTTTATAAGTGGAAACAAGTATTAGAAATGAGAAGTTATATCTAACTATTTCCAGGTGAGATTATAATATTAAAAAAACTGTATGCAATTATATTAGAATGGACTGTTCAAAAATCTGATTTACGTATGGGTAAGAAAAAAAGTAAATGTTGACTAGTGACTGGTGAATGGGCTTGTGACAGTAAAACAAAAATACAACATAGGAAAAGAAAACTTGAGAGAATGCAAAATATGCAGAAACACAGTGAGAAGCACAGCTAACTGATAATCACACAATCACAGAAAGGTGGAAGGGGCCACAGTGGCTCATCTGGTCCAACCTTCCTGCTCAAGCAAGGGCATCCTGCAGCACATGGCACAGGATTGTGTTCAGATGGTTCTCGAATATCTCCAGTGAGGGAGACTCCACAATCTCTCTGGGCAGTCTGTTCCAGTGTGTGGTCAATTGTGCAGTAGAGAAGTTCTTTCTTGTCTTCAGGTGGAACTTTCTGTGCATCAATTTCTGCCTATTGCCTCTAGTCCCTGGTAATACCGAGAAGAGCCTTGGCACCCTCCCTTCAGATACTTACAGTCATTGTTAAGGTTCCTAATAATAAGAAACTATAAGAATACAGAAGACTTCTAGAGTATGTGCACAGATTTATTATACATGGAACACAATTGAAAGTACAGAAGGTACATGGTTGAACTAGAAAATGTACTTTTTATAGTTTGGATTTTATATTCTGACCACCAAAAGGATGTAATAAAAATGTGCTCAGGCACTATTGAGACTGTTTATTATCGAATCACAGTGTGGTTGAGGTTGAAAGGTGTGTCTGGAGATTATCTGAGAAAATTGTGCTATACATGCATACATTATAAACATGAAACCTTCAAAGTCAATTTAAAACATACAGGGAATACCTGAAATCAGTAGAAAGGACAGATGACTGTACTGACCAGGAGACAAAAGGCACTGGGGAGTTCCGGGGCCAGATTTAATGTTGAGGTGGTCACAGAGTGGCCTGAAAGAGAAGAGTGGAATGTGTTCAGATAATCTCCAGCAGTTGCACCTAATCATATCTTCAGCCTTCTTTGAAATAAAAAGAATGATAGAATCTTTAGGTTGGAGAAGACCTTTAAGATTGAGTTCATCACCCAACACTACCAAGTCCACCACTAAACCATGTCCCCAAGTGCCACATCTACACATCTTTTAAATACCTCCAGAGAAGGTTAGAAATGAGTCATACATTACTGAATCTATAGTAGAAAGATTTTCATGTTAAAAATATAAGTTAATTCTGCAATTTAAAAAAAAAACCACCAAACCCAAACTTACTTTGAGTAAATGAAAATAATAATGGATAATTACAGAGCCCCAACTATCCTGCTATGAAACATCTTAACTTTGAGTGCTGAGGATCTATAAAAGCAGGTGGCTGCATACAGCTGCCAAACATCATCTTACCCTCATTAGTAGTCAGTAGAGCAACATCAGAAAAGCAAGTTGCAGATGGCAGTGAAGGAAAAGGCGCATAAGGACTGACAAAGTCCTTGAGTATGTACCTTTACTTGCAAAATAAAGCAATGCAGTGTGAATATCTTAATATATGTAGAGGCAAAAGATTGCTGCTGTGAATTAAGTTTTGAGTGGAGATCTGTTATTGGGTAACACTAGTGAAAAACAGCTCTAAGCTTGCTTTCATTATGTACACAAATGTACAAAAGATAATACTTATTATGAATTATAATTCTGTTTTATTTTAATAGAGAATTGATAGTTTCTCTCACACAGATGACTCCTTTCCATCTGGCCTCCGTTCTATTGCAGTTTTTAACTTTTTTTGTTTCCTCTCTTAGCAACTTAATCCCTGATTAAAGCAAGTTAATCTACTAACTGTTTTTCTTTGAATATGTTTGATGTGCCCCTTATTCCTCAGTCCTTTCATATACATGGAATGTGGACCTGGTCCCCCTAATGTGACTGGTGTAAACTTACATGTGTACTAAATACTAGGCTTATCATTGATGCCTTGTGGCTGTCTCTCAGAAGGAGTATGAGCTAAACTATAACTGCTTTTTTATTTTTTTTCTGAATGAGCCACAAACTTTGGTCTGACTTTTCTACCCAACCACAGCTTTTAAGCAGCATTTAGCTTTGTCATCTCTACTTGTCAAATTTGGCTGAAATTGGCCAACTGTTTCAATCTGGGGAGGTGACGTGGTGGAGAGGGTAAAGGAACAGGAGTAAAATGATGACCAGTGCAATCACGTACATTGATAAATTTAACAAACTGGATGAAAGTTTCTGGACTGTTCTGGTGGGCATCTATTCTATGGAGCACTCTATCCATGTCAGGAAGAGAAGTGGCATGAAGACCTAGTTATGAAAGTTCACTGGAGAATGCTGATATGGGTTCTTCTCACAGCTGTTTTTCAAGATACGTCTTCGTAGTAGTGCAGCAGAAAGATCTGTGCGGATTTTCAAGGGAGTAGGACAGTAGTTCCTTGGCGAAACAAAAGTGTAGCTGGGAAATAAAGATTTTTTCAGTCAATTTCAAGGAGAGAGAAGATTAAAAAAAGAAATAAATGTATCTACCCAGATAGTGCCAGATTTCAGACTTCATTGCCTAGTTGGCCTTGGCTTTACTCTTTTACAGAAGGTGTAACAGGAGGTGGTGAGAGGGATAGAAATGTAATCAGTTGGGCTATTACATAGAAATAATGTGGCTAAGTACTTTCCTGGCACTGTGTTGCAGTTTTTATCCATTCAGCAAATGTAATTTATTTATACATCTGTCAATAAATACAAGGCAGCATCCGATAATGAGTACAGCAGGGATTTAAGCTGTATATTGCTGCGTTTGACACAAAGGTCAGCCTTGGGAAAGGGCTTGAAATTAACATTTCTTGAAAACTATTTTTCCTTCCACTGAGGCTATCTCTTAATTCCAGCAATTTTCTCTGTTTGATAAGCAGAGAGAGCATACATTTTGATTATATAAAGGAGGGAGGAGGTGATGAAACTTTAAAATATTTCAACCAGCATTGCATTCTGGTGATAAGAATGGGACTTTATGCAGCACAGAAGAGATTACCTGAAGCAGAATTGGAAAGCAAATTGTATTTACAAAAGATGGCATGATTTTCCTAATAGGTGTTCAAAACAGCCTATTCACTCACATATTCTGCTGAGCTTGACTAGAAATAACTTCATTTCAAAAAGGACAAATCTGATTGAAGGTAAAAGCATTCCTCTCTCACAGATACTTGTCTAAAGGATTTGCATTAAATTTTCTTGATGGGAGCACAGTATTTTACTGTGCATCTCCATGAACTGGTAATGTGGAAAATAAGAATACAAGTCATGTCCTTGATTGCTTCATGCTTCAACCACTTGAATTACTAGATTTATGTCTGCAGTTTTGGAAGTGATGTTGCAATATGATACTTTGACAATAACTGTCACAATTATATTACTAAAATATGGATTCAACTTATTGTTGAAGTTAAGAGTATTGAAATTACATTTTAAGGACCAGGCATACCTTCCTTTGGTTTTATCTTGTTTTTAGTGTAGCCAGGGAATTTTTAAATGTTGTCCGTTATTAGTAGAATACACAGATGTCATGTGCTGCAAGTGTCCATGAGCTGTTGTACAAGGCTGTTGTGGAATACCTTGTTGAGGAAGATCAACAAGATGTATGTGTGCTACTTCTGAATCTGTCACGTTTTTCTCCCTCTGTGTAGATCCTGGAGTTGGTGAAGGGCATGCATTACCAACTGGCCTGTCAGAAGTACTTTGAGTTGACACATGAGGTAAGTAGCTACTAATTTTTGTTTCAACTATTATCACTGACTCTTGAGGAAGGCCTTGGAAATCATGCTTGAAGTCCAGAGACTATTTTCAGCTTGCACATCCACCATTATCTGTCTTGCCTTGTTAGTTTTCAATAATTTCAAATATTATTTTGTAATTTTCTGCATTTATTTATTGATGTTATTAATACCCTCAACATTACAATATATAGTAAAATGTTATGCTTTTTTCCTGAAAAGGAAAATATTGTTGAATTTTAACAATATTCAGTATTGTTGAATTTTAACAATTTCAAGGAAATTATTGTTGAATTTTAACAATATTTATTAGTGTTGAATTTTAACAATTTCAAGTCATTTCACTTTCTCAATATCCTGCTTTTAATGAAATTTATGGTTTTTAATGCATTTTGCAAGTTTGATGTTGTTTAGATACACCTTAAAAAATTAACAAAAAGTATCTAAAAAGTGTAATTTAAGCTAATCTCCCAGTCTGTTCACAGTTAATATTGTTAATTTTTACTTGGTATTTTTTCACATCTGTAGTCATGTGTGATTATTTTTTAAATCAAGATGAACATTCTCAGAGCTTTCCCATTTGCTAAATTGCAAGCAAAGTTAAAGTAAAATCCTCCAGAAAATTTCAAGATAGCAAATGGCCACACTCCATCTCCTGTGTGATTTCTTGATTCAAAGAACCAGCTTTTGCACTGGTTCAAAATTCCTTTCATCAAGAAAAAGCAATGAAGCACAGCCCTTCTTATAGCTTTGTTCTTTCCACAGCTCAGGAAATGGAAACGTCCCTTTCAGACAGCAGGCTATGTTTGTTGCTATGTATGTTGCTAAAGATATGGATGAGGATTAGATGACTCACCCAGAGACACTTACGCTTGACTTTTTTGTTCTTTTGCAACCACAGAACAAAAGCAGCCATCATTTGTGTGGTCCAGTGCGTTATCTTCAGGCAGGAACTAGTATATGAGTGTGCAATTTGTTGACTATTTTAATAAGTGTGAGAAAGAAAAGTTGTAGCACCATAAGTGTGATTTTTCTGTAATATCACCTGTAGCATTATCAGCTGTCATTTTTTAAGTTCTTGATTAAAACCCAGGGATGCTTTAAGTTTTTCAAAACAATATTTGCTACAGGAGAAATACAAAACTGGAGTTTGTGTGAAAGCCAGTGTGTGCAACATGTGCTGAATCCACGTTAATATCACCCACTAGGTGGGTTATACAGTTCTGTATGAAGTGATACATCCTTTTGCTTGGGTCAATACATGTTATGAGCTTAAATTTTTAACTGCACAGAAAATACATTTTTCTTTGGGTATAATGGATTCTAGGTAGATTTACAGGTGTGAATGGACAAAGCTGTTAGAGAAATCTACTTTCTCTATTTCTGGTAGTAAGTTTCAGCTAACATACAACTAAGTTAATGACAAGGCTTTTAAAATTGATGTACTTTGATCTACATTACCTAAAAATATTGTAAAACTTAGATAAAGTAAAAACATGAGGAATCTAACATAAAAAACCTCCATTTTTGTGTTCAGAGTTTTTGTAAATTTCCAGCCAGAGCAGAATATTTTTATTCAGAGAAATGCTCAGTGAACCTGGTTGAAAATTACAGAGAACAGAATTGTTTCTGTATCACTGTATCACAAATGAAGATGATGATATGAACAAATCTTCACCTTTCTCTCTTCAGGCTCTTGAAAAATGTGATAGTTTGCACAGAATTTTTTTAATTAAGAGTTGTATAAGCTTCATCCAGTAGTATTCAAGTTCGAAAAGGAGAAATGGTACATGGACTCATAGAACAATATTAACTAACAACCTGTAAGTAGCTTTTAGCCAAGTACCATCAATCACCTCTGAAAACAGGATTGTAGGCTCCCATTCATACAATGAACTGCTTCTATAGCTTATTCCAATTTTTTGGGGAGAGAGGAGTTTAGAATAAAATTTAGAGTTACAAAGTGACTCTTAAATTGATCTGAAGAAAACTGAGATTTTATGGATAAAAAAACCAGAGCTATTTAAGAGCTTCTTCTAGAAAAGCTAGTTTTTCACTATATCACTTCTTCTTAAGCCTTTTTGGTTTAAAGAAGTAATTTAGTTTCCACGTAATGAAAACTGGAGCATGGATGAAAGCTGTCTGGATGAAACTCATCCAGATAAGACTGAAATGAAAAATGAAGTTCAGTGATGGCTTTGGGTTTTGGTTTTTTTTTTTCTTTATGCCTTAGAGTACCAAATTGGAGTGCTAGGACTGTTACTGACTTTTAAGATTTTTCGAGCAAGGTCACTGACTACAGTTGCTAATTCATGTCTAAATTAGATTTTGTTATCCACGCCACCATTTTCTAATGGAGCTAAGCTAGGCAGTGGTAATGCATTTAATCAGGGTTCCATTTAGAGTACACACTGATCCTCTGCTTTATGATTATTCACAAGTGGCTGAAATATAAATTGATGGGGTTTGGCGTATTAAATTAGCCACACTGTATGTCCTCAGGAGACTCTGTGTGTGCAGAGTTGCTTGTTATGCTTGAATTGGCCCCACCCTGCTGCGAAAAAGGGAATATAGTTGGAGCAGAAATTTACTGGTATATGACTCTTAGTCTTCCATTGTTTCTTGTATCCCATGTTTGGTAAACTTTCCAATGTATTTTAAGAGCAGTATTTTTCTTAAAATGTTCTTAGAATTCACATGAACTGACAGGCGGATGAAAGGTGCAGATTGCCTGAATAGAAGGTGGAAGCACCTTTTATTTAAAGTGAGCATTTCCGACTTCTGAGCCCCCCAAAAGAGGCACAAAGATTATAACTGTGGTTTGTGGTAAACATGTCAGAAGAGCTTACTTTCAAAGCTGAAAGCTTCACTGATTTGAAATTGAATATTCATTTATCAAATCATTGCAGAGCTGAAAGAAGATACCTGCTAGATATAAAGGAGCAATACAAATATGCTGCACCTTATGATAATTTTCTGTATTTTTTTTTACTGAAGACTAAATGTTCTTTGTTGTGCTTCTAGTTTCGGGATGCTGATGTTGGCACTGATGGAACAGAGCTAGGCTTGATCTGTTGAGTGTCTGTCTTAGCCTGCTGCTTGTAAATATTGCCTTTGTGGTTACTGGGGAAAACGGAAGGAGGTGAAGCTACCTGTTTCCATTCACAGTTTCACACTGATAATTGAGATCTAGATTTATATTGTGCAGTTGTCACAACTTCTAGTAGTATTCTCTACTGCCACTTGGACTCTAGACTTGTCTGACTCCCCTTTTTGCATCAGGAAATTCTGTTTCAAGGTGTAACTTCAATTGTCCTACATCTCTAAAGAGATGCCATTTTACATACATTGTTTTAGATGTTTTGGGGTGTTACTTTTCTTTACTACAGCAATGACAGTGTGAAATAATGTTTGAATATGCCAAAGAAATTATTTTATTTCATGAAGGAAGAAAATTTGTGATGAAACTAGATCTGTGTCACTCTAATATTTACTGAGACAGTATTTACAAACTGTCTTTTTCTTCAACAAAATTGGAACTTTAAAAATTGTTAATTAATTTGTTCTTGAATATGAAAAAGATGACTCTTAGAAATAAATATAATAACTTGATGTTTGTTTCTTTTTACGTGCAGGTTGATGACATTGGGTTCTCTTTGAATCATCCTAATCAGTATTTTACAGAGAGTCAAAGGCTATTAAGTGGTGGTAGAGAACCAAAGAAGGAATTAAGTACTTCAGGAAACTCTCAACAAAAAAATAATAGTCAGGAAAGCATGAATTTGAATTCGACTCCCACCTCTTCAAATACAACAGCTGATACAGAACTGGAGGGACTGGAAGCCTACTTCACTGAAGACTAAGCAGCTGTATTACTTGGGTGTATTTTTTTCTTTCTTTCATTCTTTCTCTTCTCTAGCTGGATTTGTCTCTATACTAAGGGATATGCACTTCACTACCTGGAATACACAGACATTTTTTGAATAGACTGAAAAAAGAAAGATAGATATTGAAGCTGTAATTGCATCCAGTACCTATTTTCACTGCTTTAAGAGGCTGTTTTATATGACATGTTTTAAGGATGGGAAATGAAAGTTCCTTCCCAATTATTAGGTGATTTTTGTCTGATTTACCTTTTTTTTTGTTTTCTTCAAAATGTTCAAATATTTTTATCCCATTTTGTGGTTGATTATCTATGTATCTTCTTAATAAATAATTTGCAAAGCAAAAACTTTTGGTATTTTCTTTTTAGCTGTATTTGGATGGTAATTAAGTGAGTTTCTTATGATCAAAATTACCCTCTGGAGGAGGTAGTCTGTCTCTTCTATATGAGCAGCTGAGGAAAATCAGCTTCCTCATTTGTACCTTGATACTAGATTTAGAGAGCTGGGTTTGGTGCTTGAAATAGAGCATAAACAGAGTCAGACACCTGTATGTAAGAAAATAATCAAAAAAGGTGATACTCTACAACTGTCTCATCATGAAGAATCTAAAAGCTTATTAGTGTATATTCTTTTTAAAGTTTCTTCAATGTCTGAGTGTGGCTGGAGCCTCCTGTGTCTTGCTAAGCTAAACAGCTGTCTGAATGCAGCTTTGGATTTCCTAAATTCCACCCATTGTCACCTAACACACAAACTGCTTTCAGTCCAGCAGTGACCACTGTGCAGCGGATGGAAGCTCTAAGCAGAACTGGTGTTTTCTATCATGCTATTAGAGTACTCTCCCAGGGATTTAAAAGACGTTAATTTTATTTTACCTGATGCCTAAGGAGTTTCAAGGCAATATTACACCCTCCCTGGAGAGCGACCCAGCTACCGGTATAGCCCTGTAACCACACAAACATGGTATTGTCACTGCTAGTAACTTGTATTAATTCTGCAAGGCCTTAGCATGACGACTCACTGAGCTTTAGTTTTCTGAGTTTGCCTTGTCCCACCTGAAGCTTCATTTCAACTGTAACAGCATCTGTCAAATGACAACCTGACTTTGTGTTGTGTGCTCTACTGCCTATAGTTTATAATGATTCTGATATATTTCTGTGGTTAATGGTTAGTAAGTAATAAGTAGTTATTTTTAGAATTAATTAATATATAATTTTAGGTGCCCATCCTTAAACAAATACAACCTAAAGTGTTGTGCAAAACAAGTTTTTAGGGATAAGAGAAGAAATAACAAATATACAGTATCAGTAAACACATTATATATAAATAATTATTTGACTATAGTGTGGAATTTGCAGACAATGAAGAAAGAACAGCAAGTAGAATGCTTTTGGAAATGTGTCTCTAGGTGGACTCTAGAGAGAAGACAGAACAGTCCCCACCATCAGCATCCACCAACTCCTGATAAACGATTTGGGACCCTGACTGTGCTTTTGGTCTCAGGACCCAAAGGGGCAATGGAAAGGCGTGTGCAGCACTAGAGAAAGGGAAGATAGACACAAGGGAGTATATGAGTATCTAGTGTATGAGTAAGTAGTTGTATTATGTTAGAGGTTTTATTTATATTGTGTTAGAGGTTTTATTTTCTCTACAATAATTGAATGATTTAGACTCTTAAGACTGTGACTGGACTAAAGACTGTTTGATTACTATTAAGATTTTGGACTAACTGTAAAATGTTGGTTTCTTATATAGAGAGTGTTTTTATGGGCCATAACTTGCACAGGGGTAGTGCAATACCAGGCTTTAAAAATAAAACATATCGTATGTTGTTAGAAGAGGATCCACCAGGTTCACTGTTCCTTTTATCTTCCTTGAAGTATTCCTTAGTTTATTTAGGGACTGCTTTGTGTAAAATACCAAGCCTTTGACTCCTTTGGATATTGTATATTCAAAGGAGTTGTAGAAATTCATCCTGGGCAAAGGCTCCATGCCTGGGTCCTGCAGGGTGATGGTTGTCCCGGGCCCAAGGAACAAGGAGTGATAAACAACCATGGGCTTGGTTTCTACTGTTGGTTAAGCTCCTGGCATCACCCCTCCTGGTGTGTGGAAATCCACTGGATGTATTAGATGGTTAAGAAACTTGACTTTAGGGTTTTGAAGTGTCGTTGGAAATGGTAGCTGTCCTCTAATTTTGCATTCCCGAATACCTGAGTTGGAAGTGCCTCAGTGGACATGACAGAACCTTTCGACAGAAATTAAACTCTTTCAGACCTGCAATGAGATGTATGTTCCTAAGTGAAACAGCTGGGAGAAAAATGAGGTTGTCAAGGCACTGAATGCAGTGGTGTTTCCCAGCCAAGGGAGAATGTGATTTCTGATTCAGCCCTAACCCTGCTCATGTAGACATCAAACCATCAAACTTCTAGCTCTTCCTTTTTGATCTTTACCCAGGCTTTGAAATCTGTTATGGTAGCAATGGGCTGTTTGTTCACGTATCCTACAAAGGACTGCTACATTAGCAAAACAAGCTTATTTTTAGGAATTCAAGCACAAAATTAAAAAAAATAAGTCTCTGTTACGAGGAAGAGAATATAAGCACACATTCTCTGAATGAAAATTCTTAAACTGAAGTGCAAGAAACATAAGGGTATGGGGCAAAGCCTTTTTCTTCATTGACTTCATTATTGTGAGTTTACCTCTCTTGATTCAATGCGCTTGCAACAAACGTGGGTAGAAGCCTTCCCAAATCTTCGTTCACGAAGCCTAGCTATGATGACCTCTTTTGATTAATAGTACTACAAATTTATTTAAACTATATTTTTTTCCCTTTTCTTAGTCAGGAGAACTGTAGTAAAATACATAACAGAAAAATGTACAAATACAAACTATAGCATACAGTTGCAAGTAACTAGCAAAGGATTGAAATGAATGCTGTCATTGCTATTTTGAAGAAAATGGCGATTTATTTTCATACTTCACATATTTTGACCATTTTGAGTTTTATTTTGAAGCTGAATATTTTGAAGTTGATAATGTGGAAAAAACCAAAATGAGAATCCTCCTTGTGAGCTGTTGGACACCGAGAAGCTTTGAGCTCTTACTGCTTTGTAAATTCAGTAAGAATCACTTTTTGCTTGATTACAGAGCTCTTTGAGATTAGAAAGGCAGAATCACTAAGAATATGTAAATCATTCATTTGAAAACACTTCCTGCATGGTAGTAGTTCTATTAAAAGTATACTTAGTCAGAAGATAAGTATTCTGAAAACCAAAGTGACCCTGATATAATTATGCAGTAACCAAAAATAGCAACAAACCAAATTACCAAATAAACCAATAACCAAAGCCAGACAAAATTCCAATCCCTATTTTACAAGTTGAAAAGAAAATATATTTCTGCAGTAAAGCCTTGCAGATGGATCTATTTGCAAGTATCAACTCTTCTAAGTGGATTTTTTAATTGTTATATTTTGCTACTTAAATAAAAACAGAAGATACATGTACATCCAAGGTTTGTAACTGTTCTGGAGGAGACACTTCAGTATTCTGCATCAGTAAAGGAGATACTAAGATGATATTTAGTTGTGTTTCTGAAGGGATGCTCTATGCTAAAACATAGCCCTGCATAGCAATCGTGCTCTAGTAGGAAGTAGTCTTCTTTCCATCCAACATCTGTTCTCAAATGTACCGCGGTTCAATTTGGAGACGGATGTTTCAAAAAGAATGCTGGTCCAAAGCTTGTGATCATCTGAAGTGCTAGCATCAAAGACAATAAAAGTCTCTGACTTCAAAGCCTTTCAATATCTAATGAAGAAGAGAACTTACTGTTGGGTGTTCTGCAGAAGGAAGGCTGAGGAGGTTTGGGTGTGACTTAAAGTGTTCTACTGAGATGTGGAGTGCTGCCCTGGCAATGGGTAAGGAGAGAGCAGCCACTGCCGTCACGGCACGATAGGAGCGGATCCGTGCAGCCAAACACCTGAAGCTGAGCACGTGGCATTCCGTCTCTGCATGATTTGGAAGCAGTGTGTGGTGAGCAGCTGTGCATCACTCTTTTCTCAAAGGTTTTATTCCTTTCTGTCCTTTTCATTACTTTTATTATGATATATTTTATTTTGTTTCAGTTAATAAACAGTTCTTACCTCAACCCATGAGGTTTACTTTTTTTCCCCTTTGATTCTCCTCTCTTCCCCCCACCCCACCTCGGGAGTGTGTGGTGTGTGTGTGTGATGTGTGTGAGATTTTGGGCAAGGTTACTGATTGCAAGCAATTACAGATACTTTCCTTGTTTTCCCAGGTACATATCAGAAACCCAATGAATTACAGCTGGGAAGATGTATTCAAGGTCTCAATATGTGAATGGTTCTTTGGGCTGTATTTCACATCATGATACTTTAGATGGTTTTTTTTTTAAAGCATATATAGCGTATTCCAAAATCTGTATCCATTTCAAGTCCTTTAAAAATCCACAAAAGAATCACGTTGTCCTTTTAGGTCATGATGTGTTTGTTGTCTTTTTTTTTTTTTTTTTTAATTTGTTTGCTATTTTTACTACACTGTTGATATGGTTTGAAGCTGGCTCCTTGCCAAGTCTCCAAACCTTACCACAAGAAGTCCCCCCCGCCAAACCTCAGGGAGAAGAGGGAGAAAAACAACCAAGAAAACCCGAAACGAGAGAGAGAGCTAAAGCAATATATATATGTGGCAATGAACTTGCCATATACAGTATGGAAAAAGTCCTGTCAGAGATGGACTAGTGAGGAAAACAGCTCAAACCTTATGGAAACAGAAGGTTTTACTGTAGTTTAAACATGTCTCAACATGTTTGTGTATTTTCTGCAGTGTCACTGTCTCCCAAACACCCCCTGTGAAGCTATTGTCTCCCATACAAGGTGTCCTGGGAAGGTGTCCCGAGGTGTCCCATTGGTCCTTTGTTTAACCCTTTCCTATTGGTTGTTGACCCCTTACCTGATGGTTTCTTTTGTGTGACCCTGAACTTGTGATTGGTCCCCTTTGACCTTCCTAAAAGCCTTATAAACCCCAACCCCACAATAAACTTCCTCTTTCGTCCGTCCCTCCCAGGTGGTCTGTGTGTGCTCCTTGCGGGGTCACCGGGCCACGTGCTGGGGTGGGGGGAAGGGCATTCACCTCGCAGGCAATGGGGCTAGAAGCATAAGGCCTGGAGGTCTCCCCCAATATCCCCAATTCGCCGTATATATATATAAATATATTTACACTTATGTTACAGGTATATACAATTGAAATATATATACAATTTCACAAGGGAACGGGAAGGGGGAAGGGAAAAAAAAGGAACAAAACCAAAATAAAATATATATATATATATCCCGATTAGTAGCCCAATATCTAACAACTAAAAGAGTTAGCAAAGAAATATCTCACTACTCTCCTTGGGACAACCGAGAGTTGCTCCGGAACGATCGCCGGCAACCTCCGTCTCCCAGGGTCGGCAAGGCCTAACCAGGCCTCGCTCCCCAACACGGCAGACTCAACAGCAGGGAACCTGCACCTCCAAGCCGCCGGAAGGAAAAGAGAGCGAAGGCCTTTCCTCCTTTCTTCTTATAGTCTGGCTTACGTAAAAATCGTAGGGAATACTGGGTAAATCTGGACCCTTCCTTGGTTACAAAACTGGTCACCAAGGAAGACCTAGACCAAACTACCACAACTGTAAATCTGCTTAATAACTGGCATCTTCTAACTAACCTTTACTGTTCACAGTTCCTGTATTTCACTATCCTATGTATTCCTTCCTGTCTGCTACATAGTAGATCTTACTGATGGTTGGTTTTAGAACGTGTATGAGGTCCAGTGCTTAGTTCACATTGGCAGAGTAACCTGTCCTTGCTGCCATGCTTGCCAGTTGCTGCCTTTCATGTTTTATTGTCCCTTCTACTGTACAAAATGTTATTATCCTTCACTGACCTGTCTAATTGGAAGCCTAGTTCCTAGTAAACTTTATTTCCACTTGCAGTCTCGAAATACTCATGGTAATTCTATTATGTCAACATCAAACTTCTATCTTTGGTATGTAGTTGACAGAAAGAAAAATAAAGACTTCCACCCCTTAACATACTTACTTGCTGAGATTTGTTTAAATCCCTCAATGCTGAAGGGTCTACACAGTTTGGATTGGACAAAGGTTATGATCAGTGGGTGTAATTCAGTCCCCTAAGAAACCTGAGCTGTTTAGGTGGGTAAATTGATTGGAATACAGGTATAAAAATGGTTGGGATAATGTCAAGAGTGAATTGTAGCTGCAAAATATATAGGAATAGATACCTAAATAATAACTTGTTAACAGAGGAAGCACTGAAAGGCTTTAGAAGTGATTTGAGGTAGGTAAAAAGTAGATCAGTAGCTGGAGACTTGAAGGTGATATCAGCATGTATCATTTGAGAGAGAACAGGACTTGGTGATTAGGTACAAAAAGAAGGAAAATGTGTATGATTTCTCTTAAAAATTACAACCACAACGAAAGGATCACAAGATGCTGTGTTATAGCTGAAATGAAAGTTTTCAACCAAGTCTAAGATGTTTTGTCACATAGTCATAAACCTTAATTAAGAAGGTTCATGAACATGGGATAATGAAAAGACATCAGTATAGCAGAAGCAAATATGGCACAACCTTAATATTTAATTTTTAGAAGAATATTACGTTCTACTCAGGATCAGGGTTGTATCGTGGGAGGAGTTATGCAAACAGAAAGTCTCTGCCATGTTCAATGGCAGGACTTACAAAGTGAACTTCAGTAAAAATCAGCTTAGAGAAAATGTCTTTGCTCAGACCGAACTAGTCCAATGGATGCATGAACTACTGGATGAAAAGTAATGGTCTGTGTTGCGCTGTTCAGAATAGATTATCTGGCTGGCCCTTTTGGCTGTTACAGTCTATGACACATTGTTTTATTTTTATGCTTAATAAGAATTTAATCTTCCAAGCTGTGGAGTGTCCTTGGTACAGACAGCTACTCTAGCGCTTTTGGGTAGAATACAGAGGCAATCTAAGAGAGACTGAAGAGTTAGAAATGTGTGATTCAGCCACTCGGTGTTCAGGTCTTTGACATATCGGTGGTTTGACCAGCTACAGTTTTCAGAGAAATGATTGGCTGTAGAAAAATAGCAGGAAACCTGCTGAATGACTTTGATTCTACTCTGATCTTTGGTGTTGGGGCATAATTAAAAATATGTGAAGTTCTTAACATGCTGTAGGTAAAAAACAGTAATAATTGCAGTTGCTATGTGACTTTGAATGGAAGAAAAGGAGAATCCTTGTTAACTGTGGCTTAGAAAGGAGGCAAGGGGTTTCTTACATAATCTCTCTGTTAAATCAGGAGGCGCTGTTGAAGGTAATGGTTTTATCTACAGTGATCACATTTTTCTCTTTATTATGATGTCCTGAGGGGTGGCTGTAAAACTGCCTTTTTCAGGATCTAGCATTATCAGAAATATAATTTTTTACAGTTGGGGAAACTTTTCACTTGGATTTAGGTATTGACCTATGGTCTTCTCACGCTTTCATCCCTATTGCAGTATATAAAGAATAACAATTACAAATATCTGAATCAATATACAAATACAAAAAGTAAATCCAATTATTTAAATATATGTTTCAAATCAGTTGTAGGGTGTGTAATGAGAATTACAATAGTTGAATATGTTGGTAGTGCAGCTACAGTAATCGGGCAAGTGCAAGCATATGTGAAAGAAGTGCCGTACTCCTTTTCCAATCTGTTTCTACTTGGTGTGTTTATTAAATGTATATTTATCCCCTTTTTACTATTTATTTAAAATTGTTATAATTTTGTTTTGTAAAAATTTCAAATGTATTATGCATTGAAAAAATACATTGGAATGTCCTTTTTAAATTAATCACTGATTTTCATGGATTTTCTGTCTATTGCTTCTATGTTTTGACTTAAGCTGACTTTTATGAGCTATGTAAGGCCTTCCCTTGAAACCCCAGTATTCGACAGTTTTGGATTAAAGAATGCCACTTTATTCATTTTCTCTTCATGCATCACCTAGAAAAAAATCCCTACACAATGAAAATTTTTAAGACCTTCATAGGTCATATGAAATTAACTCCTCCCTTTGCCCTTCTAAAGTTCCCATTGAATTAAATGATAAGTAAAGAAAGATAAGTAAATTTTCTTCTAAGCACACGCAGGGGGATGTAATTAGACCCAGGAGCCCTCATGACAATATGTTTATGTCAGTTCTAGATACAATGTTTTTCTTTTGATTACAGAATTGTTTTGGAGCATATGCAAATGGAAATTTGCTTCTGAGAGAAAACCAAACCAACCTTACTATCCTTATCAGAATTGAAAATAGTAGAATATTCACCCTGCTGAACTTCCAAACTGAAGGCCAACGTGATCTGAAGCACAGCCATCAAGCTGGCATATCTAAATTGGTTGTCAAGCAAGTTTGATGGGATATTCACTCTTTTTAACCGCAATGTGGGATCCCAACATGTATCAAGTTAGAGAGAAGAGTCACTTGTTTCCTGTAGGTAGCTGAAAACTATTTTAAACCAGTTTGCCTGTGTGACACTTACTTAAGGTGATTAAATACTTATCTGGGAGGGAAAAATCGTCTGTCTGTATATGCCATCTAGCTGTATAACTTGCTCCACTAAGGTGCTTTCTATGAATGGATTTTATGTCAGAATAAACAATACCTGTAGTGTAACAGACTTTTCATGTTTTTCATCTTTTTGCAAGCAATGTTCTTGGCACATGTTTATTTCATTACATGATAAGTTCAATATTTCTTAAATTGTCTGTTGCACAGAATTTAGAACACTAAACCCAGTTCTCCAGGAATGACACTCAAATCTCTGCAGCAATGCCAGCTACCAACATTCTTGGTTCTTGGTTCAGATTAAGTTTCTCAAGAGGACAGTTAGTAGTTGAACTTATTTTTCAACAAGTAGTAAACTCTAGAAATGCTTCTCTCCTAACTAGAATTTAGTGCTGTTTCAAAAATTTCACTTGCACTCCTCAGATGTGGTGACCCATTGTTTTGTGGTAATGTTAATAAAAAAGAATTTTTAAAAAAAGTTTTAATTACATTTAAACTGAAAAAGTACTGCACTTCTTAATTACAGTGTCTTACTGAAGTTTTTTAAACTCAGTTGGAGCTTATTGCCAGCAATGAAGTTTGTTCCTTTTTTTCCCCTTTATGTTAATAGACCTAAACCTGTCCAAGTGACTGTGTCTTCCTCATTAAGAATGGCTGCAAGAACCATTTTCTCTAACAAAAATTACCTGGGGGGCATTTCTGTAGCCTACAAGAACAAAATCTTAAAACGGAAAGGAAAGTAGTACTCCTGTATATAGTGTTATTCTTTCAGTTCCTAATCATCATAGCTACAGAGAATGTTTAATTACTAAAAGGTGACATTGTCCATAAACCTGGAAGAAATGTTTAAAGGAGTGCATCCCAAGCTTTATTTAACAGGCATTTTTAAACTGACAATATAAAGAAGTGGATAGACCCCTTCTACTTTGCTGAGCAAGATTTATACTGCAATTGGTATCAACTGATGTCTTAAAAGAGCTGAGATTCATAGTATCAGACTAAACCGTTCATTCTTCATTATTTTTTTCAGCTGAGGATTATGAATTCGGGTCTGCCAGGCAGGTAGGCTGTACTGTATACCAGCTGCTTAGAAAACTCAATGATCTCTCATGAAGTTGAATGCTCAGTTTATAGCTACACAAGGAGATGAGCAAGTTGATTAGGACTAATGTTTTTTATTGTGTGAACTAAAATTAGATGGTGGGAATATCCTAGAATTATCTTATTTCCTCTCTCTACCAGTAAGTTGAAGGGTTTTTCCCTTAAATTCCAAATGTCTAAATATTTCAAAAATCAAACAAACAACACCAACATAAGCTATTCCTGAGAACTTTTGAAGAGTTTTATTTTTCAACTGTTACCGAATGATTGTTTTGAGAATGAAAAGTTGGGTCTTTTCTGTGCTCTAAGTAAATAAATGCATTTGGTGCACCTTTCCAATCTATCGTGGTGTTAACGTCTTCACTGTTCAATGTGGTGAGAGTCTTGCGTGCAGATCCTTGAATGTTGCTTAACCTAGATCTACTCTCTGGAAGTGGTTTTTCTGCTTGTATGGATAATTTGCAGTGCTTCACTGAGCCGAATCTAGAGTATGAATTAGCTGTATGGCCAAATTGTGCCCATGGAGGGTAAATTATTAAAGCCATGGGTTACTTTGCATGTTTGTTCTGCCAGGTGGAAGAAACTCTAATAAACATACACTTCTGAACTAGTCTCAGTGGGATGTTTGCAAGTGACTGGTGAAATCTTAACTTCCTAGGGTGAAGAAAGCATAAGGTTTCTGTTGCCCATCAATCCTGCTTTGCTCATGATTCAAAACAGTTGTTAGCACTGACAGGAGTCCAGCCTGGTCGTTGGAGTCACAGGTGGCTTTGGAATAGGAAAGGGAGGGATAAAAGCATCAGTATGTTTGTTTTCTGCATGGATGAACTGTTTGCAGAGTAGTGAGCTAAGCAGGACACGGACTGTGGGCTGCGAGGGTCAGATAGAGCCATCAAATGCCTAGAAAAACAGAAGGGCTTGTGGGTGACATCTGAGGGACTTTGTCTATGAGTCATGGCTGTTAGAAGGCAAACACCTAAAAAAAAGACCTGTATGGATTTTCACTTCTATGAATGCTGAGAATCATACTATCAAAAGAATTGTGATGTTAAACCTGCCCATAAACTAAATAGTAAGAAACAATCATTTCAGGTCATGGAGTTCCACTGTTACAGGCTGCTGTTCCTATTCACAGATACTAATGAATGGGTGATTCAGCACCACAAGCATTTTCCCTTTGGCAGGCAGCAGGCCTTTCCATTTGTGCAGGCCCTCTCTAAGCAGGGCTTCGGTGGAAAACACTCCCTGGACGGGGTTTTAAGGTCAGATTTACTCTTAGAAACAGGTTTAGCTTAATGGAAATATTCAGGAAAACTTCACTTTGTCATTGTCTCTTCTTGTGTGTTCTGTGTTCAAGGAATTGGGAAGAGGGTAAATACGTACCAGGAACGTATGAAGACCTGTCTGCTTCCGTCATCAGTCTGTGGGAACCTGAAGGATCATAAAATGAGCAACAAAGAAATGCAGCACTTGGCTTCTTATCCATGTTTGAATGCAAATCAGAAAGCACCTTCCATTGCTACTCTTAAAAAAATATGGGAAAAAACATGCTTCATAATAATAAAGAAATGGTTGGAAGGATATAATAGTATTAGTACATATATTAATTTCCAGAGGAGCTATTGTGGCAGGGGCTTATTGTTTGTGGTCTCATTGCACAAGAATATGCAAGACAGAATATTTTTGTCCTCAACAGTTTACAATTTAAATTATGAGATAATGTGATGAGTGAATGTAACAAAGGGGCACATGATAAAAAAATAAAATGGAAAGGACTGTAACCAGAAGATGTTTTTTACATTTATGTGTTGTATAAATTGAAGGTTTGAGGTGAGTTCTTAAAACAGACATTAATTATGCCCATAGTCTCAGCTGGCCACTTGCCTATCCAATATGAGCTGGCAATTGGGTACTGAGGAAGGATTTGAAATCAATGAATACAAAGTAGGAAAACACATGAAATCAAATTACATGCAAAATAACCCTGAGCTAAAGTCTGTGCCCCCTTACTGTGCGTGTTCTCTTGCTGCCCACAAACTTCTGAGGATCTTTGACAACGCAGAAGCTCTTGTATGAGCAGGAGCCCTCACTTTCTGGCTATTAATTCTGGGTTATTGATGTGGCATTGCAGCAGTAGTAAATGGCACAGGAATGTGCGTATTTCACATATATGTTGACAAGAAAGGATGCTTTGGTGTCTGACAAGGCATTCAGTCACACTGTTGCTTTTTTCAATGTCCAGAAAGCTCTACTCATTCCCTTGCCTGGGACTTCTCAAGAAAGAACAGCCTAGGTCTTTGCTCTACTGTTGTCCAAGTCTATCACTCAGCTTCGTAATATTTTTGTCAACTTATAAAAACCTTTTTATTAGCCCATATGGTTCGTTTTCCAAAGAAACACTTCTATGATGAAAGCATTTTGACATGCAGCAGCTCTGCTCCCATGTCCAATATAATTGGCCTGTGCAGAAGGTTTATGGACTGCTCCAAAAGAAATGCTTTAGAAGCAGGTTTCTCTTTGCAGACCTTTCAGCTGTACCTTGTTCAAGGAAAAAAGTCCACAGTAGCTGGCAAGTCTAATTTGATATGAGAAAAAATACACTGGCTGTGAGTGACACTGGGCTAACACACATCATGAAATGACATTTCTAATTTGTCATTTCAGCTATGTTAGCTCTTAGGTGTCAGCTCATAATTATTTATAAAGATTATTTTAATCTATTGGGTTTTGGTGCACTAAATTACATTTATGAGTGATCGCAAGGGCATCTAGAGCCTGAATTTCTTCGCTCGTTTCAGTCCAAATAGAAACACGTAAACATTATGCACACAAACTAGTCAGGATACCTTCTGCTTTGAAAGGTCTTCTGTTAGAAAGTAGCTCTGTAATTCAGGTGAAAAGTACTGGAGCTACTTGCAATCTCTCAATCCCAGCTCTAATTCTCATAGCACAGAATGGCAATAACAAGCTTGATATATTGCCTCTTCTGTATATTGTTTATTCTGATGGGCAAATCTTAAATTTTCATTATTACTGCTGCTTCGTACTCCCTGAGCATTTTGAATTTAAATGAGTTTTTGCTATCTAATGAAGCTAAGTGAGTGAGTCCTATAGCTTCCTAATCCATACTTCATCCCTGGCAGCTGTAACTGGTCGTATACTTAGGAAAGGAAGAAAACAAGTGGGCAGTGATCCTTTTCTGGGCAGTCTCTGAATTTTTAAAGCAGTTTTTTGGAGTAATTTATATTTTTTACCTTGGCATTCTTGTGTTCCAATGATGTGATTATGTATTATATGAAAAAAGGCTTTCTTTTTATTGTTTTAAGCTGACTGTGTTATGTTGTATGATGAGAAACAACAACTAACTATTCTTTTCACCTTCTCAAAATAGCAGGTCCTAACTGTCCTTGCTTTTCTAAACTGAAGAGTCTTACTGTGTTTAATATTTCTGCACATGGATGTTCTTCTATGCCTCTCATATTTCTTCATCCCATGTCTTTTTTGTATATGGTTTGTTTCTACCTGAGACTTCAGGTTGTGTTTTCAGTCCCAGTGCTCCAGAGACTTGTTTGATCACTGTTGTAGTACAGCTGATGAGTCTCACTGCACACCCAGAGGCAAAAGTTCACATCACGTGTTGAACCTGCAACGAGGCTTCAGCCAGCAGGCTCTGTTGTCATTGAGTACCTGGTAATCTTGGCCGGGGTAACCAAAGGTTTTCTTGGCTCCAGAAACAGATGCCTCAAACACATGTGCCTGTTAAGCATCTGTGCTTGAGACTGACCTGCCTGAATATTTATGAGGGTGTATAGATCAGTGAATTATCTAGGCGATGCAGTGGAGGCAAGTAATTCTGTAACTAAGAGTTCACAACAGCACATATTTTTTCTATTTTAAAATCTCATATTGTTCTAATATTTACCAATAAAGAAAATAAACATGTCTTGTAACTAGAATATATGTGTAGAAGGAGGCAGTAAATTAAACAGATATAATAGGAAGGATTCTTCGTAATATTGTTTTTCATAACAAATCTAAGGCATTTTAAACTGTCATACTTCCTGATGAATGTTGAGATTAATATAATAACTTCATTTATATGAAGTATAATCTAGACCACTACATGGAGCCCAGAGTACTCTGTTTCACACATTTCAGGTATCTTCTGCCTCAAGCAAAAGCTTCAGCTGTAGTAAGAAATCTACCTCTAAAAAGAAAGGCTCTATTTAAAAAGATGCTTATAAAAAAACCCCCAAAAAACAGGAGAGATGTATTCTATCTTCACTTCTAGCTCTCAGAGAAAGGATGAATACAGGGCATCTAGCCTTCTCTAAATTGTTAGATTTTTTTTTCCAGAAAATTGGTTGTAGGTGTGACAAACACGATTTATCTTCTCTCTGAACTGCATAGAGGTACTTGATTGATTTCAGTGTTGTGAAAGCCAAAACCAGCCCCATGTTTTATCACCATATTCCTCAATGAGAGATCTTGAAGATTAGATGAAATACCCCAAATATAAACAATTTTTATAATTACTGATTGATCAAAGAATAGGATTGTGTATACTTTGTAAGCACTTTCTCTTGTTCTGAGCATCACTGATCTCATAGTCTCTAAACACAGGCAGTTAAGGTTCACGAATGTCTTTGAATGCTCTGTTTTGTATTCTAGTCCTGTGATTTTACAACCAGAGTGAAACCCTGTCTTCAGCAAATTTCATATACTAGCTTATGTGCTGCAGCAAATTATTTTGGTTTGATGCCATAAAACTGGTCTATTTCATATTTTAATAATTATTTTATAATCATAACAAAGTGTTAACAATTTGTAATATGCAAAATACTGCACAGCCAAAAAAAAAGCAGTCAAAACATCTTTTTCTTGACAGATTTGGTTGACTAAGGAATAAGAGAACTCCCATTTCAGTCAATTTATCTTTTTAAATGCAGTCTAATAACTTATGACAAACAGTTTTGGATATCCAAAATGGATACCTGGATACTTTATTCATCTTTACATGGTGACAGAGCTGTCTTCCTCACTCTAGATATGTTCTCCTAATGTGTTAGGCTTAAGAGACATGTCTGGAGCTAAGCAACCAGCATATTCTGTTTCCTGTTCAACTCTTCCTAGCCATTGAAGTTTTTATTTTCAGAGCTACCAGTTGAATATATTCAAGAAACCTCATGAGCACTGAAAACATGTTCAAAACAGTACTCTGGTCACTTAATTAATTTCTGCCATTCCAAGATTTCTTTAAAGTACAGATTTTTTTTTTCCCAGTTTTAAATAGCACTTTCAGGAACAGAAGCTTGTTAAAGAAATGGAGTCACATAAGGAAATTTATGATCCTTGAGCAGGCTCCCAGTTGTTTGGCTTTTACGTTTTGCTTCTGATTTGGAATGGGTATTCAAAGTGTTGCTTTGTGTTTCTCTAGAGGTAGATTGGTAAGCAAATGCTTTTGTTCCTGACAAAAGGCTGAAGAAGAATAAAAATTTTGTTTCCTGTAGTCGCATTTTAGCTTTTAGTTCCAGGGACACAGCACAAAAGACCCTAAAAATTACCAAAAAAGAAAGCCAGAAAGGCAATATTTTTTTTACCTTACTCATTTAAGTAATGCCTACACTGAAGGGAGAGCATTTCCATTATCCAGAAACCTAGCCTTTGTGGGAAAGGAAGTGTTTCCTCTGCCTGCTGAACAGTATGAAAGCTGGGGAGCTACCGTGCCTTTGACCGGGGATGCTTTTGTCAGTCACTTGCTTTTCATTTTCAGAGTAGGCATATGTGAGATAATGGATCCAAATCTCACTGAATTATTGATATGGGTTGGAACCAACTCACTGAGAGTGTGTGTGTGTGTGTGTGTGTGGAGAAGAGCTGGGCCTAGATCTGCAGGTATATGGTAGGGCCTGCACATAAGGCCGGATGAGAGCGGGAAGGCTGCAAATACACAGTTTGGTGTTTAAAGCTCTGAAGGGGTGCAGCTGCAGTAACAGACTTCGATGTTGACATTGTCCTTGCCTGCTCTGTTCCCCTCTCCATATCTCTGTGATGCTTTGAGGAAATACACAGCTCTCCTCTTGATGAGCTTGACGGTGGAGGCTGGGCTGCATGACCGCCTGCACTGTGCTGGCAGGGGGCAGCCTGCGACACAAGCACTCATGTTTCACTTCCAGTTCCTCCCGAACTGGAATTGCATGGTATCTTCTGCCTAACAGAGGGAGGGGAAAATGAAAGCCTTGGACTGCTGGAACCTGAGGCAAGGCTGAAAATCATGTGGCCTTGGCTGTGTATGGAAAGCTGCTAATTTCATAACGTTTTTGCATACACCTGTTTTACATCTGAAGTGACAACTTCTAGGAAGGGCATGACATTATCACAAATAAAAGAGAGTTGCTTGTAGGGCTGTTTAAAGGGAGAGAATAATGCATTCCTACTAGGTGAGTGAATGGGAAATGACTAATGAAACCACGAGCCCCTCTGTGTCAGCAAGGAGCAGAGACACCATTTTATGAGGATACACTGGAAATGTTGGGACAAGAGTGAGTGGAACTCATTTGTTTTCCTTTCCTAATAAACATATCAGATTCATGTTGTCTTAGCAGGCAGAACCCCACTGCTGCTGTTAGCGTTGTCCCACTGAACATTACCTTTCTTGCCACTCAAAAACCATGCTGCAGAGCCTGGGACACTTTGTGTTCAGTTTGAGATGTGGCCATGAATTTCCCTGGTGATTCGTGGCAAATGGCCTACCTGCCTCACCTGCAAGGTGCAGGAAACCATCCCTCCTTATCCCCATTCTGGCCCACTTGCATCAGTCTATATCACATGTCCTGTATCTCCTGTCTCATCTGGTTTCTCCAAGCTTGCCTGCAATGACAATGAGCAATGAGAATCTGCTTTCCAGGCACATGATGTGTAAATGTGTATTTTACTGGAGCAATAAAGTTGGATTATAATAGAAAAAAATATTCCAGGTGGCCTCCTGTAGCATCCTGATGCTAAAAGTTTTGGGTGTTTGGGACACTTCTAGTTGCTAATTCTGTTGTGTTCTGGATCTTACATTGATCCAGAAATGCTAGGTTTCTGTCTGCCATTTGATATTACCTTCAATTACTGTGCTTCCATCAGTGCACCTGGAATGGTTCCCACTTGCCTATCACAACACATCCTCTGCTTCACCCCTCAGGGCCAGGTATGGTCTGTGTGTAAGGGCTGCAGCATGGCATACATAAGGTAGGAAATGAAATCTTCCTTCTGACTGCATGAGTGATGCAGGCTGCTCCTGCTTTGAGTTCACTTTTCTGTTCTGCTGTTCGCTGTAACAGTCAGTTCAGATGCAGCCACGAAAAATCTGTCATGAACAGCTTCACCTCACTCCTTCAGAGTGTGAAAACTCCCATTTAAGTTATTTGCAGTGTTGTGGGTATCTAATTATTTTGAATGTTCTGTTTATCTGTGCTTGTGTTCCCTCCTGGTGCAGCTGGCATGGCTGTGTCTGAAGCTTAGGGAAGAGGATCTTAGATGGATGCTTTTGACTAGCTCAGCTGTTCTGTTTATTTCAGTTTCCAACACAAAAAGCTCTGAAAGCTGGTTAAATACTTAATGAATTTCTTTCCTAACCTAGTGAGATGAAGCAGGGACAAGCAGGTCAAAACAAGAGCCAGGCTCAGTGTGGGGATGCCAGCTTCTAACAAGACATCAAAGCATCACAGAATAGTCTGAATTCAAAGGGACCCACAAAGATCATTGAGTCCAACTCATAAATTTCTTTCGTGAAACCTCTCAGAGAGAGCTACCAGTGAGAGAGCACAACCTGAAAATGTGAAAGGAATTCAGTTTTTTAATGGATGGAAAATTTCTGAATCTTAATGAGATGGCAGCAAGGTTGTTATTTATGATGTCTCTGGTGCCTAGTTCAAAAGAAACTGGAACATAACTATGAATTCACTGCACTTTCAGGGAAAAAGAGGATGAAAAGCTCAAAAAAAACATGCCATATAGCTTCTTAAAATGATGCCCTGGGCCCTTTTGGCAGAGCTTGTAACTTGTGATCCTGCGTTTTGCCTATTTTGTTAGGAAACCTTGAGACTGGTCATCATCTTGCAAAGAAGTTGTGTAAGGCACTTGAAGGACAGGAAGGTGATTTGGGACAGTCAGCATGGCTTCACCGAGGGCAAGTCCTGCCTGACCAATCTACTGGCCTTCAAAGATGGAGTGACTACATTGGCGGTCAAAGGAAGAGTTGACCAGCTATCTGGACTTCTGTAAAGCCTTTGACAGCCCCTCACAATATCCTTCTCTCTAAATTGATGGGAGATGGATTCTATGAGTGGACTATTAGATGGATAGGGAAGTAGTTGGATGGTCACATCCAGAGAGTAGTGGTCAAAGGCTGAGAGTCCCAATGGACAGCACTGACAAGTGGTGTCCCTCAGGGGTCCGTGCTGGCACCAGTGTTATTTAATATGTTCACTAATATGTTCTATGTAGACAAAGCCTAGAAAGCAACTGTATCCTGGGCTGTATCAAAAGCAGTGTGTCCAGCAGGTCGAGGGAGGGGATTCTGCCCCCTCTACTCCTCTCTGGTGAGACCCCACCTACAATGCTGCATCCAGCTCTGGGGTCCCCAGCACAGAAAGGACATCGACCTATTGGAGCAAGTCCAGAGGAGGGCTACCAAGATGATTAGAGGAATGGAGGACCTCTCCTGTGAGGAAAGGCTAAGAGAATTGGGTTTTTTCAGCCTGGAGAAGAGATGGCTTTCCAGTACCTGAAGGGAAGCTACAGAAAAGATGGAGATGGACTTTTTAAAAGTACATGCAGCGACAGAACAATGGGGAATGGTTTCAAAATGAGAGTAGATTTAGATTAGATATTAGGAAGAAATTCTTTACTCTGAGGGTGGTGAGGCACTGGAACAGGTTGACCGGAGGAGTTGTGGATGTCCCATCTCTGTGAGTGTTCAAGGCCAGGTTGGGTGGAGCTCTGAGCAACCTGGTCTAGTGAAAGGTAACTCAGTCCAGCAAGAGTGTTGGAACTAGATGATCTTTAAGGTCCCTTCCAACCCAAACCATTATATGATTGCAAGATTGTATGATGTATGTGAACTCAGCTTTGTTTAGACTTGCTCTCCCCTGCCCAATGAGCACTTGGTACATTTTACAGGTTTAATGCAGATATGCCATCAATTTGTCCCTTTTTCTGCAGTCCTGCTCAGTTCTGCCCAGTGGGACAACAAGAGGATTAAAACGGATTAAAGTTGGGTAAAGTGCCAAGGTGCTAATAATAAATGCAAGAAAGCAGAAAATTTCAGATATAACTCATGAAAAGGTGGGGTCGTAAGGAGGGAAACACAGCTGTATTTTTGGCTGGAAATCCTGACAGGTCTATCAGTCAAGATGAAATCTCACATTACACACTACAGTATTTGTAGTCCAAAAATTCCCCTAATTGCTTTGCTGAAATCCCTACAAATTGTTTTGCAGATTACATTGAAATCGTTTCTCTCCATACCAAAATAATTTTTGCTAATAATGGACATTTTTAGACAGGAAATGAGTAATGTACAATACATTTGAAATTTTTAAAGATGAGTTCATGGAGGCAGGGTGTAATCTGCCAAGGAGAAGTGAGGTTGTTACCTGCAGTCCTCTGATAAATGTCATGGGGTGTTTAGCAATCATGGGAGGGCAAGTCTTTGCAGTGAACTCTTCCTTGTGGATTCAAATCGATTTTGAATTATTTGCACCAGTGTTTATCATATTACAGATAGAAATTCATTTCCCAACAGTCTTTGAGCAGGCTTTCCTCATCCCTGTCAGGATTTACTAACATCAAGCTAATTGCTTTCTTAGTGTTGGAACAGGGAGAATGATGTTTTTTTGGGGGTACTTTGCATAGTTTTCTGCCTGGAGCAGGACTTGCTGTGTAGGGTTTGGAAGGATTTGCTGTTCTCTAATCTCCACCAGGAGCTTTTCACAGAAGTCCTATGGGAAATAAATTTGGTCAGTCATGATTTTCCAAACATCCAAATATTTTTAAAGCATGCATACTAAGCTACTGGAAACTATTGAAAATGTGCTACTTTATAAAATGCATTTCAGGGACCAAACTATTTTTCATAATTTCCGGTAAATAATTAGAAAATTGTCTACACTGCTTAACTAGGCCACAAAATATTTCAACTTTAATGAAATGGATATGTAAAAGCCTCAGATATTGCTTACTTTAAAGGTTGAGCTGTTGAGCTTTTCAATAACCGCAGCATCAACAAGACTCAAAATATAAATAGTTAGTTGAATTGGCAGACACTTGGCTGAATTGCAAATTTAATATAATTTCATTGATTCTCCACATAGCTGGCACAGTTTATATTTATTTGAGCAGAGAAGGTAGAGAGAACAAAGATAGGAAGCCCTTACCTTAAGTAAATCAGATTGTTTTTTACTTAACTTTCTCTAGGAATGCCGAATAGTTTAATAAGAATTGTACTCCAGCGATTACAATAAAAAAAAAATTGCACTATTAAAAATAATCAGCACCTGGGACTTATTTCTGAGCATTTGCCTTACATGTTCATATAAAACAGTCTGAACATGTAATTATTGGTATTTAAAGGCTGTTATGACAAAACAATAGCTTAAATGTGAAATCAGTGTTTAAAATGAATATATATATATTCTCATTGTAATTTAGAATAATCCCATTTGGTTGTAATCTTTCACTACGCGGAGGTTTTTTTCAATTTTTCATTTGATTCTAAGCTTACAAAACCCAAAGGACTGAAGTGCTTTGTGCAAATTTTGTACGCTTCTGTTTATTATTATTATTGGAAAGTTTTGGATGTAGAGAAATTCTCATCTGTTGAAATTAAAAGTTTGGGGCAAACCTTTCAAAGGCTTCTCAGGTTTTGGCTTGGTGTGTGCAGCAGAAAGTCTGAGGGAGCCTACGATGGCACTGTTGCTTGTGCTGGTTTAATGAGACCACAGGTCAAGCCTCATGACTGTGGTTGTTACCACTCTTTGAAGACTTCATTTAGAGAATTTCAATTTCTAGCAGTTTATGGACCAAAACACCCCTCCCAACCATACAAAGAATATAGGAGTTTGCTTTTGTAGCCTCCTTTCTTGGACAAGTTAAAATCACTCCATGGACTCCTTAGGGGTCTAGAGACTGCAAATTGGAAGCACGTCATCTCATTTATACATGCAGTGTGAAATATTGATCGCATAGTATTGTGGCTGGGGAACTGCTGGGAAATCAGGCACCTCAAGGAACAGTGATTTAACACTGGATATCTGAAGCAATTATCTCACTGGGTTTTTTCTTCTGTACCAAAGTCATGCATAGTTGTTCCAGCTCATGCTTACAAAAACTCAGTGGTGAAATATGAACCACTTTTGTTAAGCAGAGGGTTTTTTTTCTGGCCAGCCTCATTATAAAGGTAAGATGGTGCATATGGGGCACCCAGGAGCAGATATGTAAGAACAGGCAACTGCCTATAAACAGATGTGTTTATTTTCATGGCATTGCAGCTAGGCAATTAACACAGCTTGTTTTCTGGGTAATGCCAAGGTCATAATTCTAGCCTAAGGGTCATTATTACTTACTTGCTGATACATATATACATATATATATTTACTGAAAAGGATTGCAACTTGAGCCCAAAATGACAGATGAAATTGGTTTTTTAATATATTGGCCACATTAATATCTGGAAAAGAGCATAACAGATATGAAACTCCTGCATGAATTTCAAAACACAGTTTTCTTTTGCAGCCCCCTATGGATCATATTTGAGGTCATTAAGTCATTAGCAGGCAGCAGGGAGATTGTAATTTTGCTTTTCTTCAACCTAACTATTCCACTGTGCAACCCCTTTTTTATTCACGTTACCACTTTTACTCAAGTTGATTACTAACATGATCTCTGAATAAATCTACTGGTTATATGAGAAAAGATGAGCATCTGAGTAAAGCCATTAAATCTACATTTATAAAATTATCTCCCTGGACTTAATTATCACTATCCTGCTGGATGCTCTGATTCTGCACTGGCTTATCCCTTGACTTCCTTCTCTTGTTTGATAATACAGCTTCTCATAATCCACACAATCCTTGCAATATATTTCACTTACTGACATTTTGCTTTGTTGTTGATATTCATCCCTAGGTATCCCAAATGCCTGTCAATTAATCAGTCATCAGTCTACAGAGTGCTATTAGAGCCAGGGAATAAGCACCTGGCTTTCAAATGAGGCAGCATTTATCAATTCATGTGACTCTCACTATGAAAAAAGAGAAATTGTACTCTGTCATTGCCAGCAGCCTTCAGGGTGATTATACTATAAGGCAAACTCGGGACCAAATCCTTCTGGATCTGTTGGAGATATCTTGCAACTTCAATGAGTTTTGGCTCCTTCTAGCTTTATCTGTTGTGATCTGCTGATTATTCTGCCTCATGATTAAAGAAAACTTGGAATTCAGTGTAGCCTTTAAATGCTGTTTTGAAAAATTATCATTTCCGTGAATTTTAAGAAGATGAGCTGGCTGAAGTAACTGCAGAAATACTGCAGGTTAGTTTTTCTTCAGACTCCGGAAGAAATTAAAAACTAAAAAAACACTTATGGTAATCCTCCCCCTGCTTTTCCATGCACAATTTCATGCTTTCTGTCTGTTCTACGCTTTGGAGGTTTTTTTCTAATGTAAACAACCTGTTTCTTCAAGAATGAGCAGGCTTCTGAAAACTAACAGCAGTGATGAGCATGGAGAGAGTGTGAGCTGCATGGTGCATACAGCACAACACCTGAGGCAGGGCCTTCCTTCTGCTGTTTGCTCCCACCAGGCTTAGCTGTGTCAAAGGAGAAGCCAAGAAAGCATTTCTCTCTCCTGCAAGAAATATCAGTGTGAGCAGTTTTCCAGTCAGTGAGTCATTTTCTGATCCCACTATCCACTCATCCGTTTGCTATTGAAGCCCCAAGTACTTGAGAGATGACTGGTTATAACTAGAGAAGGGTGTCCATGTGTAGCAAATATGTTTTTGTCAGTTATCTAAACATTGGTGTTCTCTGTCCATGTTCATGAGCAGTGTCATAATTAGTGGTGAAATATTTGTTTCTCCAAGATGCATTTCAATTTTGTTTCATCCAAGGAATCTTATGGCTCTGTGTAACATGTAGTCAATGAAAGAAACCCCTACAAAAATATGGCACCTGATGGGATTAATCCAAGAGTCCTCAAAACACTGGCTGATATCATCGCAAAGCCTCTCTCAATGATTTTTGAGCAGTGTTGGGAATCTGGAGAGGCCCCAGCTGACTGGAAGCTGGCAAATGTTGTCCCAGTTTTCAAGAAGGGCAAGAAGAAGGACCCCAGAAACACCAGGCCTGTCAGTCTCACTTCAGTGCCTGGTAAAGTTATGGAGAAGATTATTTTGGGAGGTATTGAAAAACACCCAAAAGACAATGCAATCATTGATCAGAGCCAGCACAGCTTCATGAGAGGAAAGTCCTGCTTATCAAACATGATTTCCTTTTACAACAAGATAACCCACCTAGTTGATCAAGGGAAGCCAGCTGATGTAATCTTTTTGGATTTCAGTAAAGTTCTCAATACTGTCTCTCACAGGATCCTTCTGGACAAAATGCCCAGCACACAGCTGGGTAAACACATCATGTGGTGGGTGAGCAATTGGCTCACAAGTTGAGCACAGAGGGAAATAGTGAATGGGGCAACATGGTGACCTGTCACTAGTGGGGTTCTGCAGGGCTCCATCTTAGGCCCTGTGCTCTTCAACATCTTCATAAATGACTTGGACACAGGACTGGAAGGAATACTAAGCAAGTTTGCAGATGACACAAAACTGGGAGGAGCTGTTGATTCCCTCAAAGGCAGGGAGGCCCTGCAGTGATACCAAAAAGCGACAGAAACAAACTTCTTAACACCAATTTGCAGATGTTAAAAAGGGTATTCTTCTTTATTCAGCATGCTGGACATTCAGAGGATAGTTCCTCTAATCAAAGTACCAAGTGACAGACAGAGAGGGCTTTTAATTACACATACATATTAATTAGATAGTCTTGCTTATTTAATACATACTCATTAGTTTGTTTACATAGTCACACCCCTATTGGAAGTCCTTCTTTGGTCTTTCCAGGTCTTCTTCATCATCTTGACCTCAGTGCTTGAGCAGATACAGCAGGTACAGCATCATTGTGTTCCAAGACCAAAAACTGTTACATTTATTCTTTATTTTATCTTGTTTGGATACACAGAGCTTAGTTTATATCTTTGTTTGAGTACATCCTTACCAAATTCTCTAGGACTTCTCTAAGATCATATTGTTCCTAATTTGGGCATTCCGGGATACTGTGAGTAAAGTTTCTATTTCTTTTATCAGCAGAGAGACCTCAACAAATTGGAGGACTGAGCAATCACCAACCATATGAGGTTCAACAAGGGAAAGTGCTGGATTCTGCACCTGGGATGGGGAAACTCTGGATGTGCATATGGACTGGGGAATGAGATGCTGAAAAGCAGTGCTGTGGAAAGGGACCTGGGGGTCCTGGTCGATGGCAAGTTGAATCTGAGTCAGCAGTGCCCTGACAGCCACAAGGGCCAGCCATGTCCTGGGAGGCATCAGGCAAAGTATCGCCAGCCAGTTGAGGGAGGTGATTGTCCTGCTCCGCTCTGCACTCGGGTGGCCTCACCTTGAATATTGTGTGTAGTTTTGGGCAGTACAATAAAAGAAATATATTAAGGTATTAGTGTCCAAAGGAGGGCAACAAAGATGGTGAAGGGCCTTGAGGGGAAGCCATATGAGAAGAGGCTGAGGTCACTTGGTCTGTTCAGTCTGGGGAAAAGGAGACTGAGGGGAAACGTCATTGCAGTTACAACTTCCTCGTGAGGGGAAGAGGAGGGGCAGGCACTGATCTTTTTTCTGTGGTGACCAGTGACAGGACCTGAGGGAATGGCCTGAAGTTGTGTCAAGGGAGGTTTAGGTTGGATATTAGAAAAAGGTTCTTCACCCAGAGAGTGGTTGGGCACTGGAACAGGCTCCCCAGGGAAGTGGCCACAGCACCAAGCCTGACAGAGTTCAAGAAGCATTTGGATGATACTCTCAGGCACATGGTGTGACTGTGCAGGGCTAAAAGCTGGACTCGATGATCCTTGTGAGCGCCTTCCAATTCAGCATAGTCTGTGATTCTGTGAAGTGCTGTGCTGGATCTGTTCAAGTGTAAGGTAGAGTTTAAGAGATACTGAGATTTATATAGGCACTCAGATTTACGAACCCAGGAGAGACTGTAAAGCGTTTGCTAGGACCAGTAGCTTACAGTGTTTAAAAAGGTGGAGTGAAAGATGTGTGAATACTCTGCAGATGTTTCCTCAATGCTGGTTGGTATACACAGGGCCCACATACATGTTGCTGACGTAACTAACAGGAGAAACATCTCCAGTTTCTCATTCATTACTTTTGCAGCAAAGCTCCCTGGGAGAGCCGACCTCCCCCTGGCTGGTTAGGAGCCAGGGTTGGCTCTGAGCTTCTGAGCAGCAGAAGCTGACCTCAGCATTGTTGTTCAGATGAGGAATGGCCAGATTTTGGCTCCAGAGAAGGTGCAAGTGGCATGGGAGGGGAGATCGAGGTTTGTAAGAGCTTCATTCTTGAGCTGCTGTGTTGTGGACAGGAATGGACTGGTCTTAGGCCATCCACCTTCACACAGGTATGAGCACAGGCAGGTGATGAAATTGATGGCTCTGCCTGTACTCAGGGCTGGCTCTGCTTTCAGCAAAAGATTAGTATAAATATACATGTTTCTAACCTAAATGTGACTTGCTTCTCAGTTTTCTCCTTGTCTGGTGTTCCAGAGCAGACTGTTTTTGTCAGAAATATAAGAGGCTGTCAATTTTATTTTTTTTTAACTTACTTATGAAATGTCTTTCTTACAGGGAATGGTTTTTGAATGGAAGTTCCTGCACTGAAAGAGGCAGAGGGGGAATTTAATTCCCATCTTTCTAATTTGGGTTACATGTTCCGATAGGTGTAGTAGTCATTTTTGAGAAATATATATTCTCTGGGTTTTTTTCCAAATCACTTTTCATCAGGATGCAAGGAAAAAAACCAAACAGCTGAGACCTTTGAAAACTTTTTGCAATACAAGAAAGTCACCTCATCCAGATTTATTTGGCCAGTCTACACCATCTGTTGAAGGTGTTTAAGGGATAAAATCTTTCATGAAGCCTTCTTCAACTTTTGATTGTGGCTACACAGAACATTTACTCTTGATGGTATTTGGTGAGTAATGATACTTGATGAGTGCTCAAGCATTGGTTGCTGTAAGGATGGAAGCTCAATGAAGAAGTCCAAGGCAAACAAATGTCAGTCGTGAAGTTGTCAGAGTGAGGAAAACTATATGTATAATAAGCAAAGACGTAATTCAGATCCCTTCTGAAAGTCTTCAGTGCTTAAGTGTCAAATTTGCACACGCATAAGAACTTTTTATCCATTTTGTACTTCATCAATCTGGTTTTAGGCAGGCCAGGACTGCAGGACAAAGGGAGGCAGCAGCAGGCACTGGAGTGTCTGTCACCACTACCAGGAGCTTCTGGGGAACTGCATGTGCCCCACAAGCAGTTAAAAGCCATGACTGTGGCTGGGAGTGGGACTTGAGGGTCAGGACATGTACATACAGACACATATTACCTATATGTACATACACACATGCACATGGTTTACATTAGGGGTGGAAGGAGTGCTGCAGCAGCTGTGCTGGCATTGTGTGTCTGCTGAGCCTTGCAGTAGAGATACAGACAGATGCTGCTTTTGTTACACTATTTCCTCAAACAGACTGACTAAGCTTTGGAAAGCATAACTGTACCTGCTCTAGGGATTACCCTGGCAGAGCTAAGCTGGTTTTGAGATAGAATTTGTATTTACTTATTTATTTGACATTCATAACCAACATAGCTGTTCCAGCAAAGCTTTACAGAGTAATCTTAATCTTGGTAAAATGACCACTGCACTGCTAACCTTTCCACAGTGCAGTGCCATATTTTAGACAAGGCTTACTCCATTTTTAATGGGATGTTTAACGTATTACTGCAATCTGTCAGTCAATAAAAATGCTATTTCCTCCCCAGGCTACATGTGTTTTCACCTGTTACAACAGTATTTAAAAGATGCCAGTTGCACCATGTTTGTAAACAGTGCCAGATTGGGACTGCATGCTCCATTCTGTAGGATCATGTCTGTTGAGTGATGTGGGTATCCCTCAGTTAAACAGCTCCCATTGTTTTCTCTGGATTTTTGCCTGGCATTTACTTCTGAGGAGGCAGATCCTGCAGGCAGCTTATTTGCAGCTCAGGGAATAGACACACTTTAGTGCCCTCATGCCATATTTATTATCATCTCGCCTGCCTTGCGAAGGAAGCTGCAGACATTGTGATGGATGGAGGATGACTTGACCAATTTTGCTGTGGTTTCTGTAAGTGGTTTTCTCCATCTTTGGTCAAAGAGAATTAGTGTAATTTCTTGTGGCTGTGCCACAAAGCTCTGATCTCCTGGCTCTTCACTGTCTCTGTAACTAACCATTGCCTTTTAAAAGAGGTTTTGCCTGATCAGGTACTGCAGTTGCTGTGCCACAGTGTTTGGCAAGGACTGAGTAGAGAACCTGCTTGTCACCCCTCTCACCCCTCTGGGGGTAAAAGTACTGCAGCATCAGGTTGGGGTTGTGTATAGCTTAAACCTCCCAAATAATGTAGTAGTAAATTAGATATATACATCCAGGGAAGGGGATACTAATGAATTCACATTAATAGAGAATTTTGTCATTTAAACTGAAACCTGGTAAGAAACTCTTTTTATATTAATGCGATTTTGAATTGTTTCCAGTGTATCATCACTAAAGGGACACATTGTTAGGTAAGAATGTAGTTGTACTCCCTGAAAAACAAGAGTTCAGTATTGTCTTCTTATTTGTTATCCCACTGCACTTCTCAGGGCAGATTTATTCTGTCCCCATCTGCCTCATGTTCCTTTTAAACAAAGCTCCAAACAAATGAGTCAGTTGACATAATTTTCCTCTATATTGTCTGTGCCAATGTTTCCTTAGTGCCTGTGGCCAGGAGAACTTTCACATCCCCTTGTTGCCTCCTGTCTCTGTGGGAGCAGCACTCGCCATGGGGTTGGGGCATCTACCAGTGGCTGCGACTGGCTGTGGCTGGACCTTGCTCTGAGGTGGTGGCACTGCAGAAACTGGGGCACAGGACCATGCCATGCAGCTCCCTGCTTGAAGGGCTGTGCAGAGACTGATGGAGGACAGGTATGGACCTGATGACAGACCGCAGCAATTTGTCTAATCCCCTGCTGCGTGGCACTAGGAACTGACTTCTCCTTAATTAGATGAATGAACACCAAATGTGACTGTTCCCTACTGACTGCGTTGTATTGAGTGCTGAAAAAAACCCAGAGATTAAATAATGGTTCCAGAAATCAATCTTACTAGCTACTTACTGGGTTTCCCCCCACCTTCTAATATGCAGTGAAGATATAAAAGCCTAAAACAGCAGTAAAAAATTCAGAAGATGAATATTCTGCTTTCAGATTGGCTTTCATTACTTTTTTTTTTTTAGAAGAAGAAGGAAATAATTATAAAATGACAATGAAGTAACTTTGACAGTAGAAAAATAACTGGTGTGGATTTTATTTGTTCTTTGCTATACTTGCTTAGGGAATGAATCTTCTCTTTGCACCATGAGGCTTGGTTATAGGTTTTAACAAAATAGTCTGGGATCAGTTAAAAATCAGCAACATCTGCTTGCAGCAAGGAGATATCTCCTAATCAAGAGACAGAGCCATGGAGGAAAACCTGATCTTCCTCAACTAGCAGCTGTAGAAAACTTACCTTTCAAGATGTTTGATAAAATAGATAAGTCTACAGAGTTAGCTAAAGAAGATTATAGATTTGGGTTAGAACAGCTTCCAAGATTTTTCTAACCTACACTGGATCTGGACACAGCCCTTTTCCCAAAGAGGGCTGCATAGCCCAACCTTTGGGTATCCTTGTGCCTCAGTCTGCCAGACAGATCAGACCTGATGGAAAAAATCAAAGCTAAGCTTTCTCACATCACTTTGGAAAGATTCCTCCCCATCCCCCACCCTGGGATGTTGGCAGATGTGACTGGTGGTTGTTAAGTAGGAGTTATTTTTACTTCCCATCCCCTCAAAAAAAACCCCCAAAACCAAAAAACCCAAACCAACCAAAAAAATCCAACCCCCCCAAACAAACAAACAGAACCTCCCCGAAAAAACCAAAACCAGCCAAAAATCAAAAAAACTCCAAACAAAACAACCTCTCCACAAAAAGCCCAACAAAACCCAGGCTTGTGTAAAGAAAAGCAGAAAAATGTCAGTCTTACTGTGCAGAGAGTAAGTAGTGTTGTCGAGAGGCACTGCTCGGTCAATTTGTCCCCCTGTGTACAGTCAGGCTTATGGCTGTGTGCAGATGCTGGACTAATCCAGGTAGATATCCATTAGGTTCATCTGTTGCATATTGACATAAACTCACGTGCTCTTGACAGGGGCTTGTTGTGCTGAGGCTGTCACCATGAGTAATGGCTGCTCATGTGATAACTCAATGTAACTATTGGATAGCGAGTGACTTATGAAGGCTTTTTGTAGAACAACTGTGCAGAACAAGTTTTTATAAATGGGGACCAGTGTCTGTTAGGATAAATCAGAGTATTTGTTTTGCCCTGTACTTCCAACATATTTAATTTACAGACATAATGAGACAAACCTATTGTGATTACAGACTTTGCTGTTGAAGATGGTGATATGCACCTCTAATGATCTTGTTTTCAAGACTCTCCAAAATGTCTCTCAACTGAGAAGACACCTGGCCAGCATACTGCAAGGCACGGGCTAAGCCCTGCTGTCCTCAGGACCAATATACTCACTGCTGCAGAAGGACTGCCAGGTTATTGTTACAGCTAAAGAAGCATGGGTGTGTCCTTTGCACCGTGCAAAGCAATAGGTTGCAATGCTGATTCTGGAGCTTTCTCCCTGAGTGCCTTTCTTGGGCCTTTGGGACCCAAAAAGCAATGAGGAGAGACTTACAATGAAGTGAGGTGGGATGGTCACAGAGGGATGGAGAGGGTCTGAGGAGTGAGCAATTCTGTCTCTTTGGTCCTAATTTCAGAGGAAGGGTTTTTACTCTGGTACAGTCAGTAGTGTCAAATGAACATCTTGTTGTGCATCTTTTTCTTTTTGGGATGTAATATGGTACCTTTCTCTAGTGTACGCTGTATACATTTATTCAGTAGCAATCAGGATATATGGGTTTGCTTTCTCCCTTCAGCTGTGGCGTTATGGCATTCCCTAGTTTGGTCTGGAGGGAATTTGCACAGGGCATTGTACAAGGTATTCACATAGCAACAGTCATCTTGTGGTTGTGGCTAGCAAATCTGACTTGCATGGAGAGGGATAGAATAGCTCTGGTGTCTCTTACACTGGTGATGGTGGGGTCTCCCAAAACAAGTAAGAAACCTAGAGGCTGACTGTTGTGGATGGGCGTGGAAGGCTTAGACAAAAATTTATTAAAAAGCTCTACTGTTGAGTCACAAGGTGCAGAAATGACTGCCTTGTTTTTTAAACTTCTTTCTCAAAGAAGGGTTTAGGTGTGGCTGAATCCTATCTAAGCCTTGGACTGTATTAACAGTTTAAACTTAAAAGAATTATAGTGGTATAATTAAACCACTTTGTCCTGCAGGTTTTTAATGATTGGCAAAATGAGAATATTTATATAAGATGAATAATTTATGTTATATAAATGATCAGACAAAAGATCTTAATCAGAACTATTTACTACACAATACACTTTACACAATACACTTTAAATCTACTAGTAGAGCATAATATAGCATAAAGTAGTATAAGGCACTGTAACAAAGCAATTATTGAAACAATTATATTGAAGCTAGCAAAAAGAAATAATTATTAAGTAGGGATTTGATATAACTCACCCATACCAACACTCGTGGGGAGATCTCTTGCTCTCAACCTTAAGGAGTAACCTCGGGGGCGTCCACAGCCCACGGAAGGAATCTCTGTACATACACCCTAAGAAGAGTTATGTCAGAAGAAGCTGGCTGCATGAGAGGGGACTGGACTTTTATAGTATTTTAGTATAGTAGATTGACTTCTAGTCACACATGTACAGGCCAGCTATCAGCTTAACTGTCAAGTCAGACTTCAAAAAGCAGGATGTGTATTCTAAGTCTGGTGTACCAGGATGGTTTTAGCATAATTAACGCCAGACAACACCCTGGCTTCAGCAACTGAGCTTCCATGATAGCTTGCATTATAGCTTGATTGGATTTTAGGTCTTATCAGAGTGGGTCTATCCTGTCACACTGACAGTCTGGTTTGTTTTTTTTTTTTCCCTAAAGTGGACCCGTGTGTAGGCTAATTTGTAACCTTAGTTTTTAATTTTGCCACTGACTGTGCTAACAGCAAATGATGGTGTGTCCCATGTTTCTAGGCAAGTGGGATAATGGAGCTGGGCATGCTGGGAACAGCCTCTTACTCATAGTGCTGCTTTTGGAGAGTACTTGCTCAGTAGCAATTTTGGGAAAAGAGGCCTGGACAGCCTGATGTGCAGGGCTGCCAAAGACTGACGAGATCACGTTTTTGCCCCATGTGCTCGCTCTGACTCCATAGAAATGTTCCTGCGCACTGACAACAGAGTGGTATAGACAGAAGAGGGGATGAATATTTTGTCTTTGAAAGCATTCTTTATTTAACTCCAGTGGCTTCTGAAGAGCATTTCTTCCCTCCAGGCTTCCTGCTTTGTTCAATTCTACTCTGCTGAGGGGAAAAGACTGATTCTTTCCTTCTCCTCTGCCTCCACCCTCCTCCCTCCTCCTATTTGCAAGGGGAAATAGCTTGGTTATAGTTCAGTGTTACTTGTATCATAGCATTTAGCAGATGAACACATCTCAGCTCTCAAATTCCCACTGCACAGTCCACAGCCCCTGGATCAGACAATTTCAGCAACTGTAGATGAAATACTTTCTCTTCCCACGAACATAATCTTTCTTCAGTAAGCCTCACCCATTTTACTCTAGTGCAGATAGTAAGATGATTGGTGCCTCGCAGGCATAAAGCACAGGTTCTCTTCATGTCCATCTCGGAGGTCAAGTGTTTTTGGTACCCAGTACAAAGTATGAAGTCTGCATTTAAGTTCATTGATGTTTCTGAGACTTACTGTTGACTGCCTGATCCCCAGCCCTTTATTTGGCACAGGTAGCATGTAGTGAATGACAGCACAAAAGACTGTAAACCCGCTTCCATATTTTAATCTGTTTTTTTCTGCAAGAGGAGGGGGATTGTTTTCTGGCATTCCTCCACAGCTCTGCACAGCCTGAAATTAAATTGCTAGAGCATTGCCCTAAGAGATTTCAATTTACATTTCAATAGTCCGAAGTAGCAGTTACTAAATCTCCTTGTTGGAGTAAGCTTAAAGTTCTGGTTAGTCACTGAAGTTTTTGATAATAGGGAGAAATAGGTGTTTAACTTTGAGGGTCAAGGTGTAATTTCTTTTGCTGTGGAAAGGTATGAGCACAGGAAGTCTTTCCTTCTGTTAGAAGCATTTAGAACCAACCCACAGTTTTTAATTACTTCCATCTCAGCTGAGGAGTGACACCGGAGGAGCAGACTTGTCTAACATGACGCCTCTCAGCTTGTATGCAGAGGAGCATGTGGTTCCTCCTCCCCTCCCGTGCATACCCCACTGTGTGTTATTTATGAGCTCACTGGAAACAAAAAAAGGGGCCAAAAAAGGTCAAGAAGTGTAGCTTGGTGCATAGACAAAGGAGGGGTGTGCCTAGAAAATCAGGGATAATGACCATGACTTTGTTTCCAAACTCTGTCTGTGCAGAGCCCTAGAGAGCTGCTGCATTGACTCCTCTGCTGTGAGTGACAGAGGCAGCCCTTCATCTCCCTGCAATTCCCTCATCCTCCATCCCTCTGCAGAGAGCAGAGGTAACTCTGCAAGGCCACTGCTGGGCTGGCCCTCCCTCTCATCACCAGCCCCTTTCCATACTCCTGCCCTGTACCCAGTTACTCCTCTGCCCTACAGGACTGAATTACCTGCATCACCAAGAGGCCATAAGACAGCTCCGTGCTTGATGGCTTGGACAACCTCAAACAGTGTGTTTTATGATGAAGGGAGTGCAAGAGAAGATGTAGCAGTTGGTGGAAAATACTGAGCTCTGTTCACAGCACAGGTGGCATAAGGCACTCTGTCCATTTGGCTGCCTTGGCAGCTGTGAGAGGCGATGCTGCAGTGAGGAAATGGGTCTGTCAGACAGAGTGGAAAACAAATTACTGTAATGGTGATGGCTTACTGATGCTTAAAAGAAACCAGACTTCTGCCTTCTGCAGGTCTTTTTCTGTTTTCATCTTCCTCCCTTTCCCAAGGAAAGCTTTCCCTCACTACCCAAACCTCCCTGGTGCGAGGAGGGTGCTGTGGGGAGTTGTGTTCTCACCTGGCGGTGGCTTTTCCAGCCTGTCTCTGTAGTGTCTGTGCCAAGGGAAGAGGAGATGTGCACCTGGCCCTCACAATACCTGATGAGGTGTAGGCTGTAGGGGAATGCTTTAGTGTATGAAGCTGCTGTACCTATATCTGTAAAAGTCTTTTCTTTGGACTGCGGCACATCTCCGACTCGCTTCTGTAGACAGTAGGTACTATGGATGCCTGTCCCATTGCAATGCCAGTATCTAGAGGCACACTCAGAAAAAAATGAAAAAGAGGAGGGAGGACGTCCCTATACAAAATCCTTTTAATAAGGTTAGTTTGAAGAATCCTATTGCCCACCTGTTCTGTGGAGTTACTCTTTTTCTACCCTTGTTGCATTATTTTTTTCCTTTAGTAGGAAAAATATGTTGCAATATTGGGAAAAAACAAATATTACAATGAAATACTGATGAGCATCTCTCATCTGACATCAAAATGACTTTTGATACAAGCAGTTGAAATGCTAGAGGTTGTAGTTCCAGAAAATGAAAGCAAATATTACATGGAGAAATATTCACCTGAGCATTAGCGGAGTTTCCTCAAGCAGAAATGAAGAGGTAAGCTCCAAGCATTCATCTGATTAGAAGCTAAAAGGATCTGATTTTACCGCAGAGCATGCTGTGAGGTGGATTTTCGAGGTGTTAGGCTCTTCCTCCTCCCGTGTATCTTCAGTTATATTTTCTCTGTTGTGATCTGTTTTCTTTCTTAAGATATCTTCTGTGTCTTTTCTGGAAAAGAAAAGCCGCAGTCTCCTTTCCCAGACCTCCATGTGCATCACCTGCTCTGTGAATCCCACAAGGTGTTGCTATGTGTATTGGAAAAATCAGCTGAGCTTACAGATGCAAGTGCAGTATGTTTAGCTTAAACCTAAAACCCAAAGTCCCCATACCTAAGAAGCTGTTCCCTGACCATGACTATTCCTTGAGAGTCATCTTCTGGATTGCCTTGGGAGCAGCCACAGGTGCTGACAAAGGCTGTTAAGTGCTTTATGACATTATAAGAAAAGGAGCCAGGTTACTGTAAAAAAAGTAGCTTGGCTTCTTGCTTGAGAAAAAAAGAAAATTATAGCCAATGAATGTATGAAGCAGTCGGTGACCTCTGACACTGTGGATCTGTCTCCCTTAATGCTTGACAAATGGCTTAAGCTCAGTGGCTGGCTTTGGAGGAACAGAGTGTGCACTCAGCCCACGCATAAGCATTTTCTCCAGAATAACACAGAATTTAACGTGTTACAACAAAAGCAGCTGCTTTATTTAATAACCCATTTCATCATGTAATTCCTGTCTTTAGCTATGAAATGCCAGCAGTTTTCAAGAAGGCTAGGAGTGTCCAAGCAATGATGTGCCTGTTATTTTATTTATGAGGGAAGGGAAGAAACAAAAGGGAGCTGTAAGTGATTTCTGTCAATGTTGGAGATGTTCTCTCCTGACTGGGCCTGGCACGGTTGCCCTCAGCACATCTCTGTTTCATGCCAGGTAGAAATCTCTTCCTTGCCCCTTTTCTTGCTTCCTGCTCTCAAAACCACTTACAGATAAAATGTCAGAAATGTTTTGAAAGGGTTCTGGTGTTGGACTGCAGACTCTGCAGGCCAGCACTGGAGTTTCCCCTTGTGTAGTGCAGACTGGGCTGGGTCACTCAGCGATGCTGCTCTAACACTTGCCACTCCTCTTTGCTTCATCCTTCACAGAGAATAAAAATGGGGGAGCTCTGCTCTTACTGTGCAGAAACTAACCTGGTAAATATTAAATGGTGATTATAAATTATGCTACTTTGTGGAATACAATGGAGCAGATGTGGTCAGTTGCCTACAATCACACGTTCTCCTTATTTCTCCAGAAAGAGTTTCATTAAAAGAATGAGGTACAATAAAATATAATTATTCAGAAAGTGTTACTAACTGGAAGATAATGCAATGCAGTTGTATCTTTTGTTTTTAAAGATGAGAACAGTTCTGCAGTTCACATACTTTTCTAGCTTGTTCATCATAGCTGATTCTTTCAGACGTTCCTTTATGGTCCTACCTGGCATGGGCTCAGTTCAAAATGGCCACAGCAGAATTCCCAGCATGTCCAGAAAAAAGTGTGAAATTGCAAAACTACATAAAAAGCATAAAATCCACAAAGTTAGTTTTCAAACTGTAGTATGCCTAACCATTTATCATTACAGCTCTATTGGGAGTAAAAACAGGAAAAAAGTTTTAAACAGACAACTGGAAGTAAAGCTTGTTGCTTTATTGCTTCTCATATCTCATCTGAGAGGGTTATTTCAGTCCAGACCATTTCTGTAGTCCATTTCCTAGCAGTTCCACGAGCACCTGTGCTGTCCAGGTAGAGGGGGAGGAATAATGGAAACAAGGGATGGCCTTCACCTCCCAGTGTCACCAGAGGTGCTTTGTTGATTGACCCAGGTATCAGTGGCTCTCCAGCCACTGGGAACCCCTGAGGACTCATTTGGTAGTGGGAAGTGGTCTTTAGCTGATCCTTGGAGCCACTGTAAATGGCCAAATCCATACTCTTCCCACGTGACTCTGTCAATATGTGAGATAAGATGAAGGTTGGCTGAAAACATAAACTAACCTCTAGCCTAGTTAAACATAACCTGGTATGGTTTTTACAGTTTAACATTTACACTGGTAGTTTTTATGGCTACCTCTCTTTACATCCTGAGGAACGGAGCTTCTTTTTTTTTTTTTCTCCATTACTCCATTCCTATTAAACAGGCAAATATTTATTCCTTGTGCTTTTCTCCCATGTAACATCCTCTTTTTTTCCTTTGTCTTCCAGCATGCTTCAGTCCCCACGTAAGTCTCTTGTGACCATTGCATTGGGCTGAAGTTTAGAGTTGGTTGCTTTCCACCAGAGACTTCACTTCATATGATCACTTGCTACATTAGGTAGATAAGACTTCTTTTTTTCTTAAGTCATTGTTTGTCCTCATTTCCCAGAGCCTGGTAATAAAGCTGTATTAGGTTACTTGTCATTTGAAAGTAGCAACGTGCACTGTTCTTCAGTGACTGCAGATGGAATAACCTCACGATAAAGGAAAACAAAATACAAAATATCCCTATCATGGCAACATGATCCCCTTTATCACAAATTTTCTTGGCCCCTTGTGTGTAAGTAGAGCTGCTAGGGACAGTAGAAATGGTGTTTATTTTCTGAGTTTTTCTCATAGTGCCCAAGGTGAGTAATTGGAATTTCATTCTCTTGTTGCTTACCTACGATATCCAGAATTCATGTCTTTGAGGGCAGTTTATCCCTGGAGAGCTAATATATAAAATTGGTAGATTCTTATGGGGCAATTTAACTTCCTGTGTGTATACAGATTTTTGAATTTAGTTTTGCTTATTGCAGAGTAATTTTTTTTTCTGCATGTTTTCTTCTTGCTCTTGGCCCTGCAGATGTGGTTGGAAAGGACTGAAGTGGATTTTCTTCTGACTTTTCCAACACAAGAGAACTGTTAAATAAGATCTGGATTACAGTGTGAAGTTGAGGCTCCACTTGCATCTCTGGGAGAACAGTAAAGGCACAGAAAAAGAATGTAGCCTGTGAGAACTTCAGTGATAGAGAATATGTATGACTCAGGACTAACACAGGAGGAGCTCTGAGTTAGCTGGAGTCAGAAATACCCATCTCCTCATTTGTGAAACGAACAACTGGTATGTAAATAATGAAGACACGACAAACCCTCTGATGCTGTTTGTGCAGAATGCATTTGCAAAGTTGAGCTGTTTTTGAAACAAGGTTTTTAAAGAGACATACTTCACCTTGAAGTGAATAAAACTTTCAGGCAGATGAAGGACACTACTTAGTGTATGACCATTTCCTCTGCAACATGCAATAATGTTTTCTTTTAGAATTTAGAGTCAGTTTTAGATGTCTTTTAACTATGTTGTGAATTGCATCCATAAGAAAGAAGAGCAAGGAGGCATCATGTTTCCCCTTTCTCATGTTCACAGTTTCAGGATAAGAGGTATGAAGGCAAGGACAGTGAGTATTTCTTTGTATACATTAAAACCCTTTTATTGTTAAGGTTCAATATCATCCATGTCAATGTAATGCCATCATTCCAGTGGAAACAGCCTCCACTACTCTAGAGTCAGTCCTATGGGGAATAAAACAGTAAAGTAACGCTATCACCATGAAGCAGACCTTTGATCTTCAAAGTTTGGTGGTGTGCAGGGATCAATACAGGAAGAATTATTTGGCAAGGTTAGTGAGAAATTAAATTAGATCTGTGTAAGCTTCTGGAGGTTTGGTTTATTTTGGGTTTTGGAACAGCACAGACTTACTAGGATATTTTGTTAGCATCTAATTCCCTCAGCAAGCAACTGGTTTGTGCCACAGCATCAGAAATCAGGTACGCAAAATAGCAACAAATATGAGTTTTGTTAGCCAAGAGTGTATATTCAGGCATCTTTAAAGTTCTCTTAAAAAAATAAAACATTGTTTAAACTTCTATACAAAATATTTGGTCATATCAGTATTAAAACTAAAAAAATGGGAATTTGTAAACCTTTCCAAGCTTACCTACAAGCTCTCAGAATTTCTATGAGATAAGCAGAACTCTTGTGGTTTTGACTGAGAAATTTACTTTTGAAACTTAGGAAAAAAGTTGATGTTGGAAAACTGAAATGCTTGTAGCAGATTCCTGTGCCTAGGGGCAGCTCTGGCTTCTCAGGGCCCCAGATTATTTTCACAATGAACATTTTCCACCCAGTGATGCTGGGCTCATGAATTCAGCTGGTCAGAGGGGAGGCTCAAGCTGCCAGCCACAGCCCAGCAAAGCTGTTCCTCCCTGGTCCTGTTCTAATCCACCCTGGAGAGCATGCATATTTCCAGACACAACTTGTTTGAAGTAAACAGAAAGCACTTTGAAAATTGCAGTCCTAATCCATTTTTCTTCAGCATTAGTAATGACTGTTCTCTCATCAATATTCATCTATAGAGAACTGAAGTAGATAAATGTATATTTATCACTGTTAACTACAAATTGGTTACAAGTTGACACTACAACTAGATTAGAAAAATATATTTTTTTTAAGTTTAAACTACAAGGACTTCACCTTGTTGAAAACAAGTGGCAGCCGCTGTTCTGGTTATTCTTGTCCACATAGGTATTGTACTACTGCACTATCTGGTAGCACTGCTATAGATAGGATTTTCTTAACATTTCTTTCCTCATTTGTATTCAGGTACATTGCACATAGTTAATGGTGGCTGATACTTTGCTGCTTCAGAAACAAAAATAGAAGCTAAAATCTCAGCTTTTCCATATCTATTTCAAGAGTAGCAAGGACAAAAATTGCCCTCATTCTATGGACAGTGGTTTCATCAAATAATTAACAGAACTTTTGTTCCTTAGATTATTGGATTATATGAAAATTCTTTTAAATATAGTGGCATAGAAATGATGGATATGACCGATGAAAGCCAACCAAATAATTAAATATATATTTCTCAGACAAAATTGCAGTACTAAATGACAATCCTGAGTTTGGGTTTCTGTTTCATGTCTTCTTGCAAAGAACGGATGGGGTTTTTGTCAAGTACTAGGTTGTGTGGGGGTTTGAGACCATTGGCTAAAGAACAAAGAGAAAAAAGAATGTAATTAGGTTGGTGACATGGACAGTGGGATTGAGCACAGGCTTGGCAAGTTTGCCAGCAACACCAAGCTCTGTGGTGTGATTGACATATCGGAGGGAAGGGATGCCATCCAGAGGGATCTGGATAGCCTTGAGAGGTGGGCCTGTGCAAACCTCCTGAAGTTCCTTCCAACTCAGCATATTCTGTGATTCTATGATTCTATGATAATGTCACTTGCTAAATGCTAAAAGACAGAGCTAGGTACTGAGAATGTACTGTATCTGCATTATATCTAGGGGGATAATTTGTGTTCAGTAAAGACTACTGGAGGGTGTATGTATTCATATATTCATGATGACTTGCATAAAGGTGTTACTGGGTGTGGTTTTTTTAAATTAGGAAGTCTACCTGTCACTGCTTTTTCTAACTGCATATTCCAGCAGAGAGCACTTGCCTGCCCAGAGTGAAACCCATCCCCAGGAGCTAACCACAGTTTCAAACAAAAGAGAAGTTTCAATATGTTACAGAGTCCTGCATATTGGCTGGCTGCTTCTCAAATTAAAGATTTATGATATATTTAAAACCGATAAAAACTGGAACCACTGGTTATAAACTACTAATGGAAGAGCAGTAGACTTGTGCAATCAGGTAAGATCAGTTGCTGTGCACTGTTGGGAAAGAATAGATTCAATATCATTCAGATCAATGTGCTTCAGTACGTGCTCTTAAAACATCCCAATTTCCAGGCAGCCTGTAAACTCTAAGCATTTCCAGAAGCAATTAACAAAGTAAAACGCAAAAGCAAAGCAGAGATGAAAACAAAAATGAACTATCGACTGTAAAACACAGAGTAAACCTCATGTCACTTCTTGCTTAGTCATAGCTAAGTGCTGTTAATCATCTACTCTTTGTTGCATTGTCAGGTGAATGGCTGAGATTTTAGGTGATTTATATGCCTGTTGTTCACTTTGCAATGCAAATGCCTGGAAGTGCATGTGCTCTGCTGCCAAATGTCAGCTGGGAAGAGGTAACCTGCAGCTTTTTGTGTTCTCGGTGTACCTTGAGGTCCTCTTGAATCATCCCAACAGGAGGTATGACCTTTTTCTAATTTCTTCATAAACAACTGGCTGTGTAAGTACCAGCATACTATCAGAATATCTTATCTTTCCAAATCCTGTAGCATAACTCTTTGCACTGTAAGTATTTACATATTTACATATGACCAATCTCTGGGGTCATGCATCTGGTAGTATTGCCACTGGCACTTACAGACCAAGTGCTGAACATAAGCGTTTTGTACAGCTAAATTAAAATGTGTTTGTTTAGGAAGAAATTGATCTAAAAGAAAAATAAAAAGTAGATCATGACTCTTGGGTGGACAGACAGGATAAAAAAGAATGCTCTTGAAAAGATAGTTTCAGTCCTTCCATTTTTCTTATGCAAGCCCTAGTTAAATCTGTTGGGCCAAATTATTCCCTCCTTGAATCTTCCAAGGGCAGCAAGTACCTTAAAGATCATCTCTCTGATTCAGAACTATCTCTAGAAAAGTTTAAAGCAATACCTGGGTTGACATGTAGATGTTTAATATAAGTTTATAAACTGCTGATCATTAGAGGCTAAGTTCAGACTCCATGCAAGTAAAAGGACCTTGGCCTTCATCCTGCCGCAAGGTAGGAAATCCCTGTAGCTGCTAAGCACGAGCCACACACTGCAACCCTCTAGTGCCACAGAAATGGCTTTAAAAGGATCTTTTTTATTTTTTTTTTTCCAAGAAGCTAAAAACCTGTGTGACATTAAAAAAAATTCAATCTTTAGCTGTCTTTAGGTGTACCTTTACGTTCCGAACTTGTCTAAAACTCACGTCTTCTCTCAATATCTTGAATGTTGATTCAATTATTTCTAAGTACCTAAGAACAAAATTTGTGATTCACAATAATGCTGAGAAATACCTACCTGTTTCTTACCAGTTTTTTTTTATCACCATGCTCTCTTCAAGCTTAGAATACCTTGTACTATCTTAGGTAAAAGAGATAGCAGTTTATGAAACTTTTTGCAAAAGGGAAATCTGTACATGCCTCAGTTGTCTGGTTCAGCTTAGCTCTTCACAGTATGTTGTCTTTCAAGAGAAGAATAATTAATAATAATAATAATAATAATAATAGTTGCTTTACACAGGGAATACTGAGCTGCTATTGGATGGAGCTATGTATTTTCTGTTCTCTCAGAGTAGTGTCGTCTTTTGTTACTATTTACTTTTTGTGTTGCATTAAGTTATTTGTTAAAGGTACAAAACTCTTTGTTTGTATGGGATGGGTAATTCACTAATTTTCTTTATCTGAAAAATTTCTTAAATGAAAGAATTGTCAAGCATTGGAATGCACTGCCCAGGGTGGTGGTGGAGTCACCATCCCTGGAAGTGTTTGAGAAGTGACTGGACGTGGCACTTAGTGCTATGGTTTAATTGACATGGTGGTGTTTGGTCCAAGGTTGAACTCGGTGATCTTTGAGGTCTCCTCCAACCTTAATAATTCTATGATTCTATGAAATTTGAAATCTCTTGCTGTCTGGAACTGGGATGGTCCCCAAAAGACAAGATGTGCTCTAAATATCACCTTTCTAATGTTCAAGTAGAAAATAGAATTTAATTTTGAAAAAAAAACATATTCACATCCTAACATTTGGCCTAAAAATCTCTGCATTTTTATGAAGATTCTTTGACAAATTTCAGTTTGCTTTTTTAGATTTTAATTTTTTTTTTTGACATGACCAGCATGTACAGACTTGTAAGTCTCCTGTATTGAGAGTGTCAACCACTTGAGAAGTGTAACTTCCTGTATGCCTGCAGAGTCCTCTATATCTTTTCACATCTTTTTTTCCCTTTCCCAAAGCTTTGTCAAACCTTTTTCATTAATCTGTAGTAGTTTTCCTATGTCTTTTAATGTTTTATAAGTCTGTTTAATCAGTCCATTTTACAGCAGTATAAAAGTAATTTGAATGATATATTGTCCAATAGTCATAGCTTGCCTCAACACTAACAGGATAAACAGATCCATAGATCTTTCTACATCACTACCTATTTATTCTTTTCTCAAACTCGACTTGTGTGATAGACTTTATTTATTTCCCTATATCTGAGCAGAAGTGCCATGTACCTCTACTTGGTTAACAAGTATGTGTGACTGCAGAGCTCTTCAGTCATGCTTTGAGTGTGTTTATCTTCACGCTTTTCATTTCACATTATCTTTTCATGCACATTAAAGGTGGATCTAGAGACCACTGAGCTAAATCTGAGGCTTTGCACTGACTTTTGTGAACCTCATTTCTGTCTCCATGGGAACACCCAAACTTTTATATGAAAAACATAGGCTGGAAATACCTCTGTCTGTTATCTGCTAAGTAAATTCATAATTAGCATTTACTATTTAAAGTAAAAACATGTAATCCTGACATCTAGTGAATATGATGTCCAAACAACAGAACCTTTTATTAAGCTAACTCTTACCATACAGAATAGCTGACTCTTGCCCTTCAGACAAGCTCTCTTAAACTTGTAAATTGGTTCTAATTCTCCATGCAGCTTCCTGCACCATAGTAATATATTTTATGAAGGTATGTTTTCTTCCCCATAGACTACTGGGACTAAATGCAGCAACATTAACCCATCATTACGCATTTCAAAACCTGTCAAATTCATGTACCATTTGAAAGGAGACTTTTCCCAGTTCATATATACTGAAGGCGTTCATATTTGTTCTGCAAGTCATTTCTCACTTCTGGAATTCATTCCCTGCTGTGTGCAAATGTTGTGTTAGGTTTCTGCATGTGGTTTTGGATTTATGGCTGCAGTGGTATTGTTAGTCACAGGCAGCAAGTGTGAGATGGAAAAAGGAGTTAGGAATAGTTGGCAGTTCCCTGAGAAGCTACATTAAATCTTCAGGTATTAATCAGTTCAATGAGGAGGAAGAATAGGAAGTGCTATATGAAAAAGTTTAGCTGAAAGCAAATTCTAAATCTAATAAGAGTGGATGTGGAAATTTGGTCAAGTTTTTAAGGATGAAGTGTAAAGAATTACATAGGAATGAGAGAAAAAAAATCAGAAAATCCGAGACATACAAAGATAAGCAAACCAAGAACATGCAGTATAAAATACATATTATATAAGTTTCATATAATATTCTCAGTTTGAAGAGACCCATAAGAATCAACAAGTCCAAGTCTTACATGATTGGCTGACACAAGGATCAAAACCATGACCTTGGTGTTCTTAACACCATGCTCCAACCAACTAAGCTAATTTCAGGGTACAACAACAGGAAAAAAAACATTCCACAGGAAAGCTGTGGACAGATGAAACTTAAAATATGGAAATATTTAAAGCCTTCTTAGCTCCATTTCTCAGATTATCACTTGATGAACTGCTATTTAGACAGGCAATAACTGGATGAAAGCTCAGGTTAGACCAGTTGAAAAACAGATGGGAGAACACTTAAAGCAGTTTAACAAATTATCTGGATCAGAACACCTGTGCTAGGATATTGTAGGAACTGTCTGAATCAATCATGAGTCATTATTAATCTTTATGTCTTTGTGGAGGGCAAGGAAAATTCGGAAGGAATGAAAACTTGTTACCTATCTTTCCCTTATTAGGAATAGAAGGTTTTTATTCTTTATTCTGAATAAGAAAAAACCAAGACCTCCAAATATTAATTTTTGTTCTCTCTGGATAGGACAAAAACAAATGGGCTTTCAGTGTAGCGAGGCAATTTTTAATGAGACAGTATAACATAAGAAAAGTTTCCTAAACCTTTATAAGGTTAAAGGGGTACCTATTCATAGAAACAGGTTGTTTAGAGAGGTTTTGAGAGCACAGTTTTGGTGCATGGTTAAGACTAAGTTAGACAAGCATCTGTCAGGAACAGTATAGGCACGTTTGACCCAGTTTAAAGGCAAGAAATGGATTATATTGTCTCTCAAGGATTCTTTCAGGTTAGATACCTGCTTTTTTAATAATGTCATTATTAAAAATATCTATTTTGAGTGTCCTTATTCTGTTATTTACCTATAGAAATCCTTGCAGCTGGACTCTACTGTGTTTTCATATCTGATATTTCCTATTTTAAAACCAGACCTTTTAAAAATGACCATTTTTTGTGTTTTTCCCCTTGAAATGTATGAAACATACCAAAACATTGTGGGAAAGCCTCCTCTGAATGACTAAAATTGAAGAACATTAGAAAAAATTCATGAGGAACTACCCAAAATATACAGGGGGACAAAAAATCTTATAGAAACATGTTACTAGGCAGAAAAGATTTATAAAACATGTAGAAACAATAAAAATCAGTAGTGAAAACAGGTCAACAATTAAAATCATGTTTTCAATAGTGCAAACACTTTAACCTACTGCAGTGTCTCTGCCTGAGTCTGTAAAATGAACATGGACAGGATAGTGTGTCAGGAAGGACGAGCCGGTAACACCCTGACCTGCTCTGCTCAACAGCTTTCCAAGGGCTCCATTTCTTAAAATGAGAGATAGTCAGCCAGATATAACAGGCTGCACAACTGTCTCTTCTCTTTCCCCTTTCTTAAGCCCTCAGTATATCATAAGTGTTACTCTAACACCCACTCTGCCAAGGAGATGACCTTCAGTGTATGCTGAATTAGACAAATGGTATAAGGTCTCAAATTATATGTGTGCAAAACAGTCCAAATAGAGATTATGGAAACTATGAAGATCTGGGTTAGAGTTCTTAATCCAATCTGTATGCTGTCACCTGTGGGGACACCCCTCTGCTACCCACTGGGAGAAAGAGGCAGCAGGCAGCATCCTGGTGACTGGAGAGTCACAGGACTTCCTGTGCTACTGAGCTGCCTAACAGGGCACAGACCATGTGATGGTCAGAAAGGTAGGGTCTCTCTTTCTCCTTTGTTGATTATTGCAAAATTATACAAGGCCTCAAGCTTTCCAGGAGAACGATGAATTCCTGTGTAGTCTATTTATTAGACTGTTTATAGTAGAATGCTGATTTTAGTTACTTTTTGTGGACCTAGAAATACAAATTTCCTGGGAGTCTGTAGGCCATAGGAAGAAAATTACTGCATTAACCACACAGTATAAATGATGACTGCAGAGGGCTGCACAATTTCTGTGATTAATAGCAGTCCTTGTGCTGTGGGAGACCCAGATTAGAAATTATTTTTCCATTGTGCTAACTACAAAATTACCAAATCTTCATATAAAAAGATGGTTTCCATTCTGAAGGGTTTATAATCTATGCTTTAAGCCTGTGGAAAGACTCAACAAGTGGTTGGTGGACAGGGCAACACAGATAATCATGTGCAACTAACCTGACAACGGTGGTCACAGATCACCTCCTGCCCTCTCAGCTTTTGCTTAACCATGGGCTATGGTTGCTTTTAACAAGAGGTCTCAAATTTTCTTGTCCATCAGCCATTTTCCTTTCTTCAGAGGCATCTTCAGAGCCTTTAGCTTCCTTTGTGGACCTTTCCATTTCTTCCTAAGTCTTTTTCATACCTCTCTGCAGCCTTTTTACTATTTTCCTCTGATGCTCATATTCTTTTTAGTTTTGGTTTGCCAAAGTAAATTACATTGCATTTCAAAAAGCAGTTACAGGAAATAATCCCAACCAACCTCTCTTTATGCACCCTCTCTTTTTGGTTTGTAACATGCTTGCTTCAGGTGGCTACCTCTTATTTTTCTAAGTTTATGATTCTTATGGCAGAGACTGGGATTTTTTGCAGCAGCAGGGTTTAAATCTGTTGGCACCTAGATGCCTGTTGTAGACCCTTCTCAAATGGTACTAAAAATAGAATAATTAGAAAGAATAGAATAACTTTTTTTTTGAATACACAAAAATCAAACTATCTGAAAACTTTCTGCAAAAGAATACAGGGTTTTCTTTGAGGGGGAAGTAAAGGGAGTATTCTAATATTGCTTGATGTTGGCTAGCAATTTTGAGAGTTTTCCCCAGCATTATAAACTAGTATTTCATGTTTGACTATACAAAAAGTTGATCAATAATTTTAGTTTCATTTACGATATAAAAGACTGAAGAATGGCGAGTTTGAATTCCAGTTTGAATTGCATGGATAAAAGTAAGACCAGTCTCAAACTTTTCTCAATGCTGAATTTAATTAACTTTGAGTGAGTCTTACTCAAGCAACATTTAAAGGATTCATGTCATGCAGTTCAGACAATATATTTTGGCTAGGTTGAAGGTGTACCTATGTGAAACAATAGTCACCATCCCTGGAGGTATTTAAAAGATATGTAGATGTAGCACTTGGGGACATGGTTTAGTGGTGGGTTTGACAGTGCTGGATCAAGGGTTGGACTTGATGACCTTGAATTAGCTAAATGATCAAATGATCTAAAATGATCTAAACAATTCCATGATACTATGATTCTATATGTGAGAGCTTATTTTTCCCTTTGGTTTAAATTCTATCTAAGCAACATCTAACTAAAAAATGTATGTCTTAGAAACATTCTTATACATCTGGAAATACTGCTGCAATTGCACCATTATTATAATCCAAAATATGAAAACTTTCAGGACACAAAAAAATTAGTAAGGGCCTTTGTACAATTTTGTTAGCATAATTCTGCTTTTATTTAGAGTCTGGACCAATCTTCCTTCCTTCCTACCTGCCTGCATTCCTTCCTGCCTGCCTGCCTCTCTCCCTCTTTACCTCCTTCTTTCCTTCTTTATTTCCCTCCTTCTTTCCAGTTAAATTAGTTAATTTCCCACATATTCCTGACTGCAAGAATATTAAGTATAACATGGGGATGATCAAAGCAGTTAAAGTTTAGATACTGAATTTCCTTGCCAGCAATTTATAGCAAAACAGATATGTATGCAAATTACATATATCTTAATTCCAGAGATCACTATCTCAGTCAATTACTTTAAAATAACTTATATCTTTGAAATATAAAATGTGATGAAGAAGCTTTAATGTTGGATAAGGAAGGTGTCAGTAACTACTCAACCAAGGGCAAAACTGAAACATATGGTCACATCTTCCCAGCTTTCATTGACCTCATGGGAGCTCTCAGTAAAAAATCAATGACAGGGTCTTTGATGTAAAAGAGTAAGAACTATGCGCATGTGTCTAAGAAGTAATAAGACACGTGTCTTGTATTATAGATGATTTGCTTTTTGGGTAAATATATTGTAAAGGATATGAATACCAGTGTTTTCTCTACCTGAAGAAAAAAAGCAATAACATTTTAACTGCAAATGCATCAAAAGATCAAAAAACAACCCCATGCTTCTACACAGAAAAGCACAGAAAGTGAAGCATCAAGTCCATGATATAGTTGATTTTCCTGTTTCTTTGCTCACACCAATTTCATTGTGGAGCTGTCTCTGTAGAAGCCCCTTGTATTTTTGTACTTGCACTTCTGCCTTCCTCAAAAGTTAGTACAACCTCCACTACTCTCAAGAGACAGTGCCTCCTAAAGAGACCTGTCAGAAAAGGCACTCAGCAGCCTTGACAAATAACTGTCAAGACTTTGATTTCACAGAGTGGAATAATTTGTGGTCTTAGCCTTTCATTCTGCAAGTCCAGTTGCCTGAGTTGTCCTCTGTCCACAGTTGTTAAGCACGTATATTTAACACATAATTCCTCAAGTGACAGATGGTGTGGTTAAAACCATGCTGAGCACTAGCTACTTTCAGAGATCCTGTAAATGATTGCAGTCTTGCAGTAACTTTTTTATCCTCTCCTTGAGGGACAGGGAAGTTCTGCAACTAACACCATTGGCTGAGAAGGGGTAACTAGACTATTCCAAGCAAAATAAACCTTTTCACCCCGTGGGCAGGAAGAATTCAGTGTAAGCAGCATGATTTCACTGTGGAAACAGCTGTGTTTGTGTAAGAGTAAGCCTATTTGCATGGATCTATATGCCAAGTATTCAGGCTGACGGCATAATGTAGATGCATCATGAGCCTAACAGTTTCTTTCTTTTTAATTATTTCTAAGTCCCTAGTTTCTATGTCCTTTAAATTCAGTGCCATCTTTTCCCTGTCCTCTCCCTTGCTTTGTTATCATAATTACAGCTGGTTCAACAATAAAATATTTAACATCTTTAATTTCTGCTGGACTCTGAAAATATTGATTTAACATGTGCCTTGGTATGTTTCTTTTTTGTTCAGGGTTTATTGGAAGGCAAACATGCATTTTTTTGTTCTCCATATATGAGACCTTGACAGTATACATAAACAACTGCTACTCTGTCTTTACTAAAAACAGAACAAAAGAATGTTGCCCAGATATATTCCAGTTATATCTCTACAACTGAGTACAACATCTTCCTCAAGCATTTCTATTTGTTGTCAAGGTGGTGTGAATAGGAAATATTTTCCTCCATCATTTCTTCATATCTTCCCTTTTAATTTCTTGGATTACATTTAAAAGCAATTTGACAAGAACATTCTCTCAAAACCTGGAATATTATTGTTACACTGTTGCTTTTAAAAACCACCAGGTTCTGATGAAAAAGAGAAAAATTTAGAAAACACTAATAGAAAACACTTTTGAACAGTAAAAAGGCAGTGCCTATTGATTTACACATGGCATATGTCCCTTGTAGAGAGTACGAACAGAATTATTCCTCTACAGCATTAAGCGAACTAGTAAAGAGAGCAGTTTCAGTTTGCTGTGGTGTGTATGCATCCTTCTAGTGTATCCATACGTTCGCTGTTTATCTTCAATTTTTTTCCTCAGTTTTTGTTCTCAGTGAATTTATGCATGTACTCACGTGTTGTCATAATGGCTTTGTCTTGCCCACTCTGTTTTTTTTCTCACATCTCTTGTATATCTGAAATAAGTTAAATATAAAAGGAGAGAGAAAACCTCTGTGGTAGATTTTCCTTCACGTTATTTCAGAAGAGAGTAGTTCATTGCTATGCTAATGGAGAGCACATGACACAGCGTAATTGTTACAAAATATTCCTTGCAGACATCTATCATCTTTTATTGTCGAACACTCAATATTCTGCTCACTGTAAGGATGTAGTTCACTCTGGGCAATAAGACACCAAGCTGCATGCCACGCTAATTGCAACAAACCTCTGCAGTGTTTAGACACGGTGGTGTGTGAATAGAGTCCACAGTCCATAAACCACTGTGCTGTGGTGTGGGTGCTGGTAATAACATGCACTCAGCTGAGGAAGGTCAACTGTGAAATGAATTTATAAGAGGGATTGACAGGTTGCAAAGTCACTGATTTAATTCCAACAGGACTGATTTGCTTAGACTGTGTGTACGGCATATGTTTATAGAGTATATAATGTGTGTATTAAGGATATGAATATAATACTGCTCTAAAGAACAGAAAAATTTCCATATTCTGCCCAGAAAGAAGAATCTTGTAGTATTCACAAGGCCAGACTAGATGATCATAGTCATTCCACATGGCCTTAAAGTTTATGACTAGAAGTAGAATGGTCCACAAAACCTACTAACAACTAAGCTAGGCAGACCTTGTTTTCCTTTCAAACAGATGAAGCTATTGAAAAAAATTATAAAAAGTCCTCTTGAAACTCCTTTTTCAAATGAAAGGATAATAATAATAATTCTGAACTAGCTAAGGGTGTTTTGTGGCTTGTTTAGTGCTTTCACTGCATATTCAAGGTGCTCCTATAAAAGACACTGCTATACACAAGTGCTGAGTATTGCTATTATTAATGAAGGACCATAATGGTTCTAAATTTAGAGTTGTAGTTCAATATAGAGTTTAAACTCTTTATCTGGGTTACAGCCATGAGGGTCTGCTAGTAAGCAGTCCCTGTCAATTACTGACAATGATATATGTAAGATAGTGCCTGCTTGTGTCTCATTATTTTGATTTGAAGACACCATAGCAGAATCATTCAGAATGCTAAAACCCCAAGAGAAGATAAACATGCTGATAACATGAGCATAAAGCTGTCAAAGGCAGAAAATCTTGAGTATTTCTCCAAGAAGGGCTTTTGCCAAACTACAAACTGAATGTGCCCTTTGAAAACTGTAACATATATTGTAATCTAAATCTTAAACATACACGTCCTAGCAAAAAAACTCCATCACCCTATAAAAATGCTAAAAACCCCACTTTCTATTTTTAGAACATATATATATAGTTATATATAGCTTTTGTATGCTATATATTCATAATAGACATTGTTTGAAAAATGTAAAGGTTAGCTTTCTTATGTCGGCATTTAAGGCTATCTAGAAATGTAGGGGCAACATTAAGAATTTTTGTTAGTTTGTAATGGGCTATTTAATAGATTGCATATGATCATTGCTTCTTTGGTCTTAACTCCAGTGTGCAGAGCCTCTGGTACTGGTTTGGAGCATGAAATTTCCTTAGGGGGTGGAGAGGTGAGAAGGTCTTTAAGAAATATGGACAGCTGGCAGGCAGTGATGGCACAGTGTTCAGGATGGAATAAGAGCAGCAGGAAGGGGACACAGGCCCCATGGCTGCCACCATTGTGTCCAGTGTGGTGGCCCCACTGCTCTCCTTGGTGAGAAGAAGGTTCTGTTCAGAGAAAATCTGCCTGGTGGGTGTAATTCTGTACAGCATTTCCTGTCCTTTAAGAGTCAGGGGACCTCCCATTTACCACAAGCTGAGGGATCTCTCAAGGTCTCTTCCAGATGTATTTTCTGCAGATTTACCCTAGAGTAGCTCATATGGATTTGGAAGGCTAATCAGAGAAATCTTGAAAATGTGGTTAGTGCTGACAGTTTGTCACCAGTGTTCTTCTTCCAAATACTTTCAATCTTCTACTTAAAGTGGAACTAAAATGACCCTCATATTTGTTTATGAGAAATATTTAATTTGATGGGGGCTAATGTACAACATACTGCAAGGACAGCTTCTCCTGGAAAAACACTTAATGAATCCATGTTTAGTAGTTAAATACTTTTTGTGTTGCATCAAGCTCTTATGTAAAGAAGAGAGACCTGCTCTTCCATCCTCTAATTTATCAGAGGAAAAGAAAATAAAAAAGTATTTGAATAACACACATACCCTTCCTTAGTCAAGGTTAGACGTGCTGTTAAATCACTCATGTCCTCAAAAATCAGTATATGTATTTGACAATCCCTATTTTTCCCCATAAAAGGAACATTTTTGTTTTTATTTTTGGAATTCACCCTTTGACTTATTTAATAAAATATAAATAGGCACCAGTGTAGCACAAACTCACATCAAGAACAAAATGCTGTCACAAAAGTGATTTATTACACAGGAGCCTGCTGTTATCATTTCTTTACTCTGCAGGCTCATGTTGCTGAAAAAATGTGAGTCAAGCCTAACTCTTTGCAATCAAAAAATAGACGGTTGAATTATTTAACTTATGAGAGACCGAAGTGACATGAACACAAAAGGCCAGCAAGTTTCTAGTCTCCAGAGACATTTGTAAATCCCGTATCCCTGAAAGTGATATACTATTTATCTAGGTCAGGCTGCCAAATGAAATACGTATTTATATATTTCCATTCCAGGCTAAACATCTTGTCAAAAATGTCATCAGTATGAACAAAAACATGGCGATAGTACCCATTGGCTTTGTGGTTACATTAAATTTTTCTCTCAAGGAAGTTTGTTTTCCATATCTACTAACGGGTAACTGGTGAGTGATTTTTCCCTGTCCTTCTCTCCACCCATGAGTCTCTCATTGTATTTTCTCTTCCCTGCCTAGATGAGGAAGAGAGTAATAGAGCAGCTTTGGTGAGCACCCAGCATCCAGCCAGGGTCAACCCACCACAATAATACATTAAAATAAATATCTATATAAGGGGGGGGGATTCAGTTATTTTTGGTGTGAGGTCAGGCACAGAGAGAAAGAAAAAGACAGTCCTGCAAAGAGGTGGAGTGCCCTACTCCTTAAGGAAACTTAGCATGTGATTTTGTGCACATCTTGGCAGCCTTGTCTGTCTCTCTTCTCAGGCTACAATTTGATCATTCTCCAACCTGCTTTTTCTCTGTTAGGATGAAGGTGATAAATACCTCTGAAATGGCTATAAACCGTCCTCTGTCTCTGCAAAGCAAATAAGCCATGGCAGTGAGATGGCCCTCCACAGGTTGGCCACAATAGGCCTCAAGCCATCAGGGGTGCCTTTGCATGTAACAACAACAAAATTGCCTTCCTCTTCCCTCTCATAAGTTTGTTATCCTAACGGTCACTGACCTGCAGAATCACCTAGAGATATGAAATGCCAAAAAGGAAGCAGGAAGAACTGTAAATTAGGGAAATGACAAATTCTTAGGCGAGGGAATGGTACTGCCCTGGAGGGACAGTCTTTTGTGTTCTGCCACAAAACTCCTGGCCACTGTTTATTCACTGACTTTTCTCACATGGTCATTGTCTAGAAAGGCCTCATCTTTTGCTACCTGTCTGAATACATTTAAGTCCAATGATCAAAGCTGCTGAGCACCCAACACTTGCTGTTGAAGGTATTAAAAGCCACACTCAAGATAAGCATATGGATTCTGGGAAATATATAAGGGTGTAAATAAGGTATTTATTCACCACGTAGGTGGATAAATACCTTATAAATTGCTTATAAATAATACCTTATAAATTGCTTCTTAAAACTCTATTCTCTTCACTGCTTTATAGAAAAGGTAGGTGGCCAGCTCAGGAATGAATACCTACAGTGAGGGCACTGAAACCAGTTGTTGAAAAAAAGATGCAATGTGCGAGGCCTGGGGCCTCACATTAAACAATGGCACCAAAATGTTTTAATTTATTTAAGTTCTGTTTATTTTATTCACTAAATGTGAGAGAGCCTATTAAAAACATTATGTCATGTGGCTGCGTAGTTATTAACTGTGTCATAGCAAATTTGCACAAAGTGATGGTGTCTGTAAAACCTTAATTCTACCATTTATTAACTCTTAAATCCTTGACTTTGCAACCCAACTGATTTCTCAGAATAAATATCTGTATAGTCTTGGGATTTTAGAAGTCAGACTGAAATAACAGAAATTTTCTCATGAGAAATGGTCTATTGACAGAACCAGAGCCTTCTATCACACAGATCTTCATCACTTCAGCAACAGAAAAACTGATAGCAGTACCAGATTGTCATCACCTTACCAGAAGGAAAATGAAAAGTACCCTTTCCGAGGTGCTTTATAACCTGTGACTGTTACTAGGTTTGGGATTTGAAATTATGGTCTGCATGTTGAACAGGAAGCTCCTTCGGTGGTTAGAAATCCTTCTATACATATCTTCTATATATACCTTCTATATATACCTTCTATAGATATTATGATCTTTTCCTTATCTAATCTTAGCTAATCTCAGGCTTACCGGCTTCTCTTGGTTCTTTAGGCATTACTTGTCCTAACCTGGTCCTCCTATTGTGTCCTCATTGTACCTGCATCATAGATTTGCATCATACACTTGATGCATACATTTGCATCAGGTGGCAGTGTTCTGTTTGCTGCCTGGGTGCCACAGCTGAAAGTGTTAGAGACTGCTGAAGACCATGTCCTGAGTTTTGGTTCTTGTAAAAAAAACTCCATTGAGCTGTCTGTGTGATCTCCGTAAGGATGGGACATCTCTCATAGCAGCCAAATTCTGTGAGAAAACACAACATATTTGGAGGTCATGTCTTAAATTAATTTAAATATCAACCTTTTCAAGTTAGGTAAGAAACAGAGCCAGTCTGCCCTGCCACTAGCTTTCTTGTGCATCCTAATCTGCTATAGTACTGTGGGAAGAAAGCCAATGCAGCGAAGGAAAGTGTTCACAGCCCTGTTTTGAAATAAGTCACAGGAAAACTCAACTTGTGCTAGACCACCCCAAATTCAGGAGTAATTCCTGAAAGCTTTGCTTTAAATATTTCTTGTGCTATGCTGCAAAAAGCAGCTGCCAAACCATTTGCAGGCTTGGTATTGAACAGTGAACTTAAGCTGGGAAGGGGTAGATCATTTAATAGTGACACCACATAATCTGTTGCTACTGAAGTTCATAATTATTCTATTAATAAAGAGTTTGGCATTAAAATTTTGTGTAAATGAGGATAATTTATTAAGTGGGAAAAAGAAAGAAACTAAAGAAAACAGATTGCTCCAGAGAGCAAAAAACCTATATCACTGCAATCATATATAATGAATGCAATTTATAAAACACTTTTAATTAAAAGTTTTCAACTTGAATTATTTCATTTGATTACAAAAAGCATGTTACAGTAAGCCAAACTTCTGAGTTGATCTTTAGAATCTATTTAAGAGAAAATAACCATTATGTTTACAGCTCTTCTTTGTCATTAAGAAATTATTTATTTATAATTTACCAAAGTGGTGTAAGCACAACATTTGGGATCTGTGCTTTTGTTTGCCAGTGTTTCCTCTGAATTAATTTCCAGCTGTCTAGGCCTTTTAACAGTGATAATTATTCTTCTTTATTGGACTGATGAATAATACTAATACTTGCATACTGCTTTTTATAACAGACTTCAATAACTATCTCCTACCTTGGGAACATGTATTCTTACTGTCCTACTCTTCAAACATATTCTATACATTATCACATGATTAAAGACACACATAAAAAAGGAGCATCTGCTGCAATGAGATGTCTGATGTCTTTAGATGATTGTTTGCCTTGAGCATATTAGTGAAGAAGGTTGTCTCTGCTCTGTCCCACAAAACCTCTGGTTTGCACAACTGCATTCCCATCTTTTGAAAACATTGAGCAATTTGGGAGCAAGTTGGGTACAGATGGTAAAGACAAGTGTTTTCTACCTTACCGTCTTCACTGTGACCAACAAGTGTCCACCTGAGATGAAGCCATGGACAGCTCTGGGAATGATTCCTCCCTTCCTCCTTAATTTTAAGGTTCAGTATCAACGATGGAGGAAAGTCTGAAATTTGGAATAGGGGTTGGATGTCCAGTCGAGAAATCAACTTGGTATTGCCTTGAGATATTAAGCTTTAATGGAAGGGACAAATAATACTGTACTTCAGCAGAGACTGACCTACTTATCTGTCTTTTTTTCAGGTACGTATTCTGTGTAGCCACCCCTTCTGGTTCTTTCTGACTAGTAAAACAGACTTGTTCAGTTAATTTATGGGTAAAGACGGTATACCTTGTATTTAGAATGCTTGGGAAATGGTAGGTGAGACACAGAATTTGTGACTCATCTCACTAATATACCCTTCTCCTGATTCCAAGAAGATTTAGATATTGAATTATTCGCTGAACAGCTCAACTCTTAGAGTAGGATCTGTGAGATTTAGCTTTGAACATTTCTCTTGCCAGGTTTAATGGAACATAACATGCTGGCCTATAACAGCTCTGCTGTGACATTTGCCTAGATGATTCTTCTTCAACAGCCGAAGAGCAGAGGGACCAAATCTGTCGTCAGAGTGCCATTCTGTACTTACACAGAAGCCAAATTCACCTGTGACACCTTTTTTTTTTTGTGTGTGAATGAGCAGAAGTTATCCTTAAAAGACCTTTAAAAATGACAAATAGATTAAACCACTGTTAAAACAAAGGTCTTGTTTTTCTGTGTCAGGAAAAAAATGGTGCTAGACCTTCCTCATAACTTCAAATGGATCTTCTTTTGATGTATATTGAAGTTGTACTTGGTCACAAGAAAGCAAAGGGAACTATATAAACCAGAAAAAGAAGAAGGCTCCTGAGAACCTTTCACTGAAGTTTGGAAGTGAGAAAATTAATTGTCTAACCTCCAAATTAAAAGCCGTCAGTGCAGATCCTGAGAGTTCACTGTTTAGCTTTCATGAAATGCTGAAATTTTGCAGCTTTTTTGTGAGACATTAAAGTCAGGTTTTAGTTAAAAATGATAAGGTTTATTTCTCCTCTGTTTTAGGACTTTAATCTTTCTCTCAGACGTAAACAGGTTTCAATTGCCAGTTGGTCCTCCTGGTTACCAGCAGTCCTGCTTGAGAAATCTCACAGCATGAAGAACTGGCATAATATAATTTCGTTTGTTATTGTAAGAGTTTCTTTCCTTTTTAATCCATGTAGTTTTTGAGAGTCAGGGGGCATTTTATGCTCAGTGATTTCCCCTCCTACATCATCATTTCGCACGGTCAACTGTGCCAAGAAAGAGCTAGAGAGCTGTCTTTGTCCTTTTATAGTGCTGATAATCAACATGCTGCCCTTTGTGAGGCCGTCACATTCAAGTACAGGATCCAAAACCTTCTGAAGGAAACTGCCAGCACTTGTCTTTGAGCTGCTTTTTCTCTGCTCAAGACAAATGTTGACATAGCCTTTCTGACTTTTTAAAGGAGACTACAATCTCAGCTGCAACTGCTGTGATGAGCAAGCAAAGCATGGATGTACTCAGACTTTCTTACTGCAAAGACTGCTTATACACATTTCAAAACTTCTCTCAGGCCATACCATGAAAGCTTAAAAGTGCTTTCGTTTTCAGATGACAGCATTTCATATGGGGAGAGCTTTTGGGCTTACTTCACCCGTGTCAAAGATGTGTGTCTTGGTGTGGTTTTGCCTCATCCTGCTCCCTCCCACGGTGCCCTGTACTGATTCAAGGCATTGACTAGACCATTGTTCCCAAGTAGCAAGTACACATCCTGGTACCAAAAGACTATTATAGGAACTGGAAATATTACCATTAGTTTATGGACAGCATGATTTTGCTGTCTTTCCCATGTAGAGATGAGATTTTTTTTCTCACCTTCTGTTTTATTTCTTAAACCTCTGGTGTTATCAGCTGCCAGGAGGTGGTGCTGATGCACTCCTCTTGTGCGTGACACAGAAGAGCAACCAGGAGTGAGAGGCAGTTTGATTTTGGCAGACACCACAAGCTAACAGTACTCGGTTACACTTTTACATCAGTTAAATTTCATGTCACTGAAGCCACCTGCAAATATTGTGCTGCTGTATTAACTGTGCTGTGAGGGAGAGCTGGACTTCGGTCTGTCTTCTGCTTCTAAAATAAATTACACCACCTTCCAGGTACCAGGTTCCTCATCTGCAGGGTGCCAGTCTTGATATCTAGAAACTCCTTAAGAGAAGCATTAAAGATTAAGCAGCCGATAGGTACAAACTGTAAGTGCAAGTTGTGTATTCTGTAAATGCAAATGGTTCTGGAGAGGGGTTCAGAGTGATCTACCTAAGATTGAATTGCAGTGCTTGGGAAAGATGGTAGTTTCCTTTGTACCTCTCTATATTGGTGTGTTCCTGCCGGACCTGGAATTTCTGTGAGGCTCATTTCACCTGGTGAAGTGGACATAAGTCTATATAATCAAGATCAGCATGATCTTTTACTCACCTACTATCATAAAAAAAAATCCCTTTTACAAACTTGACCTGCCAGAATTAGAGTCCATTTTCTCTACGACCATCTTACAGCTCCTTGCCCTCACTGGGCTGCTGCTTCAAACCCAACTAGTCTGTCGCAGCTCCTTATTTTGCTGCTGTGACTTTAGACAATATCTGCCTCACTCGGACTTCTGTGTGATCAGGCTTTTGAAGCTCTTCTAATTTGTGTTCTGTGCACTCAACATGGCCCAGAGCACCAGGCAGCTTCTGCCACCTCCTGCTTGCCCTGCTACCCTGAATATCTTCCCTGTTACTCAGGTGTTGCTCTCCTCTTAAATGTCCTTTTCTTTTTTTGATAACTAATATAAATGTACAGAATTTCTACAGAAATCTGGCCAGTAGCCTACAGTAATGCTGTCTTGTACCAGTAGAAGGGAAGTGATACTGAAGAGCCGGTGATTGCCTGGTGTACCAGCTCTTTCAGTTCTCCTTAGATGGTCTTTGAGTTCTCCTTAGATGGTCTGTAGACCCAGCTTGCATTTCTTGGTGTACAGTTAACTCGACATTTCTCCCCGTGGCTTTCCTTCTCTTTGTTTACTGCCTGACATACAACAATTCTTCATCTAACTTTTCTTGTGTATCTTTTCCTACAGGCAGAACTAATCATCTGGCTGAAGGTCTGCTTCACAGTCCTGCTCTGAGGCTTGTTGTCTGTCTTCAAAATGGCATAATCTGTAATAAATGTACCATGTAATTATGTTAAAAAAACATTGATCTTTATTCCTGTCTGTGAACACTTGATAAGCAAAGAGATATTCAGGAAACCAGTGTCATGAAACTCTTGTGAGCATGAAAACTAAACTGCTACTGTTAAGCCACTAGTATAAAAGAATTGACCTCATAAGGGCAGATAAATCTGTAAATCCATAAATTCCCTCTATGGACAGTAATGTTCAGATTCACTGCTTCCAAGTGCTTCAGAATTTCACATATATATTTTTTTCTTGCACATAGAGGTCTGCCTCAGTATGGCATCATGCCCTCTGCTGCAAGTCTGTACTAAAGTCAACTGTAAATTCAGCCTTGCAAGTAAGTTTAACTCGCAGAAGAATGCATACTTTTCAAGAAAGTTTATGGCATTTTCTTTGTTTTAGTTCTCTTTCAAACGGTTTAGTTTAAAATACCAGACTATAAGGCAGTCTTGAACAGTGAAACTCATAACTTTTCCTGTTTCTGCACAGATGGGAAGAAACTGATGCTCTGATTGTTTTCCTACAGAAATCTATGGAGAGAGAAATACAGCAAGGGAAATAGCAAGGACATGGCTGTACAATAATCTGTTTCAGTAAAGTATTCTCTATAAGAAGGATTAAAGAACCATGACCAGGATCAAGTAAAATGTGAGCATATGATTACTAAATAGGAGAGAGGTAAAATCACTATGACTGATACTCTGCTGAAGTCTAGAAGAATTCACAATATCCTCTGGGCTTCTATTGCAATGATCAAAGAAATGCCTTTGAGGGTTTGGGTTTTTTTTAAACGGTATTAATTACCTTAACCTGGTGGTTATTCCCCTGCCCCTCCTCCAGTCCCCTTTCTTCATAGCATTAAAACTTTTTTCATAAAGGTAGTTTTTAATCAGATTTGTTTAAGTGCAAATAGCTTAATTCCTTTTGTGTCTGACTCACTGATATATCTCCAAACACTTATTTCAGAAAATATTTCAATTAAAACACACTTACTTTCTCTTGGCACTGATCATCATCAGACCAAGTTTTCCAAGTCATCCTCTCAGATTACCTGTGACCCCACCATGTAAGATTGCTACATGTTACTCTCTTGTATCTCAGCATCACTCTAAAAAGAGGTGTTTCCAATCAGCTTTTCACTAAAAAAAGGCAAAGCTTTCTGTCCTTGCCTTCTTGCTGGATTATGTTGTGACAGTCCTATTTCAAAAATATGCCTCAAATTACTCAGGGTCAGGCTTAATCTTGGAGTATGACAGTAGCATGAAACAGGATCTCTGTGGAACTAGTAATTTATGCCATGGTTTACTTGCTGCTGAGAGACTAGAATAAATTAGTCTAATTTACATTAAGAGAATATTATAGCTTCAGTATTAGGAAAACCTTTCTCTCTAGGGTAAATGCAGCTTGCATAGTTATAGAGCATCTTGGGTTAAGCTCATGAAAGCAAATTGGGTGTGGGAGTCTGGAGACAGGGGACTGTGTCTGGTACAAGGAGGGATAGGGTAGGTGAGAGATTTGCAGCCTGGTGTCTGCCTCTGGCTTGCCCAAAAGCTCATTCATTAGAGCGCTAGGGTGACTTATGCTGGTGCAACAGTGATCTGCTCTGGGCCAAAGTCTTCCTCAGCTTGCCCTTACCGCACAGGTCTAGGGCTGCTGTAGGAGCAGACAGAACATTCTGGGTAGGTGCAGCTTATTCTGTACTCTGATAGACTGGGCTTTCTACACCTGCAGCCTCGGACCCTGGACACCAGGAGAGGTGCAGCGGGATGCCGAACTTCCCTGTCGTCAGAGGAGGAAGTTAAGTGTCTCACTGAAAGCTATCCTACACGACCCCTTGAGCACATTCTGGTTCTGCATTTCAGTGATTCCATTATACAGTAAGCCAGAAAAAAATTAAAACTCCATAAATATATCATCTGTGACCCCAGAAATGGTAGTTTTGCAGAAAACTGCTTTCCTGTGTTTTTCATTCAAGGTGTATTGTGCTGTTCATTACAGTATGTCAGAGTGACAGTAGCAATATTCTCTTATTTACAGTTCTTCCTTTCTCTTCAGCAGTGAAAATGAAAATGAAATCAATGCCATTAAAGAGAATAATGACAAACTCACCTCTTGCAAGGTCTATGCTCATATATTTTTTTTTTCTGAATTCTCATTTCTGAATATACTTGTACAAATGTGATGGAAGAATGGAGGAAAACTCCAGGAAAGCACCACTGCAAGAGAGAGATATGCTGTGGTGGGCCACTGCATCTGCAAAAGGCTGAAAACAATCCTGTATCCTGCATCCCCCTCTGCCCCTATGGCCTTTACAAAAATCTGCTATGTGATTAGAAATGTCAGGGAGGAAGATCAAGAAGGATTAAATTAAGTAACATAGGAGACAAGGGGAGCTAGTACAATTCAGTACCAATCAAACAACAGTCAAACTTCAGTAACATCATTGTGTCTTTCAGTCAATCTGTGCACTACACTGTGAAGCCTCAGATCAAAGAGCTGTTAAAAACCCACCAAGGAAGTTCTCCATCAAGCAGGAGCCTGTGGTCTCTCTCAATTTATTAAGTAAGAGCAGCACCTAACACTGAACTGTGTCAGCAGGGCAGTGTTTCATTGCCCTTTCGGTGCCATTCTGAAGTAAAACCCTTTCATGAATTTCCAGTCTGTGAGCAGAGTTTGCAAGCACAACATCTGGAAACCACTTTGGCTCTCAGAGGTGAAAAGGCTGCAGCATGACTCTCTGCAAGAGCCTAGTTCCTCTGTGCTGTGTTGCTCAATGAATAATATCGACTGCTCGGTTCTTCCTGAGTATGAATTTTACTGAGGAATGAAGAAACAGGGATAGAGGGTACTGTACTTATCCAGCATGATGCCTTTGCTCTAATAAGTGGGGCAGTAATACAACATTTAGAGTTGCTGACTATAAAGGATGAAACAAATCTCATTTGCATATTACTCTCAGGGAGAGTTTCATTAGCGAGGTTCACCCTCTTTGTACTGTACCAGTCACTACCTCTGAAGCAACCCTGCTGGGCTGATGGAAAGCAATTTAGATGAGTTCAAAAGCGATTCAGCAAGATGAAAATTCTCAATGGATAATTACCAGGCCAATATTTCATAAGTCTGACTGCTTGCTAATTAACATACCTTGACTAGATCTGCCTGCAGCCAGAGTAGAGCCCCTTAAGGAGTAAGCTACCAAATTATGTAGTAAATACTCTAAGGTAACTTCATCCAAAGAAAGGCTGCCTACATGCAATATGGCTTGGAGGTGCTATATTTTGTCTAGATGAAAGGAAAGTTAAACTAAGCTGAAATAAAGGTGCAGCAGGCAGCTGGGAGTGTGACCTGGTAGCTGAATCCTGATCAGCTGAGAACAACATCAGGACAGACAGCGTTAGGTATGGGCTGCAGTCTGAGGTTAAACATGGAGAAGAGCACCTACAGCAAATGATGGTACTGGCACAGGAGCATAAAGTGATAGATTTGTCATGGTTCATAATCATTACAGTAGTGAAGTTGCACAGTAGGGTCCTGACCAGCTGCATGCACTTATGGAGTTAGGATGTCTGTGGTTCCCAAAGAAAAGAGGAGCATATAAAGGGCTGTTCTATGCAAAATGTGTGTGAGACAGAGAGAGAGAAAAAAAAGGGTTTAGTTAGTCTCTCTGGCTGAGAAGAAAAATTACTGTTGGCCTCCCTGTTAAAAGAACACTCTTGCTGCAATGATTTCATTACAGCACATTCAGGTACCTGGTGGTGATGCTATTGATGTACAGAGGTTGCACACCTTGCAAGGGAATTTGTTGAGACTTTCCTAGTAAGCACTGCATCCTGTATCCTCAGCACATTTCATACATCATGGCTGGTTTCTCTGGGACAAAATATTTCTGTTTCAGCTGCATTACCCAAGAAATACACCTGCTCCTTTATGTAATCTGCACCATCTCTTCGGAAGAGTAAGTAGCTATACATTTACCTGATATGGCAGATGTTAAACATCATACTTACAATCATAAAATTGTAAGTAACAATTGAGAATTAACTTGGAAAAATCCTCCATAAAGATTATAAAGAAATAAAATAGGTAACAAACAGAACTTTATGCAGTTTTCTGCATTCATCTGCACTTGTTCTGCTTGTAAATAACAGAGTCCTAGATAATCTGTGCACATGTAAGAGTGCATATGTATTTACTTGCTTTTAAAACCATTTGTCCTAAACTCCTCTACAACCCCTCTGTGTTGGGCACATATAAACACATGCATTAGAGAAATACATTCACAAATATGGGTGTAGATTATTTTCTTTGTGCATGACTGTGTGGTATGTAAGGTTGCAAAGAAGGAGAGAAAGGAGATTCACTTTCACTGTACTGTTGTTTTTGAAACATTTTCATTGCTACCTTCAAAATGCTGCCAGTTCTTCAGTTTGATGGAAGACTTTGCTGAGAAGGTACCAGCAGCTTGGTGGTGTCTTGTCTCTGTGAGAGGGAATATCTCCTGGCTTGCAGTATCTGAGCTCAGCAGCCACTGGCAGCTAGAGGAAAAAGTATAACCTTGCCTTCTTTGTAGCCTTGCAAATTTGTCTTGCATGCAAGTGTGAGATCACACCATAGTCTTATTCCCCCCACCTCCCCACCTCAAACGTTCTTCATGTGGGCAGTGGAGAGATGTGCTTAAGGACCTTAGCTGTGATTTCCGTGGAAACAAGCTGTTATGTTCTCTTTTCATGCAATAACACATTCATATTTCAGAGAATGTATATATATATATACACACACACATATACAAACACACACAGTGTGTAGTTTTATATGTACAGTATATATACAGATGTGATCTTTTTGATATATGCACAAGGACTGATATTTGTGTGCATAACTGAATCATTTTCTAAAGACTGCACGCATAATTTTAAAATCAAAAACTATAAATGTTTTGTATTTAAATAATACAAAAGTTATTTCTGTTCTATAGTATCTAATGTTGATATGGATGATTCCATAGGACTTTAGAGGTATGCGTGTTGGGACACATCATGCAAACATGCTTACCTTATGTAAGGCATTATTGCATTATTATATGCATGCATAACATAACTCTGTAATGCAGGAATATATATACTTTTAGGCTAACCTCACCAGACATCAGGCTATGTGGTTCTCAGCAGTCAGAAGGTTGAAAGCTAAGGCGCTGCATGTGCTGTTTATGCAACACTGCTGCTATAGAAGAGAGACCTAATGTTTAAAATCTGTAAAGAGATGCTTCAGCAGCTGCACTACCAGCCAGTGAGAGTGGCATTCCCTTGCTGCTCCCTTCAGCCACAGAAGACCATAATTGAATAGTATGTGAATACTTTGCTGCCTGAAGCAGCCAGGCAGCAGGCCCAGAGGTCCTTTCAAGTCAGGGTTTTTACAGTTCTTCCTAAACCACAGGAGATGTTGGTGCTCTTCTGCTTTGCAAAGACAAGCAAAACTGCAGCAACACAAAATTGTGCAAGGAACTGAACTCAGGAAAAAGCTCAGCATAGCAGAGACATGGGGACAAAAAAAGCTGCCTGTTTCATTAGTGTATAGTAACACAAGTAATACAATAATTACAAAATCTCTCACCCTTTCTTTGCCATAGGGCGGTTACTGGCCATCTCACACAATATCCTACCTCAGCCCTTTCAGAAAATAAGAGGGTTTAATACTCTTTCCTGCCATCTCTGATCTCAGACCTGTGTTTGTGTGTGTCTTGTCACTGGCCACTCAACTGCCTTCTGTCTGAGGAGGAGTGGGAAACCTCTTGATACAAGAAGTCCTGGAGGAGAACCTCACTTTCCTGTAGGGGCAGGAAGTAATATCCTCATCGAGGCAGCATTGCAGAAACTCCTTCCCACCTCCAGGCTGCTCTTCGGAAAGTAGCAAGCTCTGTTAAGGGTTACCCTACTTTAACTTCCCATATCTGTGTGTTATAGCCTCTTTCATACCGAAGGGTTTCTTGGACCTTTTTCCTACCTTCATCTGCTGTTCTTCAAGGGAAATGAATAAAACTTCTCATTGTTACCAGGGACCTCTAAGTGAGGTGCCTCTCCAAGTGCTGTGTCCATGTTCAAAATAAATGATAGATATCTTCAAAATCAATTTGCCTCCTCCCTGCTTCCTACAGGGTAAATTCACATCACTAATGAAATGAGCTTTCTTGCCAGCTGGACTGGACCTTCAGTTTGTGCTCTGTTTACTTAAGGAAGAGTTTAATATGCTTATCTACTAGATAATACTGTATTTTCCTTTGTCTTCTATGGTAAGTCATTACTTATGGCCAAATCTAGCAAAGCAGGAGCTCTTGCTACCCTGCTGGGAAGGTGGAAATAGTATCACATAGCTTGTGTGTTGAAAGTTGTATGATCTGACTGGATAGGTACCTCATTGATGTCACTAGGAAGTGGATGGAAACCTCTGCTTTGGTTTGGCTGCATTACATTTTGCATATATGTAAAAGGTTTCAGGTTGTAGAGTGCTATGGAGTCAGACCATTCTGCTCTGTTGTTCAAAATATTTTCTGTGTTTGGATTGCAAGCTATGATGCTCTAGCACTTGCATAAAATCTGCAACTTACAGTTTTGTGAGTCATTTGTGTTTCAGCATGATTTAAAATCTCTCCTTCACCAACTGGTTGAATAATTGGTACCATCCATTAGCTGAATTTAAGTATGGGATGATCAATAAAACATGAAATTCTGTAAGTACCTTGTGCTCAGAATGTGTAAAGCCATAGCAGAGGAAGTGCCTCTGATAAAAAGCTGTGTTTTTATGATGAGCGTTTCCTGATTAGTTCCTTTTCTGATCCCCTCATTCTCCTTCTAAGAGCTAGTGACTGCTGGATACAGGGCTCTTAAGCCTTTATGGTTGTTTCTGGTTCAGCTTTGGTTATAACCTCTTGCAATGCACTGACATAGTTTCATTCTGTTCTCCCCACCCAGAGCACCATTATGAAAGAGAGGGGGCTGAGTCAGATCGAGCATCCACCATCCACTGATATGGCACAAAGCAGCCTGGAGGGTCTAGAGAGACCATGGTGCTAAGGGGCTCAGCCACAGTGCTGTTAGATAAATAACAATAAATAAGACCCAAAGAGAAACATATTTTCTAGATGCTCATCCTAAGGCTGGCAGAAAACTCTATTATTTCCTAGTTTTCTAAGGAGGTTTTCTTGGGTATGACAGTGCTGTAACTGCTCCTTATAGATAATAGATTTAGATGTGTAATAAGCTTTGTATTGTGCCAGTGTGCTTCAATCCTTTACAGGGTGATTTTAAGGATACGCCTCAACTCATTTACTCCACTGGATGATCATAGCTCTGAGACAACAAAAAAGATTTCTGGATGTTGATGCTTTGCTCTGTTAGATATTGCCCAAATAGATATTGTCTGTTTCTTCTCCTCTGTCATAGAATTTCTTTGTTACTTTGGCATTTGGATTGTGTACTGTTTTCAGTTTAGGCTTGTAGGACTCTTCAGCAGCAAAATCAAATGTCTCTTCTGCCTGATTAGGGATTGACCATGAATATAATTCTAATTCTTCAGTTAAAAATTGAAATGAAACTGCATTTTCACTAGTGTGCAGGTATATTTTATAAGCTAGCCCAAAAATACTTCTGAAGGTCTCAGATTGCATTTTATAGACCATTTCTCAGTCTCACAAATGTTCCAGTGAACACTAACATCTTGCTCTGATAGTTCGTGGCTTCTTCGAATAGACAACAAACAGTCTTGTTGTACTGGGACAGAGCTCAGCCATGCCACCCACTGGGACATATCCTGCCCCTCAGCTCTTCTCCTGACTTTATCTTTGAAACCTGGGAGCTTGGCAGCTTCCCTGCCGCAGGAGGGAAATGACAGATCCAAAAGGGTTCTCTGCACCTCCCCGTTCTCCATTAGCTGTGGGTACTGCCTGCTGTGTTACAACAGCATTGAGATGTACCTGGTGACAAAATTACTGACTACTGTGGACTGTAGAGCTATAAATATGGCAGGCACAATTTTCTTCAGCTCTCACCAGAGCATAAAAGCCCTACCACCATATATTGCCTACTTGATATTTCCAGCCTCTTTGAGCTGGAGAATGAGTCTTCAAATCTTGCCTGAGTGTCACGAGCCCTGCAGCAGATGAGGAAGAGTGCCTTCAGTTTTTAGGCAAGTCTTCAGTTTAATCTGAAAGGCCCAACAAGCTATTGCAATATAATTGCTTCAAAAGCCACAGTGAACCATTCTACTGGAATGCAAACTCTTCCTCTATTTTCCAGCAGAAAGGAGAGCAAATTTTTGAGGGTGACTTTGAAAAGCGTTAATTCACTTTTCATTTTGTGTTTGGGACATTGTACAGGCCCATCCATAAACAATTGCTCTTGGATTTCAATTTCTATTTTATTTCAACAGCACAAGTTTTATGAAAGTCACACAGAGCTATAGGTGCAACAAGATGCCTGCATGATGGAAAATATGAAGCATCAGAAAGATTAATATAATGGTAAAGTATTTGCCAAAAATAACAGTTCTTTGAATGTATGGGAATAGATGAGTTGCTCATTCTCCAGTAGCTGACTGTATATGGCTATTTATGTATAAATCACTTAGTTCAGCCTGTAGTTATGGAACATAATTGATCTTTAAAAGTTTTATGGAAGAATCACAGACTGTGAAATTAAAGGAAGTTCTGTTGTTTAATTTTGCATTTCTATCAACTGCCAGGACTATCACAACAGTAGAAAAATACCTGTTTTCTCCTGAGAAAGAACTTTTTATAGGTAGTATTAAATCAGTAAGTATAATAATTTATTAATGCAAAATATTTAGTACCATGATATTTTTCACTTTGTATCTGGAATTTCTGGAATAAAAGACAACAGCATTGTGATAAATTGGTCCACTTTTGGGAGAAATGATGGTAATATTTCACCAGCATCGTACCTGAGTTTCAAGACTCTTCTTTCAGAACAGCAAGGTACAACTCAGGTATTGGAGAGATCTGGGCCTTGTGCCTATGGGCTACCTGCCTTGCAGGGTTCATATGATGTTGCTTATGAAATTTGATCTGGTCAGGCTGGGATACATGGGAAAACATTTTGCTTGTTCCCATCATTTGGAAGCAAATGGACAAGGGAAGATGAATGGGTAGAATCACACTGCTCTTCCACTGGCCAACATGGGTGCCATAACTTGGCACAAATACAGTACAGCAGTGAATTCCCTTCTTCTGGAAGCTAGGAAGGATCAACAGTCTCTTGAACCACTGAATTTATCCCACAGTGTTCATGTTGGTCCAGCAGCACTTTGCTATTGACTGTGTCCTTGTGACAAAACAAAGGCATCAGTTGTTGCTGTACTAGAGATCATGATTAACATGCTGACAGTAGCTGCTACTATCTGCAGTTTCAATTAATGTATCAGTTTCTTTACCTGCTTTTACATCTTAGTTTTGAAACAATTACTCAACGACTTAATCTTCCTTGTTTTCTAGGCTTTTTGTAGTAGGAACTGCAATGAGAACTCCCTGTACAACCGCCCCTTTATCCCTCCAGCTGTTTATTTTTGAGTATTTGTCAAATACATCTTCTGCACATTTTTCCAAGATAGTTAATGTTTTGAAACTGGAAAAACAGGCAGAGAGCTGTGAGCCAGTCTGGCAATGGCTTTAGCTGTGTATTATATACTTTAATGTGTAGCAGAACTGAACAGAAGTGAGATGGAAATTATATTTTGCTTAATATAATAAGTTGCTTAACTTATTAGGAGAGTCTCATGTGCTGCGGTGGCTTGCTTCAGATTCCAGATGCAGATGAAGGAACCCTTCCTGTAGTTTGAGCCTGCTGGGCTTGTAATGGTTTCACATAAAGGCCTCTGACAATTCATTCTTATCCTCCTCTGTGATACTCCCAAAATCCCTCTGGGCCCTCCTTCTGCCTGATGTCCTGGTGACCTGCTGGCTTATCCCTAGCTCTCCATGTAGGAATGAGAGCGTCAGGGTTGAGGAGTTTACAGAGGATTTGCTGTGCAACTGAAAGGGAATGATCTCTGGCTGAACATCCTGCAAATGGATCTTGAAAGCACTGCATACAATTATTATAAATTATTGATACAGAGTAAATGAAAACTACACTTAATGCATCAAATAAAACAATGAAAATAGCTATCTCCCTCCCTCACAGTTTGTCTCTTATTCCTGTCACAATCTAACACGGAGTTCCCACTGCAGACAAAATTACAGCAGAAGGACTATTTAACCTAGACCGGGGCCCCTGTACACAAACATTGCAGCGTGTGATGCAGGGTGATCTGTTGTAACATGGATAGTTTTGTCTTTGGTTGAACTTTTATGCTGTCAGATTGTATTTCCCTGCTTTGCATAGTAGTTGTCTTCTAATGTTGTTTGGCAGTCACAGTGCCTAGCCTGATAGTCGTATGATTTGCGACCCTTGTTACGGTGCTCTCTGCTACAATAAAGTAATTTTAATTTGGTTGGATTCCTGAAAAGGCTAATTCTATTTAATGACCTAGCCAGGCAGGTGAGGAGCATGCCCTCCACCTTGGTCTACCAATGAATCAATATCGGTTGAAAGAAGAAATGGAGGGTCTTCTCTAAATTTCCAGAGGAAGTCACAAGAGATCTCCTCTCAAAATTCATACAACAGGTAGATGTCAGTAAGAGAGTTCAAAGAAACCCAAAACGTCACTATGTTGGGACTGGTGACTCAACTGTGGGAATAAAACAGGTGATGACTCTGTAAATAGATGGGATGAATGATACTGAAGGCAGGAACATGGGCTGTAGAGGTATTGGTAGATTCATAGGTGTAATTATCGTAATTGTATGGGACTTGGTTGAGTCATGACAGTATCTGTCAGGTAAGTGCAGAAGATCATTCCTAAGCCACTGAAAGCAGTCCAGGTAGCCTGTAAAAAAGTGTCCAAAAAGAAGGAAGATGAGTCGGATCAAAGAACAGTTTCAGTACAATTACATGCAAGTAATTGCACAGTAACATATAAAACACTTCTGAAAATCTTCCTTCCTCCTTTGATCAAATTTTAAGGCTGTACAAACTGTGGACTAGCTGTTAGGAATAATTCACCCCACCCAATGATTTCAGCATTCCCTCCAACAACCAGAAGAAAAATAAAAGTCCTGTTAGTTTTTAATTTTATAAGATCAAGCCACTAAGGACAGGGAAATTGCCAAAATAGATGACAACGCTCAGGCTGTGCCCCTTGCTTTTAGATCCATGATGCTTGTAGCTGGCTTCCTAACAAGAGAGGAGTGTAACACACTGATGCTTCTATTTCAGAATTATTTTTCAATATGGAAAGGTTTTGTTTAAGGAAACTAATGAGAGAATTGGCTCAGCAGAAAATGGCAGAGTCAGAAGACATATCACAGGTGTCCCGTCACACAGGATTGATAACGGGAGAGACATGTCCAATTTTTGCCCAGTATTGCAATAGGAACAACTTCTTACCAGCCATATGCTCCAAGCAATGATCATGTGACCAAGTGGGTGCTCTAGCATGGGGAAAGCTGAACTTTATCTTGTAAATGCATCTTTCTTCAGTTGCTGTCATTGGCACATTTTGTTGCTTGCTGTGGTTGAGACTCAGTTAAAACATGACAAGCTTTGATAGACTGCTTCAATTGTTTTTTTTTCTTTTCTTGATGATACCTATTGCACTTTGCAGTACTCTGTAAAAAATGAAGGCCGTTTGCTCATAGTGAGAACCAGTCAGAAGAGAAATATGACACGCAGAAAATGGATATCGTTTATAGATTTGATAATGTTGGCTCAAACGTCTGCATAAAAAGTTGCCTTTTGACTTTTGTCAGAATCACAGTCACATCAAATGGCTTTTATGTTCTACATCAGGTAAAATATTCACCTCATGGACTTTGCCAAAACTTTTAAACAGGGATAGAAAAAGAAAAATTTATGATCCAACAGAGGGTCAGTAAATCCCAAAGGAGCCAGTGCCTCTTTGAATGCAATGCCTTTTTAGCCTCTCTTTTCCAGGCTCTGCTTTCCACTTTCTAATTTGGTAATTTCCTCTACACAGTTCTGGTTTTGTTCTTCTGAGCCTGCACCATGGGAATAAACTGGCTTTGCTTTCTGCACGGGTGGGCTAAAGTTTCCTTGGAGACTGTGGCCGGGACTCATTGACATCACCGCAGCCTGCGGTCACTGCATCCCCACCAAGGGCATGTTACTGTTCTCACTTTACAGATGGGGAAATGAAAGCAGAGGAGTGAAGGGATTTGCCTAAGGCCACATAATGAATTAGTTGCTTGTGCAGGATTAGTCATTGCTCAGGAACTCCTTGCTGCAAACCCCACACCAACTCCAGCAGCCTAAATAGTTGCCAGGTGTTTGAAAAGAAATGCTGGAATTTTTTTCCCAGTGTCCCCTGTCCCCATCTGTTTTTTCCAGGATGGGGGGAGTCAGGAAGGGGGGACAGAGCAAAGCCACACTCACTGGGCAGCACAGGAGCAGGGGAAGTTCCCTCTAAAGAGTGGGTCAGCACCACCTTTTGAGAGTCTTTTGTCTGGAGGATTTGGTTCTTTTCCTTTTCCACACTTTTCGCTTGAAGCCACCTAATTTCAAAGTTGTAATCTTGTTAAACTGAGACAACAGTACAGCCAGGAGTGAGTGTTTGGAGCTCTGTGCTCCCGAGCTCTTCTGTCTCCACCAGTACAGCTGTGGTTTTGCTTCAGCAGCTGAGAAGGGTTGCAGGAAATATGTAAGAACTTGAACTGGGACCACTGTTGTGCTCAGAAAAAACCAACAGAAAATGTGGTGTGTACATGCTACATGCTCTGACAAGAAAACGAACAGCTGGAGTGTGAGCAGACCTGGCTATGACATGCACTGGAGTATGTGCCTCAAAAGACCATGTTTCAGGAATGAGGGGGTAGCAGGGAGAAGTCATAGAGGCAGCAGAGAATATCTACAATGCAGAGAAGCATGGCAAGCAGAGGAAGGAAAGGATTTGCTCCTGCAGGGTGCTGAGCACTTTTAATGCCCACTGAGTTCAAAGGTAGAAGACAAAATCCTGCAGGCATGTCTACATGAATTTGAAGTGTCTTAAGTGCTTCTGAAATTTCCTTCTTATAGTTACTACCATTTCATTGCAAGCAAACTAATGTGAGCAGATCCACTACACTTTTTGATTTGCGACGCTAAATTGTTATATCTTTCTGATCATGTGTTCTGACAAAGCTCATGCAGTAATGCATGGCGAGAAGGGTGACTTTTGATGCTTTCACTTTTATTGCCTCACTGAATAATACAAGAAAATTTTTCATCCTTGAAACACATTTTCTGTCTGGTCAACATAGTAATGTGAGCTCTATAATGTTTTTCTCCCTAAGAACGAGGTTATTAAAATATTCAGTGGCTTAAGTAGGATCCTCTCCATAGCCATGATGCTCTGATAGAACACTTTTCTTCAAAACTGCTCATCTTCAGGTCCAAAAAATACATATTATAGCTTGTACACACAAGCTACTCAGACTGCATGATAATTTTATATACAGGATATAAAGATGAAGTGTTCACCTATGTCCACAAAGACTTCCCTTCAGGCTCTTCCTCACCTCTGTTTCAATCAGTGGGATGTGAGCAGAGAGGGTGGGATCAAGACCTACAACAGCCATGGGAGGGGCACTGCCACATGCAGAGACTTCATTCATGTTGTTCCCAGATGGAATGGTGTGTGTTCCACCGTGTCTGCAGATGAATGGTCACTCTGAAACTGCCTTGCTACCTGTGGCTTTTTTCCTAGCAGTGAGATAAATCAGAGCTCTGTGTGAAAAGCAGCACTCCATCACACCTGTATAGACTTGTGACACTATCACGATGTTTTTACTTGTCAGGGCATTGCAAGGAGGCAAACACATGCCATTTCTGGCAGATGTAATCTTTCTCTGCAGTCCTGTTTTATGCAGAAACAAAGAATCTTCATTTCTAGAGGCTGCAATGTCATGAAACATCTGAAAAAAAGCATGAACCAACCAAGCAGATGAAAACTCCATATGCACAGTGTTTAAAAAGTGAACATTGCAGATGTTTTCCTTTTGCAGGGCAGCTTATGATTAGCTGCACAATAGTGTAATTTATTTATTCAACAGAGGATTGAAGGACTGTTTCTTCTAGTGTCCCTTGATGTGCAGAAGCTTTTGATTTTGCATAGCTGCAACATATTGTTGACTGCCACTGCTCTGAGACTGTGCAAGTCTTTCATTGCAGCCACCTGCATGGAATAGGTTTTCTGTAATCTGGAGACACGACTTCTTCAGCAGAAGATCAGCTGACACAAATCCTTTTGGGTAAAATGTCTTCTACTGCATAAACTTCAGGTGCTTCATACATAACTGCAAGTGTATGCAGATATAAAAATATTTAAAAATATGTATATGCCGCTGTGAAATGTCATGTTTGGAAGGAATGTAGTTATGCTGTTATGTTAAAAGTCATGTAACTAGAACTTTACTGTAAAAAATTACTGTTGATATAAATATTACATCAATTAGATATCTTTTTCTGTTATATATTATAATCTCTGTATTGTATATGATAAACTTTTATGTAATTGCTAATTTGCTGACGGCCAATTCCATTGTACATGGAGCATTATATTAGCAAAATGCTTGCTTCAGATAGGAATTTTAAGGGACCACACTGTGTGGTATTTATGCTTTTTTAAACCCAAAATTTCTTCACAATTCTTTTTTTTTTTTTTTGTAAAAGTAGGAATCAGGCCACTTTCTAGCCCCAAAAGGGATCAGGTGACCATGGCTTTCCAAAATATGATGCTAACAACCACTACTATTACCAATTCTCAACATTAAATTCATGTTGAGTATTGAATGCAGGCAGCCCTCTGTCCATGCACAGAGCTGCTGACACGTTTAGATTAAGTCCTTTTTCTTCTGCAGGGATGTAGCATTGTCTTTCACTTACTTCCAGAAAATGCTGTGTATTGCCATGGCAGCTCACTGCTGGGCTACTGTTTAGGAATGACAAAGCAGGGAGGTCGGAAAAGCAGCTGAATGAATAAGTTGCTCTTAGAGCCCAGAGCTCTCATCATGGGAGCATCACACATCTCTCTGTCATTATTATTATTATTATTAGCCCCAAAGAAGCCTGAGGTATATACCAATATATAGCACTTAGTGCTATACTCTCAGAGGCATTAATACTTTTTTGTCAGAGGCACTTCTCTGTCAATATAATTGTTCTCATGATGGTGAACAAGCTGCAGTCTAACAGCCTTGAATACTGGACTGAAATAACAAAGTAAAAGGGAAAAAGAATATTTTTTGTAGCTGGAAGGATGTATTAAAATTGAACGAACGAGATAGAATGAAAGGAACAGAATAGAAAAGGAATAGAATAGAATAGAATAGGTGAGTAATTATCACCCACACATTGTTTTAACAAGTATTCACCTGAAAGGACATGCAGAACAGTATCTAGACTCTCAATTTATTATTTTTTTAAATAATATTGTTGCTGTGTTGATACTGTAGGCAGCCATGGTAGCTTGGAGTTTTAAAAAGCCTGATCTCTAGCTACCCTGTGGCAGGGAAGTCAGTGGTTTCTTGAGTGCTGGAGATGAAACATCTTCTAAGAAGCAGGGTCTGGGATGACTAATGTGGGAGAAGTAATACCCAGTAAAGTAAAAGTAAAATTTATTACAGTGCTATTGCTAATATTTGGAAGTGACAGGGGTTAAAGGCAGGTGATACTGAGTGGAAGGCAGTCCACGGTAGTGTTTAGGCAGTATCAGGTGGCTCAATACTCAGAGACACCGAGTTTTGAAGTGGGGAAATGCAAGGGGTCTGGAGCAAGGAAGAAATATATCAGGTGAGTCATCTATTGCCTATGAACATTTATTTCTAGATTTTGTATGGTTAATACATAATACTATTTCCTATTTTGTTCATAATTTCTATGTTAGGTTGACTGTTAGAAGTACATAGGAAACTTGTATGTAGAGCTGTTTCCTTTTTTTTCGTTGCTTATATATGTGATCTTCTGTGGAAAGAATTGCTTGAGAATGTTTTTATAGGAACATTTTTATCTCATTCAGTACTAAAATAAAAATTATTATTGCTGGAAACTTCCTAACAATCAATTTATTTAAGAGTAATGATTTTTTTCTTGATGGGATTTTTTACACATGCTCTGGAAGATATAAATAAATCTTGAGAACAGCAAGTGAAAAAACTTGATCTGTGTTCCTGCAATCTCCTACTACTCATATTCCTGCAATTTCCTACTACTCATAGTGGGCTTATTGCATTGGTGCAGTAAACATATCCAACTCACAGGAAAGAATTCCAAATAATGCAGTCTTTGTGTACAGGTTCAAATTGCCTTGCATGGAGTAAACGTAAAAACTCAGTCATTTTAGGTACCCTCTTCTGAAGAAATAACCATTATTGAACTTCCAGCCTTCTTCCAAAATATGTAGTGCAACCTGTAGCATTAGAAACTTTCTAGTGTAGATGGTGTTATAGAGAGTTACTACAGAAATGTTAAACCTGGGAATGTCGCTGTGGAAGCACTGAGGGAAAGTCAGGAGAAGGGCTGTGAGAATGGTGTGTGTTGATGGTCACTAAGATCCTAGCACAGATCTAACTGCAGCTTCCTACCAAGACTGAGGGACAAAGGGCAGTGATCAAATCCTAATGGAGGGGGAGATGGGGATAGAGAAACTGGCAATTACTAGTGGTACCAAAAGGTATATCTAAAGCCAGTACATAGTGGCCAGTATAATAGGAACACAGAAGATGTAGGAAGGGCTTGACAGCTAGAGTCCTTTTTTCCCAGGCCGTTGCAAGGACTCCTAGACAAAACACCTGCATTTACATGGCATCTTGCCTGGATGCTGGACAGATGACTTGGGCTTACACATTTTAGTGAGTACATGGATATGAGAAGGTGAGTATCAACAACTGAAACTGGTTTCGTGCAAAAATAAAACCACTTACCTCTCCTGTATAGTCCCCCCTTATGATTTCCTATGTGGCTGCAAAAATATTATTACAGTGTTTCCCACAGTGTTGGCTGATGCACTGAAGAATTAAGGTATTCTATAGATGAAAAGAAAATCAGACTTTATATTAAAACAATCCACTTATGCCTCTCCTTGCAAATAATATATACCAGTAAACGCGCAGTGTATTTTTTTTTTCATTTTGGGTTATATTTATAAAGAACTCTGGAGGTTCACACCATGTGTGGGTGGATGCTGTAAGAGGTGAACCAAGTACAGCAGACAGCAACTGAAGAACAACACAGGTCAGAAGAAGGTGCAGGGTCAGTTATGTCTGACTGCCAAGGGGGTGACGTCGAATGTGGCTGGGCTGATGGTGGGGACGACCATGCAGAGAATTTCTTGCCCAAGGGGTGATAAGAATATACCACACTTGTAGAGGAGGTAGTAGTATTTCACTGAATGGAGGAGAGACAGGAGGATACATGTCAGAAATGACTAAAAAGGATGAAATGGTCTGAACTGGATGAGATTCCAAGGCTTGGACATAGAGAAGATCAGACAGCTTTTCAGAATCTTTTCTGTGTGTCTGCAAAATAAACATCCCTTGCTTTTGTGCAGGAGTGTATAAGGACCCATATATGAATATATGAATAGAGAGAAGCATAGTAGGTTTTCCGTTGAGAAGAAAAACATGCAGAATTAAAGATCACTGAAAGAACAATTTTTTTGGAGAAGAGATGAATGAATTGAGAGGCAAGTCACATTTTAATGTAGAAACTGGTTATAGGCTTGGGTGTGATATGGATAATGATGCCTTACACAGATTGCATTATAGAAATATCAATTTTTGATTCATAAAGTTGAAACAGCACAGAGCTTAAGGGCAGTTCCTTCCCAGCTCTGCTGAATAAACCCTAGGGTGTTACCATACTATGGTGGGCAGGAGCAGCCTGCATGTTTGCTTCTGCGTGTGGCTCCTCATTGATATAATCTATGCCATGCCGTCTGGACATCTCAAGGTTTTGGTCATGCAAAAGCATCATGAAGCATGAACAGATTGAATCACATGGAGACAAAAGCCACTGCTGTTTTCACAGCTGTAATTTTCCTGAACAATTTTTTTTAATAGTAAAATGGAAAGGTGTCATATTTTTCTCTTGATGGTCAATTTTTATTTTTTTTTTTTGTCTAAAAGAGTCTGTAAATGTCTCAAAACCCAAGATGGATTAGGCTTAAATTTGCTCTACAATGGTCTCCAAATTTCTCTGAAAACTTTTTAGGGATTTACGGGTTGAAAACATCTGATGTAAAACAATGTTGGAGAAACCAGACATTGTGTCTAAGTTTCCCTTGGCATTTGTAGAAAGTGCCTAAATGAGGTTGGTAGATCTGCACACTTACTTTCTTATGAAAGGAGATTTTATTTTTCAGCAGTGTACCAAGAAGTACTGAAGTAGAATCAGTGTAAGAAAACCAGGAAAGCTTCCTCTATTCATTGTTCTTGATGGTCTGGATACATAACTTAAAAATAATGTATCTTGGATTTCTGCTATTTTTAGTAACTGCTGGCTTATCCTAGTATCATGGGAAGGACTGAATAGTTAGCAAAAATAATAAAATGTTGTTTTGGTAGACATGATCAAACTGAAAGGGAAGATGCAGGTCATTTACTTTATCCAAGGTAATCAGATAATTTCTGCTTTTGTTTCTTTTCCAGTAACGTTACCTGCAGCTACAGCACAAAAATAAAGAAACATTCAATTTTACTACTCTCTACTTTGGTTTAATTCTTTGTAGCGAAGAAAAGCTTTTATTTAAAATTATGAACAATTGTATTGCTGCTCTATTCTGGCCATTGGACAAGTGCATGTAAGCTCAGCTTCCTGCAGTTCTACATCATAGCAGCTTACAGACACTCAGGCTACCAAATTAAACGTGTTCAAGACAGTTGAACTCTCTGTTACTAGAGACTGACTGACTTGAAATGACCCTCTAAGCCTTGCTCCTCTTCCAGCTTCAAAATTCACTTTATTTTGGCTGTGATTCCTGGCCTGCCTAGAAACACTTGCTCCTGCCTGTTTGCCCTTTGCACAGTACCTTTGCTCTCTGTAGAAAAACCTTTATTTCTTGAGCTGTGACCAGGCCTTCGATGATTCCCTTGCCTTGACCTGCCATGTGTTGTGGCTCCTGGGGTGCTGGCAGGGTCTGGGCTCCGGCCACAGCATCTGCCTTCAGGTGGGGTAACCATCCAGAAGCGAGGACTGCAGACTGTCCCCTATAGCACTGACCACTCCTGTATAGGCTCCTCCTCTGTTGTGCTGAATAGGTTAGGAAGGGTTTGGTACATCCATTATGTTTTGATTTAGGGCAGTGTGGAAAACACAAGCTGGCAGAGGATCTGCCTAGTTGCACAGATGGATGGGCTGTGAATTGTGTTATAAGCAGGTTTTGTGAATTAGGCTGACTAATAAAATTTCCTGGTAGGAAGAAGTGTGTCCTTCAATAGCTATGAGCAAATTACTTTTCTGAATCAAAAGTCAGGAATCTCTTTCCAGGGAGATGCTGTTTCTGTTACTAATCTGGCTGTTCTTGGCACTGTGGTATATGAACAGCATGGAAATTTTACATCAAGAATAATCTGACACCAGGAAAACATTGAATCTTATCTGGTCCGGACACAATACAAAGACTGTATTATGGGGGGCTCGAGAATTAATTCCGTTGTTAATAACTGAGAGATTTCTCAGGATGCCTTAAGTTTAAACCAAAATCAGAAACCAAAATTCAAGCTATAATGTGTTTTCTGTCAATTAAAAAAACAAAAAAGTAATTTATAGAAAATTAGTATAATAAATTTTTAGTGTATTTTACGTATGCATATACTTTTAAAATGTATTTTATTATACATTTACATATATTAATAATATTAGCATTATTATTAGTTAATTAGCATTTTTCAAAGAGACTATGAAGGGTTTGCTTTATGGGAAGTCTTGACATTGGGTAGGATATTTATTGAGCAGGTTCCAGTGCTGGTGAAAATTTTCCTGAATGTAGGAATATTTTCACACAGTCCAGAGGTTTTCAGTGTTTTGTGTCAAGTGGCATTTTTGGACAGAGTATGATCCAGTCTGAAATTACTGGGATTTTCACGGGAGGCTTTCCTTTTCCTGAGGTAAACTGTAATCTCAAATGTCAGAAGTGAGCACAGCAAAACTTTTTTCTCCATTCTCCCTACACCTCTGTTGAGACTGTCTGACTACTGCAAAAGTTACAAAATCAGGATAAAGAATACCAGAGATACACTTATCCATACGAATTTTGGTTTTTTGTGAACAGAGATATGATCTTTAACTGCATAACCACTGATTGATGCTTAAGGAAGTAGAGTGCTGTTTTGGAAAACTGGATTTTCCTGTCTCTATCAGAGAACTGCTGCTTGTCACTGGGTAACTGAATGAAATCACTGGGCCATAGTGTGCTTCCAGTGTGTTACACTGAGGGACAAATCTCTTAAGTGACCAATGCTTAACATCTTAACTAGGCACTGAACTTCCATAAAATCTGAAGGATCAACCTTCTGTTTGGCTAAACTTGGTGATCAACAATTAATGAATGCTTTTAGCAATTCTAACTTCACTATCTGTGCCTCAGCTCCCAACTATTCAGTGAAAAGAGCTTAGCATTTATCTCACAATGGTATTGTGGAGAGAAACAAATTAATACTTCTAAAGTGTTCAAAGGCATTGCATTTCAAAGGAAAAATCCAGTAGGAAATAAACAATTTTGTGATCTGGGAAATGCTTTTTTATATAGGCTGAATAAAATAAGAAGGAAAAAAATTTAAATCACAAACTGAACAAGAAGATTAAAACAAAATAATGCATAACAACTTCCATACTGATGAAGTTGTGATCCCATGGAAAAAACGCAAAGTGATAACGTAGTTAAGGTTTAGAAGAGAAGATCAAATGCTGAAGGTTTTTAGATGTGTAACAGACGGATGTAAAACCCTGTTCTTCATGTTGGGATGATGGGACAGGAAAATCATACAAAAATGCAGCAAGGAAGATTAAGATTGGTATGGAAAACTTTCAGGTGTGGAAAATTTTCAAATGCAAACATGGGGAGTATGCAATTTCCATTCTCCATGTTCTTTGATGGCTCCTTTCCAGTTTTCCCCTCATTTTTATTCTCTTACTGTCATGCTGAAATTTTAATTTTTGTATTTTCTAAGCTGAGCTTCTCACTGTATCTGTATACCTCCTCCTTGCATTTTGAAATCCATAAAGCTCCCATGGTTTAGTCACAGCAGTCTGTTGGCTGTACTTATTTTCTTTTGTCTGTGGTGGAATGGTTTGTGTGTGGTGGTTTGAAACTCCCAAGAATCTAAGTTCAAGCCCCCCTCCCACAGTTTGCCCCTGTAAGAGGGTTTAGTGATGGCATGGACTTGATATCTTCCTCACCTCATGTGGAGAGTTTTCAGACAAAACACAACCATTTGTTATTGGGGGAAGGGGAAAATATTTACAAAGGTTTATTTACACACAGACATATATATATTTACATTGAATTAAATTCCTCTTTTCCTTCAATGAAAGTCTAAGAAGAAAAGAGAAAAGTCTTTCTGTCACTCCTCAGGCCACAGTTCCTTCATTTCAGTTTTTTGTGGCACTGGTTAGTGTCTTTCATTTTTCTGAGGCAGCAGATTTAAGTATGGCAGTCAGGATCTTTGTTCTTACTTTGTGGAAATTCCAACCCCGAGCCTTCGGGGGATTTCCTTGTAGATCTTCACTCCTCTCGGGCTAGAACATTTAAGGTAGCTTTCACTTCAGTCATACCAGAGCTCCTCTGCTCTGTCTCAGCTCGCCAGCATGATAGAAACAGCAGCAGCAGCAGAGGGCACAGCCACCTCCTCCGCATTCCGTCCTGGTTCAGCTCTCAGGACGATTCCGAGTTTTTCAGCTCCTTTCTTTCTCTCTCTAGCTGCTGTTGCATTTTGGGACTCCCTGAGGGTTTGGAAGTCCACCCCTCCTCTTCAGGAGGTCTCTGGGTTTTGGGAAAGTGATACAGTCTTACCCCAAAACAGCCCTGTTGAGTTTTCCTCTGTTTTGTTGCCGGCTCTGCCTCCTGCAGAAACATCTCTGCGTCTTTCAGTCGCTTCATGTTATCTCGTTGCTACTGGCTATCTTTTGGCTTTTAGCCACCATTGTCTCTGTTCAGGACTGCTCTGCTACCGCTTTTAATGTCTCCTGCTGCTGCTGACAGTAAGGAAACTCTTCCAGCTCTTGATTACAGGACCTGGTCCAGCTTACACTATACCGGATCTCCCGTAGCCTCAACTGGGGGCTGGGGGCCCTTGGCCCCCAGAGGGGCTCACCGGCCCCCTGCTTCCTCCTAGCTCATATCATGGCTACCTACCTTCTAAACTATCTTCACCCCCTTCTCTTCCATTTCCGTGGGCATGTAATTTCCGTAGGGCGCACGTGGAATATTGATTGGTCCAGTATTATCAGTGGGGCAAACCATTACTACCTCAGAGAAAAGGTTTTTCAAACCATCACATTGTGTATTTACCATTAAAAGTTACTTCAAGGAACTCAGTCTCTACCAGGTGTTCACCTTAATTAGCCATCTAGGGGAAAGTATCTTGAAATTTCTTTAATACATTGTAATCCATCTTCCTGAACACCGTTTTTATTTACTTGTTCTCCTTTCCTCTAAACATGTCATTTCACTATTGCTTTTTTCCCCCCAGATGCCCTTCCCCTTGACATTTGCAATAATTTCCCCCCTCTTGGTTAGAAATTGCTAATGGCTTTTTGTGCTATTTGATTTCAAAACAATTGTCAGTAGAATAATTAAACTGTACATTTTCAAAAGAAATTATCTGCCAGTTTGTCATGGCTTGGCTGTGTGTGGTAAGCTCCACTGTTACAGCATATGTGGTCTTTCCCCCTTGGAAAGATACTTTCCAAGAGGTCAGTTAGTTTTGTTGGTGGACTAGACAGCTAATATATGCTCCTTGGCATCTTCCTTGATGACAAGATAACATCTACATTATATTAGGTAGTCCTGTGACATGAATTAACTCAAAAAGTCTCTTATTTCAGTTAAATGATCTTTAAAATAGGCTTGGGCCCAAATTTGTCAGTCCTTCAGTTTTCGACGCAAATTTTTACTTTCCTTCTTAGTGCAGGTACATTTTGTAAAACTTTCGTGTTATCAAGAATGACCTTTATACTACCAAGGAAAGAAAAATTATTAAAGGTTCTCTGATTTCTTCCAAGAAAAAGAGAATAAGAATTAAAAAAATAGGGAAAAATGTAGAGAATGAAACTGTGGCTGTCTGGGTGAAAAGTGCAAGGGGAGTAAGAAAATAGGGTTATGATTAGATCTTGACTATACCAAGAACATCCAAGAAATCACAGAAATGTATGTAATCTTCTCTCAAATTGTTGTAAGGAAAACAGATCAAAGCAGTGTCTCCAGAATCCTTCATTTAAACTCATGGTTTGAAGAAATGCTCTGATATCCTCAGTCTGAAATGAGGTCAAACACAAAGTACTGTTCTTTGGTTGGAAGTATCAAACACAAACACTGAAGGCTGGAAATAAGTAGACAACAGCACTTCTGATAATGGCAGGGAATTATAACGCAAGAAGTATATAAATTGGGCTAAGAAACAATGCTGTTGCCAGGAACCTAATCTCATTTTGGAATTGTTATTATAAGGAAGAGGTTATGTCAGACAAGGGATGAAATTACCTAACTCCACTTGGTGCTAGCGAGGTTATCTGGGGAACTGCATCCAGCATTCTATACTGTACCTCAGAAAAGATGTAAACAAATTGAATAATATCCAGAAAAAAATCATTAGCAATTATGAGAGTTTTATGAAGCCCAAGCAACAACCAAGAAAATGGTCAAGAACTGCTGCTGTTATTTTGAAAGTCTGAAAACAAAGAAGGGACTGGAGAATTTTCTTATGATCAACTATTCCACATATTCAATGGCAAAAAGAAGAAAAGAAATTTAATTTGAATGAAAGATGGCTGGAAGGTGGATATTAAGAAAACTTTTTTCATTGTTAAAATTGTGGAAGTCCAGAAGAGGCTGCGTTAGGGAGCTGGTGACATCAGAGATTTTGAAGAACAGCTGAAGCAAACACTTGCTACGGATGGTCTTTGAATACTTCAAAATATCTCACCAGGCCTAGTCAATTTCCAACCCTCCTTTCTTACAATTTTTGACGGCATCTGCTATCTGTATTACAATCTGTAACTTTAAAACAAGGATATGACATAAAATCTATCTTGTACTGGCCTCATTAGCCACCAGCGTGCTTGTAACAAACATGGATAGAGCCTTCCTAAATCTTCGTTCTCGAAGCCTAGCCATGATCATGATGATATAAAATAATTTGTAAAAAAAGACCTCACTGAATCTAACATTGCAAGACTGACCATCTCAGTGTTGGAGAAGCTCTGTAAATCCCCAATTTATTTTTGCAAAAAACAGCTGTAGTCATCTCCAGCTGGATTATTCCTGTTTTTTCATCCTAGGATGAATAGTTCTGGGAGCAAGGGTTGGACACAGGATCACATTCCCCATGTGCTCTCCAGAATCAGAATCCACCCCTCTTGTACTCCATAATTTTTCTCATAATTTTTGCATTTTGCTGCGAGAGATGAAAAATGCCTTTAGTTTATGCAGTTTCTTTTTGTTTTATAGATGTATGTACAGCTCCTCTGTAAGGGAGTGGAACAATGATCATCATCCCCTTAGGCTGGCGACTATTAGAGGGGTGTCTCTTCTCTCTGCTTTGGAGGGTATTCCAATTATGGAGCTGCAGCAAAAGGAAGGGAAGACCCTACTCCTTTTCTTTCACAGTTTGCCTGTCTTTAATAGTCATTCTGGAGCAGAATGGAGGATAAAATTACTGGATACTTACTAGATCTAGTCTCTTTTGGGCTTGGATTCAAGGATACTCACTTTGGAAGAAATTCCCCCTGGAGAAGGCAGACTTCAGCTAATAATCTGTTCGGCCACAATGACAGGGTTTCTAAGCAGTAAAAGAAGTCGAGATCTGTGTGCAAGATTCTAGTCAGGAAACTTGAGGGGTTTATGGCATTTCAGGCATACAAATACTACTTTGGATGACAACCTTACTGATTTATTTTTCTTTTATTTTCTGTACTTTGCAGCAAAGACAGCATCTCCTGACATTTTATGTGGAATGCCTGCTCACATCTTCAAGGGAAGGGCTGTTTGGATTTTCTTTTTTCACATTTGTGTAGTAGCACGCATATATCCACATTTCTAGAATACAATACTTACGTCACGCTGTGTCAAGTCACATAAACATACTCTGCAGAGAAGGGAAGATGACAGCTACAAGCAGTCTTTTTGTACTAAAGTATAAACCTCTCGGTCTATAGCCTTCAAAGGCCTATCTTATGGGTCTAGCAAACATTCCCAGTTTTGCTTAAATTAGTGAGTGTTTCATAAGCATCACTTGAATGTGGCATGAAATCATTATTTTAATCCTGGAATGATTCAAGCTGTTATTTTATCTCATGTTACTGTAAAATTCTTGGGTATGATCTTTTGAAAGAATGTTCATTATCGTTGTAGTTGAATTTATGACAATTATTGTCACAGAATCACAGAATAAACCAGGTTGGAAAAGACCTCAGAGATCAAGTCCAACCCATGACCCAACACCACCCTGTCAACTAGACGATGGTACTAAGTGCCACATCCAGTCTCTTCTTAAATACCTCCAGGTATGGTGACTCTACCACCTCCCTGGGCAGCCCATTCCAATGTCTGATCACTCTCTGTAAAGAATTTCTTTCTAATGTCTAACCTAAACCTCCCCTGGCACAGCTTAAGACTATGCCCTCTTGTCCTGCTTCTAGTTGCCTGGGAGAAAAGACTGACCCCCACCTTGCTCCAGCCTCCTTTCATGTAGTTTTATTTGACAAGAAAATTCATTAATAGCATAAGGAACTGTTTTCTGTTTCAAACCTAACAAGAGAATTCAGTCCCAGATGAAATCTACAATACTTTCTAAATAAAATTAATGGGAATTCTAAATTTGTATGACTAGGAAGCCCCAGAAATTTTCTGGGTTTAAAGAACAGCTTTCAGTTTCAAATATAAATAATAGCTACAGCAGAAGAAACGGAAACCTGAAACACCTTGGAAAAATAAGTAAAATTAATAAAATAGATCAGGCTTGTTTGACTGTTTGGGAAGTGTATAAAGACATAAAGATTGCAAGTAAACATCAATTGACAGACAAAACCCCTGCAAAACTGTGAGATCCCAAACTACTAGCAGTTAACTGTGATCCTGCATTCACAATAGCCGGTTCTGGAAATGTATGCAGAAAGAACCTCAGTAGTTTCTAGCTGTGAAATAGTCCTGTGATAAATTCTTACAAGATTAGAGTAAGAATGACTATTGTTTCACTTAACATGTTGCGTTATTTGCTTCGCTTCACTCCCTAAAACTTCTTTCTCTCTGAAAAAAAGCTATGCAGTGTATTATATCAATTACAACATGGCAAGCACCATGGTCTGGTGTATGGGATTTGTTTATCTCCCTGGTTTTTAATACTTAACCTTATGACTCAAAAATCATTATGCGCCCAATTAACTTTGTGTTACGTGCCCTGTGTGTTTTAAGCCTGCAGTGTTGCTTCTTGAGAAAAATTACTTTTTTACAAAACTGTGATCATTTTAGCCAGCAGAAGCCACACTGAGATTATTACCTTATCATGGGTCAAAAAAGAACAGATGTAGCTACTGAATATAGGGTGGAGAGGGGATAGATTTGATATAATGGAAGACAGTCATACATTAGCTTCTTTAAAACAGTACCACATACTAGAATGTTATTTAGGTACCTTTAAAAGACAGAAATATTCTACATTACTTTGGTCTTGCATCTTTAATGGTTGGACCCACATGTCAAAGGGTCTAATGAAATTTGTAAAATTAGCACCTCTAATTCCTTTTGACCAAGGAACTGTTGAGAATTGAGGCTACAGAAAAGTGCCCTGTATATAAACCTATCTGTTTTTGCATTTTCTTGTTTGTTGTGGATGAAATGTCTTGCTAAGATGATAACACTTAAAAAAATACCTACTAGGAACCTGTAAGTACAACTTTTGGATTTTTCAGTTTCTGCTTTTTCAACACATATTGTGAAATAGTCATTACCTGACCAGATTTTGGTGAGATGATCATTACTTGAAATATAAATGTAACTGTAACATTTTACATTATAGTTGAATTTATGTATTTATTTAGATTTTTGGAACACTAAAAATTCCTTTGAACCCAGAACTTTTGATATAATATAAAACTTATTGTAAGTGCAACACTGAAAGACATCCCTGCTGAAAAATCATTCTTTTGAACATTTTCAGCCTCCTCCATTCTACTGTGTACAAAATTCTGGAAAAAATAGCATTGTGCAATATAATCTGGAAGTCATCAGAACTGGGCTGTTTCAAGCAATGAGGAAAATATGAATTTCAAAGGTGCGGAGCCTTCATAAGGATGGGCTGCATCCTCTCCCTTTATTTTCAGTCTTTAAAGCTCCAGTCTGAATCCTCCTACTAATTCTAAGTGAGCAAAGGTGGCTTAAGAGAATAGAGAGTTTCCTAGAGTAAGCCTGCAGTTGCCAGTTAATTTGAGTGCTAACAACCTAGATAAATGCAAAGCTCTACTGCTAGGCTACTCTACCACCACTGTTTTTGCTTTTGGCTACTTGTAATTAAAAGAACTACTCTCTGTATAATGATGCTTTAGGATTCTTTCCAAATAATTCCTTTTGAGGGGAATGGTGGAAATGTAAAGACTATCAGTACTCAAGTGAGTAACCTTCTGCCTAAGAACAGCCTAATTTCAGTCAGAGATAAAACAAAAGTTGTTTTCTAATCTGTAACAAGGCATTCAGCTCGGAAAAAAAAAAAAAGTTACAAGGCACCTCCTGACTTTCTTTTTACTCTGTGTGAAACATGAGGGTACTTAGACCAGAAGTGTCAAGATTATATGTAATGAAACTCTCCACTAAGAATAAGATATTCCTTTTATTGCAACTATGAGTAAGCACATTAAATGGTGTAACAATTTGTCATCTCAAGAGAATGTGTGTGAAATGTGATAATGGATGCTGAAGCTGATGTATGAATCTTTTGCAAAATGTATAACCTCCTACCCTGCATGCAAAGAAACTAGTGAGCCTTACATGTTCATAAAACGGATGTGAGCCTCAGCATTAATATGCTTTTTTAATTTGGTTAACTGCTTCATCTTTGCTTATATACATCACGTTTGGTTGGTTTTTTTCAGTGTATTGGAAAAGTCTGTCTGGAGCTACTGTTCAAGGTAACAGTAAAAATGGTGGAGCATCCTCCAGGGACTGCCCCATAAAGATGGTATGTTATACTGTTTTAAACTTGAAGGCACTAATGGCCACTGTCAATAGGTCTTTGCTCTTAGACTATGAGACAACTTATTAGAAGTAAGGAATACAATAAGGATTCCAGTTGAATTTAATGGAGCTGACTCAGATTCTTTGCAGTGAGGCAGAAGTACACAGTGGGCATTATTGTCTGGTTTATTGAATTGCATGGTGAGCTTCGAGCTGAGCTCTCGTGTGCACAAAAGGGCTCCTATGCTTATGTTCAGTGTGTAGCTGTTGTAGTTAAAGAGCGGAAAATGGAGATAAAAATATGACTTTGAAAGAAAGGAAGTAGAGATTTGTAAGTAACGAAGTCACTATTGAGATAAACGTAAGAGTGTCTCTAAGGAAACAGCCTATTTAATTTTTCCAGTGTTCAGTAAAAGAGGATTTTTTTCTAGGGGCAGTGGGCTAGAATGTGAAATGAATGTGACTACATCAAAGATATTCCAAGTGAAACCATAAAGTCCTCTTCTTAAATGCAAATTGTTTTTCAACGTCATGAGAGTCGATCGATAGCATGGACCAAAGAGACACTTTTAGTAAACCAACTTCAAAATCTTTTTTTTTTTGTTCATGAGAGAGTATCAGATTTTTGAAGCCCTGCAAGACAAGGGTCAAATTGCTAATGAACATCTTTCTGCTGTATCATGATGAAATGTAATGTGCTGGGCAATGAAAATTGCGGCCGTGCCTGCTGGAGGGGAAACCTTGAGGTGCTATATTTCCCACTCTAGACCGCATTGTAATGTCGCAAAACTGATCTGCATCAACAATTTAAAAGAAGCGATATATATAGCTTGGGTATTCACAAGCAACATTTCTCAAGAAGGCAATAATGAATCTCCATGCTCTCTGCATTTTTAAGGAAAAGTCATTGGAGAAGTAATATTTGTCTTAGCCTTATTGTAGCCAAGAACATATAGCCACTGCAGAAATATACCTGTGAGAGTCCCAAATCCATGGTGAACTCAGACCCATGTAATTTCCTTACGAAAGAAAGGCCCTAAAACAAATGATGAGACAAAACTGTAGCTAGACTTTGAGTCTAGAACTAACCATACTGGGTCTTCAGTGAGAACTGTTGTTGCAGTGTGCCATTTAAGCCTCGGATGCTTGTTTAACAATGGAAAGCTACCAGGCTGCCTAGGTGGATAATTTCCTTTGAGTAAGGAATGAGTCATCTTCAAAAAAGAAAAAAAGAAAGTAGCACTAAACAAGTAAAGTTGTGTGATATATGCTGAATTGTGAAGATTATTTGCAGAATGTTTAACATTCTAACTGAATGCATAGAAAGACATTTTCCAATTCTAAACAAATAAGCCCTCTTGAATTTTAAGTATTAACAATTATTAAAAAAAAATTAGTGGTCAACAGAATTAAAACAAACAAGTGTGAAGAAAAAGCAAGTAGGGAGTTTTGTACTGCAGTCATCCTACATGGCGAAGCTGGTTTATGGTTCCTCAAGGACTGTTTAGTCCTGTAAAGATTTTCATGGTAGCAGAACACATATTATTAGTTACAGATTTATTTGAAACTCAGCTCAGCTGGTGGAAGTAATTTTCCCAAAATGATTTTGTTTTTTCTTTTTTTGTTTTTAATAAAAAAAATGTCTATAGGGTCTCCTTGTCCAGAATTACTATGGTGACAAAACAGATTTCTGAGCATAAAAGCATATCTGCATCAACCCAACAGAACAGAAACTTACAATGTTCAGCATTGAATTTCTATTCAAGGCTGACACCATGGGAATGGGTTAACATATTCACATGAAAGTATAGGCTGCTGTAAGAGTAGAAAACAAGCCAAACGATGCATGCCCGGCCCTTGAAGTCCTCAGATCTTAGCACTGCAGAATAGAGAAGGTGTCTCATTAGCGGTGCTCATTAAAGTCTGCTGGAACACAGAAATGTAAAAAATCCATTAATAACTGTATACACAAAGAAAAGGTGACTTAGCATGTCTTATTTCCTTTTATTTCTCATGTTGGAGTGGGGAACAAAGTGAAAATTATATCCATAGAGTCACAGATTTTAACCTTAAATTGGTCTCTATCAGATGAAATCTGTTTTACTCTATATAATCCAGAGCATACCCACCTATTCTCCTGGTAAGAGCTTCTGTGGGGATAGCTGTTTTCTTATTTTGTACCACTTTCAAAGAGAAGGTTATTGAGCCTGTTATCTTTGGTCAATTGAGTAAGTGTATCAGTTTTGGAACAATCGAGAAAGGAGTAGAAAAACAAATTTAATGTCAGTGAAACTATTTAACTGGGCCCCCATCTTGTGACTTCAACTTCCCATTCTTGCTCTCTGCTAACAGACTCCTTTTTCCTTCTGCCTGAACTTGCCTGAACAGCACTTCTTAGTACCACTGATTTTCATCATTCGGCTAAGAGTTGACTGGCAATTGGAAAATGTGGATAATTATGTCCTACTCCCAGGGGTAGCTTAAAAAAAGTGGAGATGTGGAAGTTTCTATTTTTCTTCTCCTTTTCTTTTCCTCTTTCTGTTGAAAACTTTCTGAACTAAGTATGTCCATCCCTAGAGGGAATATTTCTCAAGAAATGTAATATAGATAATTCATCACGTTGAAATAGAATAGCATAATAAAAATGGGGGAAGAATATTCTGTAATAGAATGCAGGAAAAGCAGTGACATGGTGACATTATTCATATAGACAGGCACTACTGAGATGGAAGCTTAAAAGGCTGTCTCTTGCTGTAGGCATGTTTCAGTTTGCTGTTCAGTACAGTTTTCCATTGTTTTTGCTGTTGTTACAGAAAACCATTAACAAAAATAGCCATTAGGATCATGGGATAAAAAGAAATCTTAATTTTTTCCCGTTTGAGAGACTTATGATCCTTCCCCTGGAATAGGACCAGTCAGGCTGTGTACCTAACTAGTTTTCTCTCCATTGTAACTGTGCTTTATTTTAGTATTGGTGGTTTCCTGCAAGGGTGACTGTACATGTGTGTAGGTTGTAGTGATTTAAAAAAAAATTAGTTTTTTTATTCCTTCAGGTGCCTACGTTCTGACTTTGCTCTTAGTTTGGCACTTGCAATCCTGTACTGTTGTACTCTCAGCCCCTTGATTTCTAGCAATAGGTTTCCAAGTTTCTTTATTAGGTTTTTGCCAATGCATAGCTCTAGTATTTCCGCTATAGAAGGGATTTTCCATTTGCTTTTCCCGTTTTCACAGAATCACAGAATTGATCAGGTTGGAAAAGACCTCCAAGATCATTAAGTCCAACCCTTGATCCAACACCACTGTGGTTGCTAGACCATGGCAATAAGTGCCTCATCCAGTCTCAGCTTAAAAACCTCCAGGGACAGTAAATCCACCACCTTCCTGGACAGCCCATTCCAATGTCTGATTACTCTCTCTGTAAAAAATATTTTCTTAATATTCAACCTAAACCTCGCCTGGCACAGCTTAAGACCATGCCCTCTTGTCCTACTGCTGGTTGCCTGGGAGAAGAGACCCACACCCACCTGGCTACAACCTCCTTTCAGGTAGTTATAGAGAGCGATGAGGTCTCCCCTGAGCCTCCTCTTCTCCAGGCTGAACAATCCCAGCTCCCTCAGCCTCTCCTCATAGGACTTGTGCTTGAGTCCCTTCACCAGCTCTTCTCTAGACCTGCTCCAGGACCTCAATATCCTTCCTGAACTGAGGGGCCCAGAACTGGACACAGTACTCCAGGTGTGGCCTCACCAGCACTGAGTACAGGGGAAGAATCACTGCCCTGGTCCTGCTGGCCAGGATGCCATTGGCTTTCTTGGCCACCTGGGCACACTGCTGGCTCATGTTCAGCTTCCTGTCAATCCAAACTCCCAGCTCCCTTTCTGCCTGGCTGCTCTCCAGCCACTCTGTGCCCAGCCTGTAGCGCTACATGGGGTTGTTGTGGCCAAAGTGCAGGACCTGGCACTTGGCCTTGTTGAACCTCATCCTGTTGGAATCAGCCCAACTCTCCAATCTATCCAGGTCCCTCTGCAGAGCCCTCCTGCCTTCCAGCAGATCAACACACCCCCTCAATTTGGTGTCATCTGCAAATTTGCTAATGGTACACTCAATCCCCTCATCCAGATAATCAGTAAAGCCTTCCCCTCATCCACCAGGCAGGTCACCTGATCATAAAAGGAGATCAGGTTGGTAGGACAGGACCTGCCCTTCCTAAACCCATGCTGGCTGGGTCTAATCCCTTGTCCAACCTGCAGCTGTTGTGATTATCTGCTCCATAACCTTGCCAGGTACTGAGGTCAGGCTGACAGGCCTGTAGTTTCCTGGGTCCTCCTTCTGGCCCTTCTTGTGGATGGGCGTGACATTCGTCAACTTCCAATCATCTGGGACCTCTGCAGTGAGCCAGGACTGTTGGTGGATGATGGAGAGCAGCTTGGTGAGCTCTTCTGCCAGCTCCCTCATCACCCTTGTGTGGATCCCATCTGGTCCCATAGACTTGTGAGGATCCAAGTGGCTCAGCAGTTTCCTCCTGGATTACAGGTGGGTTTTTCATCTTCCTGTCTCTCTCTACCACCTCCAGAGGCCAGTTGTCCTGAGAACAACCTGTCTTACTGTTGAAAACTGAGGCAAAGAAGGTGTTCAGTACCTCAGCCTTTTCCTCGTCTTTGGTGATTATGTTCCCCCCCATGTCCAAGAAAAAATGGAGGTTTTCCTTGCCCCTCCTTTTGCTATTGATGTATTTGTAGAAGCACATCTTGTTATCCCTAACAGAAGGGGCTAGATTGAGTTCAAATTGTGCCTTTGTCTCTCTAATTTTCTTTCTACATGACCTAAGTATATTCCTAAACTCTTCATGAGTAGCCACCATTTTTTTCCATAATCGGTAGGCTCTCTTTTTTCTCCTAATTTCCTTTAAGCTTCCCTGTTCAGCCAAGCTCCCCTCCGGCTCGCCTTTCGGCAGACCGGGACAGCCTGCTCCTGTGCATTCAAGACTTGCTTCTTGAAGCATGTCCATCCCTCCTGGACTCCTTTCTTTTCAAGGGCTGTTGCCCAAGGTATTCTCTGAACCAGTCTTTTGAGTAGGCCAAAATGTGCCCTGCAGAAGTCCAGAGCAAAAGTTTTACTGATGGCCCTCTTTGCGTCCTCGGGTATTGAAAACTCTACTATTTCATGGTCACTGTGCCCCAGATGGCCTCCAACCACCACATCTTCCACCAGCCCCTCTCTGTTTGTGGACAGCAGGTCTAATGAGGCCCCACCCCTGGTAGGCTCATTTACCAGCTGGAGCAGCAGATTATCCTCTATACACTCTAGGAATCTCCTAGACTGCCTCTTCTCTGCTGTGTTGAGTTCCCAGCATCCATTTGGGAGGCTAAAGTTGCCCACAAGAACAAGGGCTGGTGATTTTGAGACATCTGCCAGCTGCTTGTAGAATAATTCATCACCCTCTTCATCCTGGCTGGGTGGTCTATAACAGACTCCCACCAGGATGTCAGCCTTGTTGGCCTTCCCCCTGACTCTGATCCGCAGGCACTCAACCTTATCTTACTGACTTCAAGTTCCAGAGAGTCAAGAGTCTCTCTAACATACAGAGCCACTCCTTCACCTCTCCTACCTTGCCTATCCCTTCTGAAGAGCTTGTAGCCATCCATGGCAGCACTCCAGTCATGCGAGTCATCCCACCACGTTTCTATGATGGTGACTACATCATAGCTTTCCTGCTGAACAGTGGCTTCCATCTCCTCTTGTTTGTTACCCATACTGTGTTCATTGGTGTACATGCACTTCAGCTGGCTGCTGATTTCACTTCTAACTCTGTCTTTCCACCCTTAGGCTCATCTCTGGAGAGCTTTGTTTCAACTCCTTCTCCCTTCAGACATAGTTTAAAGCCCTCCTGATCAGCCCTGACAACTTATGGGCTAGACAACTTTTGCCCTTGCTAGATAGATGAAGCCCATCTGACTCTAGCAGGCTCGGTACCATAGAATTTGCCCCATGGTTGAAAAAACCAAAATTCTGCTGGTGGCACCAATCCTTTAGCCACCTATTGATAAGATGGGTTTTCCTACTCCTCTCCTCATTCATCCCTGCTACTGCAGGAACTGAGATGAACACCACCTGTGCTCCTGTCCCATTAACTAATAACTAATCGACCCAGCGCCTTGAAGTCCTTTTTAACTAGCCTGGTACCTCTTTCATTAATGTCATCACTGCCAGCCAGGACTACCAGTAGTGGATAATTATCAGAGGTCCGGATTATCTCAGGGAGTCTCCTACTAATATCCCTCTCCTGGGCCCCAGGAAGGCAGCAGACTTCCCTGTGGGATGGGTCCAGTCTGCATATAGGGCCTTCAGTTCCCCTCAGAAGGGGAATTGTTGCCTACTACAATTACCCTTCTTTTTTCCTTTGCAGCTGTGGTTGTATCTGTCTGGTAGATGGGGTGCAACCTGAAGACCCTCTAGACAGATCCTCTTCTTGACTGCCCTCTGCCTGACTCTCTGGGTCCAGGGCCTCAGACCTGTTCTTTAAGGGCGCCTGGGGAGGTGATGGGGGTCGGGAGGGGATTCCTTTACCTCTTCGATCAGAGACCTGTTTTCATTCCCCTCCATCTACTTGCTTTGCTCCATCTGCCTGATGGCAGGAGGGGCAGGGCTTCACTGTCTCCTGGTGGACTTCTTTTGGGGTCAAAAAGGTATGACTCCACCACTGTATTTCCTTTCACTCTCCCTAATACTTAGCCTCTCCGCTTCTTCCTGAACTCTGCCACTAAGAACAGCAAATCATTCTCCTGCTCACATTGCACGCAGGTGTCTCTCACGCTGTCCTCTGGTACTGACACCAGGCTCAGCCACTCTGTGCAGCCAGTGACCTGAACAGCTGCATCCTTCCTTGGAAGTTCTGTCTGGGTTAGCACACTCCCCCTGAGAGCAGCAGCAACTGCTTTCGCTCATTTGGAAACCATTGCTGGGTCGAGTTGAGTTGCAGAAAAAAACAAAACAAAATAAAACCAAACCAAACCAAACCAAAAACCCCAGACAGTCACAAGCCTACCTCATGGGCCACCAGAGAGAGCTGGGAGAGTGGCTGTGTGCCTCCTGCTTGCCCTGCCTGAATGAACTGCCAAGCAAACTGTCCTGCCATGCTATCACTGAGGTGCCACACCCCTTTTTGCTCACTCCTTGCAGGTCAGCTGGGCTGAGCTGGTCTAAGCTAGGAACAGTTTCTCCCTGCAGTTTAAATCTCCTGGATTTCATTCACTTTGTGTGATAAATGCAGTGAGATCCAATGGGCAAAGTTTTGCCATTCTGTTTCTCCATCCCTTGCTCAGCCTCCTACATTGGCGTAGCTGTAGATGTTTATGATTGCCAGACAGCCCATTTCTTGCTCCATTCACTTTTCATCCTTATTTATTTCCTGGACAGATGATGGCAGAAGACCTCTGAACACTCTTATTGCATTTAATCCTCCTCTCATGTCCTCAGAGTCCTCTTTGAGGACAGAATATTAAGGCCGGACATGCTTGGAAGTTTGTATTTAAGCCGTTTTAGAAAGCACTGTGTTTGAATTTTCCTGTTTCTCTTGCCACTAGTAATCTTTAACCTTTTTTTTAACTTCTTCATTTTGCTAAGAAAGTTGGAAGTTTTACTCTTCCTGTTTTTATACTCTTTTTATTTTTTTTCGTATTGAGAAGGAGGGAAGAGAGAACCAGAAAACACCACCTTAGAGTTCCAAGTGCCCTCTCTACCTCTCCAAAGGATCTGAGAGACCAGAAAGACAGCTGTGTTATTTCTGTGGAGATTTGTTTTCCATTTGATCAGGCTAAGATCAGTCAGGGTGAGAAAAAGGTGTTTGAGAAGTAAAACAAAAGTTAAACCATGCTTTTATGTGAGCTTTACTTTTTTCCTTGAGGACTTCTTTCATATTTTGAAGGACCAATAGTGTTGTCAACTATAAAAGATTAGATCTTCTGGTGCAATGTGCCAGGGTTTATAGGATCAGGCAGGGCATGGTGAGGGTTTCTCTGGTTGCATTTTATCTTCATAAATTCAGAGCATTGGCTTTTCTGTGCTTGGCTTGAGCAATGAGGTCTCACTGCTTTCAGTGCATTCTTTCTAGAAGCAAAACAGTCTACCCCTTCAGTATCCTTCTTCTGTTTCCCAGTTCATAATTTCAGGTAAAACACAGGTTCCTGAAAAGCTCTATTATCTCTCATGGTTATCTTTTCTTTACTGGAATTCAACACCAAGGATTTATCAGCTTTGGTTTTGCTCAGTTATGGAAAAGTTAATTCCAGGTTCAATGAGATAGCATTTCTCTGCTTGGAAATAATTCAGCTTTGATCAATACCATGTTAAAGGATACAGCCCAGATACAGTAGGGAGGCTTCTACTAGTTTTACTGAAGACTTGAAAACCAGAAAAGTTCAAACATGATATATATGGGATTCTGGGCACAGAAGTTTCTGTAGATTGGTGGCAGCACGCTATGCATTATGGCATGACGATATTCCTAAACTCAGCTCTGCCCACCTCTGTTATAGAGATAACACAAAAATAACAATTATGGAAGAAGAAGGGATGAAAAGGCAGCAGATACTCCTGGTGCAGGAAGAAGAGATTGGAATGACTTGGTATTTTCTGTTACAATCTTGGGTTGTGGAGTTACTTGATGTGCTGTTGCAGGAGGAGCACATTCATCATTTTTGTATGGGGAAGATCATGGAGGTCACTGTGTCTGATCAACTTCATGATCTAGGGGCTTTCTGCTTTCTGGTTCACCGGAGCTAGATCTGGTGGCCACAGGGACTGAGGAGATGCTTCCTGTCCCAATCCAGCAGAGCCAGACTGCTGCTATTCTCATTTGTAGATTCAACCAGTAGTGAGGCTGTGCCAGTTTGTCCAGAAGGCACCTACATGCACAGACACATAGTGGTTGACCATACAAATCACTACAGATGCCAGTGCTTTTGTCATGAAAGAAAACAGTGTTCACGTGTCCATAAATCACAAAGACAACCCAAATCTTTTCCTCCTCATTTACTTCCAGGGGTTGCAGTTTGCGCCGTACACACACACACACACACACACACACACACACACACACACACACACACACACACATGCAGAGTGAAGTGCTGCGGGTGTCTCCCAAGAAACTGGCCCTCAGACTTGGTCTCCTCCTGTTGCTGACTCTGGGGACTCTGGAACCCCCAGGCAGATGGTTCCACCTCGGTGGCTGACACTCTGATCTGGCACGCTGTCTAGTGTCCAGTCTGATTTGGAGGTCACTAGAGCTCATCCACATGGACTCAGAAGACAAACCTCACCCACAGAAAAGATAGTGAGAAAAATAGGAAGAATAGAGGAGGCATGACTGAGATCATGCCCAGGGCTCAGTTACACAAGTGCACTGACCTGCACTGACCAGCTGTTTTTTCGTAACCGGCTTTTTCCGTACCCAATACTCCCTGTTCCCCCATTCTTATTCCTCTGTGGTTTTCTTTAGTTCATAGAGGAGAGGAAGGAGAACCAGATGCTTGAACAATGGCTGTCGACTACAAAGCTCCTGTAGTTTTTTGTTGCAGAACTTATTCCCATCCCAAACTTATTTCTTCTGCCTGGTCAAGCTGGCTAGGAACTAAGTACTGTCATGGTGAATGCTGCCACTTCTATCTTGTGTGTCCCTTCCCCTAGTGTCCATTAGATCACGCATGAAACCAGGAACATTTATGCCAACATGACCTCCAGACTGATCAAACTTATTGTTGCTGGCAGTGTTCCCCTGGGACAAAGTTGTTGCAGCCTTTTGTGGACTGTATCACAATTCTTCCTTCTCCCAGGCTCCTCACTCTACTTGTCCTCAATGTGCTTTGCAGAAATGAACTTAAGGATGTTTCCCATACAGGGTGCATCTTCCACAGGAAGTCTTGTTTGTGTAAAGGGAGCAGAATGAGAATAAAATTATATTGTCTTAATCTATAACACTAATGAAAAAGAAATAATTATATCAATATATGGTGATAAAATTCTATGCAGAGATGGGAAGCAAATGCTGTCCTCTGTTTATCATGTGGACTCCTTTCCTTGAAATGAAGTAATCACTTCATATGCATCTACAAGGTTAGGGAATGTCCTAATGATACTGTAAACTAGAAGGCATCCATACCTGTAAAATGATGGCCCTTTATTCAGACATTTGCAAACACTAACGAATAACCCCTCACAATGACCCTTTGAGATGCTCTCATCTGTATTTGACAGAATGGGAAACAGATAAGAGACTATGAAAGGATGGAGAAAAGGTCAGAGACTAAAATTTGTGAAATCATGTACATCCCTGTTCTATCTTTCAGTTAATGACCTTCCCTATGTCCTTCAAAGCAATCTATAGTCATTTTACTTGTATCTTTAATGTTTCATTCAATGTGTAATGTTCATTCACAGTGTAAGACCATGAATAATGAAGTTTACGGTACACAGGCAGGGTAGCTATTGATTTACACAAGGTATATGTCCCTTATTAATCTGTAAATACTATGCAAATATATGCATGACAAGAAATTAAATCAATACCTGTCACTTCTCCTTTCAGTCTGCATGCTTTTATGAGTATAAATTTGACATTAATACTAGTTTACAGGAATGTACTTGCTGAGAAAGCAACGATTTACACTAGTGTGCAAATCACTCATGAGCTGAGAGTTTCTGAAAACAATGTGTGTAACCTGGACCTGCTCTCCCTTGAGTGCCGTTTTAGAGACGATCTTAAATCCATTCATTATACAGATTGTTTAAGTGTTAAATTGAAATTGCTTGCTTTTAAGTTTTTAAATTGAGGTCTGGGACTGCAATACAAAACTCAGAGTAAGAAACATAGAAATATGGCAAGCAGCTTCCCATTTCTTGGATAAACTATCTTTAAAGTCCATCTGAGAGGTAAATGGGTGTCTGAATTCTAAGCTTGAAAGTATAACAAAGATGTTATCTTGGAAAGTTTGCAAATGAAAGAACTCCAGTATCATCCTCTTTTTGTGGAGCATGAAGACTATTGCCAAATTCATACTTCAAATCAGCAGCTGCTCTGCAGCATCTGCAATGTGAAGTGAGCCATTCACACACAACTCTGTACTTGGCATGGAAATAGATCTTTCCTCACCTTATGGGGCCTGGGAATTCTCTGCACTTCTCCAAAGTTGTTCCATTTTCAGAACTAAAATTTTTAGGTTGATGTTGGAGAGGAAACTCTTATGAATATACTTTTCCCAGATGAGAAGAAGGTAGTTTCCTAAACCTGAGAAGAATTACTTAGATAATTTACTGCTATGTACAGCAAGGTAGAAAAGCAAAATGTACTCCTTTGGGTAACGGTTAAAGGTGAAGGCGTAATGAGAGATGAGTGAGCCCTAAGCAGAGCTTTATGGACAAATGACAGAAGGTCCAGAGGTCCAAAGGTTGAAGGATGGTGCAGAACAGGGGAAGATGGAGAGAGTCTTCTAACAGTGCTGTGTGGCAAGAAGATATGAGACAGCAGGCATAAGCTGAAATGAGAGACCTAGACTAGGAAAAAACAATTTTTAAAAAAAGGAATAATAAAAAAAACAAACAAAGAAAAGAATTTAAAACAAATATAGCTAAAAGGAAAAGGACTTTTGCCATGAAAACAGCTAAGCAGAAGAGCAGGTTTCTCAGAAAGGTTGCTCAGAAAGGTGGCACAGTCTCTGTCCTTGGAGGTTTTCAAGGCCCAACTAGATAAAACGCAGAGGAATCCCATAATTGATCCTACTTTGAGCATGAGGATGGACTAGAACCTCTTGAATTGTCTTCACACCTCAATATCCTATGATACTGCTATCTGCAAGGATATTAACAGCAGCCTAAACCATGCAAAGCACCTGCTTATATGGAATGTTGATGATGTTTTATATGCTCAGAAGACAATTCCCTGTCATCTGGATCTTGTGATAACAGTGATAACAAATATTATAATAAATACTATAATGAGGGAAAGGGAAAACTCCCCTAATTTTTAAGATCTTCTGGACAGTCTCTATCTGGAAAGGGAGAAGAATTAAAAGTTAGTGTTGGGCAGGAGACATGGTGAACATAGAGATTTGGATGGAATTCAGGGATAAAAAGAGAGTTTATGAACTTTGGAGGAAGGGGTGGGAAACTCAGGAGGGATACAAAGATGTCATGAGGTTATGTCGGAAGAAAATTAGAAGGGCCAAAGCCCAATTAGAACTTAATCTGACCACTACCATAAAGGACAATAAAAAATATTTCTATAAACGTATCAGGAACAGGAAGAGAACTAAGGAGAATCTCTGTCCTTGACTGGATGTAGAAAAAAACATAGTGACAAAGAAAGAGAAAAAGGCTGAGGTACTTAATGCTTTTTTTGCTTCAGTTTTTAATAGCTGAAGTACCAACCCCCTGGGTACCAGCCCCCTGAGCTGGAATGGGGAGCAGAATAAAGCCCCCATGATCCAAGTGGAAATGATCAGTGCTCTGCTGTACCACCTAAACATGCACAAGTCTGTGGGGCTGGATGACATCCATGCAAGGGTACTGAGGAAGCTGACAGAAGCACTTACTCAGCCCCTTTCCATCATTTCCATCCATTAACCAGTAGTCTTGGTTAACCGGGGAGGTTCCAGGTGGTTGGAAGTTAGCCACTGTGATGCCCATCTCTAAGAAGTGCCAGAAGATCATCCTGCATGTCCTCATACGGCACATGCAGGGCAACCAGGGGACCAGACCAGCATGGATTCATGAAAGACAGGTCCTGCTTGACTAACCTGATCTCCTTTTAGGACCAGGTGATCCCTCTAGGGGATGGGGGAAAGGCTGTGGACATTGTTTACTTGTAAAGCCTTTGACACTGTTTCCCACAGCATTCTCCTGGTGAAATTCATGTCTGCTCATGAGTTGGATGGGCTGGTGATGGGATAACAGAATCACAGAATATGCCGAGTTGGAAGGGACCCACAAGCATCATCATGTCCATCTCCTGGCCCTGCACTAGACCATCCCCAAGAGTCACTCCATGTACCTGTGAGTATCATCCAAACTCTTCTTAAACTCTGGTGGGACTGGTGCTGTGACCACTTCCCTGGAAAGCCTGTTCCAGTGCCCAACCACCCTCTGGGTGAAGAACCTCTTTCTAATATCCAACCTAAATCTCCCCTAACACAACTTCAGGCCATTCCCTTGGGTTCTGCAAACATCTATAAAGAATTCTAGAAGGAAATGTAGGTTCTTCTTTCTTCTTTGCTGGGTAACTGTGCATTTCGCTGTTTTCAGAATACCTGATAATTTCTTGATAGGGTGAGACATTGAGAATCAGTGGCCAATGTCTGAGTAATAGCTTCATTACTTTGGTGGTAGTATTTATAGCATTTTACTTACTGATATATTATGAGAACAGAATTTTTCCATATCTGAACATGTCTGAGTTCAGTCAGGATTTGATACATGTTTTTTGAGAGAAAATGAATGTTTCTTCTAGAGAGTTGTATGTAATGAAATATCTGTTAAAAGAATACATTGAATCATCATGTGATAGAAACAGCATGAGCAAATTCAAGACACTTGTTCTTAAGAAATATATGGGTTTAGTTCTCTAAGTTGTTTTTTTTCTCTCATTTTAAAATCAGGTTTCCATCTTAGCATCTTTGCATATCCTGAAACAAGCAAGACGAAAAAGTGATGAACTGGAGATTGTGGTCTGGGAATTTTCTGCATTACTATGAGGTGGAAGTGTTGTAAGAAAAGAAAAATGAAATATATTTTTTAAAACACAGCTTTGAGGACCCTAGAGGTTCAGTTAAGCACTAAGCATGAACATCTGCAGGTTTGAATTTCAGACTTCCCCAATGCAATGACCCCATTTCACTACAAATTGGTCTCTGTACTCAGCTGGTTGCAGATTAGTTAAAATCAATCTCTTTCTGCTAAGTGTCCCACTTCAAAAATTCCTTCAGAAGTTTTCACACTGAATACATTTCCACCTGTCAGTTCACATGAACCGATCTCTGTCTTCCAGGAACAAAAAAAACATCTGAACTAACTGTTGATGGAATTTTATGACTCATTGAAGCCCAGAGCTATGTGAAACTGGCTTTAATTTCTAAAAATCAATAATACGTTTAAGCTATGTGTGCCTCTGATAGTCTTATCCTAGTGGAGAAGCAAATGTAGTTAATATAAAAGGTGAAAATAGATTTTCCTTCAATTTTAGGCTGAAGCAATGTTTCTGAATATAACTCTGATAACAAAGCTCAGTCGTTGGGCTTAAGGGAAACAGCTGAGTAACACATTGCAGGCATCTGTGCCTGCTGCAATGGAAGAGAAAGACAAAATCCTGTTGGCAGGGTTTTCAAAACAAAAATTAACACTTTCTGGAGTTGAATCATTTCCTGATGGGCTGATAATGCCATGAAATCTGTTTGCCTTAAACAGTACTATTCTTTTATTCCTGGTGATATATGGAGCCCACTGTATGCCACAGTCATTTGATAGGGTATGATTCACAACACAGTTTCCTTCCCCCTGCAAGTCTTTTGTGTCAGTCAGAGAGAAGGAATAACAATCTAACCCTGGGTCTGTATTGTCTTGCTTATACCACTTTGGAAAGCCACAAAATACAGCATGATTATGTTAGGTGTTTCATATTTTTTTTTTTCAGATACTGTGAGCTTCTCATGTAGACCCAGTAGAAAAAAATAAATACAGCTATGTTATTGATGTTCTACCCCCCCGCAATGAAAAAATACAGCAAGGAACATATATACATATATAAAAATATAAAAAAGTCACATTTCAGAAGTCTGCATTTGCAGTGTTCATTCCTCAGCTAAAGGAATGCAGCACAATCTTGGTGTGTTTCCCTTTTTGCTTTCTTACAACAGTAAGAATTAACATCCCTGTGGGCTGCATTCATAGAATAAATTTGTCCTTGGCTATCTCCATTGTAGTTTTCAGCCCTTTGTTAGACCTCCCTTAAACCATCCTTCTTGCTTTGATACCAAAATGAGGTTCTCACTTTACTACATTGTCTGTATTTACTTGTTGGCCTGCCAATAACTTTAACACTATTAATTGATTTACCACTGATGCTTCATTACCAGAGGAGTGATAAAAGATCACATGAGTGCACTGTACAAGCAAGTTGTGTCTCTCCTTCAGTATCACCATTAGACACCGTGGAGGATCTCAAGTTTGCAGCATGTACATTTGGTAATTAGATTCAGAATAGTGCTAATAGCAAGATCTGGTGATAAAACACAAAAACATCACTTTTCCAAGATATTTTTCAAAATCTTCGAACTAGTTGACATGAAGTAGTTGAAGAAACAATGAAGAAAAATGAATGAAGCTAATCATTGTATTGTAGTTTTTTTAAATGCTTTGCTTTTGTCTAATCTCCAGATGTCACAAAGAGAACAATGATGCTATAGCAAGAGAGAACTTGTGTTTACTATATGGCAGATGATAAGCAGTTTTAACTAGAGTCCTGTGAATATACATTTGCAAAAGAATCATGGAAATTAAGAACCTGCAGAAAGAGTCAGAAGATAAAACTGGTTTGACGCAGAGTTAATTTCATTACTCCATTAATCTTACTTCTGAGCTTGTTTAAAAGAAGGAAATTTGCAAATGACTTTGAGTTCTACAGGAAGATAATTTTAATTTTATGGGGCACTTTTACTCAGAAGTAGGCATTTTGCAGATGAAAGCATATGGTGTTGGAATTCTTCCTGTCTGTTGTCAGGATCAGATGACGCCAACCCACTCCAGCCTTCCTATGCTGTAGCACTTTATGTAGCATTTTTCCCTATTGATAATGCATTTTCTTACAGAAGAACTCACTGTAAGAAACCAGTCATTGTGAAAATCTAGTTACTGGATCACAGGGAGATTAATAACTACTCTGCAATACTCACCAGCCTTTAATAACCACTAATGCTCAAGAGCTTTGACTAAGATAACCACTTTCTCAGGGGCCTCTAAAAGCACACAATCAAGAGCTGCATGTACTTTTGTGCAGATAAAATACCAAAGACACTTTTTTTAGGACTCTAGGATCTGTCTTGTAACAAACCAGCTAGAAAATAGAGCTGTGTCTCTTCAAAAGCTCCAGACTGTGTGATATTCAAAGGCTATGAAGGGTTTCTACATCAGTTTCCCATCCATTGAAGGAGGAGCAATTTTAATCATGGAAATACTTCATGGAGCCTTCACATCTCATCATTCAATACCATATTTTGCCTACTGGTTCAATCCTGTTTTTTACAGCAGTTAAAAACAAACAAACAAACAAATCCTCACAATCATGTTCTTGACATAATGTCAGACTTTTTCTTTACTGAAGTAGGAAAATGTAGGTAGCTAGCACAGGAGGTATTGTAGCTTTCTCAGATATGGGGTTGCAAAGCAAATTATTCTTGCTCATATTCTTTGTAAAAGTTGTCAGGATGTAATGTGTTGGGTAGTTTGCTCTGTACTTCTGTATACTGTTTTAGTCTTTTCAGCACTGTGAGAGTACACATTCTCATGGTGTAGCAAGTTTCTGCTATTCAACTCCTTCAAATAAAAGCAGGTTACTGAGATGCATTAAGTGCACCTGAGTTAATAAAAAGAACATATTTTATGGACATGTTCAGTGCTTCATTTATGATTGAAGAATTCCAGATGCTGTGAGAGCTATACTGTATACAATTTAAACTTGTTCTTAAGAGGAGAATTTGTTTACTTCTTATGTACATATTTAATCATGGTAAATTGGATATTGGATTATTTTCTGTCTTTTCCTATTAGCTGAATGTTACCATTATCACTACCCCTCAGAACTGTAACATAAGTTGCACTTGCAGAGTCTGCCATTTATGAGGAGAATCGATTTCACCTGTATCCTCTGGTTTATAAAAGCAGTATGCATTTTTTATTGTCTATTCTCTTACATACCAGTAAAATTTTTCATTTATGCTTTTTTGTTTTAGAAATGCTACAATAAAACAAGTCACTGAGACTGTGATTTTACTGGAAACACTACATGCGTATTGTATCCTGTTGAAAAAGCAACACCTATATACCTTAAGGAACTTGCATCTGTCTGCAGCAATGTCTGATAGATACTATATTGTGATTGTCATTAGTTATTTCAGTTACTGGTATAAGAATGACTCATATAATTATCTAGAAATACAGAGCTATTCAGTTCATGTACTAAATGGAGAATATTTGAACACATGTTAAGTTTCAACAAAATCTGTGAAATCATCAGTTTCCTTTATGAATTAGAATCATATATCAAAGAATTTCAGTGTTATTTTGTGAGGTTTGTATTATTATTTTTAAACAGCTTTTACATATTTTGTCTTGGAAACAACTCCAAATGCAAATACACTTTTTCTATAAAGTTAAAAAAATCCTCCTTGCTCTTGGCCTGGATACTCTTGGGAATACATGAGAATTTAATCACAGGTGAAAAGTCATCTTCTTCCTGGAAGAGAACAATATTTTCTGCATTTTGACTCTAACTTTTTTTGCCTGATGAAACTGAGGCTAAATAACAAAGACACCATACACAGAATTCCAGTCCTTACTGCTCCTGGTAAAACATGTAAAATTAACTTAAGACCATTTACCTGTCTCTTTAGTGATTTTAATTCATCTTTACTCAAGGGAGATCTTTTATCTTAAGGAAATCTCTGTCAGAAGACATTGATGTAGTTAAAGAGGGCCATCACAACCACTTGTGATTTGTAAAGCAGTTCGTTCACTGTGCATTAGAGCATGCTATAGCAAGGCAGGAGGCGGATTACAGTGGGTGCTAACCCTTCGAGTGTCTGTTTTATTAAGGAAGGCTGGTAATACTCCATTAACTGAGATGTCAAAACGTTGAGGGTACAAAATGGCAGGTCACATTTCACCAGCCAGAAAGATACACTGCTGTCACATTTGTTGTTTCCCGTACATGCGTATGCACCTGGGGGTTACCACGTAAGTGCCTCACTATGCAATAATAGATAAGAGATAAAGTAGCCTCTTTGGAAAAAGCCCCTCGATATTTTTCTCTTCCAGTTCACTTTTCCTATGAATTTAGGAGCATTTTGTTTTAGTGAAATTGGTAGCAAATTTTCCCCATGTAGGCCTAATTAAAACTCCTTGTCAAGTTTTCTCTCTTTGTCACCCACCCCACTCCTTCCCCCTCCCAGCATTTGTACCTGACCAGCACCTAACCCTTGATTAAGAAAAACTTAAGAACCATTGTGGGGTTGCTGATGATAAGTGCTCCTGGTTTAAACGTCATTGTAAAGTAATTGGCTGCTTTGCTGGTCATTCTTTGAAGTTTGTGGTAAAGATTTTGGTTACCAAGGAAACAAACTTTTGGCAAAAGAGAAATTAAATTATAATGCAAACATTGCCATTAATGTGAAAGAGGTAAAATTATTTTCTAATATTTTAGTAAAACTAACAGAAAAGGAGTAGTTACATAGTTATTGTCTCATACTGTATTTCCACGTTGGATAAAGTAGCCATATTATGTTTTCACCTTTGTGAAAAATGGACGACTTTAAATAAAATGAATTATTTGCCTCCTACACTGATTCCAGTGGCACTACCTGCAAAAGACATTGCTATTCAGCATGAGGAAGGGTGACAGAATCAAGCAAAAACCTATAGTGCCCATGAAATTTGCATCTTGAAGAGAAAGTCTCTCCGTTCAAGGGAGATTGGATTTTAAATTCCCTCTGTTATTTATAGTGACTCTTTTCACAGTATGGTTGTAGGAAATTAATAAGACGGTTTTATTACAAGCAGGGGGTTCCATGGTTGCCTAGTGCCGAGATACCTGGAGGTCATTTTATTTGGGAAGTTGGGGAGCCATTTTGTGGCCGAGGACTGGTGGGCTGCTTACTGTTCTGCTTGCAGTTACCTATTGCTGCTTACTGTTCTGCTTACACGGTTGCTTACAGTTACTTACTGTTACTTACAGTTAGGGTGTGAAGGTGGGCTGGAAAATATGTAAGGCAGTAAGACCAGTCTGGGCTCACTGCCAAGGGACCATGCAGCCGGGGGCATGGAAACAACTTGATAGGTTGGTTAAAAAAAACCATGGACTGCAAGAAGAAGACTATCACCTTTTAAGGAAGAAAAGAGCGAGGCTTGGCATGGGAGGAGCGAGGGTAAATCAAAGGGTCTTAAAAAGGCTCGTCCCTCCCATTTGGGGTGTGCTCGGACCTGGTCACGAGTCTGGTGCACCCAGCGCGCCGTTAATAAAGTTCTTTATTTCACCTTATTTGGCCGTCTCTGAAATTTTAATTAGAGATATTTCTCACATAGTGGGTTTGAAAAAAACTGCTTATTTAAAAAAAAAAATCATGGAGAGTCAGTACACAATCTGGCATAAATAACTCCCAATTAAAATAAACAGAACCCTGAGTAGGAGGAGAAGAAATTCAAAGAGGAGCAACTTCAAAAAAAAATTCATTAAATGACACTTTTGAGCAGCCATATACTAGTGCAATGAAAATCACTAACCTGACATTCACATTCTGCTAAGGGAAATATAGTAATTTAAGAGACCAGATAATTTTGAGTCATATTAATAGTGTCACATGGTCATGAACCATTCCCTTATCTAATATAATGGCACTCTTGCAATATGGAACACATTTGCCTTTTTAATTAATTAGCTATTAAAAAAAATTTCACTTTTATCTCCCGTGGATGGTTAACAAATTGTGTTTTTTGCTTTGCTTCATTAGAATTGGGTAAATGTGACCTTGACATACTTCTTGGAGCTTCATCAAATGCACTCATGGCAGAGGAAGGAGTTAATGACTCTGACTTTCTGTGTGAATTTTACAGAATTCCCAGAACCTTGCAACTGCCAGATAATTTTTTTTCACTGTCTCTGCCTGTTACTGATGGCTTTTAACAATCATACTTTTGCTTTTTATGTGGCAACTCTAGTTTGGGCACATTAAAGGAAAAGGTATTATGAAAATAAGCTAAGTATGTTTTCAAAACTCAATCCATATCTACCTTGTGACAAAATAAACCAAACACAGAGCATTCTTCTCAAATTCTGCCTGGAGCTGGTGCTTAAGAATACAAATCTGCAAAATAGAACCCCAGATGTCCTAGTGTTAGTTGTTTTATGGCTTCCACAGTTTGCTTAGCCATTTCCTATTGCAATCTGAATAGCAGAAGAAGGAGAAAAAAAAAAAGAATGCCATGCCCACCGATTATAGAACTATATATACCCAGAAAAAATCCCGTTTATGTAACTATCTCCTTAGAAATGCTGCTTAGGAATGAGGCTTTTAAGTCTGCATAAACCCAGGCTAGGTTTATGAGATCTATGAGACCACCCCAAAAAATACGACCCTAGTGATTGTATGTGAATGTTCAATGCCATGGGCTTTCCAGAGTAGTAAAAGAGCTTCTTTACTTCAACACATATTCAGGTTATCTTTTGGCAGGGCTAGAAAAGGTTATCCTTGTCTTATGACACAGAACCATGCCCCAGCTGCCTCTCTCAGGCTCTCCTGCTGGTATCAGGAAGGAGCACATAGGGTCAATGGAGTGAGATTCAAGCCTTGTTCACCTTACATTGACATTAACAGCATATATGGATTTTGTGCCACAAGATTATAAGCAACCACATTTTTAAAATAGACGTTGCTATATTTCTGTCCTCAGAGGTTTTTCGGGGAGGGCGTGGATATCACCTACATGGTAGCTGGCAGCCCACGGCTTGGACAGGGGCACTCTGTGCTGAGTCAGGAACTGGCTGGAGGGCCAGGCCCAGAGAGTGGTGGTGAATGGTGCTGCATCCAGTTGATGGCCAGTCACTAGTGGTGTCCCCCAGGGATAAGTGTTGGGCCCAGTTCTGTTTAATATCTTTATTGATGATTTAGATGAGGGGATTGAGTCCATCATCAGCAGATTTGCAGATGACACTAAGCTGGGGGGAGTGTCGATCAGCTGGAAGGCAGGAGGGCTCCGCAGAGGGACCTGGATAGGTTGGAGAGTTGGGCTGATTCCAACAGGATGAGGTTCAACAAGGCCAAGTGCCAGGTCCTGCACTTTGGCCACAACAACCCCATGCAGCGCTACAGGCTGGGCACAGAGTGGCTGGAGAACAGCCAGGCAGAAAGGGAGCTGGGAGTTTGGATTGACAGGAAGCTGAACATGAGCCAGCAGTGTGCCCAGGTGGCCAAGAAGGCCAATGGCATCCTGGCCTGGATCAGGAACAGTATGTTCAACAGGACCAGGGAAGTGATTCTTCCCTTGTACTCAGCGTTGGTGAGTCCACACCTGGAGTCCTGTGTCCAGTTGTGGGGCCCTCAGTTCAGGAAGGATACTGAGGTGCTGGAACTTGACCAGAGAAGAGCAACGAGGCTGGTGAAGGGACTCAAACACAAGTCCTATGAGGAGAGGCTGAGGAAGCTGGGGCTGTTCAGCCTGGAGAAGAGGAGGCTCAGGGGAGACCTCATCGCTCTCTACAACTCCCTGAAAGGAGGTTGTAGCCAGGTGGGTGTGGGTCTCTTCTCCCAGGCAACTATCAGCAAGACAAGAGGGCATGGTCTCAAGTTGTGCCAGGGGAGGTTTAGGTTAGATATTAGAAAGAATTTCTTTACAGAGAGGGTGATCAGACATTGGAATGGGCTGCCCAGGGAAGTAGTGGATTCTCCGTCCCTGGAGATTTTTTTAAAAGAGACTGGATGTGGCACTTAGTGCCATGTCTAGCAACTGCAGTGGTAGTGGATCAAGGGTTGGACTTGATGATCTCGGAGGTCCCTTCTGACCCAGCTGATTCTATGCTCCATGTCATACTGAAAAGATTTAATGAAGACACAACTCACATTGGGGCACATAGTACAGGCTTTATCAGGTGGTTCTTCTTTAAAGAAAGGCACCCATATTTTGCCACAGTGAGTTAAGATAAAACAAAATAAGCAACTGCTTTGATTTCACCAAAAATTAATGTACTGCCTCTTGATTGCTGTTGAAACAAATTGGTGATCTGTAAAAATTTCGGGATTCAGTTGGAGTAACTTCTAACAAAGACACTGTGGAACCTAGTCTTAATTCAGTCTGACAGCTAGCAATAGGCAATTGCCCCTATCACAGGTATGTGATTTGTTCATCCCTTTAACCCATCAATTCATTTCAAACAAACCCAACCTGTGTAAATCCTGTGGTGGAGTTTGTGCTGGGCCATTTCCATCTGTACCTGTCAGCAGCTCTAATCCTGTTTGCCGCTGGCTGCTTGAGGCAAACTTTTCTGTATATAGCTTTTATTTTGTCTCATTATGGGGGATGGACTTATCCTCTTCACCAAACTATTTTAGTGGTCTGTAGTACATCCTGTTATTAGACTCTCTTGAGTGTGACTTTACATCCCTTTGCAGCCCTCTCCCCATGTGTTAGCTGGCTCCCGGCTAGCCTTCAGCTAGGGCTATACTTCTCGCATATATGATGCAAGCTGTGTAGTTCAAACAGGCCTACCGTGCATGCTTTCTTTTCCACTCTGATAGGAAAATAAAACATAATGAAGGCAAGTCACAGCAGCTGTCTCCCCAGTGGCAATTTATACTGACTAGTTTAGAGCTATTCTTAGAGAAAAAAGACCAAAATGTCTTCTATAATATTTTCTGCATCTCTCCTTGTGTCCCAGTCACCTGAATGAGGGACCCTCAGTGTATTTCTCATCATTGTCATTCTTGTGCATTAGTAAACAGGGAATCGGATTCCCCAGATTAATTTTTAGTGAACTCAAAAAATCCAAATAAAACACCCCCACATAATAAAAATATTTGCTTTGAGGTTTCTAAGATGTTCAGGTGTTCTGAAGTCTCATTTTCCAGCTTTCCCTTGCAACAGAAAGAGGTAGAAATCTGTTTTTTTATATAATGAAAAGTGCGACTTTCATTTCAGGAACTGGAGCTTGAAGAAAAATACTATTATTGGGAGAAAAATAGCAACAGTGGGGGAGCTGGCAACATCACTACCTTATGTGCATCTCAGGAGTCTGGCAATCACATCCCAGCTTCTTGTTCAGAAGAGTTTGCTGGTTGACCAGAACAGATCTTCAACCTCAGTGTAGCACCTGGTGGCTTGGCGAAACTCATTTAGCTTATAAGTTCCATGGTCTAGAACCATGTATGTGCTCCAAATAAAGCAACTAAATCCAGTAATTTTCAAACTCTGAACTGCAAGTCTTAATTTTTTGTTTTGTATGTACAAACTGGTTTAGGTCATAATCCTAGGAATAAACAGTTCTAAATCTATGGGGAAGAGAAAGTCATATTTGAAATGCAAATGCAAATACTGTTATTCTAACTCCCCCTAATGCAAATTCAGCCCCTGCAGTAAAACCCCATAGTTTCAATGCTGATGAAGAGAGTTTCTTCATTAATCACTGGCAACTATTCCCTCTAGAAGGGTGTTGGTTCAGTGGCAAGAGAAGGTGACTGTCCAGCTTCCCCTGAACTCTCCTTTTCATGATAGCATAACTTTATTATCTCTGCCTAGTTCTTTCCTTATATACTCTAGTTCTAGGAAGTTCTTTACTGTGACCAAGCAAAATACTTTACCACTGCTGAATGATCAATTATGATCCTAAAAAACTTACATGCAGATTACTCATGGAAATGTGGGAGCTGACTTACTTGAAAATACACAAAAGCAGACTTTCTCTGCTTAGTGACTGTGCAGGTGAAGGAAACCAACAGACAGAATGCAGGTAGTAGAGTTTTTTTTTTTATTATGCTGGGTACCTGTAGCTATTACTTTCACAGCTGAGGGTACTCAGCAGTTCTGAAAATGAGCCCCAGAGCTTCTGCCCTGAGCAAGTTTTTATTGCTTTAGCTCTGATTGATGGGTTTAGGGAACTGGAGCCTAAAGATAAGTCTTTAATGGATCACTAAATTGTGACTGCCAAGCAAATTATTGTGTATGGGTTTTACAAATTGTGCTACCTAGAAGACAGCGTATTTCAGGAGTGAAATTTTATGCTGGAGGGAAAACAAAACAACAGCATTTTCTGTAGCGGTTTTAATGGCTGATTTGTTCAGAATGCTTACTTGCTGCTGTCTCCTCTCTTTGTTCAGTCTTCACTTCATCATCTCTCTGCCATATACATGTTGGAGTTACTAAGGTGGCCATTTTACTACTCATATTATTTTGCAACTTTTAGATTTTTTTTCTGACGTTATCAACACTTATCAAAAGGAATATTCACACACAGATGCCATATAAGGGAGTTATTCTTCTTTATGCGTATTTTGAACATATTTATGAAGAGATAGCTTGGACACTACAGTTGTGGTCTCTTCTTTTGTCACTGTCATCTTCATAAACATTTGATGTGCAATATTTAATGGCTTACTATGACTTTTCTACACTGAGGTCACACTCATAAAAATAGTTTTAGCAGCATCTTCATAAGTCATTTATCTGGACGTGGAATCTCTTTTTATAACAATATTAGTGTCCAGTACCTATTTTTGTGTTGAGCATGTGTTGAATTGCCTTTGACAAGGATTGGAAGCAACTTTAGCTTAACAGCTGCAATACCATCTTGGGTATTGCTTGTCTATGAATTGCTGCTGTTGCTATATAACAACAAACTTGGAAATAATGCATACCTAAAGAACTCACTGTCATTAACCTCTATGCTAACATTTAAGTTCAGAGAATGGTCAAAGGTCTATTCAGTTTTGTGTGATTTATTCCTGAAACAAACTTGTAGTCATACGAATACACTGTTTCAGAGTTTAGAAATATGGAAGGATTTGAGATTTGAATGAGAAAAGGCTGGTAAAAATGTGAAAACATAAAAGACAACTTTTTCTCAAAAGCATTAGGAAATGAGCCTTTGGTAATAAAGAAAAAATTAGAAATTGTAAACTACTTTTCCATTTTGATATGAAATACAAAAGGTGTATATGTAATGAAACACATGACAAATTTTGCTCTACAGGACAACATGTGATAAGATTTTGGCTTAAAAATGGACATTAAACTGACTTTAATTAGGTAGAGAAAGAGGAATATTTTGCTTCTGTACTTGAAAATACATCATTTTTGTGTCGCTAATGGTAATGTGAACTCGGATCAGAGAAAAAAAGCAAAATGTTGCACAGTTAAATTTTGTTAAACCAACAAAATACTGAAAAAAATAACACACATTTTCAAGGGTGGTATAGTAGAGTTCTGGATACCTTAGATGACTTTTAATTTTATTTTACTTGTTAAGTGTTTTGTGATTACTATAAAGTCCTCATAGCAATGAAAAGTACAGAGTGAACTGAGAGTCTGAAATGAAAATCATTAGTTTGCCTGGGATGTCTCCAAGGGAACACCAAGATACCAAGGTTTGCAATATATTATCCCTCACATTATAACATTTGTGCATAACAGAAAAATAGTAAATCCCATTTATAGCCAAGAAAATTAATCAAACCTTATTGAATAAGCAGTGATGGACAAATACATCCTATATAGCTGTTGTTTTACTTCTGTATATTGTGTTTTTATTAGTAAATGAACTGGATCATGTTTGGTTTTCTGTGTCAAACCCTCACAATTACAAAATGTTGTTTTAACTGAGGAAAGGACTTTATAAAAGAAATGTGGTTTCATGTTGTTGCTGACAACAGGGAATAGTACCACACTTTGAAATCTCCCTGTCTTTCAAAAAATCTTTCTGTTTGCTGTCTTCTGAGGTAGAATAAAGCATATTTTTGGTGCTGAGATTTCAGAATACCACCTCCTATTCCATAAGGGGTCCTCAAGCATTGATAAAGGAAGAAACTCTCTTGTTAGGCAGCCTTAGAGAGGTGAAAATGTTAGTGGTCTCTCACCAACAGATGCATCTGGCTATTGCAGCACTGACTTAGTCTAAGTTCTCCCCAGCTTCACATACAGTATATATAGACAGATGGAAGACTAAAAATACATTTGAGTCAATTCTGGAGAGTGAAAACAAGAGAGGAATTTTTTTGTGAAATTGTAGTCCTTTGTTTTCCCCCAAACTGTTTTAATGATGTTGTTGTCATTATAGCTTTAACACTGTTGGTACAGACAGTCTCATTCCTGGAATGGACAGACAAGGTGTCTAAGTGCCTAGTCAGCAGATTATTTATATATCCTTCTGAGGACACATAAACTTGAAACATGACATGTATTGTGTGCACACCTGGCCTTTTCAGACAACAGGAAAGAAAGCAAAAATCCTAATAATGCTTATCTAGAAAACTGTAGAATAATATTGAATGCAAATAACCCAGATGAAAGACTCATCTGAAGGAGGTATCTTGAAACCTGCTCCACATTCTCCGTCCTACAAGGAAGTTCAGACTTATATGAGAACTATTAACAAAGACAGAAGAGAAGGAGAGATGCAGAAGTGAAACCTCACAAAATGCAAGAGGAGGATAAGATGATGGCGATCACAAATGCCTTTTTTCAAATACAGCTAACACAGATTTTGCTGAAAGAAGGAAAATTATGCCAAGGAGGTCACACTCAAAAATTTTCAAAAGCAAGGGAAACAGTACCAAGATGGAGATCAAGCATGACATAGGATGAACAACATGACAAATCAATGTTTGCATATAACATGATAGCATGGAATAAAATCAAAGAAAGCAAGAAAGCTGTGCTTGTACCTTCCGAGAGGAGACATCATCTGGATGATAAGTAATGAGTAGGTTGACAGTAGACAGATCAGAGTTCCTGAGTAGATACAGGTGGCAAAATTTACCCTGTCCTGATCTCATCAAAGTGACAAGTTTTTAATCCAGTGATTCCTTTGCTATTTTACATTCACCATCAAAAGAACAGGGAGAAGTTACGCACAATAAAATGTATAAGACTCTTGAAATTCTGATAGGACTGAGATTTAGTACTCATGGTGTTTATATCTTACAAACACAGGAGACAAAAATAATGTGATTCAATGTTGAAAAAAGTTTTGAAATGTGCAACTACAAGTCTAAAATTAAAGGTAGCAAAATATGTGCTGTGAGAAACTTTGTCATGGTGGTTAGAACATGTGATTGATAAATGTGATAGCAGAGACAAAAGACAAAACATGTAGATGAAATGCCACTGCTCACAAGCACATGAGAATTTCTGTGGATCTTTTATAATATAATATTGTGTAACAAATTCCTACCTTCTGTTTCCTCAGAAGGACAAGTTCTTTATGAACTACATAAAAGAGACTTTGTAGCCATCTGGGATAAATTGCACAAGCACACCTTTGAGGATTTTCAAAACAGATTGATCACATCTTCAGCAGTTCCACTTTATACGGTTTTCCAGTTCCCCAGGGATGATGCCATTCCTGTTGCACTGAGATGTCAGGGGAGCTCAGAGTACACTGTTTTAGGAAGACTGTGGGTATTGATAACCAACATTAATTCTGGTGATGCATTCCTGGTTAAAATATGGTGTTTCAAGGATTTTGGCGAACTTTGGAGCAAGCTATTAAAAATATCATATTTACCTGTGGAGAAATTTTAAAAGAGAAAAAAACAGATTGCCCTTAGGATTTTATAAACTTTCTTAAGAGTTCAAATCTAAGACTGGAAACTTGCTAGTTAGTAGTAACTGTTCCTGGCACTTGCTCATCTGAGGGTGCCCCAAAATACAAATTTGAAATGTGTGAGTAAGCGCAATCTAGTTTGTTCAGGAGCAGTATTAAGTCTGGGTAAATATTCTACATGAAAGGATCCTGTAGTTTTCACAGCAGCTCCAGGTCTGGGCAGACATATATTTTAAAAGGTGCTCGATAGCTCAGGCCAATATCCCACCAGCACATACACACAAGAACAGTTAGCTATTTGGGGCATACCCACTTGTTTCAGCTTACACTCTTTTGCTGGAGTGCCCCTAGGATACTCAAAGCAGCAAGGTCTCATCCATCCAGTCACACACTAAGTGGCATTGAATATGGAGTATACAGGAACATTTTCAGTGTGACTTCAGTATTGAAACTGTTCACCATGCCACCCCAGCAGCACCTCAGTGGCACTGTCACAGAATCACAGAATCACAGAATATGCTGAGTTGGAAGAGGTCCACAAGGATCATTGAGTCCAACCCTTAGCCCTGCACAGCACTATCCCCAAGAGTCACACCATGTGCCTGAGAGTATCATCCAAACGCTTCTTGAACTCTGGCACTGCTGTGACCACTTCCCTGGAGAGCCTGTTTCAGTGCCGAACCATCCTCTGAGTGAAGAACCTTTTTCTAATATCTGACCTAAAACCCCTGACACATCTTCAGACCATTCCCTCAGGTTCTGTCGCTGGTCACCACAGAGAAGGGATCAATGCCAGTCTCTCTTCTTCCCCTATAAGGAAGTTGTAGACTGCAATGAGGTCTCCCCTCAGTCTCCTCTTCTCCAGGCTGAACAGGCCAAGTGACCTCAGCTGCTCCTCATACGGCTTTCCCTCCAGAGCCTTCACCATCTTTGTTGCCCTCCTTTGGAAGCTCTCCAATAGCTTAACATCTTTCTTATATTGCAGTGACCAAAACTACACACAATTTTGGGGAGGCTTCAAGGTGAGGCTTCCCCAGTGCAGAGCGGAGTGGGACAATCTCCTCCTTCGATGGCTGGCGATGCTTTGCCTGATGCCCCTCAGGACATGGTTGGCCCTCCTGGCTACCAGGGCACTGCTGACTCAGATTCAACTTGCCATCGACCAGGACCCCCAGGTCCCTTTTGCTGGCACTGCTTTCCAGCATCTCATTCCCCAGCCCGTGTGTGCATCTATAGATGCCCCATTACATGTGCAGAATCCGGTACTTTTCCTTGTTGAACTTCATGTGGTTGGTGATTACCCAGTCCTCTAATTTGTTGAGGTCTCTCTGCAGGACCTCCCTGCCTTCGAGGGAGCCAACAGCTCCTCCCACTTTTGTGTCATCTGCAAACTTTCTTAGTATCCCGTCCAGTCCTTCATCCAAGTAATTTATGAAGATGTTGAAGAGCACCAGGCCCAAGATAGAGCCCTGTGGAACCCCAATAGTGACAGGTCACCAGTCTGATGTTACCCCATTCACTGTTATTCTCCGTGCTTGACCTGTGAGCCAACTGCTCACTCACCACATGATGTGTTTATCGAGTTGTGTGCTGGACATTTTGTCCAGAAAGATCCTGTGAGGGATGATATTGAGACCTTTCCTGAAATCCAAAAAGATTACATGAACTGGCTTCCCTTGATGAACTAGATGAGCTACCTTGTTAAAAAAGGAAATCAGGTTGGATAAGAGGGACTTTCCTCTATGAAGCTGTGCTGGCTGTGACCAATGACTGAGTTGTCTTGCAGGTATTTTTCAACACTTCCCAAAATACTCTTCTCTCCTTGCCACTGAAAGATCCACTTCTGAAAAGGACAATACTTGGGTTCTTTTGGACAACTGATGTGTTGCATATGCTGAGGTGCCTATAGACATCAAGCTGGGGATGTGATCAACTCTACATATTGCAGAACTGGGGGAGCAAAATGGTCACAGCACCGAACCTGACAGAGTTCAAGAAGCATTTGGCCAATGCTCTCAGGCATACAATGTGACTTTCGGGGATGGTCCTGTGCAGGGCTAAGGGTTGGCCTCAATGATTCTTGTGTGTCCTTTCCAACTGAGCATATTCTGTGATTGACAAGGTCCAGTGTTGTCCACCTCCAAAGAGAAAGTCAAATTGCTCTAAACCATGTTTTCTGTCAATGCTTATAGCTGGGCTAGCCAGTGCCTGCCCAGAAGTCAGCTATTTCTATGCAAGGCTGGGCAACATCTCCTGCCTCAGAATCCTGTCAGCACTGCAACCTGCATGAAGTATTAAATAAGTGTCTGGATTTTCTCAGCCAAGGCAATATTCTGTATCCCAGTAAATTCCTGTGTTGAATTGACTTCTGTGTGTTTGCATACAGGTGGTGAGCAATTAGAAATGGTTACTATTCTCCTGCCTTGCCTTTTGCCAATGAAGAAATCTGATCTCAAGAGCATCAGGAGGCAATTTGTTGATAGAACAGAAATGGGCATTAAGTCTGTGTGTGTGGTTGTTCATATCCTTGCACAGTGGGCTGCTTTAGTTTCTGTGCTGCTTACTGGGCACACAGAGGCCTATGAATGAACAATTAGTCACTCAGCTTTGAAGATGTTAGCTTTAGCTTGGTTGGTTTGGTCTCTCCATCTGCATAGCACACAGACTTTCCAATGACATAGATCCACAGTAACACTGGGCTATTTTTGAATGACATTTGATAAGCTAAAACCCCATCATCTTCTGTTCAGAGTTTAGTAACATTCAGAATTGAAAGAGCTTATGTACTATGCTAAAAAATCCTACTTTATGTACTTATGAAGTATGGAAGTAAATTTTCAAGAGAGCCAAACATCTGAAAGTCAACTGTTCTTTTTTCAGGAAAAATAATTACATAAATCCATATATATGTAAAGAGAGAGAGAGTGCACAAGTGAAAGTGACAGGGATGATGTATTTCAGCCCGAGATCATAATGGATTTAATGGAGTTAAATATTTATAGACTGTTAATAGAGAAGGTCAAAACTGGTGTTACTGGAAAGTATAGAGAAAGGCACCTGGAAGTGTATCTAAGTACTGAGGTAGGTGACCTGCTTTTGGGAGATGAAGACTACCTGGAAACACTGAATCCCAAGACCCTCCCACAAGTTATTAATGTGATTTTCTTTCATGTAAACCTTATGGAAAATTTTCTGCATTTAAGACAAAAAGTTTAAAAATTTACAGAAAGCCCCCAGACAACTGTGTATAAAGTATCACAGACACTTTTGAAATGCTACCAAACATCCTTGTATAGTTGGCAGTTTCAAATGTCAGATCTTTGCTAGTCCATCACATTTTGAAGCTGGGAATCTCTTGATCAGCTCTGTTGTTCAAACAGTGAATGATTTAATTTTGAGAGTTTGAAAATAAATGAAATCTGTCTTTAGATAAGACTGAATAAATGTCTTTGCACTTAGCAGAATCACATTCTGCTGCTAAACAGGTTGTCTGTCTTGGTTGTGCAATGGTCTTTTATCCTGTTCTCTTTTCATTAACAATCAATTAGATCTTTTGCTTTTAATGGAATTAGCATGGTAGTTGATTTTGGGAATGATGAAGAAGAACCCAGTCAAGAAGAAGGTCAGGCAACACATTGGTAAAGAAATAAATTTCAATCTGCTTTTTTGGGGGTATTATTTCATTAGAAAAGACTGCAGTGTATCCTGGTCGATTCCAAGTGTGAACTAGGATCTTCTCTTAGCGGTTAGAAATTCTCCTTTGATGTCCAGTTGTTAATTTGTAGCAGAGTTGCCAGAGTTGCCACTATCTGTGTTTGTGTTTCCTGGCTAGGAGGCTTGCCCTTCCTATTCTCATGTTAGCTCTCAGCAGGCAGAACTCTTGGGATTACCTCCCTTTGGAATAAATTCCTTTCGCTTTTTTTTTCTAAGGTAAAATAATGCTACTTGCCCTGTGAGTAGAGTAGAGTGAAGTTCACTTCTGTACAGCTCTACTTTCAGCTGGATGAAATTGAAGTGTTGGTTAAGGTTTAGAAACCTAATGTTTCCCATTGCCTGGACTCTTCATTTCTCTGCTTTTGATTAGTATTTTTGTACTGGGTTTAGGTGATGTTGGGAAAATCACTTGAATATCTCTGAAAATCCACCACCAGTGTAGCTGCAACTTTCTCTTGGTAGTGAGCTATAAAAGCATCAAGCTACGGCTGACTGCCTAGTTCTGGGCAATTTTTTTGTACTTTAACTATTTGCCTTAAAAAAATAGATTTTTTCTTCCTCACGGAATGGCAATCTGAGATGATTTAGAAAAGATGATAGATATATTAAAAATGCAAGATATTCTTCTATTCTGCTATTATTATAAAATTTTGATTTTCTTTTGAAAGTGATGGATGTCCTGATTACTAATAGCCTTTAAAAGACTGTTACTAGCTTATGAAAATAAGGAATATAGTTAATAATCAATATAATGATGAAACAGATTGTCTGAATTTATCCCATGTTCCCAGTAGGAAATTTCTCTCTCATTTACTATCCAAAATAATTACATGTCGTGTATATTATTAAAGAACTTCTGTTCTTCTGCTGTTAAAGGTGGCTTTTACCTAGACAATACTCACTTCTAGTGCTTTTTATTTTATGTTTGAAAATTTAACTAAACTGTGTATATGATTAAAGATGATTATGTGAGTTCCTAAGAACAAGTACATATGTTTCCTTTAGTGAATTTTGTAATTTTTTTCCTTCAATTTACAGGATCTAAGGGAGAAATGTGGTTACTGTGAATCACATGAAACAGTTATAAATTTCTACATAGAGTACTCTCTGCCCTTGCAGCTGGAAATGTCTGAAGAAGAATGTGAGTAAACTTTGTCACTTCAATGCCAGTTACAAAACTTTGGGTGTCAGTAAGTAAACCTATTTTTTACAGTATGATTCTAGAAATTATTTTTTCTCTTTTTGCAACTAGAAGTTTTAAAACAACTAGGAAAAAAAGGACAAGTTTAGTTCTAATGAACCACTGCTTTTTTTGACAGTAAAAAAGAGAAATAGACTTCATACCTCTCTAGTTGAGAAACACTAGATGCACAGATGGGGACAGAGATGATTCTCTTTGATAGGATACACGGCTGGCATGAAAGTAAGAGAGAATTTTGAGATTTGAGGTCTAAATTTATTCAGTACGTACACTTTAGCTGCTTATTTGGCATAACTGTATAGTGTGAATCAGAACACTTTGAACTTGTTTGAAGCTTGGGGAAGCTGGGTTCTCATGCAGACTTTTATGGTGGGATTTAATTCAAAACAAACCCCCTACATTTAATTGTCTACAAGCCCTCCAGTTGCCTAAACTCCTTCTGTGTGTAGATTCTAGAGTGGGATTCAGCTACTTTGCTATAGCAACTGGTGCTACTTAATTGTGTGAGATTTACTGCCTGGGCTTGAGTAGAATCTCCAGGAGATAAAGATCCCTTGTGAGTCCTACATCATGTCCTGTGCAAGTGTCTTGGAAGTCCTGTGGCATCTTGGACACACTGTATTGTTAGTAGCTGGATCCTGCTCCCAGCCAAGGGAGGCTGAAGAGTCATTCACTTCATCCAAAAGTGGATACACAAGCCACCATTTAAATTCATGTCTCTCTTATACATCTTGTAAAATATTGCCAGTCAGTGTAGATATTGGACATGGAAATAAGGGTCTGTGGGCATGGGAAACTGTATTGATGCCCTTGTGGCTGGTAAGCTCATGTCTCTACAGGCAATTTTAATTGTATTGGCTAATTCCATGGACTACTGGGGGAATTTAGACAGCAAGGGTGCCTATAGACATCTGAATCAGGTGTCTGTAGTTAAGGGCAAACAGAATCCTCGGTATTTGGTTTGTTGAAAGGCCAGAATCTGGACTGCAGTTGCTAATACACCAAAGCTCCAAGAAAACTTGACCTCATATTTAGACTCATGTATTGGAAAATCTGTTCACTTTGGGGGAAAGAGATAACATTGTTAAAAATGTGGTAATATCCTTCCTATCAAAATGTATTTTTGCATTCTGGAGTTTTAATATGCTTGTTTCTAACACTTCTTTTCAGAAAGGACATATCAATTCTCTACTTCTGGTTTATTTGCTGGCAAAAGTCAGGTTGCATGAGTAGAATAATTATGAAAGGTGAGCTACACAGTGGAAAAAACAATCTTGGGAAAAAATATTCCTAACACCTTTATTTTCTTTTCTTCCTAAAAAGTTTTACAGATGCTTGATATATGAAAGATGAAGCATTAGACCAGAGCTCCACTGAACTGCAAGTTCTCTTTCAGGCAGAAAAATTACTTAGCAAATACATGTAAAGAAAGAAGAGACAGGAAAAAATGCACCACTTCACAGACAAACAGGTTAGTAAAGCTGTATTTTGTTTCCCATTAAGGAACAAAAATTTGAAATTAAGGGGACTGTGGAAAGACAATGTCGGAGAGTAAGAGAAGACCTTTAACATGGAAACAAAAGGCTTGATTCAATGCACAGTTACCAGTGATTTCATTCTGTATTCCATCATACATCATCACATGTTTCTATCAGGTTTTGTTATTTGTAATGAAGTTTTGTTTCCTTGTAGTTTGAATCATCGTTGAGAAGAAACCATTGGCTGGTCCTTGAAATATTTAGAAGAAATATGTCACTTGGGTTTGGAGAAATTATCAATAATCTAATTCTTAGAAGCGTTACGTATTATGGGTCAAAATTTTGTAAAAATGCTCACTGCACCTCCATCAATCCTTTTTGTAGTGGGTCCTTTGCAGTTTTACTAGAATTATTCTCTACCAAATCACTCTCAAACACTATTGGACTGAAATATTTTGTTCTTGTGAAGAATCATGGCCTCTGTATTCTTATAGCTGTTAGCTATTATATTAGCTGAACATAGTTTAGCTACAGTTTTCATAATCAATTATTAATAAATGTTTTATTCTATGTGCTGTATTACTTTGCCAAAAGAAACTGTTGTGAAATTAATTACTGTGCAGGTTTTCTTAGGGTGAAAACCAGAGAAATTGCTTTTGCAGCAAAATTTGTCTATAGAATTTGTTGTGTCATTACAGGATAATGCCAACAACATAATCTGTTGAGCAAGCAAAGCAGTTCTCAGCCTTGTCCCAGTGTTAGGGTGACTGATTAAGCACTGTGCAGTTGGATCCTGGCAGGGCAAAAATCTGCAGCTTTGTAATTTAGGCTGCATTCAATTCTAGGATGAATGGTAGACTTCCATATTCTTTAAAATATCAAGCTTTTTTCCATGTCTATGTTTCGACCTACTCAGGTACCAATGCTCATTTAAAAATGCATGCTTTCCACACATCTAGCCACTCCGGGCTGCAGTGGCCTTCTGCAGGCAAAATTCAATGGGAGAGGCTCTTTTGGTCTCTGCAGCACTCCAGGGATTACTGATGTTGGCAGCTGCTGTTTTTTTGGAAACTTCAATCTGCTCGTGATGCTATCAAATGTCTTTTTGCTGAAAGCATTTTGACTCCAATTTAAAACATACATTTCTGCCATTACAATTGACAGAGGTTTTAATTTCAGACTGAAAGAACATCAATTTATCATTTGGCTTTTCATGGTGCTTTTATAAAGGCTGTATTCTGCCTGCCCTTCTAGGAGAAGGAGCACTTGAAAGGCTTTGGGGAAAAGTGATAGATGACTTTGGTGCTGAACTGGGGCCAACAAACACCTGCTAAGAGCCCCTCCGTCAGGATACCTTAGCCCTCCTTAGCCAGAAGATGGGCTCAGCTGCATCTGGGCAGGGTCCAAGGGAAGAAAGAATTTCTGGTCAATGTATGGCTTCCTGAGAGCCTTTTTCAGATACTCTGTAGACTGTTCTCCATTTCAATTCACTTAGCTCAAACAACTCATCACAACTGGAAAGTTGCATAGTAGGAGGTCTCTCTGTTAGCTTGCTGGGCAGAAGTGAAAGTTTTCTGACAGCACAGGTAACCCTCTTCTTTCATGTTTTAAAATGCAAAAATGGATTAATCTTTTAGATAATAATTTTTGATGATCTCTCCACTCATTTTTCCATCAAATGATGAAAAATATTGAGTAAATTCCTTTAACATATATCCATTGCTTTTTTGTATTCAAGCAAAATAACTGGATTTTTCTCAGTTAAAGGATAGATATGCACTCAATTGATGGTAACCCAAATATTATCTCCATATTTCTCTTATATGAAAGCTTCTTTATTAATGACAAGAGGTGACTTTTAAATCTTAACAGGTGATTTGTTATGAAGGAACTATGTTTTGATTGATGCCTTCAAGTGACAGATGAATTGCAACAGTATTACACTTATTAATCAGCTAACAGATTCTTATAACAACAAAAACATAACACATGAAGTAGATAAGACCATTAGGGAATTGTATATTCAAGTGGCAAAAAGCAATGTAATTATTTCACGCTCTTGATGACACTTTTGCCAAATACATTGGAGGATGTGGTTAAGTCTTTCTGCTGACAAAACTCAACTACAATATCTTTGAGAGGCCATGGAGATCTGGATCCAAATTTCTTGCTCAAATTTTTCTGCTTCATGTTTGATTATGAAAAAGAACAGGAAGAATGGCCCTCCAGTTGTCTTGCTGTTGTGTGCTTAGCATGGGAAATTAAGCCCGAAGTGTTCAAAATCTGGACTATGTGAAGATATAACAGCAGAATTTGAATGCACTTAGTCAAAGTTTGTCTCAATCATGCAGCATGCCTTCCCATCGGTTCGAAGTAGGAAAGCTTAAGTTGTTAAAAAAAATTATATGCAATCTCAATCAGTTCTTCAACATAGGTTTGAATAGCCAACAGACCAGTTTCCAGTGACTTCAGACGATTGCTTGTCTCATATTTGGACAGAATTGCTGTTAAATGTTTCCAATTGTACACTTCATTATGACTTTTCAATGCATCTTTAACTTCTTGGAACTGGAATTGACTGTGAGCATTTGATTGCAGCCCAATGTCCAGTGCTGAAAAACCATGTTTGTTGGTGTAAAGATTCTCAGTATGATTAGGGACTATTCATGACAGCTAGCAACACTTTTTTCAAGCAACAAATTCTTTTCCAGATGTTGGAACTTCCCAGCATTGCTTGTAATTTTTTTCAAGAAATTCATTGCATCTCTTAAAAACTCAGAGACAGTCTATTACCGCTGAACCTATGGTTTGTTTCAGCAAGCTTAACCTTGTTAAAACAAACTTTTAAAGTCTTCTGACTGAATTCCTAAATGGAAAATAATTAGGGAGGAGAGGTGGAGAAAATTCAGATAAAAATATTTGCTGATGGCTTTGTGCTAACTAGAAAGCGTGTAAGGCAGAGACGGTATTGATGCATTAAACAGAGAGAAATAGCCTTTTTCAAATATTAATAAAAACTTTGCAAAACTTTTCCCAGCTTAAAATATGAATTTTTCAGCAATTATTCTCCACATCCTGCCAGGTGTCTCATGATCTATTTTAGTATTTATAGAAGAAAGATTCCGTAACAGACTGAGGCATGGGCAACCTTAGTTACTTCACCTAAGACCTCTCCATTTGTGTGATGGATAATTGGGATGATAAAAACAAGATCACCACTCTGAAAATTGACATAGATCTGTTCCAGCTTGTGCAAACCCAGGAAATAAAGTTTCTCAAATTGGTTTCAGGTATTTCTGCCCTGCTGCAAACAGCAGCCTCTGAGAGTCTGCTGAGTGTGTCAGTGAGAATGGACTTCCTGCATATGGAAATCATTAAGGTAGGGCACAACTTCCAAGCACCACAAATGTTCTGTGGTAACTGTTGTCTAGATACATGTCCTGCATGGGGGACAGAAGGGGATGTAGGGGGAGAGATGGTCCGGGGCTCTTTGTGGATGTCACTATGAAAGGCTGAACAACAAATGGCATATCAAAATTAGCTGTTTCGGAAAGATAAAGCAGAAAGAGGGATATAGATAATGCATAAATCTTATATTCCTTCAGGTGCTGGGAACCTTGATTTCATAAAGCACTGAATGGACATTAGATGGATTTTCCCATGGTATGCCATACAGAACCCATCCATGAAGAGATTCCCAACATTTGAAGTGACATAAGATTTACTTCCATCTATAGTCCTATTTTTATTCTATTTTCTTAAAGCATGTATTTTAATATCATAGAATCATAGAATAGCAGGATGGAAGGGACTTCAAAGATCATCTGCTCTTTGTTTCTCTCTTTCTCTCTCCCTCCTCCACCCCACCCAGTGCAGAACCATTTTTTGATTCAGCGATTCTGTGATTTATTTTGGAAAACAGCACTGTCCTTGAGTTGAACTCTCTTGGCATTCCAGAACAGCTACCCTGAAACTTTTCCTTTGTAGACCTTGAGTAACTGTTCTCAGACTCCAAAAATAATAACCCTGAATTGCTGGTACTCTAAACAGAGAGAAAAATTACTGACAGTGTATACAACAGTTGTGAACAAATTTTTAGACAGAGAAGGTACTGAACTGAGCAATTGTTGCAGTCCGAAATTCAAATATCAGCAGAAAAGGAACTACTGAGCTTGAGCCAGAAGCCTTGGGCCACAGGGGCTGGGGAAAAACCCACCATCTAAAAGACCAGACAAGATCCATTGACATTCATCCGTGTGAACTGTCCTGATCTCCCCCAGCAGGATATGGAGACACTTTGCTCTGATGCTATCAGTCCCTGCAGATAACTCATTGTTTTCTCCCCTCCGTGTGTAATCCTTATTTTGGGAAAAGCTGACCATTCTGCCCCAATGTAATACTGCTTACTGGAAGTATCAATTCTTTTCCCCCAAATGTAAATACTGGATCTGAGAAATGTAAAACCCTTTTTCCCCTTATGTCATCCCTGCTGCTAGAAATGCTAATGGGTTTATGCCTACTTGGCATAAACCGGCCTCCTTATCAGCATGTTAAACCCCCGACACCCTTAACTAGCGTTTGCGCGTTCAATAAAGGATTCCAGTTTCTTCCCCTATATCTGGGATTGTTTTAGTTTCTGGACCCTTACAAGTAGTATTTTTTATAAGGATTCTGTTGGCTTTATGTGTATGTCAGGACAAGACTACAACCTGATGTACACTTTGGTATGTCACCAGGTTCCCTTAAATTCACCCCTCTTTAATCTTTCGTTGACATTTTTGTAGCTTCTGTTAGGGTCTCATATTGTGAATTAGCATATCACATGGAATTTTTAAACAGAAATTAAAAGGGTCACCTTGCCTTTCTTCTGAATGTTTGGTGGTGTTGGGCATGGAAATCTGAGGAGTGTCATCATCAGTCACCTTCCACAGTGATAGGTCAGCTCCAAAAGCGGACTGGGTTGCTGGATGAAAGAACCCACAGTTTATACTGGGGTAGTGGAAGTCAAGACTGGTGGCATAGTAAAAACAGCACAAAAAGTTTTAGCAAAATGAGAGCAAAATCTGAATAAATTCTGTGATGTGATGTAGACAGAAAATGAGTGGATCCAGAACAATCTGACAAATAAAAAAAAAGTGTGCTGATAGAATTAAAGTCTCTTGCATTTGTCCAAACATATGAGCAGCTTCTGAAATTTCTACATCAAAACTCATTATAAATGATTTTGTAACCATCTCACTGATAAAACTCGACTCTTTTGTGCTCGCCATGTAGCAGATCCAATATGATACAAAATTCTTTAACTGGTCTTTTCAGGGAAGACTCTTGTGTGGGAAGAATGTTATCACAGAGTCAACCACCTGGGACAGGTATCCTCATATCCCTCCAGGTGCCAGGACCTCTCTGAAATCTGATCACAACAAACTGCTCAAACATGCTTTCTGCTCATGAGGCTCTGCCAGGAGTCTTCCACATACTAAGTCAGCTCAATTTTCTGCATGTTTGGATTCCAGTCAACAATTTGCTCTGCAAGGTGGTCTGCTGTTGAAGAGATGTCATTTAATCATTCCTGTGAGCATGCAGGGTGAAATTACCTATGGTGTTTATGGCAGATATTAGGATATTATCTAAGTGTTGGGCTTGGGCTTGCCCCGTGTTCATCTCATGGCAGTGGTATGGACTGACCACATCTCTGAGAGTCTAACTCCTGAGCTGTAATGATGATGGTATTGAGGAACAAATAAAACATTTTTCTTAGAGACTTGTGGAGTGTGCCAGGAACTCCACATTCCTGGCTCAGTGGCCTGATCCCGTGCTGGGTAACTGTGGGGGGAGAGTTGTTCTCCAAGATCATGTGTCGCCAAGTCAGCATGTGGACTGCTACAGGAAGCTACAGCTTCGCAGTCTATGCAGAGCAGTTAATAGGACTTCAGCAGGTTACCAACATTTACAACATCACTTTATTTCTCTCTTACCATAGGCTGAAACACTGGCAACTTGTTGGTAGAACTTCTTCACAACCTCATTTTGTTTTATGTGGTGTCTACTAGTTGGCCATTGAAGTAAGGGAAAAGTATACCAGCTATAGACCATTAAATCATAGGTTTCTGGTTTTTTGTGGGAGTTACTGAAGTAGGGAATTTTCAGTGGGATTTGGAGACAGTTCAGGCTACCTAAGCACACAGTGAATGCACACAGATTCCAGAGCTTTGTGAGTGACTTGTATCTAAACCAGAAAAACAGCAGCCTTTGCAGCATTGCTCTTAACATTGCACTTATAACTCCCACCCTGGCCCTGTGCTCTGACCAGCTCAGTTCCCAAATGGTGCCTGTGGAGGGACTGGACACCTTATTCTTATTACATATGTTTTTCACTTAAACTCCTTTACAGCATCAGATATTCTTTGGGAATATCTCTAGTAGTAGCTGTGACTTCTTCCTGGAATTGTTGGCATCTTTCTTGGTGGTGGTACTTTGACAAATGTGCCAAGAAAATTATAGTTTATATGAAGTTTTGGAACTTTTCTGAAGGGTTTATTTCCCCTCCTCTTACTCAGTATGGCCCAACATAGTCGTATAAAACACTGCGCTTTTGCCTCAAGAAGAAAGAAATCATCAAGTCAGCCAGGGGTGGGCTGATGTACGAAATACACTGACACAGTTCATGTGTGAATATGAAGTGGGGTTGGACTAGATGATCTCCAGAGGTCCCTTCCAACTCTAAGAATTCTGTGATTCTGTGATATCAGCCTTACAGAGGTGTCAGGAGATGCTGTGGCTCTGTTGTCTTTAACTCTTTGCCCTTTTTAAAATAGGAGTGCTGCCTTGCCAGCCTACATAAACGAGTTTGCACTGTGTAGTGTTGTGTATGTATCCTTACTACAGCAGTATACTCCCAATGAATAGAGCAAATCCTCTTTCAGCTACCGGACATCAGTGAAAGACTGACATGATTCCTTCCTCAGCTCAGAACAGTATGGAGGCGTTACTCTGCTGCCATATACAATATGGTGAGGGATTGGCATACATGGGAAAGGATTCCTTCTACAGAAAATGCAGGTCAAACACTGTGAATTTCTGCCTATTTGTAAGAAAATGTCATCTGAGATTTCATAAAGCTTACTGTTTTAACTGTTTATGTAGCTGAACAGACAGAGGGACATAAACAGACTGTCACCAAAATTGCAATGCTAAATTATTCCCTAAAGCAATCCTTTCTGGTCTTTATTTTTTAAAACTCATACAACACATTGAAACATGAGGGAAAAGCCAAATGCAGAATAAAACCGAAGCTATAAATCTGCAGAAGTTACCAAAGTTATTCTGAAGCTAATTATAACTGTATGCAAAGCAAATGAAGTGAGAACTGAATTAATGAAGACTACTACTTCCCACAAGCTAAATGAGGCATGCTTTAAACCAATTAACCATGCTGCAGAAAAGAAACAAAGAAAGAAAGAAAGGAAAAGAAAGAAAGAAAGAGAGAGAGAAAGAAAGAAAGAAAGAAAGAAAGAAAGAAGAAAGAAAGAAAAGGAGAAAGAAAGAAAAATTAAAAAAAGAATTGAGGAAGTTGATTAAGAAGACCGAGAAAGTGGTAAGATCCATGCTCCCTAGCTGCTCAATTTTTTCCTTGAAATGCTTTTCTAAGAATCTAGTCGCCTTTTTATACTTTTTCCTCGGATTTGATAGGCACTTTTAGTGTCACTGGGCTAAACAAAACAAGGAAACCCTGTTGATTTAGGGCAGTTTTCCCCAGTCTTCCTTGGACATTTTCCATGGTATTTAATTTTAAGGCTATGTGCCTAGTACTGTGTAGTAAGAGAGGCAGTTGAGTTGGCTGAGGCTGATTCTTTACTTTCCAGTATGACAAACAAGGGTTATTTTTGGCTGGTGTTCTGTGGTCCACTCTATCTGCTCCCCACTAAGCTTTTATTTCTTCCTTTTTGTAATCTTCTATTTCATTTTATTTGTCTGTTGTACTCTTTTGCTTTCATAAATCAAAATCCCTATCAAAAGATTCTGTGTTGTTGTACATCTGAAGCCATATTTTTGTCCAGTGAAATGGGGCATCTTTGCCATTCACTAGAAGAAATATTAATAACAAAATGTTTGGATCAATATCTCATCTGTTCAGAAGAAATGTGTAAATCTATGCCTTAAAGGGGCTACGTGCCCCCTGTTTCATTGAACAGCATATATATAGCTCTACTAGATTTTATTTACGTGAGGAAATATAATTTTGAAAGCAATGGAAGTATTTCACTATCCTACTTAATAACTCAAGAATGTAAATTTGGAACATTTCCTTGACATATATCCTACTTTTAAAAGGCTCTTGAATAATCTGCAGCCAGTATTGTTGTGCTAGATTTTTTTGTTAAATCAAACTGGAAATTAAACACAAATGAAAAAAACAGAAAGGTAAACAACATTGAAAAGAGATATATAATAGCAGCAAGGAGGTGAAAAAAGTGTTCTTGAATACAAACTACCACAATTCCCAATCCTCTTACTTTATATATAGGTATAGTAGAGTCTAATAATTAGATTACTAAAGCCATCTTTGCAACAGAAATCATTTCATCTTTCATTATCAATTAAACAAATTTTAACAATTGTAGGATGCTGAAGAACCACTTCTTCTATTCCCATCCTTATATAACTGCTCAAAAGGAAGAAAAAATGATTTCTGGAATTAATTTCATATAGGAAACAGAGTTAAAAGGAAAGTGGCAAATCTTTTGCATGGGCCACAGCTAAACCAACTCTTTTTAAACAATTTCTGACAAACTTATATTTTACCTATTTTTGAAAATGCAATATTGAACTACTCCCTAAAATTTCTGCTCTGAAAGTGTCCCTACTGAAATGACAAATTATACTAGTGCTTGATTAGTCTTATTTTTGAAAGTTTTCCCAAGGTTTAACCTGTTAATACTGTTTTAGGTAAAATAAGAATGGATCTTTCAGTGCCAAATCTTCTTGTAATGTGTTATTTTGAAAAATATTAATAAAACCTAAATTAGTTGTTAAACATCGCAGTTACTTTCCTCTCCCCTCTGTTACTTGCTTGTTTGTGCTCACTAGAAGCTTATTTTGTGCTATATTCAAAGGTATGAAGCCCTGGAAATTCTGGAGAGAAAGTTGACCAGCATCCCCTTGTGCCATTCCAAGAAATCTGTCTTTTTCAGACAAGTCATATGTAATGTGAAATCAGTCAGATTTCCTTCAGAAGCATCTTGCTTACAAATGATAGCAGTTCTTGGCTGGACATCATTTACTTTGTGACTGGTAAGATGGAGCGTTGTTTAGTCAGTTCTTCTAAATGCAAGTGAAGTTCTGAGGAGGATTTTATTTGGTTTATTGATTCTTACTTCCTAATCACCCCTCTTCCAGCAAAAGACCAAGAAAAGGGAGTTGCAAAGTCTTCACTGCTACATTGTGGAATTAGTTTAACTACAAATGTAATAAGTCACTTCTGTAATCCTAGCATATTTTATTTTAGGCTTTAAAAAATAATTGAAGGCATTAAGGAATTAAGATTTGTTTGACACTCCTTTGTGAAAGTAGAACTGATTGGTTAAAAGGTGTGAAAATAGCAGCATTATTTCCAGATGTTTGTGAGAGCGGTATTCTTGTAATTGAATCATGTCTTTGCATGGTTCTTTATCACATTACTTCTGAATTCATGCTCAGTGACAATAATTTCACTATAATACATGACTACATCTGTTTATTTATTCTTTTCATCCATTCTGTCACTAGGCTTTTGTGATATATTAAAAAAAAGGTTAAGTCATCTTTCTGATGGGGTTTTTAAACAGCAAATTTACTGGTGTTGGCTCTGACAATAGGAGAGACAAACAAGTGTGTTCCTGTTCTTCCATGTTTAAGTTGGTTCAAGCTGTCAGGCTGAATGATTTCTACATTGCTAATGTTAGCTTAGGGGAAAGCTTTGGCCCCACTGATAGAGCTGACAAAATCAGTTTTATATGAAGCCAATCTTACTGCAAGAAAAAAACATGGGTATACACAATCGACTTTAATTCAGGGAAAGCATAATTTGTCCTCCATCGTAGGGATAGTTCTAGTTGCCTACTGTTTTAATGGAGCTGTAAACTTCTATCTAGCAAGGACAAAAGAAGCCTAACATATAAGTTGGCAGGGCTGATCAAGACGGCTTTAAACTAGGTTTGAAGGGGGAAGGGGTTGAAACAAAGCTCTCCAGAGATGAGCCTAAGGGTGGAAAGCCAAGGTTGGGAGTGATGTCAGCAGCCCAGCTGAAGTGCAATGAATGCACTGTATGCCAATGAACTGTATGCCAACGCACACAGTATGGGTAACAAACAAGAGGAACTGGAAGCCACTGTGCAGCAGGAAAGCTGTGATGTAGTCGCCATCACGGAAATGTGGTGGGATGACTCGCATGACTGGAGTGCTGCCATGGATGGTTACAAGCTCTTCAGAAGGGATAGGCAAGGTAGGAGAGGTGAAGGAGTGGCTCTGTATGTTAGAGAGACTCTTGAACTTGAGGTCAGTGATGATAAGATTGAGTGCTTGTGGGTCAGAATCAGGGGGAAGGCCAACAAGGCTGACATCCTGGTGGGAGTCTGTTATAGACCACCCAGCCAGGATGAAGAGGGTGATGAATTATTCTATAAGCAGCTGGCAGATGTCTCAAAACTGCCAGTCCTTGTCCTTGTGGGTGACTTTAACCTACCGGATGTCTGCTGGGAACTCAACACAGCAGAGAAGAGGCAGTCCAGGAGATTCCTAGAGTGTATAGAGGATAATCTGCTTCAGCTGGTAAATGAACCTACCAGGGTTGGGGCCTTGTTAGACCTGCTGTTCACAAACAGAGAGGGGCTGGTGGGAGATGTGGTGGTTGGAGGCCATCTGGGTACAATGACCACGAAATGATAGTTTTTTCAATACTTGGTGAAGTTAAGGAAGGGTGTCAACAAAACCTCTACCCTGGACTTCCAGAGGGCAGACTTTGGCTTGTTCAGGAGACTAGTTTGGAGAGTACCTTGGGAAACAGCTCTTAAAACAAAGGGGTCTAGGAAGGATGAACATACTTCAAGAAAGAAATCTTGAAGGTGCAGTAGCAGGCTGTCCCTATGTACTGAAAGGCAAGGCAGTGGGGAAGACGACTGGCCTGGCTTAACAGGGAGATTTTGCAGTAAATTAGGGGAAAAAAGAGAGTCTATCACCTTTGGAAAAAAGGGCAGGCAACTCATGAAGTGTTTAGGAATATAGTTAGGTTATGTAGAAAGAAATTAGAGAGGCAAAGGCACAATTTGAACTTTACCTGGCCACTTCTGTTAAGGACAACAAAAAGTGTTTTCATAAACACACCAATAGCAAAAGGAGGGGCAAGGAAAACCTTCATTCTTTCTTGGACACAGAGTTACACAAGTTACATACTTACCAAAGACGAGGATAAGGCTGAGGTACTTAACACCTTCTTTGCCTCAGTTTTGAACCAGAGGACAGTTTGTCCTCAGGACAACGGGCTTCCTGGGCTGGTAGACAGCAATGGGGAGCAGAATAGCCTCCCTGTTATATAAGAGGAAGAAGTCAGTGACCTGCTGAGCCACTTGAATCCTCACAAGTCTATGAGACCAGATGGGATCCATCCTAGGGTGATGAGGGAGCTGGGGGAAGAGCTCTCCAAGGTGCTCTCCATCATTTACCAACAGTCCTGCCTCACCGAGGAGGTCCCAGATGATTGGAAGTTGGCGAATGTCACACCCATCCACAAGAAGGACCAGAAGGAAAACCTGGGAAACTACAGGCCTCTCAGCCTGACCTCAGTGTCTGGCAAGGTTATGAACAAGTCATCCTAAGTGCAATCACAGGGCACCTACAGGATGGACAAGGGATCAGACCCAGCCATTATGGGTTTAGGAAGGGCAGGTCCTGTCCTACCAACCTGATCTCCTTTTATGATCAGGTCACCTGCCAGATGGATGAGGGGAAGGCTGTGGATGTGGTCTATCTGGACTTCAACAAAGCCTTTAACACCATCTCCCATAGCATTCTCCTGAAAAAGCTGGCAGCCCACGGCTTGGACAGGGGCACCCTGTGCTGGGTTAGGAACTGGCTGGAGGGCCGGGCCCAGAGAGTGGTGGTGAATGGTGCTGCATCCAATTGGTGGCCGGTCACTAGTGGTGTCCTCCAGGGATCAGAGTTGGGCCCAGTTCTGTTTAATATCTTTATTGGTGATCTGGATGGGGGAATTGAGTGTACCATTAGGAAATTTGCAGATGACACCAAGTTGGGGGGGAGTGTTGATCTGCTGGAGGGTAGGAGGGCTCTTCAGAGGGACTTGGACAGGCTGGATAGATGGGCTGAATCTAATGGTATGATGTTTAACAAGGCCAAGTGACAGGTCCTGCACTTTGGCCACAACAATCCCCTGCAGCACTACAGGCTGGGGACAGAGTGGCTGGAGAGTGACCAGACAGAGAGGGGCCTGGGAGTTCTAATCAACAGGAAGCCGAACACCTTGAGTACTTTGTCCAATTCTGAGCACCTCAGTTCAGGACACAGAGGTGCTGGAGAGTGTCCAAAGAAGGGCAACAAGGCTGGTGAAGGGACTGGAGCACAGGCACTATGAGGAGAGGCTGAGGCAGCTGGGGTTGTTTAGCCTGGAGAAGAGGAGGCTCAGGGGGGACCTTATCAGTCTCTTCAACTACCTCAAAGGTGGTTGGAGCAAGGTGGGGGTCAGTGTCTTCTCCCTGGCAACTAGGAGCAGGACAAAAGGACACAGTCTTAAGCTGTGCCAGGGGAGGTTTAGGTTAGACGTTAGAAAGAAATTCTTTACAGAGGGAGTGATCAGACATTGGAATGGACTGCCCAGGGAGGTGGTGCAGTCACTGTCCCTGGAGGCATTTAAGAAGAGACTTAGTGCCATGGTCTAGTTGACAGGGTGGTGTTGGGTCATAGGTTGGACTTGATAATCTCAGAGGTCTTTTCCAACCTGGTTGATTCTGAAAAAAAAAGCGTAATCACACCAATTTTTGAAATTAATCTGAAATATTAGTAGAGCTTTTTAAAATGTGTGCCTTCTCATATACAGAAGCAAAACATTTAGTGTTTAATAGTCCAGGGAACAACTTTTAAATAATATCCAGAGAATGAAGGCAGTTCTTTACTCTTTTTCATTACTGGTTGCAAAGATATCATAGATGTATCTGTTTAGACATACATGCACATGATATAACTAGAAATACAGTATTACACTCCATTACACTTTCTTTCTGAACTGTTTTCTTACATTGAAACTTGTATGAAACTCTCATATCAATTCTAAACTAACATATTCAGTAAGCTGTTGGATCCACTTTTTCCCCCATTTGCCTTAAATACACTTTATTTTAAAATTGGGACAATAAAGGAGACACTAAAGGATTTTAAAGGAGATATTAGAATTTAGCTAGTCTAACATGATTTACACTTCCAAAAAATAAGTTGCTTCTGATTTACCATCTGACTTAGACAGCTCTCCCCTCTGTATTAAGAAGGAACAAATACTTTCTAAGGTGTTCATGAATCAGTCAGGTCTAGATTTAGCCAACTTAATTCTTGCCGATCAAAAGTTAGAAGCATAGATGTAGGGATTGATTCCTGGCTCTGAAGAGAAGCAAGGTTGATGCTTCTCCATTTATTCATTTTAAGACTGGTATTATGCATTGAAAGAACATCTCTCTGAGTATAGAGTGAGTCTAAACTGGTAGTTTAGACATGATGCCTGATGTTTAGAAGACTAATAGCAGGTGAGGTTAATTCAACCCTCAGAAAGTATGGCTGGGACCAACTGTGCTTAGAGTCTTTTTTCTAAATGGTCATTGTTATTCATGATAAGCCACAGTACAAGTAACTGCAAATGATTCCCAAACCTTGTAAAGCAACAATTCACTGCACTTCAGCTTATTTTGGGGCAGTCCTTTGCTTCAAAGAAATATTGGCTTATCTGTGATTCGATGTATCTCTGATAAGTAAGGCTGTAAAGGTCTTTAACATTTGTAAGTGGCACATTTTTTGATTTATAGCCTAGGCAAACTGTTTTCTCCTCAAACAGCTATATAGACAATGTTCATCACACTATTTAATGAGGAATAGCTGGAAAAGTATCTCCAATAACACAACACTGGTCATTGAAGGATAGTAAATTCTTAAAAATTAAAGTTTTAGAAATAAGCATTTAATCTTGCGTTTCCAAAATCCAGAAACTCCAATTCAGTTAATGTTTGTGGAATGTAAGTGTCCACAAAAACAATGAAAGAGAAAACAAACCAACATTCTGAAGACAGCTATCTTTTCTCCTGTCAGCCCAGTTCCAGATAAATCCTCTAATATATATACATATTTATGTTTCTTTTTTTTTTAAGCATTGTCATACAGATACTTCTCTAAGCTTTACCTCGCTTGCTGGTAAATTTGGATGGAAAGAATCATTGGTCACAGCACCAAGCCTGTCTGAGTTGAAGAAGTATTTGGTTAATGCTTTCAGGCACATGGCGTGATTCTTGAGTTGTCCTGCACAGAGCCAGGAGTTGGACTAGATGATCCTGATGGGTCCTTCCAGCTCAGCATATTCTATGATTCTGTGAATCTACGATTTGATGTGTCTGTTATCCTCTCGTCTTCTGTCTTCTTTATGTTTTTATACCTTGGCCATCTCTTCAAAGACATTCCTGGAGAGGATTCTCTAATTATAAATGTATTTGAACAAGGATTCAGTACATGTATTTACACATTTTGATATGATGTACCTAGATCTCTTTTTTATAAATTAGTTTTATTTATTTTTTATTGTCTCCTTTTTATTTTCTTTTAACACAATTTCAAGTTTTTGAAATGTGCCTTCTTATTTAAAAACTTCCTTTACTGGGTTGTTTAGCCATGCTGACTTTCTTATTTTGGATGTTTCTAAAGTAATTTTGGCAAATGGTGCACATTTGTTTTGAATTTCTAATGTGCTATCTGCCAATATTTTACAGTTTGGGCTTTTTTTTTTCTCTCCATATTTTTCTCATTTCTAATGTAATTCTTCTTTTTGAAATTAAGCACTGCTACAGTGAGTGTATAGCTTTTCTTATTTCTGAATAGATAATTGGTATTTATTGATCAGGATTTTTGAAAGTAAATTTTAAATCCAGTCTATATTATAGTAGATGGAATCTCATTACTGAGTTTTTCTCCTTAACTTTTAATCACCTTTATCCTCTCACAGTTGTTATTACTGTTCTAGCTGAGCAATCTTGGTACTATATTTTTCCTACTTTGTCCTTGAATTTCCACACCTATAAAGATTTTATGTTGCTTGTTATTCACCCATTTAACTGATTTGATGGCTATTTACAGATGAAACTGTCCCAAATTAGGATAAAGCATTTTGAAAATAAGGCAGTGTAAAAGAAGTTAGTCAACCATCTCAAAGTCCGATCATTTTTAGCTGAAAGGCACTTCTTTTAAAAGCTAGCAGTCTCACAGAAGGGTGATTCTAGAGTCTAATTGTTTATAGAAATTGAATCTATAAATATCATATGTAAATGTGTGTTAGTGTAATATATAATTCTGTGTATTGATATTTACTGTAATCATGTCTCTCTGGGTTAGGAGTTTCTTTAAAGCTTCTCTAATAGGAAATAACTTAAATACTGTTGAAGATATCTCTGCTATGGGAAGATCCCAGGGAAAGCAGATGACAAAAATATCAGTGGGTAGACTGCAGAAATAGTCTAGAAATCAAATAAAGCATGTAATAAACATAATAAGGATATGAGAGTGGTAAGCAATAGCTTTCCTGTTCCTCATTTCTTTTAGTCCAGAAGGAAAATATGAACAAGACTTTGCATCTTGTTGCTCTACTAATTGGAGAAGAATTTTTCTCAGTTTGTCCTAAAATAAAGAAATTAAGTACACCAAATTAGAGTAAAAAAGAGAAACTTGACCTAACTTAGAAGAAAGGCAGCCCAGGAAAAAAATCATTCTACCTCTGGAATAGTTGGAGAGTTTTACAAACAAGAGTATGCTTAAAATCCAGAGGAGATAAGAGGAAAACGGAAAGGTTGAGAATACCTGGAGTTGTCTTCAACAGATAACAGTAATATTGCCTGCTGTTTCCTGCAAGTGAAGCTGAATTGCTTTCTTACTTTCAAATTTAGCAGTATTAGCATATTACCCTCAAGAAATTGAAGTTTGGATGAAAAACCCCAATGTAAAAAGTGGTTTTCAATTCTCCATTTATTGGAAAGGAAAAAGCCTTTGTGTAAGACATCTCCATTAGAGTTCCCTGATCTGTCATACAGCTCTTAATGGAGGATGTTTAACTCACCTTTAAGTTCTGCTATTATTTTGCTCTAACAAAGCAGATAGATACAAAGAGAAACAGATGAAAAAAACGCAATCTGGAAAATATGGCCCTTTGTTGACATTTGCAAGACTAAAATGACTAATATTTGTGTCAGCAATAAGACTATAGATTGACAGTCAGCCAAAACAATTACTCTGGATGCAGACTGAATTTACCCATCTGGTATCATCTCATTAGTCTTATCTCCAATTCTTTTTTTAGGTGAGTTCAACTAGATAGCAGTTTCATTTGTTGTGTGGGTTCCCTCTGGGCTCCTCAGTAGTTCAGTGGTGATGGCAGCATGCTTGCTAGGATTCTGATAGTACACAAGGTTGTACACTTGCTAGCAAAGAGTACCCTCTTCAGCTCTTTTGCTTATGGTGCTGTGTCAATCGCTATTTTCATTAATGGTTCCAGGTTACTGGAACCTGCTAAGAACTTATAACTTCCTGCCTGTGTTTAACCTCACAGTCAACAGGCAACTGCTAAACCTAAATTCCTATGGAATCTGTGCATTGGGAAGTCCACCAGTCTTTATGGGAAACAAAGACCAGTGTGAACTTCATGGAGCAAGGCATTAGCCTGTTCTATTTGTGGACTGAAACGGCCATTGCAGTAGATCTGCTGTGCTCAATTTGCTAAAGGATATTATGAAAAGTATACCAATTCATAGAAAGTTTTATTGTTTCCTGCCCCAACATTTGGCTGTAGAAAATACAGGTATATTCCAGTAACCAAGCAATATTTTCATATTTGTTTTACAAATGAGCTATGGACTGTATGTTTATAATAAACCCAGTTTTCATGAAAGCATCAATTATCATGAATAACTTTAACTTTTCCCATTCCCTTCCAGAAACACCAGATTTACAGGTCCCCTTAATGATAAGGGTGAGCAATGATCCCCTGAAGCAAAAAGGAGTTAGTGTATGACATTTGATGAAATACCATACAATGTCTCATAGGAGACTGTATGTCACTGTAATTCAGTGTTGCACATTTCCTGGTGCTTCTGCATTGTGAAGTGATGAAAACTCATTCTTCACTTATCAGCAGAGGTAAAAATACTCTTGTTAAGTTAGAAGAAACAAAACATCAATAATTGAAGATCTATCTTCACAATATTAGTTTAATTTTAATGAAATTTAAAGATGAACATATTTTTATTAAAATTATAAACTCACAAGGCAACACTCTTATAGCCTGATTTTTTAGTTAAAATTGGCTATGTTCAATAAGTATAAAAATGCACTATACGTCTTTCTACATGTATATTCTACATATTTATCAGTAGAGGTAAAGTAAATTTCTGCAATAATCTCATGGAGATAAAATATAAATAATTAAAAACCTGTCCTTCTAAAACAGGATTAGCTATTATGAAATTTAGAGATAGAGCAACTTACTGAAACAATAAATGTTATGCATAGTATAACAAGATCCTATTCTTTGTCAATCAAAATTCATCCTTCTTGATAATCTTCAGAAGAAAATGTATCTGCTTGCTTCAGTTGAAAAAGACTCATGTTGGTATTCAGATACAAAAGGGTCCAAATTAAACACAAATATTTGCAACTAAATCATATTTTTTAGATTGTCAGAACTTTTCTGTTGATCTCTGGCTTTTCCAAAGCAAGATTAAATAACATCATATTCCTTACAGAGATAACTTAATCAGGCATGTGGGTGTGGCAAGCAATCAAAAGCACCAGAATTTCATGAGTCTTAGAAAAAGCAACATTCCAAAGTCACATCTTCAGTCATTGCAATGAAGCACAGGAAAACAACAGACAGATGTGTCTCTGCTGTCATTCAGGTGTTACACAACAGGAATTGCAGCTACTGGGATGGCTGTAGTAGTTCAAAGGAAACGCAGGCCACTTCCACACAAGTCCAGTTTACTTTACATATTTAACAAACTGTAAACTGTGCATTATATAGGAAAAACCTTTTTCTTTGAAGGTCTGTGTATCTAGTGTAGCCAAGATGGTGAAGTCAGAAAGATATCCACAACACATGTTTAAACATGGTTCAGACGGAGAATATGTGAAATCTTCTATCAACTTTCAGACTATTTCATAACAGAGCAGATAGTCCATGAGGACTCTCTTGCAGTATCCCAGAGGCTGTCTTGTTATAATAGCACAGATTTCATTTTGGAATATCCACAATCCAGAAATGAAGCAGTGAATGTTTCTGTGAAGTAGGTACTAAGAACAAAAACTATAACAGCTTTTCTGTACTTACTATTTCTTTTCTCCACATGCTAAGATGTGAAAATATCAGAAATAAAACCTAAGATAATAATTAGAGAAATCAAAACTTTGGTCTTATTTCATTATCAAAAACTGTCCCCGCTCTATCAGTGCAGCACAGTGCCCAGCTTAATTGGTCCCAGTGGCTTCATCTCTAGTATTAAGCTGAGGAGAGTTAGGGATACGACTGAGCACACGTACCCAGCTTTGCATCATGACTTTGGCCCAGGGTCAGCTAGCATTCTTCCAGAAAAACCCCAAACCATGCCTGAGCTTTTGTCTGAGTGAGGGAGCATTCTCAACAGGCAATTTGGAAAAACTATCATGTTCTGGTGGATAAGAAAGTTCAATTGTATGGATGCAATCCATAACATATCATTTGTCTCAGAAGCTAGAGGGTGAGTCTGGACTGTTTCCTTTGTCAGTATAAACATAGGTGGCAAATACCTGCTGGGGGTGTACAGATTTTGGGGCCCAGGCACAAAAGTCACTCTTTCCCACACTGTGTGATTCTACTTCTTCTTCTGGAATTGCTTTTTCTAGTCCCACTGTGCTGGGTAGACCAAAGGTGATATCTAAATTCTTGTGTTTGTCAGGCTATAGCTCTCTCCCTGTCTCAGTTTCTTATCCACAAATTGTGCACTATAACCATTGCATTCTCAGTTTCTTATCCACAAATTTTGCATTATAGCCATTGCATTTTCCCACCCTTAATTTATATTGTCAATTTAGAATGTATGTTGGTTTTGGACTGAAATTATCTGCTGTAGGAAAAAAAAAGACTCACGTAATTTGGGGTCACTTTAGAAGCTGGAAGCATACACAGGACACAGAGTAGTACATGCGGTCCTTAGTTCAATAAGGAGATTGCAAAGCAATCACAGACAAGTATTTCTGTATTTCCTTTTGGAATTTTATCAAGCTGACAACCAATATTAAATCAGTTTGTGTTCTCTCTGCTCCAAGAGGGAGTCTGCCTCAGAACTTCCCTTTATGGTCATTAAAACATTCAGATGCAAAGACAGAATTTCACTTTGTTGTTTGCTCACATACCTGCAGTGTTTGTTAGCTCGTACCATTCCCTATTCCCCACTTGGTATTTACTGCCTTATGTACTTTTAAAGTCAATTTCCACAGGGTGTTATATTTTGTTGCCTAAGCAGATTGAACTGTATAATCACCTGGGAACAAAGGAGAAGAATTTCCTCAGTTACTGGTTTAATTTTTTATTTTCTGTTTTAGGTTTATTGAACACCAGCTTACTCCCCTTTGGACTTGCATAGAGTCTGCCTTTCAGCTTACTTTTGTTCCTTTGTGACCTGTGTCCTTGGGGTACTTTGTCATGCTGTGGAAGCACTTGAAAGCTCAGGATGTGTCTTGAAGGAAGTTGTACAGTGCTTATGGTAAAAGAGATCATAGTATTAACAAGGAATTACTTTTTGTCATCTGGTGTCCCAAACAATAAAATTCAGATCACTACTGGGTTGAAATTCTAGAAAGGAATAGGTATAGTATTAAAAAGTAGATGTTATACTTTGTCTGCAAGATATAAAATGACATTGATAATGCTTAAACAAATTTACCAGTAGTCATTTACATTTTTTGTATAATTTTTAGACTGTAGGCCTAAATTGCCTCATCTGATTTATCTTCTAAATTGCAGCTTAGTTTCCCACAAACAGATTTAATTTCCTCTACTCAGTAATACACAGCAGAACAAGCAAAGTGTTTGCTTTTGTTCCCCAACAAATTTAGAATAGTGCCAAGATATCTGAAGTTTTCTCAGGCAGAAAGATCAAATGAACTTACATTTAGGGTTCATTAAAGGTTACATTATTTTTCATAAGAAAATTATAAGTGATCTCATAATCCTCATTTGAAAACACAGTGTGCTATATGCAAAATAAAAGCAGAATATTTTTTTTATTTGCTGTCTGCTACTCTGCAAAAAATTTTACAAATATGCATTTTCCTAGTGTAGTCCTCTGCAGCAGTGGCACTTCCATATCATTCAGTGAAGGCCCAAGATAATGTTTTTTTCTTTAATAACAGAGATTTAACCTAGCAAACGTATAATTGTAAATACAGCAGAATACAGTTACTGGCAATAAGTGACCCTTTTTTTAGCATTAGGCAGAATGCTGCAGCTTACTCCCATGTTGGTGTGCCTACATACACTCTGCAGAACACTAGGAGTTTAGAGATGATTTCTTTCTTTTGGGGTAAAAGAACTGAGAATTACCTCCTAAAAGTTTATGTGGCAAACTACATTCTGGCTAGCCAACTGCTAACCAATTAGGTGTTAGCTAGTACTCCTAAATAATAGCTGAAGAATAAGTCATTTTTCCTGTCTCCTATGTTCTGTCTCATAAATAAAGAAGTCAGTTCCTTGCTCTTTCATGGTCATTTAAAAGAAAAAAATCACATTTGCGGTACATCTACAAGGATTATTGTACAGAATCATCATAAATTTGCTTTGCTCATTTGCCAAAACAGCAGGATACTAGCATGCATCAATCAAGAGAGGGTAGCTCTAATTAGACATTAGTGACATACTGAGGTAAAAACAATACACCCACACCTGACATTGCATGAGTGTGTCTCTGCATTTTGTTGTTTGATGTGTAGGCAGAACATGCTTGTGATATTCTATGGATCCTAGTTTCTTTATCAAGACCTATTCTGGACAGACTATACTATTAAGTTACAGTGAATACTGTTGTAAGAGTACTACAGGCAGGTAGCTGAAAAGAAACTGCTGTTGAAGCATGAATTAGTTTGCAAAAATTCTCTCTATACAAATGTGTGTATACAAAGTGGTTACAGAGAAACTATGCCAAAATATAACTAGATGTTGAGACTGTCCATTTCACCACCCTGGCTCTGGAAATTAATTCTCCACAATGTTGCCCCAAGACAAAGAGTGACTTCCAATGATGCAGATAGAAACCATTTTTGAACATTTAGCAAACCTGGAATTTAAATATTGTTTGATGTGACAAATAGGTGAAAATAAATGACACTTGTTCCTAAGTGTAAAAAGAAACAGAGGATAATATCTATCTAGCATCATAGACTACTTTTCATTTGCAGGTCTCAAAGAGTTTGCAAAAGGAGGTCATGAAGACTTAAAAGCTGTTTGGAATTTATTCAAATGTGACAGAATGGAAGATTTGTCATATTTATATACTACAAAGTAGTTTCTGAAGTGCTGTAGAGGATAATACACTATAAGACTTGCCAGTGAAAAATGTATTAGAGCAGACAATAACCACAAAATATAGTGGAGACAAAGCATCTATTTTAACGTTGTTTTTCACAGCACTTTTTGTGGGCATTTTTTGTAAATTTAACAGAATATAACTGTTTATATATTTGTCTGTCTGCTAAGAGGGATTACACTCCTTTTATAATATAAGCTAAAACAAATGTTTTTTACAAATCAGGGTTAGATGCTGAAGAGTATTGAACATATTGTGAAATCCTGGATCTGAATCTCACTTAATTATGGATATGGCTCAGAACCAACTCACTGCGTGTGTGCACGTGGGGAAGGGCCGGGCAGGTCCATGGTAAGGGCTGCACACAAGGCCTGTGCTGAGGGCACAGGGCAGAGCTGAAGGCAAGGCCTGCAGCCCACCCAGAGCACAGGGCAGAGCTGAAGGCAAGGCCTGCAGCCCACCCAGAGCACAGGGCAGAGCTGAAGGCCCTGCAGCCCACCCAGAGCACAGGGCAGAGCTGAAGGCAAGGCCTGCAGCCCACCCAGAGCACAGGGCAGAGCTGAAGGCAAGGCCTGCAGCCCACCCAGAGCACAGGGCAGAGCTGAAGGCCCTGCAGCCGGGCTGTCGGTCAAGGCAGACCTGCCTGGGGCCCGACCACATCGCACTCCTGCAGCCTGTGACTGCGACAGCACAACTCACTCCGGCCTGGAAGGCACCGACAGGATATCCTGCCTGGGAGGGAAAACTGAACTCTATAAATACACGAGACGCCAGGGGGTTTCTCTCTTTTCTCTCTCCAGCCGGCACCATGTGAATCATCGAATCTTGTTGGTAACCATTTTTTTTCTTTCCTCTCTCTCCTTCTCTCTTTCCTCTCTCTTTCTTTACCCCTTTTAATCTGTTTGTTTGTTGTTGGTTTTTTTTTTTTTTTTTTTTTTTTTTTTTTTTTTTTTGGTTTTTTTTTTTTTACTTTTACTCTTTTCCTTCTCTTGTGGGTAACTTAAAACCAATGAACTGGGTTTTACTAAAGCTGGTATATGGATTGTTTTAGTGGGTGTTTTCTGTGGAATGGGTCTTTGTGCTGAATGTTTCAGTGAAATGCATTTTTCTTGGTTGTATTTTACTCCTGTAAAAACTTTTTGCCAAATTATCTTATTTTTCTCACTAAATTAAAAATAATTTCTCTTCAAGAAGAGTGTGTGACTCTTTCTCCAGATGTTGATTAGAGGTTATAATGAACCAAAAGGCTTTTAAAAAGTCTTAAATAAAAAATGTAACTGCTCTGGGTAGTTTATAGCTTAATCCATAATGCATACTATATATATACCATAATATATATAGTATATATATATAGTATATACCATAATATATATATATATATAGTATATACCATAATATATACTTAGTTGATTGTTGTATTCAGAAAAATTCATACCTCTTTAAAGATTTCTTAAATGTTAGATAGTCCAGATTATAGCAAACCAAATGGGAAACATGACTCATACTTCAACAGTGAGGTTTATGAGCATAGATACAGAAACTCTGTCCAGGTATGAGTACTTGTTGGAGGTGGAATATTTGTTATGCGAATAGTTGCAGTCAACAATCTGATGTCATACCATCTCAGAGAAATCCTCTAAGTATAATTGCTTCTGAGATATTCTTAACAGTAAGAGGTTTTTTTAATACAATAATTCTTGATACTATTTTCCTAATTGCCAAATTCCTATTCTTTCCTACTTATGCACCTTGTAGGATTAAAATGGACAGCCAAAATCATCTCAGCCAAGATGGTACTTAATTTCTTTTGAGCAGCTTAAATAAGTCCCTTTACTGCATGAAGCAAGATTTCCTCTGATTCAAAGCATGTCTCCTTGTTCTGATTCTCTCAGAAATCTCAGTATGCTTTAACTTATTTATTTAGCTGGCATTAGTCATCATGTTGGGTGCATCCCAAACATGAAAAAATAGTCTATTCCATTCCATTCCCTTCTTTGCCATCGCTCAGGCTAGGACTGGAACCAGTATACAAGGATTAGCAATGGGTTGCAGTGCTGTTAAATATATTGCTAAATTTTCAGTGGAGACCTGCAGTCAGATCTTGTTCTGATGACCATTAAGAACATCCTCATCTTCACTGAAAGCATAGAAAGCTTGGAAATTTACAGGAGAAACTGCCTCACAAAGCACCTAAAATAAGGGAAAATGTCTCTTACCCAAAGTGCTGAAGTATTTTTAAGATCTTGGCAGTAGTATCTCAGCCTCATGCTAAGATAGCAGTCTGTCTCCTGCTGTTTTGTACGCAGCTGAAGTTCTAGATTTTAAAAAAAAGGTGAGTTTTTCCCTACATCTTACACTGGACAAAGATTAAAATATCTTTTAAAACTTAAGGCAACAAACGCTAGATTTGTGAGGTTAGGAAAGTTCTGGACAACAACTCACACCTTCACTCCCCAGAAGTTCTTTGTTTGAGGATCTTTAGGTTATCATGGCTTAAACTGAGATTTATTGTATTTTCTTTTTAATTTAAAAAATTATGTTCACTACTATAAGATACATACTTGGTAACATTGGAATAGCGTTTGAGTTACATGCAAAGGAAATCTTTGGATATGAAATTGTTTGATATACAATTTAGTAGCGCAGGACATTGTACCCATACAGCAGTTGCCATGGGAAAAATGTGAATATTGAAAAATATGAATATAAACTATGAATAGAAAAATTGCATTATGCATTAACCAATCTGCTACACAATAGCGATATTCATATGAGTCGATCTTTTAGATTAAACACATAATGTAAAAAATTGAGCAAAAGGGAAAAATGTCCAGAAAAGTTGATTTTTCATTTAGTTTCTCTGATAGTACATAAATATTTACACAGTTTCTAAGTTGACTAATTCAACCCATTGAATTAACAGGAGCCAGGACAATGGTCTTATTAATTTTTCATAACAGTCATCAACTAAGGGTATGCCCAGAATATGAATACAATTGTGGACAAAATGCACATTTTTTGCACCAAACCTTTTTTGTATATTTAAGAACATGCTTAATTCCTTTCCTAAGTAGAAAAGATCTTAGTGGTAGTGATTTTTCTCTGTCAAGGCTTATGACCCTTTGGTATTGATATCTGTCTTTTGAAAATTTTAATGTTTAGGAGTTGATTGAAAGTTTCAATTTTAAGGTTTCTCATTAACTTGTAAATTTTACAGTCAGGATGGGATGAACCTACAGCTGTCTTCTCACTTCCTTGACAAAGTCTAGCATAAATGCTTTGCTTAATTCAGGTTTCTACCTCAGGTGAAATCTCCAAGGGTCAGGCAGAGAAAATGTCCACAATAATTAACTCTTTCTGTTAATAAGATCATTTTTATGAGTTCTTTACTAATGTGGGTAAATCAAGTCACTCTCTCATATAGAACTTTATAGACTGTTGTCTTTGGATCCAGTTTGCACATGAATCTGCATTCTTAAATTGTACATATTGCCAGGTACCATTTATATCTAACACTGACTGGCCCGACATAAACTTGCAAACAGCTGCAGTCTGGTTGTTTCCCTTTTGAAACCTTCAGGGGGGTTTTTGCAGCTTCTGGCGCATTAGAATACAGGCCCAACCCTACTGCACTTGTGAAATGTTTGTTTTTCACAGCTGTCATAAGTATTTAGGTCCTTGAACACATCTTCTCCCATTAATCTTTTGACTAAGAAGTATCTTTTTCTAATTTAGCCTTTCTTGAATGTCTAAGTGTTGAGTCTCTGCTTTATTTTCCCGGCCAGAATAGTCAAGGACCATGATGCTGTTACTCCATGTATGTGTCCAGTTCCTGAGAGCACCACCAACCCTGACTGTCCCAGCTCACTTCTCCCAGGATCTACCACCATCCCACAGCCTGACTCCAGGTCAACCCCCTGGTGCCACCAGCCCCTGTTGCAGCAGGTCCAGTCTCCAGCTTCCCACAGCCTGGCCCTGCCATGTGTGCGCCCATATCCTGGTACAGCTCCAGCCTGTCCCCATCCCCAGTGAGGTGCCTGATGTGCAGGGCTGGGACTGCATCAGTGCCACCAAGCCACTCTGCTTCTGGCTAGGGCAGTGGGACAGGCCCTAGCTGCCCAGCCATGCCCTGCTGCCCCTTCATGGGGAGTTTCCATGGCTCCTGCTGTGCCCAGGGAGAATGCTCCTCTTCCTGCAGTGAAACCTAGTTCTTTGCTGAGGCTGTAACCAAACACCCAGTGCTGTCTCAGGATCTTATAGAAAAAAAGTCTACACTTTTTTTAGAATCTGGATTTAAAATCTAATTGATAGCTCTTAACATCTTCAAAGAGAAAAATAAATTACACAAGTGTTTGGTATATCCATAAATTGATTTCATACTTATCCACATTTATAATAGCATTTTAAACATTCTGACATTTCTTTTGTTAATGAACCATATCAGTATTTTAGTTTTAAATGCCCTTTTTTTATGTAAAGGATTAGAAACATTTTTCCACTTACAAATTCATGTTTCTGGAGTAACCCTCCTAACAGGGTAGCCTGTCAGATAGATAGTACTCAGGAAATTGTTCACCAATTTTTGCTTCAATGATAGCATGTGACTTTGGTGATTTTATTGAGACATCAGTTCTAACTTTGAGAAAGCTAGTATTTGTATGTCATCTCTGTTCTTTAGTTATCTGTCTGGAATTGGTACTAAAAATTTCATTTCACATTTCTTGGTTTATTTAAAAAACCCAAAATGCCATCTATCCAGTGAAAAATGTTCATTGTTTTGGGGCATAGTGCTGCAGAGGTTAGAAACTGCTAGATGTCCACACTGACAGAAAGATTCAAAATAGTAAGGAAGATTAGAAAAGAAAAAACATTCCTAGAAGTCTCTGGTGAAAAACATGTATACTTTGTTCTCAGCTTTCATGGAATGTTCCTGTTAGAAACAGGACTCGTTAGGGCAGAATTCTCCTGAGAAGGGATGGTTGCTCTTTCCTTCAGCAGCTGTTCAAGGAGGAAAGGTCACAAGAATGGCTTGGCATGAGAAAGAGAAGTGATCAGAGAGGCATAGCAATGAGATCGGGGCATGCAGTTAGTACAGACACTGACAGGCTACTGGAAGGAGAATGGAGAGACAGAAAGGGTTTGGGAGTCATGAAGGGTGGAAAGAGTATCCCATGGATCAGAGAAGACTGTGTAGATTTTGGTGCATCTCAGAAAATCTGTAGTTAGGCAGCCAAAGTCAGCAAGCCTATAGTATCCAAGAGCAGCATGGTATAAAATCCCAAGCTATTCATATTTTACCTGAGAAAATTCCTTAGAGTACTTGTTACTTAAGAGTGAATTATGCTAGTTTATATTCTAAAATACAACCCAGTCTTTTTTGAATTTAAAAGCCATTCTTGTCTTCCAGGATATCAGTGAAAGAAAAGAGTCCATAAAGAATTGCCTCTCAAACCTGTGGGTTTCTATCCCACTGTCAGACGGGAACAGCTCAAGCCTTTCAGAAAGGGACAGTCTGGAGAGCTGAGCTGGATATTGCTTTCGCCTTGGCAAAGCAGGTTCTTTCAGGAGGACCCACAGATATCTGGCCTGCATTTTGCTGTATATTGGGTTTCCATGGCAAGTTATAATGGAGGGGAGCGGGAGGGGAAAAGGACTTCAGGAGTGGCTTTTGTGAGAAGATGACAGAAGCTAGCTGCCCCTATTTTGGACAGAGCCAGTGCCAGCTGGCTCCAAGGTGGATCAGCTGCTGGCCAAAGCTGAGCCAAATAGCAATGTTAGTAGTAACTCTGTGATAACACATTTAAGGAAGGGAAAAAACCTGCTGTACAGCAGCAGCTGGTAGAGAGAAGTGAAAATACGTGAGAGGAACGAGTCTGCAGACACCAAGGTCAGTAAAGAATGAGGGCAAGGAGGTGCTTCAGCTGCCGGAGCAGGCATTCTGCTGCAGACCCTAGTTGGACTTGTGGCCCTGTGGAGAGAGGGGCCATGCTGGAGCAGTCTTTTCCTGAAGGACTGTCTCTCATGGAAAGGCCCTGTGCTGGAGCATTCATGAAGAACTGCATCCTGGGGGTAGGTCTCACATTGGACAAGATCATGAAAGACTTTCTTCCTTGGGAGGGACCCCATGCTGGAGCACAGAAAGAACATGAGGAGGAGTGAGCAGCAGAAACACAATGTGTAATGAATTGATTGAAACAACTGCTTCCCTAGGTCCCTAGGCCACTCAGGGTGAGGAGGTAGAGAAATGGAATTCACACTTGAACCAAGAAAGAAGGGAAGGGCGGGGAAGTTGGGGGTTTTTAGATTTTTTTAACTCGTTCTTATTTCTTGTTATGTTACTCCATTATTAATTGACAATAAATTAAACTAATTTCCATAAGGTGAGTCTCTTTTGCCTGTAATGGTAAATTATTTCCCTGTCCTTATCTTGACCCAAAAGCCTTTTGTACTTTTTATCTCCCCTTGTATTGTTGATACAGGGGAATTGAGAGCAGCTGGGTGGGCACCTGGCGACTAGCTAAGGTCAATGCACTACACAGCATGAGAATGTCAATACTTGCCATCCTCTTAAGAGAGAGGAAGAGAGTCATGAAGGCAGTGAAACAGGCAGAAGCAAGGTGGGTAATGGGGACAACTTTATCAGCTTACAGAGACTACGTGATTTTAAGTCATGTTGCTATTCTAAGAAGATTGAGGAAATTATATTTAATGTAGGTGGCCTTATGCAACTTCCATTTGGTACAAATGAGTAAAGGAATCTCCCAGATTGCTCGAAACAGACAAGTTTTTAAGCATTCTTTATGCTGAAGAAAGCTGGATTGTAAAAACCTGGCAAGTCAGTTAAATTTTGGAATGAAATTTATGACCACCTGTTGAAACTGTATTTGCAACTGAGTAGCCAGAAAAAGAAAGTGAGAAACAAATAGTGTTTGTTGTGATATGGAGGGGAAAGCTTCAACTATTGAGGCCCATCTGTTCCATTAAAGAGGTCTGTCTGCTAAAAAATGTAACCTCAAATAGGATGTCAGACCAGGGGACTTAACAGAGTAAAAAAGGAGCTCAGTAGAGCCGTATAAAATGAGTTGGATTCCATTCAAGATTATGATGCTTAAATGGAAGCATCTACATGTGTTTAAAACAATTTTATTCAGTGGAGACTAGTCAGTACTGGGGTTCCTGAGGGTGATTCAGTTGTCCACAGCAGGAACCTGAGGTGTCTATTTTTGCTACCTCAGTGTAAAATATTTTGTGCAATTGTTATTGAAAATAGCTGCTCTGTCTCTTATGACCAGAAATGTGATTTGCATAGTGAAATCCCCACCTAAGAACCGAAAATGCCTAGGATCTCATTCGAGATGAAATAAGTAACACATAATTGATTTCTTATATATCTCCAATCTGCCAACAGAGCAGATTCTGTGAATCTTTCTGATTCTTCGTAATCATGCAGCTTCTGCATAGCAAGATTCTTTTAGAGTAAATATAACTTTGTGCTATGAATAGGGCACAAAGGACTTTTGTATTTTGCAGATTTTGAACTTTAATTTATGAAAGTTATATTTCCTTAATATATTTCCCAATATTTTTATATTTACTTCACATAGGACTAATCCAATTTATTCTAATTATATAAGTAATTGAACAAAAAGACTATGTGCATTCAAAACGCGAAGAAAATGGAAAAATATTAATTTCGGTATGATGAGAATTTCTTTTAAGATTACCTAGTAAATCGTTCCCTCTTATTTTGTGATGTGCTCTTGAATCTGATTTAAATGGCTATTGTAAGGGTATATTTTAAATGGAAGTAGAAACTTGGCCCACATATTCACAACAGAGCCTGACAAGCTGTAGAAAGTTAACACTTCTACAAAAGTTAACATTTATAGAAAGAAGACTAACAGTAATCCTACATTTATGTAACCCCAATACATATTCCTCTAGATATTCAAATAAATTGGTCTGGAATAACCTGGACCTCTAAAATGAAAGAGGCTTTCTTAATATTTTACTGTTTATTGTATTTTTTTCATGGGTTATATTTATAAGAAATATTTTGATCTGAGAAGAATGAGTATAACTGATTCTTAATTTAGTTTTGGCATTACTTTGTCTGCAGAATGAGAAACTTATTTTTATGGAAAAAATTGGTTTCCTTCTATATGCTGGACTACTTCAGTTTACCATATGAAATTCTGCTTTAAGGAAATTCAGTATATCTCTGTAGGCTATTACAATTTTAAATTAGTTATTAAAGACTTAATAGCACTTATTATTTTAAATAAACCTAATTAGATCAGGCTATTTCAGTGTAATTTTATTTTAAGTGTATTAGTTGTTTATCCACAGCTGACAAGGACAAATGAATTCTGCTCAGGGCAGTCTTTCATATTCATTGATCCATGCTAAAAGACTAATATAAGTTCTACTGAAATATGTTGTGGGTCCAAAAACAAGAAATAAATATATTATAAGGAGGTTAGCTAAGAACTGTAACCATTGCTATTGTTTGGACATGTTTCTTTAAGATCTGGGCACTAGAGACAAACAAGTACTGAAATGGCTCATGGCTTATCTAATAAAATGTTTATATTTTCCTCCACTAAAAGAGATTTTGCATCACATGGTTCAGAATCTTGAATTGTCAGTAGCCAGTTTATATGGAGAGATAATAAACAAAAAAAATAATTAATTTTGCTTCCTCAAATCTTGCAGGAATAAGGAGAAACATTAGGAATAATTGATACGACAGGATGAGAGAGATAAAAAGAGATGGACTGGGAAGTATTTAATGACTCTTTGTGGTATTACATGTGTCACACTTTTTGTGCTACATTAAAGTTTCATTATTTTCATATTTCTTGTGTTCATATTTTTCCGTCTTCTTCTTTCTGCTAAATTTACCAAGTAATACAATGTAGATAATAGAGAGCTATTGCTGCAAATGTCATTGAATCTGTTATTGGACCGAAAAAAAGATTTCAGCCATGCCTTTCTCTTCATAATGCTTTTTCAATTAGTGGTTTTGGAATTCTGTACAATGTAGACTCACTCTTTTAAATAATCGTGTAGTTCTAAAGAGAAATAGTGAGACTTCCAATATGTAACTGTTAATAACATGAATCAATTGCATTTGGCCAAAGAAAATTATTGCACTAGTCTGCTTATTGAAGAAGTTTATTCCTCAGGGCTTGTCTTCTACCGGCTCTTAAAACAAATGGATTACCTTTGCTCCTCTGAAAAATAACAGACATAATCTGAGAGATGTAGGCTTCCCTTATTTCAATCTTATTTCTTCCACCTGTGTTCTTTTATCTTTGCAGCCTACGCACATAGGTCAGTGTTTTAGTTGTTTGGAAAAAACATTATGTCTTTTGCCTGAAGTTGTTTTCCCAGGATTTTAAAATTTCTGGAGAAGATTTCTAACAGTGTTTTTCTTAGATTCTTGACACTCTAATAGATTTCTGTTCATTAGTGAATATATTGTTTATGTTTTAAGCATGGAAAGCGAAATTTGATTTATTAAATAAGTAATGTGTAAATGTGTAGATTATGGACACATCAGGATTTGTTGGGAAACTGGAATGCGTATTAAGTACATAATAAATGGAATACTGCCCTTCACTGCCAGCAGGAACTAAAGTAACTCAGAATTCTTCACTCAACTAAGATAAGTAGAAAGTTGACTGAGATAATAGCACTGATGCTCTCCTGATGATACTTTTTTAATTTTTACATAATCAAAATTAAAAGGGCTCTTTTCTTATTAATAATTATGTCATATCATTCTTTCAATGATTGGTTGCAGACAGTTTGCTATGATCTCAGATATTTAATCTGGACATGCTCTGAAATATTAAAATACACCCCCTATATAAGTGCCCTTTAGAACAGAGAATAGAAAGCAGCATCCAGAATTCATAAGAGCTATATTAGTCATATTCAGCCATAGAAGCTATATAGTTACTGACACACACTTTATTACTTTTAGATTATAGCTTTCTCTTCACTCCATTGTCCACAGAATACATAATTTAACTTTTATGTTTTTTTTAATCATTATATCCCAAGTCACTGTCAATACAACAGCGTAATTCACTAGGAAAATCATTGACAGTACTCTACAGTTCTGAATCATCTCAACCTGCATTCACGCAAGCATGAGTAATGGACAAAGGTGTTTTGAGGATTGCAAGATTACATACACTGATAAAGTTGCAGGCTTTCTAAATTACAACTTCAGTACCAGGAGAAAATGAGGAAAAAAACTCTTCTGGTGATAGGTAGCATTTTAAATTGTAATTTATGTGAAGTACATTAATTCAGTTAGAAGATGTGCTGAAATACAGACAGCTACTTTTGCATTTGTTTTTATAGATATAGTACAGAAGTGTTTCTGCATTATTATTTACAGACATAACTGTTGAAATATTGTACTAGCATTATTTTCTTTGGAAATTGTGTTTTAAAATTATGTTGTATTGAAAAGAAAAGAAACCTGGCCTTTGCAGTACACAAGGGCCTGAGTATAGAAACCTTTCTGTTCAGCAGAGAAATATGTAGAAGACTTGTCCTTAGAAATGTATCTTTTGACATTTGGTTTCTCTCCTATTTTACTGTTCTTTCTGACTGCGTGCAGTGGCCCTGTGTGACAAACATTAAGGATGGTGGCTCCAGAGAAACAGCTTTGTAGCAAATGTGATTCTATGCACTGCATATGAAGCTGTTTTGTATGCAGTGGGGGTAGAAGCACTGGTTCCTTACAGTCACACACAGACATTATGTATAAAAGACTTTCACATTGATTTTTATTTATTTTTCCCCTCAAAATTAATTTTCTGTATTTTTCTTACACTTTTCTCCAGAGTTCATCCCAGATCAGACTAAAGATTAAAATTTCCTTCTCTCCTTGAGTCTAACAGTGCCTCTGATTTTCAGTGATTATAATTTTATTTCTCTCCGTAATCATTTTTTAGTTATTCAGCCTATTTTTAACAACTACAGATGGAAATAAAATGGATCTGAAGAGGAGACATTCATCAGCAAGTAAGTATTCAGGGATTAGAAAAGTCTGTTTGATTCTCTAAGCAGAAATGGCATTTAGTATCCAAGTCCCCTCCTAGACAAAATTAGCAAAGGCTGCAGTGAAGTTAATGCCTGCTGGTTGCAAAATTGGAAATTGGTTTCCTGGGGCTCTCTGTAAACTCCTCATTACTTTACTCAATCATGGTTCATTAGTAAGTTAACAGACAGAAGACCAGCAAACGTTGGGATATGTTTAGAGCCAGGATTTCCATCTCCTTGAACATCACTTAAAACTTGAATGTCACAGCAGATTAGATATTGTGTCAAACTGCATCTTCTCAGCTGCAGCACAGATAGTGCACAGATCATGGCCACTTAACCTCTTGAAATTGTCAGGTGCTTTTTATCATGCATTTCAAGGAGTACCACATGTGTCTTAATTCAAAGTAATTCTGATGGAACAAACAAAAGGTCTCAAAAGGCATCCAAAAAAGAAACAAGTAAAAAACCCCTAGTTAACAGTTTTATGTAAAATAAATTTAATGTCTCTTATTAACCAAAACCTAAAACATCCATAGGTGACATTATTGCAGCTAAACAGAAAACTAAAAATAATTATTAGGTTTCTGGGAAATGTTCACATTTTTGTTACAATATAATTTTGAATTACAGCTGAGTGCCAATTATCTAGAATCCCACCTGAGTGCCTGAGTCTCAGTTTTCTATTAACAACCACTGTGTTTCTCTATGATGTTGCCTGTTTTTTCAGGAAAACATGTAGTCTAAATAGTTCAAGTCAGTGAAACGAACAGTATAAAAAACAATTTAAAGAATTAGAATGCTTCTGTGCAGCTGCTATTTGTGTAATCCTTTATTGCTATAATTTTCATGAGCTTTCATTAATTTTCAAAAGAAAAGGTAAGCTGGGCATTAATTGAAGCAAACTGTTGATGTTTGGAGTTCCTTTAATACACCGTTCATGGTTTGTAGGGTTAATGGGTATAACTACTGATGCACTTGGTTTTGTCCCATTGCATTAGGTGCAGATAACTGCAATGACTAGCATCACAGTCACCTTATGATGATGCTTATGATTTGGACTATTGCTAATCAGAGGTGCTAGATCCTCATTCCCTATGCAGTCAAGGAAATAAATTTGTTACAATGTCCAAAAAATAGGAAAAGTAGCTACTAGAAGTTTGTAATTGGAGCACTGTGACTAGTTCTCTTCATTGGCTTCATAGGGAGCCAGTGTACAGCAGGACTAACAGTGTTGTTGCTCATTATTCTCTTGAATGCCATTGCTGTTGCAGTTTTACGTAAGTTAGGCGCCTATTGTAGGTCATGATATGGCTACAAAAGTGTGTAAGCTGAATTTTTAGTTATGTCCTAGGTAAGAATGAAGCAAAATCTTTGACAGTCTCCAGAGAGTGACTGAATACTTCTAAAGTCCCTTTGTGAGTAGCTTCAGTTTTTGGGGGCTTTTCTGGGGTTACTCAGTGGGATTACTCCATTTGCTGCTTTCAGGTACTACATGTGTTCAGTGGCCTAGATGGTACTTGGGTGCTCTATTGATTCTAAACAAGGTACTGTTCGGAGTCTGAGAATCAGACCAGAACTATGTAAAGTCTGGATGAGTGCCATGGTACACCCCAGAATCATGATCTGTCAGCCATTTGCACAGAGTCCTGGACACACAACAGCTCCTTTCCAAACTGGGACTTGGATCCCCTTTGTGTGGGAATCAGATAATTCCTGTGTGCTTGGATTTCTCTTTGGGAGTGCACAAAGGGATGAAGGTGATATAAGACTTGTTGTTTGAAAGGTGGTCTTCAGCTGGTCCTTGGCTTGCCTTTGCCTTCTCTTGGCAAATGCTGTCATTATCACAGCAAATGAACACACTGTGCTTTCATTACCAGTCCTATGCTACTTACAGATAACTGTTATTTATTGGTACAAATTCAGTAAAATATGGCAAAGAGCAATTCAGAAAATATGTTTCATACATGGTGCCCAAGGGAAGAACAAAATATTCTCATGCCATCATCTGTACAATTTTCACATAATGAGTTTGTCAGCATAAACATATGCTCCTATCTTTATGGGGTTCTGACATCTGTTTGATGGATTATAACCTAATTTACTCTAGAGACAATTGACCTGCTGAGAGTTGGCCTTTTGTTATAAATGTTAACAAAAGAATTAACCACTCTCTAATTTGTTGCCAAGACTTCAGTTGTTCACAAGTCTGTCACAAAGAACTCTCAACTATTGTAATACACAGAAACTAGAAAAATTGCACAAAATAAACCATATTGGAAAGATAGATAACCACAGTACAAGTAGAAATGAAGTTGCTGAACACTTGAAAATCCAAGGTCTGGTAGCTCTTAGCGTCCTTTCATGAATATACACATGCATAATCAGATAACCCATACAAAGTCAGGATAAGGGATAAATGAGCGAGAGTCAGAGCAGATATTGTGACAGACTATCATGCTGTGGGCAGTCATGGTGTGGAGAAGTCCCTGTCTGAAAAGCAGCCACCCATGAAGATATCAGATTCACAGAAACAAATGGGAGACATAACAAAAGAGATGAAATACATTTTGTTTTGTAGCATACACAATAAAGCTGAATTAAAATGTTTCTTTATGCAGCTAATCTATGCATAATGTGCTTGAAAATTTCTTCTTACATAAGTTCACTGATGAATTTGATATACAGGTCTATGTTTTGGTTAATAATATTTTATGTAATGCAATTATTCAGCAATATTTTTTAATGTATTTAGTGTGAGGATTATGAATGTACAGACATCAGTAAGATTTTAAATATTGGTTTCTCCTGAAGTAGTATGTAAGCACTTATTACTTCTTTTTCAATGACTGTGAAAGAAATTAATTCATAAATATATTTAGATATTTGGATAGCAATCCAGGAGCTGATCTATTTTCTGGAGTATGGGCTACAATAGCCTGAGGAGACTATAGACATCATCATTAAGAGCTGAGAATATTACTTCTTTGATTGGTAATGTAGCATGTCTGTTTTCACACAGTTCCATGATCCCCTTCATAAGGCTACGGCTGTGTCTCCATTAACAAGTGGTTTGTCTGAGTAGGAGCAGATCACAGGTTGAATCCATTGGTGCCAGGGCCCCTTTATCAGCCCTATTCAGAGGCTTTATTTTTGATGAAATTCAGTCTAGTCACCTCAACTGAGTGTTCTTAACACGGATGTGTTTTAAAATTGCCTAAAGGACAATCACCGTTTTTGACCATTATGTTTTCCACTCCCAGAAGGTGATGAATCACATTTGTTAAGTACCTACAGCAGAGGCTTCCAAAGCAAACCTTGTCTGTGAGCACCACATCTGCTCTGTGAAGTGAACCATTCAATGTGTTGTGTGAATGATGAGTGATAAGTGAATGCTTCAATTCAAACCCTGCAATTGCTCTATATCAAATGCTAAAGGGTCTGCAGCCTGAGTGGTACAGTAAGCTCTGATAGGCACGAGTAACTCAGTTTTCTATATGTGTTTCAATGTTTTGCAGACTCCAAATCATAAATACTTGCCAGAACTTTTCCTGTTAATCCACAGTTTTCTACCTGAGCATCTCCCAGGATTAGTAGTACTGGGAGCTCCCATGGCTCCCGCTTTTGAAAACCAGCATAATAAATCAAAGTTTTCACTGTCAGCACGTCAGTAATTAGTGTAACACTGAGGAGAAATTACAGTACACTTAAATTTTCAGCCTTTTGGGTCAGTATTGGAGTGAAGCCAAATTTGCAAAAATTGCTAGAGATCCCGTAGCCGTTAAAATAATAGCCCTGATCCTCTGATCTGAGATCCTCCTGGACAAGGTTCTCTAATTTAGCTAATGCTAGCACAGGTTAATCTGTGTTACCAAAAGTGTTGTTGGATGCAGAGGAGATATTCAACTAATCAGTGATTACTATCACTGCACTGTGGGTATGGTGTGTAATTTATTCCTGTGGGAAGCAGTTCTGAAATAAAACAGAAAAATATTAAAGTCTGCTTGAGTAGGTGTTACCCTTGTATGGAGAGCAATGATTCTGTGGGCTGGTCACATTTCGCACATCAGAGCAGCAGCCTAGGCTTGGTAGCAGTTGAATTGTTTACTGAACCTGAAAGAACTATTTACATAATGAAGTCTTACACTTTGAGTCCAGGTTTTAGAACCCAGTATCAACCTTATGGTCAATCATTTTTGAGGTTTTTATTTTACAATTCACTACCTTATGTTTTGAACAAATGAACAATTAAAGTCCTAATGAGAAATTCCATTTCCACCCCTGTGTTACTTAAAGCAATCAGTTACTCCACAGCTTCTTGCTTTTGCAAATTAAGGTACTGAACATGAAAACAGTTGGCAAAATAAATCTTTTGCTGTTTAGGTAAAATAGGGTGAATTTGTAGCTAAACTTGATGTGTGGAGTGTGAAAGGCAGAGCAGCCCAATACAGGGTGAACACTTGTATAATGCTGCCCACAAAATTATATTCTGAGCTATGTAATTTTCTTTTCCATTGGAGATTGATTTATAAGGACACCAAAAGAACAGACAACTTTAAACAAGAAAAGAGAGAAAAGTTTTCTTAAATATGTTCTGTATCTTATCAGAAATCATGCTAATTACAGACCCAAGACTGCTCATTACAATCATAGCTTCTCTCCTGACAGTTGCCTAATATTTACATCTACGGAAGTATTTGCAGCCATAAGTGTCACCAGTGCATCATAGTGGAAAGCTAGTATGTATTCACTAGATGACTTAGTTTGTGCAAGTTCCCTTTATAGCAGGACCCTGATAGCTACCATAACAGGATTACTTAAGTTGTCTTTGCCAAAAAGTTCTCAGAATAGCATAGCAAACTAGAGATGTCTGTAACCCTTTCCCAATGGAGCTCCTAGGCCACTATATGGGAGCTCACAACAACCATCTTTGACAGCTTAATTGTCTCTTGTGTGCGAGGAGTTGCTCTTTTGTATGCAACAATTTCATGTGCAACAATTTCATATAAATTGTCTTAAAGAGCCAAACTCAAATAAGCCCGACAGATATAGTATCTCATTGGGTGATGAGGACAGCAACATCACTGTGCCTATCTATCTGCCATCATACAGGGCAAGAAAATATTTTCAGGATATTTCCCATGTTCGCAGAGCTGTTGTCTCTGTATTAGAGAGAAGAAAATAACTTTAATTTCCATATATTGCCTGCTATTTAATAGTTGCTTCTCTTATGTACTGTGTTGCTTCACTTCAGATGGATGCAGAGTGCCGTCAGGCTGATGGACATGCTAGCCACTGCTGAAAGGGGACAATTCTTCTCTGACCTTCCAGTTGATCACATGCTCCCATTTCTTTCCTAGTAGCACAGCTGCAAATTATATCTCAAGAGCGAGGAGCTTCAGAAAACTCTTCACCTTTTTTGTTGTGTTACCTAAGTGCAGACTCAGATTATTTCTGCTGTTGGGCCAAGAGATCAGGGAGACCATAGCTACAGGTAGAGAGAAGGGAGGGCAGGGAAGACAGTTTCTGTAGTGGGGATCTCTTTCCTTCAGCCTAAGGTTGTATCCTTCAGCTTAGTTGTGAAAGGGGAACAACTCGTGCTCAAAGTTTAAAATATATTGGTTTTAAATCCCTATGATCTGAAATTGCTGTGTCTTGGAAAGCAGAAACTGGGAAGAAACCTCACACTCCATACATGGACAGTATACTAATCAGGAATGTGACCCTGGCCTGGAGCTAATTCACAACACAGACAATTGTCTTTAATTGTGATTTAGTTGTCATGCTAATCCATATTTTATTAATAACTGATATTTGCCTATAATGTACCTTATGACAGTGATGAAAGAAAATATTAGTAGCAATTTTAGCTGCTTTTCATAGTTGAAGTAGTCTTTTAATACCATTTGCTTTGGTTGAAACATTAAGGAGTAATACTAGATATGAGAGTTACCATGTTAAAGACACCCCTAAGCCCTCCAAAAATCAGTCTTACATCTTAAGTAAGACAGTATTATTTTAAACACTTCATAAAATTTGGCCTTTGAGAATAAGAAAAAATGTTTTGGCTGAAAAAATGCCATCCTAGCAATGATATACTTTCTATTCAATTTTTCAGGGATGGCATTTCGTCTGCTGTTTCCTTACCAGTATGAATGACTACAAAAATATGAGAGAAAAGTTTAGAAGGGACTTTTTTTGCCCACATTGAAGGAATGTGCTATTAGATAAAAGGAAGCATGACATAAATAGAAAGAAAAAATGAGGGGAAAAAATCCTTTGCTTGAGAAAGAACTCTTTGTGAAAAAAGTACACAGCCAAGCTTTGAAATCTATTATGCAACTGGAAGTAAGGCATTATGCAATGTTAACTCATGAAGTTTAAATATATATCTACCACAGTAAAAGTTGCTTGTATATTACTGCTGTGTGCTGTTCTGTTTCCTAAGAGTATCTGAAAGTCAAATTCACTCTAAAGAAATCTTTAACCAGCATCTCTGTTTACATCATTTTCTGCCGAATCTTTCTGCAATGCAGGCTGCTTCGCAGCATCTGGCTTCTAAATGAACCCAGGGGTTAGTTGATGGCACACTGTATTCCCTAATATCTGAAGAGTAGGAATAAAATATGGTCCCTCTTGAGGCATGTGTCCTGTATAATTAGACACTGAATTTTTATTTGATGCATAATAACATTATGTGAAAAACTCATAAGAAAATCTGAAATCACTTGGAAATGAGCAGATTTCAGTTATCAAGACAAGTCTGCTCCTGAAAGTGAAAGATCTGGCAGACTTAGTTTATAAATTTTTTTCCCCTGTAATCAAGCAAAACATAACACATGTTAATAGGGCTCAAACAGTTTTGATCACAAACGTCAAAGAAAAACATGCCAAAAGCTATTCCATCCAAAATGAAATAAAAATCCCTGTTTTTTACTGTACTTTTGTACATTTTGATTTTCTGAATGTGAGTTTAGATTTTTTATATAGTAAAAGCGTGGATAAACTGTAAGTTAATTCAATAATTTAATTTTTAATTTACAAAAAGGCAAAAATATATTGTCCCTTATGTGGAAACACATAAATGGATTTGTGTGAAGAAATTCTTTAAAAATTTAGGTAGCATCCTGAGTTAAATATCTTCTTTGGTAATGCTCATAACTATCACTTATGAAAATAAAAATAACTATTACTCTATTTACAAAAATAATGCATGTAGATATGCATACTCACAGACAGAAATTAACATAAACAAATTTGCTGGATTCATTGAGTTTGTGACTGGTCTGCTCTGTGTTGTAAGTGCATACTGAGAAAAGTAGTGCTTAGTCATAACCAACACTGCATAATTAAAATATCAAAGATGTAGGAACAAAAATGTTCATGAACTAAATATTGAGATAGGAATTTAGGAAGGAATTAAGACGTACAGTAAATATACTTATCTGGCAGTTGCTTTCCATGAGAACAGCAGACGAAAACTGTACCTTGTACCAGTCCTGAGAACTTGTTTCCATGTCACAGCTAGTGTTAATCTTGTCTTCTTTGCAGTTACATCACAGACTCACACAACCTATTGAGCATAAGCTCCAAAAGGATGAGCTGCAGATATGCAACTGTTGGAATCAACGGGGTGCTAATATTAATCAAGAGCCCTGGGAAGATACTCTTGTGGAAGGATTTGAATGTGTCTGGGGACAAATAGAGACATGGAAATTTATTCTGTCTGCTTATCTGAGGGCTGAACACTTTTGCTAAAGTTGTGAAAGTAGTACTATATTTATGAAATCTTTGCCATTTCTTCTGTTATTGTCAATCCGGTTATTGTCAATCTGCCTCTGCCCAAAATAATAGCAAAATTATGAATATACAGGTCTGTGAGTAATGAAAGATATAATAACCTTCCCTGTGACTTTTCTGTTTAACAAAAGACAAAAGTAAAGACACATATCAAAGCATTGTGCTTTTGGAACTATTCAGGTTATCTAAGTTCTGAGATATACAAATTAACAGAAAGAGTATATATTGCTGGTTTTAGTTTCTATAGTGATACAATTTTTAAAATGTCTTCTGAAATCTGCAAAGGTCACGTTGAAGATGATATAGAAGATCTTACTATTCTTTCACACAGGAAGTGTCAGCACTGTATTTTTACACCCTCCAGGGTCTTTTCTGGTGCATCAAGTTAGAACTTTTTCAGAATATTTTTGAAGCGACACTTAAGATACATTAGAGAGTAAATAGGGTATTGCTACGAATTTATGTTGAAGTCACATAGGCCATTCGCTAAAATTTGTTTTCAAAATGAAACTGCATTTTATATTCTGAAACATAAAGATGATTGGAAGAATCAAAATGAATATCCATATTTTTTCTGTATATATTGTTTTCTTAATGCACAGCAATTCACTCCTTGTTAATACCATTGTTTTGTCCACAGTTTGCAAAATACTTGCATTTGAATACACCAGGAAATACATATCACCTTTTTCACATCACAGAGAAGACTGACTGTAGATATAATCTTTGCCTTGATTTGTCTGTTGTTGATTAGTGTGCCCAGATGTGGACATAAGAGTGTTACAGTGGATGAAGAACTCTTAAATAGCATACATATGCTATTCAGTCTTGAGGTAATTGGAAGAGAGCGGGTCTTCAGCTGAAGTGGCAAACACATTTGCAAAAGAATAATCATGGAATAGATCCAGAACAATTTCATAACTATGGCTGGAAATATTTTGTCTCACTGCCAAGATGCTTCTTAAACATCTGCTGAATAACTTTCCATGAGGTTTTTTTCCTCCATGTAGAAGTCCTTAATTGCAGCTGTTGTGTCAAAACTCTATCAAAATAAGCCAAGAGCTTAGCCATAAAGTTCAATGGAGTTTGGAGTTTGGATCTGGAATGTTTAAGTAGTTCAGTGCTAATGTCTCTAGTGTTGACCTGTTATTAATTTTAAGGAAAGAATTTTTTTATACATTATAAGAAAATTATACATTTTATATTGAGTGAAGTCATATTTTTTTCTTTTCTCTGGGACAGTGGTAATTGGCAGTCTTGCCCATCTCACTGTGGGGGCCTTGTGCTCTGTAATATTCCCTTCTTCCTGATGTTCAAAAGTGTTACTAAGATATACTTTGGTACTGAGGTACGGTGTAAGGGGAAATTCAAAGTGGGTGGGGCTATATAATAAGAGTACTGGTGATGGGAGGATAAAGCAAGAACTAGCTAGCATCGATGACTAAGACATTTTTAAGTACATAGAGAGGAAGAGAAACTTGGTTCTGAGAAAAAAACCTGAAAGCCTTGGAGGTGAGAAAGTATGTAAAAAAACTTGCCTATCAACGCTGGTCACTGTGATGGGGTGATAGTGGAGTCTTTAAACAGAGATTGAAAGCAGTTCTTTCTTTTAAAGGAAAGTGATTTCTAGCACTAACAGGTTTCACAGCTCTCCCTGAAGGAGAGCTTATATGCTGACTTGAAAATATATTGTCATTGGTGTAAATTAATTGATAAACTCAATTTTTTTTCTTATGAGACTGCTCTATACAAAATAGTGGTTTTAACTGTAGCAGAGTTAACAAGCAGCAGCCTTCTGTCAATTACTGAGTCGTAGCATCTGAGTCAAAATGAACCAGTTTTAAAATTTGGACCACTGTTCTGATATATGTAAGGAGCCAAGAAATGGAGAAGATAAAGTGTTTCAAATATCTCTAGAAATTACCATGTATTCAATAAAATCCTTTTACTGTGTCTCACCCACCAAGTAACAAAAGAGACTACAAACAAGAAGTGAGAAGCTAGGAGTGCAGACTCAGTCACTAATCTGCTAGAAAAGCCTCCTCCAGAATATGAAATATCTCACATCATGGTCACCACACTCAGTTGTTCTTTATGCCAATTATAACCTAATCTACATCTGCCCTGATTCTTTGCTATTTTTAGTCAGATAAATATTATTTTTATTGAAATCTAAAATTAAAATCCAACTAAAAGAAGAAAACTGTAACTTCTTTTTAATTATTATTTTTTAATGCAGTCCTGTCCCCTGAAGCTGAAAAAGGGGCAAAGTATCAATCAATTACTATTTTTGGTACTGCTAGCTGTGGAGAGGAGTAGGTGGAATAGAGCCACCTGCTGCTAAGATTTCAGCAGCCAGTGAAAATTGTTGCTTTTGCTATTGTTATTAGTACCTGAAAGAAAACGGCTTGACAACCAAGAAAAATAAATTTGAGTTAAAGCCATTTTAAATGACGGTTTCTCCACAACTATAGTGGTACAAGATGGTAAATGCTCTCTAGACAGACAGTGAGAATAAAGTCTCCAATTCATTTCTTAATGCAGGTAGGAAGACAATGAAATCCTGAACAATGCACAGGGAAAGAAGTTACACTGAATGGTATTCACAGGTGGATGGAGCATTGCTGCAAGTGGAATAAGGAGTGACACTTTATAAGGAAAAAGCAATAATAAAACTGTTCCTTCATCCTACCTGATCTGTCTTGGAAAAGCAGACTTCCCTCTTTTGCCAGGGAAGACTATAAAGCATTCAAATACTCAAATGCATTCTTCAGTGATTCTGGAAACTACTGAAAAACACCTGAAAGACAATGCTGTCATAGGACACAGGCAGCACAGCTTCATGAGCGGAAAGTCCTGCTTCTCAAACATTTCCTTCTATGACAAGGTAACCCACCTAGTTCATTAAGGGAAGCCAGTTGATATAATCTTTTTGGATTTCAGGAAAACTCTCAATACCATCCCTCACAGGATCTTTCTGGACAAAATGTCCAGCACACAACTCGATAAACACATCATGTGGTGAGTGAGCAGTTGGCTCACAGGTCAAGCACGGAGAATAACAGTGAATGGGGTAACATCAGACTGGTGACCTGTCACTATTGGGGTTCCACAGGGCTCTATCTTGGGCCCTGTGCTCTTCAATATCTTCATAAATTACTTGGATGAAGACCAGGAAGGGATACTAAGAAAGTTTGCAGATGACACAAAAGTGGGAGGAGCTGTTGGCTCCCTCGAAGGCAGGGAGGCCCTGAAGAGAGACCTCAGCAAACTAGAGGACTGGACAGTCACCAACCACGTGAAGTTCAACAAGGAGAAGTGCCAGATTCTGCATCTGGAATGGGGCAACTGTGGGTGCACATACAGGCTGGGGAATGAGATGCTGGAAAGTGGTGCCAGGGAAAGGGACCTGGGGGTCCTGGTCAATGGCAAGCTGAATCTGAGTCAGCAGTGCCCTGGCAGCCAGGAGGGCCAACCGTGTCCGGGGGGCACCAGGCAACACATTGCCGGCCAGTTGAGGGAGATGATTGTCCCACTCTGCTCTGCACTGGTGCAGCCTCACCTTGAATATTTTGTGCAGTTTTGGGCACCTCAATATCAGAAAGATCTTAAGCTATTGGAGATCTTCCAAAGGAGGGTAACAAGGATAGTGAAGGGCCTTGAGGATAATCCATATGAGGAACAGCTGAGGTCACTTGGTCTACTCAGCCTGGAGACCTCCTTGCAGTCTACAACTTGCTTGTAGGGGAACAGGAGGGGTAGGCACTGATCTCTTCTCTGTGGTGACCAGTGATAGAACCCAAGGGAATGGTCTGAAGTTGTGTCAGAGGAGTTTTCGGTCAGATATTAGAAAAAGGTTCTTCACTCAGAGGGTGGTTGGGTGCTGGAACAGGATCCCCAGGGAAGTGGTCACACAACCAAATCTGAAAAGTTCAGGAAGCGTTTGGATGATACTCTCAAGCACATGCTCTGACTCATGGGGATGGTCCTGTGCAGGGCTGAGGGTTGGACTCAATCATCCTTGTGTGTCCCTTCCAACTCAGCATATTCTGTGATTCTGTCATTTTCATTAACAAAAGATGAAACACCATCTTCCAGGGGGATAGATACACTAGATGATCCAGAGCTTCCTATGAGTCTTTTGTGAGCTTGAATTCAGACTTGATTGTTAGTGTTCATAAGCTGTCACGCATCAGCAATCTACCTGAGATGACTGTAGTGAAGCACTCCTTCAAGATATGACCCATCTGTCCTGCAGTTGGTGGGGCTAATGCAATCCTGAGTAGAATGAGCTGGGTTGGAATCTTTATGGTCAGATGTCAAAAAATTCACAAGGGACACTCAGGACCTCAGCAAAAGACAGTTCCAGCTGCGCAGTGGTTGCTCTATCCCCAAAGCTGCAGGACTTCTGCATTTCCCTGTGCCCAGGTTCAGTCAGTAGCAAGGTTGGGTTCACGTTACCAGTGGGAATGCACACACACTGTGCACACACAGCCAGCCACATAGGTCACCACCAATGGAAAATAGTGACCCATCTGCACCTATATGGATATATAGGTCTTGTGTAAACATGATCAGCATGGACTACCCAGTGCCGTTCCTCTCCTCCTGCTGGTCAGGATTGAAGTCTGCTAGTGGTATGTATACGTATATATATATATTACACACACATATACACTGTATGCATCACTCCAGCTGCTGACCTTAGCCTCTCAATCAATCCAGTAGCTGACCCCAGCTTCCTAGTCTTCCAGTTGTTTGCATCTGCCCATTTGAACACCCTGAGGTTTGCAGCCTCACTCCTGTGGCTGGTACTCAGACTTCTACACACACATGCAGAGTCAAGTGTTTACAGTAAATCATCCCAGTTCTGTGGGAACGGAAGCAAAAGAGTTTTTTTCCATTAGGATAGGGCCAAGTGATTAATTTTTTATATAGCTAGACAGACACAAGAAGAAGCTGACAAGCCCCAGGATTTACTGTGAATAATTCCCTTGCACTGTGAAGTATACCAGAATATGTACTTCTCCACTTTGCCAGAAATGAAATCCTGACAGTGTATTGAAAAAAAGTTTCTTGTAACATGGAATCAAATTTTGCCAAAGTGCTCTGAAGATGTGTATTCCGAAAAGTTGAAATAGAAAAAATATTATAAACATGACCCTAGTATTAAAATATCAGTATCTGATATTCCACAGAATGTCATAGGTCTTGGTCAAAAACAACACACCAACCATATTTCAGAGACTAGAAATCCCTATTTTACTGGTGAATTTGGTCACATTTTAAAATATACTTGGCTTGCCTCGTGTTTGCTAGTCTGGATCTTTCCTCTCACAAATAGTCTGAAATAAACTCATTTTGAATTTACGTAGTGCCTGACAGAAAAATGTAAAGTGAGTGCTAGTGAGAAAGCAATAAACATGAATTGGCAACTTGATTTTAGTAGTGTGTTGTGTATTGGGAGGTTTTATATGCTATCAGTGTACATGCCTATATATTCTTTCTCCCTATAAAATGGATTCTACTCCAGCAAATTGGATTATGGCAGCATATGATTGGTAAGAAGGACATACCTTATTTAGCTATAAACTGCCTTCTTGCATCATTTCAGGCACAAAATGCAGAAATAACGTATACTCAGCAGGCCCATTTTATGTTTTTCTTCAGCAAAAAGTTTACAAGTTCACAACTTTTTTTTTTTCTTTCTACATAAAGTAATTTTAGAGAATCTGCAATAGGCTAAGGACTAAGAAACAGCAAATGACAAAAAGAAGGCCTTTGAATGAAGTGGATATTGCCACATCTCATTCAGACTAAAGTATAGGGATTTCTTCAGTTCAGATTGCAGGCATTAATGATCCCACGCTGACACAAATTTTACTTCAACTGTCTAGGAAGCTGAGTTAATAGGAAGAGTGTAAACAATAGAGACTCAAATGAGAGTATATGTCTCCTCCTGACTAATTTTTTTAAAATAAGAACATTTTTAGGTCATATTGCAGCTGGGTAATAAGGCTTGATATCTTTTTACTGACAGGGTTTTGCAAAATTTAACTAGTTTTACAGACATAATTACATAATTAATAAACAAATGCCTCTGTTTTCATGTTTTCCCATGGAAAAGTTGAATTTATTTAGCTTTCACAAAAAATGGAATACTAATATCATCAACCTGTAAGCTATTTTAGTTTACTACTCCTTAAACAGTCATATTGAGCTTTGCCCTTAAAAATTTGCAAAAGCAAGGTTGAATGATTAGTGAACATGATTAATATACACTAGGGATTTCACATAATTCTTTATAGCTTTTAAATCAATTGGATTAATGATAATAAATTGATTAGTTGCATCTTCTCATCCCTTTCCATCTCCTTTCTCTTTGTTTTCCATTTCCTTCCCTATTTTCTCCTCCTCTGTTTAGCTGATCCCCTCTATTCTTTCTATTCCTCACTCTCTTTTATTCCCCTCTTTTATTTTTATTCCTGAATTTTCCTTCTTTTTCATCCCATTTTCTCTTTTTTTTTCCTTTCCCCCTCCCTCTTTATTTCTTGCCTTGCTTTGATTATGATTATTAAAATTTTAGTGATTTTCTTTAAAGAAATTTGGCAGAAATTGAGTAGAAAGAGAGGAAAGAGATTCAACTGACTGAGGGTAGTTAACAGATATTGTTAGAGACCCAAATATAGCTTTAACATAACGACAGCAACGTAATACTGAGATTGACTTCAGTGGAAGTACCACTAAAGACACTGCAAGTCAAATTTTTATTTGAGATTAGCATAAAACACACAGTGGGGATTCCTTGTGGGCGACTAACTCACCTGATTGCTGTATTTCAGCGGGGCAGGCAGAGTCCCACTACCATCAATGGACACAAAGCCATGCGTCTGTCCATTCATTTATGTCACTCATTTTAACCTGCCATCTTAATAACCACCTCATTTGCAGAGTAAAATGGGATGAATCCCATCTATCCTATCAATACCTAGGTGAGAATTAGGGCACAATATTAAAGCACAATGACACTCCAAGCTGCCAGTCTTCCCACATAAAGAAGCATTTAAGCCAGTGCTGCTGGCAGTTATCTCCTGTACTCTGAATTCAGTGGAAAAGCGTATTTTGTGCCCAGAGTATACTTTACTATAGACTTTTATAAATGTAACTTGAAAGTACCTAATATTACTACATAGGTAAGTACCGTGACCTTTCTAACATGCTTGACTATCTGCTGTTTTTCTCTTTCTGATAACAAAGCACTATCCTTCCTAGCTTTATTTGAGATGATCTGTGGAGACTTGTGCATCTGCGAAGATTGCATGTGTAATTGTAGATGGCTGGGATTCCATTAGAGACATTCAAATGCAACTGTAGCTGAACCAGGACACATAAACAATCTCATCTAAAGAAATATATTGATCTAGACAACAACCAACATTTTAACTTCCTTTACTCTGCTAGGGGGTTGGAAAGCCTCTTGAACAGGTTAATTTTTACCATGAAACTTGAGTCACACTCTGAGATACGTTTATAAGATCTGTTTGTTTGATTCTAGAAATGTGATCATATCTACTATTTGGATTTAAGTTAGCTGCATGGCACTGTTTCTTCCTTTTCCATTTGCTTTTTAATGCATCAAGAACTTGTGGATAAGGCTGAAATTTACCCATAGTTTTAAACCTCATTTATGTGTGAGGTGGCTGTTCATGAAATAATGTGTCGATTGTTCACATGGTTGCTAAATAGTAAAAATTATGTGATTCTATGTGTTGTGTTGTAGGAAAGAATAAAAAACCACAGATACTGATTATTTTGTGATTGTGTTTGTGTATGCATCTTTGTGTGACAGAAATTTTGCCTCTGACAATTTCCATTGTAAGATACTATATTCAGTTGCTTTTCTCTTTCCTGAATTTTATCTATTTAGACTGTATTTTGCCATGTTGGACATCACAAGCAAGACCTCTCCATTGCCAGAATGACTGCCTACATCATAAGTTGTTATTTAAATTAACATAGTTTATTTTGCATTGAGGAAGATTAGGTTCACAGATTTTATGTGCTGCTAGGAAGAAATTCCTGGAATCATACAATGATTTGGGTTGGAAGGGACCTTAAAGATCATCTAGTTCCAACCCCCTTGCCATGGGCAGGGAACCTTCCACTGGGTCACTTTACTCGAGCCCCATGCAGCCTTGTCTTGAAGACCTCCAAGATATGGGCAACTTTTTCCAGCGTCTTGCCACCCTCAGAATAAAGAATTTCTTCCTAGTATCTAATCTAAACCTATCCTTCTTCAATTTAAGACCATTCCCCCTTGTACTATCACTACAGGCTCTTGAAAAAAAGTCCCTCTCCAGCTTTCTTGTAGGCCCTCTTTAAGTACTGGGAGGCTGCTATAAGGTTTCCCTGAAGCCTTCTCTTCTCCAGGCTGAACAGCCCCAACTCTCTCAGCCTGTCTTCACAGAAGAGGTGTTCCAGCCAGGTGATCAACCTGTGGCCTTTTCTGGACTCATTCCAACAGTCTTTTACATGTTGAGGTCCCCCCTTCCAGTACTCCAGGTAGAGTCTCACAAGAGAAGAGAAGAGAGGGATAATCACCTCCTCCGACCTGCTGGCCACATTTCTTTTGATGCAGCCCAGGATGTGGTTGGCTGCCTGGGCTGTGAGGGTACCCTGTTGGCTCAAGTTTGACTTTTCATCCACAAGCACTCCCAAGTCTTTCTCCATAGGGGTGCTGGAAATACTGAGGGCAATGAGTGAGCTTCATGTTGATCCTTTCTTCTATTTACTTGTTCTTGTCATCAAAATAAACCTTTCTGTGAAGGCAGTTTCAAGAACATTTGTCATGGAGAAAATCTTAAATATGTTTTAGAAGATGCCAGTTTCTGCAGTAGAAGAATTTAATTACAAGTCAAAACTGAGTTGTACTAGAACAGTCGTTTGTATGCTGTAGCAGCATAGATTTCTCACTACCAAGGAAAATGATATAAGTAAAAAGGGATTTGTTTAAAGGTCTAATTAAGATAAAACAATGCAAGGCTCTTAAAGGTGATTGAAATATAATATTTTTTTACTTTAACCCGAGGAAGAAATTCTTTAGCAGTCAAGTAAAAAAAATGCTTAAGCTCACTAGAAGGTGAACATAAAAATGAACCAGATCACTGCAGATTTGATTAGTATAAGTCTTTTACAGAGACATATGCCTACAAAGTAGATGTCTTGCTATTGTGTATTAAGGAACAAATTGATCTATCCAATATAAAATCAGATTCAATTAGTGGAACTAGCACATAGGCTAGTGATCTAGGAATAAGGAAAGATGGGGTTCCCTTGACATGTTTCTATGGGAGGGTAAGGTGCAAGAACAGTTAGCAAGCTGATATTTGCAGGCTTTCTAATTTCATATCTTTTTCTGTTTCTCCCTGATGGGACAGAGTACATACCTGCCTTAATGTCAGTGGTGCCCAGCCCCACCAAAGAGATGTGGTCGTTCCACATCTGTGCATTTTAAGTTTACTCTAGAGTTACTCCAAGAAAAGCTGAAATACTACAGGGAGGCTGAAATTACTTGAAGTTCGCTTCTGTTTCAGGGGTTGGTAGCATGAACTGAAATCAGGCCAAAGACCATTTTCTCTCAGGAGAGATTTTTCACAGAATGTAACTGAGCCACTGGTTTGCCTGTGTGATTTCCAGCCTTTAACAGAGATAATCATTTATTTGGGTGGCTGATATTGCCCTCACATATGTTTTTCAGACTATTTTCTTATTTTAGCTATCTCAGTAGAATCTGTTCTGTAATCTTTTCTTTCATAGACAGGAAACTGGCAGCATAGTCTTAATAACATTTGTTTCAGTCTTACATTATTGTGACATGCGGGTACATGTACCTTTTAAAGACTGCGGAGATATTGGAAATAGTTTCAGTGAACCAGATTGCTTTGATAAGTAAGTACAAGCAAACTCATTAGAAGAAACCTAGCGACGGAGGCAAAGAGCTCTACTTGCCCTTGTAGAATAAATACTGCAGTGTAGCATAGCATTTACACTGCTTCCAATATATGAGCTAGCTCATTTAAAATGAGGTCAAGTTGTTCCAACATTACACTGCAATCTAGAGCGAAAACATATGTCTATCTATATAAATATATAACACAGATTCTGCTGGCTGGACATTGTTTTTCAGAATTAATATGTCACTGGACTTTATGATCTTTTTAGCTGCTGAATAGCTCTTCTTCCATCTCTGCAGCTTAAACTGTTTCACAGGCAGTATTGTTGAATCTCAGTAAAATTTCTAGGCAGTTTCCAGCACCTGTTGTATTATCTCATCAAGTTTTGTTGAGATTTCTTCTGCCAATTGGTTTTGACCACACTCTAGTGCATGACATTCTTCCTCCAGTCTTTTACATCAATAATAAACCTACAAATAGATTTTAGCCATGTTGGAGCCTATGATTTGTTTACACTTTTTTTCTCTCCCACCTAATCATCAGTTCTTCTCTCACCCTCCTCTTTTTATTCTATCTTGTAATTCAAACAACTTTTTATCAACCCTGCAGTCTCTGGAGGTCCTAGATTTCCATCTTTTCTCTAACAGACTCAAAATTTTTTCTCTCTACCACTGTCTCTGTGATGTCTACAGCATCATTACATAATTTCTTAGGAATGTATCCAAATATTTAATGATAAAACTATTTCATACAATGCCTTTACAATTGCTGTAAAAGTTGCAAAACTCTTTCTGTATCATTGTGTCTATTTAATATGTCCAGTAACCAAAATCCTATGTAGCCCTAGCCTGTCCAATCCTCACAACTTTCAGTTCATAGAATGACCTTCTTGCTGTACAGGAAGCAATCAGTCTCCTGAGTCTTTATCATTCAAAGATGGAAAAAAACCCCCCAAAATCAAGCTGTAATGCAATTGACATTTTTCATTGTAACAAGAAGATATTCTGATAGGTAGTATGCTTTTCATAACATTTATGTCAGGACAATTTATTTTTATTTGGCAGGCTGGTGATGGTTATAGAACTGACATAGTCTTACTTCACTGGCTAAGAAGTCGGTGGTTCAAGGAGCTTTTATTCAAGGAGCTTTTATTCAAGGAGTAATGAAGGTGTAAGACTAAAGCAAGTAAATTATTTTCACAACCACAGGGTCTCCAAGCTGCAGCACAAGGACAAAGTTGCCTGTGGACAGAGACCTCTAAAGAAACCACTTTGGACGAAACAGTTTCCTATAATGCAAAGGACTTTACAAACTTGGGGTAGGAGACCTGGCAGAGGGTATGGGTGTGTTTATTCTCATCTTGTTCATATCTAGATTAATGTGTTAGTATATTTTAGGTAGAAATAAAACTTGGGCTTTAAAGCGGAGAAGAGCAGGCAGCAGTTCTAACAGTTGCCTACCCTTTTGGCCAAATGCTCTCTCTGGAGGGCGTACCCTTCATTGCTAGGCAAAGCCTTAACATGCCCTGCAAGAGGACATCCCTGAAGATGCAGTGCAGTGGACAATGGGGGAAGCAGGCACCCTGGAGCAGAGGAGGGAGCTTGCCTGTACTTGTAGATGGTTACCTTGGGAATGCACAGTGGTTTCTTCAGATTTTATTGTGGCTTGGGAAAATGCTGAAATTTCCTGTACTAGAAAGCAAGGCTGAAAGAAGGAGTTTATCTTATCAATGAGCAGAAAGCTGAGTCTGTATTTTGGTTTTTCTCACCCAGTAAATTGGTGTTTTCCCTTTGTAAGAGTAACCATTTTTGTTTACTGCAATCTAGGTTTAACACTGAAAGTTTGAGAGACAGGTCTATTGTAAAGGCTGCAAAATGTTAAAAAAATATTTTTAGTATATAACATGGAATATATACGTGTGCATAGAATATATTTAATTACTACTTTTAACAATTTGTAGATGAAATTTAGAAATTCAGAACACTAGAAGACACACAGTAAATTAGAGACAAAGTAAAGAAACAATATTCCTATTTCCCAGTCTTAATGTTATTTCTTATGTTTCAAAGACATCTTGTATTATGTTGAACCGGCCATTTTACTTCCATGACTTTTATACAAAAAAAGTTATGAAAGGTTGATTATAAGAGTGTAGGAAAGAAATAACTTTGAATAAGCTAACTACTGAAGCAAATTATAGAAATAGGAAAATGTAAAGCACATCTAAACCAGGGAAGGTTGCCCAGTGGCCTAGGAATTAGACTTCGCATGCAGAAGAGATGTATTTGGCATCTGGAATATATTCAGTCCAGAGGACAAGCAGAAACCCACTTAGATAGAGGTATTAGTGCATCAAAGAGGAAAGGATACAAGGACACATATATGATGTAGCGTGAGGCCAAATCTTTATTGAGCCAGGTAAAGTGCCTCATGCATGTAGCTGTTCCAACCTCTGACATCCATCTAGAAACAAAAATAACATCTCAACCTGAATAAGATGCCCATATCTGATTGGAAAGATGGATTAAGACCTGGTAACCGCTGATAATTCTGACTAGTCACCAACATATGAATGGATTAATATTTGGAGCTAAGTGGATTGCCTATACTAAAGGTTTTAATATTAATCTGTAAGTATTTTAAAACACTATAGATTATCTCAGATAAATGCTCTACAACATTAAAGCATTAACCTAATATTTTTAGTCCAAGATGTGACATATTTATTGAACTGAACAAATTAAAAACATATAGTATCTGTATCTAGAGACAAATGCATCACTGCAGTGCCTACAGTCTGAGACACCTAATTGTGCTCATTATACCTCTAATTTTTTTGTTAGAAAAATAATAAAGAAAAAGTGTATTTCATGGCCAAAAATAAAAAAAAAATTAAACTTTCTGTCACTACTTTCTGTAGATTGTTTAAATGAAATTCCAGTGTTTTAAGTGAAATAAATATGTATTTTGAAAAGTTTCCCATTAAAAATTGAATAATAACCATATGAGCTTCGGCCCACAGTGAACCTTGTCAGCAATGATAAGCTAGGCTTCAGTCCATTTAACTTTTAATGAATAGTTATGTATGTAGTTAGTTATTTTGTATTATTCTGTATGTTGGATTCAGTTACTGAGCACATCCATTTCCATAGTGATAAAGGGATGCCATTTCATAATTACTCTATAAAAAAAAGCCCAGACATTTAGAAGGCATGGATCTGTTTGTGCTGACTTCATGTCAGAAAGTATGAGCTTGAGAGCATTTTCCATGCATTTCTGTACTCTTTTGCATTTTGCCTACTAGCTTTTTTTCAAGGCTTTTTAAATGCATCTTTATATGAATATTTAGGGTTTTTTAAATGTTTTGAATAATTGTTTTAAATAACAAAAACACTAATATGAGGATTTAGTTCTAATAGGCAAAAAGAGTGAGTCCATCATTAATTAATTCCTTTTACTTGAGGGCATTGGCCATCAACTGTCTGGTACTAAATGACCCTGCCTGGTTGGGAATTCAAAATATGGCAGAACCACAGTGAATTTTCAAGTTTGTAGACCCATTAATTTTGATCCATAGTTTAGAGAAATTCTGAGAGCATAAGATCTTAGGAATTAAATAAGTAGAATCCAGACTGAATTAAATTGTGTTTTGTACTTAAAACCTGATGGGATTCAGGTGTTAGTTGGGATTTTGTTTTGGTTGTTTTTCTTTGTTAGAAAATTGATTTGGTTGTGTGCACAAATTTCTCATCCATAGAGCAGGAAACACTTTTCAGCTAATTTTAACTTGCCAATCACCCTCGATGAGCTGAACCAGAAGAGCATTGTTTGGTGGCTGTCCCTTGGGACCAACGTAAATATAGACTGATTTAGGGCTGTTGTTTTTCAGAAATACAGATCCTATCTGAAGTCTAGGTATCTGAGTAGAGTTCCCAAGAAAGTACCTCTTTCAGATGAGAAACTGCATTTCGGAGTCTGGGTCTACCAGCAGTGTTCCAATCTTCCAGCCTGGTCTTCTCAGGAGGGATCCGTTTTCTGCATTCATGTTCTCAGAGAGTCCAATTGGTGAAAATTGATCTTCAAACCAGACACTCTGTATTTATAGCAGCATAATAGTTTGCCTGAATTTTGGCTGGGAGACAGAATTCTCCATTTTCCTGGACTTTCAGATCCTTCCCACATGATAGGATCTTCATTCTCTTTTTGCTTTATTGTTGATTTTCTTTGTACCTGAAATTCTCTTTTCAATTCATTTCTCTTGAACATTTTCAACCCAACTTACAAACATTCATGGTATAATATATTAGTGGAAGGACACATTTAGCTTCCTAGAGTAGTAGATTAGAGAAGTCTTGATAGACTTTACATCATTTCAGGTACAATTTGTACTCCTCCTGACCATGGCCACTAAGTAATCCATACTTTCTTTTGCCTTTTTATCACTCAATTTAAAGAAAAGGAAGGTGATGATCTCTTCTTAGCTTCTTGCGATATAATTGCAGCTATAAAAACAACTCTGGTTATTGCAAGCATTGTAACATTCAATGGTATTGTTGTTTTAACTATCAGTTATTCTTTGCAAGGGAGGAGATTAGTTTATTAGTGTGATTTCTATACATAGTTTTCAGTTTAGCTTATTATACAAATAATTGCTATTAGCTAATAGTTTTATTTCTTCCAGGGAAAATTTAGGGGTTTTGCTGAAGAGTCATAAGTCTACAATCTCTGTTATCTTTTATGAGAACATCTATTAACTGCAAAGCTTCCAGGTCTTATATCTGACACTTTGATTGTCACTGTAATTGATTTTACCTTTGTCTTGGCATTGTGATTGTTTTGTAATTTGTTGATGATTAATGGCTGTCCTCTGGTTACCCTGCTTGGCTAAGCCTAAGGCATAAACCAAGTTTGTTTTGACTCTGACTTGTCCTAAAAGATGTCAAAAACTAGTTCAGATTTATCATATGGGGAAAAAGGAGACTCAGCACATTCATGGCATCCTCAGCCTCTCAGCTGAGCAGATGGAGAGCTACAAATGGCTTTGCAGAATGCTAATTTTCTTATTTAAAGAGATATATGGGGACTTCGCTTTCCCTGTTTCTAGGGTGGTCCACATCATTTATCTTACAAAAACATTTGGCACAGTGGTAAAAAAAATTTTTATGGACAAACCATAGGCAAAAATTTGAGTCCCTATATATTTACTTAACGTTCCTTTTCTTGCCTCAAGTCGAGATGTCAAAGTTGACAGTGTAATACCTAAGGCTGATCTTGAGATTGATCTGAGATTTATCAGAGACTATGATTTTTTGTTGTTGTTGGTTTTTTTTGTTTGTTTGTTTGTTTGGTGTTTGTTTTTTTTTGTTTATTTTAACTGCAAGTGAAAAGGTGAGCTTGTGTTTACATAGCAATGAGGACGCAGCAGCTGAATGTATTCCTAGGCGTTTCAGCAGTACCTGCTATCATATTCATTTTGTTTCATCTGTAAATTTGCTTAGTATCCCTTCCAGTGCTGTGTCCAAGTCATTTACAAAGATGTTGAAGAGCACAGGGCCCAAGATGGAGGCAGTGACAGGTCACCAGACTGATGTTACCCCATTCACTATTACCCTCTGTGCTTGACCCGTGAGCCAATTGCTCACTCACCATGATGTGTTTATCCAGCTGTGTGCTGGACATTTTGTCCGGAAGGATACTGTGAGGGATGGTATGGAGAGCTTTGCTGAAATGCAAAAAGGTTATATCAACTGGCTTCCCTTGATGAACTAGGTGGGTTACCTTGTCATGGAAGGAAATCAGGTTTGGTAAGCAGGTCTTTCCCCTCATGAAGCCGTGCTGGCTGTGACCGATGACAGTGTTGTCTTTCAGGTGTTTTTCAGTACTTTCCAGAATAATTTTCTCCATAACTTTACCAGGCACTGAAGTGAGACTGACAGGCCTCTAGTTTCCAAGGTCCTCCTTCTTGCCCTTCTTGAAAACTGAGACAACATTCTCCAGCTTCCAGTCAGCTGGGACATCTCCGGATTCCCAAGACTGCTCAAAAATCATCGAGAGAGGTTTTGCAACGACATCAGCCCACGCTTAGAGGATTCTTGGATTAATCCCATCAGGCCCTCTAGATTTGTAGGGATCCAGCTGGAGCAGCAGATTCTGCACAATTTCAGGGTAAACTGGGAGTTGATCATTCTCACAGTTGTGGTCCTCCAGCTCAGGGTGCTGAGACCCGCTTGGTCCCTCATCCATGTTGAATATAGAGGTAAAGAAAGTATAAAACACCTCTGCCTTGTCTCTGTCCCCGTTTGTGAGGTGACCATCCTCAACCTGTAATAGGCTGATGATACTCCTATACTGCCTATTGCCATTAATATATTAGAAAATCCTCTTTTTATTGTCCCCCACACTTCTGGCCAGCTTCAACTTGCTCTGTTGCCTTTGGAGTATCCTGCTTATGTAATTGGTGGGGCAGGAAGAAGAGAACTTTGTGTTGCTAATGAAATATGGCCATGAAAATGTTGAAAAGCATGTATAAATAATTGGACCTAGTTCTGTGTTGTATCATTTCAAAACACACAGGAGTAACTCTGTGGCAATGAACTTGCCATATACAGTATGGAAAAAGTCCTGTCAGAGATGGACTAGTGAGGAAAACAGCTCAAACCTTATGGAAACAGAAGGTTTTACTGTAGTTTAAACATGTCTCAACATGTTTGTGTATTTTCTGCAGTATCACTGTCTCCCAGACACCCCCTGTGAAGCTATTGTCTCCCACACAAGGTGTCCTGAGGTTTCTCATTGGTCCCTTGTTAACCCTTTCCTATTGGTTGTTGACCCCTTACCTGATGGTTTCTTTTGTGTGACCCTGAACTTGTGATTGGTCCCCTTTGACCTTCCTAAAAGCCTTATAAACCCCAACCCCACAATAAACTTCCTCTTTCGTCCGTCCCTCCCAGGTGGTCTGTGTGTGCTCCTTGCGGGGTCACCGGGCCACGTGCTGGGGTGGGGGGAAGGGCATTCACCTCGCAGGTAATGGGGCTAGAAGCATAAGGCCTGGAGGTCTCCCCCAGTATCCCCAATCCGCCGTAAATTAACTCCAACAGAGGAATTGCAAAAAGCTGGTATGAAACATCTGAAAATGGTGAATCATGGTATTCAATGATTTTAGAAAATGATTATAAGGGGAAAATCAAATTTGTCCTTATAAAATAAGAAAGTCAATGCACTTTTTAAAAGCTAGAATTTTCTTGTAAACCTGCACTTTAACAATGTTGAAATCTTTAATGCCAAATGTCATATCTGTAAAAGTGGAAAAGTGGTAAATTTCAAGACTGTATGAGAAACTTGGGGACATTTATATTGGAAATTATATATGACATGACCTTCAACTCTTCATAATTTAATAAGAATTCAAGGCTAACTAATTAGACTTCAAAATGACAGATAAGTGCTAATTATAATTCCTTCTGAATAGACAAAGAAGGTTTTAAAAATAAAGGCTTTAGACTTTGCTACTACTTGAAGAAGTACAGACAATATCTGCTAAAAAAAGGAAGTATTTTTCTCCTGGGCCCACGCAGTAGTCATCCTCAAGATTTCTTTCTTTCAAAAGAAGAAGTAGGTGCAGCTCAGCTTCAATCCAAGATTAAGTTCTAACAAATACTACAATGACCAAAAAAATCATATTTTCTAAGTTAAAATCTTACACAAAATTTGGTTTCATATTTTTATTAAGTGTAAGCTAATACAGTTGGATTCCAAATATGAGGAATCTGATTTTTCAAAGTATTTTTTTCAGAACAAAACTTCCTTAAGAATTATTATATTACTCTGCACTTCATGTTTCTATAGATTAACTTACAAAGTGATCATTCGGCTATTCATTATGATAAGGGACTTCACTTCATCACATAGAAAGACCTTATTTCAGAAATATACTTGTTAAATTTGGATGAGTGCACTTTTGGATTAAATTAAGCAAAAACATAAGCTCAGAAAGAGAGGCTGTCAAAAAACTACCACCAAAAACTAACTACACCAAAACCCCCATAACAACCTGTCTCATTTATGGAAGCATATGAAGCAAGGAGAAAACTAATGAAAGATATTACGTAATTAATATTCTGCAATCCTACCCTTTTGTAAAATATTCTAGTGCAGTATTGGGTTTGCATGACCGGGTTTTGGTAGTGGGGGGGCTGCTGGGGTGACTTCTGTGAGAAGCTGCCAGAAGTTTCCCCAATGTCCAATAGAGCCAATGCCAGGTGGCTCCAAGACGGACTTGCTGCTGGGCAAGGCTGAGCCAATCAGTGATGGTAGTGGCGTAACGTAGTTGAGAAGGGGAAGAAACTACTGTGCATGAGCAATTGAAGCCAGAGAAGAGAGAATAGAGAATATGTGAGCAGACATGGAGGTCAGTGGAGAAGGAGGGGGAGGAGGTGCTCCAAATACCAGAGCTGAGATTCACCTGCTGACCATGGTGCAGACCATGATGAAGCAGGCTGTGTCCCTGCAGCCCATGGAGGTCCACAGTGGGGCAGAAATCCACCTGCAGCCCATGGAGAAGACCACACCAGACCAGGTGGATGCCCAGAGGAGGCTGTAATTCCTCCACGCTGGAGCAGGCTCCTGGCAGGACTTAGCACGCCATGCAGACCCATACTGGCGCAGTCTGTTCCTGAAGGACTGGAGCCCATGAAAGGGATCCACGCTGGAAGAGTTTGTGAAGAATTGCAGCTCTTAGAAAGAACTCAGGTTGGAGAAGTTCATAGAGGACTGTCTCCCATGGGAGGAATCATGCTGGAGAAGGGGAAGAGTGTGATGAGTCCTGCCTGTGAGGAGGAAGGAACAGCAGAGATGTACGATCAATTGATTGCAACCTCCATTCCCCATCGCACTGTACCGCTCAGGGGTGAAGGGTGAAGTTGTGGGTGAAGTTGAGCCCAGGAAGAAGGGAGGGATGGGGAGAAGGTGTTTTGAATATTTTTTTTTAAAATTTATTTTCTTGCCCTACTCTTGATTTGATTGGTAATAAATTAAAGAACTTTTTCCGAAATCATGCCTGTTTTGTCCATTACAATAACTGGTGAGTGATCTCTCTCTGCCCTTATCTTGACCCATGACTGTTCTATTTTCTCTCCCTTGTCCATCTGAGTGATATAGGGTGGTTTTGGTGGGCACTTGGCATCCAGTGAGTGTAAACTCACCGCAGGAGTATATACTTGTTCTCAAATTATTAGACTGCTTTGTCAAGTCAACAAAATATTATTTTTCTTTCTTGGTTTACCATCCTGAAATCCTGTGATGGTGAATAATTCTTGTCTAAGCTCTTCATGATCAGAAGAGGAATTTGTCAAAGAGCAGAGACCAGCAATTTTAGGGGGTGTTTTGTTGTTGCTATTTGCAGGGTTTTTTTGGTTGTTATTTTTAGTTTTTCTTTTTGTTTTAGAAAGAGCAGTTTGTATTTACCTTTTATTTTGTCTTTCATCCTTCTAAAAGGTAATTCCTGAATTTTTCTTTCCTATGCCTTGCTCCATACAGGTGAAGGAATTTGCCACACTAGACTATTTAGATAGCTGTTTGCTACTCCACTACATTTTTTATTATTAATATAACCTCCAATGTATACAGGAGGACTGAAATGAGAGTAAATCAAAATGGAGTTTGGGAATTGGCAAGAGGTGGGTTTGCTACCACTTACTAGACTGACAACCTGAGAGGAATTTTTTATTTTGCTAGTTCTGATATTTGCTATTTTTATATAGCACTGAAACTCAAGAAAAATGTATATCTATATATTCCTGCCAGGGTATCTTGAATAAATACAGAGAAACACTGGAGGGAAGGAAGGAAGGAAGGAAGAGTGGAGTGAGATAGTATGGTAGTACTCAACAGTGCACAGAGATTCCTGTATATATTTTTATATATTCTATAGTAACATAAACCCACAAACCCATAGCCTATTAATGTCATGTCTGATTTAATTTTCTCTTGTAAACAAACTCAATTCAAAGAGATCATGATAGGTTTCTGTAATTTTTTTCAGAATTCTTGTTCCTATTGTATTCCTCTCCTGCTTTGCCGATGTTGCAAACTTTTTTCATTTGCTTTCACATTTTCTACTATCCTTTTCCTCTTGTCCCAATCTGTGTCACAAAGTATACTGCTCACTGTTTGCAACTTCTAACTTATTCCCATGATACGAAGTTTTTGCATGAAGAGGTCATCTTTGGAAACCTATGAGTCTATTTGAGAACTCTCTGAGTATTCCTATACTGTCAAAGAATTTACTTATTTTGCCCCTAGTCATCCCAATCTCATATATATTATGTTCATTCCTGTACTCTCCTTTGGTGTAAATCAGTTCCCATCTTGATGAAACCAGAGTGTGTTTCCGGAGGTAGTTCCCAGAACCGTGTCCTGTAGGGATGTCATGTTTTCCCACACAGAGACCCTGAATGCCCCACACTCCTGCATCCAGAGCCTAGAAGTAGAAGTCTGTTTTAGAATCCTGAAATGTAAGCCTCAGGTGATTTCAAATTATTTCAAACTCAAAAGGTCACAGAAAAGCGTGAGTTTTAAAAGCTTTGAGTGATCTTCTTGGGAAAGGAGACCCAAGACAAGTACTAGGCTGGGCAGAAGTGGTCAATCTTGTGGTGGCGCATCCCCCGCTACCTCCTTCCATTCTCAGATCTGATCCCAGAGGAACCTGATAAGCCTCGACCGTACCAGTGGAGTCATGAACCTTGCCATCAAGCTGTAAAGTCGCCATTTTCACTAATTCACATTAATCCCTGCTTTTGCCAATACCTTTGACAGTGTTTCTTTAAGTGGCCAAAACACTCATTCATGACAAGTCTCCCCAAAGAGGGTCTGACTCTCAGCAGTCTGTACAGGAGTCTCCCTGTACAAGTTGGTCTAAAATGCAGAAAACTTATTAGATCAAGTGTCTTTATCTGTGTAAATAAAGGCATTGGATCCAGCAGAAATTAGTAAAGAATATTTAATGTTAACTAATAGCAACTCATACAAAGCTAATTACACTCTCCTCTCCCCTCAGTTTTTCACAAACTTTTTTTTGTGTGACCTATTATACTCCAGGCCATTTCTTTATGTCACGGTCATTATACTATATATATATCTTATTCTTGTCACTCATTATTTACTTTTTACTTTGAATTTTGATGAAGTTTTGACTACAGATAATACCTAGTTACAATTAACTAAATTCTTCTACGTACATAAAATTTTGTGAAGAGGCGATATTTTTCACTGAAGATATTTAAAACAGTTTTTGCAATTAAATTTATTTAATTTTAATACTGCCAAAATCAATCAGAAATAAAAGGAAAAGCTCATAAAAACAATCTCTAAAGCCATCCAAAGATGTTATATTTATTTTTAATTTACCTGTAAAAATGAAAAAACACTCTGTGTCTTTTAGGGACATTCCTATAAAAATTCAAGAATACTCTGTGTGTAGAGTCCCATTGGAAACATACAAAATACTTGATGCCCTTTTATTTCAGAGCAGAGAAAATGATTTGACTAATAATTAAAGAAACATTCCTTATTTGTTCACACAGAAAAAAATATTCTGGTGTTTTCATACAGGTTATTGCAAGAGTTTTATGCTGCAAGTCACTTATGCACTGAAGAACAAAATAAGAAAGATTTAAAATGAGTGAGCAAAATGAGATCACCATGACAGAACAAATAACAAAGCAATCCCTCTGAAATTTGCTGGAAATGGACATAAAGAAATGAAATATTGGGAGAGTAATGAGCTAGATATGAGGGAAATGGAACAACCCATAAGCCATCTTGAATACCAGCAGGGAAACCTGGAATTAGAACTGCAGGTAGATGAATTCTGTAAAATGCAGTAAATTGTGCAAAAAAATGAAAAAAACCCCAAAAACCCAGAAAACCAACAAACTTGAATCTGGTCTCAGTTTATGAGTTATTAGGTAAAATTATATTGTGGTTCATAATCTAAATTTTAAATATAGAAACTATACCAAGTTTAGAAAATCCCTCCAGTAGGGATTAGTGAGATGGGACAGCACTCGGGGGAAAACTGTACACTCTTGTTCCGGTCTTACACTTCTATATCCAGATCTGCTAACAGCTGGTGATGGGGATGAGGTACTACAATGGATGGGCCTTTAAAAAACAAAATATGCTCATTCTCGTGCATTTGAGGGGTGCAATTTTATGAAAATGTTCGTTTTGTTATGGTGCTCTGAACATAGCTTGCCACTCGAGAGAGAGGTGTATATATACATAAAGGTGCGTGTATAAAACCTTTTTACGCCAGTATAACCACATCAAGTGGAGAGGAGAGTGGCGAGTGCATGGCTATATTTAAACTACCACCAATAGATTTCTTTCTTTTTGCGATCTGGATTTAGACAAATGGCAATTGTTTCTGCAAACAATAACTTAAGCTGGAAGTGTAATGTGTGATGTGCCATGAACAACAGTTTTCACAGGTCACTACACCCACCCACCTCAGTTCTTCCTCTTGCACGTCAATTAAATCACCTGTGCTCTCTCCAGAGGTAGTATTTATCACCTCTGATGGGCAACTACAATCACTAGAGAAGTGGTAGAGAGCACTTACAGCAAAAATGATAATAAGAGGCTTTTGGAGGCTAACAAAAGCCAGTACCATGCAATTTACTCCAATCTCATACTGCTCTTGGCTTTTGATGTCTGTAAGTCACAGCAGATCCTGCCTTTAATCTCTACACATGTAGCTTTAGTAACACTTCTTCTGGGAATATAAATTGAAAGGTAGAAATGCAATACAGGGAGTGGAAAGAATCTGGGATTTACAGGCTCTCAGGGGCCCAGGACTACTAAACAGGTTTTTTCCATGAAGAAACAGTGCATGGGAGCAGCTAGACCATTAAAGAGAGATCCAAGATAAAAATTACAACACAGGTGGTGTGTAAACTGGCATAGGCACAATGCAGGAAGAATCACAAAACTGCAGACGAAACTCGAAGAGTAAATTTATTTTTGTTCACTCACCAACTGTGGGATGCCTGAAGCAGGACCTGGACAGAGGCACACAAGCGGGGACGCAGGCACTGCTGTCCATGCTACAGGATCACACAACCTGCTGGTTTTGCCTGTCTATCAGGGATTCACAGAGCTGTAACTTATCTCTGTAGTTTGATCCTTCCCATAGCAGGTCAGGAACCTCAAGCATGTTTGATAGGGTACCTCTATGTCTATCACAGGCCTACTTTATTTAAATACAGATGTTCTACTTGTCAAACATGCAAGACTAAACAACAATTAGTATGATATATGTGTTTTTCTACGCCCCAGCTGCAAGTCACTTGAGTGTGTTTACAATCCTCCTTGCCAATCTCCCATTATTTTCCCACAGATGGGAACCTATTTCTTCTGCGTGGTGAAGTGGCATTGTCAAGGCACTATGGAGCGAGCAGGGGTTGCATTCAATTATTGTCTATGTCAGCCTAGGACCCTGGACTCCTCCAGAAGTGAGGAGGCAGGCCACAAACACCCTGGATATTCAGCTGTGCACAGGCTTCATCATGAATGCTGTCATCCAGGGGCAGTGGAATAGGTTAAGGGCTTGTGAATGGAATAGGTTAGGGTTTGTGAGACACTGGCTTATTATAGAATTATAGGCTCGGACCAACTCAAGTGTGTGTATGGTGCGGGGGAAGGGACAGGTCGAATTTCACAAAAATGCAGTGATGCCCTGCCCCCATCCGGCCCCTTGGAGTCTCCTTGGGCAGCCTGGGGGTAGCTGTCAGTCAAAAGCATCCTGGAAGCACTGCCCCATACCCCATCCAGGAGCCTCTGACCCAGCTCCAGATTGGCTGGCACACTGGAAGTCCCACCTGGGGGCAAGGGGGTGTCACCACAGCAGGGTCAAAGCAAATAAAAGCAGCAGCATGTGTTCTCCATGTTGTTTCGACTCTGTCTTCTGAACATGTGGAAGCTGGACTTACCACTCTGGGTGATAGCTATAATTCTCTCTTCTTCTCCCTTCATTTCTTCTCCTAATCTCCTTTCTTAATATTTTGGGTAGCTTAAAACCAGATGGGTTGAATTTTACTAAGTTGTATGGCTTAGCATGTGCTAAGTCAATGCTTTGTGCAATGCTTTCTTTTGGTTGAATGTTACCCTTCAAAATTTTTAACAAGTTCCCTTATTTTCTAAAGTTTGCCGATAAAAGCATGGTATTTTTGACCTCCTGAGAAACATGTGCAGTGTCCTCTCCTTTGCGCTTTTTCTTAAGGTATTAAAAGAACTGTAGGCTCCTTCAATAAATTTGGCCAGCAAAGTTTTGGAGCCTTGTATATTTTTAAAGTAAAACTCCTTCAATAAGCTTGTAGCTTGGAGCCTGGGGTCTTACAGAGCAGATGGTTTCTTAATAGAACCAATGCAATCCATTGCAGTAGTGGCTGAAAAAGCTGAGGGTAAGATGGAATTGCTGTCCTTTAAAAATAGCAGTGTTATGTACCAATTTGTTATGATCCTTTACTAGTGTACACATGTAAAACTAAGATTTTATTTTTTTTCTTTTCAGACTAATATGGGATTATCTGGTGAAATAACAAAATGATGTTTTGGGCCAAGTCAGGAACCAGGACATCAACATTTCAATTTCATGATAATGTAGTATTACATATGAACAAAGGAAGGTAAGTTCATTGTTTGCACATAATTTTCCTTGCCGTATGTTATGATCCGGTTATTAAAACTATTAGAAATGCCTCAATCTGAATAAAGATTCAAATGAGACCAGATGCCAAAGTCAACGGTATGGGTTTTATTTAATGGTAAAGTGAGACAGAGAGAGATAGAAAGAAATAGGAAAAAGGAGGTGGGGTGGGGAGAAGAAAGAGATTGACAGAGAGAGATTAAAGCAGAAAATGTATCCCCACTCCATAGGACCCATTGGCGTCCTGTCAGTCCGGTTCTTCTGGTCTTCTTTCCCAACATAAGTGTTCTTTCTGAGAAATAAGAAAAGAGGACTTAGTAAGAGAGGTTTCTGATTTTCACCACGTCTCTGACACAGCTGTGATCATAAAATTTAGTCACTGGGGGCCTAATTGCTAGTTTGGGGGTCTAAACTGTCTTTAGATGCAGCCATGTAACTAAATCAGTTCTCAATATGAGCTGAATTCTCTGTGAAGTCACAATTTGCTGAAATGGTTGGTTTGATTTTGTGATAGCTCTTCATAAATATTATATGTGTTTCTAAGAATATCGTACACACCTTCTGTTTTAGTAGACATATCTGCCATATTTCAGTGTTCTCTTCTGTAGTCTGTAAAGTGGTGACAAAATTTTTCTGCATTCTCCAGCTGATGTTTATTGAAGAAATAGTTATGTGCAATGGCTATTACAAAGTTAATGTTTTATTACATAGTACTTAATTTTCAAAAACTGTTTTTTATTTAATTGCAGATGACATTGATGAATTATTTACATTAGGAAATTCTTATAGGGTACCTTCCAATCATATTTATGAGTAGTTTGTCCTTCATTAACAACTTTACAGAGTGGATGTTAGTTTGCAATGATGCAATGGCTTTAGGGAATTACTTATTTCTCTGTAGCAAAGTTTTGATTGAATTATTATACTGTTAACAATAAAAGTTTGAATGCCAAATTTGCTACTTTTATATTTTCGAGTGAGTGCAAGCATCAACGTATATAAATTTTTGCAGCTAAAGTATCAATCACCAATCTTCTGTTTAAAAGCTTTCCTTTACGGAGGGTTCAAATGCTCTTAATTTGGGGAATAAGCAGTGTTTGCTTCTTCAGCTCCTCTGTGCCCTCCTGAAAGATTCAGTGATATTAATGTTTTCTGTTAGGAAAGGACAAGTAGGAAATAGCACTCAAAGTATGCAAATTACATTCATCATAGGATGAAATCTGTAGTGCAGCCTCAAAAAGCTATAGGGGACTCTGTTTCCTCAAAGGGTATTTATTTGATTATCTAATAACCAAACTAGAAAACGTATCTAATAACAAAGCTATTACTTAGAATGGCAAATGGTCAACAGTTCTTAGCATGGGGTCATAAACTTTCAGATTAGGTTAAAAAAACCACTTTTCTTAAAACTATCTTAAAATACTTAAACTAGATCCCTTGTTGTGCTGAGTGTCCTGTCAGATGTGCTTGTAGAATTCAGCTGAGACTTGAAGCTGTTCAGACCCCTAACTTTTCATTGATTTACAGGGGAATATCATCCATATTTTAAAAAATTATTTAACTCATTATATTTCCCTGCAGAAGCAGTCTCTCTGTCATAATCAAGGCCTGAAAAAAGAAGGGTGTAAGACCTTGCTGTGTGATCTGCCTCTGCTGCTTTTCTGCATAATGAATATTTCACAAACTAGTCTCATTCCTATTGACTAATACAGGTGGCTGAACAGATGAAAAATAGGCTGATGGTAATATTCTAGTTTAAATTTTGAAGCCAGACTTCCATTTTCCTTTTAGAGACAAGTAATTTCTGGAATGACTGTACACATGGAAGTAAGTGTTATACAGCCAAAAGAAGTACCACAGTACTGATGAGTAATAGCAACAGCTACTCTGGCATTACTGGATCATGTGGTTGTGGCTTTTGTATCATATCACCTAGTACATGCACTCAGGTCTGCAGTGCTGCGAGCAGAGATATGTCTATGAGCTTCCTGCTTCTCACCATAAGCTTCCATCTCTGTCTCCCAAGATACTGGTAGCCAGGAGGAGTAACTGCAGGGCTTTTTCTTGCATCACCATGGAAACTCATGAAGATATGATGAAATTGAACTACAGTTTTTTCTCTGTCCTGACTGCGGTGACAGCACAGAGATATTCCACACAAACCTTCAAGTTTGAGAGTGTTGACAGGCTCTGGTGCTTATGGTGACCTCCACCTTCTGGCACTTGGAGCGCTGCTCCTGGTTTGCGATCAGAGAGAACACTATTTCCAGACCAAGCTGCTGTATGGCCTGCTTAGTGATATAGCTGACATTTACATTTGGAAGGAACACATAAGGAAGGTGGTGGTTCTGAGAATAACTCAAGAGAAGCTTCAGTAGCTGATTTGCATTCAAATGCTGACAGGTAGAAGCTACGGGAAAACCATGAGCGTTCTGGTATATTTAATATCTCTAGAAGGTGTGACTGTAACGCAGTTGTGCTATGGAATACTGAGACAGCATTGATATTCAAATGGCACTGCAGTATTTATCCTCTGTCCTAGTTGTTCATAAAGCTGTCCAGTAGCCAAGCCTCTATACATCACTGAGTTGATGCTAATTCACCTGCACAGAAATTTTACTGTGGAAATTAGTGAAATGTCTCATTTTGCTATATTCTTAGACTCAGAATTAAACACTAACTAGAATCAGCAATTCAAGGAAATCAAGCATGAATGCCTAATGTGTTCAGAGTTCATTTACTTCTCAATGAGGTAACTGAAGTTACCTTTCTAGCACTGCATTAAACTCATGTGGGAGCAGGAGGAAAAATGGTAAAAATGGGTCCCTTGAAGTGTCTGCTTCTTTATTGGTTTATATGAACCTGTTAAACTCTAATAGGATTTTTGCATTTTAAGCTGTTCTTAATGGAGGTATTGTTTATGCTAAGATCCTTTGAAATACATAAATCAGACACTATAGAAATGAAGCTTTACCCTCAGCAAATAGGGATCTAATAGGTTCTCAATAATGGACTCCAAATTGATCAAAAAAAATTGGGGAAAATCATGCCTATTTTCTTTTCCATACTTTCCTATTCCTTGTTTTGTCCTTGATCAGCTCAGGGTGAGTACATCCAAATAGTACCTGATCTGAAAGCATACTTTTTCCCTACAACTTTCTTTATAACTTGTTTGAATGTGTTAAAACAACTTATTCTTCATGGTTTGGTTTTTTTTTCCTTATAAACTGACAATGAGTTTCATATCTATCATTACCTGGATTAGGTAGGTGGCCTTATAGATTGACAAAGCCCCTGTGTTTTGCTGGTCACTGAGTATGGCCTCCGCTCGAAAGCTTAAAGGCTTTTAATTCTGATGCTTTGTTCACACTTGTCCTTCTAGCTATTTACAGCTCAGCAGTTATGCTCTTTGCACCATCAAGTCTCATCTTTTGATCTACATCAGTCTTCCCTCTACCTCATTTTTGTGCTGGCACCATAGTGCTCTCCTCCCTTCTGCTTTGAAAGCTGTCCTGTCCTTCCAGCATGCCTAGACTGCTTGGATCTTCATGGTCAGCAGGGATTAGCACTTTGTCAAAATGTTCCTTCTATCCTGCTGACTTTTCTTTGGCACTTGTTGTCACTTTACAGATAGCCTTTTCTTACTGATTGTACCCTTGGTTTGACTATGTTTCTAAATAACTTAATCTTATACATATAATTTACATAGCTTGTTTATTTTTTTCTTATTTTTAAGAGAGCCTTTTATTTTCTAAAACCATCCTGCCTACTTTTTTATGATTTCTTTCATGCTTTTTGTTGTCCCATTTTTCCCCAGTAAAATGCTACTTTCGTTATTTTCTCTGTTTGTGTCTTCTAAGAACTGTTTGCAACTCGACTATGTTTCTCCCTCAAATATTGCTCCTTATCTCTAGAGAGATTTCTGTAAAGAGATTAGTCTGAAGCATCCTGCAAGGCATCATCCTGCTTGTCTCTCTCTGTGTCTGGAACTGTTGGAACAGATCTCATACTGTTTGTCAGAATGAAATTAACTTCTCATTACATCCATTTTTTTGTTGGAGATAAGTATGGAATTCATATTTTTCCATATGTAGCACACAATCTTAGCCATATTAAATAATTCTATAGACACTGATATCTAACAGCTAGCATATCTGGCCCTGCCTTGCCTGTGTTTTGGTGAGTTTTGCATAATGACCAGTAATCTCACCATGGTCTCTTGACTTTCTGAGTTATTATTTCCATGACCAGCTGTAATGTCATATGTAAGGTTCACATTTTCACTCATTTTCACACACAGACAGTCCGACATTCAGGCAATTTCCAGGCTTTGGAGGCAATCCTGAATCTCAAGGCACCTTGATGATAATTTGAACATCTAAATAGTTCTAAAAGAGAGTGATCTGATTGAAATTCCAATGAATAACATTTTGTGGGGGAAGGAAAAACACGAGAGAGCTAAAGTGGATGCAGGTTGGAAACAGAATATTTCTGAATGTAGCAGTCTTTTAGAAAATAAGAAGTGATGTGCTATGATATGGAATGAAAAGTTGTTTTTTTGTGAAGAAATGCTGCACAGGATATATTCATAATTAGCAGTAAATGGAACAAAAAATGATCCCTTAAATGTAGCCTTCTGTTGCTTCTCGCCAGAGAAGACTGGTAGGGATATGTTTAACATGCTTCATGTCAATTATTTTAAAGCAAAAGGAGACTGCTGTAGTTGACAGAGCCGAGGTCTTGTGTGTATTTGAATGTGGAGGCTGCATGCAATGAGACATGGGAACATATTCCAGAAAATGGAATGACAGGGGACCAAAACTGAATTTGCCTCCTTTCATCAGGTTTGGATGTTTGAAACCAGAGCCTTATTCATTATCAAGCCATTCTTTACATCCACAAGAGACATGCTGTGAACAGAGATGCCTCTTAGAAATATCCCTCTCACTTTAGTTCTCTTCACTTCTTGCCAGTTGTCATTGTCTCCCTGTCCTGCTTCATAAAGGATTTCTTGCAGTTCCCTGACATCTCACTCTCCTTACAGCTTACTGTAATCTATAAAAGACAAATTTGTTCTAAGGAGAAGGAAATGTTGAAAGCCAGCTGTGTTTCCAGTGTTTCCTTTTTTATCCCTGAAATTCGATAAATGATGTTAGTGTTTACCTTCTGTTTACAGGGCCACAGTGTGCTACTGCTTCCACCTACCTAAGACCATTTTGAAGTACAGTCAGTATTTACTTGCTAGTACTATTGAGTATATTCAATTAAATATCAGTGGAGAATTTCAGCATTGACTCTTCTATGTTGCCAAAATATTACCTTTCTTGTACTTTAGATAGTTCTATGGCCAGCTGCTACAAGAGTGAAAGGATTTCTCTGGAAGAATACTGTTTTCACAGAACAATGAAGATAATAGCAGTCTGTGGTCTTGCAGCCATGAATGGAAATAACATCATTCTGCAAACAACAGTTATTATTTTTGTGCATAAAGTTATGTATAAAGACCAGTTAGGAATATGCACAAAATGTGTAATGTTCATCAGTGATTACTTTCAAAAATAAAAATGAACACAACATTCTTTAAATTAGGAAATATTTCCATGCAGAGTACTTCATTCTCACCTAAAAACAGAATAGCAGCTTTAAACAACAACAAAGCTGTCTGGAAAATCAGCCTACAGTCTTTTAGCTCCAAGCTGCTTTTTTCCCCCTCTTAATCTGAGCAACTATTTACATTACAGGTGTATCCAGGAACATACACAAAGTTTCGAATACTTTAAGTTAAACTGATAAGAAACACCTCTGTAGGGAGAGCTGTATTTTGGAGGAAGCTGTAGTTTGGTTTATCTGGATCATCCTCCTTGAAGCAGTAAAAAAAAGTCATTCGCATATGTAAGTAGAAAGAAGAACAGATAGACACACTAGTTTCACTATTTCACTATTTTCATGAGCTCTACTTCAAAAGAGATTGTGTATTTTTTTGTTTCTTGTTATTTTAGGGTACTGTGTTGATGGAGATTTATCTAGAGACTGTTCTCAGACTAATTCTGTGGTGCTGCTTCTTACAGGCCTATATTTACCTTCGGGAAATATATGTCCTTCCCTGTCTCACTCCATTCCTTTCCTCTGCCTTTCCTCTTCTGTGCCTTTCATATTTTCTTATAAATCTACCTATAGTAATTTGGGTGGTTATATTTAAGTGAAAAAACACTTTTGTAAGGAATGGACAGAAATGTCTCCTGATGGCAATGATATTTCCGTAGAGTGGGTTTATGCAAAATCTTAACTTGCAGATAATATTATTTAATATTGTAAATATTCTCCTCTGAAATACTGATTTTAACTTAGATTCTTTTTGTAAACAAACATCTTCTTCAAGTAGTAAATCATCAGAGTTGAATACACCATCAGCTTTTATCTCCAAGATAGAGAAGGACTTCAGGCAATTGGAGAAGGGCATATACAGTATTACCTATCTATAGAGAAGTGGAATCCAGAGAATTATAGAGCAGGGACCCTAAATTCAATGATAGAAAGTTATTGGAACAATTTATTAAGCAATCAATTTGAAGGTACCTAGAGAACAATAACGTGGTAAGACACAGCTAATACAGATTTGCTAAGAGCAAATAACAACAAACCAGAATAATTTCCTTCTTTGGCAGGATAACAGGTTTAGAGGACAAAAGGAGAGGCAGAAGATGTGATAGTTCTTGACTTGACTAAGGCTTTTGATGATATCCCCTCTGACACTCTCAGGGAAATATAATGAAATTGCTCACGATGAAATTACGGTAATGTTGATGCACAAGTAGTTGAAAAACTGTAGTGGAATAGTAGTTATCAATTCCTGCCTGTCAAACTGGAAAGGTTTATCACATGTGTAAGGTGATAGATAAGGCCACACAAAGGGAGAAAAAGGCTTCTGATGGTTTCCTGGAAAAAAAACAGAACATGGGGACACATTCCCAGAAGCTGATAAAAGGATTAAACGAGGAAAGGAGATAACATGGCCTTTTCTCAAAACCATCCTGCCTGCTGGGAACTCAGGAAGTGGATCCTTGGGCCTCTGTCATCTGTCTATCACCCCAAAATTAATATGACTATAGCCACTTAAACTGCCTAAGGAAAAAAAAATATAAAAAGAGATTGGACCCAAGCAAAAACTGGGGAGAAATTCCATCAACTCTGCGGAGGTAATCATGGGCTACCTTTTTCTCCCTCCACCTTGGGACAACTTGGGGTGAGCGATCGCTTTATACATATAAACTAATTTTGCTTTTGCTCCATAGCACTTTAAAATTTTTACTTTTTCTTTGTTAGTTGTTTTGCTTTACAGTGTACTTAAGTTTTTTGCTTTACTTGTTCTTTGTAAGTTGTCTTACTTGTTTGTAAGTTGCTTTTGCTTTAGAGCAAAAACTTAAGTTTTTGCTTTAAGTCTGTAAGTTGTTTTAAATTGCTTTAGAGCATATGCTTTGTAAGTGGCTTTGCTTTAGAGTTTTTGCTTAGGTTTTGCGGTATTAATATTCTTTGTAAGTTGCTTTGCCTTAGAGTGTTGCTTGTGCCCAGGCTTGTTGTCGCTACATGGTTTCAGCGTAATTTTTGTAGTTAAATGTTATCACTGATGACACAAACCCTACAAATTGTCACAAATTTGTATTAATAAATATGTTATTTTGTGAACTGTTCAGTGAGTCCATTTTTAGGTATGGACAGTTTCATCGACAGCAAAATTACTCATAGGAGAAATTGGTTGAGGGGTTTCCTATTGCTATTAAGTATTGTCCCCATATGACTGGTATCAAATGTCCTGTCCATTTCAGTGAATCTGATAAGCAAAGAATCTCATCTAAGGAGATGTTAACAGACTGTGTTGGACAACAAAAGGCTTTGATCTCCTGGGAGGGACACTGATAGACAAAAAAATAAATTAATACAGGTTGGACAGAAAATTCTTCTTTTCTGCCCCTTTTAACATGACGACATGAAATATGACAAAATCCTAATCTCAGTTCAGTGTGAGTCAATATTTTCAGCAATGTTTTAGGGTGCTGGAATAAAGAGAAACTATTTACTTTCAGTATCCTGAAGGGCCTTAAAAATGCCTTCAGTGGCATTAGTAGAAGTTAGCTGGGCTGAGTAGTATGAATGATGCCACCTCCTCCTCCAACTTTCCTCCACATCCTCTGCTATTCAGCGCTTGTGATGGCAATGTATACTGAAAATGAGGTTCTTCATCTAGTAATATTTTTCATCTTTCACACTCTTCCTCACTAAATAGGCTTCATTAGTTCTGTACATTTAAGTCCATTCAGACCTCTATTTGAAAGAAAACTTGGAGCAAGTTCTTCTTCCCCTTTTGCATTGCTTTGCTTCACCTTTGGATTTGAGAGGTGAATCAACATCAGCAAGATGAAATCCAACTGGAAAATATTAAATGAAGGTAGAAACTGAATGAATGGAGAATGTCCTGCTACACAGCAGCACCAGTTCTGTATGATATGATGGATTAGAAAGTGAAAACAACTCAAAAAAAAAAAATGGCAGGTACTTTTCCAAATACTAGGCAGATGATATTCTAAAGTATTAATAGGAGTACCATATGCAGGGAGGTAATTATTCTGCAGTGGCAGTGGAAAAACCCTTTGCACACTGGACAAATAATTTCTGATACTGAGTGTTAAATAGGTAAAAGAGAAAGTCTTTATGTATCATGACAGAAATAAATCTGTCACTGCTATTGTTTCATGTATATTGAGACCCAGTCACATTGTAGTCTCAGTTAAAGTTCTGTGCCAGTTTTATACACCATATTTTGAGGTGGATGTATGCAAGCTGGAAAGAGTTGAGAGAGCAGCTAGATTTAAAAAATATGACTACCAAGGAAAAGTGGGAAATATTTAGTTTGATTGGCCTGTACAAAAGAAGACTTTATGAATAAGATGGAATCGATGTAGAACATTTCTTATAAAAAGACAGTATCTATTGGTCTCCACATCTTTTGAGAGGAAGAACAAGCAGTAATTTGGTTTAATTTACAGTAATGAGAACTTACGTTAGAATCTTTTATCAAATAAAAACCATTAGTCTTTAAAAAAAACATGCATAGAAAATTTGTGAAATCCACAAAGCTATATATCTTTATTTGTATGCAGTGGGAACCTGCACCAGTCAGAGTGATTAGGATGGACTCTCTCAACTTTCTCTTCAGTGAGTGAATAAAAATTTTTGTTTGGGTTACACACTGTCAAGGGTAGTCTTTACCAAACACCCACTAGAACTAGGGAGTTTAAGTGAGCAACGTTTAGATCTGCTAGAGAGAGACTGAAATGGAAGAATTTTCAAATTTCTCTCCTTTTCTCTCTGCCTTCACTAGGTAGGAGGTTTCCTTTGGTCTTCTTCTCAGGCTAGTAACTTTCAGCAGATACCTGCTTTGCAATATGCTTTGTGTGGTCTCTTCTGGCTCTCCTGGAAAGTATCCTATTTGCTTCTCTTCCTAAGGCCTGGCTGCAGGCTTTTCACCCAGCTGCTGTCTGGAGTCTCCCGTACTGAACCAATGCTGCAGCCTCCTCTCTAATGGCTCTGCCTTTCAATCACCATGTGCTTCATGCTGCAATCCATATAGTTCTCCTATCTGATCATACCAAATTTTTCCAGGGAAAGAATGATCCCTTCCAGAGATTCTAAGCCTATTTTAACGTAATATATCACAGAACGAACTGTGATGAAAGAAATGGTCTCCAAATGATAACAACTGTATAGATAGCTGTAGGAAGGCTTTAGATACAGTTAATCCTGCCAGAAATGATGTTGTGATTTCGGTGGTCTCCAGAGCTCCAGTTCTGAGTGGTTCTGGCTGAAAGTGTTTAGCAATCTGCATTCCTAGGTCTGAAAGCAGAGCGTGTTTGTGAGCAGTTGTGATTCTCTTTTTGGGCTAACAGGCATAGTGCCACTTTACCAAAACCCTTAGACAGCAAAGTGGATTCAGCTTCATGTTCAGGACTATGCATATTGATCTGATGTGTTTGTTCTCTTGGTATCCGTAACCACAGCCTGCAATTTCTACATCAGCTTTGTATACAATCTCTGAACCTGTCTCTCATTTGCTCTTCATTGGTGTCAACAGGTACTTTTAACAAATATACAAGCTATTAGGTTTTCTGATGTATTTTCTCTCATGCCCACATTAAAAAAATCATTAGAAAGCCTTTTGGTGATCTGTGGATTGCTGGTGAAACCATCCTAGCTTCCATGAGTATTTTGCATAGGCAGTTAATGGTCTTGACAACATCTGAAAAATGAAGCTTCCTATGAAAGGTGGTTAACTTGATGACAACATTTAGTGCATACCTTGGATGAAAAAAGTTAAACAATCAGATTAGCTGGTTTGATTAATGCTACTGAACACGTTTCAATGTTGTCCTTGTTTACACTAGAGTTTCATGCTACTCGAATGAGTAAGGCAAAATTAAACCAGTGTAATTTCCTAAAATAGATGAGGAATTTATATTTCTGCTTTTATTACCTCTTCTGCCTTTTAATCATAGAATCATAGTATCAGCTGGGTTGGAAGAGACCTCTGAGATCATCAAGTCCAACCCTTGATCCACTACCACCGTGGTTACTAGACCATGGCACTAAGTGCCACAACCAGTCTCATCTTAAAAACCTCCAGGGACAGTAAATCCACCACTTCCCTGGACAGCCCATTCCAACGCCTGATTGCCCTGTCTGTAAAGAATTTCTTCCTAATATCTAACCTAAACCTCCCCTGGCACAGCTTAAGACCATGCCCTCTTGTCTTACTGATAGTTGCCTGAGAGAAGAGACCAACCCCCACTTGGCTTACAACCTCCTTTCAGAGAGTTGTAGAGAGTGATGAGGTCTCCCTTGAGCCTCCTCTTCTCCAGGCTGAACAATCCCAGCTCCCTCAGGCTCTCCTCATAAGACTTGTGCTCGAGTCCCTTCCCCAGCCTCTTGCTCCAGCACCTCAATGTCCTTCCTGAACTGAAGGGACCAGAAGTGGACACAGTACTCCAGGTGTGGCCTCACCAGCACTGAGTACAGGGGAAGAATCACTTCCCTGGACCTGTTGGCCACACTGTTCCTGATATAGGCCAGGATGCACGTGTTGGATAAGTCTATATTAAACTATTAAAGCAGTAAGAGAGAGGAAGAGAGAGGTATTAAAAGCACTTTTAGAGTGTTGCATGGACGGGACTTTTAAAGAAAATGATTTAAAGGCTTGGAGTATGTGCGTACTACTAAGTGCCAGCTGCTATGTGGCAACTCTTCATGTGCACATGCTGAACCTTCAGCTACTGGGAGGCAACCCAAGCCATGGTAGCTTGCTTTGGTAGTTTTTTAACATTTGACATGTGCATGGGAGTGGATACCACTGACTGCTCAACATTCAATTCCTTGCAGAGCAAGTTGTGCAGGAGATTCACACAGGTCTGGTGTGTATGTGTAGCAGCTTGACAGCGTCGTCCCAAATCATTTGTGAAACAAAACAAATGAGCAAAAAGGATTTTGTAAAACTACTCAGCAAAACTGTCCTTAGGAATATGGAGCCTTAAAATGGAATAAAAATGTCATTCCTGACATCCCTTCTGAAATACTACCATTCCTCAGAAAGATCACCTGAAGTCAGAGCTTCTCCTGTCTCTCTCTCATTTTATCAGTGCAAAGGCCACTTACTTACACTGCTCTTTGTGCCTAGTAAGCCTTGTTTTAGAAGTAATAATGTATGAATACGAAAGACTACACATGTGGCAATGTTATCCGGAGGAAGTCCGAGTTCAAAGGTCCTTGAGCAACTAAGTCCAGGCTGATGCCTAAATTCTCTTGCAAACTTTGCATTGCAAATATTTAATAGTGATGAAAGATTTCCCCCAATACAAAAGATTATACTGATTGCCTGGAATGGAAAGGCACTTTTTTTATTGTTCCGGTTTCAGTGCATTTTTTGAGAGGAATCATACAAGATTTCCTTGACTGCAGTGACAACATCCGATATTAACTGTGTGTTATAAGCAGTATCTGTTTCTTCATCACTTTCTACTGTAAGAAATCATTTATTTAGAGTATTTTCAAATCAAGACCAAGTAAATGAAGTGACAAAATATTTTGGACACTGTGGTATATTCAACTGCTTATCTAAAGGTAATTTAAAGTGCTTCAGTATTGAGATATTGAGAGCTCTGTCTAAAGACAGGTAGTTAGAGAACACTCAGTTTAGTTACCATTCATCCATAAACCAAGGGTACTTGTAGTTGTAGGCCATTTTAAAGTATGATATTTATAGTAAGTAACTTCGAAATGCAGTGCATTGTGTAGCTGCTCCTTGAACCTTGTCTGTTAACCATTGAACTGCATCATCCAGTTCAATATCATGCATTCCTCACTACATATTTATCAACTTGCTGAATGATTTAATGTTTTATGCCTCTAGGATTCTCTGTGCAGCTTTTTGCCCTATAAGTTTAACTGAGATCAATGTTCTAAATATTATTATAATCCTCCCACTTGAGATAAAATTATTTGCAGGAAATATTTCAAATATCAAGCTATAACTCAAGTTAGGTTAGAAGTAAGGGAGGATGAGCTGCAGCAAGGATTAGTTCTGTGTCAAATATACAAGAACAGGATGAAAAACAAGCACAAATCATAGCAGGCAAAATCACAATGCACTAAACATTAATGAAACACCAGACACATTCTGAAGAAATACAACAGGGAGTTCAATTGAGCTCAGAGTTAATATATTTTTCCAATTACATGCCAGGCTTTTGATAAAGACACTATTCTGACCTTTACCTTTTAATCTGATCATTTATACAGCATAGATTTCCAAAACCACAACATCTTAAGCTGCAGTGTTGACTTTATATTTTTTACAGTTTAGATGTACTGGAAGTCAAAAACAATTGAAAAAAAGATAAAAAGAACAGCTCAAAAGCACCCTGGGAAAGATAGAGGTGAGCTGAGGATTAGATTTTGTTTTTTATTGAGACTTCTACTATCTGATAGCTGTATTTGGAGTATTAGGTAGGGTCGCCAGATGATAGATGCATCACTTCTTAGTTAAATTTCCATATTTATCTTGAGTAACTACTTTATAGGTGTCTGTCTGGACTGATCTCAGAAATATCTCAGATCTTTGTGTGCATTTGAATATGCTGGCTGACCTAGGAGATTACCTCCACTCCTAGGGAACTTCTTGAATCTACCCGTCTGCACCATTTGTCCTTATACTGCTGCTGAGCCTAGTGTACAATGAATAATTCAACTCTCCTCACCTTAGCCCTAAGGAAAACATAAATTCCTAATATTTCTGAATGTGCTGCTCCTCCTAACACTGGCACTTCTCGGGTTTCGAGCACCTTCCAGCTACTCAGATTATGATTTTCTGCAGCTGACCCAAGGCTATTTGTAAAATACTCCCTCAACTCATGCTCCTGCAGTTGCCCTAAGTACCAGAGGATGTCATCAAAAGTGGGAAAGAACTGTTTTTGCTCACTGGTAAGGTGAATGAGGTAGCAGTGATGGCAGCAGGTAGCTCTTATCTCATTGCCCTGAGAAGAGCAGTGCATAGTGGTTGCCATTAGGCACTTTCCCTGCAAGGCCAACATTTGTAATTATGTGTTTCAGTTACTCAAAGAAGAGGAACAGCAGAAGAATCTGATTTCTTTTAATGCTACCATATTAGTGTATACTGGTCTTCCACCAGTCTATTTTAATCCCTTTTTTGTGACATGCAGATGATAAATAGAACACAGAGCTGGTGTTTCTAGATCCCTCATGTATAATGACAACTGGACAGGATCTTCTTACGTCTGTTTCATTTGAAATAAGATTTTTTTTTCCATAAAAATTTCAATAGTGGTGTGCTTCACAGGGACCTGTTTGCTGACCAGGGGCTTCAGGTTTTTCTGTCATTGAAACAATTTTGACAACCACAACCAGGGAATGAGGAGGCCTGCACATGAAGTAATCTTTTGCTGGTTATCTACAGAAAGCAGAAATTGACAGGTACTATCATTGACAAATAAATACATCATAAAATACATGACAACTGCTTGAAAATTGTCCAAGGCTGCACAATTTGTTTTTTCTATTGTGCTTTCTCACAATTAAAATGCAATCATTTATTGTTTTTTGTGTATGTATGTGAATATTCCCCCTCTCTCACAAACACCTTCTTTAAACAGCTTCTTTAAGCAAGTGTCTACCATGTGAGTAAGTGGCTGTTCTCTGTGTAAGATTGCAACTTCCCCAGAAGTCTGTCTATTCCATTATTTAACCTTGATAAAGAGAAAAGGTTGATATGGTTAAGGTTAATGAGGCAATCATTTGAAAATACCAGCCATCAAAGCACTTTATTCTAGTTAACTACATTCATTAAAATGATCCCAGGCTTCTATTTCATTGCTGTTCTTCTCAATAAGCCTTTATCAATAAGAGTCCTAATTGTTCAAGGATCAAAATATCTCTTGCCACCTAAAATATCTGGGTTATGAAGTAGTTCAAACTACGTGTCCTTTTTCCATCCAAGTACCTGATGTAAGCTATCTAATTATGATTTCCTCAAGCAGAGAAGAAACAAAGACACTGATAGGAAACACTCCGTATCTCTGGTCCCGGGAGCAGTTTTTCATCTCATATGCCCCTGGCTGCTATACCTCTCACCTTATTCCGCTCTTTACTGCTCCTTCCTAACTCTTACATCTACATACAGATTCCTCCTGCCTTTTCTGCCTAGTCAAGTGGCAGCATATACCCTGGCTAGTTTGCAGGGTGAGTGCGTGCTGACAGGACAGCTAGTCAGTGTGAAACAGTCAGACAACTCTTCTTTCTGGGCTATGATGCAAGCCAAACAAAAAAAGATAAATAGAGGTGTTCCTGCCTTTGCTGTTCCCTGGTTCTTGGATGCTTATTTTCCTGTAACATTGAGGAGCCTCATATACTTTGAAATTCCTGTGGCTCTGTTATGTTAACTTGGAATTGGCTGCACGTTGAAAGTTACTGACAGACACAGAAACCAACAAAAGATGTGTCTATACACATATACATAAGTTCACACATATTAGGGCATAAACAAATGTGATTACATAAGCCTCAAATGAAAATAAAAGCCATTTGAAGTCTTTGCGTTACTGGAGAGCAAACATAACTTACTGTCACATATTGAGTTTCAGATATGAAAAGCCAATGTGTCTCTCTGCCTTTACATGCTTCCAGCATCTCTGCATGAGGCACCCCCATAAAGCCTAAAATGAGACACAAGGAACACATAATAGTTGAGTAGAAAGTAATGACTAGGATGATAAGAAGTTATCATATGGATGCTGTCTAGATGTTGGCTTTTGTCACTGGAATACAAAACACTCCAGAGGAGGCAGGAAGAAGGAATATGATGGTGGATCTTGCCTCAGGGCTGATGTATAAAGTGGATGTATCCTTAAATGATCACAAAATCCATTTTTCAGCAAAAGTGTTTCTTAAACATATTGTGAACTAAAGAGTGCCGGTGTAGAGGTAGGTGCCAATTTTTCGAACTCAAGTTTACTCTAGTCTTACAAATTAATCAAAAACATGAAGTGCAGGAAACAATGAAATCTACAGAAGCTTGCTGACAGCCAAACAAAAAATACAAATCAGTTTTAAAGTGTTAAATTCAGTTAAATATCAGTAGTTATATTAATACTTTTTTTACAAGCTGCAAACCTTTTAGTTTGTTCAGTAAAGGTTACTAGGTTTTCCTGTCTGAGATTTTTTTAAAAAAGAAAGTGATCCCATTTTGATCTTCTGAATTGTGAAAGTATTAGTTTCAGGTGATTCAAGTCACAAATAGAATAGCTAAAATAAAAATTCCTATTTATCCCATGTTTGTTTACTTCACAGAAATGAAAATACCAGACTAGACAAATTCAAAGGGACTTTTGTACAAATAGCTTTATTGATTGCCAAAAAGCAAATAAACTGGAGAGTAGAATTCTGTTCACCAGATGACAAATGCATTATAAATCTCAAAGACATTTTTCAATTTGAAAGACTGCACTGTAGCTCCTGGAAAATATCAGAGAACATTGATCGAAGTATTTTATCCAGTAGCATGTTTTTTAGCAACAAGTAAATTCTAATCTGTAATATTTTTAAAGAAAAGCCAAAAAAAATGTTTATTGTGGTTGCACTGATATTCTTTGCTTTTCCTCTTTTACCCATTATTATAACTATTATTTTTCCATAAGGTTGCTGTATTACTGTTTTGTTGTTTGGTTACTTCAGATTTCAGTCATTTGTTGTTGATTTTTCATCTACAAAGGGCCACAATGTCATTACACTGCAAGCTGGTGTACTTTTTAATGTATTGGTAATAAATGTATTATTGCAGAAACAATTGATTTTAGTTAAAAAAACATGCAAACCCCCCCCCCCCCCCCAAACAAAAACAAACTGAAGAATTTTTTGTTTTGTTTCATGGGATTTTTCTTAATATTTACTCCAATTGCTTTTCAAGGAACCTTCCACATCCTTTAGGTCTCTTTCAAAGAGGAACTCAACTATACACCCATATCACAATTTGTGATGACTGAGTTTCTGGATAGTTTAGTAATTGTCAAGCTTTCTTGGGCTGTAATATCCTCCACGTAGAGGCAAACACAGCTGAGAATAGACTTGGCATAAAACACAGATTGAGAAGAAATTTAAAAACAAAATTGGAATTTCTGGCTATAAATATTGTGTTTCAAAATGCAAGCAAAAATTTTTATTGCACTCAAAAAGCCTCAGCTTGCAGTAGCAGATTCATATGAACCCAGTCACTCCATTTCCTATGGACAGCAGGAATCTTACTCTGTCTCTCCACTGGAACCGTGTGTAGTTTGTGAATGAACTGCTTTAAAATGTAATATTATGCAGTGTTTCTTAAATTTGGTTTTGAGAAAACTTCAAAAACATAGGCACCACCTTGCTGTGGTTACTGTCTTAATGCTTTTCACAGAGGAAATTGGGCCAGCCAGTCATGCTTTTTCTGGGCTCTAACATTCCCTGAGAAGCAAACACATGGACATGCGAATGCCTTTACTGGCTCATGTTTTTACTCCCTGTGTCTGATCTCATGAATCTCAGCTGCTTGTGGAACTATGCTTACCATGCATTGCCTTTGGCTCAGATATTTATTTCTACAGATGGCAAATGGCACCAGTTCACAAGTTCCATTCTGATATATTTTTTCAAGAGTTTGAAGTGCAGTGCTTGGATTCAATGCAGTGTACAAGACCATCTTTGCAAAAGCTGTCTTTTCAAAGAAAGTCCCAAACTTGCAGCTGAAAGTTGAAGGACATGTACAGAAGTAATGATTCACCTTTCTATGCAAACCTTTAATATCTGTTGTAGTAAGCAAGAAAGGTGCAATGTTTCACTTGAACACTAAGATCCCAAATGCAGCAATACATTTTACATACAACTGATAAGATTTTACTTATAAGTGATTTGGGAATAATTAGGAAATGCAATTAAATTTGGAGCTGCTGACTGACAGGGAGAATAGAAAGAAATGTGCCCTAAAATTTTATAACAAAATAACCAGACTTGGCATTCATCTTCATTGTAGTTTATTCACTGAATTATCTTGAATATGCCATGATTTCAGTGAGGTATAACTAGAAGAAAAAGGTACTACTCAAGACAAATACACGCATTTAGAATCACATTGTACAAATCTACCATAATTACTAACTGGAAGGTGTGTATGTTTATTGCTTTATTATGAGAGCTGCACATCATAATCACTGATACACCTCAATACCAGAAAGTGTTAATTTTGAAGTGTTTAACAAGTCTTTATTCTTTGCCAATTTTATTCAAAGGAAGATGTGAAATTATTGAAAATCTAACATTTTCCTCCTCTTTCAACAGTGTATTGTAGTTATCCCAATATTAACAACCCACAAATCGAAGTTTACTTTTGCTTGTGGAGAAGGCTTTTTCTCTAGGATTTTCACCAGGTTGGATGCATTAGAAACATTTTCAAATACAATTAAAATCTGTTAGATTTTTAAAAATTGAAAGAAGAATACATGATCTCATGTAGAGTATATATTTCTGTTACAAATGCAACATTCTGAGAGCTTTAATGACAGCATTCTTCTATATTTTACTCCTGTGTTGTGTATCTGGTACTAGTTACACAGATGTTGCTCCAGCTTTTTTCACAGAAGCAACAAAAGGGTAAGGAAGTGTTAAATAGATGCTAATCTGATAAAAAGATTCCCACAAGGCAAATAAAGAAAAGCTGAAAAAAATACTGAAAATCAAGAGTCTCCACTGAAGATGTGAGATCAGTTTCTACTCCTGAAAAGTCCAAGTGAGGAGGACGGAGTGCATTCTGTTCTCTTATATCCTCTTACTATTTTTATGTGAGAGACAGCTAGGAGAAACAAGTCTTAAATGCCAGGTGTTCAATGGGATGATCACAGTATGTTACCCTGGATTTGCTGAGGAAGGTTATTACTTGTGAAACAAATTAAATCTGCTATTTTCTATGTACTTTTTTAATGGACAATTCTTGTTTCTGGAAGTTTTACTTCTCTCATTCCTTAGTTTTAAAGGCTAGTCTTCTGAGCCTTTCTCAGACCTGGTTTTCCAGGCCTGGTGTGCTAAGAAGAACAGTTTTACAATGACCTTAACTCTCTTCTCTTTGATGCCTGGATGATGGATTGCTCTCAGTGATTCCCAGATTCCCCCAGTGTACAACACCCTGAAAAGTCTGAGGACTGTCAGGACTACCTAGTAAATCAGAGGACTTCTTTGTTTTGTTTTGTCTTGTCTAGTTCAAAGCCCCTAATACCATATGAGCCATCCATAAACTCTCCTGCTGTCTAGGGCTGAGAGAGCACAAATTGTCCTTAGACTTGGTTAAGGTGAATGGAAATGGAAATGTCCTCATGTCCACCTAACAAACAGATGTTGTTTTCTATCCTACAAGGCTGATTAAAGTGTTACTGCCCACATGAGATGTCAGTCCCAGTTTAGCAGCTCATTTTTTTAGTAGAAAGTGTTACAGTTTCTACTTCTTTCACCAATAGTTTGCCTTCCTGGTTACTTAAAGCATGGCCAAATCTAAATATGAATCGATATAAAGTAATTTTCAGTATGGATGAATTTCTCTAAACAAGAAGTGGTCCTTGCTCTTCCATCTCAAGTTCATGCCATCTAAAATTCCTGTCACATGACATAGTGAAAGTAACTCCTTTGTGTAAAGTTAATGACTTTAAGGACCTCCCCCCAGTATCTGATGAAAATAGGAATTTCTCCCTTAGAAAAAGTGGTGAATTTACAAGGTGACCTAGTTAGGAACTATTTTTTGGCTATTGGTTTAGGAAGAACTTTAGAGTTTAAGCTGGGTTTTCAGGTTTCTGGAGAAGTAGTGGAGAATGTAAAAATCACAGCAATTTCCTACCAGCAACTTCCCAGTCGCATCACATACAGACAGGTCATAAGGTAGCAAGGTAGTGTTCTCTCTGCCTGTTAATGGCTGCTAAGAACACGTCTGTGAATGACCTTTTGCAGCTCTATTCACACAGCTGTAAAACCTTTACAGCAGATATCATGTCAAAAAAATTCAGGCCCTATCCCCTTAAGAACTAGGTCATGGGCTGGACTTGGCTGCCTAACTATCTAGTGCTATTTCAGATACCCTAGAAGATTAGGGTATGCCTAGGCTCCAGGTGCTGCTTTTAAAAAAGCCCAAGTTTCTTGTAGACCCTGTGTCATGTCTCCAATCCTATGTTAGTATCCTGGATGCTCTGTGGCCTCCTGCATTTAATCCTCTGTATACATATTACCTTGAGTCACTGGTAAATAATGGGCACATGGAAAATCACTGGAGGAAGACAGAGAAGCTCTTTAGCACTACAAATTATATTCTTTCAGATATTCACAAGTCTGTGCTGTGAACTATGCCTCTTTCCCCATGACCCCGTCATAGGATCATAGAATGGCCTGGTTTGAAAGTGACCTTAAAGATCATTTAGTTCCAACCTCCAGCTGTGGGCAGGGACACCTTCTACTAGAACAGGTTTCTCAGAACCCTATCTAATCTGGCCTTGAACACACCCTAGGCTGAGTCATCCACAATTTCTCTGGGCAACCTGTTCCATTGCCGCACCACCCTCAAGTAATTAATTTCTTCCTAACATTTATTCTGAACTTATTCTCTTCCAGTTTGAAGCCATTCTCCCTTGTCCTATCACTACACGCCCTTGTGAAGAGTTTCTCTCCATCTTTCTTGTAGGCTCCCTTCAGATACTGGAAGACTGCAATTAGGTCACCCTGAAGCTTTCTGTTCCCCAGGCTGAGCAATCCCAATTCTCTCAGCCTTTCCTCATAGGAGGGGTGCTCCATTCCTCTAATCAACTTGGTGGCCTCCTCTGGACTCACTCCAACAGCTCAATGTTCTTCCTATGCTGGGGGCCCCAGAGCTGGATGCAGTGCTCCAGGTGGGGTCTGACAAGAGTGGAGTAGAGGGGACAGAATCACCTCCTTCAACCACTGTCTTTCTCATTTTCAAAAATCCTGTCTTTTATGACATTGGTGCAAAGCTTTTCATTGTACCTTTTTCCCCATTGTTTCCTCATGTGTTTAATTTTTTGCATACTTTCATGCTGTGCCATTTTTACATAGGTCTCTTTTTCTGAAGAAAGGAATGTCCAACCTACCTTGAGTTGTCCCTTCAATCTTTCTTTCTTTTCTTTTACCGTTGAACTAGCTTTATATTTATGTGCATTATATTAGCTGTTTTTTCTGAATACTACTTTGTTACCTTTCCACTCTTTTGCCATGTTTCTTTCTACTTTTTCTTTCCTGTTAAACTTATCCCTTTCATTTAATCTCTTTCTTTTAGCGTATCACATCAGCCAACCTTTATTTCTCCCTTTTTGCAGCCTAGGTTTTTAGCTTAGCACATTGTCCTGTTTTTCTTTTTTCTCCTTTTCTCCCCCTGAGCAGTTTTACAGTGTCCTTTGTGTGCCTTTTTCTGTCACATTATCCTGCTTCTGCTCTCTATTTTCTCTAGAGTGTCATTTTGGTATAAAATAAATTGTATTGTGTGTTGTTTATTCTCTACAATTTTTGGGTGAAAGGAGCTGCCTGTATATAGAGACACATTTACACATAGTATCCTTCAATTACTTCCAAATTGCCACTATAATTTCAAAAGTACACTATATTTATAGTGGTTGAATTTCACAAGGTTTAATGTACTATAAATCTTTCATTCTTATTTATTCATACTCTGTCATAAAGAAGCAGTATTTGAATTTTCACTTCCTCATTCTTTTAATGCCACAGGGCCAGATTGCAGCTAGGTTTAAGGATGTGCAGGTGTTTAAATTGTGGCCAATTGAGTTCTTAATTTCTGAGCTCCCAGAGTGCCTGGATGGGAGAAGTGCTTGGCTAGTGCAGCCAGCAGCAGTGACACATGGGAGGTGCAATTGGGGTCATTACTCTCCATGAGCTAGCAAGCTGCAGCTGGCACCAGAAAAGTATATGCAGTGTAGGCTTTTCTAATCCTAACTGCTTCAGTTGCCATTGTTTCTACAGGGCAGGTAAGAAAGTCCTCAAGCATCCCTCAAAGCCTTTGGTTGGTGCTATGCTCTGCAGGGAGGAAGCCCCTGGGATCTGCCACTGGAATGGCAATTGTCAGGCATGACAATGACTCAGAAAGTCACAAAAATTACATGTCTGATATAAAAATAAAGACTGTTATCTTGTTACTTGGTTGAGTGGCTTTGAAATACAAAGAAAATTACTACCGTCTGATGCTGTGTAAGTTAAATTTTGTTGTATGCTTCATTGCTGAAGAAGATGCCTAATTTTGGAATTTACTTCAATAGAACAATGTATATTCAGTAGGCTTTTCTTGCAGTTGGTACAAAGGTTGATAAAATTGCACACTTCACCTGCAAAAAGAAGTGATTTCTGCCAAAAAAAACATGAATTTTTTTTAAACCAGAAAAAACCCCCCAGAAAACCAGCCCTAAATTGAAGTTTCTTTTTCCCAAATCTGAAAGTCATTTTCTCTTCAATGGAAAAAGAGGTTATGTTTTTCAAATAATATTTAATTTCCTTATCTAATTGCTTTGGCATAAACAAGATACAAAAGCTTTTGCTGCCTAAAAACTCCTAACAATTTCTCTTTTACATCAAATTATAGTAGCTTTGAAAGGAAATAATGCATCTGCAGATGGTGCTGAATTGCATGAAATTAATTACTACATGTGCAAGTTCTCAGTAATTAATTCCATTGAGGCCTGTAAAATCCATTGTGAGCTGAATTACATGCTTTTTAGTCTTTGCTTTTCTACCTGAAAATTGCTGTATCATCTTTTAAGCCAAGTTTAAAAGGGATAAGGAAAATATATTAAAGTCATTTAAGAAAATGCATTAAATTTTCTTTGTCATGCTCACAGTATAAATAAATCAAGCTGTTACAGAGCTTGTGTTAGCACAGTGACCAAACATTTCTAAATTTCTTTCTGGGAAGTAACTATTCACTACTGATGTACATTCTGATCTGGTGACCATTCAAAGTTCCTGGGATCAGTGTTCAGTCCCCAGTCCCTACATAGGTTTTAATATTGTAAACACAAAGGTTGTAAACTTCTGCACTTATGACCACTTGTAACAAGCTTTCATGGTTTTTGTTTGGAGATGCTGGTAAGAAAGAGGATATTTTCAGAACATATACCCTCCAGGTCTGATGCTACAGGTAAGGCAGACACAGGAGTCCTTAGATTGTGAATCCTGGCAGTGCCAGGATGTAAGCCAAGTGCTTGACTGATCAAATCAGCAGCAGACCTTAAACATACAGAGGAGACACTAGGGAGCTATATATAAATACCAATGTGGTTTGGGTCAAATTCAGGGGATTGAAGGGGATTTTTTTAAGGATGAAAATTTTAGAATGATAAGACTAACTTCACTAGACCTCTAACCTGGCTTAGGAAGGAAGCTGTAGACTACAGGCAGAAATTCTGACAGTGATGGACTTCGCACAGGAAGGGGGCCATGAAAAACCAAGAAGGGTTGAAAGTTAGCCATGATCTGTCTCCTGGTCTGATGAAGTCTGACTAGTCTGGACATAGAAAGGGCAGAGTTCACAATGAGTCCCATGCAATGTAGAACCTCTGAAGCCAATGCCACTCTACTATTTCCAACCAGCTGTTTGGTCTGGATTCAGTCCTGTGAAAAACTCCGGTGCCATGTCAGACACAGCCATATTAGCTTGTTGCTCTTGTGCTTGTGTGGGGTCTGTACAGGTAGGAATTCTGATGGTCTAATCTGACTTTACCACTTGAGACAGCTGAGTCTCATTTACCATGAGATAGGTTGGGTCCAACTGCAGAGGGCTGCACTGTAGGCTGGGCAGACATACATTGATGCACATTGGTTTTGGCACTAGTTTGAGCCAAAGGACTAGTTTAAGCATTCACACTTACAGAATTTTCAGTCTCACTACAGTAGAAGATGCTGGGACTGTGTTTTTTTTTTTTTTTAAGGCAGTGTAGGAGAGCCCCGTTCCAAACTGGGCAATAAGATTTGCAGCACATTTGTTACTTTATTGTTTTTTGTGTTACTTAATCAGGGAAGTTCCTGTAAATCAGAACATTTCTGATTGATATATGGCTAAAGAATAGATGGTTTTATCAAAAAAGCATTAATCCAAACAACTTTATCAGCTTGAATTGAATTCTAGCTCTTGTCTAAAGCTTTAATCTTTTTTAGATTATATGAAAATCAGATAGGAAAGGGTGGGCTAGGTTTTCAGGTGGAAATTTTGGTACGGGGAAGTAAATCTCATATGCTGTCTGCTACATTGCACTTAAGAACCTGACAGAGAAAATTAGTAAAACTGCCAGTCTCCAAACTTGCTAATGCATCTTGATACCTTATGTCTGATACTCCCTCAGAAGACTGAATGTGGAAAGAAGCTCTGAGAAGTGAACAGTATTTTCTCTGCCTCAGGCACTGAGAATACATGACTCACTGGCCTTTTGCTTTTTGCAGAGCCATGGTATGTGCGCTTCTGTAACCTTTCAGTCCAGACAGCAACTGGGTAAATGCCAAGGAAGGCATGATCTGCTTTCTAATCAGTGGACAGTCTACTGCATGAATAAGGACAGTCAAAAAGAGGAGCTTTTTTCCTTCTATAACCTGGGTATGGTGGCTATAGTAACAGACAGCATATTGATTAAAATTTGGGATTTTTCTGTGTTTATCATATACAATGCCCACATAAATCATATTTAGTTTTTTTGGGCTGAATTAAAGAGTAATGATGTGATTGACACAGATTTAGAAGCACATCATGAAACTGCTTCTAATGTTTTAGTAATTATGAAATACAGTTTGGATATTAGGATTTCACAGAAACTTCTAGCAGTGGATTTCATTTTTTCACTATATATGTGATAAAGAAAATATTCTTGCTAAATGGGAAGCATCTGGTTAAACAGTGATTTATATTAGTGTCTATATTGTTAAAGGCACCTATATTTTACTGTTGAGTTGTGAAAAGGGTAAACTGGGATGCAATATGTAGTCCTATTGGAGATGATCTGAAATCTCCAGAATACAAAGCTGGCAAACATGACAGTGGACTCTGTTAGAGTTGCAGCTGGATGCCAAACATCCCACCATGCCTGAAGTGGCTATGTGTAGGCAATAAATCCTTCTCCCCTTGTCCCCTCTTTTTTTTTTTCCCTCCAGTGTTTCTTCTATGAGTGTTCTCTGAGTTTCCCTTGAGACCTCAGGCCTTGCCGTGTAACAAACACCAAATATCTAATTTAAAAACTTCCCACTCATGTTTGAAGAATAGCTTCTAGTTTTGTGTAGTAATATTGATGTTAGAGTTGCTTCATACCTGTCTACCACTAGGTACATAAATATTTGTAGCACACAGATTGCATACGCTAGGGATGATAATGCTGGGACATAAATCATGATGTTAGCTTCTTAGTCTTCTTATAGGATGTGTCCTAAGGACACATGCTTGAACAATGTTTTCAAAAAGATCATTTTGTACCTTGATATACTTTTGTTTTTTTTCCCAAAAACATTTAATGGGTTAAATAAAAATTGATTAGTTTTTTTTATTTTAATTAAAATGTCAAAATATTCATAGCAATGGAAATAATTTTTTAAGCTTATAGCTTGGAATTGAAAATGATCTAATGGTTCTAATAACCTAACAATTTTTCCCCTTAATCCTCTTGTTTGTCTCCAGTATGACCTCGGGCAAGTCATATAACCTTCCCATATTTTGACTTCCCTAGCCACAAAATATTGGTAGTCATACTTGTCTGGATGACTTATTTATCTTAATTAAGATTTCTCTTTTTTACTATTGGAAAAGTGCTTTGAGATCCTTGGATGGAAACTAGGATATAAATACAAAGTATTTTCTGCTGCTAACAAATCTATTTTACCAGAATGATGATGCAAGAGAGAGATGAATACAGATATATGTCTGTATAACAGCTATTGTGGCCTCCTGGGAGTAAGTTAACATTTTTTTCCTTAGAGGACTGATCTGCTCATAGATTAGATAACCAAACATAGACACATTACACTGGCAAGGTTTTTAAAGGAGAACCTTGACTAAAAATAAAGGTGCTCCTTGGCTATTCTGTAAACATCAGCAGGACATGTGAAAGGCCTTGATAAAGGTAAGGATTAAAAAAGGGCACTAAAAAAAGGTAGGGATGACTGTAATGAATCATATTTTGCTCTCATTAACACTCATATAAAGCCAGAAGAGTGACAATAAATAAAAAGGCTCCTCTAAGGAGAGTCTTCACCTTGATTAAAGGTGAAGTGTTTGTGGGTTTATACCCCAACTACTTGAAAACAGAATCTGGGCCAAATATAGAATCTCTTATGTATACTAAATTCTTAGGTATCATAGAATCATAGAACTGTTTAAGTTGGGAAAGATCTTTTAGGATCATTGGGTCCAACTGGAAACCCAGTACTGCCAAGTCCACCACTAAACCACATCCCTAGGTGCCACATGTACGCGTCTTTTAAGTACCTCTAGGGATGGTGACTCAACCACTTCCCTAGGCAGCCTCATTCAATGCTTGACAGCTGTTCCAGTGAAGAATTGTTTCCTAACATGCAAACTAAACCTCCCCTGGAGCAACCTGAGCCCATTTCCTGTTGTATTATTGTTTGTTACATGGGAGAAGAGACCACGATGATGAAAAGGCCATAGCTGGTTTTTTCGATCAGGTGTTATTTTTCTGAAATTGAAATCTAGCCATGTAATGAATCTCCAAACAAAGCATTTTAAGGCATGACCATAAAACCACATCCAGTCACTTCTTAATTTCCCCATTTTCACATTGTTGCTAACTGATTCCACTGCTGCTCATCCAAGTGATCACCAACAATCTGGCCAGGGGAGATCCTGAGGACATCAGGAGGGGCTGCAGGGTCCTGGGGTGAGTCCATGGGCAATGGGAGCCCTGGTGGTGCTTCCTTGATCTAAGAGAAGGGTTTGCGGAAGGATAGGCCAATCCTGTAGGTTAATACATCATGTAGAAGTTGTGTCATAGATGGGGTTTGGGTTTTTACAAACACAAAAACCTCTAAAGGCTGAAAATGAGAGCAATGGGATCCACCTGACAAAATGTGGTAAGAGGAAAGATTGGCAAAGAAGATTGCAGCTGGAGGAGACATTCTCTGCATGAAATAGCAGCTCAGTTGTAGGAAGCTCTTGCATTGGATGGACAACAGGCTAGGGGAGAGCTCATGGGTCAAGACCAGAGGAGAGGTAAGGGATGGTGGTATTGTGGTAGGAGTCCATGGTGGGAGACCCCATGTTCTGTTGAGTAAGTAGACAAATCCTTCTTTAAACTCAGGGAAGGTCCTGGATTGCACTCAATGACAGAGCTGTCATTCAGGAGGTAGCAGATAGGGTGGAGCAGTGGGCCATACGAACCTTGTGATTAAAGGAAAAATGGAAAGCACTGTACCTGAGAAGGTGCAATGATACAGGTTGGGGCTGCTTGAGGAGAAGCTCTACTTAAAAATATTGTGACTTCTTGGTGAACAGTGAAACATGAGCCAGCAGAATCATGGTCAGTAGACAGAGGGAAGAGACTATTCTCCTCTACTTGGCACTTGTTAGACCTCATTCATAACACAGCATCCAATTTTAGGCCCTCAATATGAAAAAGACCTCAGTAAACTATGATGAGTTAGCTGAGGCACCCAAAATGTTTGGGGGCTGAGCACTCGCCTTGTGAGGAGAGGCTGAGGAAGCTGGGATTGCTCAGCCTGGAGAATAAATGGCTTCAGGGGAACCAAAGAACAGATCCTAGTGCTTATGTGGAGGGTGTTGAGGAGGCAGAACCAGGCCCTCCACAATGCTTCATGATGGGAAGTGCTTCCTGTAAAACTCTAAGTTGAAAATAGGTTTAAATTGACTATAAGGAGAAGCCTTTTCACCCTGAGGATAGCCCAGCAGCGGAACAGCTTGCCCAGAGATATTATGTAAACTCTTTCTTTGGCAATTTTCAAGACCAGACTAGGTAAAGCCCTAAATAAGCCTGGTCTGATCCTGTGCCTAGCCCTGCTTTGAGTGGGAGGCTAAATTAGAGACCTACTCAGGTGCTATTGCACCTGAATTACACTATGGGTCTATGATTCTAATAGAGAAATTGTATGACCATCCTCTTTTTTTTCCCCTAAATATGTTAGGTGAAGAACCAATTAAATATATTAAATTATATTAAATATATTAAAAAAATATATTGCATCTCTGGCAATTCTCCTTATTTTTCCTAAGAAAAGAAGCAGCTGCTAAGAGGGAAACCAGCTTCCTAATCCTACAGAACTCTTGAAATCAAAAAAGGGGATAAATCACAATACTTCTTCCCAGCTGTGTATCTTCATAAAAGCACAGAATATGCTGTGTTGGAAAGGACCCACAGAGATCATTGAGTCCAACCCTCAGCCCTGCACAGGACCATCCCCAAGAGTCACATCTCGTGTCCAAGAGTATTGTTCAAATGCCTTGAACTCTGTTAGGCTTGGTGCTGTGATCACTTCCCCGGGGGAGCCTGTTCCAGTGCCCAACCACACTTTGAAGAACATTTTTCCAATATCCAACCTAAACCTGCCCTGACACAATTTCAGGCCCTTTCCTTGGGTTCTGTTACTGGATAACACAGACAAGAGATCGAAGTTGTAGACTGTGAGGAGGTCTCCCCTCAGTCTCCTCCAGGATGAACAGACCAAGTGCCCTCAGCCGCTTCTCGTACGGCTTCCCCTCCAGGCCCTTCACTGTTTTCATTGCCCTCCTTTGGACACTCTCTAAGAGCTTAATATCTTTCTTGTATTATGGTGACCAAAACTGCACACAATATTCAAGGTGAGGCCTCCCCAGTGCAGAGCAGAGCGGGACAATCCCCTCCCTCGACTAACTGGTGATGCTTTGCCTGACGCCCCCCCAGACACGACCCTCCTGGCTGCGAGGGCACTGCTGACTCACATTCAACTCACATTTTGACGTGGCAAGCAGCATCTCTATATTATTCCCATGTCACTTGACCTTGCTTCCACTAGGCATACACCTTCCTTTTTTGCCTTATTTCCAAGAGAAGATCCCTGCTCATCCAAGCTGACCTTCTTCCTCACCCGCTTGACTTCCAACATTTGGGAACTGTCCTCCTGTGCCCTTACGAGGTGATGTTTGAAAAGTGACCAGCGATGATGGACCCCAGCACGTGCAAAAACATTATCCCTGGGGACCTTACTTACTAATTCCCTGAGCAGCCTGAAGTCTGCTCTCCTCATGCCAAGAGTTGGCACTTTTCCTCCTGTCAACAGAGATTTTAAACTTGATCCCTTCATGGTCATTGTGGCCAAGACAGCCATCAATCTCCACTTTTCTCACAAGATCCACTCTGTTGACAAGCAGCAGATCAAGCAGAGCATCTTTCTGTGTCCCTTAGGACCTACCTGTTCCATAAAGTTGTCATCCAGTTCTTTTAGAAATCTGACCTGGGTTCACTATACCTCGACTCTCAACCAGGCATTCAGAAAAACTGGTTCCCTAAAAGAAACTAATAGTTTTCTCTTGATTTCATATCACAGCATTACGTGCAGAAAGGAGACCCATTGACAAATATGAGCATAGGCCAAAGTGCACTCTATCCCTTTTCTGATCTTTCTCCTACAAGCAAAGCAATCAAACCTTTTATTAGGGAAAATAGTTTTCCTCTTGTCATCAATATTAACAGGAACAGCTTAAACTATATCTGCCACTTGTGGAAGATCAACGGAAGGAAAATAAGACCAGGAAAACTGAAAGACAAGCTGGAAAGCAGAATTTATTTTCTAATTACTGCCATGTAATTACCTTAGATACATTTTATTCAGAGCCTAGGAAGTAACTCTGTCAGGCTCAGAGGTCATCAAAGGTGAAAGGGTGTAAAGAATAATTTTTGTCCCGTGAGCAGCTTGGAAATTCACACTTTAAAAAATATTGCCATTTTGCTTAAATCTTTCAGTTTCTTGCTATTATTAGTGGATTAAATATGCTTAAAAGTGGGGAGATGGCACAGGGAAGGGTGCATGCAAGGTTTTAAGCATGTCTAAGTTCTAGAAGACTGATTTTTCAGAAGACAGTATAAGCCTCCACATCAAAATGTAGGTATATGTCATGGCTAAACATGAAGGTGAATACAGACAGTTGTAGGAGGAGGATTCTGCTTTTTCTGCTTTGGGCAGGCAAGAATAGGAGTAGTTTAAAAACTTCAGAAAGATTTAAAAGATCTCTAAGAGAGAGGTTGGAGGACACATCCTGTTTTAAGATTACAACATGGAACTAAGAAAAAGCACAAAAAGGAAGGTGACTTCAGTGAGGGAAAACCTTGGAATGTCAGGGGTTTTTTCCTCTGGAAGCTGACTCCCGCATCTAGGGACTTTGCAAATTCTCTGTAAAAGCAGCAGAATGCATCAAATAAATCAAAATTAATCAACCACTGACTTTTGCTTCTAATTGCCTTGCTATGACCATGCTGGTCAAAAAGGTTAATTAACGTTACAAACTGGCCCATTGCTTTGGTAAAATGATTTAGATGTGGGAAGTTATGTTCCCTGGATTCAGGTGTGGTCAGGGACTGTTTAGCTCCATTCAGTTAATGAATGAACTTGCTCCTGGTGCACCTGAGAACAAGGCTCTGGCTTGTTTAAACAGTCTTAAAGGTTGGAACATTGGAGAAGATAAGGCAAATAACGTTGGTGTCCTGAAAGACTCTTAGCAAGCTAAAAACAAATGGAACACGGGGAAGAATATGGAGCAATATACTTAGTAAACATCTGTATCTGCAACTATCTGTAGATCTTCAAATTTTGTAGCCATATTTTGGGGCGGTCCTATTAGTTTGTCTTAGAACTAACAGGGTTCTCAGTCATTGCTGCAATTTAGAGGCTCAAACACTTAGTAAGAATGGTCACTACTGAAATCACATAAACATACTGAAGACTACAGTATTAACAGGCAAATCTGGTTCGGTATTTTTTATGTGAAGAAAATTGCCACCTCTAGCTGTCAGGGACTAAGACTATATTTGCTAAGTTGTCTTTGATTAGATACTTATTGAATCATCATAGCTTTTGTTACCTGCAATTTAAAATACTTGGACAAGTGATGTCACAAGATGTAATAACAACTGACCTGGAAAATTCCCAGCACCAGATATACTCTAATAATATAAAACTGCAAAGTAAGTGATGTTTCCTCTGTTGGCTATATATATAAAACCTATTCCCAAAGTGAAAAAATAAGATATTCATGTGCCTTGTGATCCTATCAAGTTAATCTAACTTGCGTTGTTCTCATATAGGCATCTTAGATGTTTGCCGTTATATATTTGTGTTCATGAAAAAGACCCAACATAATAGAACTGCAACATACCTCCCCAGGAGATCTGAATCACGGTAAGCCATTTTTCTTACAATATATCTAGATTAATTGATGACCTTCACTATCAGTTGGTGACCTTGACTTGAAGATCAATAAGCCCATTTTCTGCTAATAGGAGTCTCCATGATAATGCTAATGGAAAGTAGTGTTGTTCAAAGAACCCTGGAAATGAACTAATAAAAATGACCTCTTTCAAGCACAGATACTTTCTGCTTCCTTTCTAAGTCACTTTCTGCATTTGCTGAATATTCACAAATACTTCAAAAATGGTCATAATCGGATATGAATAAGTCATGAAGAATGTGGTGAGATATACTCTGGGCAGGAAAAGCTGAAAAATTATTTTGTTCACTATTCTATAGTGAACAGTAAAAGTAAATATAGTAAAAGTTCAGGAAAGTACATACTCTTCTAAAACATTTGTAGTGAAAGATGGGATGTCCCCCTCTCTGTAAGGAATGGTTTGCTACTGCTTTCTTCCCTAATATTCCTTCTCCAGTTTATCATGGTTACCACCAGATCTGGGTAGGTTTTAAAACCCTATTCTTTCATCTAAACCAGCATCATCTGTGTTAAATAAAAATATGTCAGCATTTTGAATTTCCCCTACTTGTTTTTGGTATTTAGAGCATCTAGCTATCCCAGTGCTACTTAGCCATCTCTCCTCAATATTCTAATTAACACTATTGCAGAACACTTGAGGCACATGGTAAAATACTGGAAACCTTTAATGTATTTTTCTTCTTCCCAACCTCCTTTCTGGATTCATCCAGTTCAGTAGGGCTATAATATATAATAGTTGTATTTAGCTGAAAAGCAGAATGACCTTTGGCCTTCTCTGGGAGATTAAGAGTGGTCAAATCAACTACTGCCTTGGCCAGCAGTCTGGCTTACAGAGAATAATGAAGGAGATACTATTGAATTGGAGCCTCCTGTGGTGGTTTTCCGAGCTAACACCTGATTGCTGGAAGGAAGGATGAGAGGTGTAATGATTTCTACCAGCAAACACCCCTGAATAGTTTATATTAGCCAGGAGGGACATTTGTCCATTGTCCAGGGCATATGTTCAGTCATTGCATGCTATCAAACAGAAATGAAAATAAAAAAAGACAGTGATGTGACAGATGGCTTCTTATGGCAGAGAATGACTTGAATATTGTGCCACAGCTTAAAGCAATATGAAATGACTTTACTAAAGGAACACCATAAAATATCACCATCTTATTTACCTATGGTCTTCAAATATGAGTTGTGGAACAAAAATTCACAGTTTTCCTTTTCATAATATTTTTCATTTGTAATGGATACTACATATCAGAAGCTCAATAGAAATTGTAACTTGTTAGCACATGACAACTTTTACCACATTATGTCTAATTTGACAGTGTCTCATAAGCAATAGTGACCTGTTTCTGTGTCATGCTATGGTTAATAGCATCCTCCTCTTCCTCCCCTTCCTCCCTCTTCTCCCCAAGTTCAAATCACATCTTTCTCTCAAGCTGTCTAATTATTTAAGATAACCAAGCTAAGCTCAGACCAACTTGACTGTAAGGCTGCTGCCTTTGTTCCAAACCCAAGGAAACACTTGTCTGCTTTAAAGCTGTCCTTTTCCCCAACCATGCATGTTTTGTTTTCTTTCCTATGACGAATTGCTCCTAAATCTGCTTTCCATAATCTTTACTACTGTGCTCATTGTACAATAGCTTTATTTTGGCAACCCTGCTTTTAGAATAGTAAACACCTTTTCTATTCTTTCATGAGAGGCAACATTTGTCTTTCAAAAGAAAGTGCCACTTGGTCCATAAGAATTATGACTCCATGAGCATGATGGAAACCTTTAATTCTTTGCGATTCACCTATGTAAATAATTATATCACCAAGCTATTCACACCACAGGATGTATGCTGTAGGGCTTAGGATATTTTGGATATTTTAGAGAGAGTCTTGGCTTGGACCTTGTGGAACTGAAGCCAACAGTAATTTCTTTATTGATATTCAAGATAAGAGCATTGTTGTTTGTGAGTGAATTACTTGAACCACTTTCCAGTTATGAAGCAAATACTTGGAATTTTTTCCTTATCTCTCTTCACTCCCTCCATCTAAGTAAATATGGCATACATATTTTCAGTTTATTCTTATCTTAAAACCTGATTCTGAAATGATGATCTAGATGAGGATCATTTGGTAAGCATTACATATTAATTTTTCCTGAGTTTCTGTAATATAGTCATCTTGACAATGCACTGGGCATTTTGTGGGTACCATCTGTCTAGAAGAATGACCACACATAAAGTAAGGAGGTTTTTTGGTTTCTTTTTCCTAACATATCCTATGCAATAATTGGATGAAACTGTATTTTCCAAAAGAAAGACAATTAGATACAGCCAAAATTTTCCCAAGAAATGTACTGAGATGAAGCATAAGAAGCAGTAAAGTTCAATGTATGGAGAACTGCTAAAAGTCATTAGAAAATGCATTCATGCTTATGAAATTATTTAAATAGCTAACATGGTTCCATTTTTTTTCATTTAAACACTGTGGGCTCTCTCCAAATTACCTGAAGCAATCAATTAATTCCTTCTTTTACATCCCGATTTTAAATTTTAATTATCTGTTTTTTATAACTATCTGTGTTTTGAAGTTAGAGGATGAAAATATCGATTGTACCAGATGGTACAATCACCTGGCTGATGATGCATAATAAGGGTGGCATTGTGGGATGTGTCTCCACTTGTTTTGTTCATGCTGTGGTTTGTTTTAAATCACACCTATAAAGGTTTGTTAAAGAAAAGAAATAAGTTATTACACTGTATTAGTTCTGTAACTTGATCTAAAGATGATTTTGCTGAGCACACAAAATTTTAAGTAATAGAATGAGGAGGAACCTGTAATCTTCTGCTGGACAAGAGACAATAATAAAAAAATAATTCAACCCTTTTTTTTAAACTTAGAGTTCTTTCATGATGATATAATATTCCATTAACAACAACAGAGCAGATTGATAAACAGAGTCTTTTCATGTTGCTCAAATATCAGTTCTCATCAAAATGCAGCCTGAACTAGTGAAACATTTGCAATACAGAGGAAGTTCAAACATACAAAAAAAAGACCTTAAATGAGAAATTTTTTTAAATCTGGCAAGGAAATGCTAATTGTAAGGTTTTTCCTAAGTAAACAAATCCTACTTATTTTATTGCAGATAGTATATATTAAACCTAGAGCATAGTCTGAGATTTGTAGGAAGATTAGTAGTACTACACTTAGTAGTACCTACATTAAAAAGAAGGGAACAGAGAAAATCTGAAGATACAGGAACGAAACTAGGATGATGCTTCTTCCATTATATGCTCCTGAAGGTCAAAATGGGAGAAAAGTATTCTGTAGTTTTCAGTTAAGGTCCTGATTTCCCTCTCCTATCCATAACACTTAGGCAATTTAATTTGTCATATCAGGGCTCTATAAGTGATCCTTGAAAATATAGCATGCTAATTTGTTCATACTGAGCTTGTTTCAGAGTATTCAAAGAAATATTTCTGTCTCCTTGAGTGCCAGGAAGGGGCAATTTTAGTTTGGTGGACAATTTTAGGGTCACTGAGGAGTAGTTTGAAGATATGCATCTTTTGGTTATGCAAAAGGTTATGTGTACTTGTCAAAGAAAGTAAAATTAAGGACATAACCAATGGCACTAACTCCCAATTCTCGCAGCAGGACTAATCATGCTGTGTGGTGAGTTATATTATTGCTCATCAGGAAATTTCCGTCAGTCACTAGGGTTAAATTTGAATGCTAAAAGAAGAGTTTCTGGACAGACAAAAGTAAGGAATAAGGCACCTGACATACATTCTGAGTAAATCAACTATAAATGAACTACTTGGAAATTACCTAGTTTTCAACAACTTGAAAAAATAAGTTTTCAGTGACTTGAACTAATAATTTTTTAATGGTGAGATTGTAATTGCTATGATTTTTCAACCCTACAATATTAGTTTGATGAAGTTTTCTTCTTTATTTCTTATTTCATAGAAATACTATACTTAAGAACTCTCTATCCATTGAAGTAATTAATCTTTATACTTATATACGATGCACAAGTAAAAGTACAAACACTAAAATTAAATATTAATGAGGATTTATGCTTTTAGCAATTAAAATATGATCTCTTTGCATGTACTGAAAAAAATAAACTGAAATTGACCAAAGAAGTATTTGCATTTTTTTTCCAAGTATAGCATTTTGCTTTATAGAACAATAGAAAGTCATATATCACATACTGACATTGAGAAAATTTTAGTTACACCACTTCAAAAATATTGAAGTATGTATCAGCTCTTTCACCAAAAAAAAAATAAACCAGCCAAAATCAAAAAAAACCAAAAAACTCCAAACCAAAATGTACACCACTATTTCATTCAAAAGAAATGAAAAACACTTAGGAACTCAGGTGCCATTATGTACATTTTTTCTTGTGGAATATTAAAATTGCATGCAGAAATAGAATCTGAAAATTCTTTTGTTTAGAAAGCTAATGCTGGCTGTCTTCTACGTTTGATAATACAGTGACTTATTTGTTAATTAACACTCTTTTGTCTTGCTGTGTCATATATACATGTATATTCTCTTGTTCTCATGTGTATACGCACTTTTGTTTATTCTTCTACAAACTCTCTTTAGTAATCTAGTAACCTCATTCAGTTCTTTCCAATGCTCACTGAAGTTTTGTTATCAGAAGTTTTCATGGAAATATTTTTAGAACCTAGGAAAAGTCTTGGTCACCAGGAGTCCAGAGGGACCAGAGGTGGGTCTTTTTAAAAGCACAGCCAGTTATCTGATACATACCCCTGCACCTATCCTGTATATTTCTGATTATTTTCAATCTCCCATCTGCACTACTGGCTTGTAAACAGTTCATGATTTCATTATAAAACAGGGCTAGCAGGAGACCAGGAAAATCTGACGGGTTAAATCCAAATTCCCATTCACATGCTGATCCACACACAGTGCTTTGCAGAGGAGGCTTCTTTGGCGCTGCAAAGCAAGTGCTCTGGCTGCCTTCTAGGACACTTTTCCTTGTTGAGTATGCAGGCAACATTTTCCTGTTCGTCAGAAGAATGAAGTAAACCCGATTAGATTTGTTCTCAGTCTGGGAGCAGGAAATTAACTTTGAAAATGATTTAAATGTCTTGCCTGGGGAGGGCCTTTTGCCACTCTGAGTTCAATAGTTCAATTTGACAGAGCTGTCTGCCAGATTCCTAATGTGTAATAGTAGGTGTAAGGGATGAAAATGAGGTGGAGTTTTTAGATTTATATCAACTGAATTCTTATATTTAGGTTGCTGTGTGGTTTTGTTCTACTTTTATGAGAAAAACTTGCTCTGAAAGGGAATTCTGGCAAAAAGGGCTATGCCTATGTTAATGTGCACTCTAGCAGATTTGAAGAAGGACACCAAGATGAAGACCTGATGCACCACAAGTGTTTTGGGGATTTTTGTTTTGGACTAGCTTTAGTCTGGTCATACGGACTGAATGCTTTTCCTTCATTTATGTTCATGCACAGAAATTTTTTGTTCAACTCCATTCACTATATTCCCATGCAACAAACCAGGTGAAAAACAAACAGTATCCAAAGAAAAAGAAAATATAATCATAGAATAATAGAAAAGTTTGTGTTGGAAGGGACTTTCCTGACCTTGGCCTTCCTGACCCTATCCCTACTACATAACGAGGTGGTGTTTCTGTACTATTCCCAGAATAATTGTCCCCGCTTCCACTGCCTGTGCATTTCCTTCTTGTCCTTTAGTTTGACCAGCAGGTCTCAACTCAGCCATGCCATTCTTTTGCCTTTGTTGTCTGATTTCTTATACCTGGGGATCCAGAGCTCTTGCACTCTTTAAGGAAAGCATCCTTAAAGATCTGCCAGCTCTGTTCTTCTCCCTTGTCCTGAGGGCAGTTTCCCATTAGTGCCTGTTCACTAGCTCCTTGAAGAGCTGGAAGTTTGCTTTCCTAAAATTCAGGGTTCTGGCTTTTCACTTGTCCCCTATCCCTCAGGACTGTGAACTCCACCACTGCATGATCACTGCAGTCCAGGCTTCCTCCAATCTTGTGAGTGAGCCTCAGTTAGCTCAATCACATTTGTGACTATCAGGTCCCATATTGCATTCCCTCTGTTAAGACTGTCTATTACCTAGCTTAAGAAGTTATCCTCCATGCATTACAGGAATCTTCTGGATTGCCTACAGGTTACCATGCCACTTTCCCAGCAGATGTTGGGGTGGTTGAAGTCCCCCAGCAGGACAAGAGCCTGCCAGTGTGATGCCTCCTGTAGCTGAAGCAAGAAGGCTTCATCAATAGGCTCCCCCTGACAGAGACCAACCACAAGGTTCCCTTTGTTGCCTTAGTTGAATTCCTACCTACAAGCTTTCAACTTGCTCACAGTTATTCCGCAGAGACAGCTTTTCACACCATTTCTTGATGTTGAGGGCAACCCCTACACCCTTCCTTCCTCCCCTGTCTCTTCTGAACAGCCTGTAGCTGTCAATAGCTGCACTCCAGTTGTGGGATTCATCCCAGCAAGTTTCAGTTATGCAAACTAGGTTGTAGCTAGTACAAGAACTCCCCTGTTGTGGGAGTTATGAAATTAGTTAAATTTGTGTTTTGTATGGCAATTGCCCTAGGTAGCTTTGGTCAATGAGTGAGTTGAGCTTACATCCTCTGTACCTTCTGATTTAGTGCTGTGGTCCTCTGGAAGAAAAGCTGGGAGTGATAATATTTGGCATCGCAGAATCATTTAGTTTGGAAAAGACCTTTAAGATCATCGAGTCCAACTATTTGCCCCCTTTCACACCCTGAAATTCCTTGCAGTTTCAAAGAAAGAAAAATTTTACTTATGCATTTTGTGTCAGTTTTGTTGGGTTTGGGTAGTAGGGTTTTTTCTTTGTTTCTTTGTTAGTTTTTTTTTGGTTTGATTTGGGTTTTTTTGAGAACAGACTTATGTATTCCCTTCTAGAATATAAAGATATGAGGATTTAAGGAATTGACTATGAATGCATCCTGAGGTAATGGAAATGAATCCTCCACGTGCAGTGCAGTTTGCATGAAAATTCCAGTGAGGAATGAGATTTAAGAAACACAACTCCTTGGTATTCCTACTTTTAATGGAGATGGTTTCATACTTTTTTTGGGCTGACACACTTTGATGTCTATTTCTCTGGGTATGGTGTAGAGAACAGTATCTAACAGTAAGTGGGATTTCAGCAGGCTCCTAATATCTGAGGCTGAAGGCTTCCATTGCAATAGTCACATTCCATCATGAATGTAGCTGTGAATTCCAGAATGCACTGAAGGCATCAAATAATTCCTTGATTCTCTGACAACTTGAATCATCATTGCCTTCAGCATTGTTCTTTAGAGAAACACAATCTCAGAGGTACGCTCTCTGTTTGATCAAAATTAAATGGAAAGTGTATAGACCAAATTCACAGTCAGACCTCATCAGTTATTAGTCTCAAGTACCAATTACTAATTTACATGCTAATCTGAGACTATAAAATTTTAGGTACCAGTAATACCAGATGCAGATGAAATATGCAAGATGAGATGGCAAGTTTAACAGCAGCAACAAGCCAAATACTTTATTGGTAAAGCAGCACCCTGAAGTTCAAACAGGACAGGCAAACACATCACTTTCTACTAACTGCAGAAACGAGATATGTTGAACTGTATGCTTATACAGGGAGAAGGTCTTGATATGGCAGCAGTATGGGGGCTGCAAAGGAGAAAGTAGTCATTAGACATGATCTGGAGAGGGTTCTGTAAGAGTGGAGAGCGGGGTGATGACAGTGAAGGATCTTTATCTGCTTGTTGCAACAAAAGTCTCTTAGAACGCTTCCATCAACACTGCCTCTGTACAATCCTAAACATCCGCTGGTCAGACTATGTGACCAACACATCTGTTCTAGAGCAAGCAGCTATCACAAGTATTGAGGCCATGCTGCTGAGAACACAGCTGCGATGGGCAGGGCATGTCTCCAGGATGAAGGACCACCGCCTCCCTAAGATCTTGCTTTATGGTGAACTTGCCACTGGCTACCGCATGAGAGGAGCCCCGAAGAGGAGATACAAGGGCTCCCTGAAACAACATCTCAGCCTTGGCCATATTGATCAACATAACTGGTCTACTCTGGCCTCAAATCGGGAGGCCTGGAGACACACCATCTATAACGCAGCTGTCTCCTTTGAGAACACACGCAGGATCACCCTTGAGGAGAAAAGGCAACGCAGAAAGAACCGTGTCTTGCAGAATATACCATCTAAGGAGTCTTTCTGCTGTGCCTTTTGCAATCGGATATGTCTGTCACGTATTGGCCTCATAAGCCACCAGCGTGCCTGTAGCAAATGTGGATAGAGCCTTCCCAAATCTTCGTTCGTGAAGCCCAGCCATGATGATGATGATGATGATGATGATGATGATGATGATGCAACAAAAGTCAGAATAAGGCCTGTCAAAATATCTGTGTACACATAAGTGTCTTGAGGACAAGAGGAAACAATAACTGAACATTTGCTGAACCTCATAACTGAACATCAGTCATACAGTCTAGTCAGTAATGATATTGGGGTTTAGAGATGTCACAAGAACTAATAGTTTTTGCAGCAGAAAGTAACAGACAAAATTACTATGTCTCAATTAAAAGAAATCAACCTAGCAAGGTGAGGAGACAATGAAGAAGGGAGCTGAAGCAGCTGAGCAGGCACTGCTGGGTTGATGTATAACCAGGAGTATTGTCTTAAAGAAGTTCATAAGGCAGTCACTCAGAACTTTGGGGGCTCCAGGCAAAGATGACTGCCAGAGACTCTTGGTGAAGCCCCTCAGAGACCTTATAAGGATATGTATATATGCTAAAAAATGTTGGGAAACGTCATAAACATGTAACAGGAATGTGGGGAACAAAAATAAATAATCAAGTAAAGCAAACATATAAGCTGTACTGAAGGTACCTCTGTGTGCACTTTGGTGAACTGATTCCCAGGGCACGCAGCATGCTGTGACCACGCAGCACGTTGTAATAAAAGAATGCCTGGGTTCTCAAACTAACAAATTGAGTCTTAGACATTTCTTTTAAGTGCTGATTTTAGGCAACAGTAACATTTACTCTCATTTAGTCAAAATTTTGCTCTGATTAAAGCAATCTGCCTCAGAGCCTCACACTGCTTTTGCAAGGGGTTAGCAATAGCAGAGCTGCTGCTCAAGGGAGGATGAGCCAGGAGTTGAGTGAGGGCAGCGCTGGCATGAGCAGGAAATGTGACATTACTGACCAGGCCAAAATTGAGCAGGACTGGTTTGGTAATGGGAAAAGGTCCATCCACAGTGCTAGACAAGGTGAGGTAATGAGTCATGTTCAGGGGCCAGCCAAGAGAAGCTGGAGACAAAACTGGAAATGTGGCTATGGAGGACCCAAGGGCTGTCTAGAAGGTAGGTCCAGGGACCGGTCCTGCTGCAGCACCTCTGGCGCAGGGACTGGTGGCCCTAGGCTGGGCTGACATGGGATCCTGGGCTGTGGGCAGGGTCGGTGAAGGCCCTGGAGGTCTGCACAGGGACAGACATGTTCCTGAGAGCTTGACTAAATATCACCTCACTCTGTTGACAATTGTTTTGATTGTATCTAAGCTATTCTCAGTGTTTATTCTCTGAATGTTTCTAGCTGAAAAGGGATTCAATTTTTTTACTATGAATGGAGAAGACCAATACCAAACATTTGATCTGAACTTTCACGAGAAAGTTACAACTCCGAGTCCTGCATTTAAAAGCACTCTTCTTTGTCATTAGATTATATGATAATCCTAATGATGTTTCTATAATTGTATGGTTAGTAGTGTAACTCCATTTTGAAATGGGCCTTAAGTGTGGATTAATCACTTAAAAAATCCACTTCTTCCTGTTATTGAACTATTATATATTATGTATACCACATTTGGAGCTTAGTCCGTATTCCTCTCCAGGGGCAGGACCCTATGTCATGATAATGTCAGTGTTGGGCTTTGAAAACCTTAATTCTATATTGGAAAAGGCTGTAGAACAGGAAGACAACATAGATGGCAGTGGACATAATATAACCAGATAGGTTCATCACCCTCCACTCAGCTTGCCATGCCCCCACTTGCCAGCTTCTGAACCAGAGTTCAGACCAAGGAAGAGGAGGTACTGTGCAATGAGCTTGCTGAGCTGCAGTGCCAGTATTTAGAAAGGGATAGGGAATGCTTTATCTGAACTCAATTTTTTTAAATCCAGAAATAGTCCAACTTACTTTCCTTCAAGTACTAAATAGTAGAAATAACTATTTGAAGAGGCAATTTCTTGTTCAATTCATTTGTCCCTTGTCCCTTCAGCTAGGTAAATTCTCTGTGGATTGTTCTGAATTTGTATCACAAATAATTTTTAATGTGTTTATGCTTCATTTTCCAAATATACAATAAAATACTTTGTGTGATAGACAAACCCCAACATTTCATGTTTTCCAACTTCGTGCAATACTTCTGATATGAACAGAAGCACTTCACAGAATTTCTGTGTCATACAGCAAGGAATCCACTTTTACTATTAATAAGGATGAGACTGTAAGTGGCACTTGCATGTTTAAAACTTTAATAACCAAGCAGAATCCAGAAGGAGACAAGGTTTGGAGGAGAAAAGCATATAAATTTTGGTGTTTCTTTCAGGAGAAACAGGGAGAATAATACAATTCTGATGTTCCCATTAGAAAAGAGGAAAGATTTTTTTTCCCATCCTGTGTGTATGGGATACACTTACACTATTGCAGGGTCAGAAGATTTTCTTTGTGTGTGGAGGACGAAATTACCCGAGCAAGTTTTTGTTCTAAAGGTGGAACATTTACAAAATATAGAGACTGAAAAGAGGGGAATGTAAGTCAGCATAAGAGAATAAACTAATTATGGCTGACTGGATCTTGAATATTTATAATGCAGCCAGTAGCAGCTCCCTTTGGGCCCCTTGTTTACCATGACTGTTGAATTTATATGCCCTGACACGACACATAGTTCTGAAAAGAGCTATGTGCATAACATCAGATATGGCTGGAATACTTAGAGGCTTCATCCACTAAGGCTATGTCTTTCTAAAAGAGACAGATTTGGGTATCTTTCCTGCTGAAAGTGTTTAGGATGAATATCTAAAAAGGAAAATGCAGGAGGCTAAAAATGAGACCTAACATTTTGACAGAAAGGTTGACTTTTTCCACCCAGATTACGCCAGTTTTTGCCTGGAAACCATTTCAAGGCACTAATCTCAACAGCCTGTTGGACCCCACATCACTTTCCCTCATCACTGAAATATGATACAGAAAGCAGCATTTCGTCTTTGAGAGCCAGTACAAAAGCAGGGTTTGCATCAATGGCAGAATTGATGTCAGAAACAGATTGAAATGAAACTCTGCCTTGGTATGAGATCAAGCATCGTGCATCTTCAAACAGGATTTATGAACGATTGTTCATCCAGGTGGCAAGTGAAATCTCTTTTCCCACTCCCTTACTATGTATGGAGTAAATTGCCAACAAATCTTCTCGTGTGGCCTTTTAAAAGTTGGGAGGACCAAGCAGGGGGGAAAGTATCTAAAAATAACCTTTGAAAAAGAATAGCTTTGAAAAATGTAGTTACGACATGATTTCACAACAGATTCAACTGATGAGAGATTGTGCTGTCAGAAAGCTCTTTCACCCACAGTTTCTTCAAATACAGCCAGGCCAGACATTGAGCTGGAAGGAAATCATAGAGATCTCTGAAAGCAGAACAGTATTATTTGTAAGTAATGTCATGAATGACCTGTGCTGAGCTAAAATTCTGGGGTGAGTGTTGTATTTTGGAGGCTTTGGCTCATCACGCATCCCAGGCATCATATGCAGGGTGGCTGATGAGGATGTTCTATTTGCAAACCATTTGATTCATGGCTATGAGGAAGTGAATGGCATTCCAGCCCGTGCTGTTCAGGTAATGAGTGGAAGAGAAAGTAGAGCCTCCTCTCTCTTCTCCTTCATCTCCTCCTCAAACAGGCCCAGAGGATGAGTGGAGATGCTTTCAAAGGTGGGTGATTTACTCTAGATGTGCAGAGTGAGCTTGTGATGGGCAGATTTAGCAACTGCTTACAGGTATAGTGGTGGTAAATAGCATCTGTCTGGGCAAAAGTATGAGTGAAGAGGGGTTATGAGGAGCAATCAACTGGCTGGTGGGCTTTGGGGTAGCAAGGTAGCGTGCCACTGCTGATCAGATGCTGCAGCCCCACAGCTGTGTGGGTGACAGAACCAGGGACGGACTGCACACATGCATGTTTTTACTGTAGTTTAGCAAGCACACTTGATGATACGGTACTGTTTTTGTATATATGCCCTTGGAAGTGTGACTTTTTCCAAACAGCCTTCAGAGAGAGTGTTCTGTCATCCGAGATTTTTATATTTTTGCTGGCAATTACCAAAAGCCCTTCAACTGAAACAAACACTGTCCTTCATAGGTTTAAACGTGGGTGAAGTCATGAAATTTTAAACTGATTTTATTTTAAATTATGTTTAAAAAGAGGACAAAGGTGTAAAAATCTGACGCAAAGATATCTCTTATGCTACCCGTGTTGTAAAAGTAGCCTGCAAGTTTCTATTCTTGGCAGAAGGTTCATGAAGCATATTCACAAAGAAGGAAATATTTTACCACTTCACTGTGTTAAAAAGTTTGCCTATTCCTTTCTGATTCATCAAGATAGTTCAACGAACAGGCTTAAGGCTCAGGATACTAAAAACTCCTATGAACAGTCAGGGGAAAAATGAGTCAAGAAAAGACAATGGACATTGCTAAAATGAATCCTTAGGATAGAAGGATGGGTGCCTAGCACAGATATGTTGTGCAAGACTTTTGGCATTAGCATTTTTCATTTATGCTTTAATAATGTCACATCACATTTAAAATCTTCTAAGCATACAATGTGAAATAGTTTACATCCAATACAAAATCATATCAACACTTTTAGAGGATCCTGCTGGATGAGGAGATGACCCTGGGACTCTGTGTGCTAGCTCTATGGAGTGCTGCATGCTTCTCAGCACGTCGTGACATTTCTGGGACAGCACTGACCTGCTACCTATGGCTGAGGATGCATCTCAAGTGGCCATAAAATATAACTCTTTCCTGAGGGCACTTTGAAAAAAAACCAAACAGATAGTTCAGTACATTTCCAGTTAAAAAAAAAATTAAAATTTTGCCTTTTTTTTTTTTCTAAATAACCAGATAAAAAGGGGAAAGGTAAAATGTAAAGCAATGAAAAGTAGAATCATAATCATTGCTTATTGTATATGTCTTGGGAGAAGAGAAAAACAATACATGCCTTCCAATGTGAGAAGCAGAAGTATCAGAGACATAAGCTATCTCATTTTACCAGTGTAGTCCAATTTACCAAAAGAAAAACCCTTCTGCATTTCACTGAAAGTGGAAGGAGGTTAGTATTTCTCATGAGTGGATGTGAAATCATCTAGCTAGACTTTTTTCTCCAAAATTATATTTTCCTGCATAAAAGTAGAGAATGGTGTTCTGTAATCCAGTTAAAATAGGAGGTATTTTAGATGGCAATGATCCTATGGAATCTGATTCAGAGACAGACACCTATGTGGGCAGGGTTGTTACCACTTGAAGCCTCAGCTCTGGCTCATGGTATTAGAGAGGTGGCACACTCACTTGCAGTATTAGCAGAAAGGTCAACTATTTTGTAGAAATAGAATATAGCCCACAGTTTCACTCAAGAAATGTTAGACATTTCCAGGTTTAGAAGAGATAGCTTGTATTGTTTGCTTGTACTGGTTGGTTTGTCAGCCTTGTTCTCCAAAATTTCCACTCTGTCACCAGTGCATAAGACTCACAAAATTATTTATTTATTCAAACAGTGCATTTCAAATACTACCACATCTTGACTGCACCTAAGGCGACTGAAGGTCTACACCAAGACCTAAAACCATCTTATCCGGGAGCTGCTTTATGCTGATGACGCCGCCCTTGTGGCCCACACAGAAGCAGCCCTGCAGCATTTAACATCCTGCTTTGCAGATGCTGCTGAGTTCTTTGGGCTGGAAGTCAGCTTAAAGAAGACAGAAGTTCTCTATCAACCTGCACCTCAGGAAGTCTTCCATCATCCCCATATCACCATTGGCAAATCAGAGCTCAAATCAGTCCAGCAGTTTACTTACCTAGGTAGCCTCATCTCCTCGGATGGTAAGATTGACGGAGAGATAGACAACAGGTTAGCAAAGGCATATAGTGCCTTTGGAAAGCTTCATAAAAGAGTTTGGTGAAATAAACACCTGAAGAAAAGTACAAAGATCAGTGTTTACAGAGCCATAGTGCTGTCTACTCTCTTATATGGTTCCAAATCATGGGTCATCTACCGCCACCACCTGCCTCTCCTAGAACGCTTCCATCAACGCTGCCTCTGAACAATCCTAAACATCCACTGGTCAGATTATGTGACCAATACATCTGTTCTAGAACAAGTAGCAGTCACAAGTATTGAGGCCATGTTGCTGAGAACACAGCTGCGATGGGCAGGGCACATCTCAAGGATGAAGGACCACCGCCTCCCTAAGATCTTGCTTTATGGTGAACTTGCCGCTGGCTGCCACAAGAGAGGAACCCCAAAGAGAAGATACAAGGACTCCCTGAAACAACATCTCAGCCTTGGTCATATTAATCAACATAACTGGTCTACTCTGGCCTCAGATCAGGAGGCCTGGAGACACGCCATCTATAACGCTGCTGCTTCCTTTGAGAACACACGCGGGATCACTCTTGAGGAGAAAAGACAATGCAGAAAGAATCGTGTCTTGCAGAATATAGCACCTAAGGAGTCTTTCTGCTGTGCCTTTTGCAGTTGGACATGTCTATCTCGTATTGGCCTCATTAACCACCAGCGTGCTTGTAACAAACGTGGATAGAGCCTTCCTAAATCTTCGTTTGCGAAACCTAGCTATGAATATTCTACTCAAGATTTATCCCTTCCCCGAAAGATGAGTGACATTATATTTTACTGGCTATTCCAGCAGCAGAAATCAGGCAGAACGTGTGGAATTGTTATGCTTTCTGAAATATGTTAACTATAGCTGCATTCTGGATTTCATTCCACACACTGCATAGGCAAGCTCCTGCATGCTTTTCAAAGAAAACAAGGCAGACAATTGCTCACTTCTGAACCACAATGCAGTGCTTATTTTTGCTCTCATTTTACATCCCAGGAGTAAAAAGAAACTCTTCAATTCATTACTGAAGTGTGCTAGATGTTTGTTTACTTTAATCAGATGAAAGGATGATATTTCAAAAGTTTGTACCCATATATTCCAATTCTGTAGAGTTTCTGCTGCTGAAAGGCTGTGTGTTGGCTTTGGGGATAAAGCAAATCATATGCTTTCTGCTTGGCTGTTTATCATTCATACAGTCTTTCATTGTCAGAATTCCCTGAACCAACTAAGTGTTTATAACTGCTTATTTAAGACTGCTTTTTAGGGTCCTCAGTATAGCACAAGAATATGTTATGGTTGTGACTACTCTAATGCATTAGTTCCTGAATCTTATTATGGGTTGAATGTTTTAAATGTTTTTTTCTTTCATCTTCTTCAGCTGTGTCGGTAGTAATTTCCAGTTTATTTTCTAGGGGCTATTAGACAACCTACTGAAATAAGACATAGTGAAGTTAATTCTCATTCTAAATGCAATACATTTTAAAATCAATTTCAGTGTTTTCATATGGGAAAAAAATAGAAGCATAGCAATACCCTTCACCTTTAAAATGTAAAAATTCATGTAAAAATTTCAAAGTGCATCTTTACTTTTAGACACAAAATATCTGTCTGAGGAACTAAATTTCAGTGTTGTCACATACCTATTTCACTAAGAAAGGCAGGATGTAAAGATCACCCAGATATACAAGGAGGATGAAGCCAGCTGTATAATGAGTGTAAGAAACTGTGGCAATATTTCAAGGTTAAATGTATTGTACTTTGTAAATCCATTATACCTCTTGAAAGTTGCACTTTTGCTTTGCATATGTTCTCTGTGTTTATTGTGTCGCATGACTCCTGAACATTCAAGAAAATGGAGTTTGACACGATTGTGAAGAAAGATACAGCAAGAAGGTGTCTTTTACCTCTGTGGCATAGGTGTACACTTAACAAACCATAGAACATACCATAGAATGGTTTGGGTTGCAAAGAATTTCTTCTGTATATCTAATCTAAACCTACCCTCTTTCCTTTGAAAGCCATTCCCCCTGTCCTGTCACTATTTGCCCTTGTAAAAAAGTCCATCTCTAGGTTTCTTGCAAGCGCTCTTTAAGTACTGAAAGGCTGCTATAGGTCTCCCTTCTCCAGGCTGAAAAACTCCAGTTCTCTCAGCTTGTCTTCACTGGAGAGGTTCTCCAGCCCTCTGATCATCTTTGTGGCCTCCTCTGGACCTGTTCTAACAGGTCCATGTCCTACTTATGTTGGGGTCTCCAGAGCTTGATACAATTCTCCAGGTGGAGTCTCAAGAGAGCAGAATAGAGAGACAGAATCTCCTTCCTTGACCTCTTGATACAGCTCAGGACACTGTTGGCCTTCTGGGCTGCCTGTGCACATTGATGTGTCATGTTCAACTTGTCCTCAACCAACACCCCAAAGTCCTTCTCCTCAGGGCTGCTCCCAGTCCATTCTCTGCCAAGCCTGTATTTGTGCTCGGGATTGCCCCAACCCAGGTGCAGGACTGTGCACTTGGCCTTGTTGAACTTAATGATGTTTACACATTTCCACCTCTCAAGCCTGTCAAGGTCCCTCTGGATGGCATCCCTTCCCTCCAACCTATCACTGCACCACACAGCTTGGTATAGTCAGCAAACTGTTGAGGGTGCACTCAATCCCACTGTCCATGTCACTGACAAAGATGTTAAACAGTGCCAGTCCCAATACCAACCTCTGAGCAATGCCACTGTCACTGCTCTCCACTTGGACGTTGAAGCTGTTGACCACAACACTTTGAATGCAACCAATTTTGCAATTCTTTGTCCCTCTGTTAAATCCATATCTCTCCAGTTAGAGACAAGGATGTTACGAGGGACAGTGTCAAATGCTTTGCATAAATATTAGATAAGCTGTAATTAAAAACAAAACATGCCTGCCCTCCTTTTTTCTATAGTTTAAAACTCAAGCTCCTCATAAGTGCTTATAAGTAAGACACTTTTTTCCTAATCCCCTTGTTTTCAGTTGAAGAAATACCATAAAATATACATGTCAGGGTACAAGAGAATTATAACTTGATATCACACAGAAGCTGCAGCCAGTAAATAACTTCGTTGTCTCCTATGTGGCATATTATATGTTCAGACACAAGGCTAGATTGGTTGTCGTAGCCCTAAATATCCCCTCCTCATGTGTTTGCTGTTTTGCTAACATTGCCTGGATTGATTTTTGTTTTGCTGTTTAAACATCATCTTTAGGTACACTGTCTTTTCTTCTCAATCAGTTGTATACTATTACATACTTGGAAGAGTCAGGTCTTGTGAAAAATCATTCCAAAATCAGAGAATGTCACAAAAATCCCTCTTTCTTTTTCAATGAGAATGCTGGACTGTTTCAGTGAAAATTCCTGAAGCATGAACATGCTGGTATTCAGACTGAATTTTCTCAAAATCTATGCTTTGTCAGAAGAGGCTGTAACTGAGATGTGATTTTTCTGTCAGTTACATTTTAAAGATTTTTTTAAAGTCTCTGACACCTGTACACTTCCTGTCATGATAACTGAAGTACACACTCAATTAGTAATTAAAAAGAATGTTAGGTAACCATTTGTCAAGAATATTTCTCGGTTTCGTGTCTATGTAAAATAAATCAAGAGTATCTGCAAAAAGTAATGTGGAAAGAAGAGAAGAATTACTGGTTCAGATTAGCTGAGTAGAGGGGGTGTGAGTGAGCCATACTCGATATGACTTCAGTCCATATGTGAAGCTCTGTCAGTGACTGGCAGCAGAAGCACAAGGAGATGTCAGATACAGAAAGATATTTCCCTTAGTCCACTTGCTTCCGGCAAAACTGAGGGTCGCTATCTTTACCTCACAAAAGGAGTGCTTGATGGTAGCTTTGTGAAGTGCCCTTCTCATAGTCACAGGGAAATTCTGATCAATTCCTTCCAGCACCAGAGCTAAGGGTGATGCTTCAGCATTGCAGTGAGTTCAACATTTACTCAAACTTGCAGCTCTCATTGCTCTTCCTATCTAGGACCAGTGGCCAGAATCAAATAAAATTAGCATCTTGGATTGCTTTGATCTTATTTGATCAATACCAAATGACACAGGCTTTTTAGGCTAGTAGTGTAATAGCCAACAAAATTCTATGTGCAGCTCTCTTCCTCATTCTTCAGAACTTAACTGAATTACAGATCTTTGAGGAGACATTTTTAAGGGTTTTATACCATGTGTACTGTCAGCATTGAAGTGGCTTTAATATAGAGAAAAGCTTTAAAGATTTTTCTGATTTTTTAAGTAGTACAGAATCCAGGAGCTCTTTGTGTGGATAATTACATGGAGAGTGTTTGTCTGAACTGTGTTTCAGAGAAATAAAATACTCCTCAGATAACACTTTATTGTCTGCAGTTTTATGGCACATTTAGCTTCTCTAATTGAGATGCTTTATTCAGAAATAGGATTACGTAAGCCCAGTGCTTGACAGCTCCCATTTTTAATACATAGAAAGAAATTGTTCCGCTTAATGTTTAAGATCACCAAAAAGTACGAGCGTTACTTGGAAAAGTAGCCTTGCTGACTTTCCTTTTCTTATGGTAATAGAAGTGAATTTGGCCAGATTTTACTGAGCATTGTCATAAAGTTTTGATGATCCATGGAAAATAGAACTTTAAAAGACTAGAGAAAAAAACCAGTGATACCACCATTAGACAATTATTTGTCTTGGGCTAAGAAATAAGATGAAGCAAAATTAGGTCTCTCTTTTTATAACACCCAAGTGATGATGCTTAGGACATAGCTAAGCTATACTGGAAAAGAAGATGCCTGATAGACCACATGAATGCAAGAGTCCAAAAAGTGCTCAAAAGAAAAAAAAAATTTTTTTTTTCTTAAAAGCACAAGTATTTATGTAATATTATCAAGAAAATTTTAACATTATTGTTTCTTACACACTGAAAAGGTGAATGAGTGCTACAAACAAGAATTGTAGCCATGAAATTTCATATATTAAAGAAGAAAATGAGCCCTAAACAAGTGTTGTCAATAAGTCATTTCAGCTCTGGTCTGCTCTGCTACAATTACAGCTTCTGAGAGTCCTGTTGTGCATCCCAATGACTAAGAAATTGAGATTTAATGAAGATGTACGTGAATGAAAAGACTAATGAAGAGAGATAGATGTACTTTAATTTAATTTTTTCTTCTTGTGACATGTATTGAAAGCCATCTAAAACACCATAAAATAATCTGCTTGTTATTCTGGACATTCGAATGATTAAGAGATTAAGTTGCAAAAAGTTTTGTGCTTAAAAGCAAATTATTCGGTAAGATCAAAATGATATAGTATCTGTCTCCACCCTTCTGCTGATCATGAAGCTTGCCATAGCTCCTTGATTAATAACCACTGCAATTTTAGATATAATTTCAAAATATTGCTAGGGTCATTCTAAATGATGAAAATAATTGGCATGTTGCTTAAGTGCTGACTGATAATTCAGACTAGGTTGGCCTTTTGTGTTGGTATCGCTGATTAAGATAGAATTTTTACTGGTAGCTTTTCAGACAGCTCTCCTATTTAATACAGTATTTTCATATAAAAATTAAAATGCTGTGTGTTGAAGTTAATACACAGTCTCCTCAATGTGAGATAGACTTTGCAACAGTTGAGATATGACAGGAGGGGGAAAATAACCAGAAAGTATCCAAACAGTATCTTCATCATACTACTGTTGACTATACTCATCTCCTTCCTCTTTACATCACCATAGATCATTGCTGGGTAATGCAGTTTTTTCCAAGCCGGGGCACAAAGATCTGCCATTTGTAAGCTTCAGAGGGATCCAATTATGTGATGGGTTTTCAACCTCTTGTACATGAACTGGAGTTAACTGAACTCGCATTTGTCCATTAAATTTTACCATTGTGCTAAATTCCCAAGAGAAACAATAAGTGGTTAATTTCTTTTCAAGTACGATATTTTAGAAGATGGCATTTGTAAACAAATGTTATACCATTTCATTATCTAGCCATTATATCTTTCAAAATGGCATGCTTTAGAAGAGAATGGAATACTGTCACTAAATCAAACTGAATTTAGTATCTTGTTCTCAAGCATCAGGACTGAAGTCCCTATTTCAGATCTTGAGACATTCGCAGTTCAGGACAGTGGACCTGAAAGTACTGAGTCATGTATATGCTGATTTTGCTAGCACCCAGCTGTGCTGGTGTATCTCCCTGCCCCCCAGTAGGCTGCACTATGATCTGAGACTACAGACTACACTGCTGGAATGTCAGAATTCAGTGGGTCAGAATTTTTGATTAAAAAATACAAAAAAATTGATTATTACAAATGTGAGTCAGGCAGTTTTTATACAGGGCAGCTTAGTACTTCTTCAGACACACAGCATAAAAGAGGAGAAAGGAATCTAATGTGAAAAACCCTCTGAGAGACCCAAACTTTCAATGTTTTGAAAGGAAATCTTATGACATTGTCAATGTTGGTTACAATATTTATACTATACAACTATTCAGAAAGAAATTTGGAATAATCTAAAAATGTAAGGAGATTGAAAGCATCTGGACACTAATTGCAGTCTTCCCTCACCTTGTGTTTGTTTGCCCGTGTACAGACACGACTGAGTTGGGCTTGCTTATATGTGTCTCAGCTATTGCCAGTCTTCTGGCAGTCTTACCCTTCTCCCCAAAGCAGCACTGGCTGCTTTTTCCACTATCTTCTGTTGTGCTGACAGGAGAGTTCAGGGTTCCATCCCTTTCCTGTGTTCCTCACTGGAGGGCTTGGGAAATCAGCCCTGAGGCTCCTGTTGGACAACCAGAAGCCAGACCCAATATTTCCCTTCTGTTGTCTGTGCTCAGGTGAGTGGTGAATAAAGAAAATAGATCTTGTTGTAGGGGAAAAAAATCTAATCCAGTCATGGCTTGATGATGAACAAATCAGAAGGTCTCCCAGGATGGGGAGTCAGGAGTCACAGATTAAAAAATAATTACATCAAGAGACTTGTAAACCAAGGCTTTCTCAGGAACTTTCTCAACGTCTTTTTAGGTTTTATTGGCAGGAAATGCAATCGGTAAGACTAGCAGAGCACAGCAAGTCTTTACAAAATCATTTTCCTTAGCTAAAGCTTCTGGCACTTGAAACGGTAAAAGGGCAGCTATAGCTTAGCTCACAAAGCTGCTACATTTTAGTCAGAATGCAAGGAAATGTGGAGAGATTTAAAATAAGTAACAGGAATTCAACATTCGAGGACTGGATTATACTTGGCACATCAATCCAGCTTTTTATCGCTGAGCTCAGTGTCTGAGCACTATATATAAATAGGGATGCAAGGTAGTTTCTTCTGCTCTCTGCATGGCTTAGGCCTTTGTACAGGTAATGAGAACACTGTGGGATATAATTCTGGAATCGCATCAGGGGCTGGTGGCTGATGTGATAACAAGGAAACTCCTTCCTTCCTAGTTACCTTTGCTCATGGGTCTCTTTAACCTATGGAAAAAACCCTTGCATCTTCATGTAGTCGTGGAATCCTGTTTAATTTCAGAGTCTTGGCACAAAGAATATTCCTTTGACTCTCACCCATCACCTGCCTCCTCCTATGTTTGTCCTGTTAGAGATGCCGTGAACCTGCCCATAGAACATGGGTCACATGCAGTCAGTCAGCAGCATGCAGACTGGGATCCATGGGCTGGTATATTTTTAATATATCATCACAGCAGGGGAGAAAGGTGCTGTAAGCTACGTATGGAGTCAAAAACAGAGCTGTGGGTACAAAGAAATCTTTGTAGCAAGTTCATTTATATCTCTGCTGCAGCTTAAAGAAGAAGGTATTCTTCTGTCATATGAGAATGTGTACAGTGTCATGCTATAGGACTGGAAGCAATGTTCTTTTCTGTTTGGAAAGAACAGTATCCTTGTCTTCAGTGGTGTACATGCAAAACTTCACATTATGACCTTTAGCTTGGGCTAGGAGCCTCAACTCTCTGCATAGCACCTGGATTCCTAAACAGCACATTCACCCCCAGAGACTTCTGAGTCATGAAAAACCCTATACTGCCTTGGCATGAGGCCCTGAGTGCTGGCTTGCAATCATCTGAGTAATGGGACTTTTTTGTCATGGTACCTGGCAAAAGTCTGGGTCAGGTGAGCTACCATCTGGCAGTGCCCAGGCCCAGCCTGTGGGACAGCATGTGTTTGGGACAGAACATGTGGTTTGGGATGTAGACACCCTTTCTAGCAGGCCTGATGTTTCTGGCACAAAACATCATGGGATCAAATTCTGCTTGTTTTATAAACAGTGAGTTGGCACCCCTAAAGCAACTTCTAAACTGGAAATGTCCTTCGTACTCAAGCAGTTCTTTCCCTCTAGAGCAGTCCTGAAAAGAGACTGTGGATGGCCAAGGAGGCTTTCAGACAAATTTTGCTCCTTCCTATTTGTATGGATAATTTGTCTTAAGAACAGTAATGGCAATAGTGTACTTGTTATCATATTCTTTCCTTCGCAAGAAAGCTATTTTTGGACGGTAATGTGCAGCTCAGACTGATGGTCCGTGCTGCCACAGTCTGATTTCAGTCAAAGGATTTCTCCTTTGTATCTCACATCCCCCTGTCTTTTTCAGTTCTACCTAATGAGAATGCTCTTGTAGCCAAAGGCAGGAAGAAATCTGTCACGTACACAACTCTCCCTTCAGCACGTCTTCCCCCTCTCTTCATCTTGCTCTCTCTCCTTTAATTGGGCTAGAGAGAAAACATTTAGTAATCTCTCTCCCTCTTTCCCCTCATTAGGCTAACGATGACATATTCTGTTTCCAGAGTGTCTGTAGGAACACAGTATAGCAGCCACTGCTCGTTATTAACACTGGAGGAAGAAAAAGCTGGTGGCTTGATCCTGAATTTATGTAGATGCATGTAAATGAGAAGACATTTCCTTAGAATCAAATGTAATACAGAAGTGAAAAATCAATGGGGAGGAATCAGAATATGGTTTGGTGGCAATTTAGGCCTCTGTAAGTGCTCATAGTATTTTATAACCTTATTGCTCCTAATGAAAGTAGGCCTCAGGCACAATGATACACAGAGACAAACTTCAGTGTTTTTAGACAATTTTTTCAGTGCTTTATGATTTCTTTTACCTGACTACGTCTATCACTTTTCCAGTTTAGCTTTTTCGCTTTTATCTATATACTGACAAAACCATGTGCAACAAATTCAACATTTTTCCCATATACATGAACTAGATTTGTTCTTTCTTTCCTTTTATCCAGACTCCCTACTTTTTCTTTTCATTTACTTCCTTTCCTTCCTACCTGCCTGTCTTTCTTTCTTCACTTTGGAAAAAGGTACTAATGAGCCAAAACTGATAATTAACCCACAAACAGGTTTCTTTATACCAAAAAAAAAATTAGTTTTAGTTGCTGATTTGGATAAGGTAGCTGGAGTGGAAGAAGAAATTGTATTTAATATTCAACAGAATGAATGGAAAGATTTGTAAATGCAAAATGGATATATTCAATAGTGACTCCCTGCAACTCATTTAACAGGATTATTAAGAAACAAAAGTTCCTATAAATTTGAATCCTGAATTTTAATGTATCTATTGACTTCTGTCAGAGGTGCTTTAATACTTTAAGGCATTGGTTAGTTAGCAAAGCCTCACATTATGTTTGAGAGTGAGACAAATAATATGACCTTCATAAAAAAGAATAAACTGAGGCACAGAGTAAAAGTGGCTATTAGAAGTCCACAGGAACACAATAAAATTGAGAATATCTTGGATGAAATTGGAGGTCCATGTGGATCATATGTAGCTTCTCCCTTAGAATAGCATTTGGTTTCATCCCCTTTTGTCTTCTTCCACCCCAAGCCTAAGTCCAGAGGCTCTTCTGCTGGCCAGCAGTGGTGGGCAGGCTTTGGTGTCCCTGAGATGTATCTAACCCTCTGTTTGAAGGCATTGCTTCCCGAAATATACCACAGCAATATGCATGCTCGCAGAAATTACAGGCAAATAGAGTGCCAGGACCTGACTGTGTTCCTGTGAAATATGTGCAAAACTAAGGATGGTTTCAGTGAAGGATGAGCTAAGCCCAGCATCCCAAGCAAGCAGAGCTTGCAAGGCAGTCTCCATGCTGATTCAATCACTGGCCTCTCTGCCAAGACTGTCAACAAAGGTGCCAATTAGTGCCAGTTGTGATGATGATTTTTGTGATGCCGGCACCTGTCCATTATGAACTGGACTGTGACCACCCTCCCATTTCCCATTAGATGCTGAGCAGCTGTCAGGTGGTAGCAGGGCTGAATGATGTATTAGCTTCTGTGCACACCCGTAAATCAGACAGCTGTATTGTATCTAAAATGCTTTTCATGTCAAATTATTTTAATCTCTCTTTAATAATACAACTGACTTAATTTCTTTGCTTTTACTGTGTTTTCTAGCTTATGGATTATTTATTCATATAATACCAAGTAATATTGTGTGACAAAACAAAACAAATTCAAATGCAAGTATAACAAGAATCTGAGCTGCAGGCAAAAACAATCACACTTGCAAAAATGTACTCACATTGCCTTTTATTGGCATTGGAGGTATAAATTCTGTAATTATAAACCTATCTGACTTCCTGCATAATGCCAGCTGATGGACAGGGACCTGTATAGGAGAGTGTTTGCAATGGACATGTACAGTTTTTAATGTGTGCAAATTTGAATACTATGTATCAGTTTGGAGCATAAAAGCAGCTTTTTATATGCAGATGAAAAACAGGTATGTATGCACACACGTGCAGAGATTCTGACCAGAAGACCACTGTACATGGGGGAGTTAGTGACCCAGTCATTGCCCCGAACAGGTGCAGGCCTGCACTGTGCTATGCACACAACATGACCTTTAAGTCTTTGCTATGCTGGGCACATCCTCTGTTGGCAGGATAAACTTGGCTGGATAATTGTAATGAAGTAGCCTGTGGGCAGCTGCCACTGGGTCTCAGCAACTGTACCTCCTTGCCTTTTTCTCAGACAGGAGCAACAAATTCCCATGTGTGTATCCTTTTTGTTTGACAGTAAAAATGATTAATGAAGGAAAACCTTACGGGAGCTCCAAAGACTGAAATATTTGGGTAACCTTTACATGGACAAGATCTGCACAGGATGCTGAGCTCTGCATGGAGGCCCATTTGATGGCACATAACTCCAGCTTCCCAGCAACTGAAGGGACGTAAGATTATCTGTGCTAACCTCTTTTTCTTTAGAGCGATGCCTAATTGGTGCTGAGAAAAAAAACTTCGGAGCAGTTAATTGAGGATGAGATAAGAAAAGGGTTTAATTTGTGCCTAGGCATAAAGATTGCAAGACGTGCGCGCCGGCCGTGCCTGAGATGTTACATTTTATAACACTGTCCAACCAATCCAATTTTATCCATCCTGTAGCTTTTGCCCTGGTCCACCCCCGGCCCACCCCCAGGGAATTGGGTCTGGGGGCTTTTCTTCATCATCTTCATCTTCTTCAGAGCACAAAGGGTACACAGTCACCTAGTTCTTGACTGTTGTCTTGTGGTTCAGGCCAGGATTAGATGTCCTCAAACAGAAGAGGCCTGCCTTGACAAAAGACCAAACATCTTCTACTGGGATTCAGGGGTAGAACTGATATGGGGAACACAGAATGGGGTAAGAGGTTTGAGGAATGTGTAAACTATTGTGCTAAACGGTGAGGGATATAATATAGCTACTTCTAAAATCTACTTCTACTACTTAACTACTTATAAAACTTACACAATTAGGGAAATCAAAAAACCAGATGGACCTTATGGCATCAGAGTGTTAGCTGCAATGGATGCTATTTTAAACTGTATTTCACAGCATCTGGGTGTCCTTATTACTGGGATTACAATGAACCAGCAAGTCCTGGTGCAAAATCCTATGTGTGGGAATGTGTGCACTGTCCGTGGTCTGTTATGCTTTGATGTGTCTCTTATGTGATCTTGCTTCAGTATGACACCTTTCCATCAGCCACATCTTTTTTTTTCGTCTACTGTCAATTTAATGAATATACTTCAGAGATACTTTCCTTTGAGAAGTTCTCATGGTTCATAGGCCCAATATTTTATACACAACTCCTACTCTTCACCTTCCTCACGGAAGAAAGACTTAATGGAAATGCCCAACGACCACATTAGTTATTGAAGGTAAGAGAAGGAAGGAGGTGTCTCCTAAAGTACATCGTCAAACTTCTGTAGTGGTTCATAAGATGTACTTGATTATTTTGGTAGTTTTTAAAAAAAGGATGACTGTGATCACCTAGTGGAAAAAAAAATCCATTTCATAGAATAATAAGGACATATAACATGTTCAAGGTCTTCCCCATGTTAAACAGTGTGTGACACAGTAACAGCATTTTGCATAATCAAGAGTGAACTGAAAAGAGTGTAACAAACACCACTGCTTTCATTTGATATATTGAACTCACTCTGTGAGAAAGCCTGGAATTGTTTGTATGACTACACATTGAGTCCCTCCCTCAACACCCTGGATTCTCTACTTAGTAATTTCCTAAACATGAGCTTTTAAAAAATGGATACAACAGCATATATTTTATTTTTTCATAACAAAAATAGAGTCAAGAGTTCTTAGTAATTCAAATTATAAAAATTCAGATATTTATATTGTTAGTAATAATTAGGAACTTAAAAACCAGTTTTGTTTATTATTTTCTGTGGACTGTGTATTTGATGGCCAATATATTTGGTTAGGAAGCAGAAAAGAGCTATTTGTAGTCATTCTCATTTCAAGGACTAGTACCTAAATCACAAAGAACTTGATAGAAACGTGTATCTAGTGGATTTTTTCTAGACACACAGAAAACATCAATTTTGGTAGGCGTTTATGAAATGAACACCCATTAGGGATTTTTGTCTGTAGTTTTGCAAAACCTTTGAAGTTTCAAAATAGGTTGCACGTTGCCAATGCATTGAAAAACTATCCTACTTTATGGTTGCAAAACAAATGATGAAAAATACATTTACAGTCTTCAGTGAAAAATAAAAACACCTAAGGAAAAGATCAAGTACATACATACATACATATACATCCATTTGAGATATTGAAAACATATTTTGGATATGCTCTTGACCAAAGCAGAATACCTCTTCTCAGCAATATGTTGCATGTAATGTACCATGGAGAAGTATTTTTATTCAAATATAATATAGTGTGGGAAAAAGACATTTGGCATGATTTCTAATTGTGAGCTTGTGCAAATCCATGTAGGTCCACTTCAGCCAGCAATACTTCAAGCCTTCTTCTATCTTTTGGAATCATATAAAATGTTTTCTTTAATAATTATTAATATCTTTAATATCTAACTTGTAATAATACTAATAGAGGTGCATCTCTTATACTAATTTTTTTTTATTCTTAAGCACAGGATTTGTTCTGTTGCTATAATAACATTTTACATGAGGACCCTGGTGATGTTTTTTAGCATTAAAATACAACACTCAGTTCCAGAAGGTGTTTTCTCCCCTTATACATATAAAAAGAAGAGTCTTCATGCAGATAGTGATTTAAGCTAGCATATTCTGACAGTTCTTATATTAATCGAATTGTTAATAACCTATGGGATATACTACAAATTCCTTTGCCTTCAAATAGTTCCATACCTTCAGGGACTTTCCAAAGCAGGATACATGCAATGTGTTGTGTGTTGGAATACATTATCTTTGCTGTTTGATTATTCAAACAGAAGCTGAAAAACCTACTTTTTCAGCCGTGCAGATGCAGTGCATTTTTTGTTGCAGTTCATGTATGTGGCAAAACTTATTGTACTGTGTACCTTCTCTTAACATATCTTCTCATGTTTAAGACTAGAAAATATTAATGGAAAATGGGTCATACAAGCAGGAAAGCATGTTGTAAATATCCTGAACCAAACAGCATGTGTTGACTCCTTGGCTGGCTTAGGTTTTTGAAATCTAGACAGAATCCACAGCTTGACCATTAAAGCAGAAAGAGATTTATTCTGTATAGTTTCATCACCTTGTTACAATCTTAGTCATAGGAAAGGAAGAGGGAACCTCATGCCATTTTCAGTTCTTGTTTAATATCTTCTTCACAGGAAAATGCTGCCAGGATATTAAACTCATCTGTTCTTTTGGATAATAAGGATGTAATGTACCATTTTGACCTTTCCAAGTGCTGTGTTTCCAATTGCTGTTCATTAGATTTTTTTTTTCTTGATTAAAGTCTCACTAACCTGTAGAAATAGAATGAAAGAAGACCTAGTCAAGACACAGCATATCAAGCATGATCAAAACAAAACTACACAATTGTATAGCTCAAGGGCTATAACAAATATTAACACTTTGTGTGCTGTATCATTGCTGTGTTCGCTCATAACAAAAGAAGCTAAAACAATGTTTATTTAAATTTTTCACATGCTAATGCAGAGTCACAAGCTGAAGAGCTTTTATTTGGTTGAAAGTTTAATCATGAGAATAAGACAGACTCTATTTCTGGGATCCTGCAGAAAAGTTTCTGCGATGAATTCATAAGAGAACTGAATTATAATCCTCAAATGGAAGTGCAATTAAATGATAAAATATATGTGTCTGAGGGCCAGGTTCTGTTGACCTTTTTAATTTTTATTGATTTAGATTCTTAAATTCAGAAATAGATATTAAGGGCAGAAAAAGTTATACATTATTGTCTAGTCTAACATCCTGCATGGTCCCAAAATATCAACCTCTGTAGCTTCTGTATGAGATGCTGGATAGCTTTCTGACCGACAGAGATTGCTCCAATGGTTTAAAGCTCTCACTGTTAATTTGGTGAGGGGGGAACAGACTGGAATTCTTGGCTCCAGCTAATTACACATTCCTTACTCCTGAATTAGAGAGCTCTTAACTGTCAAAAATCCTTTTTGCCTGTAGGTACCTGAAGGCTGTAGTCAAGTTACTTCTCAGTCCTCTCTTGACTGAATCAATAGCTAAGAATTTATTTTGTGTTTCAGTATTAGTACATTTTCCCTAATTTTAAGAACCTTTTTCTGTACATCTTTTTGATTTTTCACATCCTTTTTAACAAACCATAATGTCATATGGCTTTCCAGTAAGTTTCACAAATGTCGTGAATGAAAAATCTGTGCCAATGTCTGAATACTATTTACTTATTTACTCTTACAAAGATTAGATTTGTCTTCAAATAGCATCCTGCTCATAGTTCACATCCAACTTACATCTGTAGTGACACTGTGTCCTCAAAACTATTACTTTTGTGGCCAACTCAGGATTAAAACAGACTCAAACCAATATAAACTATTAATCAAACCAAAAAATAAGACACAAGCTGCCCCTTTGTATACAATTAAAAATAAGTTAGTACACTACTCCCTAGTGTTCACAGTTTAATTCTGTTATCTGTAAATGTCCATATTAATGAGACTTTGAACTGCAAGTTTAGCACTTTAGGCTGGTTTCTACTTTCTTTTCAACAGTGAAGTGGTTTCGCCTACAGTTTAACCTCTGACAAGGAGAACTGCCCAGCCTTGGTACTGATGTTACAGAATTACATACACACTTGGTGGTGATAAAATGACTGCTAATGGTGCTCCTGAGAGAGAATAACTCAGCGTTGGTGTCGATGTTATGAATGCCTCCTGAGAGACTGGTCTATCTATCAGAGCAATTTCTTAACTGTTGTTTACTTTTCCTGTCTGTGTAGATCAGGAAGCATTTTAAAAGCACTAGGTAAGAATCTCTCTATTAGCACTTATCAAATGAAAAGACACAATGGTAAAAATATATTGTTGTAACAGAGGAAACTGCCTAGTCTGGGCAGTGAATTTCTTTTAAGTGGTTTGTAACACACCCATAAGCATTAAGAGATGAACGTGGGGATGCAATGATAGGTAACAATTCACATGATTCTCTGTAGGAAAACAGATTAGTATCATCAAGAAGAGCAATAGCCTAAAGTTCTGTGTATAACACACTTCCTTAATACATTTTTTCCCTGAGCCTGAACATTAGTATTAATGAAAAATACATTTCCCTAGAAAAGACACAGAACTCCAACAAGTAGTTTTAGCTGCAGATTACACCAGTTGGTTTCTGCTATAATGCTGGGTCCCAAGAGAAGGCAAGTCATCAATCAGGAAGGGTTTATAATGAAGCTAGATACTGTACTATTTTCTCACTTTCAATTCATATAGACAGCTCAGTAACAAAAGGAAGTAGCAATGCCCAAGCAAGTAATTTAAGAACCTTTCAGAGATCTAGTATTCATATGGATACTATGTGCTAGGCACATGCACACACACATATAGTCACCAAAATGTGAATTTAAAACCTTTTCTAGCATCTAGAAATAGCAGTGTGGCACATCACCATCCACTGTCCTGTTCTGCCTGAGGTTGCCTTCAAGGGCATTCTTATAAGAGGCACTAAAGATTACATGTATGAACTAATTATGTAGTCTAACCTCAAGTAACCACACAAACCATGAGAACCTCCTGCTGAACCTAGAGATTCCTTGGGCGAGACATTTCTCCTCTTTCTTGATAAACTGCAAGCCTTGGCATGCTTTCCTAACTGGGCAGTACATGGATAAAAAAATGGAACTCCCCAGCACTGTGCATGGCTACTTTGCCCATCTACATGTGGTAATCTGAATCTGTTTAAGAGTCATGTAAGTATTTTTTTAAGTTATTATAAAACTAGCCACCCATACAATGGAGCCATATGGCTCTTCCTCTTCTCAGATTGAGATTGCTGTCAGTTTCCTTATTCAAAGTGCTACATGGAGAACTACATAAATACATTTTATCGACAGCAGGACTAGGCACTTTGCTTTTTTTCCTAATATTAAGCCTACATAAACTTCAACATAATTGATTTTATGTTTTGTTTTCATGGAACTGTGAAAACAGAGTTCACAGAATAACAAGTACCATTCAAAATGAGAAGGAAGAAAGAGTGAAGTCTAATTAAACAATTGTGTAAAATTGAGATGTGTCATTTTGACAACAGTAATTAATGACAGCTTTACTTTTGGAAGATTCTGTCTTTTACTTTGAAAAGTAAAATTCAAGTAAAAAACTCAGTTTTCTTGCCAGATCCTTGAAGAAAGGACAAGGATTTTGCATGAGAGGAAATCTCATTGTGTTTATGAAACATTTTTTGTGCCCCTAAATATTTTACCAGTAAGACAAACCCATGAAAACTAATTTAATTTTATTAATGGATTATAACAGTAAGGTTTTTCTTATTTTTCCTTTTTTTCCCCCTTTTCTTTTTTTTCCTTCTGATTTCTTTTCTGCCTTTTAAAATTTTGGGGTTTTTTTAAATTTTCTCAAAGATTAGGTAGCTCAGCCTTTTCTCTTAAGACATTAACTATATATGTATCCTATAGGACTGAGCTTTCCTGGTAGCTGAATAGATTTCCTGGTAGCAAGAAGGCATATCCAATTTACATATCCAATTTTTGTTTTAAGAAACTTGCTTGACATCTACCTTCAGACTCGATTCTCCAAATCCCACTTTATGCTTGCTTGGAAAGCCACTAGATACTCGTATTTACTTTTATTTGATGCAAATTTACTTTATTTTTCATAAACAATGAAGCAGTCCATGGTCACTGACCCCTTTTGATAAAAAACAAGCCTTTTAATTCCTGCTGGGTACTTGCTAACCTTGTAGTACTCATCAAAGTGGCATGCAAGTACACCTTATGAATACAGGTAGTCAAACTACACAATAATGATGAAATAAACTTGGCTACTTAAAATACAAATGAATAAGAATTCCAAGGTACACTTGCAATTCTACAAATATTATTCATAAGTTTTTCACAAAAAATGTGGCTTTAATATTCACAAATAAAAATTCAAACAACAACAACAAAGGTAAGAACCCGAAGAGATCCTACTAATGGTGGCTGTGATTGGCCATACTTTGCATTTTGTGAAATTAGGAAGAACTCTTTTTTGCCTTGCAAGAAGTACAAATAACATTCTGAAATAGAGACTAGTTTCCAAGTTTTGAGATGATCCAAGGTTTGAGATGCTCTATGCCAGTATTGTGGCTGTTACAGACAATCTCCCAGATCAGAAATCAAAGGTATTTTTTTCATCCACGTTTGTGTCCTGCTTGCCTGTCACAGTCCAGGATGGCATATGGGTATGTGCAGACACAGACACCCACAGCCAGAGCAGCATTCTCAACTCCTATATTCATTTCATGTCAACAATGAAAGAGGTTCAGGCCTTACTTTTTTGATCTTGCTCAGGTGAGTAAGTAACTCGGTGACAAAATCTGGAAAGATATGAATTATATGACAGTAGAATAATAAAAGCAAGGGCCAAATGTCCTACTGTACAAACTATAAATACAAATGCACTGTATTATGTAAATTCTAGTGTCAAGGTGATGGCCATAATACAATATGATTTCATATTGTTTTCTAAGACCTTTTTGGCAAGAGTAAAGGTAAAGAAAAAGTAAGATTTCCCCTGAATTATGTCAGTTTATGGGTTATTTAAAATTATTGATATTAAAAGTCACAACCACTAGAAATAGCTTTTTGTCCTGTTGGAGGCACAGAATAGATCCCCATCAGCTGAAATTTACACAGCTCATTATTCAACATGGCAAGAGCTACTTTCCTTTACCCCAGGGTTAAAGGGTTGTCTGTCAAAATTACATTCTGTTGTAAGAAGGTAAATAGGCGAATATTGACAATAGGATTCAAGGCACATTTTTTATACTGCCTAGAATTTTGGATTTCTTATGACAGGGTAGGAATGAAAGCTAACCCTGCATATTTGCATAGACAAGAAGTAATTATTTTGATAATTTTGGAGTTGTATGAAAATTCTAATGCACAGACCTAAAATTTAATATGTAACCTGACAACAAATCTGAAAGACTTTCTCTATTCTTGCAGAGTATAATGAAATACATTTTTTCCAGAAATGAAGAACATGAAAATAGACCATGAAAAGAACTTACTAAAACAATTGAAATTTCACGTAGGTGTGTTTTACTGATTTTATTTTTTATTGTTTCGTAGCCATTTCAAAGCATCAAACATTTTCATGTGGACAATTCCAGTCTTCTCTGAAACTTACTTATAATTTGCTTCCCAGTCAAATAGATATGTGCAATCCAAAAAAATTTGAGTGTACACTGAATACCTGTCACGACTGTGTGTAAAGTGAGGCAGAATTCAGAGGAAATATGACTGTTTCCCTGTCATCTTGCCAAAGGCAACACCTGGTGAGCACCTCAGGCTCTGAAGAAGTGCTGGTTCAGGGACATCACTGACAGCTCCAATTTGCAGTTCCCAATCCACTACCTTTAGGAGCAGAGGCTGCAGGACCCCCCCCTCACTAGGCAGGTTGACCTGGAGCACTTAGTTCCCTAATCTCCTGCTGTTGTCCTGGAGAAGCTCCAACTTTTGGAGCCCCTGGCATGAGGCTGGGAGCCGTGGCTGGAGCGTGACTTGAGAAGAGGAAGACTGAAAGCCCTTAAACCCCAACTTAATTATGGATTGTCCAACTGGGATCTGTACAGCCTAAAACCACAGCACAAAACAGAAGAGGCAGAACTTCCAAGATCACTGCTTGTGCCCTGGGTCCTCAGCACCAACACCTACATCCTCATTCTCATTCTTTCCCAACTTCTCAGTGCTTTCCAGCAGCTCTGTATTTAATCTCTTCCGGAAAAAAAACACTGTCCAAAAATAAACTACTCTGGAAAAGAATTTCAGATTTCATTCCCTAAGCACTATGGTTTAAGCAGTTTGCTCAGTGTTATAGCTTTAGTTTGTACAATGGAATATTCTGTATATCTCCATTCTGTATATCTCCATTCTGTATTACATATATATGCACTGCAAATATGACAGACAGCAATTCCAGGTCTGTGCTAAAACGCTTAACAGTTATTAAACACTTTGTCTCTGGTGCAGTGGGGTGCTAAAACTCTCTGTGTAGAAAAACCAAATTATAAGCTTATGTTTTATATTTCCTCAACTTTTTCTGGTATCAGATCCATATACTCTTTTAAAGGGGTAAAATAAATATCCTTTTATTTCTCTGATTCTTAAGAGTATGAAATCTTACTTGCCTCATCACATGTGCATCATCACACAGCTGCATCACATGTATAACATTGAACTGAAGGCTTGATTTCAAATCTTCTGAAGTCCTTTGTGGTCACTATGCCAAAAAGTCACTGCGCCAAAAAGTCACTCCATTTCCAGTCCTGGATAAAGAATACTAGTCATGTGTGTAACATTGAAAGTGAAAAAATATGTACTAGGAGGTCAACAACAAAGAGTAAGGCTTTCCATTTTTTGTTAATCCAAATATTTATGTTTCTGATTTAGGGATTAGGGTTCAGCAGATGCCAACTGTTTACATTTCAGGAAATGGTACCTCTGGTATGTATGAAGGGCTTGTCCTGAAGTGAGTCTGCTTGATCTCTATAAATATTTGGAGGTGGCGTGCTACTTTAGTGGAATTAATAAAAATCATGGAGATTTTTATTGGTACACAGACTACACTCCACAGAACACCAATGAACTGACTTGATGTAGCCCATTTATTAAATTGTCTTCTGTACTCTCATATTAGCATAGTATGACTTCAGAGACAAATCTTACAACCTATACAACTATGATAAGACCCACTGATGTGAACAGAATTGCTTACCTTTTTTTATATCTTACTTTCTTTGTCTGTCTGACACTGGAACTTCCTTACAGGTATCAATTCTTGGAGTTGTACACAATTACTCAGAGTACTGGTAGAGAAAGGAGCATCTCAGAAACCACAACAGGCAGTTATTCTTAAAGGCTGATGATCTAATGACATCTCTTATAGCTTATGGTAAGTCAAGCCTTTGCGGTTTTAGTAAAAAGCTTAAATGAGTTCTCATATTTATTTTTCAGGGTAATTACATTTATCACTCTTAACTGTCCTTTTCTCAGATCAGGATAATTCAAATCTCTTTAAGTAAATGCCTAAATGTATTACTGTCTCCTCTTGTGTTGCCCTTCATTCTCCTTTTGTCCTTGACAAAATCAGTTTTGCTGTTCCTTTTTCAGATTCTCACAGAGAGCTAGTTGTGCCAATCATTTTCCATGTGATGGAAATACCTGCCCTTTTGTTGATAGGACAGGCATATGCAGTATTCTGCTGAGGTGTGTGTACCTCTGAAGCATATACATTATATTCTCTAAGAGAATTATTTTCCATGGTATTGTAACACTTTACTCATTCTGCCAGCTGAATCCACATATACTGGGATGAGCTGAATGATTTTCTGCAGTTCACAAATATTTGTAAATTAACAGTTTTTTACTCAAAAGTACATTTAAGAGAATGCTAAACATACTGCAATATTACAGAAAATACTTCTGGAGTACAGACTGAGTAGAAATTCTGAGAAAGAGGTCTGGACCACAAGAGCAGCAGACATAGATAACATTTTTCTGTCTAATTCAGGATCTTTTTTTCCAGTGTTGTCACTATATGATGCATTAGATGAGTCTGCAGAAGTCTCACAGTCCTCGTACCCTCTTCTGTGGTGCTCTGCAGAGATATAATTCTTTCTCGTTTCATAGACACAGCTGTCATAGAAAGTATTCAAAATACTTTCCACTCAACTACCAATTAAACAACCAGTCATAAAAAAAAAACTTGCTCTCTGTACTATGTCATTGTTCTCATAACTTAAAAATATCTCTGGACCAAGGTTGATTGTAAGAAGTTAAAAAGCTGGATGAGACTCTGATAACAAGCAATAGGAATGACTGGAAAGCCATATTAAAAGACAAATATCGCACCACCTTGGTATTCATATAAAGTTTGATGCTGAATATACTTTAATTGAGGTATGAGAATATGACTAAAAGTGAAATTTCAATATAGGAAGTACACAAAAATATAAGTAGGATAGATCTGAAAAGACAGTTAAGAAATTTCAGAGATTATGTTAAAGTGGGCAACAGAATTAACTGATATGCCAACATGCATTTTGACAAAATGTGGAAAGATGTACTTCAGAAATCTGGATTATAATATATATTCCTTGAATTTAAATTCACTGGATTCATAAATAATATCTAGAAGCCACTGGGTTCATCCCAATAGAAGCAGCTGCTCAATGTGTAACAGATGTCCAAGAAACAGTGAACAGTTGAATGGGAAGCACAATTACAATATTAGATTGATTTATAGCCCAAAAATGTGCTTTAATCTGCATATAAAATACATGCAAAGTTATAGTGGCTAAACTGTCAGTGCTCCCTATTGATGAAAATCTTACTATTAATTTAATTTTGAAACAAGCAAAACCAGAAGAGTTCAGAGGAAAACAATTTTTTTTAAAAATGCAAAATGAGCTTGAACAAGTCACTAAGCCTAATGACTAGCAAGCACTGAACTGAATTGCATCTAATACATATCATAAATATGTGTTTATGTGCAATGGGAACAATTATTCCTGTGAAAACATTACTCCCCAACCCATCAATAAGAATGAACACAGCAAACCCGACTGTAATCTTCTAGAGGAACCTACTCTTCTTAACATTTCACACGAACTCTAAAACGATGTGACATTTTATAAAAAGTAAATTCTTTCCCTTTAAGATGAAAATGAGACATCAAATTCTTGAGACAGGGGAGGAACTTTCTCTGTTGGCACAGTTATTCTTTCCTGGGAACCTATTCCTACATTTGTAACCCACTGATATTCCAAAGTTTTCACCTTAGCTTAGGTTTGGCACTGGTTATCCAACAGGCCATCTCTTCCTGGGTCCATACCATCATTTGCAAGAGGTCCTCAGTTTATCAGTGTTAATTGCTTATTTCACCAAATCCACCATGCAAAAGTGAAAGGTGAATATCTAACGCACTCCCAACACATGTAGTGTTTATCCTGTGCTCCATTTCCTGAGAGATGAAAGTGGTTCACGCTGATGGTTTTAGTTTTAAACCCTTATAAAAGAGTGATTCCGACCTGTGTTATTTACTTATATAAACACTAATAATTTGTTGCCTATTTTAATACTCTGGGAAATGATGTGTTCATTACCAGCCTGTACGTGACCACTGCTTAAAGGGAAGCAAACAAGCCAAAACCTAGGTTCAGTTTGAAGGCTTTAACTTCATATAGGCATGAAATCTGTTACAAAAATCTGTTGCCCTGGCAAGAAAACTTTCTGGGTTAACATCTAGCTTTCTGTTCATGTTTGGGCACAGGAGTTTTCAGGAGCTGCTCCAAGTCATCCTGTTAAGTCTGCACTGTCACCTGATTTTGAAGCAACTGGTATTCCCTGAGCCTTTATGGGTACTTTCTATGCAAGCACTGTTATGAAAGCACAGTATCCTTTGCCTCTTGTCTGAATTTCAGTTGGACCTGCTTGGTAGCATCAGAGACACACAGTTTTTTATTTTTCAGAGAAAAAAAGTATTCCATCTTCTCTCACTTTGTGTTTCCAACTTTCACTTCCATCTTGAGATTCCTGCCCTTCTAACTTTCTTAGTGCATTTGCCTAGTGAATAACTAAGGGAATTCAGTTGCTTGTACTCAGGAATTGCTGTCCTAACTGAAGCCTTTGAACCTGTAATTATCTTTTGAAAGTCCTTTACTGCACTATGTTAAAAATAGTCATCTTAAAATGACACGTTTAGAAGTACATTAGAGGAGACATTCAGAGCCTACATCTGTGGAGATGCATATTAAATATTACTTTACAAGGGAATGAAAGTGCATGGACTGAATCTCCAGACTGGATTAGGATTGTAACCACAATCTATTTATACTGTGTGCTGGTTCTGTCTGCTTAATTTTCTTCACAGTCCCATGAAGACTGGCATTATTAAGTTGCAAAAACCTATGTGCACATCTCATATCAACTCCACTGGAGCCACGATTAGCAAAGGGAGGGTAACGGAAAGGACAGGAAACTGCAGCTATGTGGGAGATAGGCATTTCAGAAGAGTATCTGAAAGACAAAATTGGGTTTACTGTTCCAGCAGTAGCAGCTCTGCTCCCTAAATGAGGCCTTGAAGAAAAAGATCTATTTCTTTAATGGCTGGTCAACTGTGCATTACGGAAGACTTTGGAACTGCATGTGTTATTGCCCAATTTTAGACATTTTTCCATAGTGAAGTCCAAAAGAGACATTTTAATTTCAAACTCAGAAGACATCCTGTGCAATGTATATGCATTATCAGAAAGACAGAAAGGAAGCAAGAAAGGTGGCAACACTAATTGGATTAAGACATGTTAGGGGACTGAGGAAAACCATGATGGGAGAGGAAGGTCTCTTTCAGTAGACTGGAAACTAAAATGGAAAAACTGATAAAAATAAACATCTTTTTCTGTAATCAGAAAAGGCTGCACTTCTCATATGGGACATTCAAAAAATAGGTCCTACTTTCTCAAATAGCAGAAGGAGAAGAAGTAGAACTATTGTATTACTTGCTGGGATAAATGAAGGGGTATCATTTTCTGCAAAAGCTTGGATCATTCTGTGTACTTGGCATCCCATCCAATTTCTTAAATTCAGAGGTTTACAGAGAATACATCAAAACACCTGCCCTTTCTCTTTTCAGGGTGTGCTAGAAAGAAATCAAATACATTCTGTCGAGAATTCTGTGTTGAAATTTTGGCTTTGCCAGCTCAGCACAGCTATCATAGCCCTCAGAGGGTAATCTGAAAATCCACAGTGACTCCCTCTCTATGTATTTGTTTTGCTTGAATACAGTAGACTGGGACTCTCTATGGACACTGCCCATGCTTAGTCTGTCATCTCAAGAGATCCCAAGGAAAGACCTGATATTCTGCAACAGAAGGGGAAAAAAATTTCTGGCCTGCAGAAGCATAAATAATAATGATGAGGCATAAATCAAAAAGTTGCCACTTGATTTTCAGGCTGAGGTTACAGGACTGACAATTAGAAATTTATGTTTTTACTTCTAAGTGGACTCTCATCTGATTGGAAGTTACCAAGGGACAAAAATTTTGTGCTTAAGATGCCTTTTAAAATGAAATCAAATTTCAAGGAGATCTGTGATTTGAAATGCAACATTTATTTCTACCTTTCAAGGCAGTGTTAGAAGAAGACCCCTCCATATCTTCCTCAATAGCTTTTACATTAGCACATCATCATATACTCAACTGCAAAATTACCATGACAGCAAAAGAGAAAGGGTTCTTTTAATTTCCTTTGCTGTTTTGAACATCCAGTGACCTGCAAAATCTGGATAAAAGCCGTTGGTTTATTCACTCACTAGACGGCTTTAGAAATATCTCTTTGCTTTTATAGCAGTGATGACTGCCCAGAGTTGTGAAATTTCGTGATTACTTCACAATGTTAAGAATAAACATTGGCACCACTGATGGGCCTTGTAAATGCTAACAATAGGTACAGAACTTACTCGATTGCATAATATTCACTTTTAACCTGGAGCAGACTTAGAATCTTATTCCATGGAAATAACAGAATGAATGGAAAGCAGTTAATAAGATTAAACCCACTGTGAAGCATAAAGCCATAGTTAATGATTTGTGAACTCACTCCCCCTGTCCCCGTTGATGCAGTTTCTTTGGTCTATGTAATACACATATATTCTTCTCATCTAGCAGTTCATGACCTTGTTTAAGTATTTGGTCTTTTCCTTAAAAACTCAGATTTTGGTAACATTACTTTTTTCTACAGCAATGAAATGTATTATACATGTGTGAATCTAAAGAACAATATTAATTCTGAAATGTTTACTAAAAATGTTTATGTAAATCCAGTTTAATTTTCACATCTTTGTTTGAAGCACCCCAAAAGAAGACTTATGGTGAAACCAGGGTATTATTTTAGCATGCTAACTCCTTCATCTGATAGTCTCTGATCTCTAACATCTGTATTGTGGTCCAATATCACAGAGCAAAATGCGTACTGTTCTTTCCTCAGCTGAGCCCCTTGCAGGATGTTTCAGGGTGTCTAATAGATGGAGACATTAGTTCATTATATAAATATGAATCTCTGGGACTTAACTCCTATTTCAAGTGACAACAGAAACTGTTTAAATGTTTCTCATACTTAAAAAGATCTCCAGTTCAATATTACTATTACGACAAGATTCATACCAAACTCTTACTGAATAAGTAACATATGCACTGTTATTGAATAAAAAGAGTTGCATATCTAAATAAAAGGAATTGAAATATTGTTTTAAAGACAATTGAGTCTTGAGTATTGTTTTAAAGACAGTACCACTTTGTTAAATCATATGGTAGCTTATGCAAAATATTGCAATATATTAAAAAACCTGAGATTACAATTAGCTTTCCTTTAGGATGAAACTCCATACAATACACTGATATTTATTTTAAGCTATTTTTTTCTGTCTTCTCAATCCTGAGATTTATATAATAACCTGTAACTGGAGGAAAGCAAAACACAGAATTCACTTCAACCTGTGCAGACCAAACCAGTGCCTGAAGTCTGCATGGATAGTTGGGAGAGCTATGCGGAGTTAGTACAGTAACAGTGTGCTAAAATTTGCCACTCTTCTTCTAACTGGGACAAATTTTCAGACTATTCAAATTGCTATTACTCTCTTGGCACTAGTACAATAAAATTCTGATTTTAAACCCACGAGAATTTGCTCCAATAGTAGTGTTGTGTATGAAATGTCACACTGCTTTGTCAGGTATCTTCTGAGCATAATATTACTTGGTGTTAGGAGTGATCACAATGTAACTATTAGGAATTGCATCATGGCTGGCCTTGGTGGTATCTTTAAAAAGCAGAGTTTTTTTCTGGCAATCCTCTTGTTTTCTTCACTATTGTCAAAAAGACTCAAACTGAGCCAGCAGTGTGCTCATGTGGCCAAGAAGGCCAATAGTAACCTGGAGTGCATTAGGAAAAGCATTGCCAGGAGGTTGAGGGAGCTGATCCTGCCCTTCTACTCAGCCCTGGCGAGGCGTCACCCGGAGTGCTGTGTCCGGTTCTGGGCTCCTCTGCGCAATGTGCTCTAGGACAACCCTGCTTGAGCAGGGAGGTTGGATCAGATGACTCACCGCAGTGCCTTCCAACCTTACCCATTCTGTGATTCTGTGAAATTCCTTCCTTCCCAAACCGATGTATGTAGTTAAATCAAAGGAGATCACCTTTGCTGGAAAGGAAGATGGCAGTATGGTATAGAATCACAGAATCAGCTGGGTTGGAAGGGACCTCCAAGATCATCAAGTCCAACCCTTGATCCACTACTGCTGTGGTTACTAGACCATGGCACTAAGTGCCACATCCAGTCTCATCTTAAAACCTCCAGGGATGGTAAATCCACCACTTCCCTGGGCAGCCCATTTCAATGCCTGATTACCCTCCCTGTAAAGAATTTCTTCCTAATATCTAACCTAAACCTCCCCTGGCAGAGCTTGAGACCATGCCCTCTTGTCTTACTGATAGCTGTCTGGGAGAAGAGACCGATCCCCACCTGGCTACAATCTCCTTTCAGGTAGTTGAAGAAGAGTGATGAGGTCACCTCTGAGCCTCCTCTTCTCCAGGCTAAACAACCCCAGCTCCCTCAGCCTCTCCTCATAGGACTTGTGCTCAAGTCCCTTCACCAGCCTCGTTGCTCTTCTCTGGACCTGCTCCAGCACCTCAATATCCTTCCTGAACTGAGGGGCCCAGAACTGGACACAGTACTCCAGGTGTGGCCTTGCCAGCACTGAGTACAGGGGAAGAATCACTTCCCTGGACCTGTTGGCCACACTGTTCCTGATCCAGGCCAGGATGCCATTGGCCTAATCCTTTTGTGAGAGAAGCTGAGATCTGCACTTCAGGAAACTTTCAACCCTACAAGAATGGAGGTCTAATGCAAGAGTCTGGCATACAGTGAAAGTCTTTCAGTCACTTATACCCCATTCCTTGTCTGGAGACAAATCCAGAAGGAATTGTGTTGAATTTGCCCCTACGTTTCAGAATAGTCAGAGAGAAAGGAGGGATGAGCAAGGGCACACTCTGCCCAAATTAATGGTTGTCAAGTCTACTCATGGACCTGTCAAATGTAACTATGCAAAGTCTTCTAAAAGCAGGAAGCGGATTTGATACCAAAGGCTACATACAGGCAGCAGCTCTTAACTCGGAGCTTATGTATATGACATATGTATATGACAGAAGCCTCTACTTAAACCAGCCTGGCAACAACTCTCCTTCTGAACTGTGGTATATCTCCAGAGATCCTTATTCAATTATTAATGCATCTGCTGCTAATTTCATCATGCAGAGTGTGAATTTGTCTTTCCACATCGAGCTCTAAGGGAAGTTTGTAAGAAATATAGAACTTGTCAGCACATGAGAGTCAACACATTACTGCTGTGCTGCAGCCATTTATAACAAAACTAAAATGAGCACTCGCTTGTTTGGCATTAATTTAATGTCCCACTTAGCTCCTATCAGACATAAATAGCTGCTTCATCCATTTAAGCATTTCTGTTCATGCACATAATGAAGTACTCTGTACCTGTCAAGTAAGCAGAATTCATAACTGAAATAAGAAATGGATGAGGAAATTCAATGTTCTTAATATTAAGCCTCTACAGGGGTAGCATCAGACTTTTTTTCTGGCCTCTATAAGATTCACCTTTTATCCCATTCTTCAGAGACCATATGAAGACATGACGTGTACACACGTTAGTACGCCAAAAATGTTTCTGAAAGGAATATCTGTTCAACTGATAGCACAATTAACAAAAGCTGTAGTTGTTGAACACATGCTATTAAAAAATAAATTAGCTAGCCAATCTCTTGGTATTTAAATGTTTTTTATGTTCTCTATTTTAGAAAAATGGTTTATTTTAAACAGCATTCCAGTTGTGATCATCCTCTCGAGGAAATTTTTATGAGAATGAATGGAGGTAATGACTACTATTAGTCACTGTCATTAGCATAAAACATTAGAAAAGACAATATTTATAACAGTCATATTAAAATATGACTTTCTATCACTTGTGTATGCTTTGGCTACAGCTGGTTGCTATTTTCTAAAGTTAAACTGATAGAAGTCTGGTAATGGTATATTTAATAGCATGTTCATCATCAGATCTAATTGTTTTCCACCACAGGGTATGAAGCTTTATGTCCTCTATCAACCCAAAACAAACAGCCATACTGCTTAATGGCTCTTCAATTAATGTTTATGGTGCTACTTTTATAACCTAAGTTACATGAAAAAAAACCCCAAACCCTCCAAGAAGCAATTTAAGAACTTCAGAAGCTTAATGGGACTTCAACCAATACCAAAAACTACTACAACATATGTAAGGTCCCACACTTGAGAATGTGAAACAGAAGACACTAAAAAGACATTAGAAAATAGAAATAGAAGACAGTAGAAAATTCTTCCAGCACAATGGTATAACTGCCAGGGGAAGGGAGAACAGATCTTCTGTTCATGTAAGGAAAGGTGGCTGAGGGACTTCAGGTTGGCTGCCTTGCAATTGCTGTTCCTGCTGGGTTAAAACAGAGAAGACCTGTTCATCTTAAGTCACGTAAAGGTCGGACTCTGTTGCTCAAATTGCAAAGTTATTCCTCTGAGAGTGATTTGCCCTCAGTAACCTAGATGCTTGCGACCTACTCATAATTCTTTCCCCTATTTAGCAAAGCTCATGCTGATTAAAAGGAAAGAACAGTACAAAGACAGGGTTCTCTGTAACTGCCTTGGTGCATATTAATTTTTGTCTCTCCCTTTTCCATGAAACCTCTAGAAAGCAATGTAAAACTACTGTAAATATGTTTTTACTGGAGAGCTGTCATTGTTCTGCATTATGAAAGTAAATGATTTCTGGCTTGGGCTGTTAATTGTATGTAGCAGTAATATATTCATTTAAAGCTTCCCATCATAATTCAGACACCCTGATTTCTGGCTTTTAGTGATGCATTACAAGCCTTTACTTCTCTGACACTCAGGCAATTAATGATTGACACTCCTCAGTCCCGCAGAGTAGCTGGACAGAACTAGACAAGAAAGAATCAGACCTGCGGGGTGGTGAAAATTTCTCTTCTGAAAATGCACGTTTTTTCACACTATAAACTCTGATTGACATTCATTGCAGTAAATATATTTTAATAGAACTGCTGTTACTCTGCCTCTCCTCCCAGTCTCCCAGGAGTTTTTGTAGATCAACATGATGTTCAGAAACAGGCAAAAAAATGCTCTGCAAAGTTTAAAGGCTGTCAAGCCTTCTTGGCAAATTCCCTCCAAGAGCACAGCTGAGAAATGACAAACCTATCACCTGACTGGCTGGTGTTTAAAGCTGACTGCTTTTGATTAGGAAGCAATGAACCTTCCCTTCTGCAGTTTATTCTGTGTTTCATGAGCATCTCTTCACTGAAAATTATGCAGTTGAACTGATTTGAATTTGATTAGTGTAACCTACAGTTTTATTATTTATTATTTGTTTTACTGCACATTTAGGAGAATGTCAGGATAGTTACAGACTTACTTTTATTTCATATGTATTATTGCTTGACATTTAAAACAAATCCAATAATAATATATGCCTGTATTGCAGTTACTCCCTTGTTGTACATTGCTCCATGTGTACTCACACTCTACTTCCTCTCTGCTCCAGCGAGAAGAATAGGATGAAAGCAATCCTGCTTACTCAAGGACAAAGTACTGTGTCCCCAGCAGGTGAGCTGAGCTAGAAGTTATTGCGAACTGCAACAGCTAACATCTTTAATGGAAAACTCCTGTATTAAATCCTATGCTACAGACTGTGATATTTCAACAGCCAGCGCTGAGGAGGAGCGCTGCCACCAGAGGTGCATGCATTAAACACTGAATTGCTTTTTCAGTGTCATCAGGCTTCATGAGTTGCAAATGTGAATGCTCTGGGAAGCTTAATACACTTTCATCTTCTGACAGCCTTTCAATTATATGTCCTTTCACATTATTACATAACTTCCAATGATCTGCACTGTGGACTTCAGTAATAAAAATTCATTTCATGTCTGAAGAACACAACTTCTTTGGTCAGTCAGTTTAGATGTAGAGGGGAGAAGTGCATTTGACCAAAAACAAATGCTGAGCGGAGTCAGCTGGTTAGGTCAATAAAAGCTAAAAATATTTGACTTTGAGAGAAAAGAGAGTTCAGGACACAGCCTAAAGGCTAGATTCAGCCCTGACTAAACTGTAGCAGTGTTATAAGGAGAGATTAGTTACTCAAACTTACATGTTACATCTGTACCTACAGAACTTGCCAGTAAGGTCTGGGAATAACTGGCACCCTAATATCTTTATTACTAGTATGGTTCACAGTGTCTTATGTCTATTAGCTTCAGGCTGAGTATTCTCCTACATTTAATTTTATCTATCTTGAGAAAAAATGCATATACTTATATAATTTATCTCCTCATTTACTTACCTGATTTTGGAGATCCTCACTATAGTGTAAGAGTACAGCAACATATCCAGTCTTTAGGGATGCTTTTAGGAAAATAAAGGAGGTTCACTTCAGCTGCAATTCCAGATATTAGTAAAACATTAGTGTAATATATGCATCTTCAGTACTTCTCTGGCTTTCATTCATACCAGCTGGCTGTCTCAAAATCTATAATACATTAATTTCCACAGTATAATGATATGTCTTTATATATCTTTATCCATCTGTATAAAGATGCAAGACGAGAAGTACAAAAAATATGTTTTGGGTCAGGACGTGTAGATCTTGCATGCCAGTGACAACTCCTGATTTTTGAGAACCTGAAGTTAAGGCTAGTGAAACCTGAAGGCTGTCAGTGCTTCTGAAAACAAAAGTATGTCTTCAATGCTCAAATACAGATGGAAGTGTCTGGTCTACCTTTTGAAATTGTGAAGGTTATCAACAGAAGTGCCTTCTCCTAAACAAACATTTTAGTAAACAAACAATTCAACAACAAAACCAGTGGAGGAAAGAATTAGCAAAGGTTACAGAAGTACAGAAAACCCACTTCTAGGAAACTCCATAGGACAGTTTCCATGAGGTGAATGCTGCACACGGGGAGCTCAAAGTGAAGCCTTGAATGGTCTGTGCAAAGCTCTCGTGCATTGGGCTGTGCTTCTTTATGCCCACTTTTCAACCTCTTGCTACGCAACAGAGCACTGGGCAGAGAACAGGCTTATCTCAAACTCCAAAGACTAGCATATGTGTCAAGCCTTGTGTTCTTTCAGTTTTAACACAATTTGATTAATTATATGATATGACATGATACACACAATCTGTAGCTTTTAATGAAAGTAGCTCCCCCAACTGTAATTTAAAACTTTTGTCCCTTAGAAGTTTAATTATTAAGGTTGCGATTAACTTCACCCAATCTCAGTTACCTAAAAGACAGCTACATAGTCTACACTAGGTATTTAGTCACATTTTATAAACAGTGGAAGGAGTTTCATGCCATTTGGTTTTTTTGACACATACCTGAAAAGGGGCTAAATTGTCCTTTGGACCAGAATTGAGTATATGTGCATATATATACACACATATATACACACACACACAGGCACGTATACACATATACAGCTGAAAAACAAGAAAATCAGAAAAGGCAAGGAAGTCATGGAATCAGACGAACCTTGGTATTTTGCTATGAAGTCCTGGCTTGCTCAGGAACTTGCTCAGGAAAATCAAGACTTCCCTTTCTTCCTCTGTAGATTTTTGTTAAACTTCTAGAAACCTAGCAGGGTCTCCCAACTTCTGGAACACTTTATCACTTATTTAAACCTGTAGTTACCAACTGAAAAAGAATCACTACTCTCAAGTTTCCGAGAATACTAACAAGAACACAAGTCTTAATTGGAAGCCATCTTAGGAAACTTAGTCCAATTGTTAGGAGTTTGGGCTCTAAGTAAAGGTATTTTAGTTCTGATGAACAGCATTCTGTGTGATAGAGAGCAAACAGCTTCCCCCTTCTTGGTCCATTTGCCATGTGCAAAGCACAAATAATAATAATAAATAAAAACATTTCTAAGAGCCCTAGATTACTATTTACAAAGTGTTAACAGATTTAACTGTAATCTAAGTAAACCCTTAAGAAACCTGCATATTCCCACCTGTTTCTTATCTCACTCACAGCCTACTTAAAACTGGAGTGTGAATACTGTCACCTAGGGTTTATTTCCAGCTCTAGCTAGGAGAAGGAATCTTGAAAAATACACTGATTTTTTTTTCCTCAGTCTAGAATCATGTTAGGCTTGAATAGCTTCTGGCTGCATTCTTTTAGCTCTTTCTCTGCAGACAAAAATCTACATCTAAAGCAGGGCATAGTTTAAAATATCACCATTTGCAAGAGCAAATCCAAAAATAGTGTGGGCAAAAAAAAGTGTCACCACTTTCAGAACACATGATGACAGGGATTTGGGTTCTACATGAGGGTTTCATGCTGCTCTGCAGTGCAGACTAAGCTTCAGGTCTGTTTTCTGGTATGCAGTCAGGAGGAGCAAGGAAAGGATTGTGGATGTGCCTCAGGTATAGGAAGTGAAGGTGTGTACAGCTGCAGTGTAACTCCACATTAGCTATTGATATAAATTTTGTTAGTCAGCTGAAACCTTCTAGATGTCACTCTCTACCATGAACAAAGGCTGACAACGGTCTTTTGTTTCACAAGCTGCTGAAGAAACAAGCTCATTTCTAATAACTAAATGCAATAATTGTATTTTTGTATGACATTATGTCTCTATATAAACTTATGTTAGAAAAATACAATGCAGTATTTAGTATGGAAGATTTAGGAAATGCTAGATTTATAATTTCCAATATAATTAGATGATTTTCTTTAGTATATACAGGAGGACATAGACTTTAATTACAGGATGCCTTCCTACCCTTCTCTCCACAAGACCTAACTCATTCTGGATAGAAGTCCGAATTAAATATTTGTATCTGTCTTACACTCTAGTGGTCTGACTCTTTTTTGTTTATTCTTTTTCATCCAAATAGTTGCTGGTGTAGATTTATTTAATGTCTTACAGATTTTCATCGTCCATAGTTTGTTGCAACAGTGTTACAGTAAATGAACCCTATAAACATTAATAAATGTATGTTCACAGTAGTGCAGTGAAGATATCAATATTTTCATAGATGAACAAGTGGAGAACAGATCAAAAAAACCCAGAATCTGCAAAATCTGGTTTTAACATGACCTTCTCAATGAGCTAACTCATAACAAGTGGAGATGATTTCTTCAAATATTTTGCTTTTTTAAAAAGTATTTGTATGTTCAACATACTGTGCAAATATAGTTTACTTCTGTGAGAAAGATTATTAAAGATTATATTTCTCTATGACTGAAACAGAGTGTAAGAACTTAGATGCATTATCCTGTCTCAAAGTCACATGCACCACAGGTATCTCTGTATGAGCGCTTTTCCAATGGCAAATGTAATGAGAACTAGTTTAAAATAATCCTATTTTTTGCAGACTGAGGTGATCTAATTACATCATATTTGAAATAAACTAAAAATATATAGAAAAATACCACAGCTCACCTGATAGACTGGAAGATCACTTTAAGTCTGAGTGGTAGCCTGAGGTCCAGAACTCAGGGCTGTGGAGAGTCCCAACCTGAGGCTCAGTCCTTCAGAACAGAGTGATTTATTGCAAATGATGTTGAGCACTCTCAGTTCCCTGAACACCATTCAAAAGGTACAGTACTTCCCTAAGGCTCCAAAAATCTGAAAATCAAGATAAAGTTGGGCAGACATATTCAATGAAAAACATAAAATTAGTTGTTGCATTAATATTTTAGCTTGAATTACTTATGTAGCTTCACACAGCATCTCTGTGACACAGGGATAGTTTGGATGACAGAAAACTCTGGGAAGACATTGCCTTCCAAGTTCTGCATGCTATGAGATAAAGCAGTTACAAAAAATAACAACAGAATTTTCTACACAGTTCTAACACATTCCTATGCCCTGCAAGTAGAATGGGAGAGCATGTGATCACCTCTTTAGGGTCTCTGAAATGATGGGTGTACACAGCAGAGCAAAAAAGAAGGAAAGGAGAAAACCAAACTAAAACTGGTATTTCTCCTTTTTTTTTTTAAACTTTTTGAACCTTTTCGTAAAGTTACTTTATGAAACTTTAGCTATAATTTTATCCTAGCTTTCTCATTTAAGTTCTTAATTTTCATACTGCTACAAATTCATCAAGTGCTGCCTCAATACCTTTTCTGCACTTGCAGTCTACTTGAGATGAAGGCCCATGGTTCATGCACGGTAGTATGAGTATGCTTTGAACAGTGTAACAAAAAAGGAGGTTGTGGCAGTGAATTGTGTGAATACCAACACTCTCTATGCAGATAATACAGCAGAATAATCATATTCATCCTGAGTAAATGAATTCTGAATGCTGGTATGGATGAGAATGGGAACTTGTGAGGACAAGTTGGGTTGGAGTTTCATTTCTTGTTAATATTAACAAAATCGGGTCTATGAAAGACTAATTAAAATCAGTTCTTATTAAAATCAATGAATCAAGAGATAATTTGAAGATTAAGGCTGAGGAGGGAGGTATTTTTTTTTAAACACATTAGTTAGTCTTTTCAGCCAGCCAATGGAGGCTTGTGTACTTGTCTACATCCAGATACCTGGCTAAGGTACTCTGAATTATTTTCTGTAAGCAAAGATCACTCCACTGAATGCATAGGTACCCTAAGTACCCACAGTGGCAAAAGCTAGGTATTTGAAGTTGGATGATGAATGTGCTCAATACTTCCCCAACTGTCACACTAAGGTAACTTTGCATAGAAGAAAAAAAATCTCATTAGTGGGGTAGGGGAACATACACATTTTTTTATTGCTTCTAGCAAGTTTACTGAGTCGGTAAACAACAACTTTGTGGATGTCTCATGATATTCTCCAAACCAAAGAGATTTTCAGGAAAGAATCAGAAAATAATTTTTAGGACTCTCAGGAGAATTCCTCATACCCTAAGCAAATTTCTGATACAGGAATTTTCAATTTGCAAATTATGTAAACCTTTCCATAAACTTTTCCTTGATGAAAAATATTAGGTAGGTATAAATATCAGGCTTGCAAAATAAATGGTTAAAGCAAGCCAAGCACTGTGAAGTTAGTTAAATACCAGTTACAAGCCAGTGAAACCCTAATTCAGGTCTTTTCATGTATACATTTGATGTAGTCAGTGGTTGGGGTAAATTGGTTTTATTCTTTTTTTTGTTTCAACCATTGAGTCTACAATGGTTAAGTTATATTTTTTTCCTGCTTAATTTCATGTATAAGAAAGGGCACTGAAAAACATTCAATATTTCTTTTATCTTCATTATTCAATGTGTTATTCCTTTATTAATTGCTTAACTCTATTCAAATCTTTAATTTTTCTTGACAAAATTATGAATTTTGCAGTTGGTTTTCTGGTCACTTGTGGCTATAGTATGTCAATACCTCATTAGTGTGACTAATTTTTTATTACATTTCTGAGTTAAAATAAAACATTCCCCACTGTTACATACCCTGGGAAACCCAATGCTTGCACCTAACCTTAAACAGCACTTTGCACAGTCAGGAAAAACTCCTGTGATGCCACTTGTAACTCTGATGAAAATCAGATCCTAAGATTTTCTGTAAGACCTCAAGACAACAAGAAATACAGCATTAGCAGGCTTTTACTTTGAGCAATTTCCCTCACACAAAATTCTGCTGGTAGATATGCTGAAGGATAATATAATCCATTCCTCTGCTTTAGTCAAACTCAGCTATTTGGTCATTAAACACCCCCCACTTTTCTTGTAACGCAAATCACTGCAGAGACCCCAGCACCTGGGAATGTCAGCCAGTGGTTCTATGGATAAAAGCTCATTTGGACACACAACTTTTATACATTACTATCACAGACATCTATTTGTACATTAGGCAAGACAGTGGAGTTAAAGAGACGGGCACTGGGAAGACAAGTCTGAGATAGAACCAGTCTGGTGTTAATTTGCTAATACAGCAGAGCTTCTACTTGTTCTATGTATTTCTCCTAACCCCTCCACCATGCACCCCAAACATCCATTTCTGGATCTGACAGAAAAAAGATACTGGTTAGGATACTGGTCAGGTCTGACAAAGGAAGGGAGTTCTTTTTCTCTTATGCATGAGAAACCAGCCACCGAGCATATTGTGGCACATATTTTGCAATATACTTTCACAGATATTTGATAACAAAAAAGGAACTTTTATTATTTTGTAAATTCCCAAAATCTTTTATTTTTCTCAACTGTTTAGCATCCAAAATCTTTGGATTGAGCAGATAGTCATCATGGTTAATTTAATTTGAAGTGGACACAGTTGCATTTACAGACTGTACTGGTTATCTCAATGGTAGCTAAAATTACCAGCCCTGCCAAGAGTATATTTACAAGATAAATGAGAGAAATGGAGGCATGACAGATTAAAGTTGTATAGTTTGTTTTGGGGTTCTGTATTTTATCTATGAGAGCTGTGAATGAAAATGAGTCATCCACATAAGTCCAGATGAAGAACTTGGTATAAAATGTTGTCATATTAAAAAAAACTAACACAGTTTTCTAGATCCTTAAACATAGTCTTAGGGTTATTTTTGGTTGACTAGCTATTACAAAGTCAGATGCCTTATTTCCATTAATTTAGCCTAGCAGACTTCAAAGTAGTAAAACCCAAACAACGCTGAATCTAAAATTATCCCTAAAACGGTCTAAAATAGAACTTCTGTTATTTCTAGAACTGTCAGCACTATAAAATTTCAGAATATGTAGGTTTTTAGGGTTCAATCCCAATGTGTTCAGTGCTATAGGGAGGACATCAGGTATCACCAGGAGTCTCAAGCCCTTATGAGTATTTAGAGATGTATTTCTTCTTCATCAAAGACATACAGTGTGAGAAACTTACCATGGCAACAATTGATGCAGCTATAGAAAAACAGAGTTATAATGCAAAGGGATGAAGATAATAACACTTCTTGAATGTAAATCTGACATATGTATGTATGTATATTTCTTACACACACACATTCTGCCGCTTCATCCAGTTGCCTGGTAAAGTCCAGCAGGTGCCAAGTGATAATAGTACATCTGCATGATAGACAAGGGAGTTCAGTTCTCACAACAAACCACAGTTCTGAATATGTCCTGTGTTTCATTTCCTGATGCAGCTTCTTACTAGCAAACCTGCTCCTTTGCTAATTGCACTTTATTATGTCACTTTGACCTGCTGAGTAACCTTAGCAAATAATTCAGTTTCATTATTTTTCTAATTCTCCATTACAAGGTAGAGATTAAAATATCTACTGCCTTCATTAAGCAGAGTTCTATGCAGAAATTTTCTTCTAAGCTCTGTAGGTGCTATTTAAGCTTTCTAAGAACTAATGTAGTATTCTTCGGGTTACAATAACTCTTTTGAATGAGCACTAGATTTCCTAAACACGTACTCCACAGGCCTTCACAGTCTAGTGGATGACCCATTTTTGCCTTAGATCTGCAAACAAGTTCAGTAACACTGTCATTAAAGACTGTGTAAAGGAAAGTATTGTGCCTCCTTCAGAAACTTAGTTGTTATGAAAATAAAATGACTACCATGGACGGATGAACTTGATTGCCAGGCTGAGATTTGGAGTGGGTGACAGTCCCAAGACCTTCAACTAAATAATTTCCTTTCACATGGGAAAATTAGTTATGATGATATAAAAAGTAGAATCCTAATGTTGGTACTGTAACTGAAGTACTCTTCCTGAAGATCAAGGTTATTTCACACTGTCAGCTAAGCAGGACATGGGCTAGAATGATGCAATACAGTCCTTTACAGGAATGTGTTCTGTTTGAATTTAATTAAATAATAAAAATGACTGCAGATCACATTCTGAATTTAATATTCCCTTTTCATTTCTTGATGTCAGCATGGATTTTTAGTAAATGAAACCTGAGTAAAATCTGCAGGATTAAATTCTCCTTCAGAAACCTGCTTTGCTTAACTGGAATTCAACACAATGTAACATTCCTGTCAGTTGTTTGCATCTTTACATCATGAATTCAAAAAGAGATATTAAAACCATATATAATTCTCAAAATACTATACAGAATAAGAAAAAGAACCCTATCAGTTTTAAATACTCAGAGAATACTAAACTGAATTCCTATATTATCAGAGAGTAGTAGCATTTCATTTGAATGACAGTGTCCTTGATTATCTTTTCAGCTAAAGTAGGTATATGGGAAGAGGAAAAAGAAAGAGAAAAATTAAAAGAAAGAAGCAGTATATGCAAGGGTGTTGGGTTTGTCTGGCCAGGTTTTGGTAGCAGAAGGGGTTGACAGGGGTGGCTTCTGTGAGAAGCTGCTTGAAGCTTCTCCTGTGTCCTGCAGAGCCAATACCTGGCAGCTCCAGGATGGACCCACCGCTGGCCAAGGCCGAGCCCATCAGGAATGACAGTAATGTCTCTGTGATAATGTATTTAAGAAGGGTGAAAAAAAAAGTTATTGGGCAGATGAAAACTGCAGCTAGAGAAGAGTGGAGTGAGAACATGTGAACAACAGTGCAACACCAAGGCCAGTAGAGGAGGGGGAGGAGGTGCTCCAGGTGTTGGAGCTGAGGTTTCCCTGCAGCCCGTGGTGCAGACCATGGTGAAGCAGGTTGTCCCCCTGCAGCCCATGGAGGACCACGGGGGTGCAAGGATCCACCTGCAGCCCATGGAGGAGACCCACACCGGAGCAGGTAGATGCCCAAAGGAGGCTGTGACCCCATGGGAGGCCCATGCTGGAGTAGGATCCTGGCAGGGGTCTACTGACCCATGGAGAGAAGAGCACTGGAGCAGGTTTGCAGGTAGGACTTGTGGCCCTGTGGGGGACCCACACTGGAACAGTCTGTGCCTGAAGGACTGCACCCTGTGGAAAAGTGACCCACATTGCAGCAGTTTGTGAAGAACTGCTGCCCGTGGGTTGGACTCATGCTGGAGAAGCGCTCTCCTGTGGGAGGGAGACCATGGTGGAGCAGAGAAAGGACTCCCCTCCCCAAGCAGCAGCAGAAAGGCAGAAACAACTTGTGGTGAACTGACCATAACCCCCACTTCTCGTCTCCCTATGCCGCTGTGGGCAGAGTAGGTAGAACTTGGGAAGGAGAGACGGGTGGGGGGCAGGTGTTTTTAAGATGTATTTTACTTCTCATTTTCCTTCTCTGATTCTGTCAGTAATAAATTTAATTAATATCCCCACTTCAAGTCTGTTTTGCCTGTGACAGTGATCGGTGAATGATCTCTCCCAGTTCTTATCTCAGCTCATGAATCCTTCGTTATATTTACTCTCCTCTGTCCAGTTGCAGAGGGGATGATAGGGTGACTTTGGTGAGTACCTGGCGACCAGCCAGGATCAACCCACTACACCATTTCACTGAATTGTGCCACTGGTTGTACAGGATTGTTCTAAAGTTCAAGAAGAAATATAATGAATTATTAGCTGAGCAATGAATATGGAATCATAAATGAATACAGTAAACCACGATACAAAATATGTGCATATTTTTTTCTGTTTTTCATGCAGAAGTAAATGAAGAAAACCCACACAGAATGCTAAGTCATACATGAGCAGCTCAGCAGTTTGTACCTCTGACTTGGTGGTAACACAGTGTGAAGGTCCTGTAATGCAAGGGCATGTAACAAAGGTATTCACTGTTTTTCTGTGAGGAAGCCATCCATCATGAGCTAATGCATCCTGCATGGCAAAAACAGTGCCAAACGTGATATAAGCAGGTATTCTCACACTATATAATAACACTGTATAACAAGAAACTATACCTCCATTAAATCAATAAAATACAGCAGCAACAGAAATAAACAGGAAATATTGTTTTCATAATTAATTCTTTTCTTATTAGAGCATTGAAGCATTTCTATTATTCTACTTGTACACCCCAATGTTGCTAAAAGATATTAGAAAGTTCTGATTGTTTCCATACAGCAACTTGAAACATTCTTTGGGCACATGATGGATTTACACAATCAACTACGCATACTTTTCTTTAATATTTTTCCTTTTAATATGTGAATGATGACCTATACCATTACACCATGGGTATGATCTCCCTCCAATAAACCTTCCTTCTGATTTACAGATTTAAAATATGAAAGCCTGCAATTGTGTTCTCAATAAATTTTGCTATTCTCTGCTAAAGCATCTGAGGTTTCAAAGTTAATTCAACTATTTTCGGCAAGGAGGCATTTATGCCTTTCAATAAGTACCAAACACAACCTTTTAATAGGATTTATATAAGCAAAACAAACTTTTAAAACAGTGACATGTTGTTAGTAGAAGTTTAGAAATCTGCATTTCTTATGCTTAAGTTGACAGAAATTGCTTCTCTTCGAGAATGAAAACTGTGTTCCAGATATGCATGATTTAGAGATTTATTTCAACATGTTATAATGTTGAGTTATAATACAAATTATTTAGTCAACCAGAGGTTGCGAAAGGACAGAAAATTTTTCCTGTACTCATACTGGCAGGCACAGTTAGTCTTCAGATTCCATAGTCTCAGAACATAAATATTGTATACAGTATGTCTTCACTGAAAGATATCAGCATATTCATGAGCGAAGCTCATGATTTGTCTAATAAGTACGTAGGTCAGCAAATCTTTCAGTGGGAATAATTTTCCTTAAAGCCTCTAAATGGATGTTAGCATCTAGCCTACAGGACCAGAAACAAAACCAGCTGAAGAAAAAGCAAAGGCTTAATGATTTCAAAGGTTTTTGTCAGGTCTCAATGATAAATAGTAATGACTAGAAAAATTTAATTAGCTAACAACATAATGGAAGATGGTGATCATCTTTAAAGCCGTAATTGGTTTGAGAGTTACCTATGTGCCTGTTCTGTCTCCACAGATCAGTACAGTAAAACTGATAACACATGATACTTTTTCTGATAACTCTTGAGTTTTAATAACTGACAGAAGTCACAGAGTGCATCGAAGTTTTTTTGGAGGACAAAAAGATCTTCAGAAGACATTAGGATTGTTTTCTTTGTTTTCAGTTTTTCCTGTGATTTTACATGTTAATTAGGGTTCTTTTTGTACTTTATCTGTTGACAACAGAGGATGACTTGAAATAATAACAAATATGATCTTTATTTTTTGGGCATTAATTACAGTCAGCTCTTTCAACTATGGCCTTTCTTTTCATGCAAAAACTTTGTAATGTCTTAGTGAAATGAATTTTTTTTTTAATCCTACCTTAGAAAAAATGCACTACAAATAGACTCTGTCCTCCTGAATCCTAAAAATTCATACATTCTGATATAGGGATAAGTTGGTTCTTTGTCACATAAGATTAATTTATAACCTATGATTCTGACTCTATGAAATTTTTTCCCAAAACAACTTTATCTTCTTGCCATCTTAAAACCATTTATTGAAGTTCTACAGCATTATAAAAGAATTCAGGTAATACTTACGGAAAAAAATTACTATTTTCTTTAACATCTTTGCTAAAACATTGTAGTAAATAGATTGTGTAAAGAGATTATAATCTTGTTTAGATTTGGTATTTCTTTCACAAAAGAAATTACAGGAAATTACAGGAGAACAATTTTCTGTCAAAATATGTAGCTGCTTAGGAAATTCAGGTAGGTTTTCTCAGTTGTCTTTTCCTTTTACACAGTATTTTTCCATAAAAGACAGGAAGTGTACCAGTAACTTTACAGAACATGAGGTATCTCTAAGAAGGTTGCATGAAGAACACTGATATCCAGTGCTGTCCCT